>NC_134852.1:205534037-206830912 GCF_049852395.1 Peromyscus maniculatus bairdii | reverse complement strand
TCTTATAAAGGAAAAACAATTAATTAGGGTGGCTTACATTTTCAGAGGTTTAGTCCATTATCATTATGGTGGGACATGGTGACATGCACGCAGACATGTTGCTGTAGGAGCTGAGAGTCCTGCATCTTGATCTGAAGGCAACAGGAAGTGAACTGACACTGGGCATGGCTTGAGCAAAGGAGACCTCAAGCTGACCCCCACAGTGACAAACTTCCTCCAACAAAGTCACAGCTACTCAATAAAACCACGACTCCTAATAGTGCCACTCCCTATGAGCTGATGGGGGCCAATTACATTCAAGCTACCACATTCCACTCCCTGGCCCCCATAAGCTTGTAACCATATCGTAATGCAAAATGCATTTAGTACAACTTCAAAAGTCCACATAGTCTGTCACAGTCTCAGCAGTGTGTAAAAGTCCAAAGTTCATGCCAGGTGGTTGTGGTGCACGCTTTTAATCCCAGCACTTGAGAGGCAGAGCCAGGTGGATCTCTTGTGGGTTCAAAGCCAGCCTGGTCTGCAGAGTGAGATCCAGGACAGGCACCAAAACTACACAGAGAAACCCTATCTCGGAGGGAGGGGGGTCCAAAGTTCAAAGTCTCTTCTGAGATTCATGCAATCTCTTAACTGTAACCCCCTATAAAATTAAAATAAAAAAGCAGATCACATACTTCCAACATATAATGGCACAGGATATACAAAACTGTTCCAAAATGTAGGGAAGAGAGCATAGTGAGGAAATACTGGACCACAGCAAAACCAAAACCAGATGGGCAAACTCTAAATTCAGCATCTCCATGTCTGATGTCAAAATGCTCTCCAGATCTCCAACTCCTTTCAGCTTTGTTGACTGCAACATATTTCTTTCTCTTGGGCTGGTTCCACTCCCTGTTAGCAGCTTTCCTTGGCAGGAATGCCATGACTCTGGCACCTTCAACATCTTGGGGTCTACAAGGCAATCCAGGCTTCAACTTCACAGCTTCACACAATGGCCTCTCTGGGCCTCCATTCAGGGATATCCCAGACACATGCCTGGCCTCAGCAGCTTTCCTTAGTTGTGGAGGAAGGTTTCATAAGCCCTTTCTTCTATCCTTGATTCTAAAGCCAGAACCACATAGCCAAAACTGCCAAATTCTGCTGCTTGCTGGGGCTGGAACATGACCCCCTCATTCAATTGCATCTTCACCAGCTTTCTGTTTTTGGTGATTTTCTTCACCGCCTAAGCTTGGCTGTTCTTGAACTTCCTCTGTAGACTGACCAGACTGGCCTCAAACTCAGAGATGCACCAGACTCTGCCTTCCAGTGCTGGGATTAAAGGTGTGCCCCACCACAATCAGCTCTAAGCTTTTCTCTAATTTTTTTTTCACAAAGTAGAAACTTATCTGGGTGGGATCTTGTCCTAAGGGAACCACTCCCTTTTTTCCATTTCTTAATCTGTTTATCTCCTTGAACATAAGACTTAGATCCATTCCACTTCTTGGTACTCTTTTTCTCCTCAAATTGTACATTTTGTATTTTTCTTTGCTCAGCTTTCTCTTTTCATTATAAATCTTTGAAGCATGAACACTAGTAACCATATGACAGAGTCTATACTAGGCTATTTTGAGATTTCCTCTGCCAGTGGAATTAATTCAAATCTCTTCACTTTAGTCTCAGGCAGACTCTTCAGACAAGGGCAAAAGGCAGCCACTTTCTTCATCAAAATATCACAAGAATGACCTCTAGGCAACATACTAAAATTCTTCTCCTCTGAAACCTCTTGAGCCAGCCCCCCACAGTTCAAATCACTCTTAGCACCACTGTCTTCCATGCTCCTACTAGTATAGTCCATTAAGCAGCACTTAAAGCAACCCACTGCTTTCCTAACCCAAACTCCTAAAGCTCAAATTCCTCCAAATAAAAACATAGTCAGGCCTATCACAGCAATACCCCAGTCCCTGGTACCAACTTCTGTCTTAGTTAGGATTTTTATTGCTCAAGCAGCCCACCACCCTCTTGCAGCCTTTGCAGTATCTTTTTAAATCAAACCTCTTGCTACCTTCCTGTTTATGTGTACCTTCCTACTTACGTGTTCTTCTCAGTTCTTTAAGACTAAAAGCCTAGAAACACCTAGTCCAAACTGTGGCACTGGCAATGTCACCAGATTTCAAATCTTCCAGTCTTTAGAACTGGAGTATGAAACGTTTGTTTTCAAAGCTCCTCAGGCTATGGTGACTTGTCTAGCAGCACAGACTACATCAGAGAGGGAAGGCAGAGGCAGGACCCTTCACACCTGCCTTCCATCAAATCCTCTAGCAGTGTCTACACAGTTCTTACTTGTAGATGAAGACAGGAAAAGAAAGATGGCAGCCTTGAATACAACAAACACCTAACAAAGTACACAGAAGAGAAACTAATCCAGGTTAGAAATATCCTTCTCTCTCAAGACAACAAACTCAGACACCATGAAGAATAGACTAACAAATCAGAATTCATAAAAGTTATAAAAGTGTACCTGATCAAAGAAAAATGGGCATCAAGCCTAAAGCCACACACATGCACGTACACACACACACACACACACACACACACACACACACACACACACATGCTGCACAGCAGACAAGTAAAACAAAAGAAGAACCATGCACATCAAAACCAAGGAGCTGGCGTGCTGGCCTGATGGTTAGAGTACTTGTTGCTCTTGCAGAGGACCCGGGTTTGGCTCCCGGCACCCACACAGTGACTCACAACCACCCACTGCTCCAGTTTCAGTGGGTCCCACACCATCTTTTGACAGCTGCAAGCACTGCACATATATGATGCACATACATAGACACAAAATACAATTAATTAATTTTTAAAAAATACCCCAAAAAACTAAAAGCAGCATCTATGAGAAAATATTTACAACAATATCACATCATTGAGATCCATAATATACAAAGAATTTATTCAGATCAATGAGAAAACACAACCCACACTTTTTATTAAAGAGTTGTGGTGATATTTTATTTGTGCTAAAATGTGGTGATATTTTATTTGTGCTTTAATAAATAACGCTTGCCTGGAGATCGGAGGAAACAGCAAGCCATCTTAAGTAAACAAAGAAGTCGGGCAATGGTAGCACACACCCTTAATCGTATCACTTGGCCAGCAGGATCTCTGTGAGTTCAAGACCACACTCAAAACAGAGCCAAGTGTGGTAGTACATACCTTAAATTCCAAAACTAGTTAACCATGGACAGGAAGCGACAGAGCTGGGTAGGAAGAGGAAGTGATGTAGCTGAACAGAGAGAGCAAATCAGAGGGCAGAACAGCAAGGCATATAGGCAAGGGTAGATAGGAAATCACGGCATTTGGAAGCTGCAGAGTTGGTGAGGTAAGGTTGGCTGGTGGCCTTCCCTATTTCCCTGATTCCTCTAAGGCTTTCACCCCTATATTTGGGTCCATGTTTTTTATTTAATAAGACCATTTAGAAATTCATCTACAAAGAGTAGAAACTATGAGTATTAATTAACGGAACAGGAAACACAAGAGACACTGTCCAGTGTAAATATGAAGTATCCCATAAAGGTTCAGGAGTTTGCGCACATGGTTCCCACCGGGTAGTGCTGCTTTGGAAGGGTGTGGAGCTCAGACTGTGGCTTCCCTGGCTGTGAGTCTCAATAACGAGACCTGCCTCTGGTTCCACGGAAGCCTCTTTGCTTCCTGTCTGACCCTGCAGTGGGGCCAGCTGCCACAAGTCAAGGTCTAACCTGCTCTACTCTGTTGCCAAGCCTTCACCGTGATGGAGCAGGGCCTCAGATCTGTGAGCCAAACCAAGCCTTGAGCCGCTTACGCTGGGTCTTCTGTTACAGTGGGAAGGAGAGTGGCTATGAGAAACGTGCGCTCTCCGGTGTTGAGAACACACAACTTCATGCTGTCCACGTGGGGGCGGGGTGGAGAATTAAAGTGGGCTTCCCCTCAGTGAGAATGTGGAGAGCAAACATTCTTCTATCCTGTGGATGGGAATACAACTCATGCTAGCTCTTTGAAATACCATCTGGCAGAATCTAACTGCAAGGCTCGGTCATTCTATTAGAAGTCGACCTGTGAGATGTCTCCATATGTGTGCAAGAAAACATATGAATTTACTTAGTGTTGTAATGGGGGGCGGGGGAGGGGGGTCCAATAACAACTAACTGTCCATCAACGGGATATTTCAGTGAAGTATTTGTGTCATCTAATCCCTGAAGTACTTGATAAGATTGAAGTAGAATTTTATGTACTAACATCAAAGAACGTGAAAAAAGGAAATGATTTACGTAACAATGAATGAGAAACACAACTCTAAATGTTAAAAAGTAAAGCAAAGTATACATGTACATTTACATGTGGATACATGTGGATACATGTGGATACATGTGAATACATGTGGATGTGCATACAGAGAAAGGGGGCTGGGAGTAAGGGAGACTGCCACTTCTGATCAAGACTTCTAAGGAAAAACAAGGGTGTTTCCATCTTTATAGTTATGAACTCACCTATTGCTTACAAAATGTGAACACTGCAAAATATGGAGGCTGAAAATGCTGCGTATGAGCTCTTCTAACTGGACCTGGCTGAAGTCTTCTTTCTCCAAAGTCACTGAGACAAAACAAGGAAACTGGCTCCAGACTCCGGAAGCCAGAGGTGTCCTGAGGCAATGCAGCTAAGCCCTTGGCCCTGCCTGCCTCTCCTTCTGCTTGCCCTGTTCTTCATTCTCCAAGAAAACCGTCACATGACAAACAAAAGCTGCTGGACTGCCCAGACTTCTGTCTCTCTGCAAAGCAGCCTTAATTCAAAAGTAACAGTTTCTCTCTGCCTGGTTCTGGAGAAGTGCTGTCTGGGGATGCCGCTGAATGACATGCCTCCCACAGGCAGTCAGGAGGACCAGTCCAGGCACCCTCCCTGAGTGAGGAAGACCACATGACTAACAGCTACAGTAGGACCATGTAGGACAAGTGAGGCATTCCCCCAAGAGAACCCGAACCAAAAGAAGGAGGCACAGTGTGGGAGGCAGACTAGGCAATAGGACAAAGGACAAGGTCAGAAATCATCACCCCAGGCTGTACACCCACCCCGCATGACGGAAATGGGGTTCAAGGCAGCTGTGAGAGACCTCAAAGTCTGGCTTGATGTCACTCCAGGCTGCCAGGGGACAAGGGTGTCATTTTGACAGTTTTGACAGTAAGCCCTGCATGTGTGAAGGGGCTACGTGGGTCTGTCATCCATGAACTGAAATAAACCTGTTACATTCTTTAGCTTCCCTGCAGATCACCCTCTTTTATTACAGTTATTTATTTATGTGTGCCAGGGGCATGTATGTGGAGGTCAGAGGGCAACTTGTGGGAGTTGGTTCCTTCCTCCCAGTACGTGGTCCTGGGGATTGAATGAGGACAGAGGGCAAGTGCCTTTACCTGCCAAGCCATCTTCCCTCCCTAGATGATTACTCTTAAAACAAAATGAAATGCATGCAGATGGAATTGTATTAGAGCGAGTGAGCGAGGGAGGGAGGCAGAGGAGAGAAGATGGCAGTAGAGTATTTATGAGACACAAAGGGAAAAATGAAGTGGGGCCCAAGAGTATTTTTAAATAAACATTGATGATGATGATGATGATGATGATGATGATAATGATTTCTATTCCTTTTACATACTAACCACAGATTCCTCTCACCTCCCTCCTCCTGCCCCCCAGCCTTTCCCCCCAACCCCACCCATTCCCACCTCCTCCAAGGCAAGGTCTCCCATGGGGAGTCAGCAGAGCCTGGCACACTCAGCTGAGGCAGGTCCAAGCCACTCTGCCCTGTACCAAGGCTGCGCAAAGTGTCACACCATTGGCACTAGGCTCCAAAAAGCTGGCTTATGCACCAGGGACCCGAGCCCCCAGCTCCAGGAGTCCAATCAATGAGAGAGAGGAGGGATTCTATGAGCAAGGGACATGGAGCTCATGATGGGAAAACATACAGAGACACCCCAGAGTACTTCTAAGAGAGTAGGAAAGCATGAGGCTGCGGTGGCTTCCATACAGTCTTCCTGTAGACTACCTTCACCAGCTCAGTCATTGTGGGAGGTGTGTAAAGAGAACCATACAATCCTCGGAAACCTGCATCTGAAAGATGGGTACAAGTGTCCAAAGTAAGCACAGACAAGACAACCCTGTCATGAACACAGCCAGCCAACGTTTCTTCATCCTGAACCCAAACAATGAAAACACCCCACTCACTGGTACTTTAAAAATGCAAGTAGAAGGAAGGTAGCAGAAACAATCAATGAGAAGTTTCCATATTTGTAACCGTAAAGTTCATCTCATAGCCCAGCTAACTGCTCAGTATTCACGTACTCCTGCCTTCTGAATTCTGATCATGTTTTCCTGTTTTGTTATTTCAATTTGGGGCACAATCTACACCTTGAACCACTGAGCTGACCCCAATCTCAAAGCACATTCTTTCACTGATGGCTGAACCGATGCAAGTTGACAATTATAAAATTGTCTTGGCTACAGCCTGTCCAAGGCTGTCTTCCTCGGTCCATGGGGAAGGAGAAGACAGGGTATCTGGCACTCTCAGGTGAGACTGGGTGACGGTCACGTGGTCCATGGCAGATAACGAAGCTGAATTTTACTCAGTTTGGAGACCCCTGGGGCCTGCTCACAGCTGCTTCTGCCCCAACTACTCACCTGCCACCCCACCCCCGTTACTAGCAAAGGAGTAAGGCAGACCTTCCCCGGAAGGATGCCTAAACCAGTGACTTCCAGTCTTTACCATACTGGGCAGCACGCACGCACGTGCGTATGCGCACACATGCGCGCACACACACAGCTCTCTTCATCTTCCCTATTAGCTGAGCCCCTGTGTGAACCACTCACAGTCCATGGCTTTAACGGGGAAACCCCCAAAGTTCAGGGGACTGAGGCAGTAAGCAGAACAAATGAAATATTACAAGAGGTCTCCGGGGAACTCAGGCACCAAGGGAAAGGAAACTTAATTCCTAACATGTACACCAAAGAGGGTAAGATGAGACGATGGACAACCATTTTTAGAAACGCTCACAGATGCACTGGAGACTCACAGACAAAACAAGATTCCTGATAGAATGATATAGTCATGTCTGTCCGTATGTCTGTATGTCATATATATATATATATGAAAAAAAGAACAGTAATTACTGGAGTCTCTAGAATAATTTTTACTAGTCTCAATCAACACGGACTGATATGTCTGAGGAGAGTCTCCTCATGTCACCTTTAGACCATTATAGGGGGTACTAAGTTGTACTGGCCTGTAGTTTAAACTCTGTTCGACATATTACAATAATTATTGTCAACACACATGTGCATGTGCGCATGCATGCACACACACACACAAATACACACACACACACAAACACACACACACACACACACACAATCTTCAGAATGAAAGAAGTGAGGGGCAGAGCTGTGTGTTGCCCCAAACCCACACAGTTAACCAGCAGGAATCTAACTGGAACAGGGCACCTTGTTTAGTTCATGACTGACCTCCTGCTGTAAGAATGACACAAAATACTACAAAACGTGGCTTCATGACAACCCTCAGACACGAAGACAGAAAGTGTGGTTTATTGGATCCTGTAACCTCGTCTGAGGTTGCTAGTGCCAGTGCTGAGATGATTCTTCTGTCTAAAACAATGCCAACCTTCCTGGAAGGTGGGAGGGGAAAGTCCTATTGAGGACCGTCAACACACCGGTTTACAACAGCGGATGAGGAACCACAAAAGAAAAGGTGCAGACAGACAGGATCCCGGAGGTGGAGACTCGGGTAAGATCACTGGCTGATCTTCCAGGGGACCCAGGTTGGGTTCCTAGCACCCACAGGACAGATTCAACTATCTGTAACAGTTCCAGGGGAGCAGACACCCTCTATGGGCCTCCATGATAAAGCATGCAGGTGGTGCAGACATATGTCCAGGGAAAGCACCCATACACGTAAAAGAGAAACAAACAAAACTATATGTACATGATATATAAATTGTGTGTGCGTGCGTGCGTGCGTGCGTGTGTGTGTGTGTGTGTGTGTGTGATATATGATCCCTAGCTAGAAATTCAGCATCCCCAAGAGTAAGGGAAAGAGCACAGTTGGAGAATTCGGGTGGCTGATGCCCAGTGTAGATGAGGTGACTCTTACTAACTCCTGTAAGACGAGTAAGTCACTTAGTGGATGATTCTCCTGGACCAGACAGAGAAAGCAAGGTAACGGGAGAACCTCAATTCTTTATGCGTACACATGGAATGCTTTCAGCTTTCCAGAACTGCCCCTCTGGGCAGTATAAATTTCTCTCCCCAGCCCATTGATGAACCTTTCCTAAAGCCAGCTTAACCGAAATCTTTCTCTCAGCTACTTCCAGTTGTCCAATCTCGCTTAGATTTCTGAGACTCAACACGGTCCGTTTCAAAGCTTAAATCTCACCACGGCCACCGCAAAGCTCTCTTGCTCCCCTCCTCCCAAATCAGGCAGAGTTGCGGCTGTGGTGACGGCTTCAGGTAAAGAAGTGACATTGATCTGTCCTTCCCACAGCTCCCTACTCCAGACCCCTCCTCGTCTCCCAGGAGAAGGGTGGCTGACGGGAGAGTCTGAGGTCACCTCGAGTCTCACAGAATCAGACTCCCATCCTGAGACCTCCTCCATGGCCTCTGCCTCCCAAGCCACCTCTCTCGAGAGCCTTGGAAACTCTGCATGCCTCCTCCCCCACCCCCACCCCCACCCCACCCCACCCCCGGGTAACACTGAGAGACTATTTTCCCATGAAGAGTCTGCACCTCCCCGTCCCGCGCCTTCCTCCACAGTCCCAGCACCTGTGACTCTGCCGTATGCATGCCCAGTGCCTGTGAAGGCCAGAAGAGGGCGTTGGTTCCCTGGACCTGGAGTTACAGATGGTTGTGAGCTGTTATGTGGATTCTGGGGACCAAACTCGAGTCCTCTGGAAGAGCAGCCAGTGCTCTAACCACTGGACTTTCTCTCCAGCCCCCCCAAATAAGTGTTTTTTGTTTTGTTTTTGTTTAATCACACCTTTACTCAAAGCGTTTCTGCCCACAGACACATAGTGAAACAAACAACGAACTATCCGCCCCGAGTCCTCTGCTATCCATCCCGCGTCCTTTGCTATCCGCCCCACGTCCTCTGCTATCCGCCCCGCGTCCTCTGCTATCCGCCCCGCGTCCTCTGCTATCCATCCCGCGTCCTTTGCTATCCGCCCCGTGTCCTCTGCTACCCGCCCCGCGTCCTCTGCTATCCGCCCCGCGTCCTCTGCTATCCGCCCCTCGGCCTCTGCTATCCGCCCCGCGTCCTCTGCTATCCGCCCCGCGTCCTTTGCTATCCGCCCCGTGTCCTTTGCTATCCGCCCCGTGTCCTTTGCTACCCGCCCCGCGTCCTCTGCCATCCGCCCCGCGTCCTCTGCTACCCGCCCCGTGTCCTTTGCTATCCGCCCCGCGTCCTTTGCTATCCGCCCCGCGTCCTCTGCTATCCGCCCCGTGTGTGTCCTTTGCTACCCGCCCCGCGTCCTTTGCTACCCGCCCCGCGCCCTTTGCTAGGCTTTGCACAGATGAGCTGTGCTCACTCTGTGTGCTGAGCCTGCTGCGGAACTGCCCTCCCCAAGGCAGGAATGCAGCATCTAAATTCCAGGGTCATCCTCTGGCTCTTTGACTCCAGATCCCAGCATTTAAACCCTGGCCATCTCACTAGCAGCAGGAGGGCATTAGCAATGCCACATTGTCCGGTGTGGATGACATGTCAACACGGGCTTAGGATCGCAAGCTGTTTATCTCACATTGAACCTGACCCTGCTTCAGAAGGATGGCCCTGACCTGGTTCAAAGGCAAGCTGAGGTGTGGGCCAGCAGCAGCCCATTTCTGACCCGAGATTAAGGCATGAGGAAGACATGCTTGAAAAATGTTTTAAAAAAAAAGGGAAAGAGCTATTGATAGCCCGGGACTTAAAATGAAATAAAATTCCATCTATGTCTGATATAAAACTGGTTCTCGGGCCCACATCATCCTCCCTAAATTTATGAACACCCACTGAATGTTTCTGTAATAGTCCGAGCCACCCTCAAACACCTGCCTCTTGGTTCCAAAGCATATCCTGAACTTCACTTACCTTCCTGTGGTTACCTTCAGGGACAGGAGCTCTGGATCCTCAATTCCTCAAGACTGCTATCTAGAATCTAAATCAAAATGTAAAGTCCTTATTGTTTCTCCCTCTGTTACAAAAATAATTCTTGCTGTTGTAAGAATTCAAGGGACAAGTTGGCAGGATGGCAGTAAAGCCCAGCCAAAGCACCTTGAAAGAGTATTTATAGCTTAGCCTTGATTAAGTTATACGTCTATTAATGTTTTTTCCAGTTGAAATGAATTGGCCATGCAGCTAATACTATAGAATATTTACAGTACATTCTGAATATCAGGTTAGCAGAAGAAAATGCTTAAGCTCCATTTTATGTCTAATGATCTACATCTGAGATTATTTACACCAGAAATAACCTTTGTAAACTTGATTTGTACTGTGCTTCTAATTTTTTAAATTAAAAAGCACTTGCCCCTCACGACTCCCAATAAGTCATACTAAATAGACTCCTCTTTAAAAGGGAAAAAAAAAACCTTAATCAATTGGCAAGATTAAATTGCATAAAATTAAGAGTGTTCTTTGGCCCCTTCAAGTGTAACTGGTTCGTCTTACAATATAAAATAGCCCAAGTATCGCAGCCATACAGAGTCTCCGGGGCATTAAGCTTATTTCCCATTCAGCTTGAGCTGTGTCATGTATAATCTTTTAAACATGATGAGAATACCAAGAATTCCTTCCTAACTGCTGTAAAAGGCTCTCAAAGGCCACTGAAAGGCCTGGACCACATTCTTTAGCAATTATGAGGGGCAGGAGGAGGAGGCAGGGGCAGGCCAGAGGAAGAGAAAAGTGGTCTATAACGGGCCTGCACCAAGCCAAGCCTCCTCTATTCTAAGCAACAGCTGCAGAACCCTGGCACCCCTGGCCCAGGAGAACCACTCATATTACTGGGGTTTGCCCTTCTGATAGCTCCACACTCTGGCTTGCAACCTCCTTCCCAGTTCAGGATGGACCAGAACAGCTCTTCACACTCAGGCTAGATTCTGGTGAACACATCTCACAATGCTGGTGTCTGTGTGGCTTTCCTTGGGGTTCAGTGATTGTCTAACAGAGCTGTTGTGTTACCTAGGGCAAGTCAAAGAAAGGACTAAAGGAGATACAGCTCAGTGACTTGATATCCGAGGTCTGAGGCTAGCCCAGAGATTCGTGGGTACCATCTCTGGCAGGTGAAGCAGAGACAGTATTTCTTAAGAACTTTCCACCTGCCAGAGCCTACTCCGGGTACTGTGTGTGGATCCTATCATCAAGCCACATCAAGCGTTACCATTGTGCAAATAAAGAAACAGAATCCAACTATCAAGACAAGACAGATCAAAGTCAACACAGCTACAGATGGGCAGCTGTGAGACTCAATAGCAGTCCACAAATTCCCAAACCTCCTGACCTTTACTCATTACTGGAACATAAATGAAAGCAATCAGCAAAAATGCTATCTCCAGGGGTTCGTGTCTCTGTGTTGCTTTTTATGGGGGGGTCTCACCAAGTTTCCCCTGGCTGGCCTGGAACTCTCTAGGTAGACCCGACTGACCTCAACCCCATGGAGATCTGCCTGCCTCTGCCTCCAGGTACTGGGATCAACAAGCATGTACCACCACACCCTGCTCTGTGCAAAATTTTTAAATAGTAGCAAAACAGAAGTTTCTAAGACACCACACATCAACAATCCTAATGAAATGTTTTGTTGGTTTGTTTTTCTAAACCATACAGCTCTTGCTCAGCTTGAATAGCAAACATATAATCTTTATAACTCCCCTCTAGAGGCACAGCTTTGAGGTTGAGGGGTAACTCTGTGGTACAGCATTCAAGAAGCCCCATGTTAGGGTCCCAGAACTGGAGGAAATAGGGCATTTCATATCAAAGCTAGTGAAAGAACTCCCAGCCTCAACGTTCATATGTAAATTCAAACCAAGCTACACACAGTGATTCAAAAATAGAATCATAATAGTTCAGAGTCTTTAATTCTATGGCAGATACTCTGCAATGCTATAGAACCCTGGGTTTAAACCAATTTAAAAAAATTAGTGATAACAACGATTGTGAAAGAAAAGAAAGCTAGCTCCTTGACCTTTTATTTGTGTCTTAAAACTCAATACAATAAAGCATCAGAATATAAAATGTAGCAATTTTGTTCATTAAGCATGTTTTAATTTGGGCATGAAATATTTTACTAAATTTGCATGGCATATTTAAAGCTTATGTGCACTGTCCCTCAATCATTCTTTTTTTTTTTTTTCAAACTAAAGAAAGATCGGGAAAATAAAGACGAGTTCACATGATTTTCATTGAAATCAATTTTGTCAGATAGAGAATGGAAGTTATGTGGTTCAGGTACCAGTGAGTTTTGCCTGTGCTCCATGAAGTGGATGGACTCTCCAGGAAGAAGCAGTGTCATCCCATGAGAGTCCAGGGAAAGCAGGTACCACCTGGCTACTTCCCAGCAGTGCCCGCCTCACTTAGATCTCCCCACAGCCCAGGCACAGAGGTGAACCCAGGGCCTCACCATGCTGGGCAGGCGGTCTATCACCGAGTTACCTACGGCAAAGAACCCAGCTGCATTATGCCCACATCTGCAGAACTTAAGTGAGGCTAAATGGTTCATTTGTCTGGTGGAGGAAATTTCATGTGGGAATAAACAAAATGTACACAGAATGAGTAAGAGTGAGTTTGGGGGGATTTAGGTGGGATGGGTAGACTGTGGCCTTGCTACCATCTGCTTGCTGTATTTTACTGGGTTTTGCAGTTGGGGGGCTGTATAAGTGAGACATATACACTGTTAATCTTGACTGTCAACTTGGCAGGGTTTAGGAGATGAACCAGGTATTTCTACAAAGGTTCACATGAGATGAGAAGCCTCATGCTGAATATGGGCACTGTTCCAAGGGTGGGGTCTCAGACCAAAGGAAAAGGAGAAAGCTAGCGAAGTGTTGGCTTTCGTCTCTCTGCATCCTGACTGGTGCCGCGACGTGTCCATCTGCCTCACACTGTCGCCGCCATGCATTCCTGCAAAGACAGACTGAACCTTTAAACCCTGAGCCAAAATAAACCAGTTCTTAAGTCGATTTTGTCAAATATGTTGTCATAGGAAGGCAAAAAGTACATATTTAAATGAATAAGTATTATTTTATACCTATTTAAATAGTAAATTTAAGTGTACAATTGTCATGGGAACCAAGATATTCATTCTAGGCATTTGTTCCAGAGAAATGAAATGTATGTTCTTGCAAAAACCTGCATGTAAGCATCCATAGCATTGTTATTCATTTTAGCCCCAAACTAGAGAGTCCAGATATCTTTCACTAGGCAAACACGTAAACAAACTGGATTGTATATACTCTATGAAAAAACCACCAGCCAAATTGGTAAACAAACTGGAATGTATATATTCTATGAAAAAAAAAACATCAACAAGTAAAAAAGAATGAACTGTGAGAGACGCACCCAACAGCGTGGGTGAGTGAATCTTCAGGAACCTGGGCCGAATAAAGAAGTTAACCCCATGGGCTGGGAAGATGGCTCAGTCAGTAAAGCGTTTGCCACCCATGCATGAGGACCTGAGTTCAATCCCCAGGTCCCACATAAAGAAACTAGGCATAGTGGCATGAGTTTGTAAATCCCAGTGCTGAGGAGGCAGAGTCAGGTGGATACCTGGGTCTCACTGGCCGTCCAGCCTAGGCTAACTGGGTGGTGATGCTGCTTCAAACAAGGCAGACAGACCTGAGAAAGGACACCCAAGGTTGACCTCTGGCCTCCACATGTACACACATGCATATACATACACCTGGACACATCAAATATGCACATAAACATACACAAATGTCAATCCAAAAGCTTACATACTATATTACTCCACTTACATAAACATTTTAAAATTCAAAAAATTTAAGACTAATCGTTGTCAGGGGCTTGGCTGGGGCATGGAGGGAGGTGGGCATGGTTACAGAAGGAGATATGAGGAGCCTAGTGAGGTAGAACTGGGCAGCATCTTGACTGGAGAGGGAAAACGTAAGATAATACAAGACTAAATACAAATGCACGTAGGTCCTGGGGAGACTGGATTTGGGGGGGGGATTGTATCCATGCTAACATTATGATACTTACTACAGTTTTGCAAAATGTCATCATGGGGAGGGTATATATAAATGTATAATATATATATATATATATATATATACAGCAGAACCTATATTATTTTATACAACTGAATCCCAATATGCAACTATTCCAACAAAAAAAATCCTATTAGAACTTAAGAACTAAGCCAAAAACAACAACAAAAATTTCCAATTCTTAAGATTATTTTTTTTAAAGATTTATTTATTATGTATATGGTGTTCTACATGTACACAGGCAGAACACTAGAAGAGGGTGACAGATCTCATGACAGATGGTTGTGAGCCACCATGTGGTTGCTGGGAATTGAACTCAGGACCTCTGGAAGAGCAGCCAGTGCTCTTAACCTCTGAGCCATCTTGCCAGCCCTCTTAAGATTATTTTTGAGACAGGGTCTCATGTAGTCCAGGCTAGCCTCCAACTTGTTTTGAGACTTTGAATGACCTTGACCTTTTGATCTTCTTGCTTCCATCTCCCCAGGGCAGGGATTACAGGCATGTGCAGTTAATGCACAGCTGAGGATTGAACCCAGGGCTTTATGAATGTTAGGCAAATATTCTGATAACTGGGCTACATCCCTGGCCCAAGGTTTATTTAATAAACAACACTTCTGTGATGCTTACTAATTGCCAGGTACCGTTTTAAGTTCTTAAACACTGACTTATTAACTACTAACACCATCGGGGTGTGTACTGTTATAGACAAAGAAAGTGGGGTGCAGAGAGGTTAAACAGCCCGTCCCAAGTGTTGACAGTGAATGTTGGTGGAATCTGATCCCATTGCAGGGGACTGGGTTCTAGAACACTCCCTTCTGTGACGTCTGCATCTCACCTCGAAGACAGACAGGTGGATGGAACTCTAATCCTCACAGCAGATCCTCCAGAGCTGCAAAGCCCTGGAGAACACAGGACAAACCCTTCCCATGGCAAAGCCAGCTGAAAACTCTCCGAGGGATGGAGGGGGTTTGTGAATGGGGGGGGGGGGTGAATCCTTTGGCCACCTTACCATTGGAGATTGGAGAACAGAGATAAGAGCTGAACCCCTTTAGGGGTGCATTTCAGAGGGAAGGGCTGAGGAGCCACAAAAAGTGAATGTATCTGGGGATGGATAAAAGGGAAGGCCGGGGTTGGCTGAAACAAAACCATGCAATCGCATCATGCTTGATGATGTGACCCCAGCCCTGCAGTCCTATGGCCCAGGATTGTTTCGTTCCTGCCACTCATGCCCTCAGAACACACCCCCTCAGTCCTCCACCTTATCAGCCTCAAGTCTACATACTGGCTCTTGCAAATGCCTTGCTTTCGTGGTCTCTGGGGACTGAACTTGGAGCTGATGTGGCATTCCAAGGTAGGTCTGTGGTTAGGCGGCCTGGCTCACAAGATTTTCAGATTGTCAAGTGGGAAGTCAGGAATGTCATGGCCTATGTACATGGACCTGGGAACATTCATCAAAAAGACAGCTGCCATGAAATCACTGTCTCCCTTTCCCACTGAAATGGGGTGGCACTATGTGTAGGCCTGGATGTGGACATGCACACGCAAACCCAAATTAACATGGCAGTGAAATCATTTCCCAGGGCAGGACAAGGAGGGCTAGAACCAAACATTCTAGACAGACTCCCAAACAGAAGGCACCGTACCTTAGTGCTAACACTGAGAGTTCTGGCTCACACGGTCCCCCTGGGTAACTGATGAGACCCACACACCATGCAAGGAACCAGCTGGAGGCATGTTTGGAGAGTCTGGCTTTATGGTTTTTAAGGAAAGAACTTGTCAGGAGTCTCAGTGGAATCCTGGCTGGGCAGTTGGGAAAATTAAGCCCACCTGGGAACTCTGCTGGAGAAAGCTCACAAGAAATACAATTCCCCAGACTGTGGCTGTGAGAAAAGAACATTTGGGGTGCAGTCTCATCTCACCAGGTCACAGCCCAAAAGGACTCAAGTCTCTGGTTGGATTTTATCTAGAGAGGGCATTTTCTGGGCTAGTGAGATGGCACTTGCCACCAAACCTGATAACCTGAGTTCAATCCCTGGAACCCTCAAGGTAGAATGAGAAAATCAACTCCTGAAAGCTACCCTCTAACCTCCACACACATGCTGTATACATGCATACATACATACAAACATACATTCATATATACATGCATTCATTCATATATACATTCACACATACATACGTTCATATATACGTATGTTCATACATACATACATACATTCACACATACATACATTCATATATACATAGCAGAGTCTCTGCAACAGGTCTGGAAATATTCCCGAGAAGGTAGAGTTTGTGCTGCCCACTCCCAGGAGCTCCCACCTCCTATCTCTTGTGCCCTTGGCTCCCAGGTCTTGGTGCCCTTGGCTCCCAGGTCTTGGTGCCCTTGGCCCCTGTGTCACCATCTGCGAAGAGGAGGCTCCAGCATGAAAACCAAGGGTAGCAAGTCTCTGAGTCCCTATGGACCTTGTTGAGTCTACAAACCAAGCCTGGGGCTTCTGCCTCCAGCCATCCACTGAGTAAATGTCAAATGTCCCTCTAATCCACAGACTGCTGAGTTCTCTGTTGGCAGCTAAACACGTCTTAATCTTAATCCATACAGCTTCCCTGTAGTGAACTGCCCAACAATCATATTATAGTTGTTAATATCACTCCCCCTAACTTGTCCAAGGCTGAAATTTGCATGAGGCCATCCACTTTCCTTATCCTGGTCTCTACAGGGGAGACTGGAGGAAGAAAGTGTAGATCCTGTAAACTGAGACAAGCTTGTCACCTGGAAGTCTGCTGTTGCTGACCAAGGCGCAGGAGATAACCCCAAACACACAGCAGCGGGTGTGGGAGACAGGAAGAAGGAACAAAAGGGGTGGGTGGGGTCAGAAGGGGAAGAGGGACAGGAAGCAAGTGTTTCAAAAAGTGCCTTTTGTAAAGAGAAACCCTCCTGCTTTCCAAAACCCCACATTGTGCATGAGAAGCCGCTGTGTGCTAGATCTCCATCATCACCAGCCTATCCATGGAGCCCCGCAGCCACATGGTACATGGTGAATGACCGATGGCTTCTATCAGTGCCTGTGCATGACTTGGCTGGGCAAAACATATTTAACATTAGCTTAGGTCCTGACATTCTATCATGTTCCCTGTCAAGAAGCCAAGTCATTCTTGGAACCCTGCACACCAAGTGACATATAACAGAGCCCCGGCAGATGAGGTGGCTCTTTCTTTGGTGCCCCTCCTGCAGGGCAGTGGTCTGGCTGGCTGCTTTGAGAACAGAGGTCTGCTAAGAAAAGGTCACCAGCCTTGGCCAGCGTCTACAGCACTTTTGGAAGAGGCTGTGTTACGAAGCATGGTGGTGTTATTTGCAACTGAGTTGCTTTTAGCAATCAGTATCACTGCGTCAGAAGCTAAAAGTGGGACAGGGCGAGGTGTCCAAGGCTCTCAAGGAGCGTGGCAGCAGGCTGAGGGGATGGTCATCAAAATGACACCTCCCTTTCCCAGCTCCAAGCTGCCTTCAGTGAACCTTCCCCTGCCACCCCAAAGGATGCTCCGTCAGGCTGAAAGGGGAGAATGCCAGCGACACCTTGCACGACACTGTCTGGGATGCCTGTGGCCAGACAGGCGGGTGTTGGTGCCTTCCTCACAGGGTATCAACTCTCCGGTAGGGATACTGGGTCCTCAGGGGACATGCAGGCTTCCCATCAGGCTCCCTGTGGAGGGGACCTACTAGGAAGAGGCTGGGAGTCCTCCTAATTACTCTCCGCTGGCCTCCCTTGCAACCTCTTCTGGAGCTCGCTTCATTCCTGGCCCATTGCCTGCAGTTAACTGGGACCTGCTACATGCTCAGGGCTGTGTGACCATCAAGGAATGCATTCAAGAAATACGAAGCTAGAACCGCCCAGAGGCCATGCGATCTCTAGCTTTAAAAAAAAAAAAAATAGGTGTTTGGGGCTGGAGAAAGGGCTCAGTGGTCAGGAGTACTGCTACTCTTTCAGAGAACTTTCAGGTTTGATTCCCAGCTCCCTTCTCAACAGCCTGTAGCTCTAGTTCCAGGGGATCTGAAGTCCTCTTCTGGCCTCAGTGGACACCAGGCACAGACATACATTCAAAAACATCCTATGCACATTTTTTAAAACACAAAAATTAAAATTAAAAACTGAATTTTTCTTCTTCCATGTAAGTGAATGCATGAGTTGGGATGGGCTGGTGGTGTGGGCGTGTTAATAAGGGGTCAGAGGTGACCCAGAGGAAGCCAGAGAGGAAGGGGTGGGGAAGCGTCACAGGAGAGGTGGGATACGAGCCGAGACTTGAGCGAAGGATCTGTGGGAGTTGTAGGAACCCAGGTGGGGTCGGCGCCCAGGCCACAGGCAGCATGGTGGCTCTCAGGGGTCATAAGGAGTGACTCACGGAGTGGGACTGTACCACACTCTGGTTACTCTCATGGCAGCTCACAGACAAGACACCAGCTCTCCTGTATGTGAACACCTTCACAGGCCTGTACTGTAGTTAGCACTCAATGGATGATGATGAATGAATGAAGAAAAATCACCCAATATCTTCATGCTGGGAACCCCAAATCAATAATAGAAAACGTTTTCAAACATGGGGATTGCCAGGTGGCAGAGGTATATCTGGCTGCAAGTAAGCCATGGCAAATAGGGGGAAGAGACCAATAAAAGGGGCACCTACCTTTAAGGGGCAGCCTTGTCTGGCTAAGCCCAGCGCTACTGCCAAGGGGTATTTGCCTAGTACCATCAAGTGGGTTTATCGGAGGGGAGGAGGTGTCTCATGTGACCCAGGCTGGCATCAAACTCAATATGTAGTCAAAGGTGGCCTTGAACTCCTGACCCTCCTGCCTTTACCTCCCAAAGGCTGTGATTACAGATGTCCACAACCACACATGGCTTCTGCAGTGCTGGGATCAAACCTATGGTCGAGTACACGCTAGGCATACATTCTATCAGCCCCACCCCATGCCAGACAATTTAAGTGCTTTGTGAAATCCCCCCATTCTTAAATGTTGGCAATATGCTTTTTAAAAAATATACTGTGCAGATCAAGGAAACCACATAATCTAATGCTATAGTCAACCTACCTGGCAAGCTTTGGCTCTAAGGATATAATTTGGGTTCAAAAAGTTTACAGCCTGAAAAGACCCCAACCAGATTAATTTATGGTTATGGAGGTGAGTGGGGCCAGGTGACTGTGGACTTGGCAGAGCCTTCCCAGGGCCACGAAAGTCTTGAGTTTGAGCTGCAGGGGCTGTAGGGGTGAAGACAAGTCCAAGCATTCTTCATGATGCAAGCCTAAGGGTTGAGCACTTGGCAGCATGTAGTCATGACTCAGTGTAAAAGTAAGCAAGAGGAGGCTGGAGAGGGCTCAGTGGTTAGGAGCCCTGCTCTTCCATTCACAATACCCACAGGGCAGCTCACAGTCATCTCTTCTTACTCCATTTCCAGGGTACCCATGCTCTCTTCTGACCTCCCTGGACACTAAGCATGCATGTGATGCACAGACATACATGTGATTGGTTCTCCTGCAACCTGCAGGACTTCCCACTGATAATGAGCAGTAGGTATATGTGTGTGTGCATGCATGATTCCTAAGTTACTTTTCTGGACAAAAATACTCCAGACCAATGATGCCCAAACTTCAGCAGGTGTCAGAGTCACCCAAAGACTTGTTAAGACATGCCTGGGCCCACCTTAGAGACTGGGTGATTAGGTCTGGGAGCAAGGCCTTAGAGTCTGCTTTCCAACTATTTACCACATGCTACATTTGCTGCTGTTCAAGGACCTTCAGTCAGTGGCACTGGACAGATGTAAGCGTGCTTTGGAAGTATGGAGCATCATGGTGCGCTGGCCTTCTTCCATTGGCTCACTTAACAAACTCATTAGATCATGCCCTGTGCAAAACCCATGAATGATGCAGACAGACTTACAGCCAACAGTTGTGGTCTCACCTTTGGTTACCAGAAAATGAACTGCCCTTGAGAGGATGTGCTGTTAAAGCAGAAAATGAGACCTACTTTTAGCCACTCACTCACATGGTCTCAGGTTCAAACACATGACTCTGAGAATAAAGATTTTGAAATCCATGCCCATCAGTGACTTGTCCACTTCTCCATGTCTCTGGTTAAATGAGCCATTTGCTAGGTTCTGCCTTCAACGGAATATCCCTTCATTCAATCACGAGAGCTCTCCATTATAGGTGCTGTCCTCTGGACTGGGTAGGGGGCCAATGAACCTTCTCAGAGACCTAGCCAAAGGGTCTCTAGCAGTGCCAGAGGGTGGAGGCAGCCCTCCAGCAGACAAGCTCACGCTGCTCTGAAATAACAGCCTTTGCTGTCCCTGGCAGGAGGCACATTCTGACGTATTCAGTTACGAGTGAATGCCTGGGCATTAAATCTAAATGGCCCATGATATGGAATGCCCGGGCAGTGTGCACTTGGATTATTTATGCCCTCTGCACCTGTGGAAGTCAAGATTTTATTATTTATTTCATGTTAGGTTTCCAACCTTGGGCTTCCAGTCTGCAAAGCAATAAAGCCCTTAAGTTAAACTGCAGGAGACTGTGGTCGCCACTCAGCAGGGGTCAGAACACTTAAGAACTTTGACACCCAGTATGTCATCTTTCTTGCTAAGGATATCCTAATGAAATTCAATCATGTGTGAATAAGTTTTAAAACCTTTGAAATAATAACACCTGAAAAAAAATCATCTGTGGCCTCTCCATAAGAATGTGACACAGGGGCTTGAGGTCCAAGGCCTGGATCACAGATGCAGTCCTCTGCTGACCTTCCTTGACACACATCTGACTCACTGTAGGAGGTCAGTGGCTCAATATGGTCCTATTTCTTTCCAATATGGGTAAAAATGTGCTTCAAAAGGATTATAATTCTCAAGTTAAACCCCCTCAGCTCCTCGTGTGATGTAACAGTAAGGCATGTTTTCCCATGGATGTCAACAAGCCTGTGGTTTGCAAATGACTGTTTTAACCCCACTTCTCACCAGCTGATCACTGCATTAGAGCTACTGAGGACTCAAACCTCTTAACTCACCTCCTTCCCTGAGTTTCCTGAAGTCCAGCTTCCCACGGTGGTGAAATAGATGGATTCCCACTTTGTCTCATATTCTTCTCTAGAGGCAGTGGTCAGTTTTCACATAGAATTCTAGAAAGTTACCAAGACCCAGGCACAAATGGACCTACTGCTCCACCACAGCCTCCTACCCCATAGAGAGGGCTCCTTCAGCTCCCAACGCAAGGGCCATCCTGCTGGATGATGACCACTTCATCAATGAGAACAGGATGAACATGTTCTAACCTCACAATGTGATAACAGATTCACGTTCTTTAGAGGATTAAGGTTCCTGCTGAGGTTGCCTACTTTGTGTGAGTCTATTCTAGATGGAGAGGATCCTGATTACTGAAGAGCTTGGCACATGGCAGGGATACTCCATAAATACTGGTTGGATGGATGGATGACTCTACCATCAAACGCCTGCCTTGAGTTGAGGACCAACATGGGAGGAAGGCACAAAACTCCCCTCCCACATAGGTGCCTCTGCCTCTCCAAACTCTCTGACCCAGTTACTGAAAAGAAACTTGAGAAATGTAAACCTGAGCCAAATATATCACTGGTTCATTCTGTTTCACAGATTTAAGTAGGCTAAAGACCACATGAAAACCAAGCCAGTCTACCAAAAGTGAGGCTAGCTTTCAATCAATAATGATAGTTTACCAACAACTTCACAGAGATCCTACAGTATAAACTACACCATTGGCATGTTAAAATAGTTCATATATAATTTAATACAATTATATGTACTCTCCCATTTTAATGGGCAAAACACATTATTAACTATATGGCAAAACCAGAATATGTATTAATGATAATCTATATAAGCAAAATCTTAATATTCCTTGATAATTCACTTTAAAAGAAATAATATGCCAATTAAAATGAGAATATTCTTAGACAAGAATAGTAATTCAGTAAAACAAAGGATAGTAATTAATCTACCAATTGTGCAGTTTTAAAATGGTCGTGTTTGGGGCTAAGAATATAGCTCGTGGAGAACACTTGCCAAGCATGTTCAAGACCTTAAATGCCATCACCAGCACGCAACAAATAAACAATAGCAATGGTCACATTCATGTTCATGCTTGAAATAAGCAAAATGCCTGGAAATATATGATCTACTGAACCCGACTCATGAAGAAGAATGAACTAGAAAAAGACCTATGACAAATAAAGCAATTGAATCAGTAATCAAATTCCTTCCAGTAAAAGGAATCATTTAGCCGGCTGGCTCTGATGATGAATTCGACCAAGCATTTACAGAACATGAAGCCTTCTTGAGGTCTTCTACAAACAAGGAAAGGAGGAAAAAAGCCCTTCTTGTTCTTTGAGGACAGCAATCCTAATATTAAGGTCAGAACAGACAGCAGGAGGAAAGAAAACTCTATAGCAAACGTTCTTTGTGAGTACGATGCAAAAATCAATAAAATGCTGTAGACAGAATTTGACAACGTATTCAAAAGTATACACTATGACTGATGTGATTTATACTGATTGTCAGCTTGGCAGGACCTGTACATGTCTGTGGAGTGCTTTCCAGATTAGAATAATTGAGGTTGGAAGACCCTGAATATGGGCAGCACCAGGCTTCCAGACTATGGATAGGCTGTGACCAGATGACCTCTGGCTTCTGTCCCCATGTCCTCCTCACTGTGATGGACTGCATCCCTTCAACTACATCACAATAGACTCTCCCACTCTGATGGACTGCATCCCTTCAACTACATCACAATAGACCCTCCAACTGTGATGGACTGCATCCCTTCAACTGTGTCACAATAGACCCTCCTCCCTTCAGTGGTTCATGTCAGGTACATTGTCACATCAATGAGAAAACAGTAATGTGACCATGTGAGGTTTATTCCCAGAATGCAAGGATGGTTCAACATTTTTTTAAAAACTCAGTAAATATAACCACACCAAGTTAACAAAATAAAAAGGAGAGAAGCCATTTGCTTGAAGCATAAGAAGTATGTGACAACAATCCAACCCATGTTCATGATAAAAATTAAAACTCAATAGAAGGAAACCTCAGTATAATAAAAGTCTTACATGGAAACCCAAGGCTTACATTATACCTAATGTTAAGACTGAAAGATTTAGCCGGGCGGTGGTGGCGCACGCCTTTAATCCCAGCACTCGGGAGGCAGAGCCAGGCGGATCTCTGTGAGTTCGAGGCCAGCCTGGGCTACCAAGTGAGTTCCAGGAAAGGCGCAAAGCTACACAGAGAAACCCTGTCTCGAAAAACCAAAAAAAAAAAAAAAAAAAAAGACTGAAAGATTTAAAATAATAAAGATTAAAAGATTTCCACCTAATATCAGGAACAAGACAAGGATGCCATCTATTCAGCATGTTGCTAGAGATTCTAACCAAAGTAATGAGGCAAAGAAAACATTCAAATTAGAAAGGAAGAAGTAGAAAGTGTTTGTTCACAGATGACGCACTGTTACATGTAAGAAGACTTAAATACATTCCTTTCTCTCTCTCTCTCTCTCTCTCTCTCTCTCTCTCTCTCTCTCTCTCTCTCTCTCTCTCCACTCCTTCTCTTCCTCCCTCTCTAAATTTTATAGCCAATAAGCAAATAGCCAAGTTATAAGATAAAAATCATAAAATCAGATGCAATTGTATTCTCTAGTGATGAATAATCCATGGAGAATATTAAATAAGTAATTCCATTTGTGGTAGTAGAAAAAGAACAAAAATACACAGAAATAAACAACCAAGTAGTTGAAACACTTATACACTGAAAACTACAAACTGCTGAAAGAAATAAAAGATTAAGTGAAAAGACGCCCCCACTCATGAATCAGAAGACTTACTACTGTTAAATAATTTGCAGAGTCAATGTAATCTTATCAAAATGGAATTGTTTCAAAAATAAAAAAAATTCCAAAATTCACATAGACTCTCAAAAGATAAGTATAAAAAATAATGTCCAAAAATAAAGACAAGGTTGGAAGACCCATAGTGCCTGATTTCAAAGAGAGCCATAACACTGTAGTAATGAGAGGTGTTACATTGGCACAAAGATAGACATAAAGACTAAGAGAACAGGACATCCCAGAAAAGGAAATGCATGCACACAGGGTTAACTAATTTTCAACAAGCATACCAACACCATTCAGTGGGAAGAGGAGAGTCTTGTCAGTGAATAATATTGGAAATTTTATAGGGCTGGAGAGATGGCTCAGCAGCTAAGAATACTGGCTGTTCTTCCAGAAGGACCCAGGTTCCATTCCCAGCACCCAGTTTCAGGGGATCCAATAGCCCTGGCCTTCACTGACACCAGGCACACACATGGTATGTTTATATATTTGTCAGCAAAACACTCAAACACAAAACAAAGAAAAATCTAGATACCCATATGCAAATCAATGATTTTGAACTGTTACTTTATACAACATACAAAACAAAAGCAACATACATAAAATGTGCCTGGAGAGCACTCTCTGCTCTTCCAAAGACCCTGAGTTCAGTTCTCAGTACCCACATCTGGCAGCTTATAACTGCCTGTAACTACAGTTCCAGAGCATCCCACACCCTCTTCTGCCATCCTGGGTACCCACACACACACGTGGCATTTGCCCACACAGACACATAAACATAAATAAGAATACATATCAGAGGCCTGTAAACCTGTGAACCTTTGAGAAGGAACACGGGAAACTGATCCTCACATATGGTGCCAATACAAGCAGCAAAAGTATGGGTAAACAGAACGCCATCAAAATAAAAACTTGGCTGCAGGGAAGAACCTGGTCACGGGGGTGAAAAGACAGTCCACGCCTGGGAGAAAATATATACAATAGCATATATCGCATAATCGGTTAATGTCTGGAGTAGACAAATAGATCCTACAACTCGGTAGTCTTAAAAAAGTCAAATTCAAAGACAATCCTCGCCTGGGAGAAAATATACACAATCCCATGTATTGCATAATGGATTAATATCTGGAGTAGACAAAGAAATCCTACAACTCGGCAATCTAAAAAAGTCAAATTCAAAGGTAGGCAAAGGTCATGATAGATGTCTCTCCAAAGCTATACAAGAGGCAATTAGACACATTAAAAGACGCTCACTGTCGTAAGCTGTAAGAGAAATGCAAACCAAAGCTACCGCGTCATCCTTCCACACCCACCCACGATGATGGCCGCTGCTTTTCTTACAGTCACTTTCCTAGCTGCTGTGACGGAACTCCTGACAAGCAGCTTCCGAGAGGAAGAGCTTACGTGGACTCGTGGTTTAAAGGGACACAGTCCATCGTGGTCAGGAAGGCATGTGGCTAGCAGGCTCTTTGGCCACAGAGGATGCAGCTGGGACTCCTTACATCTCAGTAGAATAGGAAGCACAGACTAAGCAGGAAGTGGTAGGGATCCTGGCTAAAACCTCAGGCTTGCCCTTCAGCAGTCCAGTTCTGGTTGGGCCCCACCTCCCAAAGATTCCATAACTTCCCAAAAATAGCATCAGTAGATGAGAACCAAATTGTCGAATGTGAGCCTGTGGGGGATGTTTCATATTTAAACCATAACAGCCATAATAAAGGCAAACAATGTAAGCACTTCCAGGGTAATTCAAGCATTCAGGAGGGTGAAGGTCATCACTAGCCCAAGCTAGCTTGGAGACCCTGTCTGAAAAAAAAATTTTTTTAAGAAGTATTTTTTAAGAATATGAAAATTGGGAGGCAGAGGCAGGCAGATCTCTGAGTTTGAGGCCAGCCTAGTCTACATAGCAAGTTCCAAGACAGCCAGAGCTACATAAAGAGACCCTTTCTCAAAAAGCAACAAAACAAAACAAAAACAAGAATGTGGAAAAAATAGAATTGCTAATACAACTGCAAAAATTATACAAAAAAAATGCAAAAATAGTACAGCCACTGAGGAAAGTTTGAGATTTTCTTTAAAAGCCAAACATAAAATTATCATATTTTCACCTGGCGGTGGTGGCGCACGCCTTTAATCCCAGCACTCGGGAGACAGAGCCAGGTGGATCTCTGTGAGTTCGAGGCCAGCCTGGGCTACCAAGTGAGTTCCAGGAAAGGCGCAAAGCTACACAGAGAAACCCTGTCTCGAAAAACCAAAAAAAAAAAAAAAAAAAAAAAAAATTATCATATTTTCTTAATCAGTTTGGTTAGCTATAACAAATTACCATCAATTCTGTCACACACACACACACACACACACACACACACGCACACACGCACGCACGCACGCGCACACACACGCACACACACGCACACGAAATTCTTATACATGCTACGATACAAATGAATCTTAAAAACATATATTCAGTTATACAAACCACATAAATAAAAGGATAAATATTACACAATTTTTACTTAAATGAGATATCTAAAATTCATAGAGACCGTAGAATAGAGACTAGCAGGGGGGTGGGGAGGAGAAGGGTAGAGAGCCACCATCAGGGGATGGAGTTTCCGTTGGGTGACCGTGAGAACAGAACACAGGACACCCAGTATCCCTGAATTAGGCACAGTTGTGTGGATTCTATCCTAATAAAAGTGGCCACATGCATACAAGCAACACTAAACGGACTCAGCAGGCCATATTTATATATTTGTGCTTATAAATGCAACAATAATAATAAAAGGAAAAGAGCCCATCCTCAAAATATATCATAGTTAGAACACTAGGTATACAGAACAAAGAAAGTGTACAAAAGTCACAAGAGGAAAAAACCACAAGGCATATAGAGGAAAACCCACCAGAAGTACAGCTGACTTCTCAATGGAAATTTTGAAAGCCAGAAGCTTCTTATTTCAAAATACAAACACAGCCCCAGGCAGTCCAGGGCAGCAGCAATGTAACCATTTCTTCAGGAAATTTGTGAAAAATCAACCCCATGGGGCCAGTCCGCAAACAACCTCTTCTTTCAACTCAATTTTATTGCCAAATTATCCCCCTCAAAAAGGAACGTAAAGATTCCCCACACTCAGTGCGCTCTGGATTTGAATATTGCAGATAAGGGAGATTGTAGCCTGGATTAAAACAATCCCAAATTAAAGAGACTTCTGATTTTCAATCTGTTAAATGTCCAAAAATTATCACCTCAAAAAATTTCTCTTCTCTCACAGCATTTAAGTCTAGTGCTCAAAACACAGAGGGAACACAAGGGGACTTCTGGGAAGTTAATGTTTTTTTTCTCTTTTTGAAATTTTTAATTGACATATCATCCATTTGTGCTTAATTATGGGTATAGAGGAGTCACAGTTTAATCCATATATATGACAATGCAATAATCAAACCAGGGTCGTTCATATCTTAATCCCTCAAACACTATTGGTTCTAGGTAACGGAACTCTGATTACTCTGGTGTACACTAATCTACCCCAGACTGAAGCCCTCAACCAAGCTGCAGAACCAGTCCCCCACCGAGCTGCGTTTTGGTTCTAATTTCCCAGACTCCTGTGTTTCTCTTCTCCCAACCCCCATCCCACCCTCCAGTGACCTCTATCCCACTCTCCACTTCGAAGATATCAAGTCTTTTGTTGTTGTTTTTTGCATGTATAAGAATATGAAAGATTTGTATTCTGTGAGTTGTGCTGTTGTTTTTAACCCAAGGGCTGGTCAGAGGAGTGAGTGTCGTTTCTGCACCTTCTCTGAGTGTGCTAAATGTGGATTCCACATCTTTACAGCAGCAATCCTATCACTAAAGGCACACATGTTGACAGGGACGGCGTCTCTCCTGTAAAGTACACCATAAGGTCCCTTGCATTTCACAGTGCCCAGTGATGGGATGACCTGTCCAAGGTTACGGTGCAACACTGGAGAAGAATGGCAACTCCAGCTCAGCCTCGGGTCTGTCACTCAAAAACACGAAATTTCTGTTCAAACACTTATCCACAGTGTGTTCCTAGTCACCGGCAAATCTTGTACAACGTGTTTCCAGTCACTGGCAAACCCTGTAATACCATCACACTAGCGCTAATACAAAACATTTTTTGCCCATTTAGACTTATTTTTCCCATGAAATTACTGACCTGATGTCTGGATCAGATATCACCATTTAATTTGGTGTAACTCTGCTTCTCTCTAATATTGTGTAAAACCATCATTGACCATAAATATGATTACAGTGTTCTGCCACAGGGCCCGACTTAATCAATCTGCTATAAATACCTCACGGATGATTGGAGGCACATCGAATGGGCTCATTGCTTTAAAAAGAAAATAAAATCACCCCTCTAGGGAACACTGATATTTTCAATATGGAAAGGGAGACAAGGTTTGGGCTCCCTTGATTTGCACATTTTTAACATCTATTGCCTTCTCAGTTGGTACCAACTTTTTCTTTTGCTTTAGATAACTTGATACTAGAAATACGTGTGCTTATTTTTATTAATGAACATAATTTGATTTTAAGAATAAATGATCAAGAAAGATCAAACAACAGTTTGATAGTAACAGTTCAGATGTGAGGATGCACAGTCTGGGTGTGAGGAAGTACTCAGTCTGGGTGTGAGGAAGTACTCAGTCTGAGTGTGAGGAAGTCCTCAGTCTGGGTGTGAGGAAGTACTCAGTCTGGGTGTGAGGAAGTACTCAGTCTGGGTGTGAGGAAGTACTCAGTCTGAGTGTGAGGAAGGAGTACTCAGTCTGGGTGTGAGGAAGGAGTACTCAGTCTGGGTGTGAGGAAGTACTCAGTCTGGGTGTGAGGAAGTACTCAGTCTAGGTGTGAGGAAGTACTCAGTCTGGGTGAGAGGAAGTACTCAGTCTGGGTGTGAGGAAGTACTCAGTCTGGGTGTGAGGAAGTACTCAGTCTGGGTGTGAGGAAGTACTCAGTCTGAGTGTGAGGAAGTACTCAGTCTGGGTGAGAGGAAGTATACTGTGGTGATATTTTATTTGTGCATCCCAATAAAGCTTACCTGAGGATCAGAGGACAAAGCCAACCACTGTATTAAACATAGAGTTCAGGCAGTGGTAGCACACACCTTTAATCCTAGCATTCAGGAGGCAGAGATCCACCTAGATCTCTGTGAGTTCAAGGCCACACTGGGAACAGAGCCAGTCATTGTGGCACATGTCTTTAATCCCAGCACTAGTTAGCCATAGAGGTCTGGAGGTCTGTACAGACAGACAGGAAGTGATAGCTGAGCTGTGTGGAGAGAGGAAGTAAGATGGCAGGGCACAGAAGGGTTTATAGGCATGAGTATACAGGAAGTAGCTCTCTCTTAGGCTGAGGATCCCCTAGTGATAAAAACTTGTGGCTTGGCTTGTTCTATTCCTCTGATCTCTCACTTTTCACCCTAATATATGGCTCTGGATTTTTTATTAATAAGGCCATTTAGCAATCATGTTACAGTATACAGTCAAGTTGTCAGGAAGATGGGGACAAGCAGGAAATTCCAAGGGCAAAAACCTAATTCTATCAGATAAGGTTGTAATTTCCATAAACAAAAGTGTAGAAATGAAAGGGTCCCAGGAAAGCGTTATGTCTAGTGAAATAAACCAGACTCAGAAAAGCAGACCTGTGAGAAGAGACAGAGGTCTTAAAGGAAGAGGAAACAGGAAAGGGTGAGGGATATATGAGACATGAAAAGGGGGTGATTTGGTGGTGGAAGGAGCCATCAGGAGTGGGAAGGGGGTACAGAGGAGGGCAAATAATAATGATAACAATAACGAACTGTAATGATTCACATGTGCTGGGATAATCTTTTGTACACTGTGTGAAGATGTGTCTCTGTCCTTCCTCACCTGCCTAAGGCACCTTCTGATTGGTCTAATAAAGAGCTGAATGGCCAATCGCTAGGCAGGAGAGGGATAGGAAGGTGTGGCAGGGAGAGAGAATGGGGGGGGGAGAACAAGAGGAAGAAGAGAGGAAAGAAGAGGGGGACACTCAGGGCCAGAAGCCAGGCAGCTGACAGACAGACAGACACAGAGGCAGCAGGAAAGTAAGATCTACAGAAAGGAAAAGTAAAAAGCCCTGAGGCAAAACACAGACAAAGAGAAACAAGTTTATTCAAGTTAAAAGAACTAGCCAAAAATGAGCTTAAGCTAGACCGAGCATTCAAAACTAAGAATAAGTCTCTGGGTCATGATCTGGGAGCTGATTGGTGGCCCCAAAGAAAAAGCCTGGTACACTAATTTTCATCACAGATTTTACAAAACACATTGTACAGTGGGCCTTCCTAACAGGCCTGTGAGGCAGGAAATAAACCTGCTCCATTCTGCAGACGAGGAAAGAATGCTCGTGACATCCAAGCACTAGTTAAAACCCCACAGCTAAACAGGGAAGCAAGGGGCTGGGGTCGAAGCTCAGTGCTAGTGCGCCTAACTTAGAAAGGCTCTGGTTCAGTTCCCAGCAGTGCAGCCAATCAGTCAATCGATCAATAAGCTGGGCAAAAAGTATAGCATGCCTAACATGAGCAAGTAAAAATTCAATCCCAGTACAGCAATTTACCAGTCAATCAATCAATCAATCAATCAATCAGGGTAACTCAGTGCTGAGTACCCACCTATCATGCACAAGGCCCTGGGTTCGGTCCTCAGCACAGCAGACAAACAAATCATTTGGGCTGAGGACATCATGGAGGCAAGGCACTGGACCTGCATGCGGCATAGATCTGTGTGACGTTTGAATAGGTGCCGGTGGGGATCTCAATGGTCTCTCAGAAGTCTTACACACCACTGAAACCTGTGTTTTTAAAACACTCTATATGTAAAGCATTATGGAAATGCCATGATTAAAGGATGAGGTTTAATTTATGTTTTATACAGCATGCAAAAAAAAATTGCCCTTGACCCTAAGCTGATCATGTTAGCTCTATTCCACCTCCTATAACCCAAGGCTGCCTCAAATTCACCTTTTAGCCCCCATTTTCCTTTGCAAGCATTAAAGCCCTCAAGAGTCCTTCCCTCACAGCTTTCCAAGTCTGAAGCGGGTCATCTTGATCCTCTCAGAGGTTTCTTCTAGCTTCTTCCCCTCTTGTTAGGGATTACTAGGGACTTACTAACCAAAATAGCCAGAAAAAAAATGCATTCCATTGTGCCCTTCCTATCTAGGTGTTTAAATGCCAGCGCTATCTTCTACCCACCCCATGATCACTCCCAACAGTACAGCTGTCAGCAGAAGGACAGACAACCTAGGGACTTGACTTGACAGAGCACAGATTTGTCACCAGTCAAAAATAGATCACCCACCACTCAGAAGGGCACAGGACACCTTTTAGCCCTATCTTGGTGGCCTCCAGACTTCAGGGAAACACACCAAGCACTTGACAGAGTGAACACACAACCAGAGAGCCTTTCAAAATAGCTTCATCTCAACGTGCTCACCAAGGACGAGATGACAATGAGCCTGTAAGGTCACATATGGACAAGCTACATGTCCACAGTGATCAAAACCATCAGACAGGACAACAAAGGCCCGAAGGACAAAACCAACAGCCGATCCTGCTGTCTTATTTCAGAAATGAGCAATGCCACTCCGTTCACCAATGAGTCAACTCCGCGCCTTTTCTGGTGGGCTGCCTGCCCTGACAGAAGGCTGTTGGGAACACAGTCACTTCTCAGGAGACCAAGATCCTGGGCATTTAGCTCAGTGGAAAAATGTCTGCCTGGTATGCAGAGACCCTGGGTGTGATTCCCATCACAACCCCGACTCCAGAAAAATGACTGAAAAAAAGATAAGAAAGAAAATGTAAAGATCCACTATAACCATTCAAGGTTTTTGTTTTTGTTTGGTGTTTGTACTTGTGGTTGTTGCTGATGTTGTTGTGAGACACAGTCTCCTGTATCCCAGGCTGGTCCCAAACTCACTATGGCCCACAGATGACCATAAACTTCTCAGCCTCTGTCTGGACCTCCCAAGCACTGGAACTATATCCGCATATCCCCGTGCTCAGTTTAGATTGTGCCTGAACCCAGAACTTAGTGCGTCTAACCAAGCTCCAGCCCTGACCCCCTTTCACATATTACACCAATGACCCTATTTGTCTCATTCACACTTTGGAGGGTAGGGGATTGTTTTCAGGGGCCCAAGCCACAAGAGATCTACATCTGATGCAAGCACATGACTTGGTTATGCCGCTAACACATAGTAAAACAAGATCCTGACAACAGACCTGATTTTCTGTTAGAACTTTTAAAGAATTAATCAGCCTTTTCATTCAACTCTACAAATCAACAAGATGTATTAGTTCTATAGAAAGGCCCTTTTTAAAAAAAATGAAAATGGTGTCTTTTTTTAAGATTCATTTATTATATATACAGTGTTCTGTCTGCATGCATGTCTGCATGCCAGAAGAAGGCACCAGATCTCATTATGGATGGCTGTGAGCCACCATGTAGTTACTGGGAATTGAACTCAGGACCTCTGGAAGAGCTGTCAGTTCTTAACCTCTGAGCCATCTCTCCAGCCCTAGAAAGGACTTTTATGTATCCAAATGTGGGTTCTCATTCCTAGTGAGAACCTGCCCGAGTATGCACAATGTTCCAGAGCACACATATTTAGAGACTGAAGAGGGTACACATTAAAAGCAGCCTTTCACAAGAGTCTAAATCTTGTGTGAGAGCAAGTCAAGTTCTCCAAGTTCTTTTTATTTGTTGCGCTATATTTGGGGTTTGCTGTCTCTTACAATGTGTGTGATAAATAACAATCCTTGTCTATCTTCTCATTAAATGACATTGCAGGAACACTATTTCCATGGACCTCTCTAAAAGACAAATGAACTTACTCACATGCTCGTCAAAAGATAATTAGTCCAAATCTTTCAAAATGAAGACTATAACCCTGTCATCTGATACAGAATGTGCCTTAAGTTTTCTTGCTTCCTTGATCAGAAACTTGTTGTTTTATAATTTTTTGTTTTGTTTTGCTTTGTTTTTTGAGATAGGTTTCTCTGTGAAGCCCTGGCTGACCTGGATCTCATTTTGTAAACCAGGCTGGCCTCTAACTCAGAGATCCAACTGCTTCTGCTTCCCAAGTGCTGGGATTAAGGTCCTGCGCCACCACACCTGGCTTGCTTGACTTAAGTAAAAACATTTTCAGAAATTACATAAAAATCCAGCAAAACAGATGATCTGTGCTCTCTGGCTATTCACTGAATTGCTCTTGCAGTCAATATAGTAGACTTTTTATTTGTTTGTTTGTTTATTATTTTGAGATAGAGTGTCTCTACATAGTCCTGTCCTGGAGCTTGCTAAGTAGACCAGGCTGGCCTTGAACTCACAGAGATCCGACTACCTTTGCCTCCCAAGTGCTGGGATCAAAGGCGTGCGCCACCACGCCTGACTCACTATAGTAACCATTTTAATTTTTTGGAGAATTTGGAGTTTCTCCTCTTTTAGAAAACTAACTTGACATAGTTTGTTTTCTAAAACAAGTCAGTGTGCTTCAGAAATATGAATTGGGAGCCTTAACTGATTTTCTGACTGAGACAAATCATTTAAACTGGCAATGAGAGACTGCATTGAAAGAAGAGTCTCCTTGAGTAAACGGAATGACGGAACATTCCCAAAGAGCAGTAAGACAACTGACTTGCCATCTGAAAGACACAACTCAAATCGGACAGAATTTACAGACACCCTCTCAAACTCTCTGTGACAGATTAGTGAAACCCAAGGCCCCTCCACCCGTCCGACACTGACGAACACCTCACTGTATGTGATACAATAGCAGGTGCAGATCACACATCCATCCAGGGCCTTGAGGTGAAAAACACTGCCTTTGCCATTAATGACTATCTGTTTTCTGTGCTGGCGGTGAAATCCAGCACCTCGCATCTGCTGAGCATTCCGTTACAAACCCAGTCCTTGTCATTAATGATCTGAATTAATGAAATGCAGACTTATTAGGTCTGCGGCACCAAATGCCCACAAAGCTGAAACTAGATAATGCCAAATGTGAAATCTAGAAGGTGGTTAAGAATTAGATGAGATGCCAGGTACGGTGACACATGTCTTTAATCCCAGCACTCCAGAGGCGGTCTGGTCTACAGAGAGTTTCAGGCCAGCCAGGCCGTTATAGTAAGACCATCTCTCAAACCAAAAATTAGATGAGACTAAAACTTCCAACTTTGTGATCATCACAACCCAAAATACAAAGGCGATGCCTAAACCACACGGATATGACATAGACAGACGAGACAGGGAGATGGCTCTTTCTTAGCAGAAAATCCCAATCAGCAAATGTAGAAGGAATGAGTGTCCCAGCGATCCATTACAGCAGCCATGGTAACTGACTCGGCCCCACTAACGGATGCTAAAATTATCAAGTGGGGAAAACAAAAGCAAACAGTACATTTGCACAGTGCTATATGTCCCCTGGAAATACTCTCAGTTATAAAGGAAAACCGGCAACTCCTTGATCGAATACTGATGCCTGGGAAGGACGCCTTTCTCACCAGCAAACTCATGCCAGAAACTCAAACCAGGGAAACTTCCAACAGAAGCTGGAAAGCCACAGCCCCCCTGAGCCTCCGCCCCATTTCCTAAACGATGTCACACTGGGACACGGCCCTGTTATTCAGCCGCATCTTATCTAAGTCTGCTTCTCTGCTACAGCAGTGAAGGTGAGGGGCTGCAGAGGCCACATGGCCTGCACAGCCCAGGACACTTATCTGACCCTTGATAGAAAGGTGAGCTGATCCCTCGGCTGTGAAATAACAAGTTAATCTCTTGAAAAGTGTCACGGGCGGTGGTGGCGCACGCCTTTAATCCCAGCACTCGGAAGGCAGAGGCAGGTGGATCTCTGTGAGTTTAAGACCAGCCTGGACTACAGAGTGAGTTCCAGGAAAGGCATAAAACTACACAGAGAAACCCTGTCTCGAAAAAGCAAAAAATAAAAATAAAAATAAAAAAAATAAAAGTGTCACGGTCACGAAGGGAAGAAAGGGAAAGGATCGAGGGTTTTCACACCGTGGAGATGTAGTAACATGACAATCAATAGCAGATGGGACCCTGAATTACATTCTGAAGTAAAAGAAAGACTGGGCTGGTGGGACGGCTCAGTGGATCAGGCACAGGCCATCACGCCCGATGACCTGAGTTCAATCCCCAGACTCCACGTGGCTGAAGGACAGAACTGAACTTTGCAAACTGTCTTCTAACCTCTGCATGTGCTCTAGCACCCATGATCACTCACGCTCTCTCCTTTCTCCCTCTCCCTCTCCCTCTCTCTCTCTCTCTCTCTCTCTCTCTCTCACACACACACACACACACACACACACACACACACACACACCACAAATTAAATGTAGAAAAGTTGTTTTTGTTTTTGTTTTAAATGAAAACAAAGGCTGAAATGTTTTTGGTGTGATTTTATTACTTGGAGTGTATCAATATTCCACTCTTGGTTTTCATAACTATATCACAGTTATGGAAAATTGAGACCCTGAGGTGAAAGTATACGGGAACTTTATGGAGCGCTTGTTTTTTTAAAGTCTTCTGGGATCTAAAGTTATTTCAAAGTAAAAAGTTAGAAAATAGCTGTGGTGGCCTGTCAGCCTGTTCTGAGCCCGGCAGCTGCAGCTGTTGTCTCCCGGCCACCAACCTTCCAAGATTCGTGTTCATGGGGCTTAAAAGCAACTGTAAAAATAATTCCAAAGTCAGCAACACTTAGGCCAGTGCCCGAAGGCAGGCAGGAGTGACAGAGAACATCCTTGGTTCAGCCGCCACTGCCTTTGAAACACATCGCTGCTGGGGAAGTGTGTCTCTCCCATGCTACTCTCGAGGGCTGAAGACAGGTGGCATGTGAGGATGTTCATGGAGTCTCCGAAGGGGACATCAGGGCAGACCCATGGCAGAGGAGATCACATCTGACAGCAGAGAGAGACAGCTTGTCTTAGGGACTCAGGGCCAGGTCTGTCATCTCTTTCTCAAGCAGTCCTGACAAGGGACTGAAACATCTTCAGAAAATGTGGTCATTTCATTGCTCAAAGGCTGTCACTGCGTGGTCAGTGGTGCATTAGGAGAATAAGCAGGTACCCGTAGGGCAGAAGCATGCCACACCAACTCAATAGTTTTTCATATAAACAGATGGAAAGAATCACTGACTGCTGGGGTAGCACTCCGATGGTCAACTGCTACTTGCCTAGCAAGCAGGAAGCTCTGGGTCCAATCTCTGGCACCACAAAATTGGGCATGGTGGCACATATCTGTAACCCCAGCACTCAGGAGGGGGAGTAGGAGGATCAGGAGTTCAAGGTCATCCTCAACTATCGGGCTATAGTTTGAAGTCAGCCTGGGCTACATGAGACCCTATCTCAAAGGAGGGAGGGAGTGGATTGCAGAGCTTGAATGAAGAGTGAGAAGAAGAGATTTGATTTGCAGCCCTTGGAGGCATCAGCTGAGCAAGCCCCTCTCCAGAACCACCCACTTCCTTTGCCTAAAAGTCGCAGAGCCGGGGTCAAGGGGAAGGTCCAGCCACACTGAGCCATGAAAGGTGGCTGGGAGCCTCGCCCTGCTCCCTAGCATCTATCCCTTCATCCCCAGGTGACGGATGCCATGGGCAGGGCACAGGAGCCTGGGCTGGTTAGCTGCATGTGTCACCCCCAGAGCTGGCCAGCCCTTGGCAGGTCCTGACTCACAGCTGAACACGCGACTCTGAGAGGCCCAGGCTATCCATCATGCAGAGACACGGAGCCGCAGAACAGATGAGGCTCCTGGCCCCTTTGCATGGCCTGAGCTCCTCCTCCCGATTTAAAAGCCACAACCCCAGAGATGAGGAAGAACCTTCCAAGTAGCCGGTGCCCTCTGGAGACAGAAGAGAGAGTTCATGAGTGAGCCATTTGGACCGGAAATCACCCAACGGGGGCTTCCCGGGTGGAGCCATCCCTCCCTACTCTGAAAATTCCTTCACCACTTCTGCTGGGAAGGAGGCGACACATCCTAGAGGCAAACCCACCGCCCACTCCCTGGCTTCTGTCCCACCAGGACATTTCAGCATTGTGCTAAGCAAAGTAATCCTAATTGCTTTCCTCCAGAGCAGCCTGTGTGACAGCAGGTGCCAGCTGACAGGCCATGACTCCGCGTTTGTGGGGTTCATTGTTTTTAAATTAGCTTAAGTAATTGTTTTCGAGTCATTTTACCCTTCCTAGGAAGCTCAGATGAGGAGGTAAGAGGAGGCAACGCTAATCTAGAATCTCTGCCACCTGTGGCGCCAGAGGACTGAGCTGTGAGTGACAATGGCCAGATGACCCACTCTGGGGCCATCTGCACCAGCCTGGTCTGCCTGAATGGGAAACTGGTGGGAGTAAACCTCAGTCTGCCGGGGCTTCTGGAAGGCGGTCCAGCCACACACTAGCCATGCACTAGCCTTGGACTAGCCACGCCTCTCTGCCAACATATAGATAGACCTCCAGTCTTCAGCTGCCCATTTGACCATTTGGCCTTCAGAGAGGACCCAATGGTTCACAGGGACTTTAATATCCATGCTGTGGGCAAACACCACAGATAAGAAGCCAAGGGGTTAGGGGACATACCTTGCTAAAGTAACGAAGACTATTGGGGTCCAGCCCCTCTATAGTATTTTCCCAGAGTTCCAGAAGAGATGCTACCAGTGGTGAATTAACTAATCTGAGGGATTCTCTAATGAATCTACATACACAAAACTCTTTAGTCCATTCACTTTATTCTTCTGAGTCAGTTCTCTCTCTACACAGCTTCTATTCTGCTCTCATACTTAGCTGCTTTCTTGACTGATATTTCTATCTTAATTTCCCTTCTTAGTTCTGCCCCACCCTAGTTCTTTCTCATCTAGTTCTTCCTAACTTAATTCTTCCCCATCTAATTCTCCCTCCTAACTCCCCAATCTAGTTCCCTTTCAAATCTCTGAGGTTTACAATTATATCCTCTCACCAAAGCAAGATCACATGGCTTGAATTCTTCCAGAGTCAAAAGGAGGGGTGATAAAATCCATACAGAGCAGTAACTGTCAGCTCTCGTTAGCAACCAAAAGGGACGTGACTAATGGGGAATGAATCAACTAAGGGCTGAATTCGGTTAAGAGATCAGAAACAGGGGATGTATGTGCTCAAACTATCTTCTTAGAAGTGGTTAGGTAAAATGTTAGGAGTCTATAAGTCACTGAGTGAAAATAAAACTGCCTTTGTTTCCTCTAGTGCCAAAATCCATCTCTGCTGTGCCACTTTCTGACAGGGTAGGGGAAGTGCACTCGGTAGCTAGGCAGCCTGTGTCACAGCTTGATGTACCTGATAAGTAAAAGTCCTTTAGTTCTGAGTTAATTGTTAAAGAGAGATCTAGAACTAGAGATAGCACTTCTAAGAAGGAGGGTTAAGCTTAATTAGCACATCCACTAAGCCTTCTCTAAAGATAACCTGGATGCTTATCTATCTACAGTCTGTCTTAGAAAGTCTGGGCAGTATCTCAGATAAGATACTTTCATCCAGAGATGGTCCTGACCAGATGTTGCTAATGACAATAATTACAGAAAAGCCTGAAATTAGGGGTCTTGACTGTGACTGTGTTAGCACAGTTGGATGAATTCAAATATTCCAATTGTATAGGGGAATTTGTGCCCAATGAATGATTCAACCACATTGTTAGAAGTTCTTGGGAGGGAGAAGAATCAAATAGGAAAGCTGCACAAGAAATTCACTGTAGGACACAGCTAATATATTCAAAAGCCAATATCACCAAGACTCCTTGAGGCTTGCCTTCAGTCAGCTGAATTCCTACTTCACATTTCTTTTTTTCTAAAGATTTATTTATTTATCATGTATACAATGTTCTGTCTCTGCATATATGCCTACAGTCCAGAAGAGGGCACCAGATCTCATTGTAGATGGTTGTGAGCAACCATGTGGTTGCTGGGAATTGAACTCAGAACCTTTGGAAGAGCAGCCAGTGCTCTTAACCTCTGAGCCATCTCTCCAGCGCCCCCTACTTCACATTTCTGGTGCTCACAGCACTAAAGAACAACACTAACAGAAGTCAGGACGGTTATTAGAAGGAAAAGGCAGCCAGCAAATACCTTTTGGGTATATCCTATGCAGTAGGCACTGTGCCAGTCACAGTAATATGTTTGCATCCTTGTCCTGGCCCTGAGAAGAAGACAGGAGCATTTGCCAAGAGAAATTAAGTTCCTTATTTCCCTTTCTTTCCTATTTATTCACTTGTTTGCTTGTTTGTTGTGGTCCTGCAGATGTTGTACAAATATTCTTCCACTGAACTACACTCCCAACATGGAGGCTCATTTTATAGACTAGAAAATTGAGGCTCAAGAAAGCCAGGATTTCTGCCCAAGTCCACTGGGCTACTTATCAGAGAATGCTGGCTCATTGGATCACCAAGTCAGACTCTGGTGGTAGCCATACTTTGCTCTGTTGTGGGCTCGCTACCTGGGGTAAGTAGATGTATGTGTTGTATGTCCCCAGGAAAAGTTCTGTAACAAGACACTAACACACTGTCTTGGTGTTGAATGAATCAGGAATTTGGTGTTGAATGAATCAAGAATAAAGTGCCTTCTGGCTTAGATGGGAAGCACCAAGCCCTAGAGAGCAGGTAGATCCTTTGTTTCAAGTGAATTGGAAAGCTATTATTTTACCAGCCAGCTTGATAGCAATATTCTTGGACAAATGCATATTGCATAAAGATGCACATGAAAGACAAGCCCATTGAAACCATGTTTTAAGATACTATGTGTGGGGAAAAAAAATTCCCTAGGGAGACATAATACACACATCTATTCCCCCAGATAGGGAGCCTACACAGTCCTAACTATGGATACCAAAAAAGTCCAATTTGGTAAATCAGTGAGCTTTACTGAGGTTATAGGATATGGGTGAAGGGTTACTTGCAGGAGCAGAAATGACTCAAAGACAGCTGTATCACCAAAGCCCACCCTTCCGTTGGTGACAGCACACAGAACTGGGAACCTGGAGTACACTGCACAGCCTGCAGGCATCTCAACAGGTTGGAGAGCATCCTTTCTAGGCACCTCGGTTGGTCTAAACCTCTTCCAGGCAGCTGGGCTGATTTCTGCTTCTTCCAGGCAGCTGGTCTGATTTCAGAGTCTTTTTCTGCATTTCAATTTGTCTGAGATGGACTCTCAGCTTCTATTGTTTGCTCCATCAGGGAGGGGCCTAGTGAAGCTGGTCAGTTTCAGGGACTTCCTGAAGCTATCCTGAGGTGTTCACTTGCCCACCACTGTGTGGGTAAAGTGGCTGGCTCAGCGGATGAAGGCACTTGCCACCAAGTCCAATAACCTAAATTAATCCCCTGGACCCACATGATAGAGGAAGACAATAGACCCCAATAAGCTGTTCTCCGAGCTTCACATGTGCACTGTGACACAAATGCACACATGCATAGATATGCCCACTCACAAAATAAATAAATAAATGTAAAAATTAAATAAATAAAATGCACTCATTAAAAAATATGATTAGATCACCTGGAACTAGAGGTCCAGATGGTTGTGAGCAATTGTGTGGGAGCTGGGAAGCAAAGGCTGGTCCTCTAGAAGAATAGACAGTGCTCTACACCACTGAGCTATCTCTCCAAACCCCATTTAAAAAAAAAAACTCTTAAATACATAAATAATGAAAAATAATGGATAGCATTCCAGTTTTCCCAAAATTACAAGCAGCCCAAATATGTCTCCAACTAGCACCAACTTGACCCTTGACCTCATTTTAAAAGTGAAAAATTTTAGAGAGTTGAATTTTAATAAAAATTCTACATTTTCAAACAAATTACATTGCAATATTTTAACTTTTATTTCTGTTTGTGCCTCTTGCATCCCCCAAAATTTGAAACCAAATTGAGTGAGAGGAAGAAAAAAATTAGTGTTTGGCTATGTTAGGAGCACTGGCCACTCTTGCAGAGGACCTGCATTTGGTTCCTAGCACCCACAGTATGGCTCACAACTATCTGTAACACCAGTGCCAGGGGGTCTGACACCTTCTTCTGATCCCCGTGGACATCAGGCATGCATGTGTTACACATACATACACAGAGGCAAATGCTGTGCATGTAAAATAATAAATAAAACTTTAAGGAAAAAAAGAATAAATAAACTTGGCACAACCAAGGACAAGAACTTTTTCTTCTCTATAGACCAGTGGTTCTCAGCCTGTGGATTGTGACCCCTTGGGGGAGCAAACAACCTTTTCATAGGAGTTGCCTAAGACCATCAGAAACCATGGATATTTACACTATGAGCCATAACAGTAGCAAAATTACAATTATGAAGTAGCGAAGGTAACTTTATGGTTGGAGTCACCACAATATGAGAAACTGTGCTAAGGGCTGCAGCGTTAGGACGCTTGAGAACCAATGCTAAACAGACCCTTTGTGGCTTTGGAAATTCTTAGATAAAGCACTGTAAAGGGAAAATAATCTATAACTATAGAATGCTACCCAGAAGAAAAGCACCATGTGGACAGGTCTGCAATACAAGAGACTTCAGTGTGAGAAGTGCCTAGCAGCGTTAGTCATTGCTACTGACACAAGAATTTCTAGCTGCCATTTCCTCCTGGGAGCATTTGTAAATGCTACTTTTTTCTGTTATGCTTGTTTAAACATCTTGTTACAATCATTCCCTGCATTGTTGAACTACAGACTATTGAGAACACCGCTTTCAATCTCTCCTGAGAGATACAGGGCACTCATCTAGGGTCAGCACCCACAGGAAGCTGGCACTGGCAGCCAGAGGACACTGATAATTTCAGCAGATCCCCATTTCAGCCCCTGGAATGCACACCCGGTGCCAGAGCCTGTGCCAAATCTCAGCACAATAGCAACGTCCTGGTTTTACCCTTCAGCTTTTGAAAGACAGAGAGAAATGGATTCAGTTCTTAGAGTGATGCAAAAAGACACACAGAAGGCACAGCCCAGTCCTTGGAGGCCCTGGATGGAGTCCAACACCTAAAATCTGCATTAACTAATTGCTATTGCAGGCAGTTGCCAAACAAATCCTACCTGAAGCAAGCCTCACCCTCATCCCTTCTAGTCCTCATAGACTCCTACGTATATCTGAGGAAGGCAAGAGCACACCAATGATCGTTTCCTCCCAAAGATGCGTATATCTCTCTTTGATATATGAGGAGATACAAGCTCGGAGATCTTGGAAGACAGGACACAGCAGGCAGGTGACATTACCAAAAATGAACTCAGGTCTGTGTGACAAAGTGCCTGACCCGTCCATCTGAACCCCATCGCTGCCACGTACCAGCTAAAAGTTACTTCTTTGAATTCCAGATCCTCTGCTATAAAGTAGACGTAGGAACTACCTATTTCAGAAGGTTGTTTGAGGACCCAATAAAGTACCATTTATTTTAGAACTACATTTTGTGAGCCCATAATACCCGTTAGTTGTGAGCCCATAATACCAATAATAATGGTGGTGGTGGTGTTAGTAGTGGTGGTAGTGGTAGAAGTAGTGGTGTTGGTGTTAGTGATGGTGGTGGTGGTGGTGGTGGTGGTGGTGGTGGTGGTGGTGGTGGTGGTGATGGTGGTGATGGTGGTGGTAATGGTGGTGGTGGTGAGGGTAGTGATGATGGTGATGATGATGGTGATGGTGGTGGTAATGATGGTGGTGGTAATGATGGTGCTGGTGGTGGTGGTGGTGGTGGTGGTGGTGGTGGTGGTGATGGTGGTGATGGTGGTGGTAATGGTGGTGGTGATGGTGGTGGTGGTGGTGGTGATAGTGATGGTGGTGGTGATGGTGGTGATGGTGGTGGTAATGGTGGTGGTGATGGTGGTGGTGGTGGTGATAGTGATGGTGATGGTGGTGGTGGTGGTGGTGGTGATAGTGATGGTGATGGTGATGGTGATGGTGGTGATGGTAGCAATCGCACGTGCAACTGTGGTGGTTTCACAGAAAAGTCTCTGTTTTTGACTTGGAAGTCTCTGCTCAAACCTAAGCCATCATCCTATTTAATTTTTTCCCATCGCAATTATATAATAAACCCTAATCACCAAAGGAGGCTTTTTTTGTCTGTCTTCTTCTTACCACATTTTCCCATGGAGATGTGGTGGTTTGAATGAGAATGGCCCCATAGACTCGTAAGTTTGAATGCTTGGTCCCCGGTTAGTGGAAGTATTTGGGGAAGAATTATGAGGTGTGGTCTTGTTGGAGGCATGGCCCTTTTTGAGGAAGTGTGTCACTAGGGGTTTTGAAACTTTGAGGTTTCAAAAACTCATACCAGGTCCAATCTCAGTCTCTCTCTCTGTCTCTGTGTCTCTCTGTCTCTCTGTCTCTGTGTCTCTCTGTCTCTCTGTCTCTGTGTCTCTCTGTCTCCCTCTCTTCCTCTCTCCCTCCCTCCAATCTGTGGATCAGGAAGTAAACTCTCAGCTACTGTTCCAGCACCATGCCTGCCTGCCTGCTTCCATGCTCCCCTCCATGAATATCATGAACTAACCTTCTGAGACTATAAGCAAGCCCCCAATTAAATGTGTCCTTTTATAAGTTGCCTTAGTCATGGTGTCTCTTCCCAACAAATAGCACAATAAGACAGAAGGCAACTTCACTACTTCCACCTGTCCATAACCTTCTCCCTGCTCCATGGCTCCTTCAATCCTACCACTTCCATCAAGCTTTCCCTGTTTTCCCCAATGCTGAACCTCAGTGTTCCTCTCCTGCCACAGAATTTTCATTCCATGATTCTGGCAGTTGGGAACATTGTTAGCAAGCAGCCATGCCCTGTGAACAGAGAGCTCTATTCTTTACGAAAGTCTCTGAACATGTCAGAGCTTTGTTTGCCTGGCCCCTGAGGCTTAGCCACAAGCTCCTCAAGGATCATAGGAGACATTGCCACACCCTCTCCAATGAATGACACAAAACTAGTGTGTACATATGGACAGGCATACACCCATATAAAACAGACACGTCTTCTCGTGGGAGAATCCTAGGGTTATTGGCTTAAATGATTTCAAATTCCAAGAGGGCAGATGAAATGAAGAAAGGACCCTGAAAATACACTGATGGTGTCAAAGAAACCAGACTCTGTACATGAATGCCAAGACTTAGGCAGTGATCGTCTTAATGCTTGCAATATTACCAGTTTGTGAAGATGCAGCCCTCTAATGCACTTCGAATTATTTGGATTAAGCAGACTCAACATCAATCCAATGGGCTTCCAAATCATCCACAGAAACTTGGGACACACAACTGAGCTCTGTGACCATGACAGGAAGGTCTATCTCCAGATTCCATAACCAAAGTCTGATCACCATCTGAAAACAGGCCATGGGCGGAGGTTGATTGGAACTTGTTTAAACTATAGGTTACTTGGTTCCTCAGACCCGAGAGCAGTAGAGGGAACGTCAGAGTTCCCGAGAGTTTACCGTTGTCAGCAATGCTTGTGAATGGGAGAGCCAGAGAACACGTGAACTGGAAAACAGGGCTCTCGTGAGTGTTCCAGGCCTTGACCATGTCAACTCCCAGAGGAACGCCACATGACACAATTCCTTGTTAGTGAAGCCCAGCTAGGCACCTGAAGAGAGGCCCTCTCCCCCTGGACAAGACTCCAACATGCAAAGGCAATATATAAGTGCCACATGTAACACACTTTTGGGGGTTTGCAGGCTGGCCCTTGGCTTTAAAAAAAATTATCTATCTATATCTAGTTAGATAGATAGATATCAATATCAGAACAGCCTTGGGAAAGCAGGTTCCCACACTGGGAAAGTCTCCCCATGGATTTTCCCTCACTATGTTTAGGAAGACACTTTTTTTTTTTTTTCCGAGACAGGGTTTCTCTGTGTAGCTTTGTGCCTTTCCTGGATCTCGCTCTGTAGACCAGGCTGGCCTCGAACTTACAAAGATCCGCCTCTGCCTCCCAAGTGCTGGGATAAAAGGCGTGCGCCGCCACCACCGCCCAGCCAGAAAGACACTTCTGAGGGCTGGGAAAACTGCTCAGTCTGTAGTGTTTGTCCCAGAGCCTTACAACCTAGGTTCAATCCCCACACCCACATGGTCAGAGGAGAGAATTGAGTCCTGCAAGTTGTCCCGACTTCCACAAGTGCACAGTGGAATGTTCATGCCCACACATGCAGTTGATTTTCTCCAGGACTGAGGTGATTCTAGAGGTTGTGTGGTGTGGGTGTACTTGAAGAAAACTGTTGACAAATGGTATAACTTGAACCTGGAGTTTGAGTCACAATAAGACAAAAGTGTCATTTTCCACATGTGACACTTTTGGGGGTTTGCTTTCTAGTCTTGTCTTTTCTTTAAAAAAAATTATTACATTTATTCCGTGTGTGTGTGTGTGTGTGTGTGTGTGTGTGTGTGTGTGTGTGTGTGTAGATAAGAGGGTATGGGATTCTCCTAGAGATGGAGTTATAGGCAGGTGTGAGATACCCAACACGGGTGCTGGGAGCCAAACACCAGTCCTCTGGAAGAGCAGCAAGCACTCCTAACCGCTGAGCCATCTCTTCAGCCCCTAACAATTTTAAAGGAAAAAAACTAAAACTAAAATCCAACTGTGGAATACCTCTCTATTTGACAGAATACTATACAGCAGCGTGGACCTCTGTAGAACAAGGTTAAGGCGGAAAGCAAAATTCAAAACCCAGCTGATATTATAGAACAATTGGAACCCTGCGGCTGGAGAGAAGACTCCGCCGGTAAAGCGCTGCCGCCGCCGCCACCACCGCGAGCATGAGTGCGTGTGCACGCATGCACGCACACAGAGAATGTAATGCGCCTGAGCTTCAGCGATGGCAAGATGGGGGCGGGGCGGGGCGGGGAACAGGAGGATCCCTGCAAGCTCCTGGAAACTACGAAAAGTGTCAGGCCAATGAGAGATCCTGTCTCAAAAGGTGGAGGGCTCCTGTGGACCGACCCCTCCTCTCAGGTTGCCATCTAACCCCCACGCATTCTGCATACTCACACTTGCATCTTCACACCTGTGTTTGGAGGGTGGGCGTGAAGACACACAACAAAAACTTGGGAAGAGGGAGGAAAGAGACCAACTCATACACCAAAACCCGGCGGGGTGGGGGTGGGGCGGGCAAAAGTGCTTTGCCAAACGGCGTCTGACTTTGAAGAGTGGAGCCTGCTTCCCCGATGCTGCATAATAAGAGTTTAGCTTTATTTGGGAGAAAAAAAAAATTGGCAAAGTGCAAACCACAGTGTAGCCTGGCATGGCGGGGGCTTTGAGCCCTTGTCAACTTGAAGCCTGCATCTTGGAAAGGGACCACGGGAGCGGGGGGTGGCCAGCGACACCCCAGACCCCAGTCGTAGGTAGGAGCAGGGCGGATTACCCACTCCGGACTCCCCTGCCGCGAGCATTGGCAGAGCGCCCTGGAGCGTTGGGACAGCAGCGCGGCCCACCCCTTCTACCCCGGAGGCTTCTCGGGCTTCCAGGTTTTAAGCACCTATCAAGGTTAAAATGCTAGATCGACTGAGCAGAAAGTTCTGGAATTTCAAGGAGGAGGGCCGGAGCCGACCCAGGCAGGGGCCCCTGCCTCTCCCTCCACGCGCCCAGGCAACGGGGTCTCCACACCGCACTCATCCTGGCGCCGCCTCGCCTCTAGGCGGCGACAAGCTGCCCAGTGGTGCTCGCAGAACCCAAAGGCGCCCGCCCAGGTGGAAGCAATCTTAGCAAGCCTTAGTCCTCTGAGAACAGTCCATCAACGAGAGGAAGGAGGCCTCTATACATGCCACGCACACGCAAATGCACACACACACGTACACGTATAAATTGAATTCTTCACCAAAATACAAGTCCTAGGAGAGATGGCTTAGCATTAGCAGCACCAGCTGCTCTTCCATAAGATCCAGGTTCGGTTCCTATCCCCTACAGAGTGACTCACAATGTCTGTAACTCCAGTTCCAGGGGAACCGAGGCCCTCTTCTGCCCCCACCACTAGTCACACATGTGGTGCACGGATATACACGCAGGTTTGTATATATTATGGACACCCCTATACACAATGAACGGAAAGGAAAATCCCTGCTGACCCTAGCACACAAGATCCTGTTCAAAAGCATAAGGAAGCTGCACCAGAGGCACAGGTCAGCAATTCACAACTTCAGTTCTGGTGCCTAGTGCCTCCCTTCCGGCACCCAGGCATGCACATGATATACATGAATGTTAAACACTCATGCACACAAAAACAAATGAATTTTTTTTATGCCTCAAGAATTCCTAAGGTGGGGATGGAGAGATGGCTCAGAGGTTAAGAGCACTGGCTGCTCTTCCAGAGGTCCTGAGTTCAATTCCCAGCACCCACATGGTGGCTCACAACCATCTGTAATGAGATCTGGTGCCCTCTTCTGTGTACATAATAAATAAATAAATCTTTTTTAAAAATTTCTAAGGGATATGAACACATATCTCTATAAATTAACACTTAAACTTTTTATCTTTTCCAGAAAAAGGACCTTCAGGAAGCCAGGGGTGGTGGTTCACACATGTAATCCCAGCACTCGGGCTGCAGAAGCCTGAGGAAAAAGGGGTGGAGACGAGGTAGATTCTTACAGGAGTTTCTGGAAAATAATATTAATAAAAATGTAATACTATTTTAAATACTATGCTAATTCTATTAGTTTTTGTTATCCTGATCTACAGCAATGCATTTAATTAACAAGTACGATACTAGGGCAAGCAATGTTCTCAGTAGTAACCATGCTTACTTCTTCCTGTTATTAACTTTAAAAAGGTAGGCACTACAGTTAGCCCTGTTGCAGAGGGGTTTCTGTAGCTATAACAAAGTACTTAACACGTTACACAGAAGAGGTTTATGGAGCTCACAGTTTTGGAGGCTCAAAGTAAGGGTTAGATGGTTCTGTGGATAGGCCTCTGTTAAAGGCCTTGGCCACATCACCACACAGACATGAGGGAGAGAATGATCAGACGCTGAGACAGAAAACCAAAGGAATTCAGGAACCCCACTGCTCTCTGTGGGAACTAATTGGGGTCCCATGAGAGCTTCACTGACCCTTCCCAAGGCAGTGCCTCCAGAAACTAACCACCACCTTCCCAGAGTTCCCCCTTTTCCAGGTTCTCTCAACACCACCACGGTGCAGACCGAGCTTCCGGCATTCTGCTTTGGGAAGCACACTCAAGCTACATCCAGAGCATAGTATACCCACTTTACAGAGGCAGTAACTGAGGCATAACGAGGTGAAATAACAGCTGGGGGATGGGAGGGCAAGTGGCAAACTAGGATTCAAACGCAAGCAGAAAGGTCCCAGTTATGGTGAAATTAAAACCCTCTGAGATCACTGTTGATGTCTTAAACTGGTATGACTTTATTGTAAAGCAATATGGAAAATAGATCAAGACCAATTTAAAAATATGCGTACCCTTTAACATAGTAATCCCGCTCCTGGGAAATACTGGGAAACTATATGTATGAGGACACCTGTTACAATTTTGTTTTTAGACAATGTCTCGCTACTGGCTAACCTGGAACTCACAATGTAGACCAGGCTGGTCTAGAACTCACAGAGATCTGCCCACTTCTGCCACGTAAATGCTGGCATTAAGGTCATATACTACCAAGACCAGTCCCTTGTGATATAACTGTCTATCAGTAAGTGAGTAATGCCATGATTTCAGTAGAACAGCTCAGTGGAATGTCAGCAGATCCAGTAACCAAGAACCTGAGACTGGATAGACCAGGGACCTAGTGTAAAGCTAAATACTACTGTGCTGCTAAAGGAACAGAGCAACAAAATGACTTCTAGTGACATTCTGCTGTGCTCATAGGTCAGTGTCCTGCTCAGCCATCATCAGAGATGCTCCCTCCTGCATCCGATGGGAACAAATACAAAGAGCGTAGCTGGATAATGTGTAATGTGCAGAGAGAGAGAAACCTTGAAACACAGTACTAAGTTTTAAAAAGATTGTAGGAAAATACATTAAAATAAAATAATAACTGCCACTTGACTTGCTGGCTTGAGTTTCATTTTTGAAGTTAACTGAATTTTGGTTTAGGATTAGAACAAAATTCCCAACAGTTTCTGAAATAGTTCTGAATATGTCTACTGTTGTGTAATTAGCATTTAAGAGAAGCATCATTCTCAATGTTGGCAATTATAACATCAAAATACTGGTCATCTCTGAAAACCTTGGAAGATGGTCTACAATCTTGAATATTTAGCCAGGATTTAATTTTTTTATGTAAAAATAAATAAGCATGTCCATCTCATTAGTTTGCATACTTGCTTTCGGCCTTAATAAGTGGTAAAATTATATGTATACAAAGAGACTGTTTTAAATTCTGACTTACTACCACATTTGGTTTATATACCTGTTTTACATACTGACTTACTCCAGTCATGTAAGGAATTCTTGGTGAAAAGGGTGGTGGGTGGAAAAGCTTGAGAGACCGCTCTAAAGGACCCAAAGGAACTTAAGCATGTGCCACACTCTTCACCTCCTTCTCCATCTCTCTGTGCTAATCCTAGAGAGACCAGAGGAGCTGAGGCCACTGTTTGGGTCCAGGCTAAAACTCCTAGATGTAAAACCCTCAGATTCTCTGAGAGGGCAAGATGAAACAAGGAAAGAATCAAACAGAAATATTACTCCCCTCACAGGAACAGTCAACAGATAGGAAGCTAAAGGCTTTCCAAGAAATGAGATCTGCAGTGGGATATCTTTCTGTACGCTGTGAATATGTGTTGCTCCGATTGGTTGATAAATGAAGCTGCATTGGCCTATGGCAGGGCAGGATGGAGCCAGGTGGGAAATCCAAGGGAGACAGTGAGAGGAGAAAGGACAGTGGGAGGAGATGCCAGCCCACCGTCCAGGGAGCAGCATGGAATGGCACACAGGTAAAGCCATGGAACGTGTGGCAAAACATAGGTTAATAGAAATGGGTTAATTTAAGATACAAGAGCTAGCTAGCAAGAAGCTTGAGCCATGGGCCATGGCCTTACAGTTCATAATTAATATAAGCCTCTGTATGTTTATTTGGGTCTGAGCGGCTGCAGGACCGGGCAGGGCACAGAAAAACTTCCAGCTACAGAGATCTTCAGAGTCATGAGGTGAAGTTGAGTCACAAGGAAAAAATAAAAAATACCAGCAACAGCACAGTGGCATGAAACAGAATGGGTTTAAAGGGATGACATATTTCAGCAACTCTAACCAGGAGTTTGTCCATTTACCACCAAGCTCCAAGTTTCACCCTGAAGCCAACAGAGCATCTACCAATCACTGTGCACTTAAGGGCTGTGGCACTCATACCTTCTCCACCCCCACCGCTCCCTCTGACCAACTGGCAGACCCCAAAACACCAGTCTAGCTGGGAAAGCTACACTTAAAATTTACTGCGATGACCGATTGAAGGTGTGAGCTTTGCAGATCTGGAATCAGTCTGCTGAGCGACGTGATGTAATTTTACCCAAAGACCCTTTTTTTTTTTTTTTTTTTTTTTTAAAGAAACATTAAGGCATGTAAGTAACTGGCTTGTTGAAAGACAGGCAAAAGCCTCTGAGATATTTTTCAGACAGATGGTAGTGGCCTTTAAACACATCATACTTCATCATGAGTACTTTTAACAGAAAATGTGGATAACACATAGAAGGAGCTTATTGCTTCAATACCGTTGCTCTGCCCCGAAGTCAAACAAGCATGTGAGCACACATTCCACCCCATGCTCCCTTCTCTGCAAACGTTTTCGTAGTTCTCCAGCTGTGGGCACCAGCCGCAGGATAGCAAAGTAAGCAACACTCACTAGTTCATTTATTTATGTGTTATTGATTTGTTCGTTTATTTATTTATTATGGTGCTGGGAATTGAACCAAGGCATTGGGCTAGGAAAACTGTTCTTCCACTGAGCTGCATCCCTAACCGTCTGTTTGTTTGCTTGCTTATGTTTTGAGTCCAAACCTTTGACCTTGAACTCCTGCTCCTCTAGGAAGCATCCTGAGTAGCTGGGATTACATGCATGCACCTCCACTCCCAACTTTTAAATTTAATTTCATTTTATTTTGAGACAGAATTTCACTCTGTAGCCCAGGCTAGCCTAGAATTCACCATGTAGCCCAGGCTGGTCTTATACTTTCTGCAGTCTTCCCTGCCTTGGACTTTGAAATGGGATTATAGGGGTGACCCACCACACAGGGCTAACCATTTTAAATTAACCTATGAATTAGCCTGTTTATCCTCCATGCTACTCTGAGGAAAACTGAAGGAAGTTTTTGTCTGTAGTTAAAAATAACATCTTTAAAAAAATTTTTTTGAGATAATCTTACTATGTAGCCCAGGCTAGCCTTGACCCCTAAGCCTCCTGCTTCAGTCTTCCCAGTCCTGGGATTATAGGTATATTCCTCCACGTCCATCTTAAATCACGCCATCTTAAGAGGTTCAGGACTACATGAACTGGAGATGTATTCAGGTAAGCAAGCAAGGAGAAGGACATACCCTGAGTTAACTGATGCTTTTCTAAATAAGCCGTTGTGATCAGATTGCTTTTCAAAATAAGAAACAATCACAAGCAAGGGCTGGGATTTATAACAATCAATAAGATTTTCAAATGCTTTACCAACTCTCCAGTGGAAACTGCCCTAAGAAGTTCACAGCAGACCCTTGTCCAGACTGAGCCTCGGATTGCACCCTGCCACCTTCCTCTGTCTTTATGGTCCCCAAAGGGCTTCCAATGGGGCACTGCAGAGGCTTTCCAGAGCTTTCCCCGGCCTCTCATCACTCCTCGGAACTCTCTGGGCAGGAACGACCCTTGCTAGGCTTAGTTTTCCTTGCTTTCCCTTCCTTCCCACCTGTCACCCAGTCCCCCTTGGTACACCAGCCAGGACCGTGGGCACTCTCAGCTTGAATGACCCAGTCTCGCCCGCAGCCCAGTGCCTCTCCTTCAACTCAAGGGACTACTGACAAGTTGAGGTCTCCCAGAAAAAGTAGCCCCAACTCCACACTCACGCATCAAGCAGCACAGACATAGGATGTTTTCCCCTTGATTTAATTATTTCAGTATAATGGCTGAATACACCTTAACCTTCAAAACAAATGATAGTGCCAGTGGAGGGCACACAAAGCACCCAGAGCAAGGGGAGCAGCTAATGGTCTCTACCCTCCCGGGGGAAGGTGGGTGTGTATTCAGGGGCAGGGGGCCTCAGGACTCCAGGTCCACCCGGCCACTGCTCAGAAATTCCAGGCAGAGATGCTTGGCATAAGTAAGTAATTGAGTTAAGAAAGATCTAAAGAAAGACTTCACATTCACATTCATATGCTAAACTGAGTTAAAAATAGGCTCAAGAAGGGCCTGACTTCACTTTTAATTTTAGCCTGGTGATCAGCATGCCCTAAAGACAGACAGTAACCAGGCATTTTCCTGAGTGCAATGATCTTCATATTTTTATAAAAAGGAAATGCAGCATGTTCTATTAATAAAAGTGCTGTGGCCTCAGTTAAATCTGGACAGTTCATAAATCAGGGTTCCCTCTGGCCTCACCTCCCTGGGCCTACAGCTCACTCACACCCAAGCCCCCCACAACTGGGCAGGTCACATGTATTGGGAGAAAGTAGCTCAAGGTCTCATGTGACTGGGTCTGTCTGTGATCAGTGACAGGACAGGATTCCTGGGCACTTCCCAGGTGACCCATGCCTGTGCCAGTACCTCTTAAAGGGCACATGCAAAACAAAGGTGACCAGGTGGGAAAATTGTCTCCCTCAGAGTGCTAAGCCTCTGTGCCTAGGCCAACCCATGATTCCACACTCAGGCAAGACAACCCCAAAGCCCCAAGTAAGGCTGTGGCTGAGTATGTCCAAGTCACAAGCCACTTCCCAACACACAGTTCCCCAGCCCAGCTTTGGGATTCTTCAGGTCCTTGTGAGCTACATTTCTATATTTAAAATATATATATTGTTTATTCGTTTCGGGGGGGTGGGTACATACAAGCCACAACTGGCCACAGGACAATGTGTGGGCTCAAATCTTCCCACCCACCGTGGGTTCAGACTTGGGCGGTCAGGCTCAGTGGCAAATGACCTTACCCACTGAGCCATCTCACCAGGCCCCACCTGCTCTCTTTTATATGTGAAGAATTCAGCCTTAACCCTTGCCAGGCACCACATTAAACATATATGGATCATTTCGTGAGGTCCTTCAAACAACTGAATGAGTTTGACTGAAGAAACTGAGATGTGGAACACTGGCCCCATAAACCCTCGATTTAAACAATCTGGCAAAAATCTAGGCCCAAGAAAAATATAAGTTCTACAGAATTAGAGAGAAATACCCTAAACTTTGGAGTCTGGGAGATGGGAGTCAGAACGTGTGACAGTCCTCGTCCTCAACTTGATGGACTCTGGACTCACCTGGGCGAGGCACCTCTGGGCTGCCTGTTGTAGGGGTTATCTTGATTGTGTTAATTGGTGTGGAAAGATCCACCCTAGCTGGGACGAGGTCATTTCTCAACTGGGACCCTAGACTATGTGAATGGAGAAAGGGAGCTGAGCACTAACAAGATTCATCATGCTTCCCTTTCTGATTGTGAATGCACTGTGACCGGCCATGATGGAATGTATCCTCCAACTGTGAGGATACATTCCAGAATAAACACTTTGTCTCTTAAATTGTTTTGGTCAGAGTGTTTTATCACAGCAACAGGAAATGACAAGGACAGGATCCCAGCCTTCCTGCTGGCTGGTCAGACAACTCCACAAGGGAGTGTCCATAGTCATCACTGCACTCAGGGACACCTGAAAACCAGCTGCAAGCTCAGCTGGAGTCTTGTTCTAACTTTTTAATCATGGACCTTCTCAAACCACAAAAAATTGGGGAAAATATAATGAATTCCCATGCACTTAAAACCAGCTTCAAAAAACATCAACCTGAGGCCAATTCTGTTGACTTCTACATCCAAAATACTCCACTCCACCCCGTTACTTTGAAGAGAATCTTAAATATATCATTTCCTCTATTCACTACTGTATAACTCCAGAGCACAGCAGTCTTTAACATAACCACACAGCATTACAGCTACAAACAAGCAACTAAAAGCCAGGCGTGGGGACACGCTCTTGTCGATCCATTGTTGTCCTACCGCTCAGATTGTAGCCCCTTAGAGTTAGCCCCTGGGTCCTTTTGACAAGACACAGTGATATTTGACAGTTTCTTTGTGTTCTGGTAAAGATAAGACATTGTTTTCTGTCCCAGACCTGAAATCAGCCCTCAGTGGGAAATTGATTTGGACATCACAGTCTGGATGTTATAGGTGTTCCCTCTCCAGATTGGCCATCATGTCTATGCTATCCAGGGGACAGAGCTAGAAAATATTTGTTCAAAAGAAAATCCAAAAGAGGTATATATAAATATTTCCAATTCAAATTTTACATTAGGGGATTGTTCACTTTGTGTCTTTGATTCTAAAACCGGTTTCTCTTTTTTGCAAATTCCAAATTGGAATGTTTGGCTTCTAATGATGCAGATACAATTGTTTATCTTGTATGTATACATATGTATCTGTAGGGTATAATCGCTAATACATACACATATATACATATATATCAGTGTTAGTGTGGTAATAGCAGTATTATTATTAACAATATTACTGAAAACAGCTCCAGATTTACCCCTCATTTTTACCTTGACACACATTCCATGGCTAAGGAGACAGCTCCGGGAGTGAAATGCTTGCTGTGTAAACATGAGGATCTGAATCAGATGCCTAGCAGTCACACAACAGCTAGGGGTGGCAGCATACTCCTGTACCCCGGTGCTGAGAGACCATAGTAAGCAGATCCTAAGGACTCAGCGGCCAGCCAGTCTAGTCAAAACAGTGAACTCTAGGTTCAGGGAGAGACCCTGTCTCAAAAAATAAGTAGAGAGTGATAAAGGTAGAAACTCAATGAGCACCTCTGGTCTCCACATGTGTACATATGGACACACACAAATACACTCACACAAAATATATACTCCACTGTGCTTATATAATCAACTTAAAGCAATTTAAATTTATCTGAAATAATACTCCATCTACTTGATCCCCAAGTTTTGCTTAATTTTGTTTTTTATTTTGTGAGATTACCTTCTCCCCTTTGTAGTTAATTTTGTTTATAATTTTTAAAAAAATCTGCAGGATTCTAGAGTCAAATCTATAAAATAAAATAAATTTAGAGAAGTTTAGCTTCTTTCCCATCCACCCATTTTCTCCTCCCTTATATAGGTGACCCTTTTGAGTGGTTTATTCTGATTATTTTTCTTAAATGTTAACAAGCAGATATGTGTGGTGGTTTGAAAGAAAGTGGTCCCCAAAGGGAGTGGCACTATTAGGAGGTGTGGCCTTGTTGGGGTAGGTGTGCCCTTGTTAGAGGAAGTGTGTCACTGTGGACGCGGACGCAGGCTTTGAGGTCTCATACATGCTCGAGCTGTGCCCAGCGAGACAGTTCACTTCCTGTTGCCTTTGGATCAAGATGTAAGGATTCTCACCTCCAGTACCATGTCTGCCTGCATGCTGCCTTGCTTCCCACCATGACAGTTATGGACTGAACCTCAGAACTGTAAGTGAGCCACCCCAATTAAATGTTTCCCTTTATAAGAGTTGCTGTGGTCATGGTATGGTGTCTCTCCACAGCAAAAGAAACCCTAATACAGCATCTGTTTCTTAAATAAAAGCATGCTATCTTTCTGAGTCCTTGTTTACATTTCACAGAATACCCTGGAGATCATCCCACAGCAGTGGGTTAGATGGCTCCCCACTCCTTCGTGTACCATCAGAACACGGTGCTGATGTCTCCTTCTCCACTCACCCCACCTGTGGGGTCTGAACGAGAAATGTCCCCCACAGGCCCACGTGTGTGAGCACTTAGCCCCTGTGGGTGGTGCTGTTGGGAAAGGTGATGGATGCTTTCGGAGGTAGAGTATGCTGGAGGAAGTCCGTCACTGGAAGAAGGCTTTGGGAGTTTGTAGCTTTGCTTAACTCGCTGCTCATGCTCGTTCTGTCTCTGTCTCTCTATCTCTCTGTATATGTGTGTCTGTCTGCCTGTCTGTCTGTCTGTCTCTGTATCTCTCTGAGTATGTGTGTCTGTGTGTCTATGTGTCTCTCTCTGTATGTGTGTCTGTCCTTCTCTTTCTCTCTGTCTCTCTCTCTATCTCTCTCTCCCTCTCCCTCTCTATCTCTCTGTATATGTGTGTTTGTCTGCCTGTCTGCCTGTCTGTCTCTGTATCTCTCTGTGCATGTGTGTCTGTGTGTCTGTGTGTGTGTCTCTCTCTGTATGTGTGTCTGTCTGTCCTTCTCTGTCTTTCTCTCTATCTCTCTCTTCCTCTCCCTCTCTCTCTGTCTCTCTGTCTCTGTCTGTCTCTCTGTCTCTCTGTCTCTCTCTGTCTCTCTGTCTCCCTCTGTCTCTCTCTGTCTCTCTCTGTCTCTCTCCCTGTCCTGCACGAGGATAACAGTGTATTCAGCCAGCTTCCCACTCTCACAGCCACACTTTCCCTACCAAGATGGAGTCTTATCCCTCAGGAACCATAAGCCAAGATAAATTCTTTTCTCCTCTAAGTCGACTTTGGTTACAGTATTCTATCACAGCAACAGGAGAGTGGTGAAAACACTCACTGGTGGGCGTTTTGAGTCGTTTTCCATGTTTTAAAAAATTCTTTCACAACTTCACACACTTGTATATATGCATATTGCTTTGATCCTATTTGTCCATTTCTCTCTGTTAGCCCCCTTCCCCCACACAGCAAACCTCTTCCTTTTCACAACAGTGGTGTGGAGAGCCTTGTGCACAACTATTGTCTTATTTTTGCCCGTGTGTCCTGGGGTAGTGCTTCTAAGTAGGCTCAATTGTGCGAAAGGAACACATGTGATGTTGCCAATGTAGAGGGCGGATCATTTCACATTCCCATCATGAAGGTGTTTCACATGTTGACTTCATTTTTTAATTTTTTATTAGATTTATCTAAAATTTTATTTTGTGGATGTGTATGCACATGCATCCACTTTCATATCATGGCACGTGTGTGGAGACCTGAGGACAATTTGTGGAAACTGGACCTCTCCTACCATGTGGGTCCCAGGAATTGAAACACAGTCATCAAGCTTGGTGGCAAATGTCTTTACCCACTGTGCATCTCACCAGCTTCTTCTTTAGATTTACTTTTATAAAACCATAGAAGATTAACTGAAAGTCACTGAAAGAGATATTGATTAAAGCTATCTGATTCGGGTCTCATCATCGGGGATTTTCTTTTGAGAAAAGGCCAGGCTTAGGCCTCAGGATTCACCTCCCTGCCCTGCCTGCCCAGGCCAGCACTTAGTGAAATATGAAATATTCAGACACTTGGCCCGAATTGGAACCTGGAAGGTCACTGGTCTGGGAGGGGCTCCGGCTGCCTTCCCCTTCCCTAATCCTCTTACATCCTTTCTAACAAAACACAGATTTGATCTGGAATGTAATGGCACCACAGCCAAGTGCTGGCTCCTCTCCACACCACACCACTGAAGATGATCCCCTCAGCTTCCCTCTCAACGCCAGCTCCTCCTCACGTCTGCTGAGGCAGCACACAGACTTTGACCATCTCCTCAAAGCTGCTGCTCCGGCAGCAGAAGCAATTATGAACATACATTCATCTTCCCCTCCTCACTTTCTCATACCAACGATCTATACTTTCAATACAACCTCTTTCCCCCTTAATGTATTGAAATTTCTCCATATCCACACTCAAAGATGGCTGGCAGAATATTGGGAGAAAATGGCTGAATTAATTTATTAGTCCCCTGGTCATGCAATTGTTCTAATCATTTTTTGGCCTCCAGTTCGAGAAACTGAGCCCAGGCCTGCTGAACTCCATCTCACAAAAAACACAGCTCTGTAGCTGAAGTTTTCTCCAGTCCTGTCCAGCCCCACAGACCCCACAACTGCTTATAAAATAATCACTCAGAAGATTATATTAATTAAACTGCTCAGCCATTAGCTCAGGCCTACCACTGACTAGCTGTTACACTTAAACTCAACCCATTTCTTTTCTTTTTTTGGTTTTTCAAGACAGGGTTTCTCTGTGTAGCTTTGCACCTTTCCTGGATCTCACTCTGTAGACCAGGCTGGCCTTGAACTCACAAAGATCTGCCTGCCTCTGCCTCCCAAATGCTGGGATTAAAGGTGTGTGCCACCACCACCTGGCTAACAACCCATTTCTATTAATCTATATGTCGCCATGTGTTCCGTGGCTTTACCTGCTGTCTTTACATGCTGCTCCCTGGGCGGCAGCTTCTCTTCCAGCTTCCACCTCCCAGCCTCTCCTCTCTGTTTGTCCCGCCTATCCTATACTTCCTGCCTGGCTACTGGCCAATCAGTGTTTTATTTATCAATCAATCATAGCAACATACATTCACTACATACAGAACATCCCACATCACAGCTCAGATCTCAACCGATAGAGTCCAGATAGAATGGCAACCATAGAGTCAGAACAGGGTCAGCGTGTCCTGGCCGGCTCTGTCTCCAAGAACCACCCAGGAGCAAAGGCTATATGTCTCTTATATTGTACATGTTCAGTTTCCTGAACCATAAAACACAGACCCTAGAACATATGGGCTCTATCTGGGGGGGGGGGGGACGGGACTCACAGGACATATAATAAGTAATCACTGGAGTTGGTGTTTTTATTATAGTTCACTTATTCAATCAAGATTCAGTGAGAACCTTCTAGGAACAGGAATTGTTGTTTTCTCTGTTACTTCCTCTGTGTGTGTGTGTGTATGTGCGCCTATGTGTGCTCATGTGTGTATGCATGTGTGTAAGTGTTACTATGTTCGTATGGAGGACAACATGATGGACTTAGCTCTCTCTTTCCACCATGAGACCCAAGGATCTGATTCCGGTCCTAGGCTTGGTTTCAGGCTCTTCAGCCCCCTGAACCACCTCGCTGACCAAGAAACTATTCTTGAGTACTGGGGTAGAGGTAGGAGGTAAACCCCTCAATAAAACTCCCAACACTGTAGAATTTATATGGAGAAAACCAAAGGCGATATAATACAAGCAAAATAAATAACTAAATTTTTTTAAGGTGGGAATTTTGTTTGTTTGTTCGTTTGTTTTTGAAACAGGATCTCACTATGTAGCCTTGTTAGTCTAGAACTTGCTCTGTAGACCAAGGAACCAGGCTGGCCTCGAACTCCCAGAAATCCTCCTGCCTCTGCCTCCTGAGTGCTGGGACTAAGGTGCCCCCTGCCCTGTGATACAACTTAAACAGGGTGGTTGTCTGGGTGGGTCTCGCTGAGAAATCATAAGCAATGACGTATTTTTCAGGCTCAGCTGCCACAGATCAGCTGTCACTATGCTGGAGTGACCCGAGGCAGGGCAAGGCCACGCGGGGACTGGCACCGTGTGGCAGCTGAGTGACAGTGTTTGAGAATGCCCTGAGAGAGGCACTGCGCTGGCTTAGGCTCAAACAACTGTTTTTTGTCAACCAGACTCCTTGCCCTTGAAGCTCTGATGCCTCAGGGTTTAAGGAGTTCCTGGTGGTGCTAACCATACCTGTCCTCTATGGACTGAGTCTTCCATAACTGTAGCCCGGAAATGCCTCCCTATGACCAGGGCCCTGGCTGGGCAGGACGCAGTGAAGCAAAAGTTAGGTCTGCTTCCCGCTTCGTCTCCAGTCACAGTTTCCATCCTAGATGTTAGCGCCTGCTTCTTAGCTGCCGTTAAACAGGATCTACTCCGTCAGGAGTCTTGTCGGGTTCAGATGAAATCCCATTTCACCCTCACTACACAATCGGGGAGTCTTTTATGTCTTCTCTTCACACTTCTATTTCCACCTCCTCAGTGTGACTTTCTCTGGACCTTTTAGGACACTCACTAGTCAACGACCCAAATTCTCTCAAGCTGGAGTGAGACCTCCTGTTCAGTTACACCCCTGCTAACAAGCTCCAGCCACTGCATTTTCCACCCACAGCAGCCATTACACCCACACTGACTGAAACACTGAAGAACACCGCTCTGGCCAATAAGCCAACACTTACGCTGACTCCCAGCAGCTAAACATCTTCACACTCACAGAGCAGAAAACGGTAGAACAGCCTTTGTTACTACTAAACAAGGGTGACCCACCGTACGATTCCCTGCTGTTCACCAGTCAGTATCATTTACAACTTACTGAGAATGAATTCCTGGAATTAAAAGTGCCTTGAGGATTCTCCTAGTTTGCTTTCTGGTGTGATAAAACACTGACCAAAAGCAACTTGGAGGAAGAGAGGGTTTATCTGGCTTATACTTCCACATCACTGTGGTGGTATTCTAATTGTACTGAAATGTGATTTTGATTGTATGTTAATAAATAAAGTTGCCCGGGGGTCAGAGCTATTAGAGCCATAGACAGAGTGTGGCGGTGGTGGCACACGCCTTTAATCCCATAGATCTCTGTGTGTTCAAGGATACAGCCAGCATTGGAGACATATGCCTTTAAGACCTAGGGGGCTGTGCATTCAGACAGTGACGAGGCAGTCATGTGTTTGGGTTTACAACCAATGAGAAGGCAGAACAGTAATACTATAAAAGAGACGTACAGACAGGATATAGCTCTCTTTCGGGAAGCTGGGACACCACAGCAGGAAGGGTGAGATTTTAGCTCTGAGCTCTGACCTCTCGGCTTTCTCTTTTATATTGTTTCTGTGTTTCTTATTTAATAAGACTGTTGGATACAACTACACATCACAGTTCATCACTGGGGAAAGTCAGAGCAGGGCTCTGGAACCTGGAACTCAAGCAGGAACCTGGAAGCAGGAACTGAAGCAGAAGCCATGGAGGGGTGCTGCTTACTGGCTTGCTCCTCGTGGCTTGCTCAGCCTGCTTTCCTATAGCACCCAGGACCACCTGTCCAGGGATGGCACCACCCACAATGGACTGGCCCCTCCCACATCAGTAATTAACCAAGCAAGTGCACCACAGACTTGCCTACAGGCCAAGCCGATGGAGGCGCAATCTCAGCTGAGGTTCCTTCTTCCCATACGGTTCTCGCTTGGATCAAGTTGACATGAAGCTATCAGCACACATGCATGGAATGACTGTGGTCTTACAGTTCAGAGTTTTATTCCTAGCAGTGCACACTCATGTGCTACCTCACTGAGTGGTGGGGTAAGCCCTATACCCATAGTGAGCCCAACACACTCAAGGCCTCCTTTAACCATATGGAACCTCAGAAGCTAAGCATCTGCCACTGGCTCATAGATGCCTGTAGACAGAACCCAGACTGGAGCTCATGTTCCTGGCCTTCAGAGTCTGTGTGGTATGCAGCCTCTCCAAACATAAACGCCTGTCTAGTCTGTCAGTCCTTCAGCCCCGTCACCCAAATGAAGCACATACTGGGAAAGGCACGCTTCCATGTCAGCTCTCACTAATGATGCTGTCTGAGCAACCAGCCTCACCCCCAAGACTGATAAATCAAAATTCAGGTTGCATTCCATTTCCTCATTCAACAGAGATCTTCCCCGGGACCCCAGGCAGTCCTGAGGACACTAAGATGGCTCACAGGGTCTGGCCTGCAACAACTGTGCAGAGAGACTCTTTGGGAGACCTACAAGAGATAAACATGGAGTAAATGTCACAATGGGTGTCACAAGTTGTCCCCAAAGAGGGCTCTTGTCTCAGTTGCCTTTCTACTGCTGTGGTGAGACACCAACACCATGACCAAGGCAATTCATAGAAGAGTTTATTGGGGTTTACAGTTTCAGAGTGAGTCCACGACCATCATGGCAGGAAGGCTTGGTGCTAGAGTAGTAGCTGAGAGCCCTCATCTTGAACCACAGCAAGAGGCAGAGAAAGCATGCTGGGAATGACATGGGTATTTTGAAACCTCAAAGTCCACCCCAGTGGTACCCCTCCTCCAACAAGGCCACACCTCCTAATCCTTCCCAAACAGTTCCACCAACCAAGGACCAAACACTTCAATATATGCGCCCATGGGAACCATTCTCATTCAAACCCCCACAGCTGCCTACTCTGTTACTGTTTGGTGAGGTGTAAGCAGGGCCCTCAAGAATTAACTAAAATATTCTAGTTGAGAAGTGGAAAAACGGTATAGGTAGGCAGAGGGAAACACGAGGATGACTTAAACGGGATTATAGGCCCAGGGCTGGTGAACCAAGTAAGAGCTGGCCAGGGGAGGCCTGCTAAGCAACCAGAATCTTGACCTACAGGCCATCACAAGCCACCAGAAGCCACAGCAGTGATTGAAGCAAGAAAGTGACAAGATGAGGGCTACTCCAGTGTGTGCATGTGTGTGCGTGTGCGTGTGCTTGTGCGTGTGCGTGTGTGTGCGCACGCTTGCCCGGACCTGACCAATGAAAGGAGCTTGGAAGTCTGAAATGAAGGGGTGGCGGGGGGCATAGGAAGAGCAGTGGGGTTCAACAGAAAGGGAGGGGACGCACACTCAAGCAGGAACAGTCTGGAGGCCCGGCTCTGAGCCTGGACATTCCAGTCACTGCAGAGCACCCCACGCTGCTACTCCTTTCCTAATCCCTGCCTACTTCACAGGGCTGTGTGAAGACTAAGAGGGAGAACCTAGGGAGAACCAAAGCTCCCTGCAAATGCCGCAGCACGACAAGGGCACAGTGCTGGCACTGCCCCCCAGAGCCCACAGGGCTGGGGGCTTCAGATTATCCGCACAGGCCTTGTCCCCGCTCCCTGTAAGGTCTTTAGGGACCGACAGCTTCTGGACAATCCAGCCTCCTTTCACAGACCTTTTCTTTAAATTTTTTCATTGAGTGAGTGTGTGTGTGTGTGTGTGTGTGTGTGTGTGTGTGTGTGTGTGTGTGGTGTCCATGTATGGGTATGTGCAAAGAAGTGTGGTTCCCGCAGAAGCCAGCAGAGGGAGTCGTATCCCTTGCAGCTGGAGTCACAGGCAGTTACAGGCCACCTGACATGGATCCTGACAACAAAGCTGTGGCCTCTGGAGAACCACTGTGCTCTTAACCACTGAGCCACCTCTCCAACCCAAAGGCCCAAATTGTTGATACTGGCCACACAGTTGAACTTCAAAATCATTACCAGAAAAGAAAATGCAAAGTATATGGAGAAAATACTTATAAAATTGTGTATTTGAGGAGTGTGGTATCCAGAATTTGTAAAGTACACCTACAACTCTATAGCAAAAATATATACGATTCTACTTAAACATGGATGAGAGACTTGAATAGAAACTTCCTTAAAGAAAATATAAGAATGGCCCATGACCACATGACAAGAAGCTCAACAGCATTAGTCATCAGTGAAAATACACATCAAAACTGCAAAGAAATAGCACTCCATGCACACTGGAACAGCCATAAAAAATAATAATAAGGAAAAATAATGCCTGTGAGCATTGATGGAAGGGGTGTAAAATGGTACCGCATTTTAGAAAGCAATTGGGAGGTTCCTCAACAAATTAAACAGAATTACCATGTATACATCTCATTGATTCCACTCCATGATGCATACTCAGAAGAAAGGATGCTCAACTGGAAAGCTGTACACCAGGTGCTGGGAAAACAGCTTGGTTTGTAAAGTGCTTACTGTGTGTCTTAGTCAGTGTTCTATTGCTGTGAAGAGACACTATGACCAAGGCAACTCTTACAAAAGAAAGCATTTAACTAGGGCCTTGTTTACAGTTTTAGAGGGGTAGTCCATGATCATTATGGTGGGAAGCAGACAGGCATGGTTGTAGTTGGAAGTTTGTGTCCCTCCTGGCACCCAAAGTCCCATTGGCCTGCTTATAAAATAATCACACAGAGGCTTAATATTAATTATAACTGCTCGGCCATTAGCTCAGGCTTATTACTGACTAGCTCTTACACTTAAACTCAGCCCATTTCTGTTAATCTATATGTTACCACATTTTTCGTGGCTTTCTCTGTGTGCCATTACATGCTGCTCCCTGGACAGCGGGCTGGCATCTCCTGACTCAGCCTTCCTCTTCCCAGAATATGTCCATCGAAAGATGAGCGTACAAACATCCACCTACACAGTGGACGACTTGTACTAGATGCATAAAGTGTCAATACATACCACAGTACAGACAAATCTTGAGATCATTGTGCGATGCAGGAAACCAGACAAAGATGACTCATTTACATTAAACATGCAGAATAGACAAATTCACAGAAGTAGAAAGTAGTATAGAGATTTTTAGGTACTAGGATCAGTGGATGAGAAATAACTGCTTGACTTAGATGTGCTCAAGCTTCTGACCCTGTGACAAAGTGGCATTTGTCACCTACAAAGTTAATACTCTTAACTATGTAATCAAGTTACCAAAAATAATCTAAAAATTATAAATATTTTAAGTTAGTTTACTGTTTCGTGTTGGGCCACATCTATAGCTGTTCTTGGCCCGGGGCGGGGGGGGGGGGGGGGGGCTTCAGGCTGTGCATTGGGTGTGCCCGGGCTCTAATGGATGCCAAGTGTCCCTTAGAACTGATAGAAATGTTCTGGAACAGGGTAGTGGTGACAGTTGTGCAATACGATGAATGTTCTTGATGTCACTTTAAAATAGCTAAAGGGTAAATGCTATTGCTGTGGTTTGGGTGTGGTTTGCCCTTCAGGGCTTCATGTGTTGGTCATTAAAGATGTGTGGCAGTTTGTGGGGAAGTCCTTAAAGGCGGAGCTTAGTGGAAGGTATTCAGGTCATTGGGGGACTTCCACCAATGGGGTTAATTTAGCTCTCCTGGGACCCCAGTCAGTTCCCTCTTGAACATGTTATAAACTGAGGCCACTCCCTACATCTGCCATCTTCTGGCTGCTGCTCTTTTCCTTCTCATTTCTCTTCCACATAGCAATGCAGCTCAGGAGGCCCTCACCTGAAGCCAAACTCACATGGTCTCCTAATCATGGACCTCCAGCCTCTAGACCTATAAAACTCTTTTTTCTTCATAAAGCATGTGTCTTCAATTGTTTTGTGATGGAAACAGAAGGAAATAGTTCTGGTAAGTAAAAGAGGATGCCCCATCAAAGTATATATATATACTCTTATTCTACATACATAAAATTCTAGGAAAATACAAACTAATCTGCAATAGAAACTGTATTAGTAGTTTCAGGAGTTAGGGGATCAAAGGAAAAGGGAAGGATAAACTACAAAAAATCAGGAAGAAATTTCCAGGGAAAGTAAGTGGTGGTTTATTCTGGTCTCAGCCATTTGATATTGACAGCTGCAGATGTATGCTTTACGTATGGTTTGACATATTTCAATCATACCCCCCTAGAACTGAGGGATAATGTTTAGAGCTTTACAAATTGTCTTTATACCTCCAAATCATGGCATTTTTAAAAGTGCTGCTTGAAGTGGTTGCTTCTGTGGCCTTTCCTTAAGCCTTCTTGCAAGTCAAAGCCAGCAATCCCTTTCCGCCTTACAGGTTCTACTCTGGTCTGTCTTCACTTCCTGTGGTCTCTTAGGGCAGGAGGACACCTGCAATAGTGTCTGCAGAGACTGTCAAGAAGTTCATCTGGCAGAGGCGCCTGGTGCCCTGCGCCAGGTTCCAAGTCAGGAATTCCTTTTGCTATTAATAGGAGCCCGAGACACTTTGATCATTGCTGAATCCTGGTTTTCTGAATTGGTTCAAAACTGGTCTGGTAGAACTTGGCATATGCTCACTTTGCAAATCAAACTATCCTATCTGTTGTTATCTTAGCTCATGCTGGGAGGATTATGAGTGTTTACATACTCTCTGCAGACATCAAATCCAGGTCTTGCCCGACATGCACTACAAGAATAAGACAGTGAATCAGAGGCCAGCCTTGGGTTTGCTCGTGGCGTTCACACTCAGATGTAGATTTCACTTTAAACCGAAAGGTACACTTAAAGCTACAAAAAGAAAAAAGAAATGGGGGAAAAAAGCAAACTTTAATGTGAATTACTCAGTTTGTCTTGGATTAAATTTGACCTACTTGCAAATTTATTTCAGCCGTATTTTTCCAATGATATTTTTCATAAGCAATAGCTTTTCTATAAATTATTTTGGAGATATATTTTTTTCTAGAGATACAGGGTCACTTGACGTTCCGTAAGATTTTCCATGCTAAGTCACACTCCACCAGGTATTGCCTGAATACTACTTTCTTAGCTTCCTCTGAGTATTCCTTTAGAAAGCTGTGACTCAGTTTCCTTATCTGTACAATGGAGTGAATAACAGCATTTATTTCCCAGCCTTATTGTTGGACTTCAAATACATCCAGTACTCAGAGAAGAAGTTGGCCTGCAGGAAGTGCCCTGTGAGGGTTTTTCTGTTTACATTATTGCTGCTGTTCCCTTTCACAGAGGGGAACACTGAGGTTTGGGGTCAGTGGTGACAACCCTCGCTGAACACAGAACACACAGAACAGGTCCACCACCCATTCTTTTCATTACTCCCTACCACATCCCCTCCTATCTGTGTTTTGAGTATGAAAATAAGCATTCCAAACCAGAACAGGCAAAAATAGACTGTAACTTAAATCTGAAAAGCATGAACAGAGTGTGAGCACAGCCAGCCCCTGACTCGGCCAGGGACAGGCCAGTCATCAGCCATTTTTAAAGTCATCTTTATATAGTTATTTACAGAAAAGAGGTAAGAGTGAGGCAGGAAGAGTACATGGGCCTGGGCGGCAACGTGAGACGCACGTTCAAAAGAGAAGAGAGAAAAGAAGGAAAGGAAAAGGGAAAGAGAAAGAAATAAGGTTTCCACACAGAGCCAAGACCTCCAAGAAGATACCCAAACACGTATTTCGTGACCTAATGAACATTACATTAGCCGCTCCCATTGGCACCAAATGGGATTTGTGATCACCTGGGATGGCGATGGCAAAGCTGCCCTGGCTGGCTAATGAGGCAGCTAAGCAGGCAAAGGCCCCCGTCACCAGGCCTGGCAACCCAAGTTTCATCCTCAGAACCCACGGTGGAAAAGAGAATCAGCTCCTGCAAGTTTGGCCCTGACCTCCACTTGCACATAGACACACATATACAGGCACAAAATCAATCAATCAATTAAAAAAAAAAACTTCCTTGTGAGAAGTCCTAAGCCTGAAATCATATCTCCCAAGCTATCTGATTTAGATGGGGTCCAAGCTCACCTACTCTAAAAGGAATACTATTTCTCTTTCTAATTCTACATATTTCACAGACAAAATTTCCTTAAAATTTGGTCAAATTAGAAGGTAAAACCAGGGTCTGGAGCGATAGCTCAAAAGTTACGAGCACATACTGCTCTCACAGAGGACCCAAGTTCTGTTCCCAGCACACCTGCCAGGCTGCTCACAACCACCCACAACTCCAGCAACAGGGCATCCAACGCCCTCTTCTGGACTCCAAAGGAACCTGCACACTCAGATACACATATACACACAAATAAATAAATAGTATAAGAAACCTTTTTTAAAACTAATAAAACCACTAAAACATGTTGGAAAAGAGGACGTTGGCAGGGGCTCACAGCATCGTCTCTCAGGTACTTGTCTATCAAAGAGGTAAAGTCCCTAGTGGTCACCAAGATAGCCATGGCATCAAATTTGGCTGAGCACAAATTACTTGTAGTGCATCTTTGCCAAAAGGTCTACCTTGACCCTAGACGTGAAGCCAGAATGATATCCAGGTTATGGTCCATTCCAGAACAGGAAGAAATGGGTAGACTTGGTAGACTTGGCAGACAGTGTAAGAAAATGCATTTGTGAACCCAATTGGGGGAGGCAGAGTGGTCCAGACCAGCTGTAAGAGACATTTTCTGAAACTGGAGATGTAGCTCAGTAGCAGAGCATCTGCCTAGCATGAACTAGGGCCTGGATTCAATCTCCAGCACACACACTCACATTCACACACTCACATTCACACACTCATACTCACACAGACACACAATGTAGTAATTTTTAGAAAGAATATGTTTATGAGACTAATTTCCTTAGATATCCTAATATGATTATGCAAGCACTTTCAATAGTTTGGGGATGAAAGAGATCAGAGAGAGAAACATGAGAGCAAGCAAGAATACAAACATCTTTCCCTCCAAAAGCAAAGTACACTGTAACACACTCAAACTCGTGTCTTTGTTAAAATGAATTTGCAGCAGAGGGAGAGATTGGGGGAGGGGGTGGAAATGATAACAGACATTCTTCCCGTCCCCAGGGAAGGCAGAAGTGAAATGTGCATTGCTCACTTTAAATGTAGATATTCACTATGATTCGACACATTAAAGAGTCCATCTTTACAGGCTAGCCTGAAGGGCATTCCTGGGTCTGAAAGGTGCCCAGGAATTTAGGTTTCTCGGTTAAGAACCTGAAATAAAGAAACCTCCAGGCAAGTGGGGAGGACATGAAGGTGTGGCTTCTGCTTGGTGGGAAGGCAAACATGAGATGCCCTGGAGAGACCCCATCTCTCGCGGCCGTACACGGAAAATCTAGGCACAGTGAGGAGGGAACACACCAAGAGAGCTCTGCTCTTCTCGGTCATGTGGGAAGAGCTGAGAGTCACCAAACACAGATTAAATCACAAATGGGGTTCACTTCTCTTTCCATTTCCATGCTAACAAAAAGATGTCCTAGCAGAGAACAGAATAAGTGAAGAGTTAGGGTGTGACCACTGCCTCACTGTGTGGCCTTCTGTGATTCAGTCAGCTTTCCTGGTGTCTTTTAAAGGGCATTATTACAGTGCATCTCCTAACTACGATAGAACACACTCGCTTCGGGGAATGAAATGGGAAAAGGGAAAAGACAAACGGCAATTGCCTTGAGAGCCAGAGCTGCTGGGGCCATCTTCCTGTATTCTCTTTAGATTTTTCCTCAGGCTAGTCAGCACTGACATGCATAACCCACACACGTGTTTGCTTGTTTGTTTTTGAGATAGGGTCTCATCATGTAGCCTTGGCTGTTCTGGAACTTGCTATGTGAACCAGGCTGGCCTCAAACTCACAGATCCTCCTGCCTCTGCCTCCTGCGTGCTGGGATTAAAGGTGCATACCACCATGCTCCCCTAATTGATAATATATGGAACTCACTTTATAGTAATAGATGTAAGATAATACATCATTCTTCTGTCATATATACATATATATGTTTACAAATGAGACTTATACAAAAGACATGGTTTATATTCCCAAATGAGAAATATTTGGGCAGTTTTCCATTTTTTTTCTCTTCTCAGCAATACTGCAAAAATAGTTTTGTTCATCCCATGCATGCACATAACTTAAACTATATATACCAAGTTTTTTGTTTGGCTGGTTTTTTCAAGACAGGGTCTCACTATATAGATCTGGTTGTACTGGAACTCACTCTGTAGACCACGCTGGCCTTGAACTCACAGAGATCCACCAGCCTCTGCCTCCCAAGTGCTAGGACTAAAGGCATGAACTACCACGCTCAGCTATTTCAACACCCTTTTCAAGGAAGGCTGAAGTGTGTCTTCTCAGACTGGGAAGATGGCTTCGATGCTTGCTGCTAAAGCTTGAGGGCCTGAGTCCGGATTGCCAGTTCCTGTCGATAACAGCAGCAGAGGCACACATCTGTAACCACAGCACTTGGAGAGAGCGGAGACAGGAGGATCGCAGGGTTCAGAGAACTAGACTAGTTGATTGTGTCTCAAAAAATAAGGAAGAGAGAGACTGAAGAAAAACCTGACATTAACCTCAGGCCTACACATGTGTGGGCTCCCAAACATGCGCGCGCACATACACACACACACCTTTTCAAACCTCAAAGTTTCTACACAGCTCTGTCCTCTGCTCGCTGGTGGGAGACACAGCTGTGGCTGAGGCACCCATGTCCTTTCTGAGGCTCTGGGAACATTTCTCTGGTCTGTGTACTAGTGAGGTCACATGAAAATCTGGTGATAATCACAATCTCTATAAGATGGACAATAGCTTTTAGCAGGGCGAGCACTGCCTGGATCCCCACTGAGTGTTAGGGCTTAGCCATCTCCTCTGCTCTTCCTACATTTGTGCCAGTGAAGCCAATGCCATTGCCAAACATATTCCCACCTGCCTGTGTAAAAGACCTCCAGGTCAGACAAAGGGAGGACCCCTGGACCAGGTTCTTAAATTGAGAATGGGATCCCACTGTCCCCCAAACTCAAAGATTCACTTGAAGGCTCTTAAATCATTAACAATCTAAAATAATATATTTGTAACGTGCATTTCAAAGATGAAGGAAAATAGCTTTAAACTTCCTTCTCTCCACTAACATTGGCATTCTTCTGACTTTAAATTATATCACTGATGCAAACATTTCTGCAAATGCCAAGGAGAGTATCTCTTTCCATGGCTGTTGGTCTCACAGATATGCACCTATGCTCACAGCTAAAGTTTAACCGAAGTGGGAGGACATGCTCCCTGTCAGCTTCTGGGCTGGGAGGGGAGGGAGGGAGTGCATTAATGAGCACTCAGCAATATTTCCCACTGAATCTGGTTCTCATCAGAGCTGTCCTTCATTTCTGATCCCTAGAGAGGCTGGATTAGGAAGGTTAATTGGCTTGTCCAGGTCACCTACTCCTGGGTCAGGGGTTTTTTCCTCTCTGACCTCTTTTGACAGAAACCCAATAGTTAATTGAGCAAAGATGCTCCTTTTATATTCAATGGTGTCAAGTTGGTCCTAAGTCGATCTGCTTAGTGGTAAACTAAAAATAAATAACCCCTCCTAGAGAGAGAGAGAGAGAGAGAGAGAGAGAGAGAGAGAGAGAGAGAGAGAGAGAGAGAGAGTTAAAGAAAAAATACACTAACACATACACACTCATTTTCTATTCCAAATACTGGAGGTCAGGTTTAAAGGTGGGTCTCATGACTGGGATACAGTGATACATGCTTAGAATCTCTGCACTCAGGAGGGTCAGGAGTCCAAGGCCAGCCTTGGCTATAGAGTGAGTTTGGGGGTAGCCTAAGCAGCATAATACCTTATTTGTTTGTTTAAAAAGGCTAAGCTAATGAAATTCAGAAACATATTTAGGGAAGATTCTGCAGAGAAGTTACAAAGCTGAAAAGCATTTGAGCTGTCTAGGTACCTTGAGTAGACTCTGCTCAGTCTGGGTCAAAGCAGATGGTGGCGACTGAGAGCTGATGGGTTAACTGTGATCAAGAGAAAACAGGTGCAAAAAAAAAAAAAAAGACAGAAGCAAACGGTCCTGGTACATCCTTAAAGCAAACACCCACATTAAAGGAGGGGAAAGTGGCGTGAAAACGGCCTTGATGGAGTAATCACACCCCCAGACACATGCACGACCCCCAGCTCTGGTTTCTGAACACATGGAAAGATTTATTCTGCAAACTGAGCTGCAAGTTATTAACACATCCTCATGCAAGCAGCTCTGCTGCTCCCTTCTTACCCATAAAGCACACACAGCATCAGTACGCGCCACCACCCTGCAGGTCTGCTGTCAGCAGGATGGAAACATGGCCTTGTAAACCATCAGGGGACCTCTTTTGTAAAATCCAGCAGTAGCTGCACCAGTTAAGGAAGGCTTTGTGTATTAGGTATTTGTAACATACCTGGAACACAGGAAGAAAACATATGTGGGGGTGGGGGAGGGCTTCTCTTCAACCACCTCCTCAAATGGCAGGAGGTGATGGCAGCCCCCAAACTAGCCATGTCAAAGATGGAAACTTCCCTAGCTCCCCAGTTAGGTGAAATGTCAACAATGACCACCCACAGAGCCAGTTAGCCTCAGCCCACCAGTAGGCTGGAAACTGAGCAACATTGCAGATTCAAAAGCGTGCCTCTTAATGCAAGTCAGGAAGTCCCTGCCAGTGACAGGTGGGAACAGGCCACATGAAGCATGGTAGCATATATAGTACCAAGATCACCCCTGTTCATTTACCAGGGAAGGAAGTACCTCATGCTGTTTCCAGCTGACTGCTAATTATCATCTTTGCTCTAATCCTGAATATAGATCATTTTACTTTCGGCCAGACTTCCCATCACTCTGAATTTTCCAGCAGTCCCTTACACCCGAAATGGCTCCATAGAAACTTTCTGTTAAAATATACAAAATAACATCAATGAGGCCATCCCAAACTAGATCTCCACAGGATAGGAAACAAAACTCCAATTCTATAGTACCACTTGCCTGGGGTCTAGCTTGGGAATTTTTTTCTCTTTGGGGTTTCCACACCACTGGCTCAGGCTCCTCCTAGCTTTAGCTTCCATGTTTAGTGTAGCCCATTTTAATTTCTGTCTCTTGGTGACATCCACTGGGTCCCCAGCAATTTTGTGTATTTGTGTTATCAAAGCTATAAATTTCAATTACTTTGGTTTATTTGCTTGAGGATTGGCCATGTGGCCAGAGAAGAAAAAATTTATTTAAACTGCCATCAAGAACCTTGCAGCCACAAGAAAAATAAATCAAGAGAGAGAGAGAAAATGGATAAAGGAGGATCATTTGCCATGTTGGTTGAGAACCCCAACCCTAGACAATTAGAGCAGGCAAAGAGATTTTAACCAGCCAGAGTTCACTTCCGATAGACAGAAGCCCCTGTTAAATTGTTTTATAAACTTCTAAGGTGATAGCAAATGAAGAAGTGGATGAAGGAGTAAAAGGCGAAAATCAAACTTTTCTCCTTTCCCCCATAGCACAGGCATGTGAGCAGTCAGTGTGTGCCATATGCACAGTCATTTACTGTGACTAAAGGGAGTAATGTTCCACGTTTCATAATACTGATCTCTTAGGCAATTTGAGAAAAACTGAGAACTAGACAGCTATCCATGTTATCTAGAAACACTTCAGGGGGAGGGAAGCTCTCCAGTAAAATTTCGTTTAAAAACAATACCTTGAGGAGGCTTTCTGGGGGAGTGGAGGGAGGCTTCAGGGTGCACACACAGAGCCTTTTCTCTCTTTTCCTGCTTGGGCAGACTTAATCCTCGCAGATGTTTTTCCTGCCAAATACTTGTCTTACATGTAGTCTAAGACCGTGTTTAAAATTTTCAAAATTCCTTCTACAAGTGTATTCCTGTTTCCCCTGGAACATGGGCTCCAAACGATGTTAAAAAAGTGACCCAGGTGTCAGAAAGGCCATCCTCTTCCAGAAAAGGATCCAATATATCTGAAGTAATGTCCCTTTTTAATAAATTCTTAATTTTTCCCCCTAACTGTAGGCAGAATTATCAACATGCCCACCAAAGTGGATGGCTACCACATAAGATTAGAATTTGCCTGCATATCATGTATCCTTAACTGTTACATGGAGATCCCTTGGAATGGAGGCTGTCTGTTAAGTTATCTGCTATTGGAGAGGCCACTTGTAAGATTTTCTGTTCCGAGGACTTAGCCTCGGAACACAGAGAACGGCAGACTAGTGCTAAGCAAACACTAAAGTGTAATTCAAGGCTGGACCCTGTCTTCATCAAGCAACGCTCCCTCCCATGCTGGCTATCAAATACTACACCAATTGTTTGGGGTTTTATTTTATTTTTTTTATTTACTTGTGAAAGTGATCTGGAAAGGAGAAAGCAGTTCATCCATACTCATTAATAAGAAAATCTTGCATCAAGTAAATAATTTAGGAAAATCGTCTTTGTGATTTACTACATAAAGGTATGTGTTTGGTATGTTTCCTCACACTCAGGTATCCCTTGTAATCCCATCTGTCCAATGACATTCACACGTTATACAATTGTAACTCTATCCTTACTCTGATAGAAGTTTAGAAACTTATCATCTAAAATTTAAATGCCCATTGCCCATCAATGTTTATGTCTTATAAATCAAAGATTATAGTCAATTTTAAAGCATCAAAATAATTAAAATAATTAAAACAATTAAAAATAAAGTAATTTTGGAAGTAAGATGGCATCAAGCACCGTTTTCTTCCGCTGACATGAAAAACAAATCCATGCCTTTTTTTTAATCTTCAAATTATTTTGATTTCCTAAACCCATCCCAAATCTTTTCTTAAGGTATTTTTATATTTCTTGTTTTCCGAAGGGTTTAGATAGTACCTTCTGTAATACAGCGACAGCTCCACATTGGCCAACTTGCAGACTTAAAACCAAAACGTCCCCAGATCCGAGTTATACGATTGTACCTGCCTGATGAGCTTGTAAGGCTTCTCATGTCAGGGCAGACAGGATCAGCAGCGGTATGGTTGCTGCTCAACTAAAGAACACAACAATAAGAGAACCAAGTACACCTAGTTGGAACAGAAGGCCTCCACGGATGCGCTGCGACCCGCAACCTTCCCAAGCCGCGAGCCGGACTCCAGAAAAACAAACAACCGACCGAGCCCCGTTATTTATCATCGCATCTCAAGTGTTTCATTAGTTAAGTGCAGCTCTAAGACCCAATGTAAACCATGAGAACAAAACCTGTTTTCATCTTCTCCGTGGTTTTACCAAAGTCGTTGACCTTTTCCAAAATGAAAACCATTGCTAATCAGGCAACGCAGACCTTAAAAGGTGAAAGAACCCTGTAATCCTTAAAAGCTAAGCCACCTTAAGATTGATGTCTCTCTTATTCTGAAAAAGAGTGAAACTTAGGGAAGACTTAATGACCTCACTGAACTAACTACAAAAACTAAAAGAGTCACTCAGAATATTTAATATGGGCTTCAATTTAAAAAAAAAGAAAATTGTATCCGCAGCTTTAGTTCACAAATGCCTCCAAGTCTGGGGGCAGACAACTAATTTTCATCCAAAGGCAAGCAACCCGCTACCTCTTCTCAAAGATGGTTGATCCAAACTGCACCTCACCACAACATAAAAATGGTTGCTCAGATTAAATTATGCAAACGTAGTTTCAAAATAGCCCGCTCAGGTTTCAGCGCATTACAGAGGGGCCTGCAAAGCGCTTGCCGTGTTCCGCTGGGTTCCAGCGGAATTTCTGTGGGCACGGAGGGAGATGCAAACCCCAAATCACCCTTATAAAGAAAAGCTCTGAAATATTAGAGCACGAACATCAAATCCCACGGGCACATCCACCGCCTTGGACCTTGTCCCTGAACACGGATGGGTCACCAGTCCATGGGCCCTGCTGCAGGGCTCCATCCTGGCCTGTAGGAGAAGGGGCCATCTTTGAAAGGCTCCCTCTTGTCTTTCAAAAATAGCATATTCCGGAGATGGAATTTTCCAAATGGGGGATAAATGTATAATTTACATTATTAATTACATGAAGAAACTAAAGTATATCTTAAATTATCCATTTCTATAAGTGGGCTTTTTTTCCCTACCTGGCAATACTTCAAACAGTTTTTTTTTTCTGGGAATAAAAAGTTCTGAGTTTTTAATCTAATTAAAAGTGGGGGGAAACACAGGCTGATTACTAAAAACAAAGTGGTTTTGATAAATTTAACATGCAGGATGATTTCAGTACACAAGTCACTGGTTCACAGAGAAAGTTAGTTGTTTCAAATTCATAATGGATCAACTTGGAGGTTTTAGTAAGTAAACTTTAGATTTAAGCAGTTTTTATCTACTGATTTATATTTATGTCGAAACTTCAATTAAGTTAGAGAAACTGTCAATCCTCGTTAGGATTTGCTGAAATGCTTTGCAAAACAAGGGGAAAGAAGATTAGGAAATATTTTCACTTTTAAAAAGTTGCAAATCGCAAGGAGCTGAAAGTTATGCAAACTATCAAAGTTGAAGGCCCAAAGCTTTACAAGTAGAACAGGACTTTATGATTTGACCAGCCAACAGATAGGGAACCATTTTGTCCTGAAATGTGACTCCGCCGTTATTGATGGCAAACTCGAATTTTCACTCTTTCTATTACATAACTCGGTTTTTTAAACCATTCGTATTTGACTATTCGTTTCCGTTTACATTTCCACTTATTTTTCTTAGTGCATTCCAATGAATTCCCAACATCAGCACAACCGACCTAAAAAACTTCAGCTCCCCATGTAGGTTTTCCTGAATTTACACGCATTTAGTGCTGGTTGGTTTTGTGGAAGCACTCATTGCCCGAGCGTTTTTCAGGACTTGGTCACAGGCTAAACAAACCTGAAAAGAGCCTCCAAATAATCCAACATTCTAGGCCTCAAACTGACAAGCCTTGTAAGGAATGGGGGAAACAAAGGGCCAGCAGACAGGCTAACGGACTTTCCGGGACGCCCTCACCACCCCAGCCTATGGATAGACGATGAAAATTCTCAACCTGAACGGCAAGGCAAGGTTCACCCGTAACTAGTGGGAATCTTATTCTGCGGCTGAGAACTCTTCGCAAGGGCCATGTTGTAAACTGTTTGCAGTTAGGTAAAGCCAAGCGCGTTGTTTACAGGCCTCATCTCCCTTTGCCCCAAAGTCTCTAGTTGACTCCACTAAAGGTGCTTTCGTCCTCAGTGGCGATATCTCACACACTCTCACTAGGAGCGCGAGCACGCGCTTGACTTGCCATACATTCCAGTGGTCGCTAAGGACCAGAAGGATGAAAAATAGTCTCTGGGTCATTTCACCCAACTTTGAGCTTATTTAGTTAAAAAGTAACATCCCAGAAGAGAACAGAGAGCATACGGAAAAACAGAAATTATTTCCTCCCGAATAACTTAACTGTCCTTCTACCCAATCTCACCAACAAGCCAGAATGACACCGACCCTGCCCAGAGGGCCAACAACACTTCAAACACCGAGGGGCCGACGAAGTTTAGCAGGGTATGAAAAGGAAGCCACAAAAGGGGGCCCCTGGGGTGTGTTCCAGGCGTACCCCAGGCCCCGCTCCCTTCTCCCTCTTACTTTTGGATGATCTGGGGCAGGCTGGCTTGAGGCTGCGGCGGTGGCAGTGGCGGCAGAGGCTGCATCCCTCGCTGGCCCTGGGGCGCGGGGGCCCCCTGAACGCCAGGCACGACGCAGGCATCTCTGTCGGGTTGCTCCGGACCGCTGGGATCCGCGTCCTGGCTCATGGCTGCTGCCAGAACCATGCGCCGCTACACCGGCCCGGGCTCGCAGCGAAAGAGCGCGCGGGAGGGGCGGTCCCGGAACACAGGCGCTCACTGGCCGGGGTCCTTGTGCCCAGTCCCCTTGTCCTTCTCGGTGGCGCGGGGAGGAGACGCGAGGGACGGGGAGGAGACAGTCCCCGCGGCGCCGCCTCCTCCTCCTCCCGCCGCTCCCGCTGGTGCGGCTACCGAGGGGGGCGGAGGACAGGGACAGGGACAGGGGGCGACTCCCGGGCCCACGGGAGCCGAGGGGAGCCCAGGAGCTGCTGCGCGCAGGGTGATCGGGACAGCTGCGCCTGCCCACCCGAGGCGCAGTGAGCTGGGACGCAGAGCAGCGGGCGCCGCCAGCCACCGCGAGCCCTTCGGGGTGGCCAGCCAGGCGCTCCGCAGCGCGACACCCGCGTGAGAGGGCGACACACACGCCCGCCAGCTACCCTCCGCCGCCCTGTCACTTCTTCTGGAGCGCACAGCCTGACCGGCCCCAGCGGAGCCCCGCGGACATCGCCAGCGCGAAGCGCGCCCCAAGCTTGGCATCCTCCTGCGGCTGGAGCAAGGCCAGAGCCACTGGGGGGACCCGACCCCGTCACATCTTTCCCTGAGTAGGTGGGTGGGACAGCATCTCGGGGCTCAGATTATCAGGCCCAGAAGCTCACCACACTGGCAGTTCCAGCTGTCGCTTCGGGGGTCCCAGAGGCAGCCGGTGGGGTCGCCGTGGGTTCATTTTTCTTTTCACCTACCGAGACCCCATGAGAGCAAAAACCAAAACCAGGCAGACGTTCGGTTCGTATTTATTGGCACATCTCCGTCGGAATTTAAAGGATGAGGACAGAGTTCACCGACTCTGCTAACTGCCCTGAGCCCGCCTGCGCCGGGCACCTGTGTGCACCAGGGTCACAGCTGTGCACACCCGCAGCGCGAGGCTTTGACGACAGAGCAGGCGCGGGTGCAGATTAACGTGCGTGGAGGAAACACCTGCTCCAGCAGACCGGCTAGTACCTGAGCAAAGGCCCGGGCCGGGGATGCCCCCAGCTCCCTCTGGGCTGTGCGATTCACCCGTGTTCCAGACCTGGACGCCCGCCCATAACCAAGCTCCTCTGCCCTGCTTTGCAAGTCAGAGTGCAGCCAGCTGCCCCCACGCCTTAAGTCCTGCCTACCTACTGCACACACCGGAAAATTGTAAAGACGGCTTCTCGCAAACCTGGCAATTACTTGAATTCTCTGAAAGATGATTTTTTTCTCCCTCTTGATTCTTCGTCAATTTCCCTACCTACCCCAGGAAACTGCCTACTTCTGCCACACTACCTAGGAGGGATCTCTCTCTCTCTCTCTCTCTCTCTCTCTCTCTCTCTCTCTCTCTCTCTCTCTCTCTCTCTCTCTCTCTCTCTCTCATATAAACTTGTGTTCTCAATTACAATTACTATTTGTATTCATAAACATCACATCATTCACAGTTCACACAACTAAGTCTGAAAAACAAACAAACAAACCCCTCTGAAGTAAACGTGGCTTGCTTTTGCTGGCCCCTCTGACAAGGCGGGAGCACATTGTCTGAAGAAGACATGGAGACATGAGGCCAGGAAGTCTTGTCCAGTTTTCTGTGGTTGGTTTCTGTCGCTGAATCCTTGACTGTGGTTTCCAAACACTTCATCTTAACCTCACCCCCCCACCCCCCACCAACCCCCCCCCACACACACATTCCCTTGACCCTGGAGGGAAATTACCGAAAACTAACATTGTAACTCTCCCAGAAATGAAAATGAAGTCTCCCCGAATGTTTTCACTGAAATGTCTGCTCTCTCAAACCTCTGGAAAGGGCTTTGTAGTCCCAGAGGCAGATCTGTTTCTGAGTACTCTCTGAGGGTTAGTTAGCAAACCCTAAGTAAATTAGGAGTGACGAAGCCCTGGTTCCAAGGTAGGGTGGGAGGTCTGGTGTTCAGGAGGTGTTCAGAGTCACTGTTTTTTTTTTTTTTTTTTTTTTTTTTTGGTTTTTCGAGACAGGGTTTCTCTGTGTAGCTTTGCGCCTTTCCTGGAACTCGCTTTGGAGACCAGGCTGGCCTCGAACTCACAGAGATCCACCTGCCTCTGCCTCCCGAGTGCTGGGATTAAAGGCGTGCGCCACCACCGCCCGGCCCAAGAGTCACTGTTTTTTACAGGTGTGAGTCTACAGTCTGATCTTAGCCAGCTTGAACAAGGTATTTTTAACCCCCCCCCCCAGGAAACTGAGTGAGTGGAAGCCACTCCAGTGTTATTATTAAAGACTTAATAACGTGGAACTCTGTGGACTCCTCCCTAGGGGAATGAGTGGAGAGAGATGGGGGCAGGGTTGACTTCGTGCAAACCTGGACAGCAGAGCAAAGGAACATTGAACACTCACTGGGCTTTTCTTGCTTCTTTTCTGTGAGTTTGGAAAAAAAAAAAAAAAAAAAAAAAAGCATGATCCACAGGCATTTCCCCCCAGAAATCCTATTTCCATGATTATAGCTGAATATTTGCCATTTGTGATGCAGACCTGAAGCCAGAGGACAGCCCTGAGGAAGGAACCTTAAACTAATTGAGGCAGGTCCCTGGGAATGCTGCCTGGGGTGATAGAGAACATTAGTTTCTATTTTCCAATCAAACATTGAACACTCAAACAACTGGAGGGTAAGTTTACTTTTCCTCACTTTTTGTCCAGGAGTGGAAAAAAAACCCTAAAGATATTATCTAGGATCCTAATGGACACCCCCACACACACACCACCCCCTAAGAGTGCACGTCACATGAGTAAATGAGAAAGGCTGAGTCATCCACCTCCCCTCACAGTGGGGAGCATGATGCGTCGGAGGGCTGACGCAGCTCTTTGCTCCTCTGCACAGAGCATCCCGTGCCTCCTTGACCCACGGGAGTCCGCAGTGAATCGTGCACTCTCGTTACCTTCAGACAGTAACCCCGTGAGCTAACTGGCATTACCTGTGCTTGACAACCAAGGAAACTGAGCCTCTCAGACAGCTATGAGAACTTTGCTCAAGGTCACCCAGCTTCTCAGGGGCAGAAGCAAGACTACTGATAGGCCGGTCCAGTTTCCAGTCTCATCCCCGGCCCCTCCCAGCACTGCCTGGACGGTGGCGGTGGAGCTGAGAGCTCAGTGTCCCATGCTGCTGCATCCTCCATTGAATATGAAGCTCAACCTGCCGCACAGATCTGTAAATTAGTAGGCGGTGTCTAAATTGTATTGGGAGCATTTGTGGCAATGAAGCACCCGTGGGGAGGTGGTAGAAAGGAAGGGGAAATGCAGTTAGGTCTGTTATTCCAGGGTCAGCCATTCTCAAGCTTGATGTGACATTGGCACCCTGCCGTGTCTTGTGACCTGAATAATTAATATTACTGGATTTCAGGCGCTGTTTTCTCATGCCTGGTCACTGAATGCCACCTCTTTGCAGACAGAGAAGCTTGAAGAACATGCCCAAGGTCTCTGGGACGCTGAGCAGCAGAGCTGAGGCTCGTGCTTATTCTGCCTCCCAGTGACACCCTGTCCTCTCCCCAAGGGAAGTCACCTACCTTTCCGGCTGACGTAAGCAGTCCTCTGCAGAAGGGGCCACTTCAGAGGTGCTGCCCCTCCGAGTTGTACACCAGTAGATAGAGGGTGAAGTTTTGTGCTCCCAGCCAGCGAGGCTGGGCGACACAGACCTCCTCATTCTCTGCCGCAAGGAGAAGTGCAAAGGGCTGCAGTCCCTTGCATGTGAGCTGGGATTGTCTGGTAACATTGCAACAAGGTCAGAGGAGGAATAGACAGGAGGAGGCGCAGGGAAGGACAGGGAGGAAGGAATACGGGCCAGGTGCAGATAGACAGCTATGAAAACGCCATCCTGAAGCCCAATGTTTTGTATGCTAACTAAAAACACTTAGTTTTACATTTCAACACGGGAAACTGGTTCTCTTAGCATTCACGTAACCACCATCAAAGCTGTATGTACTTTTAAGGGCACTGACTGGTATTGTTCATAGTAGCAAAAGCTAGAAGCAACCAAATGAGCAGTGGGGGATGGTTGGTGTGCATAAAGAAGGTCCCTACTCCCAGCTGAGGAACTCTCCACAGGGAGACATCTGCCTGGCTCAGGAGAGGCTTCTTGAGAGAAAATGCTAGTCTCTCAAGAGCACTGTATCAAGACTAAATACTCTAAATAGAACATCTCTGGAAAACTATACAGGTAAGTAATTATCAATAGTGAGTACCTCTAGAAATCGGGATGTGGCAAGAGCCTTTTCCTTCTGTGGCCTTTTATATTATTTAAACATTTGGAATAAAATTTATTGAAATACATACAACTTGAATTTTCAGTTTGAACATTGCTTTTTATAGCAGCGAAACTTAATGATTCATTGTTGAATTATCACCCATTAACAACATGAAATAATTAATAAGATGTTTATTTTTTACTTATATTTTAATTGCATTTGTATTTGTTGGTGGGGTGGTGAATGCCACAGTGAATGTGTCGAGGCCAGAGGCCAACTTGCAGGAACCAGTTTTTCCTTTCACCATGTGCATCCTGGGTGACCTGAGCTCAGCAGTTGTGACTACAAATGCCTCAATCTACCAATCTCTACCGATCCAGCCTGCCAACCCCAGATTGTTAAAAAAAAAAAAAAAAAAAAAAAAAAAAAAGCAAAAATTCATCAGAAGAAACTAAGGAAAAACACTGGACAGTGTATTATGCAGACTTCAGGCCTGCTTTTTTGATGTACAAGCCACCCCATTAGAGACAGTTACATAAGGAAAGCCACAGTTACCAGCAGTCACGTTTGTACAAGCAGAACCTAGCAGTAAGTCAGAAGACATTTGACGCATCTAGACCCGAATGTATTAATTCATCAGCAACTGTTGCGTTTCTTGGATGTTTACCCTCCTTTCATTTTTACAATCACCTTACTAGATAGTAGCTGATGTTATTGTTGCTGTTTTGAACCCAGATAAGCAAGCATTCTACCAAATGAGCTACATCAAGTCATTTCTGCGCCCATTTTGCAGATTTAAAAAATAACAACCATCTCTAACACAAGTCATTTTTGTGCCCATTTTGCAGATTTAAAAATTAAAAAAACAAAAACCAACAACTTAAGTCTTGATAAAGTCCAGCTACGTAGCCAACCGGGAAGCCCCGTCCTTGGTCTTCTCAGAGGTGAGCTTTTAACTACTCTGTGTAGTGTGTCTTGGTAAAATGGGAGCCCAGGACTCAGCTTGCCTCTCTCTGCCCTCAGGTCCTGACCCTGCCTGCTGTCTGTGCCACCGTGTCGAGGCCCCCTGAGGCGGCATTAGTTGGCCAGTCTCTCCTTGGTGCCATCCCTGCAGATGGATGTAAGCAACCTCTCGCGGCATCCCGGCTTCACACAGAATCATCTCTCTGAAACAACAACAACAACAAACAGGAGAGACCGGCCGAAAGATGCCGTTTAAAAATAATGCGGTTACTCATGGAACTGGATGCGCTTTTGACTGTGAAGGAGACGGGCAGGGAACTTTAGCTGAGGACCGGTGAGGACATGACCCACGTTAGGCTCTTTTCTGCCTAACGACTCAGAGGACGTCTCTCATTGGCTGCAGGAGAGAGCTTCTCTCCATCTCATTGGCTGGGACTTTGCCAGCCGGGCCCTTTGTCCTCTGCTAAGCCCGTGGCAGGTATTCCATTGTGGTCAAAGTGGCTGCAGCTTGGGAGTCCAGAAATCCAGGTTCTAGAGCTACCCCGTGTCCCCGACAGAAAAGCAGTTATCCCACACCAGTGACACCAGCATCTTTGCCTCCTTCGAGAGCGCCATTGTCTCAAGCCGCAGTGGTACAGCGCTTTCTTCTGCTACTTGTTCAGGACCTGGTACCAAACCCAAGGGCAGGCTGAGTCCAGAATCCAGGGGCTCAGAACAGCAGAGTGCAGGCTTGCCTGGACCCGGCTTCCTGGAAAAACAGGGTTCTGAGGGAGGCCTGGAGGAGCCAAAAAAGATCTCTCGTTTGCAATTAGAAGACAATTAAGACAGGATTCAGAACAGCTTCGTGTTAAAAGCCAGTCACTGCTGAATTCCTCATGGGTAGGAGGAGGATGGGAAGTGAGGAGGCATGGCATGCATGTGGGAGAAATCTTAGCTGGTGGCTAATTGCATGATTTAAGTTCCATAGGGCTCTGCACCCCCTGGGGAGACCCGGCTTCCACACTACATGCTTAATCCCTGGAGAATGTCCCTGTCACTCAGGGGCCTCAGCCAGGCAATCGGTGCCTCTGGGAGAGAGGGGATTCCTTCATCCCAGCCCTCCCCCAGCACCCTCCTCTGTCTCCTCTTATCACCTGCCTGCCTGTCTGTCTGTCAGGCCAGTTGGTCGTCAGAGCATAAACATTTCAGGCTATGTGCCCACCAGCTCCGGGATCAGGTGACCTGATTATGGAAGGCTACACCGGAGGCCTCTGCATGCCAGCGTGTCGCCAGGAACAGTGAGAGCCTGTGATGTGCTGACCTCACAGAGTGGGCACCCGTGCAGCTGGCCTGGGTGAGTGCCCCTCCCTGGTATGGCTTCTTTGATCACCCTAGGCCACCCTGCAGGCATGGGAAGCCCTGCTGGTTCCCCCTCTGGACAGATGGTAGGTCTACAAGCTGTCAGTGCAGTCCCTTTGCCTCTTGGAACCTCTGTGTCACTTTCTGAAAGTCAGAAGCAGAGCCAGGTGTGGTGGCACATGCATGTTTCTTGATCAGGAGGCGGAGGCAGGAGAATTGGGGTTTTCAAAGTCATTTTTGGCTAGGAGTTTGAGGCAAGCCTGGATCACATGAGACCCTGACTCAGAAAAACAAAAAGAAAACAATGGGGTTACTGTGAGGGGGAAATGAAAAAACAGCCCAATGTCATCTGGTTCTGATGGGACTCAGTAAGCCAGTGTGGGCTGTTTTTATCGTGGTTTGTGGACTTGCTCTGAGAGGAGGCTGGTAATCCTCATACAGTCCCTCTCTGGGTGCCAGCACCCTCTGCATGCACAAGCCCTGGGTGAAAAGATACCATCCCAGAAACAGGCAAAAGAGGAGCAGGGGCATTGTCAGAGGAACCCGAGATGACTGAAGAACTCACAGACCTGGATCTGAGTCCTGGCTCTGCCCATTGTCACCAAGCTCCTGAGACTGTGTTACCTCACTTCTCAGTGCTTCCTGACTTCCCTCATCCAGAAGATGGGCATGGCAGATCTTTCCTCCACTGTTGTCAGGCTCAAGTGTGGCTCGGGGTCATTATGATTCATTACAGCAGCAAAATTACAGTTATGAAGTAGCAACAAAAATAATTAGGAAGGCTGAGAACCACTGTTCTAAAGTTTGATGCCCTACAGAAGTGACAAAATGGCCTTCAGCTTCTCCATGTCTACATCCTCCCAGGGTGAAGTCTAAGAGAAAAGCATGCTCCTCCCACAGTGATCCTAACAACATCCTTGTTGCCTGCTCTGGTTGTGATGAAAAGATAGCCTCAAACCCATCTATAACTAGAAAATGTGGCACTTCCTCTGCTGATCTGGTGTCACGTCCACTCTTGGTGATGTCAACTCTACCTGAGTGCCAAACTGAAACCTGGGAGTTTATGGCTCCCAAACTGGGAAGTCACAGGGTGCCAGGGCGAGCGGTTTCTGGGCCTAACTACACTGTTCTTTTACTTGGAAAAAAAAAAATGTCTACCATGTCCCCAGGGTTTGTCTTATCAGGTATGTCTGAGCTCGAAGGACACAGAGCAACAGGCATTTCAGAACACTTGGCACACAGTAAAGATATTTGAAAAATGTTCACAAAACAAAGATGAAATAAATATGTATACAGAAAAAGAAAAAAAAAAGCATGCACAGGATGGTCCTCAGATCAAGCCCACACTTAGTTCTGTAGAGGCTCTGGGCTCTGGAATGTTCTGCCCCTTCAACTGGGTGGTAGTTCTGTGGACACATTTACTTTGGGGAAATCAATCAGGCTGTGCATATACAGAGAGGTCCTTGTCTGCATGCATTTTTACATTTCAGTGAACATTTCCTTAAAAATTAGAGAAAGAAAAGATACACTAAACCTCACATGGTCTAGCTAAGCAAGGCACAAGGAGAGCCACATTCCTTCCCCTGTGGAATCTTTTCTCGCCGTCTGTAGTCTCAGACACATTACAGTCTTCCAACTGCTGGGGTGTTTATTGCCCACAGAACCATTTTGAGAAGGTTGGTTTTCATAATAAGTCAACATCTCTACAACTCCCCCAACACCAACAAGTTAAGATGCTGGGTTTTTTGTTGTTGCTGTTATTGTTGTTGGTGGTGGTTTTTTGAGACAGGGTTTCTCTGTGTAGCCCAGCCTGTCCTGGATCTCGCTCTGTAGACCAGGCTGACCTCAGACTCACAGAGATCCTCCTGCCTCTGCCTCTGGAGTGCTAGGATTAAAGGTGTGATCCAGCACCTGCTGGCTCAAGACTGAAGTTTTTAAGCTTGAGTTGTGACGATCATTATTAAAGCAAGAATGTTTTGTATCCTAAATACTCTGATAACTTTTTGAGACAAGGTCTCACAAAGCCCAGGCTTCGCAGAGCTTGCTACATAGTTGAAGATAGTCTTGAACTTCTCATCATCCTGATCCTCCTACCTCTACCTCTCAGGCATTGGAATTATAAGCCTGGGCCACCGTGTCTGATTTATGTGGTGCTGGAAATCGAACCCAGGACTCTGTGCATGCTAGGCAAGGAAAGTGTATTTCCACTCCCCTATACTTTTTTTTTTTCTGCACTACTGGAAAGAAAGTTGTAGACACCATGACTGTTCTTCCATGAAAAACAAAGATTCCCAAAGAACCACCCTCCCCATGATGACATCAAGACTCCCCAGACTGGACTGGAGATTTGTTCAGTGGTTAAGAGCATGGATTGCTCTTGACAAGACTTCAGTTCATTTCTAGCACCTATGATGGATAGCTCACAATTTACTGCAACTCCAGCAGGAGATGGGTTCCAGGCTGCCTTCTGCCTGAACACACAGAGATGCATGTACTCTCACACAGACACACACACACACAGGAATTAAAATAAAAATAAGCTCTTGCACAGAGGAAAATCATGTAGGAGATGTGTGTTTCCTACTGTTTGCTCCAGCTAGCGCTGTTGACTCACCATTAAAATGGGCCTCATCTTTTCCCTTGTCATTGGAATCACTTCTGCTGGGTTTTTGTTTTGTTTTTGTTTTTGTGTTTTTGGTCAGTGTTAGGGATTGAACCCAGGGCCTTGTGTGTGTTGGTAAGCAAACATTCTACCATGATCTAAGTCACCAACACTTTTTAATTTTGAGACAACGTTTCACTTAAGTGGCCCAGACTGGCCTTAAACTCCTGCCTCAAACTCCCAAATAGTATATTTAAAATTTGGGACCATTTAAGTAGGATATCCACCAATAATCACTTTAATATTCATTAATGATCATTGTTATTCATTACAAAGGTTTTTCTAATTATATCAATCTAAATTTATTGGTTGATTTCTTTTTGTAAAGACAGAGCTTGCATGCTAAGATCAATGGTACATAACTGTAATCCTGGCACTCAGGAGACTGGGGCAAGAAAATCACAAATCCCAAGTCACGCCAGCCCATGAGACCCAGTCTAAAATGTAGAAAGCCTAACCCACCCCATCCCTTTCTCTCACTCTCTCCAATCATCTCTCTTTTCACAAAAAGGTTTAAAAGCACCGTGGACCTTTTTGTCAGAAAACTCTTTTTTTGCATCTTTTATACTTTTAAAGCTGTTTTATTACCCCCCCCCCCCATTTTTAAGAGTTCCTTATATATCAGGGAGAGCAGAATTTATACACGACACTGTCTTCATTTGCTTTCGACTTTGCTGGGTTTTTTTCCACACCCATTTTAGTTTATTTTTATGTAGTACAATTTATTGGATTTTCACTGCTGTTGAATTTGGACCTTGAGTCAGAGTTAGAGAAGTTCCCCACATTAAAACTTTTTTTTTTTTTAATTCTCACCTCTCCTTTGAGTGTCTATGTGATTTATTTTCACACTAAGATGCCTGTCTGTTTGGAGTTATTCTGGTGTACAGTGTGAGGCGTGTATCCAGTTTTAACCTGCTCCAAATGGCCGCCCAGTTGTCCCCACAGCACTTATTAAAGGACCGGTTTTTCTTTCAGTATTTCAGATGCCCTGTTTATCCAATGGTGAATGTCCATGTGGACTGAAGTCTAATTCTGGACTTTCCACTTTATTCTAATAGTCTCTTTGCTTACCAGTTTTAGTTATAGACTTTTTATAACATGATTTATTGTTTGCCAACCCTCTCCTCCCAGCTCTTCCTCCTGAAGGTCCCATTAAATGAGGGGGGGGGGAGCGATGTACACTTTCAATCAAAGCACTTGAGAGGCAGAGGCAGGCAGATCTATGAGTTCAAGGCCAGCCTAGTCTACAAAGAGAGATCAGAGATCCAGGACAGCCAGAGCTACACAGAGAAACCCTGTCTAGAAAAAAAAAATCCCATTAAGTGAAACACAAAATAAATCAAATATCATCTTAGGGGAAATTAAACTTTTACGGTGCTGAGTTGTCCCATCAGAAAGCAGAGGTGTTGCTTGCCCTGTCCAGGTTCCTTTACGACTTGGAGAACGTTTGAAAGTTTTCCTCAGAAACATTTTCATGACTTCAGAGGTGGCAAATGAAACAGTTGACATTCCAGCAGATCAAAGCACAAGTTTTATTACAGAAAGAAATGATACTAGGAGGGAGGGCAGGGCCAAGCAAATCACCATGCTGCCACCAGCTGCCACACTCAGTCCAGAGGGACAAGAGACCCGCAGCTGGGCAGACAACCTGCCAGGGCAGAAAGCAGCACCACCCCGGGAGCAGACCCTGCCCTACAGCTCTGGGATGCTGGGACCTAGAGATTCCAGCGGCGCCCACTTGTAACACCAGACTTGCCTGTTACACACCAGCTTTATCTTCTTTGTGTGTCTGCATGCACGTGTGCCTGTGTGTGTGTGTGTGTGTGTGTGTGTGTGTGTGTGTGTGTGTGTGTGTGTGTATAGAGGCCTGAAATTGACATCAGGCATCTTTCTGACGAAGAAGGCATTGGATAGAAACAGTAGGCATCTCCAAATCCTAGTGGTCCTGGGCATCTCAAGGTCCATCTCAGGGTCTTCGGTGGCCACTCTCACGCTGCTTCCTGGCCATGATTCGGTGAGCAGCCTTGTGTTCCTCATCACCATGTTCTGCCTCACTACACTTCAGAACCCCGGAGCCCAGTGACCATGAGAAGGAATCTGTGAAGCCAAGAGCCCAAGCCAGTCCTTTGGAGCTGGGCTTCAGCTCATGGGCAGAGCACTGGCTTAGCATGCCTGAAGCCGTGTGTTTGACTCCCAGCACCATATAAGGATCAGACAGTCAGGTCACCCTTGACACACAGAGAGTTTGTCATCAGCCTGGGCCAGGTGAAGGTGTCTTAACAACACAAGAACAAAGCAAAGACTAGCAAACCAACTCTGGTTAAAAGCATTTGTTGCTCTTGCGGAGGCCTGGGTCCAAACCCCAGCATCAATGTGGTGGCTCACGACTCTCTGTAATTCTAGTTTCAGACAGAGGGCATTGGATCCACCACAGGCATTCCTGGTGCATAATACAAATAAAATAAAAATTTAAAAATTAAAAACAAATCTTACCCCCTTTAAACAGACAAAAACAAAAAAGTAGGCTAGGGATGTAACTCAGTTGGTAGATTGTACGACATGCACAAAGCCCTGTGTGTGAATCTTGCATACTGTAGACCAGGCATGATGGTGGTGCACACTTGTAATGCCAGCATTTGAGGAGCGGAGGCAGGAAGATCAAGGTCATGTTAGGTTATACATTGAGTTTGTGGCCAGCCTTCAGTGCATGAGGACCTGTCTCAAAAACAAATACATTTTAAAATGTCGGAGTGATTCACCTGGATGGCCATCATAGGTTTTCTGTACGGCAAAGCTGGTGCCTATTCAGCTAACTTTCATCTTCCTGGCACTGTCTTCCTTGGTCTTACTTGGCAGCCTTTCTTCAGGCACGATCAGGGTGGGGCAGGCTTTGCACTCTGTTTCCACAGCACCCGGAACTCTGCAGGTACCCCTGTCTGGTCATTGCCATTTGCTGGCTGCACCCCTCTGAGGCTGTGAAGCCGTGTGTCTTTTCTTCCCTTGCGTTCCTGGATAACGGCACAGGGGGTGCCCGAAAATACCGCTTTGTTCCAAACCTGAATGACTACTGTCCGCTCCTCCCCAGGCCATTTTCATCACCTACCTACCAAAGGAAAGGGAGGCTGGACCAGTGTTAATAATGATGAAAAATACCATGAATCATATATGGAAACTTAAAGTTTCTGTTAATTGCCTGAGAGTATCATGGTCAACCAAGTCACTTAAATTTCCTTTGGTGTCATAAGGAAAATGAAGTTATTAACATCCATCAAACTGAGAGTCAGGCATGGTGAGTCAAGCCTGTAACCCCAGCATGTGGGAGGTGAAGGCAGAAGAATCAGGAGTTCAAGGTCATCCTTGTCTACTTGGGGAGTTCAAAGCCAGCCTGAGACCCGGTCTCAAAACAAAGAAACAAACAAAACCTATCATATTAGTTTGTTTTGATAATTAAATAAAACAAAATTAGTCAAATGTTTATTTAGGCCAGGTAGTGGTGGCGCATGCCTTTAATCCCAGTACTCAGGAATCAGAGCCAGGAGGATCTCTGTGAGTTTGAGGCCAGCCTGGTCTACAGAGATGGATCCAGGACAGGCACCAAAACTACACAGAGAAGCCCTGTCTCAAAAAAAAAGTGTTTATTTAGAATACTGCCCACTATGACTATATGTATAAATAGTAGACATTTTGTTGTTCAGAATAATAGGAAGGGAAAAAAAAACCTAAGAATAAAATTTCTTGGATTATGATTAATAATGCTACAGCACATCGAACTATTTTAATGTAGCTAAATGCTATCTCAGTTTCTTAATAACTTCAAACATTTCAGTGGATCAAATCTCTCATTTGTCCGTCATTCAAGTGACAATCAGAACTGCCCATGGCTTTGAGAAGCCAGGCAGCCAGTATGGGAGGGATAGCCTGGGAATACTTCCAGGGGTGTGGACACCTACCTGACCTGAATTTGGGTCTCAGCACCCATGTCTGGGTGCTCACAATCAGCTGTAACCCCAGCTTCGGGACTGACCCTCCAACATCTTCTGACCTCCAGAGGCACTACACAAACATGCACAAACCTCCACACACACAAATACACAATCAAAAGATAAAAATAAATCTAAGAATGAGGAGGGGGAGGAGAGGGAGCGGGAGGAGACAAGTAAATAAAAGAGACAATCCATTAGCTCCTGGTTAGGAAGGGCTCAGTGTCAGTGACATCAAGAGTGGGGTCAGGGTGGGGGGCAGGAAGGAGCACCCTTTGATCCTCCCTAGGGCTCCAGAGGCATTTGCTCAAAATTAGCTCCTGCTTCCCACCCCACGTGCCTAAACACCACCCCAGCACCACCAGCCTCAGCCTACGCTGGCTGAATCCCAGCAAGATGGGCTTCCGACTCTGTCTCCCAGGGCTGAGAAAGAAGAGGTCTCCCTGAGGTGACTTCGATGACTTTCCAGAGTCACAGAACAGGTCAACCCCAGGAAGACGCCTGCTGTTGGTTTCCTCCCTTTCTGGCTCCAGAAATAGCGTGCATTCCCCGCCTCTGTGTGTTCTGCCCGCTCCCTCTGAGAACACACAGACAGAGATGGATTAAGGGAGCACTCTGATGAATGTAAACACTCATGAGTCCATTTGTTTTCAAGGTCCAGTGGCCTCCTCTGCACCTGTTGGCTTAGTATCAACTTCCTCCTCTTCATTCAGGCTGCAGGAGACAGCCAATCTTAGTTTGAATTACAGTCAACAACGCGTGAGAAGCCGGGTAAGCCGCTTTGCTTCATGCTCCCATTTTGGAGAGAGGAGGATGGAGTCTCAAAGATGTTCCTGCAGTTGGAGAAGATGGTACAGCTGGGCTAGGGTTGAGAACGAGGGCCCTGGTCCTCCCAGAGCCTGGCTTTTGCTGTTACAAGACTACAGATGGTGGGTCTGCAAGTTCAGACTTTGAGGTACCACCGCTGCTCCAAGTGCTTAGGAAACATGCAGATGCCGGGAAACTAATCTGTGCTTGAAAACACAATAAATCTCTCCACAGCTATTTCAAATAAGCCTGAAACTAACATTTTTAAGCATGTAAAGAAATCTAAGCTAGGTGGTGGTGCCACAAGCCTTTAGCATTTAGGAGGCAGAGACAGGCAGATCTCTGTGAGTTCAAGGCCAGCCTGGTCTACAAAGAGAGTTCCAAGACAGCCAGGGCTGTTACACAGAGAAACCCTGTCTTGAAAAAGCAAAACAAAACAAAAAACAAAAAAGAAATCTAGCCCTGGGCTGGAGAGATGGCTCAACAGTTAATAGCATTGGCTGCTCCTCCAGAGGACCCTGGGTCAATTCTCAGTATACATGTGGTGGCTCACAACCATTTCTATCTACAGTTCCAGGGAATATAACACCTTCTTCTAGCCTCCAAGGACAGGTGGTACACAGACAAACATGTAGGCAAATACTTACACACATATAAAAATAAATAAAATCTCAAAAAAGAGAAATCTAATCCTAATGAAGAAAGTCAACAAAATCAAACTACAGGAAAAATGATTTAATATAAATAAAATAATGTTATCTGACAAAATTATTCAATAGCATGTTCAGGCTGCTCATATATGCATACATGCATGTATGTATGCATCTCCAAAGATTAACAAAAAAACATAGATGTGAGAACTGAAAAGAACTAATTAATAATGTTAAAATGGTAAATGATAAAAAAATGATTAAAAAAATCAGAATTTTATTTTTGGCCAAGAGAACAACAGAGACTAGAATTAGCCTCTTGCTGGAAACAGCCACAAGAAAAACAGAATCAGAAATGAAACAATGGGGTTCAAGACATTTGACACAAGGAACCAAAGAAACAGTCCTTGAAACGGACTCACGCACCCCGATGAGCCCCATCACGGCTACACCTCACCGCCCTAAGGACTCTTCTACACCACTGGCCAAGGAGCGTGTTCTAATTACGTTGTTGTAATACACCATGCCCCAAACAACTTGGATAAGTAAGAGTTATTTTAGCTTACACTTCCAGGTCACAGTTCATCACTGAGGGAAGTCAGGGCAGGAACTCAAGCAGGGGCAGAGGCAGGAACCATGGAATAAGGTTGCTCACTGGCACGCTCTCAGCTACCTTTGCTCAGCTACCCTTTTGATACAACCCAGACCCACTTGCCCAGGGGTGAGACCACCCACAGTGGGCCAGGCCTCCTATATCCACTAGCAATGAGTGTCCCACAGACATTGCCTCTTGTCAACTAATCAAGACAAGCTCTCAGATAACTCTGTGCTGTGTCGAGTTGACAGGAGATGTGTCAAGTTAACTAGGAGATAGGGGAGTTGGAGTGGAGCCTCATGGAGTCCCTGAGTTGGGGACACAGAGCTGACAGTCTGAAAAGCTAGAGGTCATGGGACTGAGTGCCAGAGACAGAAGTGCACAGATGGAGAAACTCGAGGATCAGAGATGGTCCCTCGAGTACTCAGCAGGGTTGATCTACGAGTTGGAGAGAGGAGGCTACCTGAGGGCAGATCTATCTGCCAGGACTCGAAAGAACAGTGTCTGGCTCCCACACAGGACTGTCAGAAGCCTGGTCCCACTGGGCACACTGGGAAAACGGACCCACAGGGCACTGGGCAGAGTGCTCAGGAAGAAAGTTCCTAACTTACCAGTAAGGAGTAATCAGCCTGAGTAACACCCTGGATCGCAGAAGAAATAAAAAACTAAGAATCAGGATGATTCCAAGGAACAAGGTGTGTAGGGCTACAGAGAGATCCAGCAGGCAACAGATACAGTTCACAGTGTCTGACATCCACTGAATGATTTCTAGGCATGTAGAGACAGAAAACACAAACCACAGAGAGCGATCACAACCCACTGACCCGCGGGAGAAGTGACACATAGGCCAGGATTAGCAGAGACAGGAAATGATGCTTGGAACTCCAGTCTAGCTGCTCAAAAAATTAAGCAGAGATGCAAAAGGCATCCAAAGGCTCAAACAGAACTTGGAGAGACACCACAATGATCAAGACATAATAAATGCCACTGGGCATTGTGGAAGAAAAGATGAATGAGCTTGAAGACGGAGCAGCAATAGAAACTGAAATGAAACCCAGAAAGAAGAGACGGGAAGGTCGGGAGGTAGCTCAGTTGGGGCAGTGCTTGTCCAGCACTACATACACCGGCCAAAGTGACACACATCTCTAATCTTAGCACTGGAGAAATGGAGGCAGGAGGGGCTGTAGTTCAAGGTCATTCTTGGCTACAGTAAGTTCCCAGCCATCCTGGAATTCATGAGACCTTGGAGAGAGAGAGAGAGAGAGAGAGAGAGAGAGAGAGAGAGAGAGAGAGAGAGAAAAGAACAATGGAATTAGAAAATGCAGTGATCCCAGCTCTCAGAAAAGGAGGAGACATACAATGCACTTGAGGAAATTCAGCTGCTGTCTTAAGTACTGAACGAAAGGCCCTGCCACCTCATAATCCTACCTCTAGTAAGAATGCCTTCCAAAAACAAAGTGCAGGCTGGCCGTACGGCTCAGTGTAGTGTTAGCTTAGCATGTACAAGGCTCTGGGCCCTGCCTCCTCGCACCATAAAAATAAAGGGGGATGATGGGAAGGGAGAGGAAGGAAAGGGGAAGGGAAAGTCACTTTAGACAAGTGCAGTTGAAACAAATTACCAAACCCACACTCTAGCAGACACTAAAGCAAGTTTTCATAAGATTCCCCGGCCAACGAGCAGCACAGGCAAGATTTAAAAACAGCTTTGCCCCAGCAAGCACTCAGCAAACATCAGCCGCCAGAACAAGGGATGCTCAAGACAGGCACTGTGGGCTTCATTTGATACAGGAAGAAGCTGAAGACTTCAGAGGGGAGGGAACTCAGCCCAGCCACACAAACCTAAAGGTCAAGACTGTCTGGACTTAGAGATTGCGATTTTTCTTTATCTGCTGAGATCTCGAGGGCAGGAGCAGAAAGGTGGCCACAGGGTCAGCCTTCCCCTGGCAAGCACAAGCAACCAGACATGTCTGTGCAGGTGGTGAAGAGGCTCCATCTTTGACCCACTTGCCTGGCTCCTCACACTAAGAGACCCAGTGAAGGAAGTAGAAATTCTAACTTTAAGGCTAGCACCCTTAGGGGCCAGGTGTGTTCAGGGAGTCCAGACTCTGCAAGCTGGCACCATGAAGGAACTTATAAAGGGTTCCTTGCACCTCACCAAGAGTAGATTCTCACTTCCAGGTCCACCTCTCCAACACCCATGAGAGAAGAGGAACCCCAATGGCCCTCTGTGTTCCAAGAGGTAGCAGTACTTCCTGTATTCCAGAACTCACTGACAGATACCTGATCCCTTTGATGACCCCAATAAATGTTCTAATGGCAATATGATTGGCCTTATTAATTAAGAAGTCCAGCGTGGAAGCAGAAGTGGCCTTGCACACCTCAGGAACACGATGGGGCTAACCTGCATGGCTTCTAGACTCTGTCATGCTTATTGAGGCCCCTTCACTGCCCTGCCACCTTCTGAAGTCTGCTTCTATGACAGTGACAGCTCCCACCTGCAGCAGCCTAGCTATGCATGAGGATGCAATGGAGGACCAATGCATGAGGATGCAATGGAGGACCAATGCATGAGAATGCAATGGAGGACCGAGGGGGTACCTGAAGCCTCAGGAGTATTGAACCCTAGAGAGACCCCCCCACACACATACATACAATAAAGTTTAATTTATAGATTAGGTGTAATAATAGATATGATAATAATAGAACTATAATCAAGTGTTATAGTGAAGACGAAGCTGGTTCTTCTGAGAGCATGCAGATGTCCTGTGAGGATGCAGGATGGATGACACAAGTCTACATGAGATGAAGTAGCCTCAGTCCTTCTGACGTCATCAGTTGGGTCTCATTTCCTGTTCTTGTCTTCCAGCCACAAAGTTAATACCTTCCCACTCTAATTAAATCCTTATCACACGCTGTGGAGGTAGCAATCACAGGTTGAGGTGTGGGTGCTAAGCCAGCACAGACGCCCTCTTCCTTCTTCACAGTTCCCTGGATAGAAGAATCATACCATAGATCTTAACAACCTCAGAAGACATTTTCTTTCTTTCTTGAGATTTTTGTTGTTGTTGTTTTGTTTTTTGTTTTTTTTGAGACAGGGCTATTCTGTGTAGCTTTGCGTCTTTCCTGGAACTCACTCTGTAGACCAGGCTGGCCTCGAACTCATGAAGATCCTCCTGGCTCTGCCTCCCGAGTGCTGGGATTAAAGGCGTGCGCCGCCGCCGCCGCCGCCGCCGCCGCCGCCGCCGCCGCCGCCACCGCCACCACCACCACCCTGCATGAAGCTATCTATCATGGCACACACCTTTCCCATTTTTTTTATATTTTTTTTGGTTTTGTGAGACCGGGTTTCTCCGTGTAGTTTTGGTGCCTGTCCTGGATCTCACTCTGTAGAACAGGCTGGCCTCGAACTCACAGAGATCCGCCTAGCTCTGCCTTCCAAGTACTGGGATTAAAGGCATAAGCCACCACCACCTGGCAAGAATTTTTGCCTTTCAACTTAAAGGAAGCACTTTTAGGCGTCTCTCAGGCGTATCCAAATTGGCATCATTACTCTTACGATTTTTTTTTTTTTTTTTTTTTTTTTTAGAGCTCGTAGTATTAAGCAAAATAAGAGTGGCCTGGGCACCAGCACTATGATACCCAACAGCCCCTCTGATAACCAAAAGTAGGTGATCAAGAGGTGGGTAGCATGTACCTCATGAACACTGTACACAGGGAGAATCGGCATGAGATGGGAGGATGAAGACAGTGTAACATTTCATGTTTCTCAGAATAGCGTGTAATTTCAAACTTATTTGTTGTTTCTGGAATTTTCAATTTGATATTTTCAGATCACAATTAATCGCATGTATCCAAAATCAGGACAGTGAAACAACAGATGAGGGAGGAGTATGTATTTTAGTGGGTGATGGCAACACATGACTTTTGTTTGTAGCCTCTGAAGACTTCCAGTGGGTGTTGGCTTTTGCGAAGTACCTGTTGAAAGCTGTCATCCATTTTTAAAACTGAAATAGTGTGGTCTGTATTTTCCCAATCTGATTGTTACTCATTTTGTAAGTGAATTTGAGTTCCTTGTGTTGCTTATTTTATACCTTTTTTTTTTTTTTTTTTCAAGACCAGGTTTCTCTGTGTAGCCCTGGCTATCCTGCAACTTGCTCTGTGAACCAGGCTAGCCTTGAACTCAAAATCCATTTGCCTCTGCCTCCCAAGGGCTGGGATCAAAGGCATGCACCACCATGCTGGGCTGTGTTTGTTTTTCCTAAGTATGGTCTTCATCATTTGCTCCTTTTTAAATTGGGTATTAGCCTTTCTCTTAAAAAAAGAACTTAATGACATTTAAAGTTTTTGTGCATATATATTTGTGTGTTAGCATGGAGTGAGAGTGGAGGTCAGAGGACAACTTGTACAAGTTGGTTCTCCCCTTCCACCTGGAATAGAACTCAGGTCATCGGATTTGATAGCAAGTGTCTCTACCTGTTAGCCATCTTGCCAGGCCCTTGGTCTTTTTCTTTTGAGTAAGAACTCTTTGTATATTATGGAGCTTAGCCTTATGCCTAATATTGACACAACTTTATGTCTTTTATCTTTGCTGATTGTATACTTTTGAGGTCACATAGGGTTAGAGTTTTTTGTTTTGTCTTTCAAGACAGGGCTTCTCTATGTAACCTGGCTGGCCTGGAATTCAATCCGTAGACCAGGCTAGCCTCAAGCACAGAGATCTGCCTGCCTCTGACTCCCAAGTGCTGGTATTAAAGGCGTGTGCCATCACCTATTTTGTTTATTTGTTTTTTTAATTTGTTGCATTTATTAATCTTTTATGATGTATACTTGTTTTAAGCCCAGTTTCCTTATCAGATGCCAAAGGGAGATGATAACAGGCATTGCCACCTGCCAGCCTGAGCGGAGAGGGAGCAGGGAAGGGCTCAGGTTCCCTCCTGGCTACTCACTAGCTGCGGGTCTCTGGGGAGGTAATTCGCTCCCCCTTGGCTTTGCCAGTTCCTTTACCCACTGTATTAGTCAGGGCCCTCTAGAGGAACAGAACCAAGAGAAGGAATATTTGTTGTAGGGGGATTTATTATAGTGGCTCACACACGGGTCTGGGTGGTCCCACAGTGGCTGCCTCACCCTGGAGAAGCTGAGAACCTGGTAGTTGACCAGATGCCTCCACAGTCCCAATCTGGTCTGGAAGGCCCGTAGGGTTCCTGGAGAGCTGCTGGTCTTCAGTGCACTCTGGAAGCCGGAAGCTGGGTCCTAATACCAGTGAAGGAACACAGCAGAGGGAGAGCAGCACATGAAGAGCTTGCTTCCGAGTGAAGGCGAGCTGGCAGAAGACTGCTTTCCTCTCCTTTATCTGGGCTGCCACTGGGAAAAGCTGCCCATCGCTAAGTGGGTCTTCGAACATCAAGCAATCTGACCAAGAAAACTCCTCAAAGGAGTACCCAGTCATGTGTCTTTTAGCTAGTTCCAGATTCACGCAAGCAATCATGCTTAACCATCATACCTACAAACATGGGGGTCGTAGGGCCCCCTTAAGGAGCTGGTGTCAGAATTAAATGAGGTAGTACATGAAGAGCACTCTAACTCGCCACACGTCACATTGTGTAACAGATTACAAGCCCTCCATACAAAACTCCTCCAGGCCCTTTTGTGTACAGGTGGGTCTGTGTGTGTGCGTGTGTGTAACAGGTGTAAATGAGTGTGTGTTTGTGAGTGGGAGGAGGCAGGGCCAGGCTGTGGGAGACAGGGCACAGTTGGCTCAATTACTCATGGCCTCAAAATAAAAAAGCCCCTTGAAGTATTTACAGGCCCCAGGATGATTATAAATCCCACAGCCCTGGCTCCTGGCCAGAACACTCTTTGCTCACCCTCCCCCATCTCCACCGGTGGCCAGCCTGGCTGCCTCCTGCTTTCCTCCGGATAGCCTGAGCATGAACATCCAGAGAAGCAGACACCAGGGTGGTCCAAAGGGAGCCTTGGACTTTTGTGGTCTGCTGGGCTTTCTGGAGACCCGTCTGGACTGCCTGCCTGCTCTGGGGATCTGGGTAAGAAGACAGACACAGAACCAATGGACTGCTGCTGCCTCACCTGTTGGCTTAGCCGCGTGTGCATCTCCCGAGTACCCATCACACCAGTTTACAAATCAAGTGAGGCTTTATGCTTCTAAGAAAGGAACAGGATTCCTTCCTGAATGCCCCTTCCTGTCCCTGGTCTCTGGAAAAGCTGAGAATTTAAAGGTCTCTTGCCGTGAATTTATTTCTAAATAGATAACCATGTGCCAAACGAGCCTCCTGGAGCTGCTTTTCTGTGATCTTGCTAAAGAAAAACAACCAGGAATTCTCTCTCAGTATCCCGAGTTGCCTAGAAGCATATCTCCGATCCCAGGAAACTGGTGCTGGGAACAGGCTCATGGGCAGCAAGTCCAATCTCCTTATTTTTGGCATTAAAAAAGGATGTGATGTGCCTAAGGTCACCACAGTAAGAAGAGGTACAGGATGGTGTCTGAGACATAGAACTAAGGAATATTTTTACTATCTCCTCTGTGTTCTCAGCACAGCTAACAGAAATCCTTGTTCAAGTGATGGTTGGCTGTACTGGAACTCGGGCTTCCTGATGGCCAGTTCAGGACTCTTCCTACTCCCCCAAGATGCCACTGGGAAGGTTCTAAAAGCAGAAAAACTCTGTAAGATTCATTTTGGAGCCAGGCATGGCACACGGCTGTAATCTGGCACTCTGGGACCCAGGAAGAGGGTCTCAGATTTAAGACCAGCTTAGACTACATCACAAAAGCCTGTCTCCAAAGACAAAAGAAACAAAATGATCCTTTCTTGGGGTAACTGTACTGGGTTAAAGATGACGGAAAAATGTCTGTTGTTCCTCCATGGAGATCTGGCTCCAACACTGCATCCCAGGAACTAGGCTGGGCATTGCACCCTGCTAGACAAATTGGATGAGGTGGAAGTGAGAATCTGGGACTTCCCAAGCTAGGTCATTAAAAGCCTAGACCGTAGCCATTTGTTAGCACTCCATTGCATCCCTGCGCTTTTCTGTAAATCCAGCTCGTTGCCAGAGAAATCACTTGCTCTCTCTGGCTGCCTTGCCGCCAGCCTGGCCAGGCTTCTGAGTCGCCTGACAACCCACCAGAGTGAAGTTACTTTGGACATCTGACAACTCAATCTTACTTAAGTGACCACTACTAATGCCACATGCTGAGAAGAGCCACTTAGCTGAGCCCTGCCCAGATCCCTGACCCACAGAATCATAGATGTGATAAGATGGCGGGTGTTCTGATCTGAGCTTTGGTGCCATTTGTTACACAAAAATAGACACAGTGTGATAATTATCTTGAAAAGCTGCCTGCTGGGTTCTTTCTAGAGTGAGCTCATATACTCCTGGATTTTATACACGTTCTAAGCACGAATTATTTACTTATTATTTAGAGGATAGGGTTTCTCCATGTTTTCTAGGCTGTCCTTAAACTCCTGGAACCCAATTCAAATTGGATTTGTAAAACAAAAAACTCTTCTTAGAATTGCCCCTGAAAAGAAAAAACTGTATATGCCTTTAACCACACTCAGGAGACAGAAGCAGATCTCTGTAAGTTCTAGGCCAGCCAGGGCCACAGAGACCCACCCTGCCTAAAAAACTAAAACCAAACCCAACTCTCCCTAGACTCCAAATACGATATGACAAATCTTAGATGGGCATGCACACACGCATGTACACACGCATGTGTGGAGACTACAGCTTCACTCTTTATGGAATAACTTGTATTCTAGCAGTTTGTTTTCACTCAATTCTTGATTCTTGAACTGTCTTTGAGGACAGATTCATATGATGTCCCCCATGTTGCCAGAGAAGAAATGAGGACAAAGATTCAGCAAACTCCCCAAGTCCATGTGATCAAGGACAAAACTGAGGTTCAAGACCCATTCTTTTCAATCCATGGGGGATCTGTCTGCCGCTCAGGCAGGCTGTGCTCGTGAGGTTATGTAGCTAGAGTTTTCTGCCTTGCCCACAGTCAGGACAAATCTTTGTCACCTGCCAGTCCCACAATCCACTTATAAAATAATCACTCAGACGCTTATATCACTTATAAACTGTATGGCCGTGGCAGGCTTCTTGCTAACTGTGCTTATAGCTTAAATTAATCCATTTCCATAAATCTATACCTTGCCACGTGGCTGGTGGCCCACCGGCATCTTCACATGCTGCTGGTCATGGCGGCATCTGGCAGTCAGTCCTTCTGCCTTCCTGTCCTTTTATTTCTCCTCTCTGTTAGTCCCGCCTATCCTTCCTGCCTAGCCACAGCCGATCAGGTTTTATTTATTGATCAATCAGAACAACTTGACATACAGACCATCCCCCAGCACAGCCAAGTGCAGACCATCTCAGACACCTGCACTCAGGCCCATGGTCCTAATCATCCTCTATGCGGACCTGCTGGGTAACGCCACAAAGAACCCAAGAAGGGCTCCCACAGGACATACAGAACATCCCACAGCAACGTTACATCCGTGCTGTAGGTGCAGTGTGTACAGAGGTCCCAAAGCCCCACAAAGCTGCTTGCCCCCAGGAAGAAGAAAGAGGACTAAGCCAGCCGCTCTTCACCAGCTCAAGCCCCCCTCAGGCCCCGCCACAGCTGCCACCACCACAGACCCAGGGCCCCCATTTCCTCCTCCCCCTTCTAGTCCACAGGAGGGCAGGAACCCATCTTTCCTGGGGCCGTGGAAGCCAGAGCTCCAATCTGTCAAAGGCCCTGCCAGCTGCTGACATTGTGCCCACCCCACTGAGCCTGCTCCCTGGTGTCTAAGGCGGCTGGTGCTGGAGAGGGTCCTGCCATGGGGATGTGTGGAATCCTGCAGTTGGCTTTCTTTGGATATGTCCCAGGCCTGGGCTCTGCACCTGCTGCGGAGGAAGTCACCTCCCACTTCCCATCCAGCCCTCTCTCTGCCGCCCAGCTAGTATATGCACACATGCCCCAGCCAGTGAGTGTCACCTCCACCTCCCACTCAGGCCTCTGGGGCTCTACAGGGTGAAGAGACACAGAGCTGGACTAACCACGAACCTCTTCACTTAGTTTGGGGGCTTTGGGTCTTTTCTTAATCTAAACTTAAGATTCTCTATCTGAAAAAATTGTAGAATCTGACTCATAGGTTTTCTGTCTGGATCCTTGACAAATCCATCTCCCGATCAATCCCTGCTCTAGCATTCCTCCGGCACAAATGGTAACCCACTTCTCTTCACCCTTAGCCTCCCTTCCCCCATCCCACACCTGCCCTGCTCCATTTGGCCTAAAGAACCCTTTGGCCTCCTTGCCTGCCAACCCTGTGATCCCAGCAGCGATGTACTCCATGTCAGACTTCAGAGAGGCTTCATGTTTAGAAAGTGTATCCAACCCTTGAAACAAGGCACAAGTATACTGCAAACTCTTATAGCCAGCCATATGTGGGAAGCTGCCCCCACCCCAGGGTCACCTGACCTCCTAAAAGATTAAAGGTAATTGTTTGGTCTACTATTTCCTGATTAATCTGGACTCTGTAAAAGGAGCTGATTTGTGGTAGAACAATTGCTAAATTGGAAATGATTCTTGTCATTGAGAGGACTTAGTGTCCTGAAGAACTTTGGTCAGCCTTCTGGTTTCCCACATTAACAAGATGCATAGATTGCTGACATCCATTCCCTGCAGTTGAGATTGTCCTTTCAAACATACACATCAATGAAGATCTCAAATCTTGGGAGGAGGGCAGAACTGAGATGGGAGGACTCGTGAGGGTGAAAAGTGGGGGAGAAGCTACCATGGGTGATAAAGACTATGCTTGAGGGAGGGCTGTGCGCCTATGTCCTGGTAATGATGTGCACGGTGTTGTGGTTAGTGGGTAGGTGTATGAGTGCAGAGGGGTGTGTGCATGTTTGGGAGGACAACAAAACAGAAGTGTCATTGCTGACAAGTGGTAAGGCAAAGTGTCAGCCACCCCACTTTGCTGGACCTTTCTAAACCTGAGAGGTGGACAAGAAAAGCTGGTCTCAGGGCTAACAGATGGCTCAGTTGTTAAGAGAATGTGCTCCACAATCCTGAGGACCCAGTTCAGATCCCAGAACTCATTTAACAAGCAGAGCATCCCCACAATGACCTGTAGCCCTGGAGACAGGGAATTGCTGGTTTTCAGCTTAGCAGACAAAGCATGAGCCCCAGATTCAGGGAGAGACCTGCCTCAAAGGAATAGGCAGGGAGTGATAAAGGAGACACTCGACGCTCTCTTCTGGCATCTGCATGCATGCAAACACGTACACCAACACACACATGCACTATCCTCACAGACACATTCACACAAGTAACAAACATACAAAAAAGAAAACCTGGTCTCCACCAAAGGTTTCTAGCAAGATTCAATTCCTTAAGAGGAAAAAGGGAGGTTTAATGTGGTAAAGGTTGGGTTCTAAAAGGCTTGCTTACTGGTAAGGGCTTGAGGAAGGTGTGCCCACAAACATGGAAGACAGTGGACGAAGACCAGAGACATCCCGTTCAAGAATGAAGACCTCCTATGATAGTCTGGATTCTGAGAAAGGCTACTGTGGCTTGCTTTCCTTGACAAGATTCACAATGGCCTAGAGACAAGCACTGGATGGGCTCATGTTAGCTTCAGCAAAAGTGCTCTAGAAACCACTGGAAAGATTTCTCCCACTTTGCAAGTCAGCGTTTGCTCTAACAAAGGTTTTAGTAGGCTTGACTGTGCTCTGAAGCCAACAGATTCCCCTGGCTAGCCAGGCTTACCTATGAATCCCTAGGCCTTGGGCAGGGGAGGATCACACTCCACCAACCATAATGTATTAGTTTAAGTAAGTTTTTTTAAAAATTTATTTATTATGTATACAGTGTTTTGCCTGCATGCATGCCCCCATGCCAGGAGAGGGCACCAGATCCCATTGTAGATGGTTGTGAGCCACCATGTGGACCCTGGGAATTGAATTCAGGACCTCTGAAGAACAGCCAGTGCTCTTAAACTCTGAGTCATCTCTCCAGTGCCTAAATAAGTTTCCCCCCGCCTTTTTTTTTTTTTAAAGTTTTTGTTTTTCTAAACAAGATTTATTGGTATGTGTATATGTATGTTCTTGTGAATGTGGGTGCCAGATCCTTGGAGTTGGAGTTACAGGTGGCCATGAGCTGCCATATGTGGGTGCTGGGAACAGAACTGTGGTCCTCTGCAAGAGTAGCCAGGGTTAATGGCTGAGCCATCTCTCCAGGCCCTATATTAGTTACCTTTCATCACTGTGACTAAAATACTTGAAAGAGACAGACTGAGGGAGGAAATGTTTATTTTGGCTCAGTTTCAGAGGGATTTCAGCCCATCACAGGGGCACACAGGGTAAAGAGGCTGTCAGGGCAGGAACATGAGGCAAGGAACGGTGTCATCTTCAAAGACTTGCCCCCAGTGACCTCACCCTGCTTCAGGCCCCACCCCTTCCAGGTGAACAGAAGCAGACTTAAGCCTGGGGGCCATTCCAGATCCAAAGCATAATCCCCCAAGAGAACATGAAAATGAGGCAGGGACTGGCAGCCTGTCCTGCCCACCTACACCTAAGGGAGGTTCTGGAGTCCTCTTCAGCCACCAGCTGCCTCACCCTCCACTGGCCACTGAGTGCAGCTTCACCCCAGCACCCACTCACCACGCTCGGTGGCTAGAGTGAATCACGGCAACAAGAGTTTGCAGAAGGCACAGCAGGGAAAGCAGTGTTGCTTGAGCCCACCCATCCACACCGACAGAGGCGCTGCATCTTGTGGAACCTGGGAATGACACAGCCTTTTAGAGTGGCTTTTGTAGGCTTGGGAGGCTCAGTTCCTCTCTTTAGAAAATGGGAAGAACAGGTCTTGCAGGGGTGTCCTGACAGACCACACAGTACATAGTAAGTGATTGCTACCAATTACTCCCAAACACCCAGTGGATTAAAATGTCAAAACCAAGAAACAGTCAAACGTCATCAAACACAGAAATACACAGTAGGTCACACTACAGTCTGCTCTAAAGACAAACATGAGACTTTGAAGGGAAAGGCAGAGGGGAAGCACGGGTTCACTCAGACCAGAGCTCTGCCCCCACCTTCCCTCTAACCCTGTCTATCCTAAGAGATTGGAAGTCTCAGAAAATGGGCAGCGTTGTAGGACAACCCAAGATGTCTCTCTACTTCCTGCCTTGACAATCAGGAACTGTCTCAGTTCTGCCAACTTCAGTGTTACCCTCTACCTCAAATGTCCCAAGTTTCTGTTTTGAACTGGCTCTATAGCTGAAGATGACCTTGAACTCTTTCCACCTCTACCTCCCAAGAGCTTGAATTACAGACGTGTGCCACCATACTCACTACAAGGTGAATTATAATAGATCTCAAGAATAAAAAACAGAAGACATGTTCCAGAGCTGCAAGTCAGAGCTCAGTCCAAGTTCGTCCAGGAAACCAGGCTCTAAGCGGCAGGTTCAGAGGTCAAGAGGCAGGGCCCATGAACAACCTTTTCTAAGTGGGATGAGAAGACAAGGGCCAAGGCAGAGGGGAGGAAGTGAAGGTGCCAGCGGGCCACAGAGCATAGGGTCCAACAGAGAGAAGGGCAAGGAGGGTCTCCTGCCCAGACACTGTGTGGAAGAGCCTCAACTCCCAGGAACCTTTGTTGTGTGGCATCCCCGGGAGAGGGAAGGCCAGCAGCAGGGACCAAAGCTCCATATACCCCGCCAGCTTTGAAACCAGCCAGTTCCAAGATCCCCTCTCCCTTCCTTGTGGCTCTAGTTGTAAATGTGGGCAGGGGCTTCACTTGGAGTTGAAAACCGGGACTCTGCTCTCAACTCCATTTTCTAGCATGTTTGGTAAGTTACTTCACATTGAGGAATGTGGGTTCCTTCTGCATCCTGGGGTTACTGTCACCCACTTAAAAGTCCATCCCTTTCATGAAACACAGAAGCCCATCTGTACTGTATAGGTTCATACAGGCTAGCTCATATCCCTCAAGACAGTACAGCAGCATTTTCAAAGACTGGAATCCTCGTGCTTTGGCCACAGTGGGGTCAAGAAATCACTTCTTTTTTTTTTTTTTTTTTTTTGGTTTTTCGAGACAGGGTTTCTCTGTGTAGCTTTGCGCCTTTCCTGGAACTCACTTGGTAGCCCAGGCTGGCCTCGCACTCACAGAGATCCGCCTGGCTCTGCCTCCCGAGTGCTGGGATTAAAGGCGTGCGCCACCACTGCCCGGCTTAAGAAATCACTTCTAACCAAGTATCTTTTCTCCCCAACCAAGTATTGGCATCTTAAGAGTGTCCACAAGAAAAACGGGGTGAAGCCACAGAAACAGCCCCCTTGACATGTGGCATTAGTGGTTTCTCCTCCACAGAGATAACTTCACCAGCAAGGCCATGCTCAGAACAGTCAGTATTATAGAAAATGGGTTGAGGCCACTGTGACTGCAGCTGGGCACTCAGACAGGATTGTGTTGGCACAGGCATGAAGACAGGCCTCTAGGCATGTTCACCATGGAGGGAATCCTTTATTCCTTTTTACAAAGGTATGTGTATGGACCTCCATCTGTGCACATCCATCTGTGCACAGTTCCTGAGTCCAAAAGAGGATGTCAAATCCCCCAGAAGTGGAATTTCAGGACGTTGTGAGCTACCATGTGGGTACTAGGAATTGAACCCAGGTCCTCTGCCAGGGCGACAAGTAAAAAAGAAAGAAGGGGGAGGTGGGAGGCATAGTGGCACAAGCCTTTATCCCAGTACTTGAGACACAAAGGTAAGTGGACCTCTGTGAGCTGGAGGCTAGCCTAGTCTACAAAGTTCCAGGCCAGCCAGGGATACATTGTGAGACACCCCCCCCATCTCAAAAACAAACAAACAAAACCCCAAAAAGTGCTCTTTATCACTGAGCCATATTTCAAGCCCTAAGCCCTTTATTTACTTATTTAGGTTTTTCTTTTTTCTTTTTTTGAGACAGCGTTTTACTATGTGGTCTTGGCTGGCCTCCAACTCAGAGAGATAGGTCCACCTACCTCTGCTCCTCAGCACTGGGATTAAAGGTTCACACCACCACACCCACCGGAGCCCTATACTCTAAAGCAGTACCCAATCTAGGTTTGGGGACAACCTGAAGTTAAGCATGCCTTTCCCAAAGCTGCAGGTTCTCTAAGAAGAAAACAAGCAAGGATTCCCATCATGCTCTGAGGGAGAGAACTTAGCAACTATAAATTGAAATATAACAAAGGGGAACACTGCTGATTTAGGAATGCCAGGCTAGAAATGAGAACTAGGACACATGTGACCTTAAATGAGGACTCAGAGCCGGGCGGTGGTGGCGCACGCCTTTAATCCCAGCACTCGGGAGGCAGAGCCAGGTGGATCTCTGTGAGTTCGAGGCCAGCCTGGACTACCAAGTGAGCTCCAGGAAAGGCGCAAAGCTACGCAGAGAAACCCTGTCTCGAAAAACCAAAAAAAAAAAAAAAAAAAAAAAAAAAAAAAAATGAGGACTCAGAAGGCACAGGCCAGAGGAACCAATGAGCAAACCCCTGCTCTGCAGGGAACAAGCAGGGCTGCTGCAAGGAAGGACTGCCATCTTCACAGCACCCAAGCTGCTGCACGGTTTTCCAAACAGTGACACATCTGTTGTGAGCACCAGACACCTTTGCCCAAAAGTGTCCAATTTATGAGTGAGCTGCAAGCAGTTAACACTTAGCTCATAAAGCTCTGCCCCTGAGGTCTCAGTTATACCACACCTTGATCTCACAACTTCTGCAACTCGAGCAAGGAGCTAGTTTGAAAAAAATTAAACCCCAAACAGGAGGGGTTGGCATGTAGTAAGGGCCCCCTCTAGTGGTTATGGGGAAAATTTCGGATTTAGAGAGCTTGGAGAGGAAAAAAAAAAAAGAGCACCATGCACAAAGCTGAAGAAAGCATGGTCTCTGTGAGGTGGCCCGATACGCTGTCTGGAAACTGCTCCCAGCAAGTCTCTGCCTTAGAAGTGGCACTGACCTTTGCATTAGACATTCACAGGCTCTGTAACACTAGTCCCAAATAACTTGGCTCTAAACCCATGTCCTTCAGGCTCAGTCTCTCATAGTGGTATGCTTTCTTCCCATCTGAGTTTTCAGTCTTTGGGGCTGAGTTTTGTTCTAGTATATTATCACCATCATTATTATTTGGTATGTCTACACTGGCTTGTCTGTACGTGCACCACAAGGTGCCTGATACCTTGGAACTGAGTTATAGGCAGTTATTTCTGAGTCACCTGATGTGGACTCTGGGAACCCAATCAGCAAGTGCTCTTAAGAGCTGAGCCATCATTTTTAATGGCTGAATAATTTCAGGCAGAGGTCTTGGTATTGCTGCTTTTGACATGTGCTTGATAATCAGCTTGCAGATACTCAGTTACAAAGAACCCATCAAAGATAATGTTCAAACGTTAATGTCTCTGGAAAGGACTCACACCAGTGTGCCAATGTGACAGAGTAAATATATCCACATTCTCTTTGCAAACCTAATCTCCATGCTGCCTCATATCCTGTGTAGTTACTGGCTGCCACAAGGCCTCTTACACCCAGGAGACACTCTGTCTCTAGGAAGGGCAGACTGACGGCCGCATGGTGGCAGATTTATGGAGAACACTGGCACCTTCCATGTAGAAGCCTGGCAGCTGGGAGTAACCCAGTCCCCGAGACATGGAGGAAAGTGACCTGAGTGTCCCTAAACTGATGAGCTCTTTAAAAAAAGAGGCACAGGGAGAGGACAAACTGAGGGTGGCTATAACCTGTTACCTTAAAACACGTCTCTGTGTGACCTGCAGGACCGTGTGCTGTGTCAGTCAACGCCGCACAAATCCGGTGAGTTTCCTTGATTCTCAGTTCACGCTGGAGAAGGGAACCCACAGCGTGGTCTGGTTATCCCAGTTTCTAAGTATGCTAATGTATCCATCTGGGTCACTTACCTGATCTGGGCTTCAAATTTCTTTATCTGTAAAATCAAAAGTATTAAACTAAAACAAATAAATGCAACTCTGGAACTAAATACATTCCGACTCCAAGGCCATAGCACATTCACAGGCAAGGCCACTAAAAGAGATTTCGTTGGTGTTACCTTTTCCAGTAACATCCTAAGAGAGAGGGCAGACCCTCCCTCCTACAGGCAGTGGCCTGCTCCTGTGAAGCCAGCAGGTCGCTGCTGTGGCCTGTAAGGACTATTAGCTGGGACAGTGAAGATTCTTCCCAACACCAACCAGCAAGCTCCGTGAGCCGAATAGGGAATTAGTTCTTCTAGAGTTAAGAGAAAAAAACCAATAATAATAATAATACCCTTTAGAATAATAAACATTAAATAAGAGTTTGAAAACATCTTTACTGATGCTTAATTTAAGAAATCATTCGAAAATCAGCTTGTCTTTTCCCATTTCTGAATTTATACTTTCCACCTAACCCATCTAATCTCACAATTGGAAAAAAAGCTTCATTTGCTGATTTCCAGAGGTAATCATCATAAACACCACAGATTTCATGAATACGTTAAGCCCAGCACAGTGGTGCGTATCTATGGTCTGAGTTACTGTGACGGTCAAGGTAGAGGAGTCACTTGAACAAGAATTTGAGATTAGCTTATGTACTAGAGCTAAATTCCAACTCAAATAAAAACTTCAGGTTTAGATTCTCAGATTTATTGTGGCTACATAACTGAGGATGAGCTCGTGGCTAGAGATATATAGCTCACTGGTGGAATACATGCACAAAATCCAGGTTTAATCCCTGGTACCAGATAAAACTCCCCAAAACATATCCCTAGATCCTAAATTTCTTAGGCATCAACATGCCACTCACAAAGTTTCAGACTTTGGGCTGACAAGATGGATCAGGAAGATGAAGGTACTTCCTCTGCATGCCTGACAACCTAGGCTTGATTCCTGGAACCCAACTATAGATGTAAGGAGAGAACAGACTCCACAAACTTATCTGACCTCTCATGGCACATGTGAGTGTACACACACACACACACACACACACACACACACACACACACACACACACACAGTTATATATGTATCTATGGTTTTTAATATTTAAAGGTTTGTAGACTTGGGGCATCCAGCCTATAACAAACTGTTATGGCATGACTTAAAGTTAATGTACACCTTAAATTCAATGTAAAGTTTCATTAATATCTTTAAAGTGGCTCTTTTGGTGTTTCTAGGTTCTATTAATGGACGAGTGCCTATTAAAACAAATTCTTCCATAGATAATGACTTCAAGTCACTGGAAATATGAGCAAGCAAAACAAAGTTAAATAGGTGGAAAGAATAAACAAAACTGTCCCCTTGCAAATGATCTTACTAATAAAGAAAATCTCATATATTCTACCAAGAAAGTTACACCGCAAGTTTGCCAAGGTCACAGGAGACCAGCAGTGTAGCTGTGAAGCGGCACTCTGAAGGGTCACAGCAGGAAGGAGTAAAGTTCAAGTTACAATGGAGAAACCCAGCAATCCTGGGCAGATTAAAATAACTATGACTGGTGATAAACCATATTAAGAATGCACACTGCTTATATGGTGGTACTTCACATCTGTAGTATTACTATGCACCCTAGAAAACTATCAGATAAACCCAAATTGAGGGACATTCAGTATCTGAAAAGTTCTCTGCAGAACTGTGAAGGCTGCCCTCGGAAGGCAGAGGCAGTTGGATCTCTGAGTTTTAAGACCAGCCTGGTCTACAGAGCGAGTTCGCTACATAGTGAGACCCTCTCTCAAACCAACCAATTTCCAAATACCTATCTACCTACTTGTCAAGTTATAAGAAACAAAGATGGAGAAAACCACACACCAGAGGACACAGACAACTGTCATGTACTCTGCAGAATCTGAGGCAACAAAAAGGGGAGTACTGAGTCACACTGGTGAAATCTGCGCAAAATCTGCAGTTTTAATTGATGGTCATACAGTCATGCTGGGTGGTAAAGACACCACAGGAACCACTGGGGGCTGAACTGTGCCCCTGACCCCAAATTCACATGTTGAACCTGTAACCAAAAAAGGCAGGTTCTTAAAGAGGTCCCTAAGTTAGTATGAGGCCTTAAATCCCATGACTGGTATTCTTACTGGAAAAGGAAATTCAGACACACAGATTTTTTTTGTTGTTGTTTTTTGTTTTTTCAAGACAGGATTTCCCTGTGTAGCCTTGGCCATCCTAGAACTCACTTTATAAACCAAACTGGCCTTGAACCCACAGAGATTTGCCTGCCTCTGGGATTAAGGGTGTGTGCCACCACTGCCCGGCTGATGTTTTTAATGTCCCACTTCAAAAGACACTATATTAAGAACACACACACACACACACACACACACACACACACACACACACACACACACACACACACACACACACCCAAGGTAGGACAAAAATGTACCAGCACATACCTTTTAAAGGATTTGTATCCAAAATAATAAAGAACCCCTAGGGCTGGTAAGATGGCTCAGCAGGTAAAGATGCTTGCTACCAAACCTGAGGGCCTCGGGTCAATCCTTAGATCCCATATGGTGCGGAGAAATGACTCTAGCAAGTTGTCCTCCTTACACTCACTCACTCTCTCTCTCTCTCTCTCTCTCACACACACACACACACACACACACACACACACACACACACACACACACACCCTGAAGTAAATCTAATTTTTCAAACACTTTTAAAAAGCCCTCTTAAAATTCGACAAGAATAGGCTGGCCAGATGGTTAAGTGGTAAAGGCTCTTGCTGCCAAGCCTGACGACCTGAGTGAGTTCCACCCCTGAGACCCACATGGGGGAAGGAGAGACCCAACTCCCATCTCTCCATACTCATCATGGCAAGAATATATGCACACACACACATAAATAGAAGAATTCTTCAAGAATTCAAATAACAGAATTTAAAGATAGACAAAAGATATGAACAAAAGTTTCACCAGAGAAGATATACAAATGACAAACTCACAGAAAGTTCTTAACATCATTGGTAATCAGAGAAATGCAAATTAAAACCTTTACTGAGACATTGCTTCACATCCATAAGAATGACTATTTTAAAAAGAAAAAGGAGTAACAAGTGTCAGTAAAGATGGAAAAATAGTAACTACATTAGTTAGAAACAATGGTCAGCTCCTTTGGGAAAGCTTGACAGTTCCTCAAAATGTTGAAATTAGTTACTCTAGGACCAAACAACCCCATTCTTAGACACAGTCCTGAGAAACAAAAGTTCACAGACACCTGACATTCACAGCAGCATTATTTATAGAAGTAAAAGTTAAAAAACAAAACAACCCTCCAAGCCCCGCTGAGGGATAAGCAAACCTCAATGCACATCCACACAGCAGGAATAGTTCACATTACGTCACAGATGAACCTTGAAACACTATGCTGAGTTAAAAGCTGCCAGTGACAAGGGCTACCGAATTGTATGAATCCACATGAAATCACCAAAACAAACGAATCTATAGCACAAGACTAAGAGCCAATTTGTGGTTGCCAGAGGCTGAGGGGTCAGCTCACATCCACAGTTCTAACATTATAGAAATGACTGTACAATTCTGTGAATATACTAAACATGCTGAATTGCGCACAGGCACACAGGGTAAATTTTATGACACATGAATGACAAGACCATGTAAACAAACCAAATGCCCAAAGACCTCATGGGGAATGTGGCTTCAGTAACAGAACCTTCTTTTTGTGATACTAGGGAATGGGCTTTGCACATTGGAGACAAGGATTCTAGTACTGAGTTACTTCCTGGCTAGTTAAAAACATCTTATTTAAACTGTCCTGACTTATCCAGGAAACTGCATGGCTCATTTTTTGAGTCAGCATTTTAAATTCCACTTAAAATTGCTTTCCCAAACCCTCAACGACTTCTGTTAAAATACACTATCATATTAAATTTACTATGTCCCAAGGGAGTGGCTAGAGAGATGCTCAGTGGCTAAGAGCACTGGCTGTTCTTCCAGTGAGCCGAAGTTCATGTCTGAGTAGAAGCTCAGACATGTCTATAAGTAGCCCCAGGAGATCCGATACCCTCTTCTGGGTATATGGACACACACTCAGACAAAAATGTTCAAAGGACTACTATACTGAGTGAAAGCAGGCTGTTTAGCAACCGTCAAACTCAGCATCATCCGATGAATTTACAAGCAAGGTGGTTGGGACAGCACTCCCTTTAGATTGTGACTGGACTGCCCAAGGAAAGACCATTTGAAAAGTTCACAACAGATGAAAACCTGCAGCCAGAACTGAACACCCACTGATGCAATTAACAGAATATGGAACTGCATTTTCCAATCCTCTATTAACTGAAAACCAACACTTTCTTATGCAAAATATTTAATGTTTCTAACCATTACAATGACAAAAAGCCACATTTACACTAAATTAGTCACAAACTATTTAATAGAAGCTATAAAAAGTGTAACTGGTAAAATAATTCAGAAGAATATTTAGAATATCTCAAAAGATTTAAAATAGGAAGACACTTTACAAAAAGCTGTGTAGGAAATAAAATTCCTCAACTATACGTAGAAATGTAACATTACAGGGGAGTTTATAAAATACAAAGACAAGTATAAAAGGACTGTGTATTCTAAATCCAAAAACTCAATAATAACCAATTATTTAGTTTTAAAATTTACAGTTCCTGGGTATGAAGACCACATTATTATACACATCTTCCAAGACAACAAGCAGTATCTTTCAATTAACCATGGGTGGTATCATCTTCTACAAAATCTTTGGCCATCTCCGCTGTGATCACATCAATGTGACTGACCTGAAGAACAGTAAATGTTGAAGTCTGTTAGATCTTAAAGGAATATATCAGTTACTATTAGTACTGCATAGGGTAGTATCTAATATATATAGCAATCACCCACAAAATTTTTAATTTTACCGACCATGTCAAGTGATTCTGAAGCACTGGCTGTTGGAAGTCTTTATGAACAACCCTGTCTGTTCAACATGGAAGGATAAAAAAAAACATTCTACAGCTTGGCATGTGTCAGCACCCACGATCTCAGCACTTGGGAGGCAGAGGCAGGACTGCCAGTTGAGGGCAGCCTGGGCTACATTTCAGTTGTTTGGGGGCTGCAAGGATCAAACCCTAAAGCCTTATAAATGCTAGACAAGCACTTGGCCACCCACATCCACAACTCTTTTTCTCTTACTTAATGAAAATCAAGGTAACAAATGGTATGAAAGTTAAAAGTTTTTCCTTTTTCTAGGAAGATGTCATCATTTAAACAATGACTTTCTAAGTCTTTCACTAATGTAACATAAAACCAAAAAAAAAAATACAATGAAACCTAATACAAAATAATACAACCTAACATAAAATACCAACATAATACAAAATAAAATTACCTTATTTCTGAACTTTACACCATAGAATTTGTCGGCTGACTCAAGCAGTTCAGGCCTAAAAGTAGTAGTAATAAACTGGGCATGCACAGCTAGTTCCATGATCATATCTGTGAAAACAAAACTGAGTTAACAAATCTCCTTTCTCATACCTGAAATTTTAAAAGCAACTATTTTTATTCCTGCCTAAAATTCAAATCTGCTAAAGCAGGCTGTGATTTTTTTTTTTTGTCTACAAAAATTATCAACTTAACTTTTCAAAAGTAGTAATAAAATCCTTGGCAGAAGCAGTGTGGTCTACAGATTGAGTTCCAGGACAGCCAGGACTACACAGAGATCCTTGTCTCAAAACAACAAAAACAATTAAAAAAAAAACCATTTCATCCTAGTATGTCTTAGAGCTACAGAATATAATGTTTTTATTTACTATAAAGAAACTTCTAACCCAGTATGGTGATATTATAATCATAGCACATGGAAGGAAGCTAGAGGATTAGTTGTCCAAGGTTCCTATATGACATTGTCTCAAAATGAAAAACCAAAAATAAATTCGAAACAGAAGACTTTTAACATTAGAAATGTCAGAGCCAAATATTTTCTCATGCACACATAAAATCCTATGCTAACTACGCCCACTACTCCATTCGAAAGCTTTTAACATGTAAGATCAGATTTGGCATCTCAAATAAAAAATTAAGTTTATGGCAAGCACTACTTTCTGAACATCTTGTGTGTGTGTGTGTGTGTGTGTATACATGTTTTGTCTGCATGTATACATGTATACCATGTGTGTACCCAGTACCCTTCTCCTTGGAAGTCGGAAGAGGGTGTTGGATCCCCTGGAACTGGAATTATGAATGGCCATGAGTCGCCACAAGGGTGCTTGAAATCAAACCCAGATCCTGAAAGAGCAGCCAATGCTCTAATTGCTGAGCCATCTCCAGACACACAAGTACTACCCTTAATGCCAAAAAACTACAAGTTTTAAGGCTTTTGGATAAAAATTTAATTGAAAGATTTTCAATTAAGTGGAAGAATTAATTACATCTATTTCTCTAAAGTAAACTCTGAAAACAGTCTAATACCAAACTATTAAAACTGTTCAAAGAAAATATTTATTTTATTTTATTTATTTTATATACACATCTACTCAAATACTTCAGGCAAAAAGCCACTAAGAAAGGGCTAAGCCACCATTACTATTATCTTTAAGACATTTCTGGAGACAGAGCTGAATGCATCCCAGGCTGGCCACAAACTTGATGCGCACTTTCCGCTGGTCTTAAACTTCCGATCCTCCTGCCTCACTTTCTAAATGCTAGGAACACAGACAAGGGCCACCTTGCCCGGTTTAGGAAGAACTGGGCATCAAGTCCAAGACTGTGCTTGCTGGCTAAGCACTCTACCCCCAGCTCTATCCCTAGCCCAGCCAGTTCTTCAGTGTGCCTATGTTTAGCCTGATACTAATGTCTTCCTGCCACTCTCCCTGGCCTTCCACCTTATCTTCTTTTTTTTTTGAGATAAGGTCTGTCACTGAACCTGGAGCTCATGGTTTGGCTACACTGGGTGGTCTTTGACCTCCCAGGATTCTCGACCAAACTCCATTTGTTCCCTGGCCAACTTTTAGGTGGGTGCTAGAGGTCCAAACTTGGGCCCTCATGCTTGCATGGTAGGACTGTACTCCCCATCTCCCCAGGCATAGCAAGTTCTTATCGAACAGAAAATCAAAACTCTACCTGAGACAGCTTTTCTGTGCTGAGCATCCAAAGCTTGGTCAATCTCATCAAACAAGTAAAAAGGAGCAGGGTCACATTTCTGAATGGCAAAAATCAGAGCAAGGGCCACCAGAGATTTCTGTCCGCCTGAAAGCTGCTGCATTTCTCTCATTTCACCTTGCTTTCCCGTAAATGATACCTACGAGAACACAAAGAGTGTTACTATCCTAAGGGCGATGGTACCATCACCCTTCAAAATTAAGCGGCACATAAGCAATTCAAATACAAATTCGACTCTGGCAAAGCTCCAAGGAGAACTGAACGCAAAGGGGTTTTTACCCTAATCCCGACTCCTGTGAACTGGTCAACCGACGGCACGCTGCTCTGTGACCCCGAGCCCCTCTCACTTTCGCCGCTCCCTTCTCCTTCATCCTGAGACTGACTGCCCTCCACATCCCCTTTCTTCATCACCAGAGTCGCCTTGCCACCAGGTACTAACTTCTGGAATACTTCACTGAAGTTCTTGGATACCTTAAAGAAAAAAATGTCAACTGAAATACAAATGTGGCCCAGGGATAATTCTGTCTGAAACCAATATTTAAAAGCAGTAAGAGGTATTTCTAAATCTTAGCCAAAACAACAGACCCTCTCCAGAGCTGTGTGGAACACTCAGGTCACTACGTCAGTGGCCAGTAAGCTGCATTAGTTCCTGTATGTTAAATCCACCTTCAAACAAAGGAAGAACTGAAGCTTTTGCCTATTTGGGGTTTCATTACCACCAGAACATACCTGTTTGAAAGTTAACTGAATAGCTTCATATTTTCGAAGTTCAAGTACATTCATTAATTCCATGATTGATTTGTATCCTCTATCCAATTCTTCTTGTCGCTTTATCAACTTTTCTTTCTGCTCGGAGAAATTCACAAACTGATCTAAAGCTTTTTTGTTAACATGGCTGTACTTCTTCAACTCTGTGTTGCACTGCTCAAGTTTTCGAAACAACTGGAAGAGAAACAAGCTAGATTAATATCCGCACACACTGGAGGGGATTTAGCAAGGACAACTCTGAAGTGCAGGGAGATAGGTTTACCTGCTTAAGGCTCAGTGTCTGATACTTCTCAAAGGCTTCCTGGGGAAGGGAGCCCAGCTCGCGGATCTTCTTCATGCACTCCTCTTTCTTCTTCAGCAGCATGCCCTGCCGGTTGGTCATCTTCTCCAGCTCTTTAGTGTCATGATTTATAGCATCCATGTGTTCTTTCTCCATATTTTTCCAGCGCTCCATACTTTTCTGGAGCTCTTTAATTCCAGCTTCTGTTTTGTCAATGGAATTATCCAAATCTAAGATGGGGAAAAAGAAAAGTAAGGATATTAAGATTCATTTCATAATCAGAATGTTATCTGAGTAAAGACTAATGGTCAGACTGTCTAAAGTAGGTAGGCTTTAAGTTTTCTCTGTTTATATTTTACTATGAAATTCACAAATTACCTAATTCCAGAGCACTACCACAGGAAAATTTGTAGAATCATTTGCATATCTACATTCTATCACGAATGACTTAAAGAGGTAATGACATTCCCTCCTTTAGACCATCACACACAGTTAGGACCTGGACATGACTTTGGAGCATGGCCTGATGAGGACCATCACTTCTCCCTCCGACACTTTCCTCCAATAAATAAAATGCAGAACATGCTACTAGTCTCATAAAACTACCAGAATCATTTTAACAAGTCACTTCTGTATTTCATTTTGCAGCAAACAATTTTGCGAAACAAACTAAATTCAACAAAACACTGAAAAAAATTTAAGTATTTACCTTCTGATCTTGCCATAGTATCTTTTACTCTTTTATTGATAGCTTCAAGTTCTGAGGTTGTGGCAGTAAGAACAGTACCACCTTCTGTCTCTCTCAGTTCATTAAGTTCCTGTAACACAAAGAACAAAGTTTAATGAAATTAAACCTTAAAAATATTTTAAGTTTAAAAATATTATATTTTAAATATATTATTAAATATATTTTAAGTTTAAAAATATTTTGAGTTTAAAAATATTATTGAACATTTAAGGAAGCATCTGTCTCATACGTGTATGTATTTATACTTGAAAATAACTGAAGCAGCCATTACAGAGGAAAAACTTAATGATGTAAATCTGAGTGCCTAACTACTAAGTAACTGTAAAGTGACACTGAGCATGTAAGCATCTAGAACACAAGATTACAATCAAACAGAGCAGGTACCACTATTATACTATATTACACTACAGAAAACTGGGAACAGAAATATTAAATAATGACTTGCCCCAGTCATACACTAGGTGGCAGTGCTAGAATTCCAACCTAAGGATTATCCTCAGTGGGTCTTTTGGTCCCTAACTGATGCTTCCAATCAGTGCTCACTGACACACTTTCTATAGCTTATGATTAGCAAGAAGCTCAGAAAAGAATGTACCTGTTCTACTTGGTCCAAGCGCTTCCTCAGATTCTCATTCAGGTAAGTCTCTACTCGAGTAATAATACCTTCTAGTTTAATTCTTTCATTTAGCAGCTGTCTGTTTTCCTAGAATAATAGAATTTAAAAAAAAAAATCACAGAATTATGAAATTGTCAAGAAATGCTAAGGGCCAGAGAGATGCCTCAACAGGTAGGTAAAGGCACTTGCACACAGTCTGATGACTTGATTTCAATCCTGGAACCCACATAAAGGTAGAAGCAGACAATCAACTCCACAAAGTTGTCCTCTGCCCTCCACATATACACTGTGGTATATACATGTGCCCCACTCCAACATCACACACATAAAGAATAATAAAGTAATGCTTAAGAAAGAAAGAAAAGAAAAAAATCTATTGTCCTGTTGTTTGTACTCAAATGAGCTGACATGGGAGTGTTCCAGTCCCTGGAACCCCCGCAGTGCAAGTAGAGACCCGATTCTCACAAGCTGTTTTCTATAATCTCCAAGTCCAGCCATGAAATTAAAAAAAAAAAAAAATTAAAGTTATTGTTTCTGTTCCTAGTTTGCTTTTTATAAGACATGCTACCAAGAGGGCTGAAGAACACCAACACAGTGGTTCACAACTGTCTATATCTCTAGGTCCAGGGGATCTGACACCCTCTTCTGGCCTCCAGCACCAGGCATTTAAGTAGTGCACATACATACACACAGGCAAAACACTCATATACATTAAATAAGAATAAAAGACATGCTACTAAAACCAACTTTCTTATCTCTCTTATCTTTTGAGATGACTATTGTTTACAACTATGTATTAAAATAAAAATCAAGTCCTGGGCTGGCAAAATGGCTCAGTGGATAAAAGTATTTACTGCCAAGACTACCAAACCTGAGTTCTACCCCAGAATCCACATGGTGGAGAGAACCAACTCCCAAGCCAAGGGCTGTCTCAACACCCCAACCCCCACCCTACACACACAATGAGTGGCCAGACTAGGCTACATGTGGACAGCCCTATAAGAAAAAAACACTAAATGTAATTAAAATGTCATACACAAAGCTGATTATTGGCGTGTGTCCACATGTCCACACATATACATCTAAGTGCATAGAAAGCTAGCAGCATCACTGATGACTAAACACCCTCCACCTGACAGGCTCTTGTCACGCTTGCGAGACAGTTATTATCTCTTAGGTTATATGAAGATCTACTCTGAATGTGAGAGGTACCACTCCATGGCCTGGGGATCTGAACTACATAAAAAGCAAGCGAGCTGAACACGGTTATCTGTTTCCCTCTGCTACAATGTAGTGACAGCTGCCTCGAGCTCCTGATGCCATGATGGACTGTACTACTCTGTGCGCCAAAAGAAACCCTTTCTCTCTAATGCCATGATTGTTGATACATTTTATCAAAAGTGACCACTGCAGTTACTAATGATAAACATGTATTGAATGAGACTAAAGCAATGTAAGATATCCAGAACAGCTTGGACAAACATAACAAAACCTTATTTACTCTCATGGGTATTCAAATGCCATGTCTGTCTTTTCCTGTTTTCTTAACATTCTTCTCTTTCAATTTTTGTTTTCCCAAGACAGGATTTCTCTGTGTAGCCCTGCTGTCCTGGAACTCGCTTTGTAAACCAGGCTGGCCTCAAACTCACAGAGCTCTGCCTGCATTGGGATTAAACTCAAACTCAGAGAACTCTGCCAAGCATTGGGATTAAAGGCGTGTGCCACACCCCCTAGCATCAAATACTTTATTTTGAGATAGGGTCTTCCTGTACTTCTGGACAACAACCCATTTTCAACAGGTTTTTTTCACTGTTATGTGTACTTGCCTGCTGAAGTTGACGGATTTCATCGTTCAGTGCATCTACTCTTTTCTGATCTTCTAGACTGAGTTGAGAAAGCAAATCAGTTCCTAGTTCTGCTTTCAGTGATTCTCTGGTAGACTCCATAGCATGCAGACTTGCCTCCAAGCTCTGTAAGCTACGTTGCTATATAAGATTATAATTTATTAATATTAGTCACTACAGTACAGTACATATAAACAGCAAAACACTGCAAACTATGTATACATTAAGTGAGCTAAACTATATCAACGCAATTATTAAAGTACTATATAGGCTTCTGTTAGGTTTACTGAATGCTTTTTGTGCTTATGATATTTATAACTTATGATAGGTTTCCTGGAATAAAACCGAAATCAACAGAAACATGTACTAAGTACATTTTTCCCCTCTTGTTGGTGCTGGGAGTTGGATCCAGGGCCTCAACATCACCCCTGCTGGGCAAGACTCCATCACCAAGTATATATACTCCAGGCACTACACTATGTTTGGTAACTGGAGCTATGTAGGTATTTATAATGCAAAACTGAGAGGAGGGACAAATATTACATGGTTAAACTACATAAAAATCTTCAGGCATATTCATAAGAACAGAAGGTGACATAATGTTCTGAATAACAGAACTAAGGAACCATCTTTTTTGTCTTCCACTGTGTTGTCTTATTGCTACTGATACACAAAGCATGAAATCAGTGATACCTGTGCAACCTATGATCCACTGCAAGTCTACACTAAAGTGAAGCTGTAACAAGACATACTTACGGACCTTTGGCATAAAGGTCTTCTCTGACTGCTGCCTCTTCTCTTTTAGCATCTTCATCTCTGACAATATGCTATCTCTGGATGCTTTAAATTTCCTTTGTTGGGTCTCTATCTGCTGCATTTGGTTCATCAACTGATCAATTTCATTATTAATCCATATACAAGGCTAAGGAAAATTCTCTTGTGAACACATCACATACTCTAGATTCCCTTTAGTTCTTACAAAACATCATCATGCACCCTCTCCTTTACCCCTAAGTAATTTCCCCAAATTTATGGACCACAACAACGTTGAACTAAATACTATCACTAAAAATGATCAGTCGTAAGTTTGAAACATTTCCATTACACTTTCTATTCTAAATATGCATATTTATTTTACTTCTACTCAAATAAAACAAAAAAGTAGGATTAAAATATGTTAAGCAAAATCAAGTAATAGCATATATGTGTGTATACACGGGCATACACACATATACACACACACACACAAATATATTTTCTTTCAAAAGATATATATTTATTATGCTGAAGGCACTGCTTTGAGGGGTCAGTTATGAAGAGCAGCCTTGCCTAATGTGAAATAATTAAATCTAAATAGACTGGCAAATACAGACAGCAGCTTCAGCTGTCAACATCCTTTCTCTTTGTATTTGTGTGCATGAGGGTGGGGTGTACAGCACAAATATGGGTGAAGGCCAGAGGTTAACATCTGTTGTCTTCTTTTACTTTCTCCATTACTTTTTGAGAGAGTATTTCTTCATGTGTCTGGAATGCACCAGTATGTTAAACTTGCTGGCCAACAAAGTCCTAGGATCCACCTGTCTCCATCCTTCTCCAAGTGCTCGGGTAAGCAAGAGCTCTGCTACACTCAGCTTTTCACATGGGTACTGGAGATCTGAACTCATGTCTTCCTGCTATGCTCCAAGCACCTGACCCACTGAGCCAGCACCCAACACACAGCATCCTTTATCTAATACCTCCTCATATTCTCTCTCCTATATCTTGCTGCATTTAAGCAGTTAAAAGTATCATACACAGATCCCTGCAGGATCAAAGCTAAAGCACTTGTCTCTTTCTGTATGTTGTTTGAACTACAAACTCGCAGTTAAAAAAATACCTTTCAGTTACGGATGTCCTGAAGCAGCGAAAATTCCTGTATTCAGGTATCCACACTCTTAGGTGACAAACAGGACGCACACACCAAAAGCACCACGGCTGTTTTAAGAAACACATATGTACAAGTGTTCTGGTGGCTGAACCAGCCACCCTTCATGTAGCACTAAACTTATCTGGAAGAACTAGTTACTCAGATTTGGATACCAGTTGTCATTACCTCCACTAAAACTAAATCTGCACACAATTTTGCCAAGATAGTAAACACTAAAGGACATTTCCCAGTGTGGACATATGTGACATCTGTTTACAACAGCATTACTGACTCTCCTCCCCCAGGAAACATCAGCCAGCGCTCCCTTCCATTTCCTCTCTGCCTGACAACCTTCAATTTTGTTGTTCCTCAAGTTTTATCTCTTCAAAGTACTCACTAGTAAAAACTACGTAACAGTGAAACAAAAATCAGCATTACTTTTTAAATGTTTTCTCTTAGTCTTCAGAAGCTAAACAAGCTCTGATGTTTAAATAAAAACTAAAGTGAAATGTATAAGCTCCCCTATGCAATATGAAAAACAAAAAAACCACCTAACACACAAGATTGTATCTGCAATTAAAATACAGTTCTTTCTCCACAGTATGGCGTTAAGCACAAAACAAAAAGATATTTTCAATGTTTCTGCGCAGGTTTTCATTGAGCTTTGCTTCAAGCTCACCCAACTCCTCTTCTGCTTTTCTGACATCTTTCTGTAACTCAAGTCGAGACTTTCTTGTGTCGTAATAGCCTCCAGTCAGAGCACCTCGATGGCTGACTTGATCACCTGTAAACAAAACATAAGACTACTATACATAGCTTTCTACTAAAATACTAACTTATAATGAAATACTAACCCAAGGGCTTTAACGACATGAGATTTAAAAGGGTAACTTAAGAATTCCAGCTACTCTTAAAAAACCCTACTTTTCAATATTAAAATTGGTAGTCTTTAATTTGGGAAGATTTGAGCATCAAAAATTTGAACAAATATGGAACCACGATGAATTTAAAACAAGAATCTACAAATACTTAAAAAACTGAGAGGAGGGTTCTTTGCCAAAGTAACAGGTATAGTAAATGAGAAAAGAAACACCACTTTGAAACGCTGAGTTATTAATAACAAAAAATGTTTACTAACAAAGTATGTTTAAGCAATTGTCAGGGAGCCGGGCGTTGGTGGTGCAGGCCTTTTAATCCCAGCACTCAGGAGGCAGAGCCAGGCAGATCTCTGTGAGTTCAAGGCCAGCCTAGGCTACCAAGTGAGCTCCAGGAAAAGGCGCAAAGCTACACAGAGAAACCCTGTCTCGGAAAACCAAACAAACAAAAAAACAAAAGCAATTATCAGGGAACCTGATATTCTCGTAGACTATCAATCTATCAATTAATCTATTTATCTATCAATCTACTTACTACCCACCCACCCTACCTATCTTTCAGTGATAGGGTCTCACTATGCAGTCCTGGCTAGCCTGGGACTAGTTATGTAGACCATGCCGGCCTGAAATTCAGAGATCCACCTGCCTGTCTCCTGAGTGCTGGGATTAAAAGTGTGTACCATTGTGACCAGCTCATGTAGTCCTATAAATAACCTCACATTATATACAAAGAAGTAAAGTATCTTGACCTGAAAGACACGCTAATGATCAACTTTAGTATCATTAATATTGGGACACATTATCAGATACCTTAAAAAACAAATATCACTTACACAGCAGTCATATCAAGAATGTTGAACTAGCCGGGCGGGCGTGGTGGCGCATGCCTTTAATCCCAGCACTCGGGAGGCAGAGCCAGGCGGATCTCTGTGAGTTCGAGGCCAGCCTGGACTACCAAGTGAGTTCCAGGAAAAGGCGCAAAGCTACACAGAGAAACCCTGTCTCGAAACCCCCCCCCCAAAAAAAAAAATGTTAAACTAGAATCTAATGAGAAGGAATAAATATGATAAATCCAAAGAATGGGACATTTTCTCAGTTTCTAGGGAGGCAAAAGGGAGAAAAAGCCAGGCATGGTAGCACACGCCTTTGATCTCAATCTTGGGAGGCAGAGGCAGGAGGATCTGTGAGTTCAGGGCCAGCCTGGTCTACATCACGAGTTCTGAGACAGCTAGAGCTACACAGTGAGAGCCTATGTCATCATTCCCCACCCCCGCCCCACCAAAACGGGAGGGAGACAAGAGGCAGTGTCTTTTAATGTTCAAAGTTTTAGGTGTGACCATGTACTGACTGGAGAATGTCCTTCAGAGACACTCAGTAAGTTCTAGGATGAAATAATGTTTACAGCTTATTTTCATTCAGATGGTTTGACAACAATATGGGCATGTTACTTTGAGAAATTAAACAAAAATGAGGACACTAAAACCTACATTCTTAAAAATTCTTATCCTGGGGCTGGAGAGATGGCTCAGAGGTTAAGAGCACTGGCTGCTCTTCCAGAGGTCCTGAGTTCAATTCCCAGCAACCACATGGTGGCTCACAACCGTCTGTAATGAGATCTGGTGCCCTCTTCTGGCCTGAAGGCAAACACGCAGCCAGAACATTGCATACATAATTAAGTAAGTAAGTAAGTATCCTGAATTATACTGATAAATTTAATTACATCTGAGTAGGGTAATAACATCACCCATGACTTCCCTATAAAGAAAAGTTATTTTTATGTTAGATTACACTTGTTACAAATATCAAAATATTATTTACATGAAGTTTTAAAATTTTGAAATTTGGTAGTTAGCTAGGTGCAGTGGTGTACGCCCTTAGTCCCAGCATTTGGGAGGCAGAGGCGGGTAGATCTCTACTCTACATTATGAGTTCCAGGCTAGCCATAGATGCACAGCTGAGACTCTGGTTTTTGGTTTTTTGTTTTTTTTTTAAGTTTTAGACCCACTGCTATTATTTAAAAAAAATCATGTTAAAATTATTTTGGTAATTATCCTAATAAACAGATGCTTCTTAGAAAGTTTTTTTTTTTTTTCTTTCTTTTTTTTTTTGTTTTTTTGTTTTTTAAGAGAGGGTTTCTGTATAGGCCTGACTGTCTTGAAACTCACTCTATAAGACCAGGCTGGCATTGAACTTAGAGATCCGCCTGCCTCTACTAGAATCAAAGGCATGCGCCACCACCGCCCAGCCACTGTTTTCATTTTTGAGAAAAGGTCCATAGGCTTCGTTGTTCAACAGTCAAAGGAGCATATGATGCCAGAGACCAAACGCTTACACTTACAAGTAGAATCTGTACTTTTATTTAAACCAACTTTTATTTAAACCATTTTAAAAATTGATGAAACTGACGTGAATTTTCAAATGCTTTTAAAATATGACTAAACTCTACGAAGTACTCCCCAATATGCTTACAGCCCGAGTGACACATTACGCATTGCATATTACATGTCTCATTGGAGTGTGTTTAAAGCTAATTACTATTACAAACCTTCCAAAGTAATACAATCCATAGTGAAAGCACGAGCCAGCTGAGTGGAAACTTCCATGCTCCGACAGATGAGTGTCTTCCCAAACACATGTTTGAAAGCTTTGTCAAACCTGGGATTGTACCTCAGTTTACTGATCATAGGAATAGCATCCTAGAACAAAAATATGTTAGGAAAAATACTGTGAAACAGTTTATCAAAAACTGTTTACGGAATTATAACTATTTCTTTATGAAATAAAAACGAAAACAAATATTACAATTTACTGGTTTTTATACAGAAGTCAGTAGAGAAAAAAAATCATTGTACTGAACCAGCCTGGAAATCCTTCCCCTGTAGCCAAAGGTTTACCGGCTGGTTACTGTGAAGAGCTACTCTAAGCTGACCTGACCATGAAAGCTTAACTCCTAGCTCTGCTGCCAGGAGATGTGTGCTTAACTTACCTAGTTAAGACCTACTTCGAGACTGTAACAACAGCCCCTTCCTTACGTAGTTGTAAAGATTAAATGAGAAAATATATGGAAAGATGAGACAGTATATATGACATAAAAGGTAAAAATATAAAACTAGTTATTTCCTCGGTGTTCTAATTAGTTATGAAAGACATATAAATTGATATTCAGAAAAATACTTTTTCAGATAATATTTATTTTCAGGCTAGGAGAGTGGCTCAGCAGGTAAAGGGCTTCCTGTGAAAGCTTGAGGACCTGAATTCAGAACCCCAGTACTCACACAAGAAGCCAGGCAGGGCAAAACACACCTGTAGCCTCAGCCCTGGAGAATGTGGGGAGGTGGGGAAGTTAGAGATAGGTGGATCCCTGGAGCTTACAGGACAAGTCAATCTAGCCAAATAGTGAGGTAGGCTTAGTAAAGAAACCCCTTCTTGCCAGCGGTGGTGGCACACGCCTTTAATCCCAGCACTCGGGAGGCAGAGCCAGGCGGATCTCTGTGAGTTCGAGGCCAGCCTGGACTACCAAGTGAGTTCCAGGAAAAGGCGCAAAGCTACACAGAGAAACCCTGTCTCGAAAAACAAACAAAAAAAAAAAAGCAAGAAAGCCTCTCTATATTCTACTTAAATTACAGATCATTCTCATATAGGTTCAGTCTTAATCCTAGAGCCTAAGTTTGCTAAAACAATCAACATTCTGAGATCAAATACCTCAAAGCAACTAAAATTTTCAAAGCCAGCAATCCATTTAAAGTGTATATACCTAGTAACAAAAATAGATGTTTTTAGTTTAAACTATTTTAAAAGCATATCTCAAAACCCTCAACATACTCTTTTTATATGATAGGTTTCTTGGGGAATTCTTCCCCAATTCCTAAGCCTCCTGCTCTCTGTCACTGAGATGATAAACACATATACAATGATTGTTTCATGACTTGGCTGTGACCTTTCCCTCCTCAACCCAACCCAGCACTAACTACACTCCATGCAAAGAAAGCATGTTTACCTTACAGATCAATGAATCGCAATGGAAAGTACCTAAGCACCAAAACACACCGAGTAGATGTTATAATAAAAAACAACCTAGACTTGGACTCACATTGGTTTCAGGATAGGCAGTATCCCTCACATCTAACTTGTTAAGAGGCAGAAAAGTCACTTCTCCAGGAAGATTCATTTTATTGAACTCCATTAAAATCTTCGTGCTGACTTCATCTGAATCAACAATGTGATAAAATAACCTACAAAACAGAATAAGACACATATTTACTGCTAGACTGTAAGGTGTTTATAAGCATTTAAGGATCACACAGTTCACATTTTTCTATGCAATCCAATCAATTTGTCTGGAGAAAAGACTGAAAACATTCCAATGAACTGGTGAGCCCCAAAAGGGTCAAGTTCTAGAAACAAGTATCTAGCATCTACCTTCTTTAATTTGAGAGATAAATATAAAACTAAGCAGGTAATAGATGACATATTGTACTACAAACCACAAAATTGTTTTTACATTGTCCTCATTTCTTCATCTTTAAAAGAACAACAACAGCAAAACCCACTTAAATATCAGACTGGAAGACAACAACAACAACAACAACAAAACCTCACCTGTTACCAGCAGTGACTTCCACACAAGTATAGAAAGCTGGCTCACACTCAAAATTATTCATTACGATGCCATGATAGCCATTTTGAACATGTTGGTTTATTCCTTTTCGACGAAAATGGTCTAGCACTTTGTTTATGCTGTCTATTCCATTTAAAATAGCCTGTAAACCGGTTAGTGAAAAATATTAGCATCACCAAAGACACTCTTGCTGGCAAGAAATGAGCCTATTATGCCATTTTATATATGCTTATATATAAAATACTAAATATTAAACACTATCCAGCATATCATCTACTTGAAATATAACTACATTTAACACTATTATGGGCTCTGTTCTATGATGACAAACTTTAAAATGGGATCTTTAACAACCAAAATTGCTTTCATTAATAATGTTAAGTAATAAACCAGGTATGATGGCACACACCTGTGATTCCAGCACTCAGCGAGCTGAGCAGGACTATGAGTTCAGGGTCAGCCTGAGCTACACAGAGAGACCTTAACTCAAGCAGAGCAAAATAGAAGTATAAAGCAAACAAAAGAAAACCTGCCCACATAATCCACTACTTCATAATTCTGAGTGATCTCTTTCCTGCGTGGAACTCAGACTGTACATATTGACTGTCGGATGGCTGGGGAAATGAGAGCCCCACCTACCTTTCCTGTTGCCGCTCTAAGAAGTTGCTGCTTCTTTTCCAGGTCTTCTCTTTTAGCAGCAAGTGCTTGTTGCTCTGCATTCTCCTCTCTCCACAAGTAACTAACCAGTAAGAATGAGATGTGCACAGTATTTAATTAAGAGAAAAGTACTGAAACCAAACAAAGACCATGTAAAAACACAGCATCTTGGTCTACTAACTTTCTTTCACTTTGTAATTCATCTTTCTTATTTTTTACTTCATAATATTTTCTGTCCAGTTCTTCAACCCGAGCTTTGACTTCATTGAGATCCTGATCCAGTTTCTATGGGAAAAAAATCATTATCAATTTAATCCATAGTGACAAAAAGCAGATAAACATATACATATTGAAATTCAACAAATGACATAACTTAAATATATCCAATTTATTATATATTGATTATACATAAGAGAAGCTACTAAAAACCCAATGAGTTCCAGAAACAGCCTGAGCTACAGAGTAAAACAATGTCTCAGACAAACCAAAACCAAAAAAGCAAAATTGTTCTTACATTATATTGCTCCAGATTTTTCTCTTTATTTGCCTCGGTATCCTCCAGATCCTTATGTATAGCAGCAATCTGTCTTTTCTTGTCATTAATAGCCTGATCTAAAGACTTCAGCTCCTTTTTAATCCACTTATCCCTTTCTTCCTTTGATGTAAACTGGCTTCCTCGACCCTGCTTTGCATAAAGGTCAGTTCTTTCCTGGGTAGCTTGAGCCAATCTATAGAAGATAGAAGAGAACAAGAAATAAAATTAATTGTAATCATTATCAATCCTGCAGAAACTATCCTTTAAAAATTACATTAAAAGAAAATTAAGGGCTGGTGAGATGGCTCAGGACCCATATGGTGGAAAAAGAAAACACTCATAAAAGTTGTCCTCTGACCTCTACACATGTGACAAGCACAGCCACACCTCACAATAAAATAAATGGGGAGGGGGATTAAGTGATAAAAATAACTGCTAAATAATAAAGCTCCTTGTGTTACTTATTTTTGCTTTATGTAACACCAAATGAACTTGGATATCATAATTAAAATTAAGTAGAATAATCCCTTCACTAAGGATTTTACACAGACCCAAGGTCTGGTTTGGTCATTAAATCTAGACAATGTTACTGTCCTACTTCAGAAACTTTCAAACATGATCTAACAATATTTAACTGATACATGAATTTTCAACTATACAATAAGACACCCTAAAGAATAATACAATGTTTTTAACATACAGAACATAAATGTTCTGATTACCTAAAATGTCCCTATAAAACAAAGGGAGACCTTCACACAATGATTGCCAAAGAATATGAATAATTGTCCACTAAAATAAATACAAGTTGTCCACTAAAATAAATACAAGTGACGTAAAAATTTTAAGGGGCTACAGCTGAGAGATTAATTCAACAGGAGAGTGGAAGAGCACCTGCGAGGCATGTAAGAAAAACAGGGAAAAAACCCACAAAATATACTAAATCACAAGGAATAAGCAAACATTGAAATCTAGATGAATACTAAAATGTTTGGAAGTTAAAACAGTACTGAAAGGGGAAAATATTCAAAACGAAGGATGTTATTTAGATCTGGTATGGTAGTATGTACCTTTGGTTCCCAACTGAACTTGAGGCTGAGGCAAGAGAAATTCAAGGCCAGCCTCAGCTACAAGAGACCCAGGCCTCACCACCAACCCTCAAAAAGATGCTGCTTGGATTTTCTGACATTCAGTTAACTTAACTAAGTTATCTAACCTCTCCTGGGGATATAGCTCCTCTGGTAGAGATGCTTGCCTAACATGCAAACCCTGGGTTCATCCCTAGCACCTGTATAAATACTGGGTGTGGTGTTGCACACACACAGTGCAGATGCCTGTAATTCCAGCCCTTTCTAAGCAGGTCAGGAGGATCAGTCATTCAAAAATAAAAAACAAAACCTCTCAGAACCTCAGGGTTTTTTGTTTTTTAAAGTAGATACTAGAAGCCAGCAAGAGATGGTTGAGTGGGATGAGACTCTTAATGACAAACTTGAACATCAGCTCCATTCCACAACTCACATGACAGGAGAAAACCAATTTAAATTGTCTTCTGATTGCCACATGCTCCATGGCAGATCACACACACAATAAAGAGTGAAGCTGGGCATGATGGTGCATGCCTTTAATCCCAGCACTGGGGAGGCAGAGGCAGATAGACCTGAGTTCAAGGCTAGCTAGAGCTCTAAAGTGAGACTGTCTTCCAAAAAGAAAAGGCATGTCCAACCTCCTAGGGCTTTTGAGTAGTAGTACTCTAGACCTTATAGGTACAAAAGCACCATGGGTATGATGGCACATAGAAACTAGCCTTATAAAGTGAGATCCAATCTCAAAAACAAAAATAAAAACAAAAACCACATGGCTCACAGTAATCACTAAAATTGCTTATATGAAGTAGGTCTATGATTTTTGCCTTTATTATGCTAGTACCTCCTTAACGTACAGATATGTAGGTTCTATAAAGGAACTCAGGCAGGCAAATATAGGAGCTTACCAACATGGGCTCCACTTGGCTTGGGCTATGCACACAGCCCTCTCCTAACAGTGTACCTAGCAACCTGTTGGCAACCTGGGACCCCTACCTGCACTGAGCTGCATGTATGCCTCACTTCAAACAACGGAAGTTACTCCCCTTAGCAACCTCTTGATAACTACCTGTTTGTGTTCAAATGGGTATTTCTGCTTTGCTCTAAATAAAACTAGTGGTTGTTTTCTTTTGTGTGAGCATCTTTCCCAATTCTTTAAACAAGACACCAAGAACCTGGAACCACCCAGAGATCACTGGTAACAACTACGCAGCAAGGTTAATGGTTGGTGAAAATTCTCAGACCTAGCAATTCCTCGCTCTTCTTTTTCTTTTACGCTGTTGAATTTAGGTTCTGTCTCTGCCAGTTCTTTCTGTTTTTCTTCTATTTTTTCAAGCAGCTTCTGCCTTTCTTTTAATAAACGTTTCTGTAAATAAAGCAAGTAAAATGCAATCTGCTTAATTTATACATCAGCAAAAAATGTCTCCTCATGAAAATAACTCAATTCTACAACTAAACTATTAATAAAAAGAACACTTACTAAGTTGATACTTGAGTACAAATCAAATGTGGCAAGTCTTTTGTAAAAACTCAACCATCACAGAAAAGGTTATCTTCTATCGTGTGGCTCTATCAACACAGTTTTTATTCATTAACTTACCCGCTGTTCACTATTGCCTGCCAGTTCATCTTGTAAATCCTTGGCTTTAAGTTCCAACTTGGTCCTTTGCTTAATCTGCTCTTGCCTCTCAGCACTAAGCTGCTCTTTTTCTTCTTTCATAGCTGAAATTTTTGTTTTCAGTTCTCTAACCTGGCGCTCAATATCCTAATCAGAAAGAGTAAACAGGTCAGAAACACAAGTACAATGGAAGGACCACGACACGACCAACCACCTACATCTCTTTACAAAACGTCCGTGGACCTGCACGCACACACACTGTGAGGGTGCACATGCCACAGAGCACAAGTGAGGGTCAGAGGACAATGTTCTGGAATCAGTTCCAGAGATGGAACTCAGGCTGCTGGATTGCAGCGTACACACCACTTTGCTGGGTCCATCTTTTTCTTTCAGTTGAAAGCCAACAATTAAGTTCCAATATCCAATCTCTGTCCCTTCCCTTTACGGTCACCATCCCACAACTCTGGTACAAAAAGTTTGCAATGTTGAAAATATAAATAAGCTGGGCAGTGGTGGCTCACACCTTTAATCCCAGCACTTGTAAGGCAAAGCCAACCTGGTCTACAGAGTGAGATCCAGGACAGGCACCAAAACTACACGGAGAAACACTGTCTCGAAAAAAACAGATAGATAGGTGATAGATAGATAGATAGATAGATAGATAGATAGATAGATAGATAGATAGATAGATAGATAGATAGATAGATAATAGATCTGAAGCTTATTTATGATCTTACCTCCATTTTATCTCTCGCATCCTGCTGGGCATCTCTTAACTGTCTAGATTTCTCTCCACTTGTTTCTCGCTTAGCAGAAAGCTGAAAAACAAAACAACTTACTATTTCTAACTCATTTTGTATGTCTAACACTTTATAAAATTATTTTCCAACTGCCAAAAAAAGCTAACATAAAATTAACTTAAAATTTTATAAAGAAAATTTCTTTTATGTTTTCCTTTAAATAGAAAACAAGGATAATCTAAACTAAATTTTTGTATAAAGTATCATAAGTATTATTTTACAAAATATATTCTAAAATGTGAAAAAAAATATCTGGTCTGACATAATCACTCACTGTATTTTAGGTACAATGAGAGCTCTAAACATCCTTTTCAGTAACCAAAAGGAAAACAGTAACCAATGAATCTATTACTTTTTGGCCTGGTAGAGAGGCTAATTCCTGTAAATCCAACACTCAGTAGTCACAACTAGCCTGGTTCTTAAAGTAAAATTGTCTCAAACACACAAATAAAAAGGTTTTCATTTTAAAGTTTCTATTTAAAAATCACTAAAAGGTAAATACAGAGATGTTACCATGATCATAAATCAGAACAACTTTGATGTAAAGGTTGCATCTTACCTCGTCCAGCTTGGCCCGAGTCTCATTGAGCTCCTGGTTGTAGATGGTGTACTCCAGGGCACGCCTCATTTTATCCCACTTCTGATACTGGGCGAGTTCTTCCTTTTCCTCCTCTAGAGTATGTAACCGCTCTTCAATGTATTTTAACAACTCATTGATTTTTTCCCGTTTGCCCTCTTCAAAATAAAAAAGAAAACAATGGAAAGAAGATGATGCTGAATAATTTTCATGGAATATCACTTGTCAAATATAAATCAAAATTACCTTCTAGGAGTATAGCATTATTTTTTTGGTATCATGTGGTAATGAAATCTAAGATGTAAAAATAGCAATTAAGATTGATTTTTTTTTTTAAACAAAAAGCACTGGAGAACAAATTTACACACTAACGGTCACTCTGACATGTGGCAGAGGATCCCAGTTTACACTTTGTTTTCACATCAGTGTGCTGGTCCCACAATAGTAAAGGAAAAGAAATTACCACCAGCATTACTAATCCACAGTTTTATCATTAAGGGTGCTGAATGCTGCTACCATATAAACAACTTACTATAATCCAGTCATGACATTACCTTAATTTACAAGACAAATGTCATAATCTGCAACAGGACTTTGCAGACAGGAAGTCTTGGGACCAGACAAATCAAGCCTAAAGTCATGTCAGTTTACTGACTTTGAACTTAGAACTGTCTCTAAGCCATTATATAATATGATCCAGCATTTGAAAAAAAAAAAAAAAAGTAGGGTTCCCACAGTAAATATACTAGTAAGGACCTCAAGTTAAAAATTCTACATCTACTTTTTTTCTGAACAATTTAGAACTTTGTAACAGCTGATCCTTTTCCAGTATCTGTAAGGGAGGGAAAAACAGAGCAGTTTATTGATAACACTTCTGAGGAAGCTAGAGTCAAGTTAGCTGACTTGCAAAGGCCCTATTACTTAACAATAGTCCTTCTTCATTCAAAGATGAAGTACTACAAACCTCAATCCTTAAACTGCTTCAAACTAATTTCCCCTCTACTCAATATGCAGGAAAATTACCATATAGTGTGTTTCTGAGTCCAGACAACACTTTTTAACTATTATTAACACAACGAGAAAATAACTGACAATAAAAATTAAGTAGAACACATTTATTTTACCTGTTTCTTTCATTAGGGAGATGCTTTCTTCCTTACGTTCATCATACACTCTAGTACCAGCTACTTCTCTCAATAGCTTTAATCTCTGAGAATCTGGTGCTGTTGCCATTTGGTTGATCTATAATTTCAGAAAAAATAATTATTAACAACTGACGACTATTTTTAGGTTTTCCTTTATTGTTCAGCTCTTTGAGACAGGTTCCATGTATGTAGCCCTGGCTGTCCTGGAATTCATCACATAGACCAGCCTAGCCTCAGACTCATCACCTGCCTCTGCTGAGTGCTGGGATCACAGGCATGCAACATCACGTCTGGCTCTCTCTTTTTTTAAGAACTGCTTACATTGTGTAGTTTAGGAGCTGGCCTCAAACGTTCAATCCTCCTGCCTCCGTTCCCTATTACTAAAATGCACCACTATGCTTGGCTCTGAAACATTTAATACAAATTTGCATGTGGTAAGTGTTTAGCAGGTTATGATTAAACCAACATATATATAGTAAACAGACCATTTCTCTTGTGTGCATACTCAGGTATATGTAGTTGCACATATGCACACACGCCTGCGATATCAAAGGTCTATTCTTTAAGAGCTGCTCACCTTGTTTGAGACAGCCCTGGGAATCCTCTCCACCTCTCCAGCACTGGTATTACAAAGGTGAGCCACTGCACTGGGCTTTTCACATGGGTGCTGGGGATCACCAGACACTGTTCCTACCTACACAGCAGGCACCTTACCAACTGAGCTCTCTCCCAGCCCCCATAGTCAACATCTCTCTAACGCCTTTATTTACCAGTCTCTTTTACTAGTATCACTATCTTATATATGAAATACTACCATTTTCCCCGCTTAGGCAATATAAAAAATGTATAAAAGATGAATACCACTGTAAAAGAACACTGCAAGAATAGTCAGAACTCTTAACCACTGAGCCATCTCTCTCTCCCCATTACCATGCATTTTCATGAAATGTATACTTGTAACCTCATGATTACATCTCAATCTTATGGGCAAATATATTTGTGGATGGTCAAGAAGATGACTTCTCTCTACACTATGTTTTTCTGGTAAATAAAACAAGCTCTCCACATTACGGTGAGAAACTTAGAAGCCTGTTCTCTATCCCTGGCTTACTGACAGGGCAATTTGGCCAAAGTGTCCTGAACAAATCACAAACAGAACTTTCAGATTTCACTAAGGTGGATTTGCAGGTAGCTGGCCTTGTTATACCAAAGTCCTTCTTCAAAGATTAATAGCAACCTATATTGCCCTAAGCTTCCTCCACTAGCCCTACCTTACCAACACCTCCCCACTCTGATTCAAAAAGCAATTAACACTTTGTATATGCTTCTACACCAGTTTTTTTATGCAAGAGTTTAGGCTCAGGAGGCTGTTTATATTTAGGTCCTGAGATTCAGGTGATTAAGAGAAAAGGTTGTTAACCAACTAACCATGTCCAGATATTATTGTTATATCTGGACATATTCTTTGCTTCTTCTCAGATCTCTCTATGGTTTAGTTTCTCCCCTTTGTAACTTGTAGCTGCCCCTTGAAGAGAAAAGCCACAACTTTTACAACTGCAGCCGAGACTGGCCGCCAATTAAGCTGACAAGTTTTCTGTTACATGTGCCTTTTATCATATCTACAAAGAATACTTGTGATCCTGAGAAATAACCTGGCAGCCCTTCTTATTACCAACAAGTTGCTATATATAAACTTGGAAGCGTGTTACTGATGGAACAATAAACAGCACAACAGAGTGAAGAACATTTTGCCCGTGTGTGAAATTATTATAGAAATCTTTCATCCCTCACTCCTGGGAAACATTTCTCTGAGGAACTCTGGGTAGTGGCCAGGAGCGAGATTCTAGACCCTACATCTGACCTCCCCATGTAAGCTATAGCACCATGGATCCTCACACCATGCACACATAATAATTTTAAAATTTTAAGTTACAAAAAAATAACAAGAATGGTATGTTTTAATAGACAAAGATACTGGTAGAATCTAAATGGCATGTCACTTAATACAAATCATTAGATATCAAATACTACCACTGCATTAAAGAAATTGTTATTCTTACACTTTTACATTTAAAAAAAAAAGCTGGTTCTGAGCTAAGAAACTATGGTTTATCAAAAGTACACATATCAAACAATACTCTAAAAAAAAGACACCCCCCCCAAATCTACTGACAGATAAGTTCTGAGATGAAAATTATATGAGGAAGCAGTAGAATAATCAGCCAGAGTTTATAGTCTAGCTGATAAAAAAAATTTCAAGGGAAAATGATATTTAGCATTATGGTATGTTTTCTGCAATGTAAGATTTTGAATATTTTAATTCCATAATAAACTAAATGAAACATTACTTTTAGGAAGTAATTTTTTCAAACGTAATTTTTCTTGTTTTTTTGAGACAGTACTACCTGTCCCAGAATTCACAGAGATCCGCCTGCCTCTACCTCCTAAGTGCTAGGATTAAAGGCATGTGTCACCACTGCCCAGCTTCAAATGTAATTTTTATAGAACTTATGTAATAGTCTTAGGTATGATCACTGTAACTTCCAAAAGTCAATGTTTTCCAATAAATTCTACCTCACTAGGTCACTAATAAACAAGAGGTCACTAATAAACAAGATCTACTTAATCTATTGACCTATTTCTTGTAATATAAAGCTAGTGCCCAGTGATGGCACAAGCCGGTAATTCCAGCACTAGGGAGGGAGAGGCAGTCAGATCTCTGTTAGTTTGAGACCAGAGAAACTGGTCTATATATTGACTTCTGGGACAGCCAGGGCTTTCTACAAAAACAAATAAACAAAAATACCCATATATATATTTGGTACTTCACAGCCCTGCAAAACATTAACTTCAATACAAAATACATCAATGAATATAAAACAGTAATGACTAGTTTTTTTGTTCCAACTTAACAATTAGAACCAACAAATCAAACTCAATCATTCAGGGGGAATCAATATCAAGAAAAATAATTTCTACAAAAAAGGACGTACAACTGTTTTACCTTTCCTTGTTTAACAATGTAATAGGGATTACTTCGAGAAAACCCAGCACTTTCAAGGAGATTCATCACATCATTTTTCCTGTTAATAAACAATGAAGATTTCAAGATAAATAATCTTTAAAGCAACTAACAATAAGCAAATTAGCTGCTGAGTTACTTAGCATTAGGAACTACAGGTTAGCATTAGGAACTACAGGTTAGAAACTGAACCCTCAGAGAAACCAGGGACTGCATGTTCATACTGACAACTGATTGTTGAATATGAGGTAGTTTTATCTCGTGTTTTTTGTGAACAAACTGTAAACATCAAGACAAATGCTTACGTGACCATCTTCTTATCTAGGAAATACTGATCTTTTTTGGCACCAATAACTCTTCGAAGTGAAACTTCCTCTTTATCAATCTAAGAAAAAATAAAAGCCCAAAGATAGTCAAGTAGACATCTTTTTAAGTAAGTTCATTTTAAAGTCTTTGATCACAACTATTTTAGAATTACAACAATCTCTCTAAAGATGATACTATGAATATTTAGAAAAATTTTTTCTTACAATTGCTTTACATACTCCTTTGTTTACTAGAGTAGTCATTAAAATTTAAACACAAACTCCATAGACAAACTACTTATTTACCTTAGCATAAACTAAATTATAAATCTTCAGTGCTTATAATTTTAAACATTGAAAAATTAGCCATTGCATAAAATTCTCAACATTATTTTTAAAAAGAAATTAACTATCACTTACTGGTAACCGGTTGTCTGAATTGTCAAAAATGATTTCCACAAAAGCAGAAATAACACGAGGACCTGTACCCTCCTAAAACATAAAAAAAAAAAAAAATGGAAGATTTTTAACTTAAGTGGTATTTTTATATTACTTAATACCATTTTAGAGTCTGCACAGATAGGCACGCTGGTGTACACCTGTGATTTCAGCACCGGAGAGACTAAGGTGGGAGATTGACTTTTAGTTCATCAGCCTAGGCTACACAGTAAGACCCTTTCTTAAGACAAGCAACCCCCCACAACACACACAAAGCTTAGTGCATACTAAGCATGACTCAATGGAGGAAAAACTTCCACCACACTAGTACATATCCTGAGTGCTAAATATTAAAGGCATTAAATCAGAATGGCAAAACTTCCTTACTAAATATTTTTTATTCTGAATAAGAACTATACAAAAAATATAAAGACAAAATATTGTTATGGTTTGGATATGAAGTATTCCTACCAAAAGACTCATACTGAAGTTTTGGACCTTCATGTGACCACTATATTTGAGGCAGGGCCAAACAAGAAGTAGTGTAGTAGGGATCTATCTTTGAGGGCTGTATTATGGCCCAGGTCTCTGACATTGTTTTTTGTTTCATTTTTTGAGACAGAGTCTCACTATATAGCCCAGGCTGGCCTCCCACTCAGAGATCCATGTTGTCTCTGCCTCCCAAGTGCTGGGATTAAAGGTGTGTGCCACAATGTCCAGCTCTGCTTCTTGTCCACCATGAAATGAGTAGACCTGTCAGACATTCCCACTCCCATGATGCTCTGACTCGTTATGCGGCTGAGCAACAGAAACAAGGACCAGGGACTATGAAACTATGAACAAAATAAATCTTTCTGCCCTGAAGTTGTTTATGCTAGGTAGTTTATCACAGCAATAACGCTAATGCAGACATACTTTCTGGGGCTACTTTATTAAGGCACAATAGCCTGCAGCCACCTAATTCTACCAGTTTGCTAATATGTAATATACCTTAAGGATCTTTTCTTACAGCCTCATCTTGATACTGGAAAGGAACCCTAAGAAACTGTGTGATGATTACTGAAAATCTGTTTTTTAAACACATGAGGCATAGTTTGAGATTTTAAATCTGATAACAGAAACACACACATTTAAGGTGCCACATTCAGACCACTCTGTGACACAACTATATACCAAATCCAGATAACTTACCATATCTCCTCAGCTCAGCTCATTCATTGTATCAAATCACTACTTATTTTCTAGAAATGGGGAAGTGCAGGCAAAACTAGCATGAGGACCTGAGTCTGAATAAACAGCACTCACATAAAAGCTGGGCACAACAGCCATGTCTGTAACCCCAGTATTTGGAGGGCAGGAAAAAAGGCAAAGAAAGACGCCCAGGAGCTCACTGAGACCTCACCTCAAAAAAATAATGCAAACAGCAACAGAGGAAAACACCTGATCTTGACATGTGGCCTTTAACCCTACCCCAACACACTCTCCCCCACCTAAAAGATTCGTTCTTTTAATGCCAATCTGAGAAGCCTAACGAGTGTTCTATACTGTATCAGTTTTGATTATTGGGCTACAAACACAAAACAAAAAGGAAAAAAAAAATCATTGATTAAAAAGGACTTCCTATATGTAAGAAACATCATTTAGATATACTGTGCAATCTTATTATCTGATCTTAAAACTAATTATATACAATATGTAAACAAGCTAAATTGTGGTGTATCATTACAGCCATTTATAATTTCTTATCCTAATAAAATTTATAACAACTTTCCTTATAGGTTTTGTTTTGTAGTGCTGGGGATCTGATGAGGAATATTAGCTTAAAATGTGTTACATTTGTTTATGCTGTAGAATATTTGTTCAATGATGCAAAGACGTGTTGCATTCTTTTATGTTGTATTTGTTTAACTCTGTAAAGCTGTTTTACTTTGCCTGTCTAAAACACCTGATTGGTCTAACAAAGCTGAACGGCCAATAGCTCGAGAGGAGAGAGGATAGGCAAGGCTGGCATGCAGAATAGGGAAACAAGAGCAAAGGGGGGGGGGGGGATTTTAGCTCAGTGGTAGAGCACCCCTGGGTTCAGTCCTGGGGGGGGGGGAGACAAAAAAAAAAGAGAAAAAGAGAGGATGCCAGGGGCCAGCCACACAGCCAGCCACGCAGTAAGAAAGGAAGAAAGACATATAGAATAATAAAGGTTAAAAAGCCTAGAGGCAAAATGTAGAAGACAAACGGGTTAATTTAAGTTAGAAAAACTAGCTAGAATTAAGCCAAGATAAGGCTGGACATTTTTAAGTAAAAATAAGTCTCTGTGTTATTTATTTGGGAGCTGGGTGGAGGGTCCCCAAAGAGTAAAATAAAAAATCAACTACAGGAATCAATCTATGACCTCAAACATGCTAGGCAAGCATTCTACCACTGAACTACATTACTAGCCCTAAATATACTGTTTCCCACATTGAAAAGAGGAGGTACTAATACAAATCTGAACTTCATTAGGTTTGCAATGGTAATTTCTCTATGCCCTCAACTTCCAGCTGTGTATCTTAAGGCTCCCCAATCTGCAATTCTTCTTTGTCCTCAGCAAACCTGTCTATAGAACCAACAGTCTTACAGAAATGTAAATGGGCTGAAGAAATAGATCAGTGGTTAAGAACACCTACTGTTCTTGCCGAGGACCTAGGTTTAGTTCCCAGCACCCACACAGCGTGGCTTATAATCACCTGAAATTCCACTTTCAACGAATACAATGCCCTCTCTAGTTTCTCAAGCAACCTGCACTCATTTGATACACATAACAGAGAAGCAGGCAGGCACATGCATATGTACACACATACACACAAATAAAAATTTAAAAAAACCCAACAACTTATAAAGCCAGGAATGGTGGTTCACACCTCTAATTCCAGCACGTGGGAGGCAAAGGCAAGAGAATTACAAGTATGAAGCCAACCTGAGCAACCAAGTGAAAACGGTCTCAAAAAGCAACAAAGAAGGGCTGGCAAGATGGGTCACCAAATAAAAAGAGTGCTTGCTATACAAGCTTGCTGACCTGAGTTCTATCTTAGGAACCCACAAGAAGGGAAACCAACTCCCCAAAGTCCTCTGACCTTAATAATACATACACCTTGGCACATGTACCCACATTCACACACACAATAATTTTTAAAAAGCAAAATCTAAAAAAGTTCATATGGAAGGAATATATATAACTTTCTTCTAACTATTATGAAATTATTAGGCCTTTATCTGGCACTGATGTAGAACAATAAATTTTATAAGAGAATAGCACACTTAAGGAATTAATACTACACATCATGCTCACAAAGGATTTGTAACTTGAACTTTTTAAAAAAGATGTATTTATCTTTACTTTGCATGTACAGGTGTTTTGCCTGCATATGCATCACACACCATATGTGTGCCTGGTGCCTGGAGGCCAGAAGGAGATATAGACGTTTGTGAGCCACCATGTGGGTGCTGGAAATAGAGCCAAGACCCCTGGAAGAGCAGCCAGTGCTCTTAACTATTGAACTATCTTTCCAGTCCTTCCTCACCCAACTCCCTTTTTAAAAACAGGATCTCACACTGTAGCTCAAGCTGGCTTGGAACTATGAAAGCCCTGGGTGGCCTCAAACTCAAGGCAATCCTGTATCTTTCAAGAGCTGCAATTACAGTGAGCTGCCATGCCCAGCAATTTTTTTTCAAAGCAAGGACTGACAATGTATGCTTAAAAATACTTAACAAGGAATGTCTTAAAGAGTCTCACTCACATGCAACAAAGCCAATCGCTGCTCCGGGCGAAGATGACTGAATTCATCACTAAGAACAAACTGAATGGCTAAAAACACAAAAATAAGGCTATTAGTACATTCCAAAGGAGGATTTACAGCTTATTCATAACCCTGTATCTTAACAGAATGTAACGTATCAGGTAATAGACATTGCAGATAAACTGTTTCACATATAAACAAAATGACTGCAGACAATTTTCCAGTATATCAGACTAATCTGGTAGGGGGCATATATCAAGAAACTAAGCTTTCACTGAAATACAAAAAGACATTAGGTCAACACTATAAAGCCATGCACTATAGAATAACAAACTACATAAACAGGCTACACAAGGTTTTAATCACCTTAAAAAAAAGTCCTCTTGCCTAATAACAGTACAATGATGTACTGCTAAAGCTGAACACATTTCTGTGAACTAAGAAATACAGGGAACTGTTTCAAATTTCCAGCTCCTGCTGCACTGCTTATACCACACTTCTGTGAGAACTAGCCCTACATTCCATACAAAATACCTAACCGATGGACCACTCACTGTCCAAGATACGGTTATTTTAGCTATTCTGGTCCAGATCTACCCAAGAGATCTTCTAAAATACCATCAGTGTAAGAACGAGGGAGGAACACTCATGTATGATGTTATGCGCTTTGACAGACTGGTTGCAACTCACCCTCACCTGGGATGGGTGGATTCGCACTGTCCTCCTTTCCCTGGGATCTGAGATGCATGCTTTACTTCAATCTGCTCTCTGACCATCACCAAATTACAACCATTACAGGACTTTCAGTATCCTTCAGGAACATGTGTAAAGGGACAGAACCTTTACTCCTACTAAACCGTTTCACAAGCACTATTAACTAAGCTAACATTTTTAACCCCTCCTTATATAGTCCAAGTCCACTGATTTTTTTTTCTCCTCAAAGGACTTGTTAAAGGCATGTTATTTTTAATACATTTTTATCATCTTCAAACGGGTATCAGTATTTTTACTACACTGCTCTATCCTTCTCAGAATCCATCCAAGATATACCCCGAACAAGTGTTTCTGCTTTCTCACAAAGCCAGACCGAAGACAGAAAATTCAGACCCACATACGCTAACCGGCTACACTAAACCACAACTATGTATGACTTCTTAGGTTTCGTGCAGATATAATCTCAAAAATCAATCATTTTAATAAACTATTAAAGACACTTGAGGGCTGGAGAGATGGCTCAGCAGTTAAGAGCACAGACTGCTCTTCCAGAGGACTCCAGTTCGATTCCCAGCACCCATATGGCAGCTCACAACTGTCTCTAATTCCAGTTCCATGGACCCAACATCCATGGCAAAACACTAATGCATATATATGTATGTGTGTATGTGTGTGTGTATGTGTGTGTGTGTGTGTGTGTATGAATGGAAAGACACTTGAGTCTTCATATAATTAAAATCCAAAAATCTATACTTACCATAAAAAAAGTTGCTTTTTCCAGATCCATTTCTGCCCACTATAAAATTTCAAAAAGTACAGATTAGTTCATATAAAAAAGTCAATTTAAAATTACTAAATCTATTTTTAAAAATTTCCATAACTTTTTTTTTAATTTGGGAATTTCATATCACGAACCCCAAGCATATTCACTTTCCAGTCCTCCCAGGTATGCCCCGCCCTCTACTTTAAAATTTTAAATGCAACTTCTTAACACTTTAATATTGAAATTAAAAAATGGTGGGTAAAAGAAACAGCTGTAGCCAGGCAGCAGTGGCACACGCCTTTAATCCCAGCACCCAGGAGGCAGAGCCAGGTGGATCTCTCTGAGTTTGAGGCCAGCCTGGTCTACAGAGCGAGATCCAGGACAGGCTCCAAAACTACACAGAGAAACCCTGTCTCGAAAAACCAAAAAGAAAGAAAAGAAAGAAACAGAGCAGTAATTACCTACTAAATTTAATCTTTATATAATTTTTAGGTAGTTTTTGCTTGTTCTGTTTTGAAACCAGGTCTTCCTACACAGCCCTGGTTGGTCTGGTACTCACTATGTAGTACAGGCTAGCTTCTAATTTTGTAATCCTGCTGCCTCAGCTTTCCAGGTGCTGAGATTATAGGCACGCACTACCACACCTGACTGTAAAGTTTTTCTTTTTGTTAGTTTTCAGTGTGTGTTGTGTGTGTGTACACCCATCACATGGAAGACAAAAGTCAACACAGGTGTCTTCCTCTCTTGCTCATCCTAATTTTTGAGGTGGCCTCTCACTGAACCTGGAACTCACCATTTCAGCTAGCCCGACTACCAGCCCCATACAGCTGAACTCTAGCCGTGTTAAGGTCACAGATGCACACTGACAGGCCCCACTTCTATGTGCACTGAAACCTGAACTCCAGTCTCAGGCCTGCCCAGCAAGCACTTTACCCACTAAGGCACCCCTCAGAGTTGATTCTTTTGCTCTCTCCCCTAACAGTTTAAATGGGAGCAATGCTACCTGACATTGGTAACATAAAAATGCACGAAAAACTGTATGTAAATTATACACGATATTTTTAGCAATTTGGATTCACATATTGTTAACTGTCTCATGCTATCTACTTATGATCAACCCTACACACTGATGCAGCCTAATGAAATCACAAAAGTGGAGACAATTATAAGGCACTTCTTTTGTGTGTGTTTTGTTTTGTTTGGCTGGTCTCAAACTCAAAGAGATCCTCTGCCTCCCAGTTCCAGGAATAAAGTTGTGCATCACCATGCCCGCTATAAGGCGTGTTTTTAAAAGATATTTCACTTTTTTTTTCCCCTGAGACAGGATTTCTCTGTGTAGCCCTGGCTGTCCTGGGCCTTGCTTTGTAGACCAGGCTGGCCTCATAACTCACAGAGATCCACCTGTCTCTGCCTCCCCTGAGAGTGCGCCACCACACCTAGCAGAAATCTTATTTATAAGTGTGTGTATGTGTGTGTGTGTGTGCGTGCGCGCGTGTGTGCGTACTCTCGACAACAAGTTTGAGCAAAGAGTGCTAGGAACTGACGACTGGTTCTCTACAAAAGCAGAATGTGCTCTTAACTGCTGAGTTACCTCTCCAGTTCTGTAAGGAACTTTTTCACTACCTGAATTTGAATGACAGAAATTCCACACATTTGGCTTTCACGGGCCAAATCCTAGGAAATATGAGTACCAAACTGCCACCTTGATGATTAGTAGAAAGAATAATCCATTAGTTTATAGCAGTAATAGTAAGAAAAATAAGGAGATCTCTTGCTTAGAAGGAAGCACCTACTGTCAAGTGATAAAAAGCCAAAGAATACTAGAAATAGAAAAATCATTTTGTAACTCTCAGACTAAAGACAAAACTCATCTATAAATGCTAAGCATAAAGACAATTTTTAAAAGCACTGGCTCCTCTTCCAGAGGTCCTGAATTCAGTTCCAAACACCCACATCTGTCTGTAACTCCAGTTCCAGGGAATCTGATACTTTCTTCTAATCTCCAGTCACCATGCATGCATGTGTTACAGACATGCAGGCAAAACACCCATATACATAGAATAGAATAAAATAAATTTAAAAATAGAGTAGTTTCATGATCTAAAAGTATCTCCCTGTACTAGTGTGTGTGTGTGGGGAGGGGGGAACCAAGGTAGTGAAAACATTGGCTATGACCCTGATTAGTTAACAGTGTATCAACAGCACCAATAAGCAGTCAACTGACTTCCTGTCTCCAAAAATGATACTGTGAGAACACAGGACACTATAGTACTTTTCAGAAATAACATTATAAAAGACAAAAAATACCAAGCACAGTGGTACACACCTGTAATCTAAACACTCTGAAGGCTAAAGGATGGGGATTTCCAGTTAATAGTAGTCTGGGCGACACAGCAAGGCACTATCTCAAAACCAAATAAATTAAAAGTAAATAAATAAATTTAAATAGAAAACACCTTCCATGGGTGGATAATGCTCCTACCTCCCAGTAGCCAAATGTTATTAAAAGAAGACTCTAGTACCAAATATAGGATACAAGCTGTTGATCAGGGAAGCCCCAAGTCCCCCCAACATTACAGGCTACTGTCAATATAATTGGCTGTCCACTACAAACATACTGTAAGATGCTACTGCTGAAGACACCACATACTCGGGTTGCAAGACAATGAGAAATCAAGTTGTATCTGAGCTGAAGTTTCCTTTCGACTGGATAAGTTTCATAGTCCTGCCAAGTACTACAGTAGATGTTGGGGGAGAAAAGTCATCAACGGTCCTAACCCAGCTGTGGGCCTCATAAACTACAATGATGACCAGTCTGGTAAGATATGCCCAGTGGTGTAAGAGTGGCATGACTACTGTAGGGTAACCAACAGCTTTCTGGCTGGATGCGAGGCTCCCTCCACAGGTGGAGACTTTAGGTCTGGGACTGTAAACTTAGACAAAAGCTGTGGTTGAGGTAGTCACAGGCCCCAGGGAAGAATCTACTATAGTTCTGCTAAATGGACATGACCGTTTTTTTGGTTTTGTTCTTAAGATTTTGTTTTTTATGTGTATGGGTATTTTGACTGCAAGAATATCTGGATACTACACGCATACCTGGTGTCTGTGGGATTCAGAAAAGGGCATCAGATTCTCTGGAACTCGAGTTACGGACAGTTGTTAACTACCATGTGGTTGCTAGGACCAGAGTCATCTGAAGGAGTAGTCAGTGCCCTTAATTGCTGGGCCATTTCTTCGGCCCCTAAATGGGAACAGTATAAAACTGCCTACTAAACATTATGTTTGCGCCTGTAGATTAGTGCTGCTCTCAGACTTCTTCAGAGAAGCTTCGTTCTGTAAAGGGCAGTGGTTAATGCAGTGACTCACAATTAGCTCAAGGCAGACTATGAAGTGCTCGTCCCTAAATGGATCATCTCTATCATCCTTCAAGGCTCAGGGAACATCACAGAAGAGGAGGCAGAAACAATGCAAAAGCCAGAGAGGATGGGAAGGAGTGCTGTGGAAGCATGTCTTATAGACATGACATGGCCACTAGTCATCAATTCACCGCAGCTATGATCACCCGCACAAGATTAGACCCAGCATCACTTCATCACAGTTGGCTAACAAGCTCCTGAGTCCCCATCACTCACTGAGGTAGTTAATGTGTACTGAGGAGAAAGTGTCATTTTCTTCAGTGGTACTGCCACTGATAAGTTGCCAGGCTCCAATAAATAACTAAACAGCCCCAGACTCGTACTTCTGTAAGCAACCATAATTCAATTCAATGGATTGGAAAAGAAAAATAGGTAGGAGAGGGCTTGTCAGGAAGCAGGGCTTCAGTCTGTGGTGGGAACAACGGTAAGGGAAATAGGGAGTTTTGTGAAAGCTCATTATATACATGTATGAAATTATCAAATAAATTTTGAAAAAAATGAAGGTTGTTGAAGTGTTCCAGATTAAAGGCTCTTAAAGAAACATGACAATTAAACCTAAGAGTTAATAATAAACTGGATCTTGTATGGGGGGGGATGTTCCTGTAAATACTTCTAGGTCTATTAAAAAAACTAAAACCTGTGGAGAATGATATCATTAAGCTTATTTAAGATAATGACTACAAGAACATCCCTATCTTGCAAAGTACCCATTGAAGTAAGAGGCAAAAAATGCACATACCTGGTGAGGGGTTTAAAAAGTATAATGAGAAAAAAGTACAATGATTGAAACTAGGCATTCATTCCCATTGGGAAATTTTTCTGTGAAGTCAAAATTATTCCTAAATAAAAGCTGAGAAGATCATCAAGTAAGTATAAGTACTTAAAATGACAACTGAAGCTAGAGAGATGGTTAAGAGCACAGTGCTCCTATAGAGGACCTAAAGTTCGTTTCCTAGCACCCACATCAGGTGGCTCACAACCACCTCTAACTCCAGCTGCAGGAATTCTAATGCTTTCTGTGTGTGTGCGCGCGCACACACACCCACCTTAAAAATAAGTCATAACTCATTGATAACTGGAAAAAATTAAGTATCTCTATAAAATTTATTCTTATTCATAGAATAAAACACTAAAATCTTAAAGGATGCTAGACATTTAATAACGGAAAGACATTCAAGAACTATGCTGAGCTAGGCATAGTGGCACATTCCTGTAGTTCTCGTACTCAGAAGGCAGAGAAAGGAGGATTGCAGCAAGTTTCAGATCAGCTCAATCTCCAGCACTGAGGCAGCAGGACCTTGAGTTTGATGTCAGACTGGGCTACACAAGACTATATGAAAAATAAAATTACTCTAGCTGGGTATGGTGATATACATCTATAATCCTAACACTTAAAAGGCAGAAGCAGTATTACAGCCAAGTGTGAGGCCAACCTGATCTAGAGAGGGACTTCCAGGCCAGCCAGGGATACAAAGTAAAAACAAACAAATAAAAAACTGCCTCAAGTAACAAAAACAAACTTTTATTCTGGGTGAAAAAAATAGCAGATTGTCAACATGTTGAAAGAAGAACCCATTTTCATTTAATAAAGCTTAAATAAGTCTACACACTTATGGAATCCTGAAGTTGACAGTTTCTATAGACTCCCAACTGGGAAACAACCAATAGGTTGTTTCAGCCTATTCCAGACATACATTCAAGCCAGGCCTGTGGATAACTAAAGGAAGTTGTAAATCCACAACTCCTTCCGAGTTTTGTATGCAGAGCAAAACATTCCAAAAGCCTGAAGGAATAAATGCCTTATGTAGTAAACTATGACCTATGAATGGCAGCCATTGATAGACAAATCCCTCTCCAGCCTTCTCTCTTCTGACCTTTCCAAGGCATAGCAGGTCCAGAAAATCTGTTTGGAAGTTATTCAACATGACAACAAACCAAATGTGTCCTCTTTAAAAAACTGAGAGATGGCTCAGTTGTTAAGAGCCCTTGTTGTTATTACAGAGGACCTGGGTTCACTTCTTAGCACCCACATGGTGGTTCACAACCATGTCTTAACTCCAATTTCAGGAGATTTCTGACTTTGTAGGCATAAAGCATGAACACAGTAGACTGACACAAATGCAGGCAAAACAATCATACACATTGTGGTAGTTCGAATGAGAATGGTCTCCAGTTGGTGGAACTGTTTGGGAAGGATTAGGAAGTGAGGCCTTGTTGGAGGAAGTATGTTACAGGGGACAGGCTTTGAGGTTTCAGAAGCCCACAGAGTGCCATTCCCACTTAGCTCTACCTTGTGCTTGTATATCAAGGTGTGAGGACTCAGCTACTGTTCCTGTCCCACTCCTGCCTGCAGCCATGCTTCTCGCCACCATGGTCATGGACTCTAGCCCTCTGAAACTGTACATCCCAAATAAACTCTTTCTAGAAGTTGCCTTAGTCATAGTACTTATTATCACAGCAACAGAAAAGACAAAATAAATCAAAGAAAAGGTTGGTATCAGCTTTTCCACATCACTGTTGCCCTTAGATTGCACCTTCCATTAAAGCCTGTCTTTTCTGTCTTCTAGAAAAATCAGGGTTAAGGCAAGTCTTTCTCATTTAACACTTATTTATGTGTATCTATGTGCCAGGTATGTGCATGTGTGCGTGCGTGCGTGCACAAGGAAGCCAAAAGATCCTCAAAGCTGGATTACAGGTGGTTTTCAACCTCCTGATGTGGGTGTTGGCAACCCAATGCAGGTTCTCTGGAATAGCAGCAAATGCTCCTAACAACTGAGTCATCACGCCAGCCCCTAGTTTTTCTTATTAACAATATGGAGCAGAACATGATATATTCCTGTAATCCCAGCACATGGGAGGCTGAGGCAAGAGGATCAAAAATTTAAGGCCAAGCTTGTGCTATACAGTGCAACTCTGCCTCAAAATGAAAGAAAGAAAGAAAGAAAGAAAGAAAGAAAGAAAGAAAGAAAGAAAGAAAGAAAGAAAGAAAGAAAGAAAGAAAGGAATTTATTAACAGATACTTCTTATTAAAAGGCTGGCAGAAGGGACCCTAAAAAGTATATACAAATCATCCATAATATCCATAGGGGATTGATTCTAAGAGGGCTCTCCTCTCCAGCCACAGATACCAAAATCTGAGTATACTCAAATCCCTTTAATAAAATGTGATAACACATACATACAAACACACAGGTCCTCTCTGGATTATTTATATATCCAATGCTATGGTTAAATAAGAGATTAAAACTCTGATCCTTTTGTTGTACTCTGCCAGGAAAGGCTATATAACCACCATACTATACTGCTTTAGGGAACAATGACAAGAAAACAGTGTTTGTACGGGCTAAGAAGGGCAACTTTTTCCCTTCTAATTAACCTTCAATGGGTACTTGGTTATATCTGAAGACTGGGGACAAGGAGATGCAAGGTAAACGGTATTTGGACTATCACAGATTCAAACATCAGCACAAGAGATATTTGCTTTCAAATCTTTTTTTTTTTTTTTTTTATTATATATACAGTGTTCTGCTTGCATGCACCCCTGAGGGCCAGAAGAGGGCACCAGATCTCATTACAGACGGTTGTGAGCCACCATGTGGTTGCTGGGAATTGAACTCAGGACCTTTGGAAGAGCAGCCAGTGCTCTTAACCTCTGAGCCACCTCTCCAGCCCAAATCTTTTTTTTTTTTTTTTTTTTATCAAAATCATTAAACCAAAGTAGCTTTTTTTTTTTTTTAAAGATTTACTTATTTCATCATTTGTGTATGAGTATTTTACCTGTATGTATGAATGTACATCATGTGTGTGTGTGCCTGGTGCCTCAAACTGGAATTACGGATGGTTATAAACCATCACTTGGGTGCTGGGAACCAAATGGGTCCTCCACAAGTGATCTTAACTGCTGAGCCATCTCTCTAGATCCTAACTATTTTTAAAGTCAAATTTACTACATAATTATTTTCTACTTTATTCACATAATAAAAACTTTTCATGTTTCTCACATTAAAGTATCTTTTTAATTAAAAAAAAAAGTACCAATAAAACCACTTCAAGTACATCTTAGTTAAAACATTAAAGAATTCTTATTTTCCTCTCAAAAGAAACTGTTATGTTTTGAGCAAAGCCCGATAGCAACTAACACAAAGATATTTAACAGACCTTAAGACACATAATTCTAGATAAGGACCACTATCTCACAGATCACCTAGAAAACCATATAACTGAAACATTAAGGTGTTTTTCATCTTAGAAGGAAAAGAAATAATGTAAAATCTAGTAATGTTTCTTTTTCCCCATTTCTAAATATTTTCAGACTGGCAAACATCAAAATGCAACAAAATGTTAGCACAATCTTGCTACTTCCACAGCATATTGATTCAATTAATAATCTTTTGTAGCTAGAACACAGAACAGTTTCCTCTATTCCCACAAAGGGTTGCAGCTCATGTACCGAGGGCAGAAAAAGCCTACTCTCCAATTTTTGTTTTTACTTTTTTAATATCAAGGTCCTGCTATACTGACTGGGTTGGTCCTGAATCCCTGAACTCAAGCGATCCTCTCACTTTAGCCTCCTAAGTAGCTGGAACATCGTCTGGGCCACATCTGGCTTTCCTTTATTATTTTACACAATGTCTGACTCTCTAAAGACCTTCTATGAACACTGGCATTCATCATTTCCCCTCAACTGATTCTGCATGCAAACCTCATCTATCCCATGGACTGAATTAGGAGGTGACTAAGGCTGGATGAGGTCCTGATGTATATCTTAGCTGTCAACTGGGCAGAAATGAGGCCTCATCAGAACTCAATCATGCTCGCACCACACACACACACACACACACACACACACACACACACACACACACAGACTTCTATCCTCCAGAACTGTCTAAGTCATCAACCTAGCAAACTGCAACAAGGATCCTGTAATAGCCAAACTGTCAATACTACAATCTGTTTCTGATGTCTAAAAGCACTCATTTCATCCATCCTTTAAAAATTCAGCAGAATGTGTTAACAGCTCTAACAGCAAAATAGAGACTTTAAACAAACAAAAATCTTAATAACTAAGCACTGTTAATGACAACAACCTTCTCTTAATCTTTCCAACAGCCTTACAAGACAGGAATGATGTCTACTCGGGTCTACCATGAAAACTCACATTCACAAAGAAATTGGCAAGGGAATGACTGAGGACAACCTGTGCCTAAGCCACCTTTCAAAGAAAGCAATAGTGAGCACTTGAACAGAACAAAGTAGGCCAAACGTCTAACTCCCAGTCATCACAACTCAAAGCTTCAAAAACACCCTCTCACTCATAAAGGGCTCTCAATCAACATCCCCCACACATGCTGGGCAAGCACTTCTACTACTGAGCCCACACCACCAGCCCCCAAAATGATTTACCTCTGACTGAGTGATCTAAACATTTTATTCTATAAAATAAGCAATTCATCGGTGCAGAAAAGAGAAAGAAATTTCGTAGAGAAATGCTTAATGTTCAAAGACATTTCCGTCTTAGGCCTAGAGACAGAGTACACTTGTCTATCAACTCTAAATCTGACATTAAAACCAAGAACACTTACCAATAACATTATGTTTAGAACTGAAGGGATCTACAATTGTTTGATCTCGGTAACTTCGGAAACCCTGGATAATCACCTAGTAAAGAGAGACAGCCTTCAGAACACGCATAGAAGAACTTCCATGGCAACATTCTTTCCATTTCTCACTTCTCGTTTAACACCAGACAGAAACATTCCATTTCGTTTTGGAGCGTGCACGTTAAAGATCTGCCAAAGCCCTTCCGATTATCCGCAACCACGGCTGGTGCAGCGTGGACGGGGGAGGAGAAGCAGCTCTCAAAATGAAGAGCTGTGCAGGGTAACCTGCGACACCGAACTCTGCAGCGCTATCTAAAGGTGTAGCAAGCCGGCGAGGGGGTCCCAGCCTGCCCGACTCCAAGCTCAGAGGGGGCACCCTTCAGTCAGACCAGGGAAAAAAAAAAGGGAGGGGGTGCTCAGAGTCTGACACGTCCGGCAGAAAAAGCACGGCCAGACGCGTGCGCACGGGCTCACCCCTGCGGCGGGCTCCTGCGCGGGAAGACCATTTTGACAGAAGTAAACAACTGAGCGATCGGGCGCGACGCGTTCTGCAACGAGGGTCCGCCCTTCGCGGGGCCGGCCGGCAAAGGCGGGGTGGTGACAGCCTGCGGCGCAGCCCGGCCCCGAGGCCGCCCTCCCCCGCGGCGGCCTGTGCCCGCCATCCCTGCACCGGGACGCGGCCCGCCGCAGCCCCTCACGAGCTCGCAGCCCGCGGCGCCCGCGAAGGCCGGGCCTCTGCACGCCAGCCGCCGCCCCCGGCGCTGCTCCGCTCCACAGCCCCGCGCCCTGAGGGGAGGCTCGGGCTGCGGAGGGACCCTCGGCCCGCCGGGGACCCTCGGCCCGCCCGGGGCCCGCTCCCCCCCACCCGCGGGTCGCGCCGGGACACCCCGCCTCCCGCGGCCCGTGAGGACGCAGGGCGCCAGCCCCTACCTGCTTGATGTACATGGCTCCGCGACCCCCGGCAGGGAGAGGCTTCCCCTCAGAGCAGCGACGGCGCGGCCGCAGAGACCCGAGCGCCGCAGGCCAGCCCCCTCCCACTGGGCTCCGCTCGCTCCCGCTCGCTCTCCTGCGGCCGAACAAAATGGCGGCCGCCGCGGGGGCGGAGCCCGCGGCCGGGCGGAACCACTCCGGGATCGCCACAGATCGCAGGGGGGGGTCGGGGCCAGCCCCGCTCTGTCGGCTAGCGAAGACCGCTCTCCCGCGGCCCTCCCTGGCGGGTTTCGCGGGATAACCCGTCTGGGAGCGTACGGTCGGCTGAGAACCAGCCGGGGCGCCGGCTCGGAGGAGCCTTGCCGGGAAGGCTGGCCCGAACCACCTCCGCCCGCGCGGACTATGGTCGCGCTCGCCGGGGGCGGGGCCTGCTCGGCGCCAAAGCCTGAAGGGAGCCGAGCGGAGCCAATCGCCGAGCGCGCCAGGGGTCACGCGCTCGCCCGGCTGCTTAATAAGGGTGGCCTAGCGGGCTAGCGCCCGACTTGAATGTGGGTCTCATTGAGACGGCCGGAATTCGGTGCTCGGAATCTCCGCGGCTCCATTATTCTCTTCATTACCTTAGAGCGCCGCCTGCTGGTTCTGAGCCTCCGGACAGCTCCGAGAGGACTGGAGCGCGCTAGAAAATTGGAAGGTTTTGTGTTTGACTGGGGAGATTGTTTTTGTTTTGTTTTTCCGGGGCCAGCTCTAGGGCTGGCCTTGACTTCGCCTTGTAGCGGAGGATAGCCTTGAACTCGTTATCTTTATCCTTCCTCTTTAAGTGCTGAGATAATAGATGTGCCCGCACCGCCACATCAGTCTTAAAATTTAATGATGTGCTAGGCGTGGTGGCACAAAAATGCCTTTAATCCCAGCGCTCGGGAGGCAGAGGCAGGCGGATCTCTGTGAGTTCGAGGCCATCCTGGTCTACAGAGTGAATTCCAGGACAGCTGGGGCTATTACACAGAAACCCTGTCTCGAAAATAATAATAATGATAATAATAATGATGATGATAATGTGGTAATATCCCGTGAGCCATAACATCTCCAAGTCTAGAAAGGATTGCACAATGCCACAAAGCAATTTCTTGAAATGTGGTAGGTATCCTTAAATGTATAGGATCTTTCAGACCTAGGTTTTCCTGGAACTCACTCTGTAGAGCAGACTAGCCTTGAACTCAGAGATCCACCTGCCTCTGCCTCCCCAGTGCTGGGATTAAAGGAGTGTGCCACCACATCCAACTAATGTTCACTGTCTTATCGATGTAGGACGTATAGTTCTGGGCCACTCTAAAATTTGGGACTGCCTAGTTTGGTCCTGGTCTCCGTTCCTGCTGCCTGAGGTGGTTCTCACCCTCCTAATTTCTAGACTCAACTGCCAGTCTTGTCTTGTGCTCCACTGGGAATCCTTTATCTGAAACATTGGCCAAATTCCACCCAAAGTTTGAGAAAAAGAAAGAAAAAATATGTTTTAAAAAAGGAAATGGTTCTATTTAAAAATTTCCCTTGGGGATTAATGTGAGGTTTTAGGTATTTCGTGAACAGAGTTCTAAGCCTTCAATTCCTAGGGATGAGGACTGGTGATTTAGGAAGTCTGCTGTACAAATTCAAAATTATTTTTGTTGTATATATGTTTCTACATCTGTTTAAAATTTTTTGTATATTGATACAAATGTAAAAATATTTTTGTCATACTGTATGTATGTTTCTACTTCTGTTTAGAATATTTTGTATATTGATGCAAATTAAGGTTATTTTTGGCATATTGCACTATACTTTTCTGTCTCTGGTTAAGATATTTTTGTATATTGTCACAATTTTGAGGTCATTGTTCCTATACTGTACCTCTGTTTAGAGATTGTTTATTTTCATGATGTGAAGCTTTAGTCTTTAAGCTATATAGGTTAATAGTCATCCATGTTTGTCATACTTATAGTTATGTTAGTTAGGTTTTCTAGGTGTGCAGAGATATATTCCACAAAGATAGGTAATCTCTAAACACTTCCTAGCCTAGAAAATATGGCATTTAAATGCTTTAATAACTTAGAATTCTGTCAGCACCGATCTATTCCCGAGAGGGTGTTGGCACTGAAGACACTCCATATGGAGTTTGTTTTCTTCTTGGCAAAACTGGCCTATTGGGGAAAAAAATGCCCTTGCCTTGGCTGCTGACAGTAAGCATGCTGTCCACTCCAGACAAGCAGGACCCAAGGAAAAGCTACTGCTGAACCTTGCCAAGATGGGGTAGGACAGTCCTTCAAATTTTCTTGCTTCTGAAAATGGTCTGTCAGATATTCGAGGCCTGTAGCCAAAGTTGGATGCCCCAACGTTGCAGGAAAACATTGACTGTCCAGGCAGCCAGCTGTCTCTGTCACTCCTTGCATTTTTCCGAAGTCTCTTGTTTGCACTTTCTGCTTACTCGGGTAATATTACTTTCCTTCTCAGGTCTTCGATGGAGTTGAAGACTGGATAATTACAGTTACAGTCCTCTTGAATCTTAGCTAAATGCACATTAGGTACAAGACTTAGACTCATCAGGACAACTACTGGAGTAATCTCTGTAATTTGCCAACTACCTGTGGTCTGGACATCAAGAATGTATTTCTTGCTTGATCTTGTTCTTGTTGGTTATAGTTCCATTTTTGTTTATTACCTTTTCTTTCTTCTGGACAATACTTGGTAATTATTCTTATATATAGTTTTATATTAAGATTAGAACCTTCTTAATTAGACAAAAGAGGGGAAGCATTGTGGGAATTCTATCCGTTTAGCCAACAGTATTGGGGTGACTAGCCCTATGGGCGTGATCTTCTCTGGGTACAGGGCCAGATAAGAATTGAGGAGGAGGCTTGCACACTCTCTATGATGGTGGAAGGCTCCCTGACCCCCAGACACTGCTCGGTGACCTGATCTGGACCTTTTCCCATCCCCCCGGTGGACGAAGAGGTAGCTGCACCACTTCATTCTGTATTCTTGTGTTATATCTATTCATCCTTTAATAAATAAGTCCTGATCCAAGACTTCCGTGGATTGCCACTTTAGAAGTCCTCGGCCCCTTCCCCAGCATTGTGTGGACTAGCCTGTGGCACACATCTGTGACCCCAGAACTCTCAGGAGGTGGAGGTGTGATCAAAAGTTCATCTTCTACCACCTAGCAGATTCGAATGAGACTCTATCTATCTGAAAATAAAATGAAACCAGAGAACTTGCGCAATGGCTTCCACGGCAATGCTACTTTGCTTCCTTTCTTAGGCCTTTACACATTTTATACAGTTAGCTAGTGTGATTGTAAAAGTAGGAAGAAAAGATTTTTTAACCCTAAAATATCAAATAGTGATTTTAGAAATGTATCTGTTGCCTTGTTTATATGTAGTTATTGTCTCTCTCCATGACAATACAATCCAAGAGATGGAAAATTTAATTTTGTCCCTGTTGTTTCCTTCAGCAATTCGTTTGCACAGAGTAGCCAAAACTTATAAATGAAAATGCACAGCACAGTCCTTGCCACAGTGCCTGCTCATGTCTGACTGCTCTGACAATACACAGGACACCTAATGTCAAGTGATGTGAAGTGGACATTAAGCAATAAAAAAGAATACTGAGGCATGCTACAAAGATGAATGATTTTTGTTCTGTTTTTAAAATTTATTCATTTATTATGTATATGGTGTTCTGTCTGCATGTATGCCTGCATGCCAGAAGAGGGCACCAGATCTCAATACAGGTGGTTGTGAGCCCCGATGTGGTTGCTGGGAACAGAACTCATGACCTCTGGGAGAGCAATCAGCACTCTTAACCTCTGAGCCATCTCTCCAGGCCCTGAATTACTTTTCTTTTTAATGCTAACAGAAGAAAACAACACAAGGTCTACAAAGCATATGGAATAAGAAGGTTGTAGGGTTTTTGGTGCAAAAAGTTGAACAAAATTGTACGTGAACATTTATAGCACCTCAGTCACAGTAGCTGAAAAGTAAGGGTACAGGTAGTTCATACAAAAGGTGCTCTCAGCCAGCAGAGTAATGGGGTAGGGGAGATGAGACAGAGAAAAGAGAACACCAGCAGTAGGTCCTCTGGGGTCAATCCCACTGGGAAACTCAGGGGAAATCAGTACAGTGTGTCTTAAAATTGTCATAGCAAAGCACAGGGCAACTTGAAAATTGCCTTCAGAAAGCTTGACTTCCCAACAGAATTTCAACTCTACTTGGCTGTGCAGCCTCCCCTTCGCCTCAGAGAAAGAGGAGAAGCAGAGAATTGAGCTGTATTGGTACAGCACTTACGGATGGAGTTTACACGCAAGGAGCTATCTGCAGCTTGCTGTTCTAAGGACCTGTGTTTGGGGTGGGATTTTTTTTTTTTAACATATGCAACCAAGTTAGCCTGAAACTTGCTGTGCAGCCCAGGTGGCCTGAAACTCTTGATCCTCTCGCCTCTAGGGCACTGGGATTACAGACAGAGAGCCACTATGCTGTGTATCTTTAATCTTCCATTGATTGTGAGTGTTTACACACCTTTGACTTGTTGCCTAACCTGGATGTCACCCTCTATACAGGCAGAATGTTGGTCAACCTAAAATGTATCATATAATCTCTTGAAATTAAGCAGCAGCTTACACATTTGTCAGTAGTTTATCTTTAACCAAGAAATGTGACCATCATGGCTGTGCAAGAAAAAAAAGGCACACTTAGACACTTTGAAATGTATGCTCTGCTGACCTGGCCTTCCCTCACCTCTGATTTTGTGCATCCTTGAGAAGGAAACTAGAGAGGTGGCATTATCTCTGGACCAGATGTTGAGGTGAACATCAGCTATAGAGACACACTGAGCTAAAGAACTAGAAGTTATGAAATTAAATCCCTACTGTCTGCAGATCATGCCTGAGGTCACAGCTATCTTTGGGATTGCTTTATTAAAAGAAAAATAGGCAGTCATTGGGAGTCCTGGTCATATTATGTCATCTGAGATGGTTTTAGAGTCACCATAATGGCTTCTGGAGAGGAAAGCTAGTGATTCTGGTATCTGGAGAGGAAGACCGTGTCTTCCTGCCCAACCTCTGTCCTAAATAAGTAACACAATGCCATCATATACAAGCATACAGCCAGGACAATGTCCCCTGTATGACTAGATTACCAGGACAATGCCACTGTGATGGCTAAATTGTCAACTTGACACAACCTGAATCACCTGGGCAGAGAGCCTCAGTGAATTATTATCTACATCAGGTTAGCCTAATGGCATGCCTGCAGAGGATCAGTCTCTGTCATTTGTATGGGAAGACCCACCCAATAAATGTGGATGCCACCTTCTAGTAGTGGCCAGTTAAAAGGGCATGGAAGCAGGAACACCTTTGCTTTTTTGCTTGCTTGGTTTCACTGTCACTGGTGAGTTCATCTCTCCTGCTGCTGCTGCTGCTGCTGATGATGATGATGATGATGATAATGATGATGTTGTTGATGATGATGATGATGAGTCCTTCCCTAATATTAGAACCAGTGTCTTTGGGCTTCCAACATGGACTGAAGACCAGGTAACTCTCTAGGACTCCTCAAGGCCTTTGGCACCAGATTGGGACTGCTGAGACACCCAGCCTCACAGGCTGAGCAACTACTAGGTCCTCAGCCTCTCTAGTGTGGAACAGCTATTGTTGGACTACTCTGTAAGCCAATTGGAAGTCCTCTTCCATTGTACATTCACTCTGTATGCTCTGATCCTGATCCTACACAGGACCCTCACCTGTACAGCCACCACATACAATTAGGCAGCCAAAAGAGTGCCTCCACATATAGCTGGGTTGAGTGCTCTGCAGAGTTTCTGAATGCCATCCCCATAGTAGTGCAATGTGAAGACCTGAATATGGTGGTATTCTATTTGTACTGAAATGTGATTTTAATTGTATGTTAATAAATAAAGTTGCCCGGGGGTCAGAGCTATTAGAGCCATAGAAAGAGTGTGGCAGTGGTGGCACATGCCTTTAATCCCATAGATCTCTGTGTGTTCGGGGATACAGCCAGCATTGGAGACATATGCCTTTAAGACCTGGAGGGCTGTACTTACAGGCAGTGACAAGGCAGTCATGTGCTTGGGTTTACAACCAATGAGAAGGCAGAACAGAAAGACTATTTAAAGACATACACACAGGAAGTAGGTCTCTTTCAGAGAACTAGGAGCACCGTAGGAAGGGTAAGGTTTTTGCTCTGAGCTCTGAGACCTCTTGGCTTTCTCTTTTACATTGGGTCTGTGTTTCTTATTTAATAAGACTGTTGGTTACATCTACACCTGAAGATAAGGATTTTGAATAAAAACATCCTCAAATATGAAAGCATCAAGAAAGGAGAGCACTAATGAATGCAGATGCTCTTGGTCTCTGTCTTAGTCACTGTTGAATTGCTGTAAGGAGACACCATGACCAAAGGAACTCTTGTAAAAGAAAGCATTTAACTGGGGGCTTGCTTACAGTTGTAGAGGTTTAGCCCATAATGACCACTGCAGGAAGCAGGCAGGAATTGGTTCCGAGAACTAAATGCTTTTTGTAGAGTTGTACCAGCTAGTACAGCTAGTAACACTACTGTCTAACTAGTACATAGGAGGTAAAAGAGGCAAGTTCAAACCCTGAAGAAACACTTCGAAAGAAAGGACATAGGATCTAAAAATTGATGGAAGAGGGTGGAGAGATGGCTTAGCCATTAAGAGCACTTATTCTTGTAGAGGACTGGGGTTCTCTTCCCAGCACCCACATGGAGGCTTACAACCATCTGTACCTCTAGTTCCAAGGGACCTCATACCCTCTTCTGAACTCTGCAGACACTGCACCAGTGTGGTCCACAGACATATGTGCAGCCAAACCACCCATAAACACAAAATAAAAACGAACAAATCTTTTAAAATATATGTATTTATTGTGTCTGTGTGTGCTTGTATGTGCACACGTGGAGGTCACAAGACGAGTTTATGGAACTGGTTCTCTCCTCGGGGTGGGTCCCGAGACTGAACGCAGGTCACCAGGCTTACACAACAAGCACATTTATTTACTCTCTGAGCATCCCACCAGCTGTCTTAGTGACTGTTGTCGTTCTCTGTGGTGCGGATGATCAAAGAATGTAATTTAGGCTCCAGAATGTAATGTAGGCTCTAGTAGCAGGAAAGTCCAGCGTCTGATGGACTGAAGCTTGGATGGCCATTTAGAATCATATTTATTGATTATTACACAAAAGTTATTTTTTTGGGTAAAATACGTTCCTCATACCAAAGACCCTTTGATATATTCTATATGTTCCCCGAAGGAAATCATTATACTCCTGCAACCATTAGTCCTTATTACGTGCTGTTTGCAGTACCCAATAATGCAAGTGTGCCAGCATAGTCTTGTGACTAAAGTAATGCAATGGATGGAGAACCCCTTCAGAAAAACAACTCTATAAATCACAGAAAACAATCACTGTTCTCTACTATGATTTCTCCAAAGTCTAAGTACCTCCAGCAAACAACTACCACATTCTAGTGTTGCCCTAGATACAGAGAGAAACAACTGTTTCGTTCTAATGTTTGCCCTGGATACAATGACTCTACTAGATTCCCACTAACAAGTTAGTGTTTCTGTTGCTGTGATGAGACACCATGACCAAGGCAACTCTTACAAAAGAAGGTGTTTAATTGGGCTTGCTATGGTTTCAGGGTCTTAGGCCATTATCATCATGGCAGGGAGCACAGTGGCACAAAGCAGACCTGCTACTGGACAAGCAGCTGCGAGTTCTACATCCTGATCCTCAGGCAGTAGGAGAGAGGAGGCAGAGAGGGCTGGACCTGGCGCAGGCTTTGGAAACCTCAAAGCCCACCACCAGTGACACACTTCTTCCAACAATCCATGCTTTCCAATCGTTTCCAACAATTCCACTCTCTGGTGACTAAGCACTCAAATGCATGAGCCTATGGGGACCATTCTTCTTCAAACCTCCACACCAACCCTTTACTAAACACTCTCCTCCTCTCCTCTCCTCTATAACTAGTTTTTCTGCCTGACCCACAGTCAGGACAAATCTATGTCACCCACCAGTCCCACAGCCACTCAGACCCAACCAAGTAAACACAGAGACTTATATTGCTTACAAACTGTATGGCCGTGGCAGGCTTCTTGCTAACTGTTCTTATATCTTAAATTAATCCATTTCTATAAATCTATACCTTGCCACGTGGCTCGTAGCTTACCAGTGTCTTCACATGCTACTTGTCATGGCAGCGGCTGGCAGTGACTCCTTCCGCCTTCCTGTTCTTACTTTTCTCCTCTCTGTTAGTCCCGCCTATACTTCCTGCCTAGTCACTGGCCAATCAGTGTTTTATTTATTAACCTATTAACCAATCAGAATAATTTGACATACAAACTATCCCACAACACTTCCCTTTTTCTTTCTTTCTTTCTTTTCTTTTTTTTTAAAGAGGAAGGTTTTAACTTTTACACATCTCCAAAGCCAGCTTGGTATATTTGGGAATTTGGGTGTAGCTTCTCTTACTACTTCCTGTTGGAGGGGGGGCGATGTATCTTATGGGGACACAAAGAAAATTTTAGGATTATGAAGTAGTCCATGAGGGTGTATCATCTGAGCCAGTTGCCTTGAAATGGTTCTGGAATTTGGATTATCTGGGCCTTGGTGTCATCGGAGACCTTTCAGGGGGTCTTGGCTGGTCAAACCTGATGTATCTTAATCTGGAACAAACCCATAGCCTCTGGCTTTCTGTGGAAACAAAAGCAGAGCCTCTTTTCCAAAGCAACATATCCTTATATTCAAATTTTGAAGTCAAGGTACCTTTAAAAATATACATTTTGGCATAACTCAACAGCTTTTGCAATCAAATGTTTTTCTTCAGTTACAAATATCAAAGAACATAATCCAGATTCTCTGTGTGGTAGCCATTTTTACATGGCTTATTTTTTATATTACCTTGAGCCTATTGCTTTAAACTGCAGCCTTCTAAGCCTGAAACGGCGCTGTTTCTGCTGGCTCTGCCCAGTTCAGCTTTCCAACATGGCGGTGGAATGTTTTCCGCCAGCTCTGGAAGCCATTAACTCTCAGAAATAGTGGGTCTATGCTTCCATCAAAGCAGCATGTAGCCCAGAAACCTCTTTTTTTGTTTTGTACTAGCAAAGGCTAAATCCACAAAGATGCAGCTTAATGTGCCACTTGCAGAGGCCTCATTCCCGCCATACTGCAGGTCAAGCACACACACCAGAAACCCACCATAATAGCTCAAACATGCAAGCTGCCACTAACTTGAGAGAAACAACTAGGAACTGTTTTTAGCTCCGTTTTAAAATCTTTTTCTCAGGTTTTAGGGGGAAACTCTTGCCAACACGTTGGGTGCCATTTGTAGCTAGAGTTTTCTTGCCTGACCCACACTCAGGACAAATCTACACCGGCTAGTCCCACAGCCACTCAGACCCAACCAAGTAAACACAGAGACTTATATTGCTTACAAACTGTATGGCTGTGGCTAGGCTTCTTGCTAACTGTTCTTATATCTTAAATTAATCCGTTTCTATAAATCTATACCTTGCCACGTGGCTCATAACTTACCAGCATCTTCACATGCTGCTTGTCATGGCAACGGCTGGCAGTGACTCCTTCCGCCTTCGCCTTCCTGTTCTTTCTTTTCTCCTGTTAGTCCCGCCTATACTTCCTGCCTAGCCACTGGCCAATCAATGTTTTATTTATTGACCAATCAGAGCAACTTGACATACAGACCATCCCACAGCACAACTCCCCTCCCCTCCCCTCCCCCTCTTCTTCTTCTTCTTCTTCTTCTTCTTCTTCTTCTTCTTCTTCTCTCTCTCTCTCTCTCTCTCTCTCTCTCTCTCTCTCTTTCTCTCTCTCTCCTCTCTCTTCAGACAAGGTGTCTCTATGTAGTCCTAGCTGTTCTAGAACTCTATAAGTAAACTAGGCTGGCCTCGAACTAACAGAGATCCTTTTGCCTCTGCCTCCTGGCTGCTGGAATTAGAGGCCTGTGCCCCATGACTGGCTTTCCACTAAACTCACTCTTCTTTAAGTTTTTTGAATTGAAATTTTGTTTTATGTGTATGGGTACTTTGCTTGCATGTATGCATGTATGTAATACTTACATGCTTGGTACCTGCTGAGGTCAGAGGAGGGTGTTGGAGCCCCTGGAACTGGAGTTACAGAAGGTTGTGAGCCACCATATAGGCACTAGAAATTAAACCTGGAACAAGTGCTCTTAACTGCTGAGCTAGCTCTGTAGCCCTCTACTAAAATCTTACTCAAACAGAACGGAAACAGTTCTGACACACATCACACCTTGCAATATATCACTGGAGTCCACTCCTCCTGGACCGGATCATTTAAGCAATCATAACAGTTTTTACTCTTGAAAGCCACTGAAAAGCAGGGAAAAGTTCACGAAAAGCAGGGAAATGCCATTTTACTCATGATTTTTCATTTAGTTATGAAAGCAGAGCACCATGAAATGCAATTCTCTGTATCAATTAAAAATACACACATTCAATAGATCATTACCATTTTGAGATTATTTTCCCAGGGTTATATTTGTTTTTGTTGGAATTTACTATTATCTGTTGAATCTTATCTTAAATTTTGGGTTTTTATTTTGCATGTTTTTGTGTTTTGATGTGATTTATGCAGTAATTCATTTTGATTATATAAATGAATTGCTTCGCAACCCTTAAAAAAACCTGGCTCTTCCCAGTCAATTTGAAAAACACTGTTCCATACACCATTATCTGTAAAGTGGATGTAAACGTTTACCTTTTTTTGTTTTGGGTTGGTTTTTTGTTTTTTTTTGACACAGGGCTCACTATTTAGTTCCAGCTGTCCTGGAACTCACTATGTACAACCTCAGAGATCTACTTGCCTCTGCCTTGTGCTGGGATTAAAGGCTTGAACCCAGCTTTTATGTTCTCTGAAACAGGCTCTCCCTAGGTAGCCCAGCCTAGTCTGGAACTTACTATGTAGCTCACAGCAATCCTCCTGCCTACACACCCTAAGTTCTAAGATTACAGAGCCACTACACTTGACTCGACTTTCAACTGATCACAATTTGAGACTTGGTGGGGTCCAGTAGGAAAACCACACAAAAAGAACGCCAAAGGACACTTGTCGCCTGCTAGAAAGGCAAATAGGTTGTTCTCGAGCATCAATTCTCATTATTTCCACTAGAGGGCACTCTTACACTCATAACTGTGAGGCATTTCAAAGCTAAGGTGCCCTTAAACCAAGGGGGTGGGGGTGGGGCAACAAAAATCAATGACCATTTACTGAACACTCATCCCATTTTGTGCCGTACTAAGACTCAATAAAGGCTTTGTGGCTGGAAAGATGGCTCAGTGAATAAAAGGCGCTTGCCACCAAGCCTGATGACCCGAGTTCAACCCCTAGGACTCACGTGGACCCATGTGGACACTTGGTAGAAGAAAAGGGCCTATTCCAGCCAGAGTCAGCTGACCTCCACATGCACATCCCATGGGCCTTTCCCCACCCCACAAATAAATAAACAAACGAATGAATACTAAAAACCCATTGAAGACTTTAAACCCAGTGACTGTGTACTTGTGGCTAAAATCCAAGATGGCCGTGGAAAATATAATGGATGCGCGGTGAGAGAGACAGCTTGTAGAATGAGAAAGTCCTGGGTATTGATTGCACAACAATAGAAATGTAAACATGCAAACATTGAATGTACATTTAAAATAGCATGGTAAGTTTTGTGTTCTTTCCAGTTTATAACTTAAGAGAGGGAATGGGTGGGTGACAGACTTGGTGCCCCGTTCCCAGAGCCTGGAGTAGGCAGGGACTCTTCACGGGCAGCTATAGCTCACAGGCGTGGAGACGAGAGACAGCCGGGCACAGGTCAGCAGCTCAAGGGTGATCTGGGCTTTTACTTTCCATACACAGCAGGAGTTTGTGTAACACACACACTTTGATTTCATTTTTATTAATGCGTGTAGGCACGCATGCGCCATGGCACGCATGTGGAGGTCAGAAGACAGACTGCTCCTCTAGAGGATGGGGGGGGGGGGGGGTCCTGTTCTCTTTCCACCGAGCCATTTCAGGACTGAGCTCAGGTTTGGCGGCAAGAATACCTTTACCGGCTGAGCCATGTCACCCACCTCCTTTCATGGGGGTCACCACTACTAATCCTTTAATGACAAGTACTCTAGAGACAAGACAAGCAGATCTCTGAGTTCAAGGTTAGCCTCATCTACATAGTGAATTCCTTGCTACACAGTGAGACTCCTGTCTCAAAAAGTTATACTGATTTCTTCCTCTCCCCCTCCTCTCTTCGCTCTCTCTCCCTCTCTCCTCTCTTCTCTCTCTCTCCTCTCTCTCTCTCTCTCTTTCCCCCCCCCTCTCTCTGTGTCTGTGTGTGGTGTGTGTGTATTCGGGCCCACATGTGTCACAGCCCACATGTGGAGACCACCTTCAGGATGAGCCCAGCTCTCTCCCTCCGTCAGCAGGTCCCAGGTTGTCGGGGTGGCGGCAGCTCAATCTCAGGGAGCTACCACTACAGGCCTTAGCCTATTACTCTGCCTAGGAAATGTGGCAGCCTCCGTTCCATTACTTGCCATTTTTGCATGCATGGACTCACCATTTGGTGAGCGCTCCCTCTGTCCCAGGTGTTTTGTAAGTCCCTGCAGGGCGGCAATGAGTGGACAAATGCTTACAGAATACCTCCTGGCTGAGAGCCTGAAGGTCCTAGTCACTGCCTTAATTTCGCCCTTTCCAATCATTCACCAGTGGGTCTCTGGGAATGGCCGTCTCAAGAAGGCAAATGGAAGAATCACTTCAGAACCACAGAGTCCTAAGGTTGCCGTGACAACAAGATGAGAGAAAATGGTCAAGGTCAGTGGCTCCAGGGCAGCTCTGAGCCTCAGCTAAGCATCCACTCAGTGTCACCTTTTGACTCTAACAGAACCTCACTGGAGTGAACCTTTGAAATCCAAAAGGAGAGGCCCACGCATTGACAATTCATCTGCAACCACCCTTGCCTTGCTCCAGTTCCGCAGGTGTGCAGAAGGGGCTCCCTCCAAAGCTGTTGGATACCACGGAAGCTGTGCGGGATCATGAGCAAGAATTTGGTTTAAGAACCTAATAAAAGGGCTGGAGAGATGGCTCAGAGGTTAAGAGCACTGGCTGCTCTTCCAGAGGTCCTGAGTTCAATTCCCAGCAACCACATGGTGGCTCACAACCATCTATAATGAAATCTAGTGCCCTCTTCTGGCCTTCAGGGACACATGCAGGCAGAACACTGTATACTAAATAAATAAATCTTCTTTAAAAAATAAAAATAGAATCTAACAAAAAGCAGCTGTGTGGATTTGGATACTACAAATGTTGTTGAACTTCGGTTTCCCCATTTGTAAAGTGGAATAGTAGTAGCACTTCAGAGGGTATTTATTATGAGGATGTAAATTCACAGTAAGTGGCAGACAATTGACACTCACTTGAAAACATAAGCTGAGCTGGAGCCCAGAGATCACCTAACTCCTTCATTCTTTAACTGAGAGATCTGAGGCCCAGCAGCCTGGCAAGACTTGAAAGTCAATAAACAGCGAGTTAGACAGACCTAGTTTTAAACCTTGGCTCTACCCATGTCTTCAGGAATTCCTTCTAACCTGTGAAATGTAGACAGGTTGTTGCCAGGACTAAAGAAGATATGTTAAACTCCTTATAATGTTTCTTTGGTTCATTCCTTCTCCCTCCGTCCTTCCAGAGTCAAACTAAGTCCTAACTGAAAGCACAGGCCCCAGTGATCAGCAGCTGACCTGAGTGGACGCAGGCTAGGGACCCAGGCAGATCCCAACCCACACGGAGTCCCTCCCAACGGGCAGGACTTCCTGCAGTTTGCTGGTCTGTAAAAGGTGAGCACCTCCAAGTGCTAGTGTGAAACCTGTGCTCTTTTTGGAAATATCTGGTAAGTTTCTCTTCCCCTTGAATTTTTGAGACAGGGTCTTGCGATGTAGCTCTGACTGTCCTGGAACTCGGCGAATCTTCCGGCCTCATCCTCTGAAATGCTAGGATTATAGGCACACAGCACTATGCCTGGCCTAAATGTTCGTTGTTTTGTCTTGCAGCCGTGGCTTTGATCAACGAGACTCTCCAGTAGATAAGCAGCAATGCTGATATTCATTATCAATTGCTTCATGTTTTTACTTGTGTGCTAGGCTGTTATCACAGCTGGAGTTCACAGGATTCAACAAGACTTTTGCTCTCTCATCCCTTACAGTCCAGAAGAGATATAGTAGCTGAGGCCGTGGATCAATTTGTTAAAGGGCTAGCTTAACCTGGGTCCTGTTCCCAGCATGGCCAAACAATGGGCCATGGTGGCACGTGCCTGCAACCTCAGTATTTGGGAGGTAGAGGCAGGAGGATCATAAGTTCAAGGTCATCCTCTGCTGTGTGTTCAATAGGATGTCACCCTGCATTACATGAGACCTCAGTTCAACAAAAACAAGAGCTAGGTCATGGCCACAGGACTGTGGGCTTTAAGGACAACCTAGCTACTTAGCTCTTGAAAGTCTAGGCTCTGGAACTGGGGAGAGAATCAATAAAGTACTTGCCATGCAAACATAAGACCGCACGCGCACACGCACGCACGCACGCACGCACGCACAAAGATGGAGGACATTGTGGTGTGCATTTATAATCTCAGAGTTAGAGAGATAGAAAAAGGAAGACCCCTGGGTTCACTGGTCAGCCAGCCCAGTCTACTAGCCAGTTCTAAATCAATAAGAGACCCTGTCTCACAAAACAAGGTGAATAGCAGACAACATCCAGAGCTGACCTCTGGTAAACACACACACACACACACACACACACACACACACACACACTCCCCCAAACAGGTGCACACCCACCCACAAAAATATGCATGCATGAGCTTGCATCATGTTCACACATGTGCAGACGCGGAGCCAGACAGCTGAAATTACTGCAAGCCCTGCTGTGTTTGTCATCTCAGGTACTCCTGACCCGTCCTGTGTTCCCACACACTCGTGGCCAGAATACTTCACCTCTGGGCTACCCTGAATACTAAATGATTTTGTTTGGGTAAAGGACTCCGAATGGGGCCAGGCACATGGGAAGTTCTCTGTGCATGCTTGTTTAATTAATAAAAACATGGTAGCATTCAGATGGGAAAGTGACTTTCAAGCAGAGGAAATAGAGACCATGAGAAATCGAGTGTGGTCCCTATACTTGGCTCACCCATACTTCACTGAAAATATTCCCAGCAGCCACTCCTGGGACGGACTGTGGAGAACTTTTTGTTGATGACTCTTAGTTTGCAGGTAAAGAAACTCAAGTCAGAGAGAAAAAGTAGTTTGCCAAGCTAGGAGGGTAGAATACCCAAACACAGGGCTGGAGAGGTAGCTCAGTGGTTAAGAGCACTGGCTGCTCTTCCAGAAGACCTGGGTTCAATTCCCAGCACCCACATGACAACTCACAACTGTCTGTAACTACAGTTCCAGGGGATCTGACATCCTCACACAGACAAAACACCAATGCACATAAAACAACAATAACAACAATAATAATAAAATAATATCAAAACGCACCTATTTCCCAAGCTCTAGAATCTATGAATATCTGACATTTTATGTCAGAGGGACTTTGCTGGTGTGACAGTTAAAGATTTTAAAGTAAGGAGACTATCTTGGCTTATCGGGATGGGTCCAAGGTCATCACAAGTTCTTTATAAGAGAAAAGGAGACAAAGTGTTGGATGTTGGGGTGGTGTGCATCAAGGGACCAAGGCTTGTGTGTGTGACTAGGACCTCCGCTCTCTCTACACCCCTTTCCCCAATGGCGCCCTTCTGATCGGAGCCCTTATTTTTCTGCTCTTTGTTCCAGGCACCAAGTTTGCTACTTTCAGCTTTGATAAAATGCCCTTCTCCCCTGCTGCCTTTAGTGACAGGTCAGAGGGCCTCGCCTCAGCAGCAGAAGCCAAGTGTAATCAGAAAGCCAATGGGAACCTCTGGCAAGAAGTCCCCTTTGAGCAAGGTTCACAAACAAGGCTGATGAGATCTGGTACGGTAGGGAAGTACAGTGGGGGTCTCCTGGGAGATAAGACCTGGTGAGTGAGCTGGGAAACTGGCAGGATACCACTCCTCCAAAGCTGTGTGCAGAACTAGCCTGGGCAAAGAGGCTTATTTTTTTCTAATTTTTTAAAAATGTATTTATTATGTATACAGTGTTCTGCCTGCATGTATGTCTGCATGCGAGAAGAGGGCACCAGATTTCATTACAGATGGTTGGGAGCCACCATGTGGTTGCTGGGAATTGAACTCAGGACCTCTGGAAGAGCTGCCAGCACCATTAACCACTGGGCCGTCTCTCCAGTCCTGTAAAGAGGCCTATTAAGTCTGGATTTTGAAGGGATTGGTTCTAGCCCTCTCTTTTGAATACTCCAAATCTATGAAAGCTTGAGTCTCTTATGTAAAATGGAATAGTGTTTGCTTTAGAAGTATGCTCCTCCTCTGACATACTTTAAATCATCTCTAGATAGTTATGACAATGTAGTTACAATACAGTTCTTCTGTGTTGTTTAGGGACTGCCCAGGACAGACACAGGTGACTCTTTGTTTACAGTTTGGTTGTGGAGTCAGGGTCTTGCTGTGTAGCTTTTGTTGGCCTGGAACTTGCTGTGCAGACTAGACTGGCCTCTAACTAAAGGTGGTTCTCTTGCCTCACCTCCTAAGGGCTGGACTTAGAGGAGTATGTCACCATGCCCATCTCAGAAACAGTTGTTGTTTGAGACAGGGTCTCTATGTAGTCCTGCTGTCCTGGAACTCACTCTGTAGACCAGGATGGCCTTGAACTCATAGAGATCCACCTGTCTCTGCCTCCTGAGTGCTGGGTATGTGCCACCACGCCCTGCTTCAGACACAAATTTTAAAAATATTCTGGAGCCGGGCGGTGGTGGTGCACGCCTTTAATCCCAGCACTCGGGAGGCAGAGGCAGGCGGATCTCTGTGAGTTCAAGGCCAGCTTGGGCTACCAAGTGAGTCCCAGGAAAGGCGCAAAACTACGCAGAGAAACCCTGTCTCGAAAAATCAAAAAAAAAAAAAAAATTCTGGATGTGTATATATATATTTGTTTGTGTTTTTGAGACAAGGTCTCAGATAGTCCATACTGGCCTCCAACTTCCCATGTAAGTGGAGGATAGTGGCCTTGAACTCCTGATTGTCCTGCCTATCCCTCCTAAGTTCTAGGAATACAGGCATTAACCAACATGCCTAGCTTTCTTTGAGACAGGACCTCACCATGTAGCTCCGGGTAACCAGAAACTCACTATGTAGACCAGGCTGGACCTCCTGCCTCTGCCTCCTGTGTGCTGGGATAACAGGCATTTGCCATAAAACCTGGGGTTAGTTAAACCCAGGAATGTAGAACCTTCAGCAATGGAGGACCAATTATATTTGGACAGAAACATCTGTGTAGCAGAAAGAGAAAGTAATCAGGGTACTGCTATTGGAAAAATCAACAACAACAAAATCCAGGGTCGGCCTGGAGTCAGGGTGATGGATGATGCTGGGATGGATGGGAATATCAACTTACCTGAAGTTTCTGGAAGGCTGTTTGTCAGTAGGGAGCACCAATTCTTCCGGACGTTTATCATAGCGTAGCGGCTGCCAAGATACTCACTGCAGCATTGTTTACAACGGGAACTGCTGGACAGCGCAGGTGAGTTAAATACATGGTGTGTGACTGTGTGGGTCACTACACCCCACACTGTTTTAAAAACTGATGCTGTGGAAGGAGACTGAGAGAAGCGAGCCGATGTTAATACCTACGCTGGGGGAAAGAGCAGGTGGCATGAAGCGGCACGAGAATGAGATCACATTTTTAGAGATTTTAGCTTATTTTTAATTATTTAACTATGTGTTTTTATGTGTCTAGGTACGTGTGCATGCAGGTGCCTGCAAAAGCCAGAAGAGGGCGTTAGATCCCCTGGTCCTGGGGTTACAGGTGGTTGTGAGATATTTGATGTGAGTGCTGGGATCCTACCTCAGGTCCTCTACAAGAGCAATTACGCACTCTTAACCACTAAGCCATCTCTTCAGTCCCGAGACCCCATTTTTAAGAACAACAATACATTAAAAAAATCCAAAAAGATATATAATAAAATGCCTCTGATTACTGTCTCTAGCTGATGGGGTTGGAGGAGGCTCCAGTGTTTTTCCTTTGGCTTACCAAATGTTTTCTAGTTTAATAACTAACATGATACATGCAAATCATCTGTAAAAATAACTAAAAGGAAGCAAACACTAGTGATACCCGCTTTGCGCCTAGAAGTTGCTATTTGGCATCTTGCTTATTCTCGGCAGAGTCCTGTAGGGAGGTAGGGAGGTGTTAGTAGCTTCACTCTACAGTGTGGAAATGGACACCCAGTAACTCACCTATAATCACACAGTTCCTGAGGGCCAGAACCATCATTCCCAGCTGTGCCCGGCCACTTGCCTCCTGAAGAATTCCCCAGTGTCTCTGGGATTTGTTCTACGCAACTTTTTAATGGGGTGGGGGGGAGGTTGAGGCAGTCTTGTTTTATAGCCCTGGATGTCTTTGAACTAAATATGTAGTCCAGGCTGGCCTAGAACTCACAGCAATCCTCCTGCTTCAGCTCCCCAGTGTAGGATTACAGGGGTGAATCGGCAGCCCTCTTGTGTATTTAGTAGCCCTGACTTGCCTTCCTATCAGGACAGACGTGGTGCTGCCCCTGAACTTGAGGATTGGTCTTGGAAACAGCACATCTATTTCCTGTCTCCTTGTTCCCATTCTTGTTGATAAATCAGAATAAACTGGTCTCTTGAAACTTGATTAGGGAGAGGGGAGCTGTGGGGAGCTGGTACTCTCCACAAGGACTAGGCCTAGGGGCCAAACTCACAGGCTCTGACTGGTTGGTTTCCTGGCTGCTTTCATAGGAGCTCCTTCACCCTGATGCCTAGAAGGCAGGTCATTGGGAACAAAGCTTTGTCTTCTGCAAATACCAGTACCTAGGTGACACCCCCCATCCCCTCCCACCCCAGTTATCCAGCGAATACTAACCTAGGACCCTGGGATGAACATTGTTTCCATCGCGAAGTAACTAAAAAGAGAGACACACCAGCCTAGAGTTGGTGCCATACTACTCTGTACAGTGTTTGGCATAGAACCCTCCAACGTGGAATAGATTCATCCCTGGCCACAGAAACCATGGTTAGTAAGTTCCTTAATCATGGGAACCTGGGAGAGATCACTTCTGCTGTCACTCACCTTTGCCTGCATGTGCAAATCTGTCAGAACACATGGGCATGCATGTATTACATATGTACACATGCCTAAACAACACATCTACACGGATTATTATGTGGATACTTAGGAATAATATATATCAGTACACGATATATAAATATATATTATGTATATACATGCATGGGTGTACAAGTATCCTCTGCACTTTAAGTTAGATTCTTGGCTCTAGCAACAGGTAACGGAAGGATTTAATAAGGGGCTTAAAGGTACAAATGTGTGCTGGGAGCCAAGATGTCAGGTTCCAAGTATAAGCCTGAGCCCCTGGCCACTCTCCCCAGAACCCTTGACCCAGCAGAGTATGATGTGGTATCTCCGGAGACCCGAGAGGCACAGGTCGAGCACTTGAGCATAAGGGCCCGGCTTAAACAAGAGTATCTGCTTCAGTACAACAACCCCAAACGCCAAACACACATTGAAGATCCTGCCTTGATTCATTGGACTTAGGCAAGATCAGCAAATACTTATCCTAATTTCAGAGCCACTCCCGAGAACTCACTTTTAAGAGCTGTGTTGGCATTTGTGCCCCTCATCTTCTGATATTGTGTTTTCAAAACAGACAGGGACAGAAAGGGAAGACTTACCCAGGAAAGAAAATAGACTGAACATTTGACCTCTCCTATTAAGTTCAGCAAGGAAGTCTTGTTGCTTGGCTCCCTTGGGGGAGGAGGTGAGAAGGCACCATGTCAATAACACAGACACTGGGAGTCTGTTGGAGGCAAATAACGAACTCATTTATTCCATAACAAGGAAGGCCTTATACACCCTCCTCCCAGCACCCAGTCTGTGTGGTTGTCCCTCATTGGCTGGGTATGATCAGGAACTCTGACATTGACTGTAGCTAGGTCCTCATGCAGACTCCAGGTTGGCTCATAAGGAAGTACGTTATGTGCATGCCTTGGCAACTGGTCTGAGCCAATTTCCTCGACCCTATGGGCCTGTCCTACTACAAAGACTCTTATTTATTTCTTGCATAAGTAAATCTTCTATTAATCACTGAAAAAAATGAAAAGAAAGGGGCTTAAGCCCTGCCCCCACCCACTCCAGGACTCACTTTCCTAATTCATAAAGCAGAAAGAGGTACAATGCCTAGCTTGTCACGCTGTTGCAAGGATCAAATTAAAGTACTGGTCTGACGTGGTAATGCACACCTTTAATTCCAGTACACCAGAAAGCAGAGGCAGGGGGATGTCTGTGAGTCTGAGCTTGAGCTTGGTCTACAAAGTGAGTTCTAAGACAGCCAGGGCCACATAGTGAGATCCTGTCTCAGGAAAAAAAAAAAAAAGGAAAGAAAGAAAACAAAAGAAAGAGTAGGCTTTCTTTAGGTCAGAAGTCCCCCAAGTGGTCAGAGAATTGGACAAGCTGTCAGTATTTCCTGAAGCCCCAGACTATGTTCTCCTATCTGAAACAGCTGAAGGAAACGTGGCAGAAAGGAATGGCTGTGGGCTGGCTGCATGAGTCCAACTCTCTCCTTCTGACATCCATTCAGTGGGATATTCACCTTGTTGAATGTCTACTGTGATTCAGGCCACATCTTTGATGCCACATAAACAGAAGACAATTTTTTGGTGTGTGTGTATGTGTGTGTGTGCGCATGCGCGTGCGCGCATGTATGTGTGTGTGTTTCTGAGACAGGGTCTCCCAGTGTAACCCTGTCTGACTTGGAACCCACATACAGACCAGGTTGGCCTTCTGCCTCCTGAGTGCTGTGGGGTTATAAGTGTATACCACCATACCCAGCTTAAAGAAGAATCTTTTTTGAAACCAGGTTGGCTTCAAACTCACAGAGATCCCTGCATCTGCCTTCCAAGAGCTGGGATTAGAGCCATACGCCACTACCTCCCCAGCTTAAAAAAGAATCTTTAAAGAAAACTTATACACAGTAAAGTGGGTTTTTTCCTTCCTGTATACAATCCTATGTACTTAGACACACACACAGATAAACTCCCACCAGGATATAGAACAGCTATCAGACTTTTAAGATTTATTTGTTATGTATACAGTGCTCTGTCTGCATGTATTTCTGTATGCCAGAAGAGGGCACCTGATCTCATTATAGATGGTTGTGAGCCACCATGTGAGTGCTAGGAATTTAATTTAGAACCTCTGGAAGAACAGCTAGTGCTCTTAACCTCTGAGCTATCTCTCCAGCTCACCATTGGACTTCTAGTTAGATACTGTGGTAGTTTGAATGTAATCAGCCCCCATAAGCTCACAGGGAGTGGCAGTATTAGGAGGTGTGGTCTTGTTGAAGGAAGTGTGTCACTGTGAAGGTGGGCTTTGAGGGTTTGTATGCTCAAGCCACACCCAGTGAGGCTGAGATCACTTTCTGTTGCCCTCTGATCAAGATGTAGCCAGTGCCATGTCTGCCTGCACACTTCCATGCTCCCAGACATGATGAGAATGGATTGAACCTCTGAACTGTAAGCCGCCCTGATTAAATGTTTTCTATATAAGAGTTGCTGTGGTCATGGTGTCTCTTCACAGCAATAGAAACCCTAACTAAACCCGGGTGGTGGTGGTGGTGGTGGTGGTGGTGGTGGTGGTGGTGGTGGGGTACACCTTTAATCCCAGCACTCGGGAGGCAGAGGCAGGCGGATCTCTGTGAGTTCGAGGCCAGTCTGGTCTACAGAGTGAGTTCCAGGAAAGGCACAAAGCTACACAGAGAAACCCTAACTAAGATAGATACTAAGGAAATTAAGCAAGAGAGAGTTTGAGTAATGATCCAGGGTCAGCAGGCTCATGTTGACCCAGATGACAGAGGGACTGTGAGTGTGTGTGTGTGTGTGTGTGTGTGTGTGTGTGTGTGTGGTGCATGTGTAGTGTGTGTGGGTACATGTGTAGTGGGGAGTGCATGTGTGTGTGTGTGTGTATATGGTGCATGTTTGTGTGTGTGGTGCATGCTTGTAGGGGGGTGCATGTGTAGGCTGTGTATGTGGGGTGCGTGCATGCGACCATTCCCAGCCATTTTTTAGGATTTAGATAGTTTCCTTTTGTCTGTGAGGATGGTTCTGAGGCAAGAAATACCTTAACCTTTAGAATTTTAAGAGTTCTAAGCTGGATGCGGTAACCCCAGCACTTAGGAGGTGCAGGCAGGAGAATCAGGAGGAGTTTAAGGTCATCTACACTTTCAGAGTGAGTTTAAGGTTAGCCTGCGCTACAGAAGACCCTGTTTTGAAACAACAAAAGACTTGTAGAGGCTTCAGTGCAGCCCGATGGTCTTAGGTTCCCCCTGGCCGATCTACCCCGGGGAAGCCTCCTTCCCATCTGACCCTCAAGGAGCTCGTGGTTCCCTCCCCTCTCAGGCACCCCTGGTGGTTCTCAGCCTCTGGGAAGCCCTTTCTGAGCAAATAGGAGAGAACTGGGGTTTCCCCAAAATACACACACTCCTTTGACATCTGTCTTCCCACATGTGTCCTGACACATGCGTGAGAGACAAGAGAAGTGGTGAGTAGGCACCCCTGGGGAACCCACAGCCAGTGACTACCTCCTTAACTTCACGGCTGAGGCTGTCCCACCAGACCCCCTGTAGACACGGTTGTGGAAACGCACTAAGCGGAAAGTACGTCTCTCAGCACACACAGGAGATTACAGAAGGGCTGTCCAGTCCTCCAGAGCCAGCCAGAGGCTACGATCTTTGTGGTACTTGCTGCTAAGTGACAAAGTAAGAGCGTTGGAGAACAGGGGACCCTGAGTGGACAGGAAGTGGTCACTGTGATTCAGCCACAAGCTTTTCTTGCAATGTTACTGTCAAGAGTGACACAGGCCTTGGAGAAAGTCACTGTGCAGAAACCGGAGAGTGGGTGGACGAGGGAAACTTGGCAGTGAAACCAGGAAGGAGTACAGCCTCCTGCTACGTGGGTGGGCATCTTCCGGGACCTTGGGGCCAGCCTCAGCCTCAGTCACGGAGAAAATCCTTCTCTAAGAGAAGGATGGTCCCTAAAGGCAGGTTCTCACTGCTTTCCTGAATCGCAGGCCTTATTGACAGAGAGTTACTGTTTGCACAGGTCACTTTACTTCTCCAGGCTTCTATTTTTTGTTTGTTTGTTTTATTTTTTAAAGAGATACCAAATCTCTAGCTACTAGTAGAGTTGTTGTGAAAATCAAGTAACACACATAGACACGCCACACTCACACGCACACCCCGAGATAAAGATTTAAGGTAGGTGGAAGTTGTACACAATGGCAGTTACTGTGTTATAGTCAGAGACTCCCGGAAGTGGAAGCCTTAGTCCAAATCATCAGGTGAAAAACAATATGAAATATAAAAGGCTTGTGATGTCTCCAGGTAGTGAAACAGAGGCACAGCTGTACCCAAGAGCAACTCTGGCCCTTTCTGTCTTTCTTTCCTGCCCCTGCCCTCCCCTTTACCGTAGATCAGTCATCTCCTACGTGTGTGCTATCAGCTAATTCCCACACAAGGTTTGCACAGCGGCGGCTCCATCTCTAGGCTTCCATGCCATTCAAAATGCTTCCATCGCTCCTCTCAGCAATCCTGCTGAGAGCTGTCTCCAGCTGGGGCATGGCAGCTGGCGCCTGTGGTCCCAGCTGCTCAGGAGGCTGAGGTAAGCAGGTCAGCCTGGACAACATGGAAAGACCTCATCTCCAAGACAGCAAGACCCTCCCAAGCCCTTGTCTCCAGCCTACCTCTGGGGCAGTCCTCTGAGATGCTGTCTCCTCCCAGGACACTGATCTACCACCCAAACACCATGCCAGCTCAACACATTGCACCCAGCCTTCTCCAGGAAGTTCACCAACCAACAGCCAACACACACTTGCAGAAGAGGACAGTGTCCTAGCCTGTAGGAGGATCCTTCATGTCATGGCCCTCTCAAAAATTATGAAAAGGAATTTAATTCTAAGCAGCCATCCTTTCCTCTCTGTTTTATGTCAGGCCCCCTTCTAAGTGCTGTCCGTGAAACATCTTTATCTTTTTCTCGGGAAGCAAGAATTCCTCCTCAGCTATTATTCCCCCTGGATTTCGCCTGACCTCTAGCGTCTAAACCCTTAGAGGCTGTTCTTGACCTGGTGGGCTCGTCATTGCTCCTCCATGCCCTGTGGCCTCTGTCGTCAACACTCACCACCTCCTCCCTTGGCTCCTGACTCCAACATCAGCAGCCTCTGGACAGCTGCCCCTGCCCGGTGAACTGGTGTGTCACATGACGGGGCTTCTGAACAGCTCTCCTCTATCCCCCTGCAGCACTGGCTCCCCAGATTCAAGCTCTTACAGCAGAGAATGGGTTTTTTCCCTCAACGGTAATGTGGATTGGACCCAGGGCCTTGCTGGATCTACACAAGCACTTTCCCAAATGCTATTCTCCAGCCAGCTCTTGCTGTTGTGAGACAGGTTCTCACTGTGTAGTCCCGGCTGTCCTTGAACTTGCTATGTAGACCAGGCTGTCCTCTAATTCAGACAGATCTACCTGCCTCTGCCTCCCCAGTGCTGGGGTTTAAGCTATGCATCACCACATGGGGCTTCTAGCCCTCTTCTTTACTTTCTATTTGAGACAAGGTCTCCTTAAGCTGCCTGGGGTGACCTTGAACTAACTCAGCCCAGACAGGCCTTGAACTTTCAGTCTTAGAACTTCAGCTCTCAGGCAGCTGGGACTACAGGCCTGGGCCACCAAACCCAGTTTGAAATTTAATCACCTTTTATTCCAAGATTTGTTATTTTTGTTTGATGTGTGTGACTGTTTTGCTTGCATAGGTGTGTGATACATGTGTGCCTGTGCCACAGAGGCCCGAAGAAGACATTGGATCCCTTGGAACTGGAGTTACAGACAATTGCTTGTAACCATATGGGTGCTAGGAACCAAATTGGGGTCCTCTGCAAGAGCAGCAAGTGTTCTTAACTGATGAGTCACCTCTCAGGATTTAGTCTTTTTTTAACTTAATTTTTTATTTATGTGTATAAGTACCTTGCCTACATGTATGTCTGTGCAGCACATACATGCAGTCCCCAGAGATGCAGGGTGTCAGATCCCCTGGAACTGAAGTTATAGATGATTGTGAACCACCACATGGGTGCCGGGAACTGAATCCTGGTCCTCTGGAAGAGAAACCAGTGCTCTTAACTGCTGAGCCGTCTCCTGAGCCCTCCCATGGTTCAGTCTTAATTAAATTCTATTTAGTGAGCTGGCGAGATGGCTCAGGTGATACAGTGCTTGGACACAGGCGTGAGGATCTGTGTTCCGTCCCTGGCACCTGCCATCTCAGTGCTGGAGAAGTTGGGGAAGGAGGAATCCTTGGGGGCTTCCTGGCTAGCCAGTTCAGCAGAATCAGTGAGTTCCAGCTACAGTAAGAGACTCTGTCTCAAAAAATAATGTGGAAGGGTTTGGGGAGACGGCTCAGAGGTTAAGAGCACTGCCTGCTCTTCCAGAGGTCCTGAGTTCAATTCCCAGCACCCACATGGTGGCTCACAAGCATCTGTAATGAGATCTGGCGCCCTCTTCCAGCATGCAGGAGTACTTGCAGAAAGAACACAATATACATAATAAATAAATAAATCTTTAAATAATAATAATAATGTGGAAACTAATTGAAGAAGACATCCAATGGTGTTGCTCCAGCCTCCACATGTATACACATAAACACACACTCACGAGTGCCTGCATACAAATGCATACACACATGAATGCACACACACAACTTTATTTTGAAGTTAGGCCTTGTAATGCATGCCTGCAAGTTACTTGGGAAGTGGAGGATCAGAAGTTCAAAGCTATCTCCAGCTGCATAGAAAATTTAAGGCCAGCCTGGGTTACACGAGACCCGACCCTAGCCTGCTTTCTGTTACTGCAATAAACACCAAAAGCAGCTCCGAGAGGGAAGGATTGTTTCCTCTTAGAGCTTCCGGTCCAGCCGGAAGAGAAGCCAGGACAAAAGCTCAAGCAGGGCACCTGGAGGCAGGAACTGTCAAGAGGCCATGAGGGGTGCTGCTTACTGGCCTGCTCTCCATGGCTTGCTCAGCCTGCTTTTGTATACCCAGGTGTGGCACCAGCCACAGTGGGCTGGGCCCGCCCACGTCAATCACTAACAAGAAAATGCACAACAGACTTGCCTGCGGGCCAGTCTGAGGGACGTATTCTCTCAGTCCTCCTGAATATCTCCACTTTGTATCAAGCTGACAAAAACCTAGCAAGCCAAGACCCCCATCTCAAAAAACAAAAACAGGGCTGAAGAGGCGGTAGCGGCACAAATTTTCAGAGAACTGGTTGCTCTTCCAGAGGAGCAGGGTTTGATTCCCAACACTCACAGGGTGGCTCACAATCATCTGTAACTCTAGTTCCAGGGGCTCTGATGCCATGTTCTGGCTTCCACAGGCTGTGCACAGGCATACAGACAGACAAAACTCCCATACACATAAAATAAACTTAAAAAAATATTTTTAAAATTGAAAATAACCAGAATAACTTCATTAAAAAAATAAAACAATACCAACAAAACAGGCTACAAGCTGGTTGTGTGCCACATGCCTGTAACCCCAGCATCTAGGAGGCTGCATTAGGAGGATTAGTGCTACCATCCAGTTGGCAGCATGAACCAGGGAGAGCAGAGCCTAAACATGAGTCGGACTAAAGTCTCATGCAACAGCCAACTTTATTCAGAGCATCAGACAGTTTATATTCTGAGGGTTAATCAAGGTCATGAGCAAAGGTTACCTGAGTTTAGGCTGTATACAGTCACAGGGCAACCTGAGCTTAGAGACGTTTTTGAACAAAAGTAAGACGAGGACCACGGTTAATCTGAGCAAACCCACTCCTACGTGCTCTACCTGGGAGGGGCGGGGAAGCACATTCCAGGAACAAATCCACTTTCTGGAGGAACAGAGGTCACAAGACTCTGGTCTTGTTTACTTGAGTTTTCTCACAAGCTCTCGTGACAGGATTAGGAGTTTGAGGCTAGCCTGGGCTACATAGCAAGACCCTGTCTCAGCAACAAAACTCAAAACCAAGTTGTAGGTGTATTTGTTATTCATTTATTTATTTTTATATAATTTTGCTTGAAAACATCATTGTGCCAGCAAGATGGCTCAGCAGCAGATAAAGGCACTTGCCACTCAGGCCTAGTGACTGAAGTTTGACCTCTAGAACCAACAGAAAGGCAGAAGGAGAGAATGTCCCCTGACCTTCACAGGTGTGCGGTCACACACATGCCCCAAGCCAATACATCATACAAACACACAGTGATAATATATTTTAAAAATAACAAAGTAGGGGCTGGAGAGATGGCTCAGAGGTTAAGAGCACCAACTGCTCTTCCAGAGGTCCTGAGTTCAATTCTCAGCACCCACATGGTGGATCACAACCATTTGTAATGAGATCTGGCACCCTCTTCCGTATACATAATAAATAAATTAATCTTTAAAAAAAATAACAAAGTAATATCTACTGTGATGACTAGGGTTTTTTGGCCCCCTCCAAGGAGACTTTGTGCCCTAAGCGAACACTCCACTTGTTCCTCCTTCGGCCTTGACTCTCTAGTTTGCATTTCCAGAGTCCAGCACAGTCCCTCTGTGTGTTAGGTCTGTTTCCATAGGTGGATGAACAGATGGAAACCAACCTGGGAATGAGGAAGTCTAGTCCTGTGTGGTATCTGCCACTGTGTGGTATCCAGTCACTGCTGTCAGCCTCAGTTTTCTGGTGGAAAAAACGCCGTGGTCTGTTCTTGCTGCAAACACTGCAACATCCATAGCTACAGTTGTGGAGTGAACAGGGTGAGATGGACCCCGGATGGCACCTTGCCCTGGGAGCCGCTCACTGTTGTATTAACCTCCTCTGAGATTAAAACATTCTATCCTGCATGGGAGCTCCTTAAGCAGGGAGGTAAACAATTAAAAAATAGCTTCAGGAAGTCCCTGAAACTGATGGGATTCACCAGGCCTCTCCCCCAGAGTAAACAGCCGGGAGTCCCCGTCAGAGGAAGAAGAGCTAGCTGAGCACCACACAAGACTCTCAGAAGAAAAGCTGCCAAGAAGATTGACTCCTGATGGGCTGCCTGGGAGACCCAGAAACCAGCCCCACTACCTAGAAGAGGTTTAGACAAACTACGGCATTCGGAGAGGACATCTCCAGCCTGTGAAGCTGCCTGTAGGCTGTGCAGTGTGCCCCAGGTTTGGTGGGTATTGGTGATATAGTTGTCTTTGAGTCATTTCTGCTCCTGTAAATAACTCCCATAAAACTCACTGGTGATACCCGTACTTTGGTCTCTCGTGGGTTCTCTACCGGGGGTAATTAGATAAGTGTGCTTCATCCCCAGGAAAACATGTTGTCACATTTGAGGGAACTTAGGCATTTGTCCCTGACAAATTGTGTGTTTGGGCACTGTTGTGATGTTTGACAAGAAAAGATAAATGTCATACACTGTTTACTCTAAGATCCCTCCACACCCAAAGATGGAATTGCTTTCATATTTCTTATAAATCGGCCACTAAAAGTATGAACACTAACTGCACATGGGTGCTGGGCTGAGGGTACAGCTCCTTGCTAGGATTCTAATTCTATGGGGCACTTACTAGCTGTCTAACTTCTCTGAAAGTTACTGAACTTCTGCTGGGTAAGACTGCAACCAACAGCTCCATGTTGCTGCAAGGTGATAGATTAGTATGTGATCTTAAAATCAGCCTTCACGGAGAGCTACTACAGGATCCCTGCCAGCTCTGACTGTTATGAGTTCACTCTCCCTCCCTCCATCATTCCAGAAACACCTACTTTAACCGATGTGGAAAGTGGTCCCTGCCAGGAGACCACCTAAGCTTATGCTTGAACTGGCGGCAAAGCCTTGAAGTTTAGCTGGGGGATGGTAGTTTAGCCTGGGTATGATACGGTACACCATGCCTGTAATTTTAGCACTAAGGAGCCTGAGGCAGGAAGATTGTGAGTTCAAGGCTAGCCTGGGCTATACAGGAAACCTTTCTTTGAAGGCACGGGGCTTAAAATGAAGGGAGTGAAAAGGAATTTCAGGAACTGGGGGATAACAAAACTTAGGTATGGGTGCTTTCTACTTCACTGAAAACAGCAGCTCTTTCAAAACCTCAGTCAGGGGCCGGAGAGATGACTCAGCAGCTGACCACTTGTTCTTGCAGAGGACCTGGGTTCTATTCGAGGCATCCATGTGGTGGCTCACAGTCATCCCTAACTCCAGTTCCAGAGGATCTGAAGTCCTCTTCCGACTTCCTTCCCCACACAGGTGATGCACATACACACAGACACACTGGCAAAACAGTCAAACACATTTTAAAAAGACATTAAAAAAAGCAACTTCCAGTCACTGTCCTCATTTGGTCATTTCTCATAGAATCCTAAGTAGAACATGTTGGTATCCTTCTCTATAAAAGGAGGACAATGGAGAGAGTATGGCCCCTGAGCCCTCCACATGTCTCCAGCTCCAATGTAGCTTTGGAAGGTGTGTGTGAGAAAGGGTGAAACTCCACCCCACCCCTGTCTCCTGCAACCTCTCTACCATGGTCAGCAGGACACCTACCCTGGAGGCTACAGGGACAGGTTGCAGGGGACCAGGAGGGAACTCCTTCAGAGCACCCTCCTGGAGACTGGGGACGCCGGGGGTGGAATGCTCCACCCTGCTGGGCATCTGAACCCCCGGAGCAAAGCTAGGGACATCTGCTTGCCTGCAGCCTGGAACCCAGGAGCACGTGGCACAATCACGGGCCAGGGAATGCAGCCCAGGCAGTTCCCACGGCTCCCTTCTCAGGGTGGGACCCCTGGCTTGGCGGGGGCCATTGGAATGTCACCTGACAAAATATTAATTACTGTTGCTTCCAAGGTCCCACCAGTCACAGCGGTGGCGGGCCCTGCCCAGGAAGTCCAAATAATCGGCATCGCTGGTATTTTAGTCACCTCGATGAGGAGCCGGGTCACCTGACTCCACAGCTGCTCCCAGGCAGTCTCAGGCAGAGCCACTTCCCGGAACCGAGGGGCCTAGGCAGGTCAGGGTGGGCGGCGGTTGGGGGCGTGTATTGGGGAGGAGGAGAGGAGAGAATGGAAGACAGAGTAGAAAAACTTGCCATCTGAGCACAGCGTGCTTCTCTTTAATCCTAGCAGAGATACACGACTCTTTATTTTACCAAAACAGGTTGAGAAATCTAAGAAAATTGCCCGAAGTCCCAGCCTGGCAAGAGCCAAGGCTGGGACACTTTCCACTAATGGCAGGTAATTTCACAGGCTGGAAAAACCGCTCCGGCCTAATCAGTGGTTGAGCATATTGAGAACGTGAGAAAGCAGTGGGCAGACTAATCAAGATGACCCTGGGCCTGTGGACACGCCCTCCTTGGTGGCATCAAAAGGACCCCGGGCAGAGGAAGGGGGGCCACCTGCACTCCCCTCTTACCCACTCTGGGTTGTGGGAATTGAAGCAAACAGCTTCCCCCAAAGCCCCTAGAGATAAAATTTAGCAGAGGTCAAATGTCAATTAAGTATCTGCTAGTATTTCAAACAATAATTCCTGAATCTGAAATTGTTTTTGTTAAAAGATAGTTGTAATTTCTACACTCATCCCACTCCATGATCCCCTCCTCCCATCCAGCTGTTAGGGAATGGTGATTACCAAGAGTTAACACAGGGAAGTGCAAATACTACAGGGTAGGCTGTGTGCACACAGCTAGGTACACAGACCATCACAACCGTTCAAAGGCTTGGTAATGGAGTGCCCATCTCCTCCTATTGCTTATTTTTCAAGACTGTCGAGTGTCAGGTCCCTGACAATTCTATGCAGTGGACCCTCTTGTTTAAGATTGCCAGGCTATGTTTCTATGACTTGTTAACTCAAGTCCTGATCCCTGTCAGCCACTAACCAGTATTCCAGAGCAGGGCTCCAATCAGACATACTCATCATGTCCCATGCATTCAAGTACCCTTGCCTCCCACTCCTGTCCTAAGTGTGATGGAAATTTCTAGAAAATAAACCAGAATCGTTTTCTTGAAAACATTTCCAGAGGCTGAAAACCTACCACCCACTCTACTACTGTGGGAACAGGGAAAGCCATGTTGTGAAGGTCAGGAGGCTAGGGGGCATGATGCAGAGGATGGAGAGGGTGCAGGGGTGGGTCAGCCTCCCTGGCACTTCCTGCCTGGCACCAGAGGCCTGACTCAGTAGAGGCCTCCTCCCCGCCTTCCTTGACCTTTGGAATCTGAGAGAGGAAGCCCTGGTGGGTTGGGACCCCAGGGCCCCTGGCCTGCCCCCCTCCTAGGCTAGAGAGTGGCAGCTTGTTTACATGTCTACCTCCATGCAACTGTTAACTTCTACAGGACAAAGACTGTGCCTTTTCCACCCCGACTTCCTGATGCCTGGCACAAAATGTTATTAGAGTGAATGGGAAGGTAAATGCACAGAGGGCGCTCCCTATCTCCAGCTGGGCAGCTGCGCCACCATTAAACTAGGATTTTCCAACAAGTCCTGGTTAGGTCGAATAGCCGTGGCCTTTAGCACTGATAAACTGCTTGGAACTCTGGCTTCTAACCCAAAAGCAGACTCCTGCTTAGCCTCTCCTGGGCCTCCTTCTCCTCATCTGGAGAGAGGGGTAGAACAGATACGACAGTGCCTGTGCCTGGTGGGCCCTGAGGACAGGCTGGTTGCACGTCCTTCTCCCACACTTCGTTCTGACTCAATTACTCCTTCCTGTTCCGCACCTGAGGAAAAGTCCAGAAATGGGGCAAAGGTTAAGTACACTAGAGCCTACCAGAAGACAAGAAAAAGATATTAGCAGTTGATAAAAGGTTTGACCAGTGGTTTTTTTTTTTTTTTTGAAATGGCATAGAAAATGTGTATTCACGTGAGGTGGAAAAGGAGCTAAAGGATACATATGTTATACTGTGCATACTTACGCTTGTGTATGTAAGGATACATATGTTATATTGTGCATACTTATGCTTGTATATGTAAGGATACATATGTTATATTGTGCATACTTATGCTTGTATATGTAAGGATACATATGTTATACTGTGCATACTTACGCTTGTATATGTAAGGATACATATGTTATACTGTGCATACTTACACTTGTGTATGTAAGGATACATATGTTATACTGTGCATATTTAGGCTTGTATGTGTAAGGATATATATGTTATACTGTGTATACTTATGCTTGTATATGTAACAGACAACTTCTGGAAGAGTCTATAAGAAACTCTAAGTGATTTCCTTCTATGGAAAGCAAAAGGTAGAATTTGACTTCTCACTGTATAGCCTTCTGTTCTGTTTGTATTTGGGTGTGCGTGTATAATTGTGCTTTATGGTAGGTGTGAACACACATATGTCTATGTTTTTCTGTGTGTGTATATACGTATGTCTTTGTTTTACTATAAGTGTGTGCACACACGTATGTGTCTGTTTTATTACGTGTGTATACACACGTTTGTATGTGGCATATGCATGTACATGTTTGTGCGGAGTCTAGAGGTCCACTTTGGGTGTCTTCTATTATTCCCCGCCTTATTGTTTTTATTTATTTTTATGTGTAGGAGTATTTTCCCTGAATGTATGTATGTGCACTGTTATGCATGCCTGGTGTCCACAGAAGTCGGAAGAGGCCCTCAGATCCCCAGGTCTAGAGTCACAGACAGTTGTGATCTGCCCGGTGGGTGCTGGGACTCAAACCTGCGTCCCCTGGAAGAGCAGCCAGTGCTCTCAGTTGCTGAGCCTTCGCTCTAGCTACCCACACCTTAGTTTTTGAGACAAGGTTTCTCACTGAACCTGGAGCCCATTGATTTCATCAAGACTAGCTGACCAGCAATCAGTCTCCAGGATCTCCTGCTTCTGCCTCCCCAAAGCTCCAATTACAAGACACGACCTTGCCTGGTGAGAGCTGGGGAGCCAAACAGCTCCTCACGCTTCAGGGGCAGAGGCTTTACTGACGGAGCCAGCTCTCCAGCTCCACTGTGAGCCTATGCTAATATTTCCACGAACGCCAAAAACCAGACCGCTCGGTATGGTAGTGCACACTGGAATCCAGCACTGCAGAGGCAGAGGCAGATGGATCTGTGAGTTCAAGGCCAGCCTGGTCTACACAGTGAGTTCCTTCCAGGACAGCCAGAGCTGCATAGAGAGACCTGTCTTGAACAAAACAAAACAAAAAGACAACAAATAGACAAAAATAAAGTAACAAGATCTCAGTCGTGGTTCTGTTGGCAGTGGTGGAATTGTTGAAATATTGTTTATATTTTCCTGCCTCAAGTGCTGGGATGAAAGGTGTGTACCACCACAACTACCCTAGTATTTTTCAGTCTTTTCTAAGCTTTACACAACTAGCTTTTATTTCCTTGATAATGTGCATTAAAGACAAAAGTCATTTCAAGTAGCTTCTCCCCTTCAGGGGGCGGGGGGGGGGGGGCCGCGACAGACAAGTGACTGTGTGGACTGAGTGGACAGGGTAGAGGCTGCCACAGTCCTGAAGCCAGGAGGTTTCTGCTGGGTCACCTAACATTGCTCAGCCTCAGCTGGCCAGTGGAGGCGAGCAATGCTCCACTCTGGCTAGGTCATTCTTAGTCACCCTCTGGGTGATCAGGGCAGGGGGCAGGGGCAGGAAGCTAGTTGGAAGGAGCTTCATTCTGGCCCTGGAGCCTTCTAGACTGAAGGAGTCAAAGACTCCTGCCCATGTGGCACTGTCCCCTTAGGGCTGCCGGCCCACTGGGGGTGAGTAGAAGGGTTGGGAAGGATGCAGGAAAATGCCCCCTGGCCTTGGGCTGGCACCATAATCCTATGGAAGCTGTTGTGAAAATTAATTACCATTTGTCTGGAACTTTGAGATTCCCCAGATGAAAGACCCAGCAGAAGGAGACTCATGATGAATACGTGTTTACGGTACTGACTTTCATCCTAAACATCCGACATGACAATCACATGTCCCTCCCCTAGCCTCCCACTGCCCGGACACACTGCCTCAAAGTGTCAAAGGTCGAGCTTCAGAATTGAATCAGCACCAACACAGGGAGGAAGGAGGGGAGGAGGGAGGGGAGGACACAAGACAGGTGACATCCTGTGTTCCAGACAGCTGAACTCAGGTGCTCCATTCTCCCAGGACTGCAGCAAGGCCAGGGAAGGGAGGCTTGCAGAGAGGGATTATGGGATATTCTGAGCTAGTCCTCCTTCCTGCCACTCTCTAGAATTGAGGATGGGAGGAATTCTAGAATGTTCTAGCTCTGGCCTCGCCACTGCTGGGCAGCTTGCTCCCCCATGCTGACATCAGATGGCGTCCACTGCAATGCCTCTCCTCCAGCAAACCGCACTGACTCTGTCGATGGCTTCTGAATGCCGACGACGAGACTGAGTCCCACTGCCCCTGCTTCCTGGAGAACTCTGGTTTTCTCGATTCTTTTTTTTTTTTGCCTTTCCATCTTCATTTCATACATGATGACAGATGATCTGTGAAACCGTGGAAAGTTTTCTCTAGCCAGGTAGACAGGGTGAATCCAATGTGGGGGGAGGTCTTTGGTTTCTTTATTAATTTAGACAGCTTCTCATTGTCTAGCTCTTGCTTTTGCACCAGGCTGGCTTTGAACTCACAGAGATCTGCCTTCTCCTCCCCAGGACTGGGATTAAAGGTGTTCAACACCATGCCTGACTGTTTTTAAATTTTGTTTTGATTTGGGTTTTTTAAAACATGGTCTCATGAAGAAGCCCCCTGACTATCCTTGAACTTGATAGGTAGCTGACCAATTGCCTTGAGTCCCTGACCTTGCCTCCACCTCCATGCACTGGGATTATAGGTGTGTATCACCATACTGGCTTTTTATATACTTTTTTAAATTAATTTTTTTGTTTCCTTCTTTTTTAGACAGGGTCTTGCATTATAGCCCAGGTTGACCTAAGCTTTCAATCCTTCTGCCTCTGCCCCTGAGTGCTGGACTTATAGGTACAGTCACCATACCTAGTAAGAGAGGATCTTGAAGGCTCCAGCCCCTCCCCCAAGAAGACTGAATTAACCACCTAAGGGGACAGTTAGGCGGAGACTGGCCTGTGCTCTGAACTGGAGAAGTCAGGAAACTGTCTCAGGCTCCAGGTGTGGAGGCCCAAAGGCATGCAGCTGAAGTGGACCTTGTCAAGATAGCCCATCACGGCCAGAATGGAAGAACCCATTTCCGAGAGGATGGGGCTGGCAGACAGGCAGGCGGGGCAAGACTACGGAGGCCCTGAAGTGCAAGTCAAAGATCTGGGATTTGCCCAGGAGATTCTAGAGACCCCCTGCAAAGTCTCTGAGCCGTAGGGGGATATGATGTAAGTTTGAGAGGAAGATGAGGTATTCCAGGAGATGAGTCTCTTCGTCGTCTTCCTTCTCAAACCACCCAACTTCTATTTTAGCCGATGATGACACATCGGCACCGATGTCACCTCCCCAAGCTCCCTGTCACCTCCCCCTGCTCTCTGACACACCAGCCAGTTTTATTTTCATGGCACTGAACGCCCTCAGCAACGACCGTTTATACACTTGCTTACTTCCTGTGCTGCCTGTCCCACAGAACATAAACAAAATAGGGTAGGTGGGGGATCATTAGCTTGTTTTGTTCCCGGCTGCCTCTCCAGCACCTGTGACAAGCTAATGGCAGATGCTGTGAGTGTATTTGTGGAATGAATAGATAGATTGATAAATGGAATGATGGCATCACTATTTCTGTCCCAGGGCCCCAAGCCCCACGGTGATGCTTGACTCATTCTCCTGTGCAGAATCCGGCCATCTCTTTGTCTAGATGTGCTGTTTCTGTTTCCCTCCCAGCCCTCTGCCTGTGTGTGCAGCCTCTGCCCTCCCTAGCAACTGCGAGCTCCTTGGGCAGAGGATCTGCCTCATGGTTTTCCCATGGGGCCCTGGAGCCTTGGCCATGACAGTTCCCACTGACCCAACCTCTGTGATAAATGAATGACTGCTGTGTACAAGACTGACAACGGGGAAAACTGGAGGTCGGAAGGGCAGCTGAGGAGAATGTTGGTCTTCACTGACCCCAAAAGACAGAAAACCATAGGAAGGCAAATGAATGGAGATGAGGAGAGTGGGTGAGGCTGGAAAGCCCAGGCTGACTCCCCAGAGAGTAGATCGCTTTGTCCATGTGCTATGTGTTCCCTCTGCCATCATCTAGTTATTTCAGGCAGAAAAAGCACATAGGTAACCTGGGGGAGGATATCAGAGACAAAGTGGAAGGGGCACCAGGATTCTGAGTCCAAATTCCTTTACTATTCCTTTAATAGTATTTATAGTTTATGTGAGTTTACTATTTCTAAGAAAAGAACCAGTTCCCCTGAGCAAAAATTAGTATGCAAAGGACAAAAAATACATAAATTAAAAAAAAAACTACAAAGCTGGGTATGATGGTATACTTTAATCCCAGCTACTCAGGAGGCTGAGGTTCGTGGGTCATTTCAGCTCCCAAGTTCAAAGCCAACCCTGGTGGGCTGGAGAGATGGCCCAGCAGTTAGGAGCATGTTCTAATTCTGCAGACCTGAGTTCCATTACCAGAATCCACCCAGGCTTACAACCAGCTATAATGCTAGATCTGAAGCCTCTGGCCTGAGGACACCAGCACTAATGTGAACATCTTCATACACATATACAAACCTAATAATAAAATACAATACAAATTTTAAGTCCAACCTTGGCATGATAATAAAACTATTCCAAACAAACATTGACAAAAGAGTTGGGTCTGGTGTCACAGACCCATAGTCTCAGCTCCTTGGCAGAGGGGCAGAGGCACAGAGGGGCAAAGACAGGGCAAAGGCAGGGACAGAGGGGTAGAGGCACAGGCAGAGGATCACAAGTTCAAAACCTTCTCAGGCTACAGGCTACTGAATGGATTCAAGGCCAGCCCGGGCAACTTAGTGAGACACTGTCTCAAAAAACAAACAAACAAGTACAGACTAGGGAGCATATCTCAGTGACAGATGCTTATCCAGTATGCGTGAGGCCCTAGAACCAATCCCCAGTACCCAGGGTAGTGCTGGGGGGTGAGGGGGATTAAACAGTTACTTCACCATTCAGATAAAGAAGCTGGGGGTCTAGCTCTGTTGATAGAGTATTTGCCCAGCATGCACAAGGTCCTGGGTTCAGGTCCCAGTACTGCCTACAGCAAGTCAGATGATGTTCACCTGTAATCCAGGTACTCAGGAGGTGGAGGCAAGAGGGTCAAGGGTTCAGGGCTGTCCCTGGCTACATAGGAAATGTGAGGCTACATGAGGGAAGTGAGGTGTCTGGAAAGCTGAGGCTGTGTCTGCAGGGATCAGACTGCTCTGTCCAAGTGCTATGTGTTCTGTAATGAGACTGTCTCAAAGGGAAAGAAAAAGCTATTTTAATGTTAACGTGTAAAACCTTTCAGATTACATAAACATAATCACGAATACTTGTATTTATAAACTGCATTCACATGAAAATATTTAATATATTCCATACACTTATATATAATCTAAATTAAAAATATTTACACAAGTGTATGTATACACTGTTGTTAGTAAGATGGGATTCATAGTTTGTGGTGGTTTGAATAAAAATGGTCCCCGTAGGCTCATAGGGAGTGAATGACACTATTAGGAGGTGTGGCTTTGTTAGAATACCTGTGGCTTTGTTGAAGTGTGTCATTAGGGGGTGGGCTTTGAGGTCTCAGAAGCTCAAGCCAGTTCTCTGCCTGCTGCGTGGAGATCCAAATGTAGGACTCTCAGCTACCTCTCCAGCACCATGTCTGCCTGCATGCCGCCATGTTTCCCATTATGATGATAATTGACTAAACCTATGAACTATAAGTCAGCTCCAATTAAATGTTTTCCTTTATATGAGTTCCTTGGTCATGGTCTCTTCACAGCAATAGATACCCTAACCAAGACATAGTTTTATAACCTGCTTTTTGCTCACTTAATTACATGTGTTGAATATAAAGGTGCTTTTATAAGCCCAAAGGGCAGTTGGAAAAGATAACCTTTGGGGTAAACAGGAAGGTAGGAATGATGTATGGATGTGAAGTGAGCTCTGTGGTTTTGATAAATATTATTAAAGTAAATAAATCTTAGCTGTGCTGCCAGGGTAGGTACTCATTAGCTCTGTGAGCAAAGCCACCAATGAAGACTCCTGGAACCATGGTGCTTCAAGGAGCCATTGAGGTCATGGAACTCAATCCCCTTACCTTCCTCCTGAGAAGCTACAAGCCGAAGGCCATTACATAATACACTAAAGAGATGTCACAGGGCTGGTGGCACAGTCAGGCCCATAACCTGCTGCCCCAGCCACTCAGGAGGCTGTGGTAGGAGAGTCACAACTTCAGGGCCTGCCTAGACTACAGAGTGAGTTCGAGGCCAGTTGGGGCGTTTTGTGAGACTTTGACTCAAAAAGACATAAAAAGGGGCTGGGGCTATAGTATAGTGAAAGAGTATTTGCCCAGCAAGTGTGAGGCTGGAGTCAACCCTTAGTACTAAAGACAGGAGGAGGAGGAAGAAGAAGAGGAGGAGGGAGAAGGGGAGGAAGAGAAAGAGAAGAAAGAGGAGGAGGAGGAGGAAAAGAAGAAAGAAAAGAAAAGATGAAAAAGAAGAGATGGTTGATGGATAGATGGGTCAGAGCACACAACACTCTTCTGGAGGACCCACATTCTATTCCCATCACCCATGTCAAGAAGCCCACAACTGCATGTAACTCCAGCTCTAGGGTGTTTTATGTCTCTGGCTTCCATAGGCCCCTGCACTCGTGTGGATACACACATACACATAATTAAAAATAAAAAGAAATCAAAAAGAAAGAAAGAAAGAAAAGAGAATGGGGAAAGTCATTGTAAAAGCTGGTCTCTGAGAACCCAAGCCCGACTCCCAGTTAGTGTTTTCAACACCGACCGCACTAGTTACAGTCTGTGTGCTCCAGTCACACCACACTGGCATGCGGAACAGAAAGGAAGGAGGCCTGCTCTAGTTTGCTTTCATCTCCACATCTGAAAAAGGGGAAAGCAGTCATCTCTGCCTTGAGCACTGCAGTGAGAATTAGGAAAAAGCACACACAGAAGATGCAGCCGCGTGTCTGCATGTAGAAAGAGCAAGCATGAGTTTACCGTGTTTATTCATACTCCGGCAGGAAGGCTCTGTCCCGTAACCTCTAAGGGAGCTTGAAGTCACAGCGGACGTCCATTAGAGAAGACAGAAGGGGGCCATCTGTGTGCTGGGCCAGCCCTGTCTGCTACATGGGCAGTGACCAGGAGAGTACACTACCAAGAGTGTGGGTGTGGAGAGTGAAGCTGCGGGCTGGGGACTCGAGGACTGTGGGACACTTACGGTAGAAGGACCCCCACCCCAAACAGGAGCTGAGAGGTCACATCCGGATTCCACCAGCCACTTAACCAGTTAAGGGTCAAGGGAGGCTGCTTCTTCTGCATTAAATATCTATCTTAACTATAACCAGCTGTTTGTAGCAATGATAATAAGTCACTGCGGGTTTATAACATATCAAAGTGAATTAAAATTAAATTAATTACAATAGCACTTTTTTTTTTTGGTGTTTTGAGACAGGGTTTCTCTGTCTAGTTTTGGTGCCTGTCCTGGATCTCGCTCTGTAGACCAGGCTGGCCTCGAACTCACAGAGATCTGTCTGCCTCTGCCTCTCGAGTGCTGGGATTAAAGGCATGCACCACCACCACCTGGCAATGGCATGTATTTTTAAAGAAGGGAGTCACATAGGTAAATCATTATGTCTTTCACTCTCACAGAATATAAGAATGACGTTGTTTAAAGGTAATGATCAGGGGTATATTATAAATCTCAGCTAAACTATTAACAACAAAAGAAATATAATAAGTCTGGGTATGATGGTACACATCTTAATCGCAGCACTTGTGAGTTCAAGGCCAGCCTGATCTGCATAAGGATCATCCGGGGCTGTTGCATGAAGTGGAGAAAAATATGAAATCATCTAAAAATACCCAATGTATCCAAAAGAAGGTAAGTACAAATAAGGGATAAATCGAAGAAAAACAGCAAAGGGTAGATTGAAGTTATGTTGATTGTTATATAAAAGCTAATTTAACATAGAAGATCCAAAGAGAAACACGAAGTCATACTGTTTGCTACTTATAAACAACTCTGGGGGCCTGGATCTATCTCAGTGTAAGACCCTTTGCCTGGCGTGCATGGGGACCCAGGTTCACTTTTGGTAAACCAACAGCAATGTGCAGGAACAACAAACCCCCTGAAGATGAATACACACAATCTCTAAGAATTTTATGAAGGAAGCATTATTTCTGGTACCAAAGCAAGACAAATACATCTCTAGAAAAGATTAGAGATGAGTATCCTTCATAATCACAAAATCTTTAACTAAATATTAGCAAACTAAAATCAGCAATATGTTAAAACACACACACACACACACACACACACACACACACACACACACACACACACCACAGCGGGGGTTTCCCCCAATAAGATTTGATCAGTATTTAAAAAGCACTGCACAGCTGGGCTTGATGTCACATGCCTTTAATCGCAGCATTACCAAGAAAGACAGGCAGATCTATGTGAGGTCTACACAGTGTCTACATAGTGAGTGCCAGACCAGCCAGAGATACACAGTGAGACTCTGTCCTCTGTCTCAAAACGACGACGACGATGATGATGATGATGATGATAATAACCAATCCGTTGGCCAGACATAGTGGCACACGCCTTTAATCCCAGCACTCAGGAGGCAGGGGGCAGGCGAATCTCTCTGAGTTTGAGACCAGCCTGGTCTACACCAAGAGTCCCAGGACATCCAGGGCTACACAGAGAAACCCTGTCTCAAACCAACAAACCAACACCAATTCACGTAGGCAAGCTGGTTAGATGAATTCGAAGGAAGAGGTGTTTGTTGCTAGGACTGACGACTTGAATTCAGTCCCTGGAAGCTACTTAGTGGAAGGAGAGAACTGACTCCATGGACATGCACACTCCCCACCCCCAAAACAAATAAATAAACAAACATAATTTCCAGTAAAAATACATCCATGTACTAACTCTAAGGAAAATTTCCTCTACAGTGTCCTCAGAAGCGCTGGAGGGCTATGGATGTAACTTGGTGGCAGAGTGTGCCTGGAATGTAAGGGACCGTGGGTTCGCTCCCCACCACTGCAAAGGAAATAAGGAAACAGATAACTCTTAGGAATAGTTTGACAATATAGTCCTAGACTCACACAGTAGAAACTGCAGAATGTTGACGGAACAAGTTCCAGAATACCTAAACAGGGGCCAGGAAAGTGGCCCGTGGGGGAAAAGCACTTGTGGGAAAAAGCAATTGACCAGAGTTCAATCCCCAAGACTCACATGAAGGTGGAAGAGAAGAACCCACTCCATGTGGAATCCTCTGAACTCCTCAAGTGCACTGTGACATGCACACCCTCTCCACTCAGAATACACACAGGCACTCAGACACACACAGAACACCCCCTCCACACGTAACACATGCATGCAGACACACACACACACACACACACACACACACAGAACACCCCCTCCACACACAGCACATGCAGACACACACACACACACAGAACACCCCTTCCACACGTAACACATGCATGCAGACAAACACAGACACACACAGTACACCCCCTCCACACATAGCACATGCATGCAAACACATACAGAACACTCCCTCCACACATATAACAGACACACCCAGGCACACACAGAACACCCTCCTCCATACATAACACACACAAGCAGACACACACGGAACACCTAACTCAATGGAAAGGCATTCCATATACATGGAACAGAATGCTGACTGTTATTAAGATGGCGTACCCCTTCAGTTGATCTATAGCCTCAATACAAGCTGTGTTTAAATGTTTATTTATTATTTATTATTTATTATTTCTGTGGTGGGGATTGAAACCGGGGCCCTGCACAAGCTAGGCAAGCCACCACTAAGCAAGCCACATCTCAACTCTCAAAATCCATTCTTAATTCCCTTTGTGCCGTTGCTCTGAAGAGAAGGCGCAGACAGGTACTGGGAAAGGTGTTTAATATGGAATCCTAAAACCTAAGAAAATTTCTCAGAGGAAGGAAAACTGTGAGTGAGGTCCAAAGGAAGTCCACAAATGAGCGGGATATGGCAGAGGGGCTGCGTGCTAGCATCTTGGGCTCGGGTAATCCTCGCTGCAGCTTCTCTGGCAGTATGCAAGCTTGCCCAAACCCCACTCCAATGCTGTAACTATTGTAGTCGATCATCACAGCTGCTGTTCCCAGGGGACCTGCTGTCCTTGACCTCATAACCTCACACGAGGCAGTTATTCCTCAGCACATCTACCTTTCACAATTGTATCTACAAAGTACATTGGCGTATTTCTTTTATTTCAAAAGGCTATAAAGTCTTTTGGACTAGTCAGGGAGTGGTGGCGGATGCCTTTAATCCCAGCACTCCGGAGACAGAGGCAGAGGGATCTCTGAGTTCGATTGAGGCCAGCTTGGTCTGTAGGGCGAGTTACAGGACAGCCAGGGCTACACAGAGAAACCCTGTCTCAAAACAAAAACAAAAGAAAACAAAAATAAAAACAAAATCCCCTTTGGACTTAGAGACATGAAATAATTAGTCCATCTCCATACTGCTGGTGAGTGACAGAGACAGAATTCCAGTAGTAACTGTTGTCTCATTAATCAGAACCCATGGTACCACACCACTCACTGGTCAGCCTATGGGTGGGCTGGTTTTGAGTCAGGTGTCCACCTTGGGACCAATCCGTTTCTTTCAGTTCAGAGACCTGTCTACTCAGATCCAATGACCAGGGCCCTCAATAAGCCAGTTCCAGTGAAGCGGTGAGCAGCTTGCCTTCTATGATGTCCACTTGAATGGTCCATGCTTCCATGTCTCATCAGAGACATATAAAATCCATCCCTAAACTGGCCACTGTGTTGGCTAGTTTTGTGTCAACTCGACATAAGCTAGAGTTGGGGGTGAGAGGGGAGGACCTTGATTGACAAAATGCCTCCATAAGATCCCGAGGAGGGCCCAGTTTGTTGTGGGTGGGGCCACCCATGGGCTGGTGTTCTTGGGTTCTCTAAGAATGCAGGCTGAGCAAGCTGTGGTGAGCAAGCCCGTAAGTAGCACCCCTCCATGGCCTCTGCATCAGCTCCTGCCTCAGGTTCCTGCCCTGTTTGAGTTCCCGTCCTGACTTCCTTCAATGATGGGCTACACAATGTGCAAGTGTAAGCTGAAATAAACGGTTTCTTCCCCAACTTGCTTTGGGTCATGGTGTTTCATCCCAGCAACAGAAACCCTAAGACATCCCCTATTGGACTACTCTGCCCTTATCAATGTAAACCCATCTAATAAGTACCTTTTAGATAATATATTCACCAAGGAAGCCTGTCCCACCTATGAATCCTTCAGAGAGAGGAGGACAGAGCATCCATTATTTCTGCATTCTGGAACCAGAATACCTGGCAGACCTTAAGGGAGGAAAGATTTACTTTGCTTCATGGTTTCAGTCCATCACACGGGGAAACCATGGCAGAGGAAGGGATGGTACATCAACTCAGTTCTTGAGGAGGAAGTAGGGAGGACCAGGAAGTAGAGAACAGACAGGACCCAGAGGACAGTGCACCCAAAAGCCCACCCCGAGGGATCTATTTCAAACCATTAGACTCAATCTCCTAAAGATTCCACAACTGCCTCAAATATATCCACTGCCTTGGGAATACACATTTGAAACATGAGCCTGGGGAAAGGGGGCATTCCAAGTTCAAATTATAGACAGCAGCACACAGGTCATAGGTATGTATTCCTCACCTCTTTCCCTAAATGGTAGATTTAGTCTTTAAATGGGTTTAAAGAGTTTGTGGTTGCTTTAAGTCTCTGAGAAAATGGAAGTTAAAAAAAAAAAGAAAATTGGGAAATTTTTTTTGTGGAAATGAAATTGAGTGAATAACAAGAATATATTCTCTGTGCTAGGCATGTGGTGTGCTCCCTGATCTCTGCACATGGCATGGTGGTGTGCTCTCTGATCTCTGCACTGGGCATGGTGGTGTGCTCCCTGATCATCTCTGCGCTGGGCATGGTGGTGTGCTCCCTGATCATCTCTGCGCTGGGCATGGTGGTGTGCTCCCTGATCATCTCTGCACTGGGCATGGTGGTATGTTCCTTGATCATCTCGGCACTGGGCATGGTGGTGTGCTCCCTGATCTCTGTACTGGGCATGGTGGTGTGCTCCCTGATCATCTTTGCACTGGGCATGGTGGTGTGCTCCCTGATCATCTTTGCACTGGGCATGGTGGTGTGCTCCCTGATCATCTCTGCACTGGGCATGGTGGTGTGCTCCCTGATCTCTGCACTGGGCATGGTGTTGTGCTCCCTGATCTCTGCACTGGGCATGGTGGTGTGCTCCCTGATCTCTGCACTGGGCATGGTGGTGTGCTCCCTGATCATCTCTGCACTGGGCATGGTGGTGTGCTCCCTGATCTCTGCACTGGGCATGGTGGTGTGCTCCCTGATCTCTGCACATGGCATGGTGGTGTGCTCCCTGATCATCTCTGCACTGGGCATGGTGGTGTGCTCCCTGACCTCCACACTCAGAAAATCCAAGCAGGTGGACTGAGTCTGAGGCCAGTCTGGGCTACATAGCACATTCTGTCACAAAACAAAAATGAAAGACTGAACTAAAAGCAAAGCATGTCATTTTTTCCTGTAGGTTAAAAGCTTAGTTCTGAACTACCACATAGCCTGAGAGAGACGGGCAATCATGAGTTTCAGGATGCTCAGAAGATAAATTACTAGTTCAGACAGGTACCACTGTTCAGGCTGTTGAAGTTGGGGAGACATTTCCTTAGGGTCCTTGCCGTGGATGCATAGGGCTCCAGACATACTCTGGGTACTTGTGTAACCCCACCCTCCTATAACACCCAGCTCAGAAATTCGGGTGAACATGAGAGGTTTGTGCATACATGTAGTTGGGAAATTAATGTCCTATCCTCTCAGACTGGGATGCGTCTTCACATAAGACAATGCTGGAGACCGACGGATCGTGGTTCCTCAAACCCTGGAGTTTAACTGGCAATAACACTAGCTTGAATTCTCCACTGGTGCTGGACACCAGTGTGAGGTTGATCGGGCAGAAATGGAGGTGTGATTAACAGAGACTAGCAAGCGGAGTGACAGTCCCCGCACCTACCAGCTGTGGGGCTTCACTTGGCCTGCCCTCCTCTGCCCCACCATGACTCACGGGGCTTATGAGCAATCCTCATATGCCTGGTTTAGAGGACTTACTCACCCTTTAGAGGCAGACTTTAACGCAATAAAGCAAGTGACAGCGAGTGGGCTGCAGCTTAGCACAGCAGTCCAGCCTGCAGCTGGCTTCCTAGTCCCAACTGTCCCTACAAGGTCCTCTAGCCACTCGGCACCTGGACGAAACTGCACAGTGCTTCCAGGGGATACTCCAGGGCTCAGCAGAGGCTTAAGGGATGTGGGACTTGGAGGGGGTCATGAATCAGGCAAGCCAAGCCTCAGTCTGGTTGCAGATTAGCTTCAAAACAGGAGTTAGTGGGAGGTGAGGACTTCTTCCTCCCTGTCCATCGCTGTACACAGAGGAAGACTTACTTGGATGTGGTAAGGGAGTGACTCAAAGTGATTGGGTCTTCTTGGTCTGCGTGGCCTTCCCATCTGTGGGCTTTCTCAGGAGCCCGTGGACCTTGATTTGGGGAAAGGAAAGGAAGACAGCAAGGTCGCATGCAGTCTTAGGATGCTGTGTTTGGAGAAAACTGGGCTACTCTGCTGCTGTCTTGCTATTGCCAGCAAAGGGCACATTGGGGTACTGGAGAGCTCTTTGGACCCTTCTAAGTGCGAGGTTTGGCTGGAAGCATCAGCTGAGTGGGATGGCATAAAAGCCAGTCATTTTCCTGTTGGCCCGAGTTAGGGACCATGCCCTGACTCTGCAATTTAGTCCGCACCAGCCCCACAGTTGATTCTTTTTCCTTCCTCCACTTACGCACAGGAAATTACTCAGGAGGCAGGTTGAGCTTCACTTGGATTGAAACCCACTCAGAGATTTACCTAGGAAAATTTACTAGGAAAACTCCAGAGGGAGTTATCTGGAAGAATTAGTTATAAGGGTAAAAAGAGGGGGGCAGGCCATTAAGGGGAACCTTTACCCCTCAACTATCTCTAGACAGTCTTTCCTGAGTCTACCATGTGCCAGGCAGGGCAGAGGGAGGCTGGCCACAAGCCTGGCATTTGGGTTTTCTGGAAAAAAGGGCTGTGCATTTCTAGGAACTTTGCAGAGCATCTAGCTCCTTTCAGTCCACTTCAGGGCTGAGGAACCAAAAGTTAAAGCAGGCTGTTAAAGAGAGAGCCAAGGTGGGAGGTCCGGCTACCTTGAGGGCTTTTCTAGCAAGTCTATGTCCTTGCTAAAATCAGACTCAAGAGCAAACATAGTGTTTCACATCCACCATACCTCACCCTACCATTCATTTGGATAAAATGGAGCTGGAGAGATGCTCAAACAGTTAAGTGCACACTGGCTGCTCTTCCAGAGGACCTGGGTTTGATTTCCAGTACCCACATGGCAGTTCACAACTGTCTCTACCTCCAGTTCTAGGGAATGCGACGCCCTCTGCTGGCCTCTGCAGGCACCAGGTGTGCACGTGGTATAGAGGCAAAACACCCACACATATAAAACAAAAATTTAAAAATAAACACAGAAAACAGTAAGGCACGCTTAAGTCCCTCCTCAAAAGTACTCCTTCCTATCCCAAGTCATCACTAACAAGAACAAGTACTTTTTATTTTATGTTATTTTTATTTTGCACTATGTAAAAAAACAACAACCGGCAACATACTGCTTTTCTTCACATTCACATGGGGTTTGGGGGACTTATTGCCTTTCCCCTGGAGAAATAACCTATCAACGAACATAAGTAGTACCACATTGCAAAAGATGCAAATCCCAGAATCAGTAGCTTGAAGACAACCCCCCTCAGGGGCAGGGAGGGGAACGAGTGTCACAGTGGACGACAAGTCGGCACACAGAAGGACGCTAAGCTGAGTAAGGGCTGTCACCACCACTGACCCAGAACACAGCGCATGCCCCTTTTCTCGGGGCGCTTCCTGCCACCTCCTCAAAGGGGTGATTTTTGGTCTAGGGTCCAAAAACTCTTTGAATGATACCAGAGTTGCTTGAAAGAGAGATACAATGGGACAGGTTCAAGTATGCATAAAAATCATGCCGGAGTCCGAGGTCACGGAGGAACCCTTGGTGAGAAGGAAACCCTGATGGCTCAGCATCTTCTCCTTCAGCCAGTAGCTTTCATGGGACCCAAGACAGAATCTCAGAAACACTTCTGGGTTCAGATTGGCAGGTACTTCTGCCTTGACAGATCTAGCTGGGGTAACTTTTCTGACTGGGTGGTGACCAGCTTTATTCCCTGAAGCGACAGAGACAGACAGTTTGCCAACGTTCAAAAAACAGAGTGAAAATTGTGCTTCCTTCGAAATGAACTGGCTTGTCTCTGCCTTCTCCCCAGTCCAGTGGCGTCTCGCTCCCACTTTGCTGCGGGTTATTTATTGCCTTATGCTTGAAATGAAAAGGCGAACTTCTTGAGGTGCAGGGATGGGGAGGTCCTGAGTGGGCAGGGTTCTGGAAGTACAGTAGTCAGCACGGGCTGTGCCGGAGTCATGGCTTGGCCTTCCTACGGTCCCGAGACGCTGTCCTCGGGGTCGGTCTGAAGTGCACCTGCAAGCCTGGTGACCGTCGCCATCTCACTGGGGCAGCGGGACAGAGAGAGGTCTTCAGTATTGCACGGGTTTGAAATGTCCACGAGTTTAAAAAAACAAAAATCACAGTTGCTCTTGGAGATTCCCTGGGAGCCAATCCCAGTCTCAGCAGGATGTGGCTGTGGCCACAGGGCTCCTGTGGAGCTCTGCGACTGTGGAGTGGGTGGGCGCTGGCGCCAGCACTGAGGTAGGAAATGTGCAGTAGGCACCCTGCATTTCAGGGCTCAGTGTCTGTAAGTGGTCTATAAGGGAGGAGCTGGCTGCCTCCCCTTGGCAGGACGGAGGCTGGGGCGTGGGTGTGGAAGGCAAGATCTCAGACTCATACTGAAGAAGCTGTCCCATGAAGCCAAAGTTGGGAGAGATCACGCTCCTCCTCTGCTTGACGTAGTCGAAGGCCTCCTTCAGGCGGAACTGCTTGGTCTTCATGAGGTACGCCATGCAGATGGTGGGCGACCGGGAGACCCCAGCCTCACAGTGGACGAGGACCTTGCCTCCTTCTTCCTTGACACAGTCTGGAACGAAGCAGAGAAAGGCAGTAGGGTCAGAACTCGAATCTAAAGGCAGTGCCAAATGCAGGGCACACGCAGGACAACTTCCGTGACCTAGTGGTCCTCCACTGTGCAAGTTCGAGGGCCATGGTCCTCAAGCTGAGCATGGTTTATATCTACAGTCTGTAATCCCAACATCTGAGGGATGAATGGGAGGACCACAAGTTCAAGGCCAGCCTGGGCTACGCAATGAGACTCTGTAATAGAGTTTGAAATTCCAATGACATATGTCCCCATGTAGGACTTTTATCCGTGAAACTGTTTCCCAGGACAATTGCACAGATCCTTTCTGGAAGTGACAGACCTGGAAACGTCCTGTCTAGAGACAGCATCTTAACCTGTGTTCTAGATCAGATTCAAAGGGACACTGGAAAATCCTCAAAATCATATGTATTCTTTATGGGGTAATATGTAATTTCCTGAGTGTTGGAGGCTCAAAGATCGACCTGGAAAAACAACTTAGCCTCTCCAGTTCTGATACTAATGGTGAGGACATAAGCCCTATCCTGGAAGAGGTCTTCTGGATTCCCTGAGCACACTGTCTTGCTGTGACAGGGCGGGATGCTTGGTGAGGTTCCAGGGTTCTCATCACCAAACACACAACAAACAGTGCCCGGCCACTAATTATAGTCCTGGCTAAGTGACGCTTACTAGATGGAGGACATAAATGGCTTTTGCAAACTCCATCTTGCTCAACAATGGGAGTCACTGCTATAAAGTTCCCACCATCAGTTAGCATTCTTCTGCTTACTATGACAGAGTGTGTGTGTGTGTGTGTATGTGTGTGTGTGTGTGTGTGTAGAGTCCCTTTGTCCCTGCTCTACTCTTTCCAGCAAAACAACTGCCAAAAACAGGAAAGGATATAGATGAACACATATCAAATCAAAATCACCCAAAAGGTCTCCTCAATTCCCTCTTGATAGTGAAGAAGTAATTACCTCACAGGAAGTTAGATGTAGCTATAACTGGTATTGTGTAAGACCACAGTATTTAAAAAAAAAGTGAAGGGAAAATGTTACTCCTCTTACCACCTTCCACCATGTGCTTAAAGTTCAAGAAGTCCGAGAACGACTCTATGTTTACAAGATCCAATTTCTAAGGGGTCAGGGAGGAACCGTTGAGATTTCCAATCGGAACAACAATGAAACTCCAGAGCACGCCCAGAGGAGCTCACTGGAGGTACTGAGACTCATCAATCCAAAAGGAATAATAAAGAGCCGGCCCCCAACAAGAGTCCCTATAAGTCAGTTCAAAGGAGAGACTGCCCCCCCCCCCCCAGTCCTTGGGATTATGGGGTTGAGGGCAATTACAGAGTTTTCCCTGGCTCCTCCACTGGCTGTGAGCATTTAGTGGGCCACTGGCACATTCAAGCCCTGAAAGGATATGGAATGCACTGTTTCAGGAACTCTCTCCAAACCTTAGGCTCTTGCCACCCCCAGCATCCTCCTCCCTTAGAAAGAAGGGTCAGCGCTTATCAGCAGGGCTTGTGTCCGGGTTTAAAAAACATCAGGTGCTTTTGAAACGGGACTGTGGGACTGTGTCCACAAACAGACACAACATACACACAGGATGTGGAGGGAGGCTTCCCAGAACTGGACAGGGGCAGGTTGCATGACCTCACTCTACAGCTATCCAGGTAATTAAGTAACAGGCTGAGAAGGGCAGAGCCCTCCCAAGGGCATGAAAAGTCACGCGTTCCCACCTAGAACCCACCCCCTTGGCTGATTCTCAGCCTAGTGACTCTGGTGACAGGAAAGCCGCAGTCCGTGCCTCTGGTCTGTCAAGACTCCTTAGGACAGACACTGTGTGGTGAGCAGGCCCTTCCACGTGGCTGAGGGGCCTTTAATTGCTGCCTGTGCCAAGTAATCACCCTTTGCCTAACACCTGCCTTTAACAAGACACAGGAAATGATGTCTCAATCCCAACAACTGTGCCTGCTAAAGAGAAAGAAGGAAGAGGCCAGGATCACGAGAGTATTTGTACATTCGAAACAGAAAAGTCAGGCTAAACACAATGGGGGAAAGAGATCCAGAATGTGAGGGCAACCAAGGCAACACTGAGTAACAAAACACCCCAGGGCCCAGGCTCTCCCGGGCGGAGGGACTAGAGGCCGAGGGTCAGTCCTCAGGCTTGTACGGTGGAACATGACAGCTGCCTCACAAGGCTGCAGGGATGCAAAAGATGCCAAGTTTCCTGCGCACAGGGCGCAGGGCTGGAGTCCAGCGCTATCTTTGTAATCCAGAGTTAGCTGAAAATGCAAAATAAATTGCCTCCAAAGCCGTTTGCCAGAACTGTGCAAAGCTGCCGGGCCCTGGAGGCTTGGTGCGTAAGGAGCGCTCCCTCCAGCCTTCTGTTTGCTTTAAAAATAGCCTAACCTACGTAGAAGGAGGCTCGTCCCCTGCTTTCCTCCTGCGGAACAGCACACACGGATGCACTCTGCTCCGACTGGTCCAAACAATAACCAGAGCAGCAAAGCACCGACACACAGTGACATTAATTCATTTATCTCGGAAACAAAAACTCTTAATAATAGTAATCAGTCCTCCCCTTGCCTTTGTGATGGCTAAAGCTCCTGTTCTTGGTCCCAACTCTTTGGGCTGCATACACAGGACACTTTTCTGGTACAGTGGTTGGTTCCTGATCCCACCAGCTGGAAGGTGGAAGAAGATCAGGGCTTCAAAGTCATTCTTGATTGCGTAGCAAATTTGAGGCCACCCAGAGCTACAGAAGTTGCCGTTTTCAAAAACAGACTCCTTTCTCTCCAAGGAGGTAACCATACCAAGGTATCAAAAGATAAGAATATATATTCCACTCCACGGCGATTCCCAAACAACGGAGAGGGCATGGCTGAACCTACCGATAAACTCGATTGCTTCTTGAAAGTGGGAGCTAATGTCAGCAGTGTGGCTGTCCTCCACAGGGATCCATTTGTAGTGTAGGTGGGTGGTGCAGGCCTCGGAGGCCCGGCGGGAAACATTCAGCAGGGCTGTGATGTGCAGGTTGGCGAGGAACTCGCACTTGGATGCATGGTAGGCACTTCCAAGGTAGAGGAAGGGAAGGATTTCAACGGGGCCACCCTAGAAGCAGGAACAAAGGACAACCAGGAAATATTGGATTAGCTTGCTCATTTGGGGGAAGAAAAAACAACAACCCTGACCTATTTGTGTCCTAAGGTGGGAGGTCCCTTTCTGGTTCCCAGGTAGAGTTCAGAGCCAGGACAACTCAGCCAGGAGTGTGGGGGGCACCTCCATCCCAGCAAACCCTCTACCCCTGTGACTCTGTGACAGCCAAACTCACAGGGACCACAGTTTCATTTGCTGCACGATCGATCGAGGAGGTTAGAAGTCCTAGCAGCCTTCCCAGGTGGGAAATGGTCAGAACTGAAAGGGCTCTTGTTCCCGTTCGAACTCCCCCGAGACAACCAGGGAAAGGTTCCTAATCCACAGCTAACGTGGAAAAGAGTTTGTCAGAGTCTCCTCCTTTACAGCATTTTATATCACGTACTGCATAAACCCTGACACACTGTTGATCTACATTTTAGGGATGGTAGAAGTACCACCCCACCCCCACCCCACGCCCCACCCCCGCAAAAAAAAAAAAAAAAAAAAAAGTATGTTTCTTAGAATCTACCTACTCAGAATCTAGACTCAGAAAAGCTGTTAGACCACAGCAGAGGGGCTTCCCCACCCCGACCTTCACATGGAGTGTAGGACTTGGAGGCTGAGGTCATCACCCACACCACAGGCTTCTAGCGGAAGCTCCCTACAAAGGCGGGGCCAAAGAGCACCTGCCCCCTAAGGGAAACTGAAATGGAGCTCTGGGCTAAACAGATGTAGTAATCTGCGCATTTACAGGGTTCTAAGGTGCCAAGCGAAGGCCAGAGACTCTTGGAGCCCCCCATTTCCTGCCCCAGAAAAGGGGTAGAAGGAAATTCTTAGTCAGACCCATAGTAAGGAAAAAGGTAAGGGACCAAGAGATGAGGGTGGGGGGGGGGGGTCAGCAGCAGGCATGTCTCAACCCACCCAGCACTCAGGGTGTTTAAGCAAAAGCCAATTTAACTACATGGAAGGAAGTAACAGATAATTATGTAAGGTTAATAGTAACCAGCATGGGAACACCACACACACACACACACACACACACACACACACACACACTTTTTGAGATGGGATCTCATGTAGCTCAGGCTGGCCTCAAACTATACCCATAGCTGGGCTGGGCACAGGGTGTAGTTTGATATTCCTGCCTCTATCTCCCAAATGCTGGCATTAAAGGCATGTACCTCCATACCCAGTTTATGTGGTACTAGAGACTGAACCCAGGGGTTCAGTGTTTGGTAGGCAAGCACTCTACCAACTGAGTTACAGATCTACAACCAGCATTTTTATTAGCACCTACAATTTCCAGGGCTTGAGATACCTATATTCTAATCTTCAAACAGACCTGTAAGATAGTAACAATGCCATTTTCCAGACAGTTACTTGAGGCTCCGAAGGGATGAAAGTGTCAGAGACAGTCAGAGGGAGAGCTGGGACTGAAACCTGTCACTCAGCGTGAGTGGCAGGTCTCCCCAGTCTTGCTTTGCAGCTCAGTATGAGAAAACGGCTAATTCTGTTTTACCCTCCCTGACACATGGTCTCTGCACGTGCCAGGCTGGCCTGGATGGCACTCACTGTGTGGCTCGGGCGGTCTTTGAACTTACGGCAATCCTGGTGCCTTATCCTGACAGAGTGCTGGTATTATGGGTGTGTACCCGGCTTAGATTTCAGTATTTCAGGTAAAAATGGGAAGAAAATACTTTCCTTCTTGTATTTCTCTAGAAATTGTCTAGGAATAAGAGCTCTGGGCGGAGTCCTCGCTTCTCACTGAGAGGAGCTCAGGCAGTTTCTCTACGCCCTGAATGAGAACTGGTGATAATTTCTATCCTCTTGGGATAACTGGTAAGACAGAAAGGAATACTGGCTGGATCATCAACTTGTATATATGCAGCTGCCACCTTCGTCCAGCTGAAAACGAGTAAATAGAACCCAGCTTCTCTCCCTGGGGAAGACACGGGGCGGATCCTGACAGCAATCCCAACAGGCCTGGTCTTGGCCGGAGGGCAGATTGTCCCCTGTACCCAGCCCAGCCCAGCCCAAGCTCCTCACTGGTTAGAAACTAGAAAAACGGTAGAGATGGTAGACCCTTCCTGAGAAAGAGGTCAGAGGCTCAAGTCTAATGCCATCCTACCTTTGGTCGGCTACAGCCCCACCCCACCCCCTTGCCCCATGGCACCAATGTCAGTCACCCCCTCAGAGAAGCAGGCTGGACACTGCCTAAAACCTCGGAGTGTCTGGAAACTGCTGATACACCAGCCTGGGACGCCATCCAACTTCCCCTGCCGCTTGGCCCATCACACCTCTGAAATCCTATTTCTCTCCTTTCCCGAATCTTCTGTTCAACTCCAGAGGAAGACACCAAAGCTGCCAGAAAACTCAGAGGCTATGACAGCTTCACTCAGCCTCTCTCAGTGTACGGGGATCCCCAGGTGCTGAAGACACATCAGAGCACCCCACCCTCAGTGGGCCAAAGGGCTGGAGCGCTTTCACAACCTGCTGCCAATTCCTGCTTCTCTTTCACTTTCTGAGAAAGGGGTCGGACACAATCCCAACACACACACACACACACACACACACACACACACACACACACACACACACACACATCCAGCTTAGACACAGGCTGTGGATGCAGGCTCATCCCACATGTGGGTTGTTTTTGAAAGAAAACAAATAGAACCCATGACTCTGGCATCTGGCCAGGTTAAGAGGCTTCCAATGACCATGAACCCCATTAGAAGCAAGGCCACCTGTTTGTATTTAGAACTCTGTCTCCAGGGGCTGAGTTTTGCCCAGGGCAGGGAACTTGCATTTCTATATATCTAGAAGGCTCTTTATTAGGCTTTGCTATGTTCTTCGTTTTGAGGGAAAGACTGAAAAACTGCTTCCAAGTCAGATGTGTAGGCCAAAGGGAAAACAGAAGGTTCGCCGGGCTGTGGTGGCATATACCTTTAATCCCAGCACTCAGGAGGCAGAGGCAGGCGGATCTCTGTGAGTTCAAGGCCAGCCTACAACCACAGCCTTTGGGAGGTTAAGGGAGGAGGATCCTAAATCAAGGCTACCCTGGGCTACATAGCAAGCCTATCCCAAAAAAACAAGAGAGAATGGGGCTGGAGAGATGGCCAGGCAGCTAAGAGCACTTGTTCTTCATTCCCAGCACCACATGGCAGCTCCTAACAGAGGGGATGTCTAGTTTCTGACCTTGCAGGCATGCACATGGTGCACACACATACATGCAGGCAACAGTCACACACATCAAATAAAACAACAGCCACAAACAAACAAACAACACAGGAAGCCTGAAAGTCAGCTCTGAATGTCTTCAGGGAAAGCTAAACCAGTATGTGCAAGTTTCCCTGAACTGCCCACGGCAGCTAATAACAATGTTCCCCTCTCACTTCCTCTTTTCTCCAGAAGCTGCCCAGCATCCTGTGGCCCCCAGACCCTAGTTAGCTGTGTGTGTGCTGGAAGACTGCCCACTAACTCTGCGGTGGGACCCGAGGGCAAACCACGGCAGCGCTCTGAAGAATAGTGTCCCAAAGACCCAAGCTGAGTCAGGGTGCTGAGGAGGCACAAAGGCAGGAGCGGGGACCCACATACCTGGTCATAGGCTGGTCTGTAGGTGACACTGAGAACCGGCTTTCCACACTGGCTGAGAAGGCCTCTCTCACTCTCGATCTTCTCTTGGGAAACGGGCTTCACATCCACACAGCACTCAGGATATTGTGAGTAGAAAGTCTCATACCCCCCTTCAAAGAGAAATGAACAAATGGAGGTGAGACAGGAAACGACATTGGGCTCTCGGACTGTCAGAAAACGTACACCCCGACTGTGTGACAGTTAACACAACACAAGCCTGCTGAAGTAACAACTTCTGAGAACTGAAAAACTAACAAGAGCAACTGAGCTGGCCCAGTGGGCAAAGCCACCTGCCACCAGACCTGACGACCCGATTCCACCCGAGAACCATGTAACACAGGGAAAGAATCAATTCCTGCAAGTCATCCTCTGGCCTCTACATGTGCACTCCGACACATGCATGCTCAATAAAAACGTAAGTAAATAAATGTGATTTCAAGAAAACTGAACAAAACCACCAGTTTTAGAATTAAAAAAAAAAATGAACTTTACTCACACACACACACCCAACACACACACCCCTAAAATTCTGTCATTTGGGGCTAGAGAGATAGATAGCTCAGCAGTTAAGAGCACTTACTGCTCTTGCAGAGAACCTGGGGTTCAGTTTGCAGCATCTACGTGGCATCTCACAACACCTGTAATTCAAGTTCCGGGGGCGGGGGTCTAGCACCTTATTCTGACCTCCTTGGGTTCCTGTACATACACGGTACACATACACCCACACATACACAAATAAGAAATGATAAAGTTTTTAGATGTCTCTCAATGAGGGACAATGCCTAACTTTTTGTATCTATCAGAAGCCACTTATCTGGCATCTGGTAAATATTAACCATATCCCCTCAGAAAACAAAAGCAATTTTTTTCCTGTTTACCTAAAACAAAGGTGTGAGTATGTAAAATTTCATTACTTTCTAAGAAGACTCCGTAACTGTTTTTTCCCTGGCCCATTTGCTCTAGGTAAAATTAAAGCTGTACCCTCTCCCATTCACAGAAGCATGTCCTTTCTCACTCCTAAGGTCCTAAGGTCACAGACAACCCCTTCTATAGGTACAACTTAGTCATAAATCAAGTTAATACATTCTAAACCAAATGGAAGAATGCACACTTCTGGGCATGTAAGAATGCTGGTATTACATTTCAGTTCCTCCAGAAGGTTCACTTTAGGTTAAAGGGGATCCTCTAAAGCTGAGAATGTAGCACATGCCTATAATCTTAGCAGTTGGAGACTGAATTAGGAATTAGGGTCATGAGTTGAAGGCCAGCCTGGGCTATATAGCAAGACTCCCCCTCTTAAAAAAAAAAAAAAAAAAAAAAAAAAAAAGGTAAAAATGACCAGGTAACAGAAATATTTGCACCCACATCAATGGTCTCAGGATCAGTGAGGAAGAACTGGTAAATCTGGCCTGGAGGCCCATAGAAAGCCAAGACATTGTAGGTAGACACGTTCTTGCTTAGGAACCTTCTGTTTCACAACCAGCAACCTGAGGTGCATCTGAGAGCCTCCAGAAAACCCAACTGTCTTTCACTAGCCTCAAGGATTCACTTGGTGTCAAATTATCAGTTATGTAAGCATCCTGGGACAAGGGCCTTTCATAGAGCTTCCTTTGGCTTCTGTCTTTTGGTACTAGATAGCCCAACAGTGGAGGGCTCACTCCTGCAGTCAGCAAATGGTTAATGGATTGCATGGCAGTCTCCAACTCCCTCCCAGGAGCTGCAGCCAATTCCTAGAATGAGTCATCTTGTCATTCTGGCTTCCTCTCAGCTTCTGCCACTGCCTCTGCCCCCATTTAGTACTCCCAAATCTCCCCTGTGGTCACTAGACAAAGAGCCCACCGGCTCCCCGGGAGAAACTTCTGTCCTCCACAAATGGTCATGTTCTCTGTCATGAAGAAGGACTAGGGAGCAGAGGTGAAGGCTTTGGTGGCCTAGCTTCCCCAGGCAGCCCCCCTTCCCTTGGAGGAGGCACAGGGAATGTTACAGATTTACACTAACCCACATAGCCTCGAGGGCAGGGGGTGGGGTTGCATTTCCTAGTCAATAAATCACAAGGCTAGATCTGGGTTCAATAGTTTGGGTTCCAAGAAACAAAAAATGACAGGTTTGTGGGCATCTGGAGAAAGATAGCCCAGGCACTCCCAAACTTGAGGACAAGGCTTTGAGAAGAGAAGCCTTCAGGCCACTTCATCTTTAGGCCTTAAATAGACCATTTAAGAGCTGGCAGGCAGAAGGGCAGAGAGAGGTGCTGGTTAGGGCTGGGGACTGCTTGCCAGTTAACAAAATGAAACAGGCAAAGAGTCTCAGTGTAGCTGAAGGACAGATAAACAGGGCTTGCCTCTTCAAACTGGGGTCAGGAGATTAGGTCTCTGCCCTCCACCCACTCCCATCGGAGGTGTGGAGACAGAACATTCTTCTCTGATGTCTCACTTGTGTCTCACTCAAATTGCAAGAGTGCTAGCAGTTCCCAAGGCTGCTTCAACCTTTTCCAGAGTGAGTCTACTTTCAATCCTCACTGTACTGCCACAGGAGAGGCAGCACACAGCACTGTATATAAATAAGCACCAGCTACCCGACTGGTCTTCATCGCCTCATTTCAGTGGGAAGTGCAAAAGGCCTGGTACCAACATCTGGATGCCACCAGGTCAAACCCCGAATGCCCATCCGGACATGTGCTATGTAAGATAAAGGAATTCTCCTCTGCAACAGTGTGAACTTCAGCAGTGTTATAAGGGTAGCAGGTTTCTACTGAAGTCCCAAATGCACATCACTTTTGATCTTGGAGTTTACACGGCTTGAATGAAAGACGAGACTGCACGTGCCAGAGCACCTTACAAGGACATCTACCCTCTCCTTCACACAGCCAGGCTGGGAGCAACCTAGTGTTCATCACCAGGCACTATCATGAAGCAGCATGGATCCAGTTGGGTGAAAGAGGCAGAATTGAGAGACAGATGGATTCCATTTGTTTAAAATCTATCCGTAAGAGGAATTATCTGAAGGCTGACAAGAAATCACTGGTACTGTTTCTGGGCAGAGGAACTAGGTTTTAGGGTGTAAGACATTTCCTTATACACACTTTGTGCTATTCATTTTTACCTGGATATATGTTACTTCGTTTTTTAAAAGTGAGAGACTTCTGCAGAGCTTAGAGAAGGCCACCTCCACACCTTGCAGCTGTCATCCACTCCTGTTATCTCCCAATGGGATCAACAAGGGACAGTTAGCAAGAGGTGTTAGTAGATAGGGAGCTACTCACAAGCCTCTGGAATCTTCCTAGCCTGCAGTATGTGAAATTCCAAGTTGCATGGCTTTGAAACAGGGTCTCAGCTCACTGTACCTGAATTCTGAACCACATCGTGTTCTTGTACAAGCTGTTCAGCTAAAAGAATTCTGGGGCCCTATCCGAGTTCACCTCTGCACCCAGGCCAGGGTTCCCACACTTTTGAGGTTAGACAGCAAGAGCAGTCACAGGAAATGACCCAGAAATCAATGATGTGGGGTTTGAGAGTAATTCACCCACCCACAACCGGAAGCCAGAGTTATCTCCGCAGCAGGTGAAATGGTCGGGCCTGGAGGCAGCCCTTGAAGGCCTAAAATCAAAGGCCACAGAATCTCCTCCGTATCTCACAGCCCCTGCAGCACCTCTCCTAACCCGGCTGGCCTGTTGGCAGTCTCTGAGGCGGCAGTCCCAGGGATAATCCCCTGCTGGGGAAGAGAGGACGAAAGGGGTGGGAAAGCTGTCAGCTCCAAATTAAGCTTGAGAAAGGCCTAGGATGGGAGAAGGAGGCTGGAGGAAAACAATAAAAAGCAATAAAGGGAGAGGAAGGGGAGGGACTTGCCAGGGTCAAAAAGGCAAGAGGCCCACCAAGACACTGCCTAACGTACTGTAATTGTCTAGGCGGGAAGAAAGGGGACACCGCGGCGCCACTCTCCCGGGGGAGGGTCTCGACTTGTTTGATCGCGCCAGATCTGTTAAGAAAGATCCCGACCCCCGTGGGTCTGCAAACGGCGCCAGACCAGCACGCGCCCTCCGCAGCACCTCCCCAGCCCACCCAGCCCAGAGGACAGACAGGTTGCCAGACGCTTTCGAGGAAAGGCGGGTGGGGAGAAGGAAGCCCCGGACGCTGACGTTTGCAAGGACCTCCCAAGCGCACGCGAAACCCCGGGGCGCACACTCCCTCAAGTTGTGACTTTCTCCGGTCCCGAGTTCCTACGCAGCGAGGGATCCCTGGGGCCCCCGGTGTCCCGGCACAGGGTGCAGGGGAAGGAGGGCGGGTGGCAAGGGACCCCCCTGCTCCCGGACGAGCTCACCTTTAAGGAAGTAGACCCGCGGGCCGGCGGGCAGGCAGGCCAGCAGCGAGGTGAGCACGACGCGCGCGGCGCTCTCCTCCCGCAGCTTCTGCCAGTGGCGGCTGCCCTGGTCCAGCACGACCACCGCCGCCACGCCGCCGCCGCCCTCCTGCAGCAGCCGGGCGCGCGCCGCCTCGTCGGGCAGCACGTAGCGCGCAGACACCGCGCCGCCCCGGGCCCGCCGCAGCACCACCGAGTTGAGGTTGACGTTGAGCGAGCCGCGCACGCTGGACGCGGCGAAGGCCAGGTAGGGCCGGCAGTCGAGCACCACGCAGCGCGCCTCTGCCTCCTTGCGGAGCATCTTGCGCAGCTGGCGCCCGTCGAGCGACGTGACCTTCATGCCGCTGCCACCCAGCGGCCCGGCGCTGCGCGCCCCACAGCTGCCCAGGGCCAGCGTGCGGGCGGCCGAGGACCGGCGGGCCGCCCCGCGGGGCTGTGGCCTTGCAAACGGTGCCCGGCGCGAGGGGCCGCGCGACGCTCTTCACGCCCCGCGATCTCAGCACCAGGCCCCGCCACTCGCTGCCCCAGAAAGCCGGGGATTCCGCCGGCAGCGCAGCGTTTTATGTGAATGAGTGCGCGTCCTGTGACGTGACTGCCCATATAAGGCCAAATATGGGTGTTTCCCCGCCCCTCGGCGTTGGCCACGCCTCCTGGGCGGGGCGTGCGGGCACCCGCCTCCACCCCAGGAGCGGGATGGAGGGAGGGTGTCTTAGTCAGAGCGAGAAAGAGGAAGTGGCGGGCGCCGGCTGCCTCTCTTGGGGGCCCAGCGCGCAGAGACTCACTCACACATCACCCGGGACTGCCGGTGGGTTGTCAGGAACGCCACCAGGCCGAGGTGACCCACGCAGTGCGGGAAGAGGAGGAAGCAAATTCGGTTAGCACCCGACCCGGGGGCCGCGCTGTGGTACCCCTGGGGCCTCCGGGTGAATCCCGAACGGATTCCAGTCCTAAGCAGATAGCATCTGAAACGGGCCGAGGTGGGGCATGGCTTCGTCACCTTAAACGCTGGAGGCTTCTAACACGGTTTCTCCACTCTTGTCACGTTTTAATTTTCCTTAATAAAAAGTTCCTGAAAGTAAACAGACAAACAGAATCCCAAGGGGAAATTGTGAATGGGTGAGACAGGAAAGGCAGAATCAAAAGGATTCTGTCTCAGAATTGACAGCCCTCTTCTGTCTCTCTCTTATCTGTTAGATAAGAATGTAACACCAGAGCTAATGAGACCATGTTTCAAAAAACAAACAAGAACAATACACCAATTTAGGAGCTGTTCTGGGAAGCCTGTTTTGAACCCAGTGGCAGCACTATCCACATGGACCCAACAGAGGGGCTCAGACCAGTAAACTTGTCCAGGTGGCTTCTGGATTTGGGGGGATTATGGTGGATCAGTGTAATCCCGGGCTGTCTACCCCGGCCATTCTCTCTGGAGCGTCATGCGGCCCGCCCCCATTCCCGGAAAGCTAGGTGTGATTCGTCCCTTCTGCAAGTATTTATTGAGCGCTCTGTCAGCTACCAGGACACGTGGGCTGCAAACGCATCTCTGCCTCCAAGCCCTTTGGCCAACCATTTTCCTGTTATCTTTTGATGAAAAAACGTCTGTCCATTAGAGAGGGTTTTATTTACAACTGACATAAGGGGATGGGATTTTTAAGAGAAAGCAGAAATCAATTTCCGAGATCAAATCAATCAATCCCAACCACAGTAATAGCTGGCATTGCTTCCAGGTCATAGCTGTCTTCAGTCAGAAGCCCTGTCCTGAGTATACAGTGGCTGGCCTGTGATGCCAGCATTTGGAGGGGCTGAGAAAAAAAGTATCACAAAATCAAGGCCAGTCTAAGTGACATAGACAAGGAAACAAAAGATGCTGGCCTAACCCTAACGGTGGGGTCACATTGATGTCATAAGATGGGTTTTGTTGTCTGGGGTTATCTGCTGCAGCCTCCCCATACCCTGCTCTTCTTCCAGAGGGTTCTGCCTCTATTATCAGCGGTCTCCACCCACAAGCATTTCATTCCAGGGCCTCGCAGATAACGTGGAGCCCCACAGGGGCCAGACTCTGTGAGGTGCTTGGTAACATCACTGTCTGCAGGATTCTCTCCAGCAGCCCATGAGGCCTGGCCCAGTCACAGGCCTCTAGGTGTCTGTGTCTTTTCACCCATGGTGGGTGGGCTGGGGTGGAGGCTAGAGAAAGTTTCTCAAGAGATGAGAGCTAAGACAAACTTGTGAGAATGAATAGAAAGAAACCACTTTATGTTAAGGAAACAATAAGACAACCAAACACACAAAATACCAAGCAACCCAGCACGCTATGTGCTGGAGGTGCTCAAATGACTGCTGCAAAATCTCAAAAGAGAGGAATTAAGGAAGTGGCCTTCTGTGCTTGCTTGGACAGGAAGACGTCTTGTACTGCGCATGGAAAACTCCCTGCCTGTCCTTGCCTCCCCAGTGATGGCATGAACCCTATTTTTTTCTTCTCTTTGATTCCTTTCCTTTCCTTGATTTTTGTTTATGTTGTTTACTTTATGATTTGTTAATTGTATTTATTATTATCATTTTTGTTGTTGAGGCAGGGTCTCACTGATCATTTGATTGGTCAGTTCTGTCCCTCCCCCCCCCCCACTTCCTGACCGGGATGGAAGATCAAGCTGTCATTTCCAGCTTCCCAGGATTTTAGGCTCCTCCAAGCCCCACCCAACACTGACTTCCGTAAATACATGGTTTTGTTTGTATTTTATTGCACTTCTATTTCTTCACTTCTTGGTTTGTTTGTGTGTCAGGGTATATATGTGGAGGTCAGAGGTCAACTTACAAGGGAACCTTCCTTTCCTTCCACCATGTGGGGCCAAACTCCAGCTCTGAGCCTTCGCCCACCATCTCCTCAGCCCATGAAAACGTGTTTTGGGTGGTGCTCTCTCCCTACAAAGCTGCAGGCTGCCCTGGAGGTCCTGATGGAGGCCAGGCTGGGTTTGAAGGGCACCACAGAGCTGCAGCCTAGAGCCCCGAGACCCTCACTCACTTAGGCTCGGTGCGCCCTGATTTGCCCAGCAGAGATTGCTCGACCGGAAGTTAAATTCAGGTTGGCTCACACTAAGGTCCTAGGATTCACACCAGCCAATCTGGACTGCCCTCCTTCAAGTGGCATGGATTATGTGTCCCAAAGCTGCACATCCTAATGTAAGAAGGCGTCCTGTTACCCTGCCCTACGGGGTCATTGCCCTAAGACACAGGTACTGCTCTTCATACTGCCCATTTACCTTCTTCCACCGTACTCAGTGAAACTCGTCCCATTCTTAAAAATTAGGAAGAATTAAGACATTTGGATCGGCCGGGCAGTGGTGGCGGCGGGAGGCAGTGGCACTCGGGAGGCAGAGGCAGGCGGATCTCTGTGAGTTTGAGGCCAGCCTGGTCTACAGAGTGAGATCCAGGACAGGCACCAAAACTACACAGAGAAACCCTGTTTCGAAAAACCAACAAACAAAAAAAAGACATTTGGATCTTATCCGCTGGGCCATAGTGACCTGAGTGGATTAGCATTTGGGGTCATCAGTGAAGCTGTTGGGAGAATTCATCCTTGAGCTGCCTCTGTCTCTTGATTCCACGGACCCAGTGAACCTATACCCACACCCGATATACAACAGAAGCAGCCCCGGAGGGTGGAGGATTTACTTGCGAGTGGAAGTGGGATCCAGACTGAGGTTAGGGAGAGGCACACGGGGTTGCTATAGGTAGTTGACTTGAGCTGCTAAGGACTTGCTTGAACTTGGCAGTGATCACAGCTGTGAAGAAGCCACACGGATGAGAGATGTAGAAAGAAAATGGCCCAAAGGGATGCGATGAAGGCCCAAGGGGTGGGTGACGCCCAGGGGAGGGGACTTGGGGGTTTTCAGTGTGACTGGATGGATGGTAGCACCGTTCGACAGAGACCCCACAGCACCAGCTTAGGGATTGGAGGGAAAGAGGGGATGCTGTGTGGACACACTAACAAGTTGGAGCTTGTCACGGCTGCTCTAGGGGTGTCTGCCTAGGAAGTAAGGTACAGAGGTCTGTCATCTGCCTTGCTGCGTTGTCTCTTCTCTTCCCGCGTCCTGGGACTGCGGTGTAGGTCTGTCTTTTGACCTGCCCTCTTCTGTCTTGTCACCGGGGCTGGCTTCACCATCCAGCTTGTTGCCCCATACAGTCTTGCATCTAAAAGCTCGCCCCAGAGGTTTAATCCTATGCTGTCATCTTGAAATGTTGAAGACTCGTGCAAGGAACCCCACAGTTTTCTTTTGCAATTGAATCCCATAAATTACACAGCTGCTGCCTCTCGGAGCTGGAGCACCCCCTCCCCAGACCCCACGGGAGCTGGAGCACCCCCTCCTCAGACCCCACGGGAGCTGGAGCACCCTTTCCTCAGACCCCACAGGAGCTGGAACGCCCCCTCCTCAGACCCCACAGGAGCTGGAACGCCCCCTCCTCAGACCCCACGGGAGCTGGAGCACCCCCTCCTCAGACCCCACGGGAGCTGGAGCACCCCCTCCTCAGACCCCACGGGGGCTGGAGCGCCCCCTCCTCAGACCCCACGGGGGCTGGAGCACCCCCTCCTCAGACCCCACGGGAGCTGGAGCACCCCCTCCTCAGACCCCACAGGAGCTGGAGCACCCCCTCCTCAGACCCCACAGGACTAGCATTCTATGACCCACTTCCTAATCCTTTTGGATCTCTTATCCTCTGGCTTGGTTTTAAGAATGAATGTGAACAGAGAGCCCACCTGCTCGGTCTCAAAACCTTTGATGACATGCAGATAAAACCCCAAATTCCACTGGGCATGGTGGTGTACTTGGGAGGCAGAGGCAGTCAAGTGTCTGTGAGTTTGAGATGAGGCTGCTCTACGTAGTGAGAGCCTGTCTCGAATAAAAACAAATCCAGATGCCATCCAGCCTTCTTTTCTCCCCCTGTCCCTGTACGAGGATCCTTCACCTCCACACAGCTGCAGCCACAGCTCAGTTCTCCCCTCCCCCAGCCTGATAAAGAGTGTTATCACTCTTGCCACATTCAGGAACTATCTGATGTCTGCGTGTCTCTCACATGGTGTGGGCCAGACAGTGCTGGTGGAATGGAATTCATTGCTTGCTGAGAGACATGGAGCAGCTGGCCCTTGGGGAGGCACCCAGACAGCAAGTTGGCAGCAACAAGATCAGAGCCCCAGACACTGGGAAAGAGGCAAGAGGAGGATCCATAGTCCACAGCCCCAGGTCTCAGGGGAAGGGGAAGAGGTGTCTTAGACAGGAGAGGCTTAATGGCATACTAGTCATGCCTGCCCTGCTCCTGATTTGGAACGGGATGAGGGTAGACTGAGGGCAGAAGCAGAATGCTACGATGAAGCCACAAGGCAGAGTCTCGTCCCGTTTGTTATTTTCTCCCCTCTGCCAGTTATCTTCAGAGTGAGCCTGTGTTTTCTGAGGGTTTCCGACCTTTGTTTGAGTCACATGCTTTGTTCATCAGTGCCTTGCACTTGGAAGGCCTTTGTCAACATTGGGTCTCTCTTTGGAAAACAGCACACACTGTATTCAGATAATACTTTCAGGGAGCTCCTGGACTCATGGTTGATATGGGCTCATTGCATCCTCAGTCGGAGCCCCTGGGCCTCTTGCCTATCCCTATGTGGGCCAGACAGATAGAGGGAATGGATTAACGAGTGTCCACAGTGCATTGCTCAGAGCAATCCCATGATGAGCCCAGGGTCTCTACAAGCTCCAGTCCTCCTGGAAAGGGGGCTTCCTCACATCCCCCTCACTTCCCCCCCTCCAACTCCATGTAATTCACTTGTTTGGTGCGCATTGTCAGAGTAGTATGTGCTTGCCAATGAAGTAGAAAATTCAAAGAAGGGAAAAATGAGTGGAATTTTATTTTTATTTACCGGTGGGGATGGACACAAGCATGTCACAGCACACATGTGGAGTTCTTGGGGTTGAACTCAGGTTGTCAGGGTTGGTGGCCAGCACCCTTACTGGCTGTGGCATCTCTCCAGCCTTTGTTTTGTTTTTTCGGGTGCAGCTTCTTCAAGCTAACAGATCCAGATCTGACACTTGCTTTGACCTTAGAGGAAGGAAAGGGACTGCATTAGGAATCCAAGGTCTGGATTGCTATCAAGTCTCTGCTGCCCTGTGTTTAATCGTCGCTCTGCTATTTATAGTGTGTACGCCTTTCCCTCCCTGTGGCATCCCCACCTCTTGTCCCCTGGATCTTAGAACTGAACAAAGACAGGAGTGTGTCACTGCTGTGAAATGGCTCCTTTTCTTAGAACCCGTGGGACTTGCTCACCATCACACACAACATTTGACCAGTACAACCCCGAAAACGAACACCAAGGAGCTGAGTGACCTTCTCTCTCCTGTCAGGAAACTGTGGCAAAGGCCCTGTCCTTCACGGTCAGTTCCGCTTCACTCTCTCCCACTGCCCACGGAGTCAGCTAATGAGTTTCTCAGTCATATCTAGTGTAGTCTCTATCGGCCTAAGAAGACAGTCTGCCCAGGAAAAGCACAACATGAGGACTAAGTCTTAGCACCCTGTGCTGAGTGACAAAGAAGAGACCAGAAGACTTCGGTCCTGACCTGGGAAGGCTGGGAGAAGGGTTGGACCGCGGAGAGTTTGCTCATGCAGAAAGGGGGAAAGGCTGTAACTGAAGGAGACGCCATCCCACGGGAGTGGGAGGAAGGAAGCAGTCCTGTGTCATTTCCTGGGAGGATGAAACCTCCTTGGTGGGGGGCAGGGAGGCTCCAGAAAGCTGAGGAGGTGGGGGAGGTGCGGCAGAAGAGATGACACCTGCTGTGTGCCACCCAGGCCTAAAAGTGTTTATTGCCTTTTCTCCTAGTAATTTCACTTCTGGGAAGTAATCTTAAAATCTAAATACGAGGGAGGTAAAAGTATCTCCACAGGAGTGTTTATCGCAGAGCTATTTATAAAAAGGTAGAACTGGAAGCAGCCGACACATCTACAGGAAAACAGTGTGTTCAGCAGCCATTGAACGTGACACCCTCAGAAACCGCAGAGCACCCCGAATCAATCATGCTAACACGCTGGGGGGCCGACAGTTTAGGACAACAGCAGCGGTCCTTCATTGTGTGATGTTGTCAACTGCACTGACAGGGTGTTTCCCATAGAGTGTCCCCTTCACGTCACATCATCACATCACATCACATCACATCACATCACATCACATCACATCACATCACATCACATCACATCACATCACATCACAGGGTGGGGCCATTTGCATGTAACAGATTTAGAGACTGCGGCTTACCCAACACGTGGCAGCTCCAGCCTGAACTTCAGCAGTGTGTTCCCATCATTACCTTCCACGGTGGGACCAGAGGCAGGGAGGCCACCCCCACCCCACGCCGGGAGAAAAGCGTTAACTACAACAACGGCTCTTTCTTAGGAATAGGAGGGACAAGGAGGGGTAATTTCCGCCCCCCCCCCCATTTTTCTTCATTTTTTAAATTTTTTTTTTTAATTTTTCTTCTTATTATTCTGAGAGGAGGGTACACCGTGCAGTGTGTGTAGAGGTCAGAGGGAAACTCAGTGAATTGGGTCTCCCACCTTTACCTAGGTTCAAGGGACTCGAACTCATGAGCTCAGGCGTGCAATGCAACTGCTTTTAACCCCCTCAGCCATCTTGCTGGCCCAATTTTCTAAAGTTTTCCTCATGAAATGGTGATATATTTTGTGTCCCTTTCCCAATTTCCAGTTATCGACTAAGCTTATCAGCCTGCTGCTAGCTTTACCTGTCCCATTACCTATAGGTCTCGGTGACATTGTCATCCTCTGCTGCCTTTAATCTTTTCGTGGACGGAGTTTAAGGGAAGCACAGAATGTATCGAGTATGGATTTGGCAGAATTTATTTACCTTGAAGGGCATTTAGAAGATTTCTAAATTTTAATTGATTTATTTTGGGTTTTTGAAACAAGGTCTCAAGTAGTCCAGGCTAGCTTTGAATTCCCTATGTAGCCAAGGATGACCTTCAGCTCCTGATCCGTCTGTCTCCACTTCCCAAATGCTGGAGCTACAAGCATGTAGCACACACCTAGCTTAGAAGGTCTCTAATCCTTCACTCATACAGGCAGCCCAGCAAAGAGCATGTTCGAACCCCTTTGGGTAGAAGGAATTGTTTGCTTTTCACAGAAAAGACGGGCTCTCACCGATTGAGGGTGCAGAAATTTAATTGCTGGATCTGCATGGGAAAAACAGTCAGCAAGGTTAAAAATGGTGGTCTAGGGTGCGCCAGTGGTATAGCAAACACCCTGGATTCTATCACCAGGATCCAGTGAAAGTGAGGATGTGGTCAAGGGAGCAGTTTCTCTATCAGTATCCCCCTCACCCCATCCCCCGCACACTCCCCTTACCTTTCCCCTCAGAGCATTCCTACAGACTTACCAGGGCATGTCTAGAGCTTTTCTCTTTAAGGGAAGTTATAGATCAGATCCCCCATCCCATCCCTGCAAGCTACCCCTTGACAGATACTAGCATAGGGTTCTGGTGTGTGTGTGTGTGTGTGTGTGTGTGTAATGGTAACACCAGGCACCAAACAAACCAGGGTATGGCAGATAAACTAGCCCTGAACTACATCCCCAGCCCTTTTTTCTTGCAGAATCTTGCTGTTCAGCCCTCAAAGACCTGATACTCCATACACAGTCCAGGCTGGTTGGAACTCCTGGCAATCCTCCTCAGCCTCCCTAGTGCTGGGATTACTGATGTACCTCCATGCCCAGCGAAGCAGCTTGATTCTGTTTAGCTTTGGGCTAATCCTCTTCAGGAAGACAGTTACTCTGCTGCCCACAGGGCACCAGGATGCAAACGTGTTTCCACTTCATTCACATCCACTCTTCCCCTGGAGGTGTTTCAAAAGCAAATGTCATTTGAAAATCCGGGAACCTCAGCCAATTCCTTACACCTGCCATGTGGCCGGCAGCCAGCTTTGTTGGGGCGGGGGCGGGGGGTTTGTACTGTTGCTTGAATTATGTGAAAGAAGAGGCTGGAGTTAGAGGTCTTAAATAACTCAGGCCTTCGGCTATCACTCCTTAGACCCTATAAGAAAGTCACAGCTCCAGCCCTGGCAGGCTGTGTGATCTTGAGCAAGTCAGTTTCTCTTCTATAAGTAGGGGTCTCGGAAGCTGCCTGATAAGGTTGTATGGAGTAAATGAACTGCCACTGTGCACTTCAGCTAACATTCTGTCTACACCTAGAGAATAAATGATGAGTCATGGATCCGATCCACCAGGATCCTAGGAAGGAAGTTCCTTGATTTTTAAGAGAGCTCTGCTGGAGAACCTCTGATCCAGGTTGGAAAGTCTACTCATTTTTTCAGGCAATGAGATGGTAGCTTGAAGCCACGTAAGCAAAAAGACAAAGTGGGCCATAAGCAAACACTGTTTTGAAGGCAGCTCCTAAACAAACAGGAGTCCAAACCCGTCCTGCCGCTGCGCTGGCCAGCACGCTGTGTCCCATCTCCTTTTCACTTTTATCTTCATCGATCTCTTCCGCTTAGCATCAGCAGCCGGAATGCCAATCTATACCTCTTAGGTAAGAGGAAAAGCATCAACTCAGTGAACTTTAAAGATTGTGTTCAAGATATGTTATTAGAAACAAAAGCTGAGTGTCAGGGTAGTGGCACACACCTGTATTCCCTTGGGAGGCCGAGGCAGGAGGATTACCTGGAGTTCAAGGCCAGCTGAGTTTCATATTGAAAACAAGGGGCTGGAGTGATGGCTCATTGGATAAGAGCACTGGCTATTCTTCCAGAGGACCAAGGTTTAATTCCTAGCACCCATCTGACAGCTCACAATTACCTTTAACTCCAGTTCCAGGGAATCTGATGCCTCTGACCTCTGAGGGCCACACACCACCACCCACATACATATGCATGATTAGAAAATCAAGGTAAATCTTTAACAGCAACAAAAAAGAAATTAAAAAAATACATTGCATTCCTGAAAACATCTAGAAGGTAAACCATTGTTGTTTATCCTGTGATATAAAAGTGCCTGTAGCAAGAAATTGAAACTAGAAGTTCAGCCACAGGAAGCTGAGCCGTGGAGAGCAAGCTTAAGTGGGAAGTCCAGTAGACTAGACTGCCTCAACTTCCCCAGTCAGTGTCTGCTGGGTATTGTGAGTACCTGATTTGATGATGTCATCTCTATCTGCCCCTTTTTGTTCTTTTATGTGGAGACCTCACCAGATGGGACAGTTCCCTCTGCCCTGGGTTCTCTCTCTTGGGAACTCCAACTTTCCTGCTCGCTTTCTGCTGGACGCTTTAAGTGCCTGATTCGGTGATGTTTTGCTATCTCTCCATCCATCCATCTTGCCCTTGTTTTTTATTCTCTTACTTTGGCTTGTTGTATACTTAATGAACTCGCTCATTCACAGCCCAAAGTATAGCTGTTGTGGACCATTCCCTGGACGGTGCAGCACAACGTAAGAAGACAGCAATAATAAAACTGACCTCATACGGCTGTTCATCAGGCGAAAGAAGCGGATCTGTACACCTAGGGAAATGTTTGCCACTCAGTCAACATGCAAAAATGGACTGATATTACTTGTATCACCAAAAAGAAAATGTAAGTGTGTGTAGTGTGTGTGTGTGTGTGTGTGTGTGTGTGTGTGTGTGTGTGTGTGTGTAGCTGGATTATATAGCATGGCAGCATATGCCTGTAATCCTAGCATGTGGGAGATGGAGGCAGGAGGATCAATAGTTAGAGGCCGACTTAGACAACACAGTGAGAACAGTTATAAAACTACAGGAGTAGGGAGGTGGCTTAATGGACAATGTCCTTGCCGTGCAAACTCAAGGGCTGCGGTGCGGATCCCCAGCACCCAGGTAAATGCTGGGCAGGTAGAGTGCCTGTGTAATCCTGGCTCTCAGGAAGCAGAGACGGGGATCCCCAGGGCAAGCTGGCTAGCTAATCAGCTAGATATGGGTTCAGTGAGACTCTGCCTCAGTACATAAAGTGGAAAGCAGTGGAAGAAGACCCCCAGGCATCAACTTCTGGCCCCTGCAAACAGGTGTCCATTCATGTGGTAACATGAACTCATGCTTGCACATGCGTACAGATGCAAATATATATAAATATATGTGTGAGTGGTGGTTTGAATGAGACCGGCCCCCATAGGCCGATACATTTGAAAGCTTGGTCCTCGGATAGTGGAACTGTTGGGAAAGGATTAGGAGGTGTGGCCTTGTTGGCGGAGGTGTGTTATTAGGGGTGGGCTTGAGGTTCCAAAAGCCCATGCCAGACCCAGTGTCTCTCTCTCTGCCCAAGTATCTGGATGTAAACCCCTCAGCAACTATTGGCTTTTTGCGGTAATGACATAGGTTAGTCCTTTAAAACTCTAAGCAAACCCCCAATTAAATGTTTTCTTTTTTAAAAATGTATTTTGTTTTCCTTATTTATTTTTAAAATTTCTTTATTTAAGTATTTTATGTATATAAGTACTTTGTGTGCATGTACATCTGCACACCAAAAGACAGCATCAGACAGGTGTGAGCTGCCGTGTGGGTGCTGAGAATTGAACTCAGGACCTGTGGAAGAGCAGTGAGAACTTTTAACCACAGAGTCATCTCTCCAACCCCAGATGTTTTCTTTTTTAAGAGCTGCCTTGGTTATGGTGTTTCTTCACAGCAGTAGACATGTAGACAAGCTGGGTGGTGGTGGTGCACACCTTTAATCCCAGAACTTGGGGAGGCAGAGACAGGCAGATCTCTGTGAATTTGAGGCCAGCCTGGGCTACAGAGTGAGTTCCAGAACAGCCAGAGCTATACAGAGAAACTCTGTTTCGGAAAAGAAAAAAAAAAAAAAAAGACCAGTAACTAAAACAGGAGCACCCAGCCGGCTTATACAAAACAATGATCTCTAGGTTCAATGAGAGAATCTGTCTCAAAAAATAAGGAGCAGAGCAATTGAGGAAGACAGCCTTCATCGACCTCTGACCTCCACTTGCACTCACACACAAGCATACATGCACACACAGAAGAACAAGCGGACAAGGGGCTGTGATGTAGACCAGTGGTGGAGCCCGGTCTAGTGTGCCCAAAGCCATCGCTTCGATCCCTAGCACTACACTTGAGAGAGGGAAAGAGAGTTAGAAAGAAGGAAAAGGAGAAACGAATGGGTGCTGGAGAAAACCAGCTGTGAAAAGCCACCCTACCCTCCAGAAAGACAATCAAGGGAAACACTGATGGGGGCCATAAAGGCCCAGCGGACAGTCTCGACTCCCACGATGGGTTAGCAGCCTTTGGGAAGACCGAAGAAGGACAGGAGTTTGTCTTCTCTCTTGCCTGGAAGCATCAGAAGTAGGCAAGGGAAGAGTTGTCACATTCATCTGCCCATCCAGGGACTGTGTATTGGCTGCCTGTAGAGTATTAGCACCGTAATATCTGGGTATACATGCCTATAATCCCAAGGCTTGGGAGGTCTCTGGAGGCAGAAGGATGAGAAATTCAAGGTCATCCTTGGCTATATAAAAATTTACGAGTCATCTTGAACTACACGAGACCTTGCCTCAAACAAATAAATAAATAAACCTGTTTTGCTAGCAAATTGTCACACTTATTTGGAAGGTATGTTACACACAGCCTCGGGACTTCCAAAGCAGATACTCTGGTCACACGTTGCAAAGCCCAGGGAGATTGCAGGTGGTGTCATGCACCCCAGTTTGCATGGTGCTTCCAAGAGAAAGAAATCCCAGTGCTGAAAGGCAAACCCCAGAAGAAGCTGCCTTTCTGAGCACGACCACATCACACACGTATGACCCAGGTATGACTGGAAGAGCCTCTGCACGACCACATCACACACGTATGACCCAGGTATGACTGGAAGAGCCTCTTAGCATACTTGTCTGAATCCCACCGCTCCCCATTCAATTCTCAGCCTCCTGGATCCGGGGCTGGGCTGTGGACTGTGCTGGCCTTTGGGTAGTCTGTGATGGAGACACCTTTGGCCACACTGAACCAGCCTTCAACCCCTAGATTTTCAAAAACACTAGGTGTTCAGCCTGGTGTCACATCTATGTATTTTAACTATAATGTGCCTTTATGCTGGAGTGTTCCAGGTTGACAGTTTTACTTCTAATGTTTTTCTTTAAGCTTCAAAACCAAGTTGATGAAGGAATTAAAGTTCTTATGAGTAAATCAGGCCTGTAGATAGACGGTTTATCTGACCCCAAACCCAAGCTCTTTGGCATTTCCCTGAATTGCTTTGATCCTAATGACCTATTGGACTTTCTGTTGCCTGTCCTCAAACTACTTGAGCAAAAGTTGAGTTCATGGCTGTGAATACAGATCAAAGCTTCTTTCTGGGATTATCTCCCAGAAAGAGAACTGGGCTGAGCACCCAGGTCCTAAGTCCTCTGCCCTGTGGAGCTTCTGTGGAACTTTCCAGAAGGTCCTTGCGTGTGAACACTCAGTTCTCCCTTCCTTTTGACAAGTCCTTCCCTTCCAGGCTGGGAGTTTCTACAAGGAATGGGGCCCACTTCCCCAGAGCTGTCTCCCCCAGAGCAACACACAGTAGCTCCCGGGGAGCCGACTCCTGAGCATGAAGGCCTTAGGAGCTGGAGAGATGGCGCAGTAAGTAAAGCCCTTTCTGAACAAGCATGAGGAAGGACCTGAGTTCAAATCCCAAACAGAAAGTCAGGTGTGGTGACCATGACTGTGACCCCAGCCCTGAGGAGGTGGAGGCAGGCAGACTCTTGGAGCACACTGGCCAGGCTAGTCAAATTGGTGAGCCCCGGGTTCAGAAGGAGACAAAAATTCAGGTGGAGAACACTTGAGGAAGACGTCTGAATTGACCTCTGACCTCCACACTTGCACGCATATGACCACACTTTTGCATACACATACATAAACCACCACCCCTAAAAAAAAGATTCCACGGGAAAGGCGCAAAGCTACACAGAGAAACCCTATCTCGAAAAACAAAAACAAAAACAAAAAAGATCCCAGACTTCTTCTTTAAATATAAATCAAGAACTCTGTATATATTTTTTCTCTGACTCACATTTATTTGTATTTAATTTATTGAGTACTAAGTGTCAGGTTCAAGTGCTAGGGATTCAATAGTAAACAAGGCAACTGAGTTTCCTGATGTCTTGGAGCTTCTGTGTGGTGGGAAAGACAGCAAGACTGGTTTCTGGGCCTATGTCTGGGGAGGCCCATTAGAACTGGAGGCCACAGAGACTTCTGAGGAGACAGCTTCTGAAATGATCATAGATTGACCAAGATGAGCTAGCAGGTCCTTGGGCCTGGACCATGTTTAGGATTTATGGATGCTGATATGGCTGCAGATCAGCATCAGCTAAGGGGTGGGGAGGATGAACCAGGAGATGCTAGCCAGGCCTGATTGTATAGAACACTTGCCTGGCATGCCTGAAGGCCAGGGATCACCCTCAGCATGGCCCAGGACTGGCATGGTGGCACAGGTCGGACGGTAATCCCAGCACTTAGGAAGTAGGGGCAGGAAGGAAAATGAGCCCCAGGTAATTGTTTTGGCCATATAGAGAGTTTGAAGTCAGCTTGGGCTACATAAAAACAAACCAACCAAACCAAAGCAAAGCCGAGAACGGAAGCTCACGAGCTGCTTGGGAAAGCCACAGTGGAGAGGACGGTGTGGAAGCAGAGACCAGTCAGGAGCCACGGTCATGGTCTCGATGAGGCCTGATGGCGGCTTGGGAAGAAGGAGGAAGAATTTGAGAGAGGGGGACGGCAAGCCTTTCCAACAGCAGTGACAGGCAGGGGCCCCAGGGGAGCGAGAATCAAGCAGGTCTCCAAGATTCATGGGAGGAAAACTGTCTGAGGCTGAAAATAAAGCAAGAGCAGAATGAGCAGAGAAAAATCAAGAGTTCCAGTGCGCTCGTGTTGACAGTGGCAGGCTGCATGATGGCCCCAACGATGGCGCTCCTGAACGCGTGACTTTACCTGGAGAAAGGGACTTTGCAGATGTGATTAAGCCAGGAATTTGGAGAGCAGGAAAGTATCTGGGATTATCTTGGTGAGTCACTGTAAACATGGGGACTTTAAAAACCAAAGAGGGAGGGACAGAGTGGTTGGATGAGAGGATTGCCCTTGGCTTGGCTCTGTGTTTACTTAAGATAGAGGGAGGAAATCCAGGTGTGGCAGAGCATGGCTGTAATCTCAGCACTGGTTGACTTAGGTGGGGGGAGCCATAGTTTGAGGCCTGCCAGCCAGCCTGCTCGGTGAGCCCATGTCTAAAAACAAGAATTAATGAAAGGAACCACAAGGTAGGGAATGCAGACATCTAGGAGCTGGCAAGAGAACCCTTTTCTTCACTGAAACCTGCAGAGGGGTACTCCTTGTGGCCCTTGCATTTAGCCCAATAAACCCCATTTTGGACTTGGGACTTCCAGAACTGTGAGATAATGCGTTGGTGCTGTTTTCCGCCTTCTTTCAACAGTGGGAGGAAGCAGGCGTCCACCTGGAGAGGTGCTGACCTGAACCCAGTGCACACAGAGAGGCTGGAACTGTAAACTCTCCACCACACAGTGGGAATTTGCTGGAGATGGGCTGCCAATCACTCGCAGGATTCTGTATTCTCCAGGTGGAAAGCGGCAGGCTTCTAAGGAGAGACCCTTTGGCCCAGGAGACTAGAGTGGGCTTCTGCAGGATCAGGCATCGTGGCAAAGGGTGAGAATGAAATGTCAGGTTGGCTCCAGCCTTGGTACACAGGAGACCTCACCACTGATCCCAGCTGTCCCACTGGGGAAGGTGAAACCCAGATGGAAATGTCTGCTTAGGCTCTGCTCAGTGCCGAGATTCTGATCTGGCAAGTCAGGGCTGGTTAAGAATCGGAAGTTTCACAAGTGTCTTCAGGTTACTTGCAGAAGGCCCACAGAGCACACGTTGAAAAACAGTGGCCAGCAGGCAGAGGGGGCCGTGCTGACCAGCACACTGGACTGTCACATGTGAAATCAGAAGTTGTGACTGAAGGTGTCTTAGTTACTTTTCTGTTGCTGTGACAAAACACTATGACCAAGGCAACTTATACAAGAAGGTATTTAATTTGGGGCTCATGGTTCCAGAGGGCAGGAGAGTCCATGGCAGGGAGCATGGCAGCAGACAGGCAGGCATGTTGAGACAACCATGATGCATAGAGAAAGAGAGAGCTAGCTGGGAATAGCATGGGCTTTTGAAACCTCCAAGCCTGACCCAATGACACACCTCCTCCAACAAGGCCACACCCCTAATTCTGCTCAAAAAGTTCTACCAACTGGGGATCAAGCCTTAAAATATATGAACTTGTATGGGTCATTCTCGTTCTAACCCCCACAGGAGGTTAGACATTAAGCCACTCTGTAAGTGCCATGGAGAAGACTTAGCATAACCAAAGAGGCCATCCATCCTACAGGCCATGTCTCCACCAGGTCATACCAGATATTCTCCAATGACAGATGACATTCATCTTTAGGCCTGGAGTGAACCTGCAGGAGGCTCCTTATTATTATGTACCGATAAATGGGGAATGCACAGGGATTTTTTCTAGCCCCCCCCCCCCCCCCCCCCCCCCCGGCTGGCTAGTTTCAACTCCATAGAAAGGATTTAAATGGTCCACATGAACCCAGAGGAATAGGGTAGAGTGGGAGTCTAGGAGATGGTTTCCAACTCTGATTTCTCTGTGGCTTGACTGGAATAAGGACTCCATAGCCAGGAGCCTAGAGAATTCAGATGCAAAGGAGGCTATGGGAAGTGTTGAGTGTGTATGTGGTGATGGGAGTCCTGGGAGAGGGGGTGGTGGTGGTTCTGCAGCCTGAACAGACTTCCCCTCTGATCCTGGCTTGAAATGCAAGGCCTGCATGCTACAGGCCATTGTGGTTTACTCAGTAAGTATTTACATATGCCCTGACAGCCAAGAGTTTCAACTTTGTGGCCACAAGATCATAGTTACTTGAATTTGTGCTGTGTACTAATAAAACTTTATGTAGGGACAAACAAAAAGAGTACTTAAGCAACTACCATGGGCCCAGCCAGGCAAGGGGTACCAAGATGTCTGTACTTGGGGAGGTCAGACAGTAATGCAAAATACAGAATTAATTTTAGAGATGATGAAAGAAATATAACCGAGTAACAGGGCAGGAGGCAGGGAGGTTCCTTTTCAGTGAGGATCACTGGGCAAAGATGTCTTTTTTTAAAAATTTTTTCTCTTTAAAATTTTATTATTATTTATTTATTTATTTATTTATTTATTTATTTATTTATTTATTTATTTTGGTTTTTCGAGACAGGTTTCTCTGTGTAGCTTTGCACCTTTCCTGGAACTCACTTGATAGCCCAGGCTGGCCTTGAACTCACAGAGATTCGCCTGGCTCAGCCTCCCGAGTGCTGGGATTAAAGGCATGCACCACCACTGCCCGGCTATTTATTTATTTTTGAGACAAGGTCTCTCTACATAGTTCTGGGTGTCCTGAAACTAATTATGTAGACACAGAGATCTGCCTGCCTCTGCCTCCCAAGTGATAGGACTAAAGGCATGCGCCACCACACCTGGCTTATGATTTTTTTTATTCTCAAACAATGCTGATTTGAATTTATTTTATTAATAGCATATATATGTGGGTAGTTTCCTTTTCTTTTCTTTTTCTTTTCTTTTGAGACAATGTCTTGCACATCCCAGACGTAGCTGAAGATAATCTCTGGTCCCCTTTTGCCCCCTGGGTACACACCACTATGCCCCAGGATATTTTTAGCATAATTATGCACATGAAATTATGGTTTTGTCATATTATCACACATGTATAAAATGTACTTTGATCATGCCACCCCTCCCCTCTCTCATTTCCATCTTCCCCCGGCCCCTGAGTAGGCTTTTTCTACTTTCTTGTCTCTCTTTTTTAATCACTTTAAGCTCCGCCTGAGTTTGAGGATCCAGCAGCCCCAGAGGTCCTGAAGTAGGAAGATACTCCTAAGCAAGAGGTAATTGTGTCCCTGGGTATTTGCCTGTATCATCTGAGGACTCATAGTTCTAATCTCAGGGACTCTGTAATCATGAAATAGTGGTTGTGACTGTGGCACACTTCAATGGAACCAAATGCCGACATGCCAGCTCTGCCTCCCTTGAGTATCACAGTGTTTGTTTTCTCATCTTTCATATTTTTCTTTTTTTTTTTTTTGAGATGTAGCCTAGGCTAGCCCCACACTTGCTATGGCTATGTGGCCAAGGGTAACCTGACCATCTGAGCCTCCCGCCTGTGCCTACCTCTCAAGTGCTGGCATTGCAGGTGTGTGCAGTTCAGTGTTCTGCTGGAGATCCAGCCCAAGGCCATGTGCATGCTAGTGATGCCGACTGAGCCACATGCCCAGCCCTCTACTTACTCTCTCCTTTTTATTCAGTCCTGGAACCCCAGCCACAGGATGGTACTGTTCTCAATGAGGCCAGTTCTCCCCACCTCAGTTAAATCTCTCTGGAAATACTCTCACAGACACCCCAGACTCCTCAGCATTCTAACTCTCGTTGGATTGACAGTGAAGATTAACCCTCACAGAATTTTACTGACTGGGAGGTTGACTCTGATAAAGCAAATTGCCCAGGACACTTGCTTATCAAGTGGCAGAACATAGATTTGAGTTCAGGGCAAACTGTCACTTCCCAAATAATCAGTTGATACAAGATACTCTTGGTTTGATATAATTTGCCATCCCTTACCCATTCTCCATGCTAATTTCTCTTAAGCAGAAACTATTGGGTCTGGAGGTCACATTGTACCCTTAGGCCATGAGAATGACAGCGAGGCCTTGTGGCTGCTGGTTCCCACTGGGAGCCTTACACACACACACACACACACACACACACACACACACACACACACACACACACACACACACACATCTGCTGAGCAGCGTGGACTGCTGAGGGCTATGGCTTGGGAGTGGTGAGCCACTGAAGCTCAGCTGGGCAATTTGTGCAGAAGGAAGAGTTCCTGGCCCAGAGCTGTGTTCTGTTCCCATCCTGCCTCCAGTCAGTCTGCCCCCTCCACAGCCCCAGACTTCCGCTTGAGTCAGCACAAGGCCTGCGTGGGGGCGTCCTCTGGTCTTCGGCAACATCCTGTGCTCTGCCTTCTGCATACCTAGTTTCCATTCCCAGGGAATTCCTCCCATGGGTTTTTTTTTTCTTCTTCACCCAGGAGCCAAACAGCCCACAGAACAATTAAAATGGCTCCCCAGAGGTACCCCAGAGCCATCTCTGCATTACACATTCTCCTGCCTCCAGGGTCTGACAAGGACCTCCTTCCTTCATCCCCAAAGGAGCCAGCCTCTCCTCCAGCTTCACTATTAAGATCTTCTCGTCCACAGAGTCTCTGTCCTGACTCCACCGAGCTGTCTGAACTACTAGGGTACACATCCGCCATATTGCCTGCCCAGCATCCTTCCCATCCTCTCTGATGGGAGCATTTAATTGCCCTGAGACACTGCTCAGCCCCAACTCCCTGAGAATAGGTGGGGCCACTAATCATACAATGCATTTTCTTCCAGCCATCATGATTGGCCAAGGGAGAGACATCAGGCCAATCAGAACTGGCCTGGGTTTTGCCTAAGGTCTTCCGCATTCCTTTGGATTTGACTGGCTGCCGGATACAAGCTGCTGGTTCTTTCTCCTACCTTGCCAGAGAGGGACTGCTGTCGTTCGTAGGAAAACCTGGGGCTAATACAAAAAGAAAGACAGAAAGAGTAAAAATGTAAGCAGCTCACTTACGAGGTTTTAGCATCCGTGATGCCATTTCCCTTAGTCACTGAGCCAGATTAATGTATTTGCTTACTTGTTACTTTTGCCTGGACTAGTTTTTGGTGTCAGTCACTTGCAATCAAAAGTCCCAACATGCACAGTCATGAGTGGGGATCTTGTGTGATGACATATCAAATGCATTTGATCCAACTGTCTTCTTTTTTTTTTTTTTTTTTTTGGTTTTTCGAGACAGGGTTTCTCCGTGTAGCTTTGCGCCTTTCCTGGAACTCACTTGGTAGCCCAGGCTGGCCTCAAACTCACAGAGATCCGCCTGGCTCTGCCTCCCGAGTGCTGGGATTAAAGGCGTGCGCCACCACCGCCCGGCGTCCAACTGTCTTCTTAAACAGACACAATCCCCTTCAGAGCAGGAGGCAGGAAGCATTTCTTTAAAATCAATTTTTTGTTGTTTTTATTGCCTGTTTTAAATTTCTTTCATTGTTGTTGTTTGTTGTGAGAGAGGATCTCACTTTGTAACCCTTCTACCTCTGCCTCCTAAGCATGGGCATTACAGATGTGTGGCACTATGCCCAGAAATTTGTTTTGGGGTATGAAAGATTGTAGGTAATTGTCTTGGTGTTTTATTGCTGTGAAGAGACACCATGATCATGGCAACTCTTATAAAGGAAAACATTTAAGTGGGGCTGGCTTACTGTGGTGATTTGAAAGAAAATAGTCCCCAAAGGGACTGGCACTATTAGGAGGTGTGGCCTTGTTGGAAGAAGTGTGTCACTGTGGAGGTGGCCTTTGAGGTCTCTTTTGTTCAAGCTTCACTCAGTGTGACAGTCGACTTCTTGCCTCCTTCTGGTCAAGATGTAGCCAACACCATGCCTGCCTGCACACTGCCATGCTCCCTGTCATAATCCTAACGGACTGAACCGCTGAAACTGTAAGCCACCACCTCAATTAAATGTTTTCTTTATATGAGTTGCTATGGTCATGGTGTCTCTTCACAGCAATAGAGACCCTAACGAAGACACTTACCGTTCAGAAGTTTAGTCCTTAACGTCGTGACAGGAAGCATGGTGCATGCAGGCAGACGTGGAGCTGGAGAAGGAGCTGAGAGTTCTGTGTCTGGATCAGCAGACAGCATGCAGAAACTGTGAGACACACTAGGTCTGGCTTGAACTCTGAGACCTCAAAGCCCACCCCAAGTGACACACTTTCTCCAACAAGGCCACACCTCCTAATGGTGCCACTTACTAGTTTATTCAAACCACCAAGGTAATTAATAAGAAAAAATTTGGCATGATCGCTCACACCTTTAATCTCAGCAGTTGGACAGAGTGCCAAAATTCTGGGTCAGCCTGGGCTACAAAGTAAGACCCTGTCTGAGGGGCTGGGGTTGGGATTTGTAATACACTATGTAGCCCAAGATCTAGATGTACCAGACCATTATCTAGTGTTTTGCACATCATTTCTTGGTGTAAAAAGTTTTAAAGCAATTTGTATGATTTTCTTAGAAAACGTCCAGATTAACCTGTCCTCCAACCCTGGAGAGTATCCCTATTTACCAGGTTGGTCTCAAACTCTTGATCCTCCAGCCTCAGCCTCCTGGGTGCTGAGCATATGAGTACCAAACCCTTCTAGAAGCTGTGTTTTAAAGGAGCATCTCTTAGTAATGTGGTATGAGTTTCTTACTGTTAACACTCATGCCTTAGATACACACACACTCACACACACACACACACACACACACACACACACAGAGAGAGAGAGAGAGAGAGAGAGAGAGAGAGAGAGAGAGAGAGAGAGAGAGAGAACAAGCATGTCTTCCCTCTCTCGCTCTCTCAAGGCTCACATTCTTCCCATCCTTTCACTCCAAGCCTGTAAGAAGAATTTTCTGTGGAAGGTCAGTAGCTTTGATTGAGTTTCTTTATTTAGAACATTCTTTTTGCTGATGCTCATTCCATTACCTTCGAGTGTGCGGAAGTAGAGCCCATTAGAAGAACGGGCAGTCGGGAGGGAGGGAGACTTCCAAACGGACTCAGAGTTCTGCTGAACCAGGACTGACTTAGCTGCTGCAGTTGATTTTATCCACGGGCCTCTCCGCTCCCCGCCCCCTCTTAATGACTCCTGCATTCCCCTGCTTTGCAACTGCCAACCTGCTTATGGGGAAGGAAACTCGGCTTTCAATGCCAACTTCAGCACCCATTCTCGTCTCTGCGCCTGCTCCTCCAGCGCGTGACCTACTTCCCGGGGCCCTCCTCTGACTTTTGTACACTCACATCCAGACCTCTGGCTGGCCCAGACAGAAGTGTGACCAGACAGTGTCTTGTCAGGAGTCTGGTGCAGTGGTTTCACAGACCCGCCCTGGCCCTTGGCTTGTGACTTGTGTGACCTTGGCTCATCTGGGCAGCCAGGGTCGGAGAGTCTGAGAGACGGCCGCTCCTCCCTTCTGCACTGCCTGTTTTTTTTGTTCCACTTTGTCCTATGGTCTTCCAGCTTGTGGCTTCTGTCTTCTCTCTGTTGCTTGAAAGTCCTGCTGGGGTGCTGGTTTTGTGTCTCCAGCTTTCTGAGCTGCAGAGTTGAGGTGAGGATACTCACAGAATTAATGGGGGTGTGCGCACACTAAAAAGTGCAAGTTTAAGGTTATGGAACGGCACAGACGAAACATCTATTCAGGGCTCCTACTGACACAGTGAATGCCTCTCTCAGCAAGCTGGGGTTAGGGGAGGGAGAGAACAGGCTCCCTGCCCCCCAAAAGAGCAATGGATCAACACTTATCAAAGCAGAAAATATAATATAATTATCCTGGAACAAGGAATCCTCCTTCTAGGAATTCAGCCAGGAGAGAGAACAAAGAGGCACATGTCTTTGTTGCAACAGTGTTGGTGACATAGCAGGAACTGGAAACCATGAAAATGCTCTTCTTCTGATAGGGTGAGTGGGTCGCTGCAGCAGTGCTGGGTCTGGCCTCTGTCCGCGGGACAGCTATGGGCTGATGGCAAGTGATTTCAGGGAATTTTTATGGTAAGTGTGAGTGTGTGTGTGTGTGTGTGTGTGTGTGTGTGTGTGTGTGTGTGTGTGTGCATACCCTGAGATTATTTCTGGAAACAACTGAAAAATAAGCAGGAAGCAGAGAATGTTTTCCAGGGAGGGGATAGGATTGGAAAGAGTGTTTGAAACTGTGTGCCCTTGTACATTGAAACTTTTATCATGAGGATATATTCGGTGTAAACAAAATTTTAAAATGGAAAAAGAGAGTGAGCAGGCCTGGTGTGCTGATGTATACTTATAATCTCAACACCCATGAGGTGGAGGCCAGAGGACAGAGAGTTCAAGGCCAGCCTGGGCTACATTTTGGAGAATCTTTCTCACAAACAAACCAATATTTTAAAAAAGGAAAGGAAAGGCGTGTAAGTTATTTCTGTTCTGACTACTCCCGGTTTATTTCTAGAACATTCATGAATGTGTTTCAGGGCCCTGACCTGTGCCTGGAGAGGATGTCACTGGCATGGGTGGTAACCACATGGAGCACTCAGCAGGTGCTCCGTGTCGGCAGAATCTCGGCTGCTCATTGTGTGCCTCTGGGGAAAATCACATGTTCTGAAGCTGGGAAACAGGGCAAGCTGCGGGGAGCAACAGCAGCTCTGCTACAAGTCTGTTATTCTCAAGTTGTGCAGAAGCGCGTCCTCTGGCTTTCCAGCGGGGGCTGTCTCCTGCCCACCTTCCTGTTCTGGGAAGTAACACATGTTCTTGGGAAAGACTCTCCCTGGAGAAAGGGTTGGCCAGGAAAAATAGCCCAGTGCCTGGGAAGGGGGAGAGGGAAGATGGAGAGGAGGGGAAGGGATGCTTTCGGGAGAGGTGACCTCTCTAGAAAAAGGTGAAAGATTAGACCAGAGAAGACAGACATCAGGAAATCTGGTTCAGGTGAACCCCTCAATCCTGTGCCCAAACTCACTGTATGCACACAGAGGACGTGAATGGCTGGTCACCATGATCATACCATAGAAGGTATAAACGGGTTTTGTCCATTTCCAATGGAACAAGCCAGACTACCTCAGACCGCATTCTCTGCCTCATTTACCTTCTATAACCTCCCCCCCCCCCATCCTCCTGCCTGTGACAAGGTCTAGCTATGTTATCAAGATGGTCTTGAACTCCTGGGCTCTAGCAATCCTTTCACCTCAGCTTTCCAAGCAGCTGAGACTATCGGGACGTGCCAGCTTTCCCAGCTTGGGCAAATACTCTTGTCATGCCCTTCTTCTGGTCGAGAGGACCTGGGCCCAGGAAGGGATCATGCCAAGGTCTCACTCAGCTACAGAGGATGCAATCATACTCAGGTTTTTCTGCTACAATTTTGAGGCTTCTAGGACCTTCCCAGGATTCTTTATTTTGGTTAGCCCTGCCTTATTTCCTGGTGGTTACCAAAAATAAAACAACCACAAAGAAAAGAGAGGGTATTGCGGGTTAATTTGGGGACAATGGGGCCACGAAGCAGTAGGGCCACTAATGTCTGTGAGGGGATCTAAGATGGACCCCACAAGGGCCACCCAGGAAGGGAGAGAACCAGGATAAGTCTCAAGTTGCTCTGAAGCCAGGCAGTGGTGGGATTAGGCTTGAGAGGCCTCAGCTCTGGAGAACTCAGTAGGAACAGAATGAAGCCATCTTCCCAGGCAGGCTCCTGCAGGACAGGGACTGCTGTAGCTGAAGTTTTCTCTGGTCCTGCCCAGCCCCACAGACCCCGCAGCCACTTATAAAACAATCACTCAGAAGCTTATATTAATTAAAACTGCTCAGCCATTAGCTCAGGCCTACCACTAACTAGCTCTTTTTTTTTTTTTTTTTTGTTTGTTTGTTTGTTTGTTGGTTGGTTGGTTTTTTCGAGACAGGGTTTCTCTGTGTAGCTTTGCGCCTTTCCTGGAACTCGCTTTGGAGACCAGGCTGGCCTCGAACTCACAGAGATCCGCCTGCCTCTGCCTCCCGAGTGCTGGGATTAAAGGCGTGCGCCACCACCGCCCGGCCACTAACTAGCTCTTATATTTAAACTCAGCCCATTTTCGTTAATCTATATGTTGCCACATGTTCCGTGGCTTTACCTGTGTGCCATTACATGCTGCTCCCTGGATGGCGGGCTGGTGTCTCCCCTGACTCAGCCTTCCTCTTCCCAGAATTCTCTCTGCTTGTCCCGCCTATATGTCCTGCCTGGCTGCTGGCTAATCAGCTTTTTACCTATCAACCAATCAGAGCAGCACATTCACAGCATACAGAACATCCCACAGCACCCACCCTGGGCTTGGGGCCTGGCCTCAATTCCTGATCTTCTAACTGCAGGACAAGCCCAGCCTGCAAGGTTTCCTTGGAAAGTCAAATACTTTGAATGGGAGCCACAGGTACAAGGAGCTTCTAACTCAAGACAGACTGGGAGCCATTTCCTCAGGATGCCAGCTTGGGGGACCAGACTCTAGCCATCACCGGGGTGATGGTGGTGGTGACATTCTCTCCTTTCCCTAATCCCTCATCACTCCCTAATCCACTGAAGTGAGCACTGGGGTGGTGTCTCATTAGAGGTGACATGGAATCTCTATGTCCTACTCAAAACAACGTGTGGGTGACTTGGATATTGTGGTGCTCAGCCTTAGTCCTGGCAGATCTCTGTAAATTTGAGGCCAACCGGAGCTACACGGTGAGACGGAGGGGGTGGGGAGTGGAGTTCGGGGTGGGCGTGGGAGGAGTGAATATGCTGCAGGAGCTGAGAACACAGGAAGAAACATGAACTGAAGGATCAGAGAGACACACCATCCAGCCTGGGGTCTAGACCTGCAGAGCAGGTGGTGGAATCTGGCAGAGGCAGGCTGGGGTAGAGGGGTGGAGAGGTGAGAATTGGGTGTACTTCATTAGGCTCTGGCATTTGAGGCGAGGCTACATCTCTGCCTGGGAGTTGGTCTGCTTTAAGACTGGATGAAGCCAGTACTGTCAGGGCCTGGTGCTCTGGGAAAGGCCAGCTGGGGTTTGCACGCGCCTTCTCCCTTTGCCTACTCCTAACTCGTGCCCCTTCCTAACCCTCCTCCCCTCCTGTTCAGAGTTCCAGAGTGGCCACCCACAGAGCAGCTCAGGCTGGGTGCTGAGTCATAAGACCGTGGTGCCTGCCGGGGGTGAGAGTGACAGATGGCTCTGAGTAGAGTTGGGGGTGAGAGAGGCAGATGGAGGGGGCAGTGGCCTTGGACCCAGCAGGGATTCAAAGAGGTGACCTGGGAGGTAGGCCAAGTCCTGCTACAAGCAACTCTTCCTTTCTACTGTCTCACTCCCATTCCCAAGGAAGCTTGTCACTGCTGCAGCAACCAGCCGTGGCCGGATTGGAGTGGAGAAGGATGGAAAAGACGTGGGGCCTGCAGCCCGATGCCCAGGGCTTCCGCCCACCAAGCTGGGCTGGCTGTGGGAGGCAGAACCTGGCTCTGTTTATCCAGGCCACGCTCTTCCGGAGCAGATGGGCGCCTGTCAATGCTGCCAGCCAGGAACTGGGCTGACGTCCACTCACTGCCAAGTGGCAGGTGACTTGGGACCTAGGAAGGGACCGTGTTTGGTTTGGCTGTTCATGAGGGGAAGTCTCTCCAGCTGGGAGCTGTCTGCACACCTGAGTGAGCACAGCCTCCAAGGAGCAGGGGACACAGGATACAGCACTGGACTCTGACCCAAAGAGGCCCAGCCTTTGCAGCGTCTGGGAGTTGGCGACTCAGGGGACTCCGGGCTCTCAGAAGCACTGTTGACATCTGCCCTTTGCCACCACAAGTGGCATACTACAGTAACAAGCTGCCACAAGCTGGGTGGCTTAACACAATAGAAATACTCTCCCAATTCTGGTGCATTCATCCTTGGTTCCTTTCGGAGGCCCAGGAAGAACGCCATGACACTATACTGGCTTCCGATGGCTGCCAGAAATCTGTGTTTTTTCTTGGTTGGACATCCAACCTCTGCTTCCATCTTCCCATAGCCTTCTTCCCCCAGCAACTCCTTTTCTTTTTACTCCCTTTGTTTGTTTGTGTGTTTATCTAGTGTGTGTAGGGAGGATGCGTATCCACGGCAGCGTGGCCATGCAGATCAGAGGACAACTTAATAGAGTCAGTTCTCTCCTTCCACCATGTTGGTATATGGATTGAACTTGGTCCTCAGGCTTGGCAGTCAGCAGCTTTGCCCACTGAGCCGGCTCAGCATCCCAGCATCTCCTTTTTTAAGATAAAGGATACCAGTCATGTGGCGTTAAGGGCAATCACATCAGCAATGAACCTACTTCCAAAACGAGGCCAAGTTCTGAGGTCTTGGAAGGAGAGGAGTTTGGGGGTGCTGTGAACCAGGAACACTGCATTGCTACCTGCCTCTCTCAACCCTCTTTTTCTTTGGCTCCCTCTAGTCTGTGTCTAGACAGGTGATATTCTGTGCTCAGCATCACTTCTAGGGGAGGGCATGAGTCTGCCATATTTCCAAGATCGAACATTTACTTATAATGTTCTCAATAGTGAGAGCCTGGTAGAAAGATGAATAGGGGCCTGTCTTAGTTAGGGTTTCTATTGGTGTGCTAAAACACTGGGACCAAAAGCAACTTGGGGAGAAAAAGGTTTATTTGACTTATAACTCTCAGGTCACACTCTGTGGTAGTTTGAATGTAATCGGCCAATATAATCTCACGGGGAGTGGCACTATTAGGAGGTGTGGCTTTGTTGGAGTGGGTATGGCCTTGTTGGAGGAAGTGTGTCACAGTGCCCGCCCCCAAAATTGAAATGGTAGTTGCAAGTTGAGTGCCTCTTCTTTTCCAATTCTGTGGACTGAATCGAAGGACTCATACATGCTAGGCAAGTCTGCCACTGGGCTCCCCGATTCTTCTTCTTCTTCTTCTTCTTCTTCTTCTTCTTCTTCTTCTTCTTCTTCTTCTTCTTCTTCTTCTTCTTCTTCTTCTTCTTCTTCTTTTTAACTTTTACTTTGAGATAGGGCTTGACAAGTTGACTAAGTTGGTCTTGAACTTCCAATCTTCCTGGCTCAAGCTCCAAGTAGCTGGTATTACAAGCAAGCACTACATCCTCCAGGTCTTCTAATGGATCTTCTCATTTACAATGGAGAATTTGGGAGTCAGTTCCCTTCTTCATCAGGATGGAAAGCATCACTGTCATGGCGGGCTGGAGGAGGGAAGGGGGAGAGAGGGCCTTTGTACACTTTTCCCTTGAACTCGCTACCCCTGTCTTTGTCTCAGAGTTGCTGGAACTAGAGCTCAGTCACCATCGTACCCAGCCTTATCTGTGTTCCTTCATTCAACAAACTGGTGAGTGTGGTAAATTTAACTGGATTCCGGGGATTGCTAGGGAGACGCAACTTATAAAACTTGTATTCTAGGTGGAGTGGTAAAGCAACCGGGAAACAGGGTAAGAATAAATAGTGTCCTGGTTAGTTTTATGTCAACTCGACACAAGTTAGAGACATCAGAGAGGAAGGCGGGAGCCTCAGTTAAATGCCTCTGTAAGATCTGGCTGTAGGTAAGCCTGTAGGGCATTTTCTAATTAGTGATTGATGGGGAATCACTGTGGGTGGTGCCTTCCCTGGCCTAGTGGTCCTGGATTCTAATAAGAAAGCATGCTGAGCAAGCCATGGAGAGCAAGCTAGTAATCAGCATCTCTCCATGGCTTCTGCATCAGCCCCTGCCTCCAGGATCCTGCCCTGCTTGAGTTCCTGTCCTGACTTCCTTCAGTGAAGAGCTGTGATGTGGAAGCATAAGCCGAATAAAACCTTTCCTCCTGAGGTTTGGTCACGGTATTTCATAACTGCGTGGTAATCCTAAGTCAAACATCTAAAGGAACTGATAGGTACTTAAAGCGGAAGAACCAGTGTCAGGAGAGGAAGGAAAGCTGCCACTAGGAGAGAGTCAGGAAAGGCTGCAAAGAGAAAGTGACTCCTTCCTGAGGACTAGCATCTGCCCTGTACCTTGGAATAAAAGCATCCCGAGGCACCAGTGCCTAGCTCAGATGAGGCAGCCAGAGTACCAGCAGCTTCCTAAGGGTCAGAGATGGGAGACCAGGAGGTAGAGAGGGCCTTGCTGGTCCTGCCCCAGAGAACCCAAACCCTACCCTAGCTGACTAACTCTTGTCCCTGCTTGGGGTAACCTCTATCATCAGGCCCTCCAGCTCTCTCTGCCAGTGGCTATTGGGGGGCGGGTACAGATGAAGGAATTGCAACTGCTGTGTCTTTGGCCTCAGGGAAGATAGAGTCTCTCAGGACCACATGCAGTGTTTGACATCACAGACTACAGTCCCAGTCTTAGGTCAGGGCTTGGGAGTATGTGGAGGGCACAGGGCAGATGAAAGGAATTTAACCTTGACAGAGGCTGGGGATTAGCAGGAGAAAAGGAGTTGGGGGAGGCATTCTCTATGTATTTAACAGAACTCATGAGCTGAAAGGGACCAGAGAACAACCCTAATAAACTTATCTAGGGTCAGAGAACAGAACAGCCACTAGATAGACATAGAGGCCAGAAAATGGTGGCACACACACCTTTAATCCTAGCATTCTGAAGGCAGAGATCCATCTGGACCTCTGTTAGTTCAAAGCCACATTGGAAACAGCCAGGCATGGTGACACACGCCTTTAATCCCAGGAAGTGATGGCAGGAAGCAGAAAGGTATATAAGGTGTGAGGACCAGGAACTAGAGCCTGGTTAAGCTTTTAGGCTTTTAGCATCAATTCAGCTGAGATCCATTTGAATGAGGACTCAGAGGCTTCCAGTTTGAGGAAACAGGATCGGCTGAGAAGTTGGCGAGGTGAGGTTAGCTGTGGCTGGTTCTGTCTCTCTGATCTTTCAGCGTTCACCCCAATACCTGGCTCTGGGTTTGTTTTTATTAATAAAACCTAACGATTCTTGCTACACTAACTTTCATTTGTTTGTTTAGACAGGGTCTCTTATAGCCCAGGTTGGCTTTAAACTCGCTATGTTGCTTAGGATGACCTTGAACTTCTGATCCTCCTCCCTCTGCCTCCTAAGTGTGGAGATCACTGGGGTGTGCTACCATGATTGTGGTATGATTAACATTATAGGAGTGGTTAAATTAAGTGAACGCTGGTGAGCAGGTGAAACTCCATCCTAAAGGCACCAGGAAGCTACCAGATGTTTCAGGACCCTGCAGGAAGGAAAGGGCTAATGAGGTGAATGGATCTCAAATAGGGAAACACAGATGACTCAAATAGTTGAGAAAGGGTTCAACACCTTTAGCCATTAGAGAAATGCAAATCAAAACTACGTTGAGAGTCTATCTCATCCCAGTCAGAACGGATGTCATCAAGAAATGAGACAACAACAAATGTTGGTGAGGATGTGGGAAGAGGAGCAGCCTCCCCCACCACCACCTCCACCACCACCTCCCCCCCCACCACCTCCACCACCTCCACCACCTCCTCCCCCCCCACCTCCACCTCCTCCCCCCCCACCCCACCACCTCCTCCCCCACCACCTCCTCCCCCACCACCTCCTCCCCCCCCCACCTCCACCTCCTCCCCCCCCACCACCTCCACCTCCTCCCCCCCCACCTCCACCTCCTCCCCCCCCACCCCACCACCTCCTCCCCCACCACCTCCTCCCCCACCACCTCCTCCCCCACCACCTCCTCCCCCACCACCTCCTCCCCCCCACCACCTCCACCTCCTCCCCCCCCACCTCCACCTCCTCCCCCCCCACCCCACCACCTCCTCCCCCACCACCTCCTCCCCCACCACCTCCTCCCCCCCCCACCTCCTCCCCCCCCCCACCTCCACCTCCCCCACCACCTCCACCTCCTCCACCACCACCTCCCCCACCACCTCCACCTCCTCCACCACCACCTCCTCCCCCACCCACCACCACCACCACCTCCCCCACCACCTCCCCCACCTCCACCACCACCACCTCCACCTCCACCCCCACCCCCCCACCACCACCACCTCCACCACCACCACCTCCTCCCCCACCCACCACCACCACCACCACCTCCACCACCTCCCCCACCACCTCCACCACCACCACCTCCACCACCACCTCCCCCACCACCACCTCCCCCACCACCACCTCCTCCACCACCACCTCCCCGACCACCACCACCACCACCACCACCTCCCCCACCACCACCTCCCCCACCACCACCTCCTCCACCACCTCCTCCACCACCTCCTCCACCACCACCACCACCACCACCACCACCCCCACCTCCCCCACCTCCACCACCACCACCACCACCACCTCCTCCACCCCCACCTCCACCACCACCACCTCCACCACCACCTCCACCACCACCACCACCACCACCTCCCCCACCCACCACCACCACCACCTCCCCCACCCACCACCTCCATCACCACCTCCACCACCACCACCTCCACCACCACCACCACCACCACCTCCCCCACCCACCACCACCACCACCTCCCCCACCACCACCACCTCCACCACCACCACCACCACCACCACCACCACCACCACCACCACCACCTCCCCAGTTTTCTTTTGTTTTTTGTTTCTTTGGTTTTGAAGATAGGGTTTCTCTGTGTAGCCCTGGCTGTTCCGGAACTCGCTCTGTAGACCAGGCTAGCCTTGAACTCACAGAGATCCACCTGCCTCTGCCTCCTTAGTCACACACAGTTTTTATTTGTTTTTGTTCCTTTGATTGTTTGAGACACAGTCTAATTCTGTAGACTAAGCTGGCCTAAAACTCATAGAAATCCTCCTGCCTTAGTCTCCCGAGGCACAAGCCACCATACTCTACTAAGAGGGACCATTGTACATCACTAACAGGAATGCAAACTGGTGTAATCGCTGTGGGAACCAGTATGGATGTCCTCCTAAAAAAAAAAAATAGAACCAGAACTATCATTTGGCCCAGTTACACCACTCCTGGATAACCGGAAGGGTTCTAGGTCAGCATTCCCACCCACCCATGTTCATTGTCAACTGAGATATGGAGCCAGCTGAGATATGCACCAGCAGATGAATGGATAAAGAAAACATGGAACATAAATACAATGGATTTCTATTCAGTAAAGGAAGAAATGATGACATGTGCAGGAAGATGGATAGAACTGGAGATAATTAAGTTCAGCAAATAAACCATTCAGAAAGACAGATAATGTGTACTTTTCCTCATATGGAAAACCTAGGTGTGTGTGTGTGTGTGTGTGTGTGTGTGTGTGTGTGTGTGTGTGTGCGCAGAACATGAAAGTAGGACTAAAAGAGAGGAAAAGGCCTAAAGAGATGGGCAAGAGGGGTTAAATGGATTTACATGTCATGAAAGGAGAAGGGGCTATTGTAGCAGGAATCTTCAAAGTTCTTATTAATAAAATCAAACCTGAGGCGAGTTATTGGGCTGAATGCTGGTAGATCAGAGAGACAGAACAAACCACAGCTATCTCACCTGGTCAACTTCTCAGCTGGTCTTGTTTCCTCAGGCCAACCTGAGGAAAGCCTCTGAGTCCTCATCCAGAATGAATCTCAGCTGAACTGTGCTGCTCAAAAGCCTGAAGCTTAACCAGCCAAATGCTTCTAGTTCCTGGTCCTCACGCCTTACATACCTTTCTGCTTTCTACCACCACTCCCTGGGATTAAAGGCTCACTTTCTGGGATTAAAGGTGTGATGAGTCACCATGCCTGTCTGTATCCTTGAACAGATGGATTTCTGCCTCTGGAATGCTAGGATTAAAGGCGTGTGCTATCACTGCCTAACTAGTGGTTTTTCTGTTCTCTGACCCCAAATAAGTTTATTAAGGTACACAATATTTTGGGGAACACAATATCACCACAGGCTATTGAGGAGGAAGGGGATTCACAGAGGGGACAGGAAAGCGGGAACGTGCAAGAGCAGTTATATACCATGTATATATACTTATATACATGTATATATACTTATACATGTATATATACTTATAAGTATATATACCATGTATATATACTTATACATATACATATATACATATATATATATATATATATATGAGAAAATGTCACAGTGAATCCCATTTCTTTGTATGATAACCAAACAATTAATTTTAAGAGAGAGAGAAAGAGAAACAGGAGCTAGGAAGAGCTGGAAGTCATCTGGTTTACAGGAAAATGTCATGCCCCGTGGAGACACATCACCTCTGAGTCAAAGTGGCACTTGGAATGTTCTGGGCAGCGTCTCACACCCTAGGTCTGAGGGAAGAAATTCTCTGGGGGTGGATCCCGGCTCCTAAGGAGATGCTGGGAACAGTTTCATCCCTGGCTTGGCTTGCTTCTATACCCAGAGGGCAGGATGCCCAGGTTGTGTAGAAAATGGTGAGGCCCTGTGCCTGCACCCTCTGCAATCAAGAGAGGAGGCCCCTGCCCATGTTCACCCCTTCCAGACCCCCAGCAGCGGTGGGTTGGTGCTCAGTCACCCTTGCCCTGGTGTGGGGGACGGGAGCCCCAGTCTCACAAAGAGGTCCTGTGCCCGTCTGTACTCCCAGCCATGTCCAGGGACAGTGGCGTTTGATTACTGGTTTCTGTTGCTGAGTGTTGACAGGCACCTGCTTCAGGATCCACGAGAGCCAAACCTAATATCCATTAGCACAGGAACCGTTGTGAGCATTTAGTGTGGTCAGCTCTCCGTATAAGGCACAGAGCTCAAAGCCAAATTAGATACTCCCTTCCGGAAACCACGCCAACACAGGTTTTCGATTTTCTCTTTAAATCACTGATAGCAGTGTCTCAATATAGGTATCAGAGTGTCTCCGACCTCCAGTCATGCAGCTCTTGCTGGGGCTCGGCTTCCCAGGAAGATTTCTTAACTACATAAATAAACGTATTTCTGAAAAGTTATTGGGATTAGCCGACAGTAGTGTGTGTGTGTGTGTGTGTGTGTGTGTGTGTGTGTGTGTGTGTGTGTGTGTGTACATGTGGGTGCACGTTCATGTAGTGGGTGTGTTTGTAGGTGCTGGTGCATGCACGTGCATGGGTGGGTGGTCAGAAGTCAGCCTCACACATCATTCCTCAGGCAACCATCTACCCCGTGTTTTGAGGCAGGATCTCACTAGGACCTGGTGCTTGCTGGTTAGAGTAGGCTTGGTTGGCCAGAGAATTCCAGAGCTTCTCCTGACTTACCTCCCCGAAACTGTACTGGGATTACAGACCACCACACATCTTTTACATGGATCCTGGGGATTGAACTCAGGTCCCCAAACTGTGTGGCAAGCACCTCACTGATTGAACTATCTCCTTGGCCCCTTCAGGGGGTTTTTGGTTTGTTTGTTTGTTTTTAAATGTAATTCTTTTAGGTCTGGGGATTTGGCTTGGTTGACAAATTTCTTACCACTCAAGCATAAGGACCTGAGTTTGGATCTCCAGCGCCCACACAGAAGCCGGATGTGGTCCCCGATGACTGCTATCCCAGCCTAGTCAAACGGTTGAGTAGCAGGTCAGTGAAAGAGCCAGATGTGTGGAGAATGAGAATGATCCTCCTACCATCAGATAAGCCCCCATTTTCGTTTTCCAAATGCATCTGGAGAACAATTCAAGTGGTCTGGAGAGAACAGGATGGGAGGTAAACTTTTCTCGCTGCTTCCATCCACTCCCATGCCTCTCCTCCCAGTTCCTGCTGTTAGCGGTTTCCTATACAGTGCCCTCCAGAAAATACTTAATGCATTTATCAACATTATAAATGTATGAGGTACTTCCTATTCTTAAAAGGCTCTTCCAGAGTGGTTCTCTCTGCGTTGATAATGTAGCTTTATGCTTTTTTGTCCTGTCATGACTGAAATGTAGGAAGAACCCACTTTCTGGGGCTGCCTGCTGCCTCAGACCAGCTGAGACTCAGCAGTTGGCTTCTTTACCTCCTTCTGGCCTCAGCCTTTCTCACTGTGAAAGTCATCATTTTCAGGGCTCAGTGATGGGGACCTGAAAGGGGCTGGCCTCACATCAGCTCTGGTTCTTGGAGCATTGCCCTCACCCCTACGTGTGGGGGAGGGGCTGCCAGCTCTAAATAGATGTCACGGAATGGCCTGCCAATAGCTGTCCCTCAGAGTGACACTTGCAGTTTTCCAGCTACAGAAAGGAGAGTATCGAGTCCCCTGACGGGAGATGACAGGGTCACACCCAACCCTCAGCAGTCCAGACTCTAAGACTGACTCCATCTGTCCCTGGCTTAGAGAGGTCCCTGATGATAAATGGGCCCAGTTACCCTCCCTTTTTGTCACTGGTCTCCGATTTTAACACCCGTGTGACCCCAGCATTTGGGCATGGGGTCATAGCAAAGGTCTTCAGCATCTTCTGGGTCCAGACGGTAGCCCGGTTATTGCCAGCAGAGCTATGCCCTGCCCTATGAAGAAGTCAGAGCAAGGAATCAGACCTTGGCTGGAGCAGACTGGTGCAGCGGAGACAGCAGAGGTGGCCTGGGATGCACGGTGGAGAGCGTCAGCTACAATGCTGGACCTTACAGGTAACCATCTACTCGGCTGTTCCAACTTCACTCTCACTTAGCCGATAAGGACAAGTGAGGTTCAGAGAGGTAAGCCAGGTTGCCATGAGCAACAGAAGGGATGGCCGGCCTACCCTGGGGGTGGGGTGGGGATGGGCCTCCCTAAACCATACGTGTCCTCAGGGCTCTGTGGCACATCAAGCTAGAATTCTGGGTGAGGGACTGGGACACAGAGGCCCGGGCCGTGCCTGGGAACCAGTTCAGAGAGGCTGTGTCCTTCCAAGCAACCTGAGATTCACACTGCTGCTCTCTCTGTTCAGGTCTCACTGTGAAGGCCTTACACTGTCCTTGCCAAGCCTGGAGCTTCTGGGTTAGCCATCCAGTCTCTCTGCTGGAAAAAGTCATATGCAGAGCAGGTGGCCTTGACGGAAGGGAACAGAAGCCTATCCATGCCATGTTCCAGCGGAGCTCTGGCCTGAGCTGGCCCTCCAGCCAGCCACATGCAGCCACTTGAGGGTCCCAGAAAAAGGAAGCAGGAAGACCACCCAGGTAACAGCACAGGAAGCAGAAGTGAGCTCACTGTGCAGGTGGCAGAATCGTGGACACATACTTGCTTGAAGCCACAAAGTTTTGGGGTGTTTTAATGAAGCAGTTGATACTGAAACAGGGGAAATGGCCTTAGTGATACTCAGTAAATGAAAGCATCCACAGAAGGAAGCCCAGTCCAGAATGCTGTGGTGATGTATTGTGTCTCTCAATATATTGTGCCCCCTAATAAAGTTTATCTGAGACATCAGAGAAATAGGACAAGCCACAGACAACCTCACCTCATTTGACACCTCAGTCTCCAAAGAGACCCACACCTATATGCCTTTCTGTTCTGCCATCTCATTTCCTCTCTCCACCCAGCTACATCACTTCCTGTCTCTCTATACAGACCTCCAGACCTTTATGGTTAACTAGTGTTGGAATTTAAGGCATGTGCCACCATGCCTGGCTCTGTTCCCAGTGTGGCCTTGAACTCAGAGAGATCCAGATGGATCTCTGCCTCCCGAGTGATAGGATTAAAGGCGTGTGCTACCACTGCCTGACCTCTATGTTTATTACAATGGCTGGCTTTTTCCTCTGATCCTCAGATAAACTTTATTGGGGTGCACAAAGGAAATATCACCACAGAATGCTGTTCTCTTTGTCAAGTAAACCTTCCTGGGTGGTGCCTCTCACTCACCCTTCCCAATCTCATCACTCTTCTCTGTCCAGTCCTATGCTGTGGAATAATCCTTCTGTACACTGTGTGAATAGATGTAGCTATGATTGGTTCAATAAACAAGATGACTGGCCAATAGCTGAGCAGGATAAAATTAGGTGGGAAAGCCAAACTGAGAATGATGGGATGAGGAAGGGCAGAGTCAGTGGAGGGAAATGCAGCTCAATGCAGAGGAAGCAGGAGATGAATGTGCCATGCTAATAAAGGTACCGCCACATGGCAGAGCATAAATAAGGAATATGGGTTAACTTAAAATGTAAGAGTTAGTTAATAATAAGCCTGAGCTACTGGCCAAGCATTTGTAATTAATATAAGCCTCAGTGTGTTTATTTGAGAGCTGCTATGGGACAGAAAACTCTGCCTACAGTCCTGTTTAAAAAAAAAAATGTCTGTATGTGTTATGCATAATGAGGGAAGGGAGCATGTGTCAGAGTGTGTCTGTAGACATTAGAGGACAACTTTGTAGAGTAGATTCTCTCCTTCCACTTTTATATGGGTCCAGGGATTGAACTAAGATCACCAAGTGAATGTGGCAAGCACCTTTCCATACTGAGTCATCCCACAGCCCCTCGGCCACCATTAATAACCACACATGTCTATTTCCAGAGACCTAGTATCGGGTTCCCTGGAGCCAAGGCTGAGGAACCTGAGTCCTCTCTGCTGCTGTACGGCTTCCACTAGAGTCTGGCAGGTGCTGTAGCTGCCTCCTTCTCATCCCAAGCCACTTGGAGGTAGAGAACCTCATAGCCGAAGCGCCTGGTTCAAACCCTAGTTCTACCACGTGTTTGCTGTGTGGGTTTGGACACTCAAGCCACTTCTCTGAGCCTTTTATTTCCTTATCTCTAAAAGGAGAATTACATGCTGGGCAGAGTGGTAAAGCCCTGTGACCCCAGCACTTTGGAAGCTGATGCAGGAGGATTTCAAGTTTGAGGCAGCTTGGGCTACATAGTGAGTTCAAAACCTCTCTCTCTCTCTCTCTCTCTCTCTCTCTCTCTCTCTCTCTCTCTCTCTCTCAATATATATACAGTCTCAGAAAACAAACTGAGGAGGAATCACCCAACCCTATGAAGGTGAATAAAAACCCATTTGTGCAAAAACAAACACACTGCCTAGTATATATGTGTCGGCACATGTCAACATATTGTCCTTTTCTTACCTACAAACAGATGTAGTTAGAGTTTTCCTGCCTTGCCCACAGTAAGGACAAATCTCTGTCACCCGCCAGTCCCACAGCCACTCAGACCCAACCAAGTAAACATAGAGACTTATATTGCTTTCAAACTGTATGGCCGTGGCAGGCTTCTTGCTAACTGTTCTTATAGCTTAAATAAATCCATTTACGTGAATCTATACCTTGCCACGTGGCACGTGGCTTACCGGCGTCTTCACATGCTGCTTGTCATGGTGGTGGCTGGCAGTGTCTCTCTCTGCCTCCCTGTCTCCTTAATTCTCCTCTCTGTTAGTCCCGCCTATACTTCCTGTCTGGCTACTGGCCAGTGTTTTATTTATTGACCAATCAGAGCAATTTGACATACAGACCATCCCACAGCAAACAGAGTGAGCAACTTCGGGCTCCAATGAATGATTACACCACTCACCTCTAAAACCTTCCCACAGGTCAAGTGTGGACCTAAAATCCAAGCTTCAGCCATTGCTTTTTGCCGAGCTCTCAGGCTGCAGGACTGAGAAAAGGATGGTGTGTCAAGGCCAACTTCGGAGTTTCGAGACCTGGGCTGCAGTCTCAGCTCCTCCTCCTGCTGTCTGGGAGGCCTTGGAGGACCTGCCTGTGTGCTGTGCAGTGGGTTCTGTCCTGCCCTGTCCTTTGGAAGAGCTGCTAAGAAGTTCCAGGGACCCATGGACACAAACAGGTTTTGTCACCAGCCGAATGTCAAATAAGTGCCTCTCTATGATGACATCATTGATGGTCTCTTCAGTGGTACCTGGAGAAACCAAACTCAATTTAGAATCCAGTTCTAGAGTCACCTCAGTCACATTTCATGTATGCACTTGCTGTATGTGGCTGGTGGCTAGCACACAGGCAGACTGAGTGTGTCCGTCATCACAGAAAGGTCTAGCAGCCACATTGCACCAGGGGTTTTCCAGTGGGAAATGAAAGGGAGAGATGAAGGCAGAGGAAACCTGAGCAGGGAAGAGGGGTGGCGTGGACTGTCTGTCTTGCTTTTGCAGACCTTGCTTAGAAAAATAGACTCAGGGGGCCCCCTTGCAGTTTGCGGGCATCCCAGGCATGTTCTTAGAAAACAGCCATTTCTCACCACTAGATCAGGGAGTCTCAGGCTGGCTCCAACAGACAGGACCACTGCAGCTGGTAGGCAGGCGGACTACTGCATACTGCTCCATTGGCCTGGCTGCTGGTGGACAGCGTGGCCTCTAGAGTTGACAGAGCACTCCTGTACACATTGCAACATAAGCTGAGAGGGCATGGCAGGGAACAGTCACCACAGTGCCAAGGTGATGGTGCCTCAGAGTGGTGCCAAGGGATCAATTAGTTAGTCATGAGTTGCCTCCTGCTGAGGCTCCCTGAGTCCCAGATCCTCTCTAGACTCCAGGCCAAGACATTAAGAAACCAGCTCTCTCAGAGTCCCCAAGACCAGCTAGTATAGCCTGCCCATCAGACTGTGAAGCAGGGGTTCACAGAGCAAAGAGAGCCCTCTCCAAGAGGCCACCCTCTCTAAGAGGCCTACTGAGAGGTCACCCCAGATAATCGATTTTTTCTGACTTGTTCCATCAAATGCCCCCCATGCCTACCCCTATAGACACAAGCCACATTCATATATGTGAAGATATGTGACTCATATACAGCAGACACACACATAGACATGCCTACCAAGATAGAGAGAGATATGCAGGCATTAAAGAGTCAAGGTAGATGACTTTTGTGGGGCTGAACTAGAATTTATCCCATACCCTGACCCAAGGACATTGAAAGGTTAAATGTGTGTTCCTGGATATAAACAATCCCCAGGAGACTTCCTGGATCCCAGTGACTAAAACTAAACACCCTGAAGTCAGGACCAGGAGACCCTAAATTTGAACACATTGTGGGAGGGTGGCCCTGCTAGACACATGCTTCAGCTTATATTCAGCCAGTACCGTTTTTCCACTGGACAATGAGAATATTAGGGGCCAGCAACTGCTCTTGTATCTTCCAGGCTTCCTGGGATGATTCTTGCCCCATTTTCTTTATCTCCTTCAATATCACAACAGCCCCATCTTTCTCATGGGACTTTCAAGTCTCTCCCCATTCCCTGGAGCGGGTAGGCAGCATCGCAAATGACCAATGAAAAGTCAGGGTTCTGGGTGCAGCAGTTGGTAGAACGCTTTCCTAGGATGCATGACAGCCTGCTTTGAGTCCCAGCACAGTGGTACAGTACAGTGGCATGGTGGTTCACACCCACAGTCCTAATACCTGAAAGGTAAAGGCAGAAGGATCAAGAGTTCAGAGTCACCCTCAGCTAACATTTGGGGTCAGCCTGGGCTACATGAGAGCCTACCTCCAAACACTAATCTGAAACAGCAAAAGTTATTCTCTCTAGAACTAGTGTGCCCCATGGCTTGGAGCAGCACCAGGAGGCTAAGGCTGGGTGGGAGTTCCTAGAAGGACCTTGAGATGTTATGGGTCCACGGCTGGCTGGTTTTCCTTCCTTCCCTGCCCCAGGGTCAGATCTGTACTCTACTTTGCTCTTAGGAACTTCAGCTGGTGACTCTGAAAAAGCCAGGTTTTTTCATGGACCAGATTTTTAGAGTAATCTCCAAAAATGACATCTTCTCACAGGGTCTATAGATGACCCAGACTACAGTCATGCTGTCATCCCAAGGCTGTCATGATCATCAAAAGCCATCCCCAAACCCAGTGTGAATTTAAAGAAAGTCACTCATCTCTGAAACTACAGGAAATATCTGTGGGTCAATTCCAAGTGAAACACTCCCTGCTTTGTGTCCCTTTAGGTCAAGAAGATGATTTAGTAAGTGATGATTGATCATTTTCAATCACACTATTTATTTATTTATTTATTTATTTATTTATTTATTTATTTATTTATTTATTTTACTCTGTTGATCAGGCTGGCCAACTGTAATTCTAAAACACTAACAGCTAGCATTACTTATGTAATAATAGTTTCCTTAAAATAATTGCTATCATTAGACTATAAGCCACAGCACAAATCATACAAGGGCAGGTATTTTTGTCAATTTTTAAAACCAAAATCATCTCAGTAGCCTGATCAGTGATTGGTGCATCCCTGGCAGTTGCTAAGTATTTGTTAAATAAAATGTTTACTATGTATGCTTTTCAAGTGTTTTAAGACTCTGTGTGTGTGTGTGTGTGTGTGTGTGTGTGTGTGTGTGTGTGTGTGTGTGTGATGGGAGGTTTACATGTTCCTCCACTTGATTACAGAAGTCATAGGATAGTCTTACAGAGCAGTTTTCTCTTTCTGTCTTTGCATGGGTTCCAGTGATCCTACTCAGGCCGTCAGGTTTACAGTGCCTTTACCTGCTGAACAATCTTGCTACTGTGCTTTTGAAGCATTAGTCATTTAATTCTAACAACATTATGAAATGGGTAATAGTCTCACTTTGAAACACAGAGGCATGAAGAAACAATGTAATGGACCTCGAATCTAACACCTACTACAGGGAGGCTCGGGAACCAGGCGTTTGATTGCCAAGTTCCATTGTCTCAATCGCAATATCATGCCACAGCTGTCACCATGCTTCGGGACAGAGGAGAGGGATTTGTTGGGGATGTAACCCAGAGCCTTGGACATGCAGTTAAGAGTCCTGTCACTGAGTTACATCATCAGTCCTCTGTTGTACTTCTTTAACAATAATTTATTGAGATCAATTTTTCTCCCCAGGCCATAATATCTCTAAGATCAAGGCTTGGGCCACATACAGAAAACACTTGATAAAGTTCATGGGATACATGGTGTGTCCTTCTGTCTCTTGAATATATGCCATTCACCAACATGAAATGGTTTGGGGTGAGAGGAAGGAACCAAGAGTTTCCAGCAGAAAGCACAGATTCCAGAGTTTGAATGACTGAGTTTGAATCCTCATCTCTATCCTACTCTGGCTGTGTGACCTTAGGCAGCCTGTTCAACCTTCTAGGCCTCAGTTTTGTCATATGTTAAATGGGGATAATAGTAGCTTCTGCCAGCTGGAATTGTTACAGGGGTTAAATGAGATAATGCTTGCTCAGTGCTTGGTGTACAGCAAGGGCTCCATAAACAGCAGCTATGACACTGTTAATATGATGCTGGTGTGACTTCTGTTTGTCACGTATCTGATGTGGAGCCAAAGCACCCTATTAACTCTCCCACAGGCTGCAGCCAGCGGCTTGTTGGCAGGTGCCTGAAGCAGGTGTGGCCTGCTCCTGCCCATCTGTCAGGGCGAATCCTCTGCCACTTCCGGTCAGAGCTTACAACCTACTTATTAGATTAATTAGATGCAACACTCTTCCAAAGATCCTATGGCTCCAATGCCAGCACCAATGTCTGACGAGGCTACAGCTTGCCGGGGAATTGGGCAATGGCAGGTTCTCCTCAGCCTCTGGTTGGAGGAGCAAGCAAAGCAGCGTGGGGCGGAGAAAACATCTCTGTCTTCCTTTAGGATAGCTGGCTGGATCCTGGGGTCTCTTCCAGGTAAGGTTGCCAGACAAAGTACAGAATTCCCTGATACATTTGGATTTCAGACAAATACTGAATAATTATAAGTATGCCCTAAATATTCAAATCCAACTATTTATTTGTTTTCCTTTTTTTTTTTTTTTTTTTTTTTTTTTGAGACAAGGTTTCTCTGTGTAACAGCACTGGCTGTCCTGGAACTCCCTTTGTAGACCAGGCTGGCCTAGAACTCACAGAGATCCACCTGTTTATGTCTCTCTAGTGCTGGGATTATAGGTGTGAGCTACTACCATCCAGCTTGTTTTCCTCTTAAATCTGGTATTCTTGTCTCTGGGGCATGTAAGAAAGAAAGATGGGGTGGGTGTGGGAAGGAGAAGGCCCAACCAGGACCAGGAGCCGGTGTTCCTGGGGTGTTCCAGCCTTCCCTGGGCCCTGGCACTGGGCTCTCAGAACCTCTTGGGTCTGAAGTGAGGTTGCTCAGGGCCCTGTTGGAACCTGCCTCTCAGAGGGAGGCCCTTCAGGAGGAGCAGGGCATTACTGCCAACTCTAAGTTGTTTGCACTTCATGAACACCCTGCGGACCAGGCCCCCTTCCTGGTTAACATCCTGGATGGGAGGCCCAAGAACAACAATGTCTTCCCCTAGGCACTGAGGCACAGTCCCAAGAGCACCCTGGTAGGCTCAGTCTCTGAAGTAAACTGCCCCTGGGACCTGGAAGGCCAGCCCTGTGTTCCAGAGGGACTTTGAGAAGGTACAGGGCAGGTCCAAGGCCACACAGTGCTTCAGGGAGGACGGAGACCATGGCCTCTCATTCCCACTCGTCCCTGCCCGCTCCTGTCAGGTGGGACACAGCTATAGCCCTTGTAGTGGCAAACCTCTCAAACTCCACAGGTTTCCAACTCTGCCCATCTCCTTCCTCCTCTAGCACATTTTCATGACGTAATACCTGGCCCCCACCCACCTGGCTGTGCAAACAGACACTCAAGCACCATGCAGGGACTAGGCCTGGTAATGTAGCCTTGATGAGACCACAGACTGGCTGGATTAAACAACAGAAGTGTGTGTCATCGTCTTTGGGAGACTGGAAGTCCCAGGTCCAGGCATTAGCAAGTGGGTTTCTCCTAAGTCCTCCAACCTCAGCCTCGTCTTTGTTGCTTCCTCGTGGTGTTCTCTCTGCACATGAATATGCGTCACGTCTCTCTGCACCCAAGCTTCTGCCTGTAAGAATGCCAGCTGGGCTGGGTTAGAGCCCAATAGCAGCCTCGTTTTAACTGAACTGTCTCTTTTAAGCACAAATACAGTGGTATTTGGGGTACTGCAGATTAGAATTCCAATTTGTGAATTTGGGAGTGTGTGTTGTGGCTTGAATATGAAACACTCCTTGAAAAGGCTCATGTTTTGAAGCTTAGTTCAGGGGTAACACTTTGGATTGGATTTGGCCTTCAGTGATGGATTCAAAACTTCAGTGGACTGTTAGGGTGTGGTAATGGAAGAAGGTCACTGTGAGCACACTGCAGAAAGACATACCCCGTCCCCAGTACATTCTGACATTCTTTCTCCTGCCTGCCAAGCTTCCTCTCAAACCGCCATGATGGTCTGCCTCGTCACAGACCCACAGCAACAGACTTAAATCTCTCCAACTCTGGGCCAGCATGAATCCTCCCTTTAAGCTGTCTCTCAGGTATTTGTCATAACAGTCATCAGCCTGACTAACACAGAGGACATGCCACAGTGATGGACACCCCTGCTCTACTTCTTAGCCTATGAATCACTAAGTCCTGTGCACACCACTTCCTCTGTGTCTCTTGAAGCATCTACGTCCTTCCACTGTCCACAAGCTCGGGTGTCCCTCATCTCCTGGAGTCCCGACTAGAAGAACTTACGGAGTGACTCAAATCAGTCTCTACTCACCCATCTTGCAGATCTATCCCTGGATGCTTCTACGTGTTCAGATCAAGACTGGCCTCCTTAACGTGGATTACAAACCCTGCGTCTAGCCCTCCCCTCTTCCATCATGAGGGTCTCTCGTGTGAATCCCCCTCCTCCTGTGGAAGGTAGCCTTAACCTTTTTCACCCCTTCCACAAATCCAACTATTTCTTGTTTGCTTTGCTTTTATTTTTTTTCGAACAATATATTTTGACCATATTCTTTCCCTTCTCCCAAATCTTCCCAGATCCTCCCTACTTCCCTACCCACCCAACTTCATGTTCTCTCTCTCTCTCTCTCTCTCTCTCTCTCTCTCTCTCTCTCTCTCTCTCTCAAACAACAACAGGAAAGCAAAACAAAACAAATAGGCCAAGAAGACAAAAACCACCAAAATCAAAACAAAAAGTGCACAGAAGTATGGAGTCCATGTTTGTGCTGGCCAGTGGCTCCTGGACGAGTGGCCTGCCCTGGAGTGGTTGATACACACAGTGACACTCCACTGGAGAGAACGGATTTTCCCTTTCCTGACAGGGTCAGTTGCAAACAGCTGTTTGGTTAGGGTGGGTCTCTGCACTCATTTCCCCTTCCTTGTGCAAGGACTGCTTACTTTCTTCTCTCTAAGGCCTCCCTCCCTCCCCCTCCCCCCTCATGTCTCCCCAGGCTCCCTCCCACTCTTCCGTCTGTCCATCCACCCTCCATTCAGACTCCATGTCTCCAGAGACCTCTTTCCTTTCCTGCTGACCCCCAGGGTCTGAGGTGGGGGCTGTTCCCAGACACTCCCATGCCATGCATCATAACTACTTGTTTCCTAGTCTGTCTTCCCCAGCAGCCTGTGGCTTTGGTGAAGGCCATTGCCAGATGCATAGGCCCTCACTAATTATTAGCTGTGATTGTTAAGATTAAATTTCTGGGATCATCAGGATGCAAGCATTAGGAGGCAAAAGGAGAAGAAAAATTGGGCCAACCAGGCAATTTTTCAGCTACACAGGCAACAGACTCACTTGTGTTGTTTTATAGCTGTCACCCTGACCTCTGACCTCTGAACTCCGTTGCTCAGAAGGTGGGTGGCCTGAGCATGGAATCTTTCAAACCTGAGATATTCTTCTGTGTGAGTCTGGGGCTGAGATACTGTGGCAGAGCTCAGAAGCAGACCATCTGCTCTCAGTTCAGTGAACCCTTGATGCCTGATGTCCAACTGTGCTGCTGATAGACAAGGGCAGAGAAAGGACCCTCAGAGTTTCACTCCCATCCCCAGCTTTCTTTCTTCATGACATGGCTCCCTGGGCTGAGGACCAATGTGCTTCTCTGTACATTTTTCCTACCCCCGCCCCGCCCCCATGAATAGTCAAGCAATCCCATTGGTTCAGGCCCAGAGGGAAAAGCAGGAGTTGGAATCTGGGGCAGCAGGCTGGGTTCTGGTCTTCTGTCAGAGATGGCCCTTCAGAAATTCACTTGGTTCAACAAATATTTGCTGAATGTCAATGACCGGAGAGAGCCGAGAGTGAATCTGGTCACCCGGTCTGGCTGCTGACTGGCTCTCTATCTACTCTTAGGCCAAGGCTCAAAGAGAAGCAGGTCGATGAGCTGAAGTGGGACTCTTCACAGACACTGTCATCCTTCAGCTTCACCTCCATTGCACTCAAGGGGAAGGCTGGTCCTTCTGGTCCCATCTCGGTTGCCCTCCATGTTTCCCACTGCCCAGTGTGGCTAGGTCTGTTGCCTCAGCTCCCTCCTTCCAGACTTGTTTAAAAATGAAAGTTCCTGTGCTGGTCCGGTGATGATAAGCACTTACTTTTGCAAAGGACCAGAGTTCAACTACTAGCACCCACATGGTGGCTCACAACCACCTGTAACTCCAGTTCCAGGAGATCCAATGCCCTCCTCTGACCCCCTGAGACACCAGGCATTTACATGGTGCACATATACACATACAGGCAAAATACTCATGCACATAAAATATAATAAATATATCTAATTTTTAAATGCAGCTTCCTTGGCCTCATTGAGGGAAATCTAATTCAGAAGGTCCAGGGTGGGGCTCAGCAATTTGTATTTCAGCAAGCTGCCCAAGGGGAACTTATGCAACAGGTTGCCTATGACTCCAAGGCTTAGCTGCCTTTAAGCTCAATAGCAAGCTGGGCATGGTGGTACACACCTGCCATCTCCACCCCTGAAGGCAGAGGCAGAGCATAAGTTTCAGACCGGCAGGGAGGTACACACACACACACACACACACACACACACACACACACACACACACTCCCAACAATCTAATTTCTCTAGGTGGGTGTTAGGCATTTGGGGAGGAGGTAAATAGGAGCATTGAGTTTCCTGGACTCAACAGACCCAGCCACACTGGTCCCAACCAGCTCCTCTCACAATCATTACTTCATTATTCTCCCCGTGTGTACCTGAGGCATAGGGTTAGGTGTTTCACTTAATCCTCACCTAGCCCAGTAAAGCAGGTGCCACCCCAGCTTTACAGCCAGGAAAGGTCAACTTGCCCCCCAAGGTCATAGGGAAAAGTGACTGAGTTGATACTCCACCTGGTTTGGGTTTCTGCAAAGGCTCATAGACCCTGAAGAGACTGACTAGCTTGGGGCAGAATGGACTGGAAGCATCAGGAAAGATAAAAGCAAAGCCCTCAGCAGGTGCAGAGAAAGGTACTCAGATGCTGGGCTAAAAAGGGGCCAGTGCTTGAGCTGGACTCAGATAGGTCAAGTTCTGTTTTGACATTCTGAGAAGGAAAAAGTGAAGCGTGTGTTTAAATGTCCGCCAACAAATAAGAACGCTTACCAGAGGACACAGCTTGGGGGAAGCCACGGAAGTGGGGAAATGTGGCAGGAACAGCAGGTGGTCTCGTGGTCACAGTGTAGGGTGTGCTTGGGGACACAGGAAAGGGTTGTGTGGCTCCTTTGCTCAGTGGGCATTGGGGAGCAGCCTGGGAAATCCAACATGAAAACAAGAAGGCTGATCTGACTTTGGGGGGTGGGGACAGGCTGGATAGATTTGGCGGAAGCTGAGTTAGGAGATGACTGGACCTGGGGACAACCCAGGGAGTCACTCTACTCTGGGTCAGTTTGTTCGTTTTTAAAATGGTGACTACTGATTCTACCCAATATCTGCCCCAGGTTTCTGTGAAGATAAAACAAAAAGAGAAATGGAAAAAGTGTTGGTGAGCAGAATCAGAAAGGGGGTAGGTGGGTGGTAGGCACCGTGTGACCATAAGGCACGCTAGCTGGAGATTCCAGTGGCATGGCTACAAGACACAGAGGCATTACAGAAAATATATGTCCTGCATAGAAGAGGTTTAGTTCCCCAGAGGTATCTACATTTGAACTGAGAAGAGGCAGGGGACTCTTTCCAGGGCTTCAAGACCCACAGATGCATCTGCTTCTCCCCCCGAAAGGGCCCAGTGGGCAGATTCTGGTTCCCATCCATCCTCACAGTGCCGATGGTGAATCAGCACCTTGGTGTCTTGTCCAACCCATCCCAGCCTCTTCTCCAGACCAGAGATGATTAAGGAAGAAATTGTAACCAGCAGAGCTCAGGCTTCCTGGGCTCCCGAAACAGGGGCACGTCCAGAGGACCTTGGGGTGTGTACAATCTAAATGTATGCCTTGCCAGGAATTGCTCCTGTGCTATCTTCCTAGAGGGTCTCAACACTGGGTGTGCTCCTCCAGGCCTGTGAGGACCAAACACCCGCCTACACATCAGGACAGAGCCCTGGGCCTCCTCTGACTGACTGTCTTGCTATTCAACACCCAGGCATTGTCCTCTCTCCCCACAAGGTCCACGTTGAATCCAGAGCTCCCAAGGAAGGAATTTGTGTAGGAGGAAGGAACTGGACTCTCTCTCTCAGCAGCAAACCCTGAGCCTCTCTAGAAAATCCACCCCTTAGGAATGAGCAACCCTTGGGCCTGGAGTGCCTGTCCCTCCGACAGCATGACACTCCTCTGCCAGAGATGCTCCCTGGTGAGCTCACCGGCATACGCCTTGCCCTTACATAACGAGTTTCTTAGTGTGCTGAGCTCTGGGAGCTCTGTCTTAGAGGACACTGCAGCCCATCTGAGGAATATGACACAGTGAAGGCTGCGACGGCCCTTCCACGCCTCAGGCCTGGATCTAAAGCCCGACTTCTCTACACACCACTGTCAAAGGACAAGACTACGCAGCTTTGAAGATCCTGACTGTCTTTGTGATTCTAGAGTCGGGCGACACTGTATTCCACAGACTGCGGTAAGGGTTCTGTTGGGGCCGCCAGGCTGGTCTCACGGATTGACCGGCTGAAGAGGCAGAAACAAAAAACAAAGACCAGATTGCTCATCTGCAAGATACCTTCCTTGTAGGGCTGGGACAGGAAGACAGAACAATAGAGAACTGGATGGTTGGCATCTGGCTGCATTTTGTAGAGATTAGAGGATGAAAGGTTATAATATTGGGGGCTCCTCGGCCACACCAGCCAGCCATTGGGAGAATTCGGTTTTCTCATTCTCTTGCTTTCTTGGAAACTGGGTTTCACAGGACACAGAAGTTTATTCAGCCTGGGTGATTCAGTTTTTATTTTAATTCAATCTGTTGGGCCCAGTTCAGGAGCCTAGTATAAAACAAGGGCCTATAGACCTAGCAAGATGGCCCAGTGGGTAAAGCGTGCAAGCCTGATGACTGGAGTCTAACCCTCGGGACCGGCAGTGGAAGGAGAAGACCGACTCTTGAGCGTCACTGTGGCCTGTGTGCGTGTGTGCACCCTCCTCCAAACACAAAATCGCTCACAAGAACAGACAGACGCCACACCCTTGCCCCACTGCCCCCAGGTATCCAAAGTGCGGGTCTGACCAGCCATTAACCTTGCTCAATGAAAGCACAGTTTTATGGTGGAAACTGCCCCTTGGAGAGGAGCCCACAGTTTTGTTTTACATTTGTGCTCAAGAAGGCCCACTTGACTGTTTGGAACTCAAGGAAGCTTGTCCTTGGCTCTGGAATAACCAGGCCTTCTCTTCAGCTCTCCAATTGGTTCTTCTTTGAATAGCCCTTCCCCCCCACACACACACACACACTATTTCAACTCTCCTCATCAGTACTAAGGGAAGCTTGTGTGTGTGTGTGTGTGTGTGTGTGTGTGTGTGTGTGTGTGTGTGTGTGTGTGTGTGTGCAGGTACACATATTCATTCATGGAGGCTAGACATTGGCGTTAGGTGTCTCCCCTATCATTCTCTTATTTTTTGAGACAGAGTCTCTCACTAGGCTCACTGGTTTGCCTGTTGAGTTCCAGAGATCTCTCATTTTTTGCCTTCTCAGCTCTGAGAGTCCTGGAGCGTATTGCTGAGGCTGGCTTTGCTGTGGGTACTGTGGATCAGAACTCAGGTCCTCACACCTATGCAGCAAGCACTTTCCTACGGAGCCATCTCCCCAGATTCCCTTTATTCTCCTGAATCCATCTTGTGTGGTCCAGGCTGGCCTCAAACTTACTGTGTATCAAGGATGACCTTATCCCTACCCCTTGCTGCTCCGTCCCGAGTGCTGGGGTTGGAGGCATTTGCTGCTGTGTCCAGTTTTCTACCATGTTGAGGACTGATCCCAGGAGGACCTTGAAAATAGGGGGACATGTATCATTCGAGCTACGTTCCCAGCCCAGGACTCTCCACTCTAATGTCCTGGCCACCAGTGCCAACTCCTGCTTCAGGCCCGGCTAGCCTGGCCCTTTGTGTGATGAACAAAGACGACTTACCTCCTAGGTCTCCATTCTCTTCACCAGGTCACTTCCCTTCCTCCCTGGCTGGAGCCAGAATTCTTTTGATTTTACGTTGGATTTTGTTTAATTTCCAATGTAAATCAAAGTTATATATGAGCACAGATCAAAGTTATTCATGAGTGACTGATCCTTCTCCAGAAGTAGCTACTTTCAACTCCTTGGGTTGTTTGTTGTTTTAGAGAAGGTCTCCAGAAGTAGCTTAGACCGGCCTTGGCCTTCAGGTCTGACCCTCCTTCCCCAGCCCACCGAGGACCAGCATGCTGGCTCAGTGCTGACCTTTTAGAATCACACAAACCCTGGTGAGCTGAGCTACATGGTAGACTGGGATTTTTTCCCCACCTTTCCTCTCTAGTTAGGCAGCTCTCAGGCCTGTGACAGGACTCTGTGAGTAAGGTACTTGCTTCCAAGCCTGAGTTCAGTATCTGAGACCCACATGATTGAAGGAGAGGACTGACTCCCACAGTTGTATCTGACCTCCACATGTGTGTTATGGCCTGAACACACACACACACACACACACACACACACACACACACACACACACACAAGGGTGAATGTTGTTCTATATGCTATGAAAATGTGTTGCTCTGATTGGTTGATAAATAACACTGTTTGGCCAATGGTGAGGAAGAATAAGGTTAGGCCCAACATTCTAACTAGAGAAAGAGGAAAGAGAAAGACAGAGCAGAGGAGACGCTGGCAGCCACTGCCAGGAGAAGCAAGATGTAAGCCACAAGCCATGTAGCAAAGCATAGATTTATAGAAATGGGTTAATTTAAGATGTAAGAGCTAGCTAGCAAAAACCCTGCCGTGGCCATAGTTTAAAAATAATATAAGCCTCTGTGTGTTTACTTGGGTCTGAGTGGTTGCAGGACCAGGCAGGACACAGGAATTTTATAAGTGGCTGTGGGACTTTGGTGCCAGGTGAGCACAGGAAAAGTTTGTACTATGAATGGTGCCCCCCACACACACACAAAATGTTTAAACAATTACATCTGCTTAGACGGTTGTCACTCAAGGTCAGTATTATCCCCCAAATATGGCTCAACTGCCTGCAGTCACAGACATCACCAATCCTTACTTCTTTCTCGATTCCCCTCCCCTTCTCCTCCTCTTCCATCTTCTCCTCTCTTTCTCCTACCCTCTCAGTGCCAAGAATGGAACCTAGGGACCTCTCATGCTCCCTGCACCTCCAACTCCTCGGCCTCTTCCAGAGAAGCATTTGTGGTCAGGCTAATGATAGCTCAGCAAGAAGTTATGGTCTAAAAACATTGCTCATACATCCTTGCTGTATGTGTCCCAGGAGACCACTAAATGGGGGCTCTCGGGTGGATTCCAGAATCAGGGGGAGTGGTGTGAACTCAGCCTCTGCCCTCTGTGGCTATGTGACCTTCAGCAAGTTGCACATCCTCCCCCCACCCCAAGCCTCAGCTTCCTTATTTACAAGGCAGAATTAAAGGTCGGAGCCACTTACTTCTCAGTACTGAGGTAAAACAGGACGACATAAGTGATATGTGATGTGGAGAATATGGCAGTCTGGGTATCAGCATGGTGTAGGGTTCCTTGCTCATAGGAACTTCTCTAGTGAGTATCCCAGAATGCACAAAGAGCATGCTTCAAGTTGTTCAGGACTTCCAAAGATGTCATCTGTCCATGTCTGAGAGTCCAGCGCACCTGGGCCGTCTTCTCCCAGTGCAGGAGTTGCTGAGGTCTCAGCCAGGCACAGCAAAGTAGACATGTGGATGAACAGAGACACTGACCACCAGGGAAAGGGACTGGTCATCCTTGTCACATCTCTGTCTTTAGTGTCACTTTCTTCCTGTGGCTATAAGGAGAATGTTGACAATTTGACTCCTTTAATTCAGGGAAAATACGTGCTAGATCTAAGAAAATCAAGGAGTGAGGAAATGTAAAAAATAAGATTTCACATGTTTTCCACCTTAGAGAAAATTACTCTCAACAAGGGCTATGTACCTTTCCAAGATTTTCTTTTTCTTCAATTAAAAATAAAGATTTGCCAGGTGGTGATGGTGCACACCTTTAATCCCAGCATTTGGGAAGCAAAGGCAAGCAGATCTCTGAGCTTGAGGCCAGCCTTGTCTATAGATCAAGTTCCAGGACAGCCAAGGCTACACAGAGGAACCCTGTCTCAAAAACAAACCAAACCCAACAAACAAACAAATAAAAATAAAGACTTTGGCCGGACGGTGGTGGCGCATGCCTTTAATCCCAGCACTCGGGAGGCAGAGCCAGGTGGATCTCTGTGAGTTCGAGGCCAGCCTGGGCTACCAAGTGAGCTCCAGGAAAGGCGCACAGCTACGCAGAGAAACCCTGTATCGAAAAACCAAAAAACAAAAAAGAAAAAAGAAAAAAAAAATAAAGACTTTGGGGTCAGATACTACGGTGAACACCTTTAATCTCAGCACTTGGGAGGCAGAGGCAGGAGAATGTCTGTGAGTTCAAGGACAGTCAGGTCTTCATAATGAGTTCCAGGTCAGTTAGGTTGTATAATGAGACCTGTCTTCAAAAAAAATGTATTACCATATATTGATTAGGTGTAATGATGGGTTTTTTATAACACTTTCATACATGTAGATAGTATACCTTGATGATATTCACCCTATTTCCCTCTCTTGTTACTTCCAATCCAAAAATTACCTCTTTCCTCTTCTCCCATCTTCTTCTTCATGCACGTGCATGTGTGCATTCATGCATGTATGTATGTGTACATGTGCAGGCCTGAGTGAAGGTCAGAGGCTGCACCATGGTGTCTTCCTCAACTGCTCTCCTTTTATTTTTCCAGTGCTTCTTACTGAATCTAGAGTCCCCTGTTTAGGCTAGACTGTCTGCCCAGAGACCGCTTGGGGTCTGCCTGTCTTGTCCCCGGGCTCTGGTGTGGTAGACACGTGGTGCCGTGCCTGGTTTTCACATAGGTGCCATTGACCTTGTCCATCAAGCACTTTACCAGCTGAGCCGTCTCCCCAGCCTGCTCTCTCCTACCTTCATGCTTCTTGTCTGTTTTGGTGACCCAGGAAGTTCAACTAGACTTGCTCACATAAGCATGGGTAAGGGGTTATTTCCATTAGCACAGGCAACTCAGGATTTTCACTTCTAGGCTTCAAAATGTGTGTATGGTGCAGATGTCACACTTGCCTGTAGAACGTGTATGTGAGACATGTATAGTGACAGATGAGATCACAGAAGACCTTCCTCTCCGAGACTTGCTTTTCCGCATCCTACCATTCCACAGACAGACTTATCTCAACACCTCTGCAGTGTGCTGTATTTGTTCCTGCCCCCAGTTTTCCATTTTAACCAGGGGTCCCTGGCTTGGGGTGCATATGTTCTGGGGTGTATCTCTGCATGCTTGTGCCAACGTTTTTGAACAGAAACCTAGGAAGATGTCGGCAGCATGAAGATGAGGAGGACAGTTCAGAAGTTACCCCCGATGGAGCTCTCGTGGTGATTCTCAGCCTGGGGGTCATGACCCCTTGGACAAACCTCTATTTCTAGAAATATTTACATTACAATTCTTAACAGTAGCAACACTGCAGTTATGAAGTAGCAACAAAAATAAGGTGACCCCCTTATAGTTGGGGGGTCACCACAACATGAAGAATTATGCTAAAGGGTGAAAGCGTTAGGAAAGTTGAGAACTACTGTGGGATGTTTAGCCCTCCAGATGATGACACTCCCTGGCCTCCTCAGTATCCCCAACCCTTCCTCCAACTGCTGTCAGTCCTGGCCCAGGTCTGCGTTCCTCCCATCTCCCATAAGGCCTGAACCGCTCGCTGCCTCTGACCTTTGCACAGAGTCTCAGTTTCGGAAAACAAGGAACCTGGAATCCAGAGAGGGAAGTGACCTACTTAGAGACTGTTCCCTGAGCTGAGGTCTCTAGACATTGGAAAGGTGTGGGTGGAGTGTAGTACAGGCAATAGGTCACAGGGTGGGGGAGGGGAGCCATGCAGCAGGCTCCCAGTTAACCCATCGGGTCCCAGAAGCCTCGGTGAGAGGCAGAGGCTCTACCACCCCACTTTCCAAGTGAAGAGACTGGTCTGAGAGATGCCTGAGCCTTGCCTAAACTTCTTTCCATAACCTCCGCTATCTGAGATCTGACTGCTCTGCCCTTGTCTGCTTGGGGGCCCCGAGGAAAGCATAATGCGCCCAGTGGCCTAAACCCTGCCCTGCTCGAGTGGACGTTTTGCTGGACGCCTCCCGCTCTTCTGGGTCCTCTGAGGAACACTGGCTTCCTTCCCAGGGAACAATCCATTGCTGGCCACGGGATCCAGGAAAAGGATACATGGGGATCCCACTCTACTCCCCCATCCGCCCGGGGTTGCCCTGCAAGGCTCCACGCTGTTGGAGGTGAAGGCAGACTCCCAGGCTGTGTGTGCGGAGATATGGAGCACCTGCTAAAGACTCAACCCTAGGCTCCTCTCCGTATCCCTCTGAGCCATGGGGCTGGGAACTTCTTTAGCAGGACCTTCCTCTTGGGGACTCCACTCCAGCCTCCCGCTGATTCTCAGCCCTGGTTGCTGAGCACTGTCAACAGAGCACTCCCCTCTGAGAGCAAGGCTCCCTGGAGAGAAGCAGCGACCAGGGATGCTCAGAGCGGGAGGTAGGACCGGATGGGAGGTGGCCTAGGCTCCTGCTGATACTGGGTTGGCTTTTCTCCTTTCATCCTCCCTCTTCTCTTGGACATTTTGGAAGATCGGGTTCTCCAGGCACGGAGGAAACACAGAGATGTACCCTCCCAGGGGACAGAGGCAGTATATCCTAAATGCAGCTTTCCGGCCCAAAGCCCACTTCCACCCCGCCGCACCTGTCTGAGCACAATTCATACTCACAGCGGCTCTCAGGCCTTACTGCACCCATGACCTAAACTGTTCTTCGGGTTAATCAGCCTTAACAGCTTTATAACCCATATCTGTATTTGTGAGACGGGATTTCATATATCTCAGGTTTGTGTGCTCACAATAGAATGCTTTGTGTACTCAAAGATGACCTAGAACTTCTGACTGCTGAGTTCTGGGATTACAGGCTGTATTACCATGTTTGGTTTATGCGGTGGTAGGGATTGAACCCAGGGCTTGGTGTATGCTAAGCAAGCAGTCTACCCACTCAGCTACATCCCCAACACTCATCCTATCAGTTTTTGTAACAGCAAAAGCAGAGCAAACCCACTATTTAAAAAATGTCCGGGGGCTGGAGAGATGGCTCAGAAGTTAAGAGCACTGGCTGCTCGTCCAGAGGACCCAGGTTTGATTCCCAGCACCCACAAGGTGGCTCACAACCATCTGTAACTCCAGTTTCAAGGGATCCAACTCCCTCTTCTCACCTCCTTGGGCATTGTGCAAAACATCCATACACATAAAATAAAAACAAATACATCTAAAAAAACCACTTTAAAAAAATGTCAGCAACATGGGGTGGAAGTCTGCCCACACCAGTCACACATCGGCAGTGTTGTTTGACGGGCTCACAATGGTTGCAGAATGGAAACTGTAGCAGAAATGGGCGCTGAAATCAGACAGATCTGAACTGAGCCCAGCTGGGCAGGAACTAGCCCTTCCCTAAAGAGTTCAGAGTCCTTGCTGGGTACGGATGTGAAGGGCTGTGGGTGGTTGGGGTTCTCTAGGGGAACATGAAGCCTAATTTCTGACACAATCGTGTTTAATGAATGATCACTGTTGCTACTGCCACCCCGGGGGTGGGCTGACGGCAACCATTAATCTTAGCAACAGTAAGATATGCTATCTATGGTTTCATTTCCTCATAAAATGATCTCACGGATGCTACTACCACAGTTTTTGGGTTTGGGTGTTTTTGTTTGTTTGTTTGTTTTTCGAGACAGGGTTTCTCTGTATATAGCCCTGGCTGTCCTGGAATTCACTCAGTAGACCAGACTGGACTGGAACTCACAGATATCCTCGTGCCTCTGCCTCCCAAATGCTGGAATTAAAGCATGTGCCACCACTGCTGGGCTGCTACTATGGTGGTTTTAACAAAGAGGATAGTTTCTCTTGGCCAATAGAAGATGTCTACAGCCAGCTGACCCTCAGTCACAGTGCTTGAGCCTGTCCTACCCTTGACGGCCCTCTCCTCTCCTCTCCTCTCCTCTCCTCTCCTCTCCTCTCCTCTCCTCTCCTCTCCTCTCCTCTCCTCTCCTCTCCTCTCCTCACCTCTCCTCTTACCTTTTGCCTTTGTGCTGGAAATGCTGCTCACCTGAGATCCTGCTCTTCCTTCAGGTCTGGGCTCCTGCTTCAGAGAGGTCTCTGAGAGAGCCCAGCCTGTGGGAAAGCTCCTTCTGTTAGCACTGTGGAACTTTCTGTCTACATTTATGTTATGGGCTTGCTTCCCAAGATCATCTAACTCAAACCCAGCTACTAGAGGGGAGCAGGGGCTTTTCCTTGCTTTGTCTCCCAGTGTTTGATACATTGTGATGTTCATGGATGGGTGGACATTAAGTATCAAGTCCCTGATTACTCACAAGGCTGGGAGTGGAGAACTAGGTGGAATAGCTAACCAAGGCATGCTAGAGGCTGTGCTGGCCGGTTTGTGTTAACTTGACACAGGCTGGTGTCATTTAGGAAGAGGAAAACTCAATAGAGAAAATGCCCCCACCAGATTGGGCTGTAGACAAGATTATGGGGCATTTTCTTGATTGAGACAGATGTGAGAAGGCCCAGCTCTCTGTGTAGTGTTACCCCTAGGGTGGGTGGTATAAGAAAGCAGGCTGAAGCTGGTCATGGTGGCGCACGCCTTTAGTCCCAGCACTTGGAAGGCAAAGTCAGGCAGATCCCTGAGTTTGAGGCCAGCTGGGTCTACAGAATGAATTCTAGGACCACCAGGACTACACAAAGAAACCCTATCTCAACCCCCACCCCACCCCACCCCACCCCCAAAAAAAAAGAAGAAAAAAAAAATAGGCCGAACAAGCCATGGAAAACAAGCCAGTAAGCAGCATCCTCCAGGGCCTCTGCATCAGTTCCTGACTCCAGGTTCCTGCCCTGTTTGGACTCCTGCCCCGCTTTCTCTTAGTGAGAAATCTCTAGTGCATATGGCTAACTTTCCAGGTTCTTTTGGGTATGTGTGGTGGTTTGAATGAGAAGGGTCCCCACAGGCCCATATGTTTGCATACTTGGGGTTGGTTTGGGAAGAATTAGGAAGTACGGCTTTGTTAGACGAGGGGTGGGTTTTGAGGTTTCAAAGGACTCGGGCCAGCCCAGCCATCCTCAGAGGGGCTTCTCCTGCAGCAGATGGGAACAAATGCAGAGACGCACAACTGGCAATGTGCAGAGTGAGGGACCTTGGAACACAGCCCTTAAAGGGATGTCTCCATTGTCTCCATCAAATCCCTCCCCTCAGGACTCAGGGAACCCTGAGGAAGAGGAGGTAGAAAGGTTCTAAGAGCCAGGGGGAAGAAAGCCTAAAGAAACAGGGCCTTCTAAACACAGCAGGACTGACGGGCAGATGGACTCAGAGACTATGGCAGCATGCATAGCCACCCCCCCTCACAGGTCTAAGCCACAGGGGGGCCCCAGCACTGAGAAGGGGAAGTGGACTCCAGCCCCCATCCCTAATCCAGAAGCTGTCTCCAATGATAACTGCTCTCAATGGAAAAATTAGTTTTCTCCAGGGCAATCTCACTGGGTATATAAACCACACTCAAGGGCAGGAATGTGTCCGGCAGTACATGGCCACCACAAAAGGAGCTCAGAGATATTTTTGGAGGTTTTTTTTTTTTTATTTTTTTGTCTCACTATGCTTTGTCTGGTGGTTTTTGTTGTTGTTTTTTCCTTACAGATCTTTTCCTTATAGATTATGGCTTCCATTTTGTGTCTCTATGGGATTTCTGTGTGTGAATATATGTGTCTCTGTGCCTGTATGTGTTTCTTGTGCTTTTTCTTTGACTCTTTTATTTTCTATTTGTTCGTTTGTTTGTTTTGTCCTATTCTGGTTCTTATTTTATTTTTTAGATGCCTGCTTGTTTCTTCTGAGGAGGGGGAGGTGGACTTGAGTGGATGAGGAAGTGGGGAGGATCTGGAGGTGGAGGGGAAGCCATCAACAGATTATATTGTGTAGAAAAAAATCTATTTTCTTAATAAAAAGGAAAATAAAGGGGTTGGGAATTTAGCTCAGTGGTAGAGCGCTTGTCTAGCAAGCGCAAGGCCCTGGGTTCGGTCCTCAGCTCCAGAAAAACAACAACAAAGAAAAATAAATACAAATAATAGTTAAAAGACAACAAAAGGCACATGACTCTCCTGTGTGCTCTCTGCTCCCTGTATGTGGATGTGAGCGCTCAGCTGTGGTTTTAGCTCCATGCCTGCCGGCTGTGGCCCTGCTTCCCACCATGATGGTGAGGGGAGCCTATTCTGGAACCCTTAGCCCCAAGCAAAGCCTCCACTTCTATAAGTGGCTTTGGTCACGGTGATTTGTCACAGCAATAGAAAAGTGAATCAGACAGGCACAGCATCAGCTTCAGTGAGTGGGGGTTGATTTTAGAGGGCACCATGGCTACAGCATCTGCAGTGGTCACTCTCTGTGACTTGATTACATGTTGGCAAATCAGGAAACAGGCAGGGAACTTGAAGCAGGGCTGGCCTCTAGTGGCCTCTGTCCACGAGCTAGGTCCTATGTCCCCAAATTTCCACACGCTCCCAAAACAGCACCATCCGTTTGAGGACCAAATGGTCAAACACATGCATCTATGGCAGACTCATATTCATATCCAAACCCCAACACTGTGCGTTGTTACGTCATTCCTTACGTGATTGTCTTCCTGTTGAACACGGGCCTGAGGAGGGTAGGTTTGAGCCTGCTCCTTACCTCCTCTTTGTGTTCCCCCAATGCCTTCCTATTAGCAATTAGCCCAGACCCAGAGGTCTAAGGGAATATGCCATAAAATGAAAGGTGGGCAGATGGCTGAAGAGGGTGAAGGAGGGGAAGCCAGATGGGCAAAAATTCCCTGACAAAATCTGTTTTTGTTTTTTAGGCAGTTCTCATGCATCCCTGGCTGTGTACAAACTAAGACTCTGAGGAGAATCTGAACTCTGATTCTCCTGCTTCTCCCTACGGAGTGCTGGGGTTACAGGCATACACCACCATGCTGACCTCATGCGGTGCTAGGGGTCAAATTTGGGGTTTGTGGAGTAGGCAAGCACCCCACTAACTGAGCCACACCCCACCCCCACACTCTGAGTCCTAAGACAAGGAAAGCAGTCTAACCGAGGTGGACACGCCATCGGTCACCACCTTTGCTTGAGTCTCTGACTTTTTCCTCTGTCTTTAAATGTCCTGTGACCCAAACAAAACAAAGCTCTGTGGTTGATATATTGTGCACCCCATTAACTTATCTGGGGATCAGAGAACAGAACAGCCACTATATTAAACATTGAGGTCAGGCAGTGGTAGCACATGCCTTTAATCCTAGCCTTCTGGAGGAATAGATCCATCCAGATCTCTGTGAGTTCAAGGCCACACTGGAAACAGCCAGGCATGTGACACATGCCTTTAATCCCAAGATGTGATGGCAGGAAGCATTAAGGTATATAAGGCATTAGGACCAGGAACTTTAGATTTTTAAGCTTTTAGGCTTTTAGCAGTTCAGCTGAGATCCATTCGGGTGAGGACTCAGAAGCTTTCAGTCTGAGGATTCATGGAAACAGGATCCGATGAGGAGTTGTCGAGGTGAGGTTAGCTCTGTGTTAGGATGATGAGGTTCCGTTGATATGTATTTTAAAGCTAAGGTCTCATGTGGTGGTGCACACCTTTAATCCCAGCACTTGGGAGGGAGAGGCCAGCAGATCTCTGAGTTCAAGGTCAGTCTGGTCTACGTAGTGAGTTTCAGGACAGCTAGGGGTACACAGAGGAACCTTGTCTCAGAAAAAAAAAAAAGATAGGAATTAAGAAAAAGGAAGGAAGGAAGGAAGGAAGGAAGGAAGGAAGGAAGGAAGGAAGGAAGGAAGGAAGGAAGGGAAGAAAAGAAAACTTCCTGAGGGGGACCTAACAAGACCCCTCAATGCCACCCCTGCAGGTGGACTTGGACCCACTCAGCCAGGATGTAGGTCTACTGAGGCTTGTGGTGCAGGTTCCCAGCAGGAGTCCTCACCAGCAGTCCCCACTTCTGGCTCTTCACATACGGTGGGATGGCTGCTCCTTGGAGAAGGTGGACCATCACCTGTTGACATAGGGACTTGAGACACCTTTACTAGGCACCTCTCTTAGGGTGGGAAGTGCCCCTTGACCCAGGTTGACTCAGCCAATTGGTTCTGGCCAGGAAAAGATGACCAGGACAGACTCCAACACATTGCCATCCCAGGGTAAAATTGGCATGATGATAATTCTTTTCCTTTCCTTGGAAATGATCTCATTTACTATCCCCCCCCCCCAAAAAAAAGGTAATACTTTCCCTTTCCTTGGAGTCTTGGGATGTCAAAGTACTGAAGAATTCAGGTAATTTTCACAAGTAAGACTTTGCCAAGATCTCTCTAAGATAAGTTGACTACTCTCCAATGGAAACCCACACATGCAAGAATATTTGGACAGCACAAAACAGTCTTGAAGGAGAGAGAGAGAGAGAGAGAGAGAGAGAGAGAGAGAGAGAGAGAGAGAAGAACACAAAGCTGAGTAGGTGTGGTGGAGGTGAATAGAAAGAACTGGGTAAGGAGTGAATATGATCAAAACATGTTGTGTGGAACTCTTAAATAACTAATACAAAAAATAAAAATAATAATTTCCCTGAAATTAAGCAGCTAAAGTAGAGGCAAAACAAACCCAGTATTGCTCCTCCTGCTCCTAGTCAGGAGCTGCACACAGTCACCAGGCTGGGCTGGCTGGGGACGTGGGGCTCAGTGGCCTTCCGTTTCCATTGCCCTGGGTGTTTAGGACTTAGGGAGCCATCAACCTGACCTCAGACCTACTACAAGTCCTGGCCACCTGCAAAGGTGTCTCCTGGCTTTTGTCACAATGTTTCTGCCATCTCATCCTTGAAACTGCTGGGAACAGATGAGGGCTACAGGCCTGCTCTGGAAGAGGTAGGGTGTAGCAGGAATTGCTAAACTGTCTTATTAATTAAAAAAAAAAACCACAGAGCCAGATATTGGGGTGAAAGCTGAAAGATCAGAGAAACAGAACAAGCCAGCCATGTTCTTACCTCTATGAAATCCTCAGCCTCAAGAGAGAGACTTTCTGTTTACTCATGCCTTATATACCTTTCTGCCTTCTTACTTCCTTCCTAGTGCTGGGATTAAAGGTGTGTGCCACCATGCCTGGCTCTGTTTCCAGTGTGGCCTTAAACTCACAGAGATCTGGATGGATCTCTGCCTCCCAAATGCTAGGATTAAAGGTGTGTGCTACCACTGCCTGACCTCTATGTTTAATACAGTGGCTGGCTTTGCCCTCTGATCCCCAGGCAAGCTTTATTGGGGTAAACAACATATCACCACAGTAAGACCTGATTTTAGTACCACAGCAAATGAAACCAATTCTTCTAGGAACTTTCTGGAGCCATCAGGTAGTCACCAAGGTCTTAGGATAGGAAATAAATACAGCTATTTCTCTGTGTATAGATATCCCTCTATCTACAAGGGATTGACCAGGGCCAAAAATACCCTGTGCAGAGGCTCAAGTTCTTTGTATAAAACGGTGTCTTAGTTAAGATTTCTATTGCTGTGAAGAGACACCATGACCACAGCAATTCTTACAAAGGAAAACATTTCATTGAGGCTCACTTATATTTCAGAGATTTAGTCCACTATCATCATGGTAAGACATGGTGACATACAGGCAGACATGGTGCTATAGAAGGAGCTGAGAGTCCTACATCTTGATCCACAAGCAATAGGGAGAGACTGTGAGCCACGCTGTGCTATGAGATGTTCTGTATGTTAAATGTGTTGCTCTGATTGGTTAATAAATAAAACACTGATAGGCCAGTAGCCAGGCAGGAAGTATAGACAGGACAAGGAGAGAGGAGAATTCTGGAAAGTGGAAGGCTGAGTCAGAGAGACACTGCCAGCCACCACCATGAGAAGATGTTAAGATACTGGTAAGCCACGAACCACGTGGCAACTTATAGATGAATAGAAATGGGTTAATTTAAGATATAAGAACAGTTAGTAGGAAGCCTGCCAGGGCCATACAGTCTGTAAGCAATATAAGTCTCTGTGTGTTTACTTGGTTGGGTCTGAGTGGCTTCGGGACTGGCGGGTGAGAGAGATTTGTCCTGACCGTGGGCCAGGCAGGAAAACTCTAGCTACAATGCTGAGTGTAGCTTGAGCATATAAGACCTCAAAGCCCGCCTCCACAGTGACACTTCCTCCAACAAAGCTACACCTACTCCAACAAGGCCACACCTCTCATAGTGCCACTTTGGGTGGGCCAAGCATTCAAACCCAGGAGACTATGGGGGCCATTCCTATTCAAACCCCCACAAATGGCCTAATATTTATCTACAGCAGACAGACCATTCCTGTATACTTGAGGCTGTTTTTGATGGTTTATGATGACTGTGAAAACTACACCCTTCAGTTTTGTTGTCATTGTGACCAAAATGCCTGAGCCAACTTGGGGGAGGAAAGGTTGACTTTGGCTCATGGTTCCGGAGGGTTCAGCCTTCGCTCAGCCCCATGCACATGGGCAGAAGCACACGGCAGAGGAGTTCTCTATCTCATGATTGTCAAGAAGCAGGGAACAGGAGGGAAAGCGAGACAAGTGTGAGAGATAGCAGTGCCTCGGACATGACGCTGCCCCGAAGACATACTCCTGGTGATCTGCTCCCTCCAGCCAGGCGCCCCACTTCCTTCAAAGGTGCCAGCAATGGATGATACTCGGTACACGAGCCTACAGGGGACATTCATAGTCAAGTCATAACATCTGCTTCTGACCATGACCCACAAAGCTATTATGATTCTAAAAGCATTTAGTCCACCTCCAAAGTCAACAATTCCAAGTTGTTCAAAAGTTAAGTTCAAAGACTCAAAACAAGCAAGCACCATCATAATAATAATTTCTATACTTCCAAAACACAGTGGTATAGAATAAATACTCCCATTCCAAAAATGGGGAATGGGAGCATAGGAGAATGGGACCAAATAAAAATCAAATCTAGCAGGGTAAACATTTAACCCTGAGGTTTCATATGCAGCACTGGGGACACACTGTGGTGTAATATGAGTTACCAAGGCTTTAGGCAAGCCCACCTCAGTAGCCTTTCTGGCTTGCCACCCTCAGGGCCTCTCTCCTGGTCTGGTTTCACTCATTGTCCTTATTCCTCAAAGACAGTTCATGCGTTTGACATCTCCAACATTCTGGGCTGTATGCTGAAACTTTACCTGCTCTGTTACAGCTTCCTGCACAGGCAAGCTATAACATCTACTTCTGACCATGCATTCCCAGGCCTTCCTTTGGAAATCATCCTCCACCTCTTGCATTCTGCAGGTCTGAAAAACTAGCACTGCCACCAGCTTAAGATGGAGCTGCAGTCCCTGAACAGTTGCCTCTGAATGCCTGGACAGCTCAGCTTGGGAAACACTTCCCTTGGCATCCGCCCTATATGTAGGGACCCTGAGAGCTCTCTTGCCAAGTCAAAAAGCCTTCTTAAAGTCTATATTTTCTTTCTCTCTTTCTCTCTTTCTCTCTCTCTCTCTTTCTCTCTCTCTCTCTCTCTCTCTCTCTCTCTCTCTCTCTCTCTCTCCCTTCCTTTATTTATTTATTTATTTATTTATTTATTTATTTATTTATTTATTTATTTATTTCAGACAGGGTCTGACTGTGCAACACTGGTTGTCCTAGAATTTGCTAGGTTGCCTTTGAACTCAGAGATCTATGTGATCTAATTGCATTAATCTGGCTACCTTTACCCTCTCCATCCTGGGTTGGATGGAGACAATTGGATACAGACAATTCCTGAGATACCCTCCAGCCATTTTTCCTATTACTCCTTTGCCAAAATGTAACACGAATGGCCTCTAGTTCAATTCCCAATGTATTCCTCATTTTCACCTGAACGCCGAGTACGAAATCCCCACTGTCCACATTTCCAACAGAACTCTCATGTTCCCGGCCCCCAGTAGGACAGCACTGAGCTCTGCTTATAGCATCCTAGGCTTTTTCCAGCATGTGTCTCCAAATGTTTCTACATTTCTAAAACAAACTAATTCCAAAGGCTTAAGTACTACATGCTTAGGACTAGCAACAGCAGCACCCCACTCCTGGTCCTGATTTTCCATTAGTATGACCAAATCACCTGGGCAACAATTTACGGGAGGAATATTCTGCCCATGGCTTCTGAGGGTCCAGTCTGTGGTTTCTTAGTCTCCCACACACGTAGAACGTCATGATAACAGAAGCATATGACAGAGGAGTTTCTTTACCTCATGCTGGACAAGAATTAGAAAGCAAGAAAAGAGGACTACCCAAGCGACATACTTCTCCCGCTAGACCCCATCTCCTGAAATTTCCATTTCTCAAAACTACCGCCATCTGAAAATCTTTAACAAATGAGCCTATGTTGGGAAGGGGGGTATTCTGTATTCAAATCATAATGTAAGTATTTGTAAAATGTGTTGTTTGGGGAGTAATAGTGAGAAAAAATATCTATACCTCTTTATTGCAGATTGGACCTAGTTCCCCAAGTCTGATCAGCTTGAGGCTGTTTGAATACACTGATGCAGAACCTACAGACATGGAGGACTGCCTGTACTAATGACTCATTTCCAACCTGTGGACTCCATGCTTTACATCCACTCTTAAATGCACGTGTGCTTCATATCTACACAAGGAATTTTACACTTCCATTTCTCTCCTTGTATTTGTAAATCTTTGGGGCAATGGGTGCAAATGGTCCCCAAACCACACTCTTTGGAGTACATCACTGTGTTGTGCTGTCTTGCAGGTACTGAGATACAAAGGTTTAAGTTGTCTTGATCCATAGAGATCTTCTTATTAGAACCCACTTTTGTCATTTTTTTTAATCAACCAAACATGGCATATAATGTGTAATAAAACTAGGCACATCCCCTCATATTAAGACTGGATGAGACAAACCCAATAGGAGAAAAAGGGTCCCCAAAACAGGTAAAACAGTCAGAGACAGCCCCTACTCCCACTGTTAAGAGTCCCACAAGAACAGCAAGTTGCCAGCACTTGGGAGGCAGAGGCAGGGGGAACTCTGTGAGTTCGAGGCCAGCCTGGTCTACAGAGTAAGATCCAGGACAGGTACCAAAACTACACAGAAAAACCCTGTCTTGAAAAAAAAAAAAAAAAGAACACCAAGTTGCATAACCATAGCATATGCAGAAGACCTAGGTCAGACCCATGCAGGCTTCCTGATTGCCAGTCCAGTCTCTGTGAGCTGGTGTGAGCCCAGGTTAGTTGATTCTGTGGATTTTCTTGTGCTGTCCTTGACTCCTCTGCCTCCTACAATCCTTTCTACCCATCTTCTGTGGGATTCCCCAAGCTCCACCTAATATTTAGCTGTGGGTGTCTGCATTTGCTCCCATCAGTTGCTGGGTGAAGCCTCTCTGACGACAATTGGACCAGGTAACAATCTACAAGTATAGAAGAATGTCATTAGGAATCATTTCATTGACTTTTTTTGGGGGGGGGGGGGCAGATATATTCTAGCCTAGGTCTCTGGGCTGTCCAGCCTCTGGGTGCTAGTCCTCCAGGCAGTGTCAAGCATGGGCTCCCTCTCATAGCATGGGTCTCAGGCTGGACCAGTCATTGGTTGGCCACTCCCACAAGTCTATGCCACCTTTACCTCAGCACATCTTGCAGACAGGACAAATTGTAGATCAAAGGTTTTGTGGCTGGGTTGGTGTCCCAATCCCTCCACTGGAAGCCTTGCCTGGTTACAGAAGATGACCATTTTAGGCTCTGTATCCCCCATTACTATGAGTTTTCCCTAGTCACCCTATAGATTCCTGGGAATTTCTATTGCTCTAGGTTTCTACCGTGCCCCTGAAATGCCCCTCCGTTCGAGTCGTCTATCCCAATACTCTCTCCCTCCAAGCCCCCTGCCACCTGTTCCTTCCTGTTCCCATCCCTATCCTGCACCTACTTTTCATTGGTTTTACCTAAGAGGTAGTTCTGGCTGAAAAATGTGCTGGAGGGGTCTTTGGGTACTGGATTCAGGTGAATCCCTGATCCTTCCTCCTTTTCCATTTTCCCATCACTAAAGTGTGTGTGTGTGTGTGTGTGTGTGTGTGTGTGTGTGTGTGTGTGTATGTATGTGTGTGTGTGTGTGTGTGTGTGTGTGTGTGTGTGTGTGTGTGTGGTTAGGGGTTAGATTTAAGGACATCTAGCTGTTCCCCTTGCTTTGATATCCTAGGAATCAACTGCCCTGCCTCTGAGACTTGGGTAGAGCCCAGGAGCTAGGAGGCCATATCTTAGAGGAATTCAGAGTCTGGCCCAAGTTACTCACTATGGTTAAGCTTACCTTTAGCCAGGCTACTTAGCTCCAAGGCCACTATGATCTTAGCTCCCAAACAGTGATATCATCCAAGATCAGGACCGTCAATGGTCCACCCAGGCATAATAAGAGGGCTTATGGTCTACAGGAAAACTATAAATAATAATAAATTAACTAGAGCAATGCCCCCACAATTAAATCATGAAAGACTCAGCTCCAAGGGTTGGGCTGCTCCCACTGCGCCTCCATCTTATAGGACACCCATGGTTGCCCTGCCACACTCTTTCCTGTGGTCCTGTGAGTGACTTCCTCACAAAGAAAGCTACTCTGAGAAAAGAGAAGGGGGGATGGGAGCCTCTACTTTATGGGCTTCACCCAGTCACACCAGCAATGATGAAAAGACTCAAGAGAATGTGCTCGAGGTGACTGTCAGAGTTCATCTACCTCAGGCTGAAAATAGGTGTGTTCCCCCCAGCAGGTGACTCAGCAGCCCGACTTCTGCTAGGAGGAAGTGGGGTTCTCAAGGGCTCTGGTTTCCCCCCAGGTGCCACAACAACAGGAAGAGACTGATAACAGAAATGTCGCTTCGTTTCACAACTTCCTGAGCCAGCTGGCTGACTTTCTCATGCTCTGCTCCCCAGACCAAGAGTTCCAAAACCATGAAATTTCTGCTTTTGCCAACCCGGAGCTGAACAGTCCACCATCTAACTGACAGAGAGAGGTTAAAGAGAGGACCAAGGGAGCATGCCTCTGTGTGCACGTGTGTATTTATGAAAGTGCCCATGCGTCTGTACAGATCTGGCGGTGAGGAAATAAGCAGGCTGTACAGTGGCCATCCCGAGGACTGCCTTGGTCTCTGACCTCCCTCCCTGGCTCCCACCCATGGACAGTGGGCACTGAGGTGGGTCGCTGTTGCTCTGATCCTGCTCTGGGCTGTTCTGTGCCCTGGGGAATGAGAAACACTCCCTTCTCTTTACCCTGGACTCTGGAAAGCAGCACTATCTTGGGTGCCAGGTATTTTTCTGGGGCCTCGACAGAAGCTGAGGAGCAGGGCAACTATTCGGAGAATGGATCTTCACCTCATCTCAGCAGCTGTCCAGAGAGAGAGGCTGGCACCCTGAGAAGAGGCTATGCTGAGCACCGAGGAACTTAATTTATGGTCTTAACTCTGCTACTTCTTGTCATGTGACCTTGAACAAGGCAATTCTTCTCTCTGGTCTCTAGTTTCTCCTCCATTTTCCTACTTACTTGTCATTTTCTTTTCCTTTTCTGTAGCTAGGGATCGAACCTAGAATATTATACAATGATCTGCTACAACTAAATTACATGCCCAGCCCTGTATTGTATTTTTGAGACTTGCTCTTGATATGAGTTCACCTTGACCTTGAACTCCAGATCCTCTTACCTCTATCCCACAAGTGCTAGGATTATATATCTATCTCTACTTATCTTTTCAATAAAAATGAATTTAATGCATACTGGGCCAGGTACCTATGTATATTTACTAGAGGCGGGAAAACAACAACTATGGAAGACGAAACAGGCAGCCAGGCTGGCGGCGGCGGCGTACTCCTTTAATCCCAGCTCTCGGGAGGCAGAGGCAGGTGGATCTCTGTGAGTCTGAAGCCAGCCTGGGCTACAGAGTGAGTTCTAGGACAGCCAGGGCTACACAGAGAAACCCTGTCTTGAGAAACCAGAAAGAAGAAAGGAAAAGAAATACCTATGTAAGTTGGAGAGATGGCTCTGCGGTAAGAGCACTGGCTGCTTTTCCTGAGGGCCCAGGGTTCAATTTTCAGCACCCACATCAGGCACATCACAGAAAATCCAACACTTTCACCTGGTCTCCCCAGACACCTGCACTGACAAGCACATATCCACATGCATCTACATGTAATTAAAAACAGTTAAGAAAAAAAGAAAGAAAAAAATCACACATATATGGAGCCCGAGAGATGGCTGGTTGTATAAGCACTTACCACTTACGTTTGATGACTTTGCGTTCTATCACTGGATCCTATGATGGATGGACTCTCAAGAGTTGTCCTGTATGCTACCCACACATACGCCCACGATATATGTGCCCACACTACTCTCTCCCATACACAATGATGGTAATGATGGTGGTGATGGTGGTGTTGGTGTTGGTGGTGGTGGTGGTGGTGGTGGTGATGTCATCCTACAGTCTTGGTACTGTCTTCTTATAAAAGCTGCCACATTTCTTCGTGTTTAGTCCCTGGACTGACCTGCTTTGACTAATGCTGTGAAAGTGATACTTGGCTTTCTGGAAGCCCTAGCTAGCCTGCTGGAGAAGGCACGTGGAGAATGGTGGTGTCCCAAGTGATAACCTCAACCAGTGACCAGCTGAAAGACTGAGATCATAGTCCCACAGACGAGCCAATAGACCAAAACTCTGAGTGAGTTCAGCCTAAATTGCTTGAAGCAGAGATGAGCCGCCCTGGTGAGCCTTGAACAAGGTGTCAGCCATAGAACTGTGAAAAATGAAGTGACTACAGTTTGTTTGTTTTATGTGTGTGGGTAGAGGAGCATGCACATGGTGCATGCATAAAGAGGTCGGATATTAACCTTAGGTGTGGGTCCTCAGGCACAGGGGCTTCCATTGGCCTGGAACTTTGCCAGGCACATCAGGCTAACTAACCTGTGAGCTTCCAAGGCCCTGCCTGTCTCTGTCTCCCATCTTGCCATTGCTGGGATTACAGATGTGCACCACTACACCTGAATGTTTATGTGGATTCTAGGAACCAGAACCCAGCTCCTCACCCTTGCGAGGCAAGTGCCTTATTGGCTGAGTCATATCCCCAGCCCTGGTTACACTGAGCGTTTTTGTTTGTTTGCTTATTTCTTGTTTCATTTTTAGCTACTACGTTTTGGAAGTGGTTTTCTCTAACATCTATTAACTATTTCCTATGTGCCAAGGACAATGTCAAGTGTTATGTACATCTTCATTTGTTCCTTGTGCCAACCATGTGATGTAGTTATTAATTCTAATCTCTGCTTTTAGAGGGAAACACTGAAGCCAAGGAAAAGGAGTCACGTGCTTAAGGTCAAAGGACATGTGAGTAAGGAACAGGGAGTGGAGAGAAGGCTGTGTAAGCTTCAAGTCCACAGTTAACTCCCGCTATGCTGCATAGAACCCAAAAAATCCAATTCTTGCCTCCATCCAGTTCATGGTTTGTGCAGGGGACTGGAAATAAAGAAACAGAAATAAATACCAATAGATTCAGTGCCCTGGGGTAAACAGGTGTTTGGTGCGGTCACAGGGCAGAAGGGTGGGGTACTGAACTGAGAACTATTCCTACAAGGTCTACAGGTCAGAGTCAGGTCAGACTTCAGTCACCATCAGGCTGGACTTGTTCCGAGATCTGGATGGTCCAGAGTCCCCGCTAATATCCTGGAGACTCTGCACTGGAGAGCTGAGGCCCTGGGTCAGAGGCTGAGGTATGCTTTTGCTCAGCCACCATCCCCAACCTGAATGGCTTGACTCTAAAAACCTCTTTCTCGTGGAGTTCCCTCCCAGAGAATGCTCCCTAGAGTCCCTCATAGTCTCCCATGTCCCCTTAGTTTTTGTTTATTTTAAAATAGAGTATGCCTCCACATTTGATCCACAACGTCAGAGCACTACTACTATGAACTACAACAACAGCAATAATAACGCATATTCTTTCAAAAGCAGATAGAGAGTGACCGTCTTGTGTAGGCTTCTGCCCTGCTCCAGGGCAGACAGTCCCTCCACTTTATTCTCTTTCTGGTCTCCTTGCTCGGGGGCCTAGGGGCATGGGTGCACGGAGCTCCCTCTTTGTGAGTCAGCACTTGCTGGATGGCTGGCCTGTAAGCACAGGTAACCATTTCCTATCTGGCTCCCGGCCCTACTTCCAAATATGGCTGGAGGCCCATGGTGGGAGGTTCTTGCTCAGCACAGCTTGATTTAGACCTGAAAGAACCAAAGAATTTATGTTTGGCTGGTGGCCTGGCCGCCTCCAGTTTGAATAAAAGTTTATGGGGTAAAGATAGAGAGAGGGGACTGGACTCTCCGCTGTCGTGGGCAGAGAGTTTGGAAGGGGGATGTAAACAGCCTGGGCTGGGTCACCCTGTGGTTCTGTTTGGTGGCTAATGGTGACCTTGCTGAAGATTATGGCCAGAACTCTGAGTTCTGGTGGGGCCCGTGGACAGTAGGCATTCTCCAATTTTCATCCTCTTCTTTGGGAAAGACAAAAATGAAGCCGATACCCAGGGAAGAACGTGAGGCCCAGGGATGTCTTTTTGATACATCAGGGACGAAGCCCAGTAGTCATACTCTGAGGCCTTGGCTCTGTCAGGAGACACTAGGAACTGAGCCATCTACCTCCCCAACACACCCAGGGACACCGACTGAGTTGGTGGTGGGAACAACCTAGGCTGTACATGACATGGGCCCATAGGACATGCAGGCCAAGGGAAGGGCTGAACAGTGCAGCGGTCGTGAGGAGAACGCAGGCCTGAATCACCCTCATCTAGACCCTGCTGAGGCAGGAAAAGGGTGAAAGATGAAGTGAGGTCAAAGTATGCAAGAGGCCTCTTAGCTCAAGGATTAATCATCCTGGGCCAGCGGCCAATTTAAAAAAAATAATCAATCAACAAACAAACAGCAACGTGGTCAGAGGTCTCTCCTCTCTTCCAGGCCACCCTTTCAATTGGCACAAAAAGAACTTCCAAAAATTAAGTCAGAGTGGAAGCCCTTTTTGGCTGGGCGTGGTGTGGGCACCATCTCTCCAGAGACACAGAATTATATGGGGCTCGGAATAACTTTGCATGGGGATGGGGAGGGCACCCGTTTACTGTTGGGCCTCGTCCTCTTGACTCTCTTTCTTGTCTCTCCCCTCTTGTCTCCTCACTAACTCAAATGTGGACTGAATTCAGGACCAGTTTTCTGTATAGTACACATGGCTGTTACCACACAAAGATGCCCATGAGCTCGTCCCGGGCAGCCTCGGTGTCTGCTTACCGGTCAGTTTGCATGTGGGTAGATGGGCCTCTGAGGAGGAAGTCTGGTGAAAGGGTAGGGATGATGTGGGAGGGAAGCGAGGCCTCCAAATGCTACGCCTGGATGTTTGATTGCAGCTGAAAGAGCGCCTTTCTGTTTGTTGTCTAAAGTAACAACAGAAGCTATCGGCCTTGAAACTGAAGTCTAAGGGGTGTGGCCAGTTTTAGCTCCATGGGGGTGGGGGGAGGAACAATGTCCCCAAGATCTCCTGTTCCCTGTGGCCTTTTACTTCAGCTCTTCTCCAGAGACAGCTCTGTCTCGGGCTAGTTCCACGCCACGGGGGCCAGATGCACACGGAAGGTGCAGGCTTCCCAGTCTTTGCCAGGATGGAGGACGGACTCACGTCTGTAATACAACACCCGGTTCCATTTGGCTGTGACCGACCTGACACTTTTCCATCCCTTCAATCCCTGATGTAGGCAGATGATTTTGGCATCTCCTGATCTGCCCCCAGGAGAGTGCAGAGAGGGGTATACAGCAAGAGTTTAATCACAGAGCATGTCAGAACTGAGTTGAGGCGTTTACCTCAGATGTGTAAGCAGGGGCAGGCTCCTTTCTGGCCCCTTCCTCCCCTCCGCTTAGAGAGGAGGGCGCTAAGAAAAGTTGGGGTGTTAGCATTTAGGCATCTGTACTGGCCTGCCCTTAGGGTCCTGACAGGATATATCTCAGCTACAGTCACTAAGAGCACCCCCTGTGCGCATTCGGAACATTTCCTTATTGAAGGAGGGCATTGTCGATATTCTGACCCAGCCCTTGAAAACCAGTGTTAGTGTTCTGACCCGCCCCTCGGCGCTGCCCGGCGTCCTGATGCAAAAGCTTCATTTTAAGGGAAAGCCCTCCCCTCCCCCTCTCTCTCTTCTGCTTTTCCTCCCACGAGGTGTTCACCCTCTCCCCTTCTCCCTGTCTCTCTTCCTCTCTTTCTTTTCCCTCTCTCCCTCTTTCCCATCTTCTCTTTGTCTCTCTATTATGATAAACCATTTCCCCGCGGATGCAGCTTCTGGGCTGTGAATGTCCACCCACCGCCCACCGCCTTGCCTGCATGGAGTGAGTCTCCAGCCAGCCAGCCACTGCATCTGCCCGGCATGCCAGCATGCTTCCCTGCACACGTAGGATACCCTGGTCAGCCAGGGTGTCCTGTCCTCCCCGCCCCCCTCCGCGCCCCCCAATATATCATAACAGGCCTTGCCCACCTCCCCATCCCTCTCTCTTTCTCTCCCTTCGCTCTTGTCCCCAGGGACTGGTCTCTGTCCCCTTCTTTGCCCCTTCTCTCCCCTCCCCTCAGTAAAACCCTGTTGTGTGGTTTGACTCCTTCGAGTCACTTTTAAATTACAGCTTTTGGTGACTTGACTCAGGTAGGCTCTCCCGGCAGTCGCAGTCTGAGACGCGCCAGGACCCTGGAACCTGGTCTGCCTGCAACAGGTCTACTTTCCCACCTATCAGATCGCCGGGACTCTCCAGACAGCGCCAACGACTGGTAAGCTCCCCCACTTCCGGCCATTTCCCATGAATGAGGCTTTGTTTCTCCAGCACGGTCTTCATCTTCTGGCTTTTCTTGAAGTCCTGGTACCAGAAGGCTGTGTCTCACTCGGCTCTGAGCCCATTGGCCCTGCTTTTTGGGGTGACGGTCCACTGAGCAGTCAGCACCTCCCCATTGGTCCTGGCTGTATTTCTGGGATGCTAGAGATTCCAGCCCTTGGACCTTCTCTCCCTCACTCAAGGCTTAACTTACCCACCTTTGTAGTCAGACTTGGTCCCATGCTCCTTAGATACCAATCACAGTGGCCGCTTAGCAGCACCCCATAGCCCGGTATTTCACAGGACCTTTACAAGTTCTGCCAGCGAACCAATGGACCGGGGTACCCTACTTACAAGCTTTCTTTTATCAAGTCCCTGCTCCGACGTAGCTTGGCTTCTCTGGGACCTGCTTGCAAAATGGGAGACAGATAAGGTAGAAGAGTCTGCTGTCTTTCTGTGGAGAGCACATAACTGTTTCACGGTGGCAAGGGCAGGCCACACCGGCCAGCACGAGGTATCAACTCTGAGAAGCAAGGACTTTAGATGTAGACTATCTCAGACATGGGAAGAAAGAGGCAAAAGTCCCTGCCTTAGCAGAGAACATGAATAAAGAGTAGAAGCAAGAACACACTGGCCGTGAGGTGTGTCCGGTGGCCAGGGGGCTTCCAGAGTGCCCAGGCAGACTAAGGGCTGAGTTAGCCAAGAAATCTTCTCAGACGGGAGCACTCAGGTACTGCCACAGGGATATTAATGGACTGCATGGAAAGAACCTCAGCCTGGGGCTCATTCCAGACATCCCAGACCACTCCCTACTCCAGACCTCGGGCAATCTGACTCCTTCTCCAGGCCTTCACTTCTCTATAAAACTTGAGTGACACCTCCCACCTGCTTGGGAATGAGGCTGAGCCAGGGAGCTTGAAAGTAGGTGTGGAGAGAATCCGGGAGCCTAGCTCCCGCTGTGAGTGGCTCTCTGGAATATCCTTACACTTGTCACTGAGTCGGAGGAAGGGACCAGGCAGGCAGAGGCTGCACAGGCCCTACTAGTCATGGACAGAGAGAAGTTAAAAGGAGACAGAAAGGCTCACATGAACCACAACACAACCTCCTCCCACAGGCAGGCACAGATCAGAGGACCGTCGTCCTCCCTCTGCTCTGGAGGAGTGCTCTCTCATTCTTCCATCGTATACCTCGCTGGCCTCTCCATGTAGCCCACCCTGCAAGGCACAGTGGGCAAGTACGGCATGTTTATGAGAATGTAGTTAAGTCTCCAAGACCCTGGTCTCCTCCAGCTTCTGTGGGTGGCTCGGATTCATGATGTTTCAATCCTGGGATCCCTCTGTCCCCTACCCAGGGAGGGCTTTGTGTGACGTTGGACTCTGAATCTTGGACAGTTGGCTGCTTGGAGAGCCTTTTCTCTGCCATGCTTGGCCTCGTGTTCATTCATGGATGCTCTCCTTTCCATAATTGTGCTGGCCAGGCAGCCTGCCCCTATTCACAGTCGTTTGTGCTCAGCTGACAGAGGCCCAAACCTCAGTCCTCGGAATAGCCACAGTGGTAGAAAAAAACACGCATTTGAAACAACCTGGATATAGGTTACAGCGCTGATTGTTGGCTCTGATGTTGGACAGGCTACTTCCTCCTCTAAATCCCAGTGCCAGTGTCCTACATGGTTGTTATGAAGACTGAGAGAAGAGGCAAAGAGCCCAGGGAAGGGTTCCGACAGACCTTCCCATCTGTTCACCATACCTCATCTCCCTCCATGAAAGTGACTGTATGTTTAAGCAATCACGTGTTGGGAGCCACCATCGCCTGACAGGACCCATCTTGAGCTTCAAAGCCTGTGAGGGTGATACCGTTTATCTCCCATGACTGAAGAGCCGCTGTGGCTAGGCGTGGGAGGAGGGCAGTGTTAAGAAGCCACTGGGCTGTACAGACAGCATGGAATGGAGGGAGGCCCAGCCATCACATCCAGATGGGAACCTGGTCGATATGTCCTTTTCCACCTGGAATGTCCTTGTGCCTCCCTCCCTGGCTTGGATCCATCAGTTATCTTGGGTCTCCTCCTTCACATCTCCTCCAGGACACTTTCTGAACTGGGGATACTTTTCACTTGTAAGTACAAGAAACCTCTGTCCTAAGCAGGTTTAAAGGAAAATATAAACAAACAAACAAATAAATAAATAAATGGAGATTTTTGGTTCAAGTGGCCTCTACACCCAGATGATCTTGTCTCATGTAAGGCTGGATTTAGAGCTCAAATAATGCTGTTATGTGGTTTCTCTCTAGATCTCGGGTCTACACAAAGAAACCTTTTCAGGCTGGGGCTTTAGGCTCCACAGAGCAGAAGGACACACAGCTTCAGCTCTCAGTGCTCCTCAGTTGCTCAGGATTACACTTGGAATAGGGTCACGGTGTCTCTGACTGTGCTGACTTGAGCAGGTGCCCATAGCTGACCCAGTCTACAAGCGCAGGCAGATGTAATCTATGAATTAGTGGTCACCGTGTGTGGTCCTCAGGACAACCTCGGCAGCTTTATTGGATGAGGAAGAGATCGAAGCTGGCACAGCAACTCTGTCTTACCTTGGAGGTTTTCTGCAGTGTTGGGGCAGCAGCGCTCTCCGGATGGATGCTGAGACGTGCTTGCACCTTTGTCTTAGATACCCAGGCTCCAGAACCACAAGACAAATCAACTTCTAGTTATAAAATGCCCACTCTCCAGGTTTTTTTCCTTTTCTTTTTCTCAAAAGAGAAAGAAAACATTTTAATTTAGTTGAGGTTTTTTGTTGTTTTGTTTTGTTTTTAGACAGGGCCTCTCAATGTAGTCCTGGCTGTCTTAGAGCTTTGATGTAGCCCAGGCTGGCCCCAAACTCACAGAGATTCTCCTGCCTCTGCCTCCCGACTGCTGGGACTAAAGGCGTGCCGCAGTAATGCGCCCCTCACCCCATTTTCTTTTTTTTTTTTCTTTCTTTTTCTTTAAAGTAACAGAAAATAGACTAAAACAGGAGTCTTCTAGTCCCAGTATTCTGAAGGGAAAATTGAGGCTCAAAGAATTGAACTGACCTGTCTGAGAACCCATTACCTGTTGCTGGCTCCCAGACTGGCAGCCCAGGAAGGTGGAGAACTGACATTATACTCTGAAAGAGCCCACGCCTCAGGGTGCATTCCCTGAAGCATAACCAGACTTGATGAATGAGGGAACCCAGCTGGAGAGATGGCTCAGAGGTTAAGACCACTGGCTGTTCTTCCTGAGGTCCTGAGTTCAATTCCCGGCAACCACATGGTGGCTCACAGCCATCTGTAATTTGATGGGCGGTGGTGGCGCACGCCATTAATCCCAGCACTCGGGAGGCAGAGCCAGGCGGATCTCTGTGAGTTCGAGGCCAGCCTGGTCTCCAAAGCGAGTTCCAGGAAAGGCGCAAAGCTACACAGAGAAACCCTGTCTCGAAAAACCAAAAAAAAAAAAAAAAAAAAAGTAAATGAGGGAACCCAGAAGCAATTTCCACCTTGAACTTGTTGGACACTGGCCAAGTTGAAAACTGGGACCCTTGGCTTGATGGTAGTGGGTGTGGAACTGGCTGGAACAGACCTCTCTTCTTCCATGGAACCACTCCGCACACCTTTGCCCACACAGCTGGGGAAGCACCGTGCCCCATGCTGTGGCCGGGTTTCCTTCCCAGGAACCTTGTAGAGCAATCTGTTTCCTCCATCCTCATGGACACATCATTTCTCAGAAGGAACCCTGGGTTACTTATCAGCCCACGTTTTCTCAGTTACAGTAAGTCTTCCATCTCTCCATTCAGAGGTGGCACCCAAATTTAGAGTCTAGGTGTCCCCCATTCACCTCTATCACAGACTTCTGGATGTCTCTTAGGTTGAGGTGTTCTAAGAGATTCATGCATTCACGTAGCTAAGTGTTTGGGGATTGTTCATGATGTGCTAGGTTTCAGAGACACCCAGGGGAACAACACTTTTGGGGACTTTGACCAGAAAAGTGGTGACATTTAATACCTAGCTCTTCCAGAGGACCATGGCTTGGGGAGGATGTGGGAAGGAGCCTGGCTGGACACCAAGGAACAATAGAGGGATTTTGCTGTGATCCAGACAGGAGATGATGTGGCCATAATAGTGTGTTGGGCATAGAATTGGAGAAAAGGGAACGGAGCAGATACGGGGAGGTGTCTTTGTGGGTGGGTAGATGTGTTAGGCAGCAAGGTCCTTCGTGATCCCTCGTCTTTGTGAAGCCAGCTTTCTTGTCTATAGAGCAGTAAATCATAGCATTAAAAATTCTGGAGATCAAGCAAATATAATTTCTGGTTTCTTAGAAACCGGGCCCTACTTCTAAGCTAGGACATGAAGGGAGAGCAGGGGGATTTAGGAAGCAAGATGCTCCACTGCATTTGGGGTTCTTGACTATGGGACACTGAAGAGCATCTGCCTGGAGTTACTCACTAGGCACTTGAAATGCCTGGAACTCAGGCAAGGGGGATGGGAGGGATCTGTTCCAGAGTTTTCCAGTTCGTGTCATCTTGATTTTTTTTGCTGATTTATTTATTTATTTATTTATTTATTTATTTATTTATTTATTTATTTATTTATTGTTTAAGAAGTAGTGATGTACAGATTACAGCCTTCAGGCATGCCTCACAGAGAGGGAGGGGGTCACTCTCCTTCAGCCCATTCTCTGACGTCAAGAGATGCTCTTAGCAGGTCTCTCTTTATACAACACTGCACAGAACGAGCACTCACCTGGATCGCCTTTTCTGGACTTCATGACTCACTGAGATAGCTACAGTTACAGATGAGAAACCAGGGAGGCTTCAGGAAATTGAGTTGCCCAGGGCCACAGACATCTGTCAGACCTCTAAGCCCATGCTCTTAAACATATCCTCTAGCAGAGCGCCAGCCAGCCAGTAGAACTTTCTGGTAAGAATGTGTTTTATCTGCATTCCCTAGCACGGTTGCCATTGGCCACCAAAACAGCCAAGGAACTGAGATTTTCATTTTATTCAATTTAAATTTAAATTCAGTAACCACACTTAGCTAATGACAACCCAGTCTTTTAGAAGGCCATAGAAAGACCCAGGAGTTGCATCATCTCATTAAAAGTAGTTTGCAATGGGTTCAGGGATCTTCTTGAGTGAAACAGTTTCCCCAGTAGGCTCCTGAGCTCCACCAAAAAGATGTTCTGGCCCTCGAGGGTTAACTAGCTATTTCCTGCTGCTCACAATGTTCAAAGACACCAGATGGGAAAGTTGGATGGTACTGGAGGTGTGAAGGCCCCTGGTGGCTTCCGAGATGGGAAAAGGAAATGCCCTTTTGCAGCATCCTGGAATATCAGCTTCCAGGCTGGCATCTCAAGCAGTGGGACTGTTGCCTGGGAGACAAGGAACAGGAAAGAACACCCAGGGTAGGGTGGGGGCTACATCAAGAGCCATTCTTGGAGGGCAGTAGTTACAGACCACAGAAAAAGATAAGCAGGCTGCACTGGACACGGAGCAAAAGGTGAGGGAATGCTGGACCAGTGCCAGGTTCCAAAGCGCAGGGGGACGTGTGCAAACAGGAAGACTGAAGGAGGGGAAGAGGTAACAACAGCTGCTGGGGTGGGGGCGGGGCAGACAGGACCTGCAGGAGAGCCGAGTGGGGAGGCACACAGGCTTGGGCAGAAGCGGCACCCACCGTGAAGGCTCACCCGTGAAGGCTCACCCGTGAAGGCCTGGGAAGTGACCTGTTACCGTGTAACCTCAGCAGTCACCATTTGCCTCTCCACTGTCCCCTCCGTGGCTGTGGCAATGACTTAGTTACTCTTCTCACCCAGCAGGACCATTTTTCTAATTACTTCTAGCCCGGCTCTCCAAGTGTGCTTCCTCCTGAATTTCATTTCCGGGCCTGTTGAATGCCAAATTAATTTTTAATCACCTTTGAGGTGTTGAGTTTAATTACCCAGATTGAAAGTGACAGGGAGAACAGGATGTACAGGGAAAGTTTGGGGGTTCTTCTTGGGCATGGAGAACAATGTATTTCTAGAATGCTGTGTGGGTGGGGATGCCTGGCTCTCCAGCTAGATGCTGGTGTGTGGTGTGTGGAGAGTGGTGGTTTGCCCAGCTACGCCGGGAGAGAGAAAGAAGAGCAAGGATCCCTGGGTAAGCGAGAGCCTCGGATGGAGAGTCTCGCTTAAGAATGAAAAACCAAAGCTGGGAAGAATTTAAGTCCTAAGTCGTGGAATGATGTAGCACGAATCTTAAAAGGTCTTGTTAAATAAAAACAAACCAGGTAGTCAGGTATTGGGGTGAACACTGAAAGATCAGAGAGACAGAACAGGCCACATCCAACCTCACCTTGCCAACTTCTCAGCTGATCTTGTTTCCTCAGACTGAAAGCCTCTGGACCTCAGCTGAACTGCTGCTAAAAGCCTAAAAGCTTGAAAGTTTCTAGTTCCTGGTCCTCACACCTTATATACCTTTCTGCTTCCTGCCATCACTTCCTGAGCTTAAAGGCGTGTGTCTTTCCCAAGCAAGACATAAGATCTCAAGTGCTGGGATTAAAGGCGTGTGCCATCATGCCTGGTTGTTTCCAGTGTGGCTTTGAACTCACAGTGATCTGGAGAGATCTCTGCCTCCAGAAGGCTAGGATTAAAGGTGTGAGTGCCACCATTTTCTGGCCTCTATATCTAGTGGCTGTTCTGTTCTCTGACCCCAGATAAGTTTATTAGGGTGTACAATATATTGGGGGACACATTTCCCCTTTTTTGTCTAAATAATAAAAGAAGCTTATAACTAATATAAGATAAAGTATATACAATATATACAGTCAAGAATTACATTAACAATGTCCAGTCCATTAACAGAATGAAGCCTGATCTGCTCATCCACAGCCCAATGCTCCTTTTGTACACCTCTCTACACCCAAGAAACAGCCTTTTATTTTTTATTTATTATTATTATTATTTTTTTGCTCCAGGTTGGCTTCATATTCCTACGTAGCTGAGGGTTACCTGCTGTGCCATCATACCCCATTTATGTTTATGTGACACTGTGGATGGAACTCAGGTCCTTGTGCATGCTAGACCAGCACATTACCAACTGAGCCATGCCTCAGACCCTGAAAACAGGGGTTTTTTATATTTAGATTTTTTTTTATGTGTATGAGTGTTTTGCCAAAATGTATGTTTGTGCACCATGTGTGTTCAGTGCCCTGCGGAGGACATGGGATCTCTTGGAACTGGAGGTACAGAAGGTTATAAACCACCAGATGGGTGGGTGCTGGGGATAAAACTTGGGTCCTCCAGAAGGGAGCCATCTCTCTAGCCACAGGAAAGAGATTTTTAACATTACTTAAATTTTTGAAGAAAGTTAATATTTTGTGACTCATGGGAACTACCAGACATTCAAGTGTGTGTATGTTCATAAACACTTATTGAAGCAAGCCACACATGTTTACATATGGCTCTTGCCAACCCACAGAGGCAGAGGGGAGCAGGTGTGGCTTACATTGAGTAGAAAACAATGTATTTACTTTTTAGCCATTTCCAGAAAAAAGTTTTCTGACCTTTGACCTAGGCTAGTTACCAGATACTTCTCTCTTTCCCCCAGGCTTCCTTGCAGCTAGAAGTGGCCACTTCTTCTACTTCTGTCCCCAAAGCACTAAGCAGAGATCTGCGGGGGAGACTGGTACAAAGCCCTGCTGCTCCAAAGCAAAGGGTGGGATGTGCCTGGGAGGTCTCCCACCTACTTCCTTTCTGAACTGAGAGTTTGCCCTGGGGAGCCCACCCAGCCCCCTAAGAGCCCATCTCCTACTGAGACAGGAAACACAGGGTCATGAGCTCAGGTAGAAGGGCTGGGTCCCGGTTGGCTGTGATCTCAGAGAAGAGGGAAGTCTGCCTCGAGCACCTGCCCAGGGGCAGGGCTACATGCTGCTTGGATCCTAGGAGTCCCATATCATCTAAGTTGGGCTGAGAAAGGGCCAGCCCCTGCCAGGATCATGTCCAATCGCTTCTGAGTGCTGGACTCACACCGGCACATGGAAGAGTGTAAGGGAAACTGAGGCTTCTTCAATGTTGCATTCTGGGGTCCTAGAGGGAGCGTTTCTCGGTGTTCCCTTATCCCCTCAACCCCTTCTGTAGTTCCCAAAACATAGTCATCCAAACAATGTTGGATGGTTAGGAGGATATTTGAAGGATAAATGAATGGATGAAAAACGGTTACCAAGAGGCAGCTATAGAAATGAAAGCAGCCTAGAAAGTCTGCCCTAGGTATGAAGTTATTTAGCAAAGGAAACTGAGTTTCCATGGGGATAATTGGCTTTCCTATGGTCACAAGAGTTAGGAGAAAAAAAAAGTCGGGATCCCAGCTCCAAGGCTGGCCCAACTCCCTGGCACAGGCCTTTCCTGCCTTGGCTTCTTGGGCATTCCCTGAGGCAATGCTAGGCCAGTCTGTGGAGGTAGGTGAAGAATCTGCCATTACCTAGGAAAAAGCTTAAAAGGAAGCTTCGTGAGTTTGGGCGACTGCCAGTCACTGCTTCTCCTTCACATCCTCCAGTTCTGCTCTAAGAATTGCCAAGAACACGTCACCTCCTTAGCAGGTGCTCAGAACATATTTGGAGAATGAATGAGTCGCCTTGTATCAGTGCAAATTCCTCAGCAAAAAGTCACAGGCTGTGAAATTTCAATAAAGCAGGTAAAACTGATGTCATATCTCCGAGCTCTGCAATAGATTGGAATGTCCATTCCGGTTTGCCAATGAGCATTCTGCCACTCTATACAAGCCCAGGATATTCATCACCTGCCACCACAGAACAACGGTATGTGTGCTTGAGAGAAGCCTCACTGTGCCAAGCATGGCGACGACGTAAGCCGTCTCATGTAAACGCCATCGCAGCAGGACGGGCTGCGTATTTATGGCTGGCCTTCTTTTATAGCTAAGGAATTTGAGGCCCAAAGAGGGTAACTTCTCAAAGGCCACACAACCAGTCAATGCCAGAGTCAGGTGCAAATCTAGATCTGTACCTGCATAGGAGAAGAGGGCAGGTGGAGCACTGGAGATGTTTGTAGCTCAGTTGGTGGAATGCTTGCCTAGCATGCAGAGTCCCAGGCTTATCCCCAGAACTGCATAGACTGGGCACAATGTCCCCATGCTGTGTTCCGAAACTCGGTGAGCAGAGGGAGGAAGACCAGAAGTTTAATTAAGGTCATTATCGGCTGTATAGTGAGTTTGGGGCCAGCCTGGGAGACATAGATCAGGGGCAGGGTATTAGTGAGGAGCAGGGAAGATTTGTGGGTGTGAACCTCAGAACTGCTGTGGGGAGCAACTGCTGCCCTCAGACTCTGGGTGGCGAACATCGTAGTCAGAGAGCTGGTGGGAAGAGAGGAGCGAGCTACCGAAGCAGGAGGGGGCAAGGCTCTGTATGCCCACAGGACATGTCATTTCAGCAGTCCTCTTCCTGGGCCAGGCTCCGCGGCTTCATGGCTCAGCTGATGTGTGTGTGCTGAGGGGTGGGGTCCAGGCGTTAGGAGTGGCTGGGCTGGGCTGTGTGGTGTATTTCCCATGGAGGTGCTGGTGATTCATTACCCTTCCCAGCCTGCCCAGCCACTATCGGGGTGCAACTTGTAAACAAGTCAGAAAATGTCATCTAGGCAAGAGAGAGAGACAGAGAGAGGAGGGGGCTCCAGTCTCCTGCCAACCCCAAATCTTACCTTGGGAACTACATACGGACTCACAGTAATCATAACTCAGTACCTTCCTCACCTATGGCTGAAAACCCCTCTTCACCCAGCTTCTGAACTTTTATTTTTTTTTCTGGAAAGTTCTAGAAACTCTACTCTCCTGAGCTGGCTTTGAAGTACAATTACTTCAGTGTGAGCCGGGGATTCTGCTGCCTGGAGGATACCTCTCAGTGTACTTCTGGGAGGTGTGTGTCAATAAATTAACCTGCATGTGCCTTTAACCCACACTTGCATGAAGTCTGGCCAAGCCAATGCAGGCTTGTTGTCTAAGTAAATAGGTCTGGGATTCTCAGACCAAAGAAAACGAGAGACAGCCTAGTCCTCAAGACACCTAAAACCGCAATCACAGCAACAGCACAATTGGAGGAGCAATTAAATGTCCAATTGTGAGTCTCCCTTGGTTCACCAGGACTTTCAAAAGGACAGCTAAGCCAAACAAGATGGAAGATTTGAACAACTGAAGCGAAGTGTCTCGGAGCTCTGGAGGTCGGGAGGCTGAGGTCAAGATGGCCCCAGGGCTGGTTCCCTCTGGGCTCTGAGGGAGACTGTTTTACACTCCCGGCTTGCTTCTGCTGATTGGCCAGCAGTTAGGTTCTGCGTTGAAACATTAATGAGATGCATTATGTCAGTGTGTTCTCTCTGCCATCACCGGCACTCTGTCTTTGTCCTTGGAGTGTGTGCCCCTGTGTTTGTCTTCTTCATAGAGAAGTCAGGCAATTGGTTAGTGTCCTGTTCTCCTCTTAACCAACCACATCTGCAAAGACCCTGTCTCCAAGCCAGGCTGCATTCTGAGGTGCCGAGGGCTAGGAGTTCAGTCTGTGAATTAAGGTTCCGCCTCCAGAAGCCGGTTCCACATTTGGATCTTACACATAATCTTCTTATGCCTGCCCAGAGATCCCCAAGGAGTCCTCCTGAAAATTACTTGCAATTGTCCCACCCAGCCCTTTGAGGAGGTGCAGGGCAGCAGGGTGGGGGTGGGGGGTGGGGGGTGGGGGTGGGGGGTGCAGCACATTATCTTACTTGCTGCTCAGGTGTGTGACTGGCCCCACCCTGGGTGAGAGGGTAACTGTGAAGAACAGCCATTGGGAGATCACGGAGGGGTGAACCCAGGAGGGACAGAAGGTTAAAAATAGCCCCGGCAGCAGGGGTAGGTGGAGTGTGCCTAGATGACCTTTGGCCTTTGCGACTTTGGTTTTCAAACAGCAGGGCCAGAAGGTCACTAGGTCTTGATGACGCAGCTCTCTGCTGGCACCCTGGAAATTTCCAGCCCTGGGGAAGTGTGACCATATGTGTGGTTTACTTCTCTTTCTCCTTTCCTGGCAGACCTTCAGAAGCTTCCAGAAGCCTGGAGGGGGACCCGTGAGGACTTTTGATGTAGTCCTGCCTGTCCCTGTACTGTCTTTCAAAACAGCTGGGTGATTCAGGGAGGCCACACGCTTGTTTGAGCCTCCACTCTCTCATCTGTACAATAGGGATGAGAAGGAGCTTCTGCCCCGCCTGCCGCATGACCCAGGGAGGACCAGTCCGAGGCGCCACCGGCCTTGGGGTGCGGGAAGGCTTGTGGCACTGAGCCCCATCAGCTCCTTGGCTTGCCCTTCCTTACTGCACAAGCATTACAGGCATCTGGGAAGAGGTGTTAGCTGTGAGATCCTCGGTACCCCGATGTGGTTCCCAAGTGGGCGGTACCAGCATGGAGTGGTGCAAACAGTTCTGATTCTCGGGGGCTGGTGAGATGGCTCAGTGGTAAAGGCATTTGCTGTCAAACTCAATGCCCTGAGTTCAATCCCCTCAGAATCCACAGGGCAGAAGGAGAGAACGGACTATGGAGAAATTCGCCCTCTGACCTACACTTACATACATGCACCCATGCCCCCACCTCCAAAAAATAAATGAATAAATGTGTGTGTTTTAAAAAGCTGACTCTTGGGCCTTGTCCAAGAACTATTAAACTAGAATATGTATTTTAACAATAACCCCAAGAGATTTGTGCACTCATTAAAATTTGAAGAGCGCTACTTCTGGGGCATTGTTCTGGCTGTCCTGGGTCTATTCCAGTCCTCTGGTGGGAGGGGGAGGTTTTATTTCCTCTAAGAGGATTGTGCATCTCCCCCAACTCTAGCTCCAGGCACAGCATAGGGACTGATCTACTCTTAAATTGGCTCCGATGGCCTTTGGTACTCACTTGCAGAGCTTAGGGCCAAAGGTGCTGGCTTCATGCGTATCCTTCCACAGTTTAGGATGGAAGCCTGAGCTGGGGGCCGCGTTGGTTACCACGACAGCCAATCCAGGATGCGCTTACGCTGGGACGTGCGCTGCCACGTGCTACAGCCAGAGAAAGTTCCTCCTGCTCACACCTTTTGAGCTTCCAGCTTCATCTTCCCCTTCACAGACTGACCCTTTGCCACCCCCCCCCCCAATCCTTGTTAAGACCTGAAGAACAGCACTTACGTGGTGACCGCCTGAATGAGGTGGACGGGAGGTAGGTCTAACCAGGCAGGGTACATCTATGTGGTGTCATGCCCCCCTGAAAGGGTGGATAGGGGTGAGGGATGGCACATGATGGCTAAAATCAAAACCTACACACCAGAGCCCTAAGGTGGGGCAGTTGGCCAAGGACAGCCTTTCTGGTAGGTGGTCCTGCCTGCACTCCCCTTCAAAGCAGACACGGGGAAGTGTTTTCTGGAATCCAGGCTCTGCCTGTCTTGGGTTTTCTGCCCAGCCCTCAGGCTTTGTGCCTAAGCAGCATCCTTTTCCGGCTGGAAGTCTGAAGAGAGAGGAGGCAGTGACCAGTGGCTGAGCAGAGGCCGGAGCCCGGGGTGTCTGTTCAGGGCACCTCAGAAAACAGCTGCCTCAGAAAATGTGCTGCTCATTAGCTGGGTGTTCCTTGGGCACAGCGGGGCTGAAATTAGGTCCCTAGAGAGTAACCGACCTCTGGGTTTTATTAAGACTAAAGAGGTTCCAGGACGCTGGCATATCCAGATGAGCTGGCCACCCTATTCTCTGAGGCTTCTGTAGCCTGCACCCGAACAAGCAGGGATGGTGGGTGGGCAATGGATGTGGCCAGGGAGAGTCAGAACACCTCCTTCCATAAGGCTGGACCTGGAGTTCTGTGAGTGAGGGACCCAGAGGATCCAGACCTGAGTGTGAATACCTATGGCTGTGTGTGCAGTGCCCTCCTCTATGTGTCTGTGTGAGGGAGTGAGAGAAAGATATGCTCCATGTGAAGCTGGTGGGTGTAAACTGTGAGAGCTGAGAGAACTACAGGCTGACTGTGTGAGAGAGCAAGTCAGGAGTGGCCCTCACATCTATGAACCCACTATGTGAGTGCACTATGGGATGTCTGAGCGGAGAATCCTGCTGCCTGTGGGACTGGTCTGTGTACGTTCATGTCTGTGTCAGGGATGGGGCTTGCGAATGGGAGATACTATCTCCGAGAGTCTGGGAGGTTGCCTCAGTGTGTTGCTGTTTCTGAAACAGGGTCTCCCACATCCCAGGCTCCTTCAAACTCGCTGTGTGTCCGAGGTGGACCTGGAACGTCTCCTCCTGACTTCACTTTCAGGGCATGGAGGTTACAGGTGCACTCTACCACGGCCAGTTTGTTTAGTGGTGGGGCTCACATCGAGGGCTTCCTGCACACTGGGCAAGCACTCTACCCGCTGAGCTGCACCCCCAGCCCCACCCAAGAGTCTGTTTTGGCATAAGTGTGGCAAACTGATGGTGGCGCTTTATGTGAGCCATGGAAGGATTTTGCTGGTGGTGAGATCCATGTATATGTCAAGATAACAGAGGTGGGAGGGGAGGAGTAAGCCCTCCCAGTAATGTGGTGGTAGGGTGTCAAATGTGTGCCCAATAAGCAGATGGGCAAATTGAGTCCTTCCAGAGTCAGGCCATTGTCTCACCATCTACCCCAAAGGCAGGATTTCCTATCCCAGAACTCAGATTGTCCTTTGGTTAATTCCCAGTTCATCATGGGTAATATCCACACCTAGGAGAGTCTGTTTGCCCCTGTGAACTCCTTCCTCCCAGTCAACTGTCTTCTCAGAGCGGAAGAAGCTGCCAGCCGCTTGGAAGCACAAAGCCCCTGGATTGCACTTGCCACTTTTTTTAAAAGAGATAAAATCGCTGGTGACATTTCTGCCCTCCACTCCCAGACAGCAGCTTTTAGTTCAGATGTATCCTTACACCAAGACCATCACTGCGGAGCCTCTGAGGATTCCTCAGCACTCTTGTTATGAATCTGGGGAATGTCAGAATAATAGCATCACGTGTTTCAGAGCTTTGGCTGAGTCTGCAAGGCAGTGAGGAAGGGGGAAGGTGCAGGGAGGAAGGGGGAATGAGGAGGCTCCCTGTCAGAGACACGGAGACATGGCTCGTGCCGCCCACAGATGAGGCAGGACTGTGTGTCTTCTCAGTCTAGGGAAGTGGAAGAGTTTATACACTCAACCAGGAAGCCTCCGCCAGGACACGGCAGGCAGACGGCTGGACACCTGTGCCTGACTTCTAGGTCTGCTCATCTTCTTGGGACCAGCAAGGCTAGAACGAAGAGCTCCACTGCCAGAAGTGTGTGACAGCTTGCCGCAGATCCTCCAATGTATCATTCCTACCGTGCTCCATCCCTTCATCCTCAGCCAGGGACAGACCCTTGCCAAGAAAGAGAGACGGGATCTCACCTGGGAGGGATGGTCAACACCAGAACAAGAAATGCTACTGTGACTTATAGGGATTCCAGTCCCACTTCTTAACACACAGAGTCCAGCTTGGCAAAGAAGGCTGCCTGTCCATCACCATTGCTGTCTTTCTGGACAAAGCGATGCCAGATGCCTTTCCCCTCTCAAGTTCCATTGAGGGAAACTGAGGAAATAAATTTCCTCTCAGTACCCTGTAGATCGACTCAGGCTAGCTTTCCAGTGGCTCATAAAATAATAGCAACATTTACTATTTGCTTTTGTGCCAAATACTGTTAAGCAGCGCTTAGGCACATCTTAAGGATGCTATTATCACCTCTGTTTAGAAGAGAAAGCAGGAAACTCTGCCAAGCTCACAGATACCTGGAACCCCTGTGCTGAGGCTGGCACCTCAGCAGCTCAGGGCCAGAGCCCTCCCATAGACTGCCCACCTCTTAGGAAAAAACATTAGTAAGAGTCAGGGAGAGTCTGTCCTCTGGATGCTGGACCGCTGTGTGGGTGTTAGGAGACCTGAGCCCCGGAGCACATGATGAGCTCTCTGAGGCATCTTTTCCAGCCGGGATGCTGGAAAAGCCAACTTCACTGGGGATGGTCGTGGAGGAGAGAGCAAAGACTCAGCTTGTGCGCCAGAGAGCCGGGCTAGAAGTCGAAGACAAGACCCAAAGCCTATCAAACAGCAGGAATCCGGACTCGCGGCAGGCACCCCCGAAGCAGTAGCTGGCTACAGAACCGAGCCAGGCTGCTCTTCAGACTTGCTGGGCTTCAGGGGTCTCCAGGTCCATAGACAGATCTGTGCTCTGACTAGCTGCAGAGCTTGTGGGATAGGGGACGGCTTCTGGTTTGCTTCCATGTCTAGAGTCTGTGGCTTATCTTATTTTGTCCTCCTGATTTTGTCCCAGTGCCTGCTGCAGAGAAGCCTGGGCCCATAGAGCCAGACAGCAAGAGAACAAGCTGTCCCATGTTGTAGGCAGGGTCGCTGTCCTGCAGAAGGCGTGCAGCAAGTAGCTCCAGTGATGGAGGGGTCTGGGAGGTATAACCCCGCGGGCCAGCAGTAAGTGTCTCCCTCCTTCACCAGCGAGACCATGCTCTCTGAAACTGGGTGGAAAGCCTCTTAGCACTCTTCACAATAACGCTGGTCTCCTCTGAACAGTAAGCAAAGCTAGTCATTGCAGTGTGTCTTTAGGTCAATCTCAAGGGTTTTTCAGTTTATGATCTGGAGACAAAACTGGGGAAGACTTACCACTGCCTCTGTGGGCGCACCAGAGGCCTAACATAAAGGACCCTTTAATCTCGCCCAGACATCTCTGGGCCAGCATGACAGTAGGTCCCCTCCCTGACAAACACACAGGCTCCTTAACCCGGGCACTTTACCACCAGTGACACAATGGAGCCTTGTTTACAGTTGCTAAAAGGTCACAGGAGGTGCAAGATGTCTTGAGGGCCACCAGTCTCGGACTCCTTCCCGCCCCACTGTCCGGAGTTGAAAATAGGGACAGTCATACATGTGTACCACTGCGCCTATCCACTGTGCACCTCGATCTGTTGTGTGCGCTACCCTGTCACATTTCTCTGTCCAGGACCATGTCTCGGTCTCGCCTAAGATCTCCGCTGGTGTGTATCTCAATGCAGTGCAGTGTGAGAACACTCAAGCCAGAGAAGATATGCCACAGGGAGGGAGCTGACTAAGGAAACACAGAACCACTGGGTTCACTCTGTCTCAATGCTGGGGTTTGTGGGGCCTGCCTGGGCCTTGTAGGATACTTAACCTAAGTAACTCCATCAGCTAACTGCCAATAGCTGCCTGCCCACCTGCTGGACAACCAAAACTGTCCCCACACATGGCTCCGGGACAAACTACCAGAGCCAATGGTGTGTATGGCAGAAGTCTGGGTATGGAGAGTGTTTCAAGCTGGTTATGATGGCTCAAAGCAGTAACGTAGCACTCAGGAGGCTGAGGCAGTGGGATTGCTTTGAGATCAAGGCCAGCTTGGGCTACATAGTGAGTTATAAGCTAGCCTGGGCTATAGTTTGAGACCCTATCTAAAAGCAAAATGAAGATTAAAAACAAAAAGAATGATGAGTGGTCTGAGTAAGAAGGCTCCCCCAGGCTCAGGTGTTTGAATGTTCAGTGGAACTGTTTAGGAAGGATTGGGGGTATGGCCTTGTTGGAGGAGGTGTGTCGCTGAGGGTGAGCCCATGCAAGGTGCAGTCATTTTCTCTCTTTCTGCCAAGAACTTCTGGGTCAGATGTGAGCTCTTAGCTATGGCTCCAGTGCCGTCCTTGCTTGTCTGCCGCTCTGCTTCCAGCCGTGGTGATCATGGATTAAACCTCTGAAACTGTAAGCAAGGCCCCAATGAAACACTTCTTTTAAAGTTGCCTTGGTCATGATGTCTCTGCACAGCAATAGAAAAACAGCTAAGAAAATGAGTAAGAACAAAAGTAAGAACCAAATAGAGAACACAAGATCCAGGCCCAGGTCGGAGTGTTTCACACACAATAACTTCCACTGCATCCCCACTGTCTCTGTGAAGAAACTGAGGCACAGAGTTTAATATAACCAAGGTGATACAGCTAGTAGCTACAATGAAGCCAGTAACTTTGCTAAGAGAGATGCAAGTAAGAAAAAGGTACTCACAGTATGTTTTCATTTTTTTAAAACACATATATGTATACATATAAGTACCACAAAACACATGTATTGGGGTCATGAGTCGGGAGATTGCAGAGGAATCTCATTTAACCTTTTTATATATGCTATTCATGTAGTAAGGGAGAAATGGGGTCTCATCCCTAGTCTTGGGAGTGGGTATCTATCCCAGTTACTTCCTGTTACCGTGACAACACATCCCAACAAAAGCAGTTTCAGGAAGGAAGGTTTATTTGGCTCACAGTTTAAGGCATGCACCATTTCAGTGTGGAAATCAAAGAACAGGAGCTTGAAGCAGCTGCTCACGCCACATCTTCAGTCAGGAAGCAGAGAGCGATGAACGCCTGTGCTCAGCTCCCTTTCTATTTTCACATGGTCCGAGGCCAGGGAGTGGTGCCACCCATAACGGGCAGGTCTTCTCATCTCAATTAACCTGATCAAGATGACCTCCCGCATGCCACATGTGTGCCCAGAGGCCATCTCTCAGGTAATCCTAGGTCTCACTAAGTTGGCAGCTGAGGTTAACCATCACCGTGTCCTCTGTCCCTTCTCAAATCTGGGGTGACAAGTAGGGTCGCTAGCTCTGAACCAAGGCAGACACTGATGGTTTGGGATTGTCCACAGACCCTTGTCTGGAGATGAAGGTGGGAATGTGGTCCAGTAGTGCTTACCCTGCCAGCAGTCGCTGGAGAAGCCGTTTGTCATTCCTTTTTAGAAGGTGAAGGGAAAAGGGGGTGTCATTTTATTACTGGCAATCAGAAAAGCCCAAACCTGGCTGAGCTGCTCAAGTATGGGAAGTGGGAGGGCCGTTCAAGGTGACCAGCAGGCAGGGGTGGGGCGGGCGCAAACACAGCAGCCTAAGGCGATGCCTGTGTTAAAACCACGGTAGTAGCAGCCCAGCAGCAGTGGTGGCACATGCTTTAATCCCAGCACTTGGGAGGCAGAGGCAGGTGGATATCTGTGAGTTCCAGTCCAGCCCAGTCTGGTCTACTGAGTGAGGTCCAGGACAGCCAGGGCTACATACAGAGAAACCCTGTCTCAAAAAACAAACAAAAAAATCAAAAACTGTGGTAGTAGCACCCATGAGATCATTTTATGAGAAAATGAAACCATAGATAGCATATCTTTTTTTTTTTTCTTTTTTCCGAGACAGGGTTTCCCTGTGTAGTTTTGGTGCCTGTCCTGGATCTCACTCTGTAGACCAGGCTGGCCTCGAACTCACAGAGATCCGCCTGCCTCCCAAGTGCTGGGATTAAGGGTGTGTGCCACCACTGCCCGGCTAGCTAGTATATTGCTAAGATTAATGGTTGCAGAATAGAGACTGTAGTAGAAATGGGCTTTGAAATCAGACAGATCTGAAATCAGACAGATCGAGCCCAGTTGTGCTCGAACTAGCCCTTCCCTAAAGAGCTCAGAGTCCTTGCTGGGTAGGGATGTGAAGGGCTGTGGGTGGTTGGGGTTCTCTAGGGGAACATGAAGCCTAATTTCTGACACAATCGTGTTTAATGAATGATCACTGTTGCTACTGCCACCCCGGGGGTGGGCTGATGGCTAATGTTTTCCTTTTATACTTCAGTCAGTTGGATATCGGCATAATTATTTTTAGAATCAGGAAAAAAAAAATCTCACGAAACAAAATAAAGGTGGTGAAAGATTTACAGGGAGCAAAGGGCGGAGAGGCAGCCGTTCTTCAGAACCTGCCTCTGGGGCTGCTATCTGACCTACAGGGACAAAGAGGCTTGAGAGGCAGCGTTCTTCAGAACCTGCCTCTGGGGCTGCTATCTGACCTACAGGGACAAAGAGGCTTGAGAGGCAGGTGGCTGTGCCCACTGCTTTCCCGACAGCGAACTTCCTGCCTTTGAGCCCACTCACCACACCCCTTCACAGATCTCAGGGAAACCCCGCCGCCACAGCACCGCCCCCGTTCCCCACACCCACACCCGGGCCCAGGTATCGGGTATCGGGTAGGCTTCTTCCTGGGACTTGAAATAGCACACGTGGTGCTAGTTCCCAAGTCCTCCCTTTTATCAGCTGGGGCTTCCCCAGAGCAAAGGACGTCATCAGCTCGAGGGGGCAAACGCAGAAGTCATTTTTGTTGTTTTCTTTTCCTTTCATTATCTTCCGTATGCTTTATTTAAATATTTTAGGTCATTCCATTAGATGAGCTATATGTCATTAAAATGTCAACTTTGTTCATTAAAAAGTGATCCATGGAGTAAAGAGGCCACACACAGAGTGGGAGAAAATATTTGCAAATTGTGTATCTGATAAAGGACTAATATCCAGGATATACAAAGAACTCCTACAAGTCACCACCGCCAACAGCAACAAAAACCAAAGCAAGCCAACTCAAACATAAGCAATGACTTGATATTTTTCTCTGCAAGTCATAAAGAGGGCCAATAACCATGAACTCAACGCATGATTCACAGGAGAAATGCAAATCAAACCTACAATTAGATACTACTTCACACCCATCACGAGCTATCTTTTAAAAAGAGATAACCAGTGCTGGCAGGATGCCCCGGGCACTGCTGGTGGGGGTGGAAGTGACTACCTCCATATAATACAGTATTTTTCTTTAAGAAATGAAGGAAGGAAGAAAAGAAATGAAATAGAATTATTGTAGGGTCCTGCACTCCATTTCCAGGTATGGACAGAGAAGAATGTTCTAAAGGTCATGCTTGAGGGCTAGGAAGATGGCAGGGCAGATTCTAGCTTTGTGTTCCAGGTCACCTGGCAGCCATTGAGGCCAAGCAAAGTATGCTGAGCAGAAGGCGGTGGTCACGTACTGCAAGGGCATCAATATTTTTGGCAGTTTCTATGGAAACCAGTTAAAGTATCCCACCTTTCTCTGAAAGCAGATGGACACCAACCCTTCCCAAGCTGTGTCCACCTTGGCTTGAAAGTAACCATTGCTAATTCCCACGAGCCCCACCAAAGAAGAGGAGAGGGGAGACTGAGTGCTCCGGGGAGGAGGAAGGGAGGGGTTCTTTAGGTAGCATGCCAGAATATTCCAGAATTCAGACTTTTTAGCTAAGTTTCATTGGGAAGTCCCCTTATATCCACCACGGTCCTCCACATAGAGGTGACCGGAAACGTGGGCACTTAAAAAGGCCTCGGAAGGAAACACCGGATAGCATCAAAAGCCCGGGTGTCCAGCCCACTCATTTGCCAGGCAGCGCACCGGGCTCAAGAGGAGGGCTTGGGTCTGACCTGGGCTCTGTCCACATTTGGCCAAAGTGTAACTGGGAACTCAGACATGTAAAAATGGACCACTGAACAGTGAGTAGTATATGTATGGAAACATACTCAGACACCTGAACAATAAAAAACAAACCAAAAAACCCGAACTTAGAAGTGGCTGGAATTCAAATAGACATTCCCCCAAAGATATATAAATGTCCAGTAAGTATGTAAAAAGAGGCAGGCAACATTATTCAACAGGGAAATGCAAATCCAAACCGAACCACAGTGACACACCTCTTCAAGCCCACCAGTCAAGAACGGACGGATTCTGACAACTGCCAGGAAAGGTGGGGATGTTGGAATTCTCACACACAGCTGGTGGCCATATAAAAGAAGCAGCTGTGATCAACAGTTACCTCTTAAAATGAAAGTTTAAAAAAACAGGAAATGAAAATTACAAATGAGTTAGAGTTCTGAAAAGAAACAAAATCAAAGACTTTACGTTCCAATGCATTGGTTTTCTTTTTGGCAGAAGAAAATGAGGTATAATCCTTAAAAATCGCTATTTATTCAGTCTATACACTAAATACATGCAAACTGCACTAGATTTTTTTTATTATACTTTAATTTATTTAACTATAAACAAACATGTCCTGTCTTCTGTACATCCTGCCTGTAAGATTCAGAAAAAGATGGATTCAGAAATGCACGAGGAAGCGTATTGCTGACTAATGCCCAGAGAACAAGACATGTGCAAACAAGAGGCCGGACCTCAAAATCAGGAGCAGTTTCCAGGAATTCGGATTGCACCCTGCTTGTTAACAATCTCACCGACTCTATGGACAGCAAAAACAAAACCAAACCAAACCAACAACAAGGAAACTGTTGCCTTTGTTAAAAAGGGTAAAACGGTGGGCAATGATGTGTAAACTTGAGTGTGATGTTTCGTTTTTTGGTGATATTTTATCTGTGTTCCTCAATAAAGTTTATCTGAGGATCAGAGGAAAAAGCCAGCCACTATATTAAACCTAGAAGTCAGGCGATGGTAGCACACGCCTTTAATCCTATCACTCGGTAGGCAAGGATCTGTCTGGATCTCTGTGAGTTCAAAGCCACACTGGGAACAGAGCCAGGCATGGTGGCACATGCCTTAAATTCCAACACTAGTTAACCATAAAGGTCTGGAGGTCTGTATAGAGAGACAGGAAGTGACAGAGCTGGGCAGGAAGAGGAAATGATGTAGCTGGGTGGAGGGAGGAAGTGAGATGCAGAACAGAAAGGCATATAGGCTTGGGTACACAGGAAGTAGTTCTCTTTGGTGGAGGATCTCTAAGTGATGAGAACATGGCTGTCTTCTTTCTGCTTTTCTGATCTCTCAGCTTTTTACCTCAATATCTGGCTCCAGGTTTTTATTAATAAGACCGTTTAGCACTTCATTGTAGCTAGAGTTTTCCTGCCTTGCCCACAGTCAGGATAAATCTCTGTCACCTGCCAGTCCCACAGCCGCTCAGACCCAACCAAGTAAACACAGAGACTTATATTGCTTACAAACTGTATGGCCGTGGCAGGCTTCTTGCTAACTGTTCTAATAGTTTAAATTAATCCATTTCCATAAATCTATACTTTACCACATGGCTCGTGGCTTACTGGCATCTTCACATGCTGCTTGTCATGGTGGCGGCTGGCAGTGTCTCCACCCACCTTCCTGTTCTCTCATTTCTCCTCTCTGTTAGTCCCGCCTATACTTCCTGCTTAGCCACTGGACAATCAGTGTTTTATTTATTGACCAATCAGAGCAATATGACATACAGACCATCCCACAGCACTTTGTCCTACATAGTTTGTCTATAAAAGTAACACCTGCTAAATAAGAGTAACTTGTTATTCAGTAAGAATTTACTGTTTTTCTCTCTTCCTCTTTTTTTCTTCTTGTAGTGCTGGGTCTGGAACCTAGAGCCCTGCACCAGCTAGGCAAGTGTTCTACCATTGAGCCACATCCCAAAACAGTGGTTATTCTTCGTCATGTGATAACTAAGTTAGTGGTGGCTGGTGTCTATGGGTGAAGGAAAAGATGGGTGACTGCTTAGTGGTTCTGGGTTTGCTTAGGGGATGATAAACCTGCTCTGCAATTAGGTAGGGTAATGGCTGTGCAAGTTTTTGGCTATGCTGAAAACGCTGGACTGCATACTAAAAAGAGCAAGTGTTGTGTTCTATGAGTTGCATCTTAATGCAAAGAAAAGATACAGAAACATACAAAATATAAAAATAACCATGTGGAGGAAAAGTAGCACACAGAGTGGGGAGCAGGGTATCTTAGGTTTCTGTTTTTGTGATAAACATCATGACCAAAAGCAACTTGGGGAGGAGAGGGATTATTTCATCTCACATGTCCTGATCACACTGTCACTAAGGGAAATCAAGGCAGGAAGTGAAGCAGAGGCCATGGAGGGGTGCTGTTTACTGACTTGTTCCTGGACTTGCTCAGCCTGCTTTCTGATAGCACCCAGGACCACCAGCCCTGGTGTGGCACCACCAAAGTGAGCTGGGCCCTCCCACAGCAATCATTAGTCAAGAAAATGCTTCACAGGCCGATGTATTGGGGACATTTCTCAGTTGAAATCCCTCTTCCCAGATGACAATATAGCTTATGTCATGTTGACATACTTGCAGCACTCAGGGCCTGGGCTTTCATGCCTCTGTGGGTATTTCTTAAAGAGAAGGAACCACCTGAACCAGATGGCCAGGGGCCATCAGGAGTCAGTGAATGAACTGGGGAGGACGGGCTTTCTAGATGGAGGGAACAATGTGGAATGTCCAGCATAAAGGGGGAAAATAATGTCACTCTGGCAACTACAAGGTTTCTGGTCTTGTGTGTGTGTGTGTGTGTGTGTGTGTGTGTGTGTGTGTGTGTGTGTGTGTTTTAAGACTCTAAAGCCTTGCTAGGGCCATGCTAATCTGGGTGGCCTTTGCTGCCACCTGGGGCCATGGTGACATCCAGACCTGTGCTGCTGCCAAGGACCACATCTGGGCCCATGGTCCTACTGCAGCTGGGGTCTGTGTTGAAGTCCTAGGCCTGTGTTGCCACCAAAGGTCACACAGAAGCCCAAGGTTGGGGCCACAACCTATGGCCTTGTTGGTGTCTGGGGGCCGGGCTGCAGCCAGAGACATCATGATCTGAGTGGCCAGAGCTTCCAGGATGTCATCTGGGCCCTAGCTGCTGCTGAGGGCCATGTCTGGGTCTGTGGTCCTGCTGCAGCTGGGGTCTGTGATGATGTCTGTGGCCTGTGTCACCTCAGGGGCCATAGGAACCATGCGTGATGAAATCAGAGGGCCACGCTGAGCCGGCTCTGCCCTTCACTGGCCCTGAAATAGCTGGTCCTGCCCTCATTAGACACTGCACAAGAGAGATGACCCTGCCCCTTACAGGAGAGCTGCATCCCTGCCCCCCCAGAGATGGCCCCACCCTCACCATGGACGATGTAGAACTGACTTGATGGCATGGGTGTAGGGTAGCTGGTTCTGCCCATCATCTGAGTGGGGCGGGGGGCGGTCCAGTGGCCTGGACTGATCACCTCAGCTACCACCTATACCCACAGCCAGGCCTTGGGTTGACCCACGCTAACATCTACTGCATCTAATGTGGGGCGTTTACCCACCACCCCCACAGCTTCCCAGAGTTTTCTTGAGTGCGAGCAGCAGGAAATATTAGATAGAAGGATTTATAGCGGAGAATCTTGTGGAGATAAACAGATAGAAAATAAAGGATAGCCTCAAGAGGGCCTGGAACCTATTCCAACGGGCCCCGACTGTCTCTGGTCCAGGGTTTTTATAGAGACGCCAAAGGGTGGAGCAAAAGACCTCCTCCCCCAGCACAGCCAAGTGCAGACCATCTCAGACACCTGCACTCAGGCCCGTGGTCCTGATCATCCTCTATTCGGACCTGCTGGGTAAAGCCACGAGGAACCCCTGAACGGGCTCCCACAGGTCCCCCCTTCTTAATATATAAAAAAATAACTATTAATGGCTTACAGCAATCTCCATAGCTGTTACACCTCCCAGTATGGGAGTAGAGGATGATATAGATGGCATTTCTCTTTTGAATTAGGTCCAAGGTGACTACAGCAGTCTTAGCTGCCTCAAGCCCTTTCTAAACCAAAACTCGGTGACTACAAACTTCAAGAATCCCTTAGCTTCATCATTACCATTAACAGGTTAACAAATATTGCCATACATAGTCACAATTCTCTCAATCTTACAACTCAAAGCAAACTCTTAACAGAACCATTTGAATTAGCGTATATGGTGCTATATATAGTTAACAATTTTCTCCGTCTTACAACCTTAACTCAATCATTTGAATTTTCTTGTTAACATAGGAAAAACTTCGATGTATTTACATCAAACTTAAATATTTTCTTAACTCCACAAAACCAGGGTGCATTAATATCAATAGGTTTCTGCGAACATAATTCAATCTCATAGCTCCTCCTTTTCTTTATAATTTTAAGCAAAATCTCAAGCCTAGTTAGAAAACCCAAACTTTTCTGTTTAAACAGTTCCATTTGTAACACAAAACCAGTTCCATAAGTAATTCCATTTTTACATAAACAGTTTCATAAAACAATTCATAAATCTCCAATTAATAAAGCATATATGCATATACAAAATTGCATCTTGATTCTAAGTAGAAATACATTTCTTCATTTTAAGTTCAAAAGGTTCAAACAAGAAATAAATTCTGGTATCAGGCTTTCACTTCCAAATATGAAGAGATGTTTTTCAACCAAAACTTTTTGCAGTTAATAATTTTTGTTCAAACAAGCGTCTCTGCAACTTTTGTTCTCACAGACAGAACTTTTTAGTTATAGTAATATTTTAAACCGCACCGTTTTTGCTGTTAGCTCAGGTTTTTCTGTGCTGCATTGATATTCTACGGATCTCAGCTGCGGATGCCTTGTGCTGGTTCTGGCGTCCGCCATTCTTAGCTTCTTAGCTGCTTCTGGAGATTTTTAAACCATTCAGACTGCCTACTTTGCAGTCTACTAGGACACTATCTCCTGTGTCTCAGGTGTTTTCACCATATACATTAATAGACTCACACTTAACATTTACACTTTACAAACTCACATAACATGTGCTTAAGCATAAACTCACTCAACATTTACACATTTTTACAAACTCACATATTAACATCTACTTATTTATACTTTAAGGAAACTATAGAACTACTTTAGCAAATATATTTCTTATTAATTCTTATATACTTATATTCATTCCATCTTATTTCTTATTTAAACTTACATTTACAACTAGCATCTTACAAGCTTATTACTACATGTCTTAAGACTACCTTAGATACTTCTTACAAGCTTATATTCTTAAAGGAACTCTATAGATCTATTTTACAAACTTATATAGGTTACCATTAGCATATATCTAACTTAGCAAACACCTAAAGATTTCTTAACACAGATCTAACAAGACAGAATTTTTTACAAACTCACATATCTTATTTTTGTCTTTCTACTTCTTACTCTTAATTATCACCATCTCTATTAGAAAGATTCTCTTAACTAGACAGGAAGTACGTACATCATTTCTAAAGTTTAGAGTTTATAGTCAGCTTTGTTATAAAGCACTGGGATTTAGTGAGTGTTGTCATTATAGAGTTGTGATACTTGTTGCTAGGGGACTGAAACATTCTCGGGATGAAGCCACATCCCAAAGTTGCCAGTTCTCTCAGCCTTTCCGGACCGGCAGAGATGTACTGTCAGCGGTAAACGGTTTTTAACTAGAGGCTGTCCCTTCACCCAAATTCATAATAGTTCCCCTAAATGCTTCAATTCAAACAAACGTTTCCATCACAGCAGTACATTTGGTTTGTTCTACTGAAAAACTTTATGCTGAGGGTGAAATTACTGTATTTAGCTTCTGTAAAGCTCTTCGCCAAATACTGCATAGCTATTAGGTGATATAAAGCATTTTTCCAAAGAAGCTAGTAAAGCCAAAAGGGGCACAGCTCCAAATTCTTATTTCCTCACTGTTTGCATTAACCAGTGACAAAACCTCAGAAACACCAATCGAGCCACTTTCATTCTGGTTCCTTTATAGGAACATCATTGGAGCTGACCTTCCTTAGTTCCACGCTCCTTACCAGATGCTCCGGTAACCACTGAGCTTCATTCTCCTCTTGTGAAAAAAACACATACATGTCCTCAACCCCCTATTAAAACAGGATCCGGACCCTTCCAAATCCCAAGCAGGGATTCTTTCCATTTCACTTGAGTTTCAGGATTTAGTATTTTCACTTCGTTAGCTTTAACTCCTGATGTTATTAGCAGCGGTGATATTTAGCATTGATTTCTTATAAGGAACTTTCAGGTGAAGCAACTCTTTTGTAAGACAGTTAGATTTTCTGAAGTTTGTTTCCCATCTATAAAGCAGTCATTTCTTTTTTGAATGCCTGTTTCCATGTCTCCTTATTAGATTTGCAAAGGAATTACTCATTGCAGGCAGTTTGTTCAAAAGGCAAAGAACTTTAATTTCAACATGTTTCTTCATATCTAAGACAACATTCAGTGTATAAACTGCTTTCCCTTGTTTTAAGGATTTTAAAGTGGCTTGTTTGCTCTTAAAGGTAGCTTGTTGTCATCCAACTACCGTAAAAACTTTGCACAGCTATTAGGGTAAATAAGGCATTTTACCAATGGAGCCCCAAACCGCGAAGCACCTAGGTTCCGTATCCTTTCAATTTTTCATCGGAACTGACACTTAAACCCTTAGACGATTTTCCTCCTTATTTTTAAAAGCTGTATTTTAAGCTTAGAGCTGACAAAAGTGTTTCAGGGCAATGTCGCCATCTTTAGCGGAAAAACTACATTTCCCAGAATGCATTTCCTTTACATCAGTCCATAATAATATCAGTCCCTTATATCAGTCCTTTATATCATTTCCCTTATATCTGTCATTTCCCATAGTTCTTTTCAGGTCTGAGAGTCAACTGGTTCTCTTTTACTAGACTTGCTTACAAATTCTTGCCCGGGAGGTTTGAACAAAGTTTTTCGCTTTTGCAATGGGAGATTTGAACAAGCATTTTACATTTTCAGTTATGGGACATTGGGAGGTTTCTGGTCTCTCAGCTGGCTTCAACAGGTGTCTCTCCTTCATCAGACACTGGCCCCCGGATCAGATCCACACCTGCCTCGTTAGCGCGCATTGAGGCTGGCATTTCTGATAGCAACTTTCCTCGGGGCTTGTGTTTGTTTTAGCCAGTCAGTGAAAAACAAGATCATTTACAACAGCTTTTCCATAGCTCCTTCAGAGATTTTCTCCCACTGATCTTATTCTCATTTTGCTTGTTCCTTCCCCCCCAGATGCAGAGCTTCAGGTATCTATCTGCGGCTCTGTACCTCTGCTAGCTGCCTTTGGAGGTAGGGGCTTTTTTTCTCCCCCCGAATCTGCCTCAAACTCTAGCAGCTTTTTCAGGTCATATTTTTTCTGGGGAGGAATCTGTCCCCTCTGTTGCTTCAGAGTCTTTCTCCCAGACAGTTCCCAGTTTGGTCTCAGTTTATCCCCTCTACCCCAGAAACAGTTTCCGACACTACAGCGGCGGCTTTCCCTGCTACTGAAGGTAGGGGCTTTTTTGTCCGTTTGTTTTCGGGGTCTGTGCGGTTAGCGTACAGACTGAAAATCCAACAAGGGAGGTTTTTGTCATTTCTAAACTCCCATTAGGACAGGTGCTTTGCCTCATCAGGCCTTCACCTGGCCCAGTCCCCCCCAGTGGGTTGTGTTTGCTTGTCTGGGTGCTCAAGGACAGAGCTTATGTCAGAGGCCATCACCCCTTAGGGCTACACTCCCTCATCTCAGGGAGTCAGTTGAAACAAAGCTTTTCTCAAAGAGATGCTTTCTCTGACAGAAAGAAAGCTTTACTCCTGGATAGTTCTGTTCTGCCCTGGCTGGGCTCTTTCCCCAGACAGCGTTCTGACTCAGCAGCACAACTGCTTCAGACACAGTTCAGATTTACTGTTTTCCCAGAAAGGTCCTTTCTCTGATAGGAAAGCTTTTCTCAGATTTCTTTTTGCAGCTGTGGACCTAACAACCCGGGACTTGTAGGAAAGTGGACAACTGTGCCGTTCCCACTGGCTTTAGCTTTGTTTTGTTCATTAGCAATCTTCCCCTGGGTCCTGCACCTTCCTGCCTCAGCTCTGTGCTCCAGGAAGTTTACAACTGCAGGAACCCTAGTATCCCCGAAATGCACTCCAACTCAGATGCTGGCCAGTCACCTCTGGGTTTTTGGTCAGAAGGGAGGATTCAATGCTAACAGTTTGCATTGCTTCAGGGAATCTTTGCATTAGGAGGATTAGGAGCACCTTTTCATTCTGAAATGCTCACTCAAAACCTTTGCTGCCTCAGCTCAGCTGTAACTGTGAAGCTTGACTATTTTGCTTTTCTCAGGTAAAGTTTCCTGCCCTTTTGGGCTCTCTATAGTTCTTCACCCACTCTCCCAAGATTTTCCCTCAGGGTACTCTGACCCACTGTCTTTTACTAGCTTGAAGAGACAGAGCTTAGAAGAGGTTTTTAGGAAACTGTCCCTGCCTCCTGCATTGCAGGGAGGATTTTTAAAGCTTAAAAGAGAACTTAAAGGTTTTGCTGTCTTAAGAGGTTTGCTGTTTTCCCTTAGAGCTAATCACAGGTGGTCCCCATACTAATATCTTCAGGTGATTCTAATTTTTGTCATCTCCCAGAAGGACAAATTTAGTTTTTAAGTTTAAGAGAGCTTTTGAGAAAGATTAAGGCTTTTTAGAGAGATTTTTTCCGCCAAATTTTCCAAGAAAAGCTTTATAGTTTAAGAGAAAGATTTTTCCCCCCAGGAGAAAGACCAACTTTTCCCAAAACTTCCCAACTTTAAACTTTGACTTCTTACACCCCCATTTTTGCCTCAGGGAGAAATTACTTTCTCCTGCCGCTTGGACTTAGCATTTCAGCTGTCCCCAGGTCAAAAGCTTCCATAGGAAACTTTTTCTTCCCCATAAGCTCAAAGAAGAGCTTTTTTACTACCCGAAAAGCCCAAAGAAAGATTTTTTTCCCCAGTTTGCTTTCAAAGGCCCCAAAGTTAGAAAATTGAGTTTTTCTGTCTAGTTGCCTTACTTATTTTTTCCTACACAATCTTATACTTCTAAGTTTTTCCTAAACTATATTACTACCCTATATCTTATACTTATCACAGATAGAAATTGAGAAAGGGATAGAAGATAGAAAATTTTGACAGAAGAGAATTTCGCTGCAGCATCGGACATCCTTCCAGTCCGCTTTCTTTTTCTCTCGAGGATAAAACCCCTGCCTCACCAAATATATATATATAAATATATATATTCCATAACACCGGCATGCCTTTCCACTGGCAGGGCTGACTCAGCACTTTCACCAAAAACTCTGTAATAAAACTATTATTTTCCTTTATCTTTAGTCCCTATTACTTTGTCTTTAGTCCCTGTTCATTTGTCTTTAGTCCCCCCTTTTTTTATCCCTTTTTTCTTTAGTCCCTTTTTTTCCTTAGTCCCTTTTTTTCCTTAGTCCCTTTTTTTCCTTAGTCCCTTTTTTTCTTTAGTCCCTTTTTTTCTTTAGTCCCTTTTTCTTTTTTCTTTAGTCCCTGTTCATGGCGCCATTCTGTGGGGCGTTTACCCACCACCCCCACAGCTTCCCAGAGTTTTCTTGAGTGCGAGCAGCAGGAAATATTAGATAGAAGGATTTATAGCGGAGAATCTTGTGGAGATAAACAGATAGAAAATAAAGGATAGCCTCAAGAGGGCCTGGAACCTATTCCAACGGGCCCCGACTGTCTCTGGTCCAGGGTTTTTATAGAGACGCCAAAGGGTGGAGCAAAAGACCTCCTCCCCCAGCACAGCCAAGTGCAGACCATCTCAGACACCTGCACTCAGGCCCGTGGTCCTGATCATCCTCTATTCGGACCTGCTGGGTAAAGCCACGAGGAACCCCTGAACGGGCTCCCACAATCTAAGACCTGCTGGAGCTCATGAAGGGGCTGGTCCTGTAGAACGATACCCGCAGGATCTCCATGATTCAGGGTGGCCAAGGGATATCTGAGAAGAGTTTCAGTGAGGATTCAGTATTGACGGTGTACTAGAAACCAGAGGTCTTGAACCAGACCAATGAGCATTTGGTCAGTTTATTGCAATGAACATTGGCTACTAAGCTGATTGGACAAAAGGGTCTACTGTGTATTCACCTGGACTCCCAATGCAGGATGAATGAAGAGGCATTGGAGAGGCGGGAAAGATGGAGGACCGAAGATGTTTTTGTTTGTTTTGGTTTTGGTTTTGCTTGCTTGTTTTGTTTTGATTTTTAAAAATTTTCTTTTGGGGGTGCTGCAGGGGTAAGGAGAGGATATGGGGGGGATGGGAGATGAGTAGAATTAGGGTCCATGATGTAAAATTCCCAAAGAATCAATAAAGGAATTATGCTAAATTTTTAAAAATTAAAAAAAAAAAAGACTAAAGCTCAGCCTCGCCTGGAACTCACTGTGTATCCCAGACTGACCTCAAAGTTGTAGCAATCCTCCTACCTCAGCTTCCTAAATACTGGGATTATAGGCATGGACTGCCACACCCAGTCTGTTTTGGGGGAGTTGTTGTTTGTTTTTGTTTATTTGTTTTGGACAGTTTCTCTATATAACACAGGCTGTCTTACTAATATCGTTTTTCCTTCCCTCCCTCCCTCTCTCCCTCCCTCCCTCCCTCCCTCTCTCCCTCCCTCCCTCCCTCCCTCCCTCCCTTCCTTCCTTCCTTCCTTCCTTTCCCTCTCCTCCTCCTCTCCTTCTTTTCTTCTTGCAGTCCTGGGAATAGAACCCAGGGCCTTGCACATCTTCCTTTTACTTCTTGAGTGTTGAGGATTACAGGCATGTACCACCACACCCTGAATTCAAGGGGGCATTTGTTTGTTTGTTTTCTGCAAGCAAAGCTCACATCTAACTCTGAGCCCCAACCCTCTGAAGTAGAAATGTCAGCCCATCTCCAGTCATTTTTAAGACTGCAAGACACTCCAAGGCAATACACTGAGCCAAGAGTGAGTTAGCTTCCAGGTTCCACCAAGTGTGCCGAGGTGCCACTGGCCCTGTCTGGTTAAGTCTCTCAAAGCCAGAGACCCTGCACTAAGGATGGACCATGGGGGCGACTCCTTGGGTCTTGCTGACTGCACACACCCTGCAGGAAGTGGCCCTGGAGAGCAACTGCTGGGGACATTCCCATCTCCTGCCAGGGGAGCTTTCTGGTCTCACAGCAGGGGAATGCTGGGAAAACTGTCCCCCATCCCCCACCCCACCCCCAAGTTTGTGTTCATCCTAGTAAATCTGTTTATCTGCTCTGCAAATCCCTGAGGTGTCCTTCATCTTTGCAGCCAAAGACCCAGCAAGACTCTCAAAGTACTCCTGCTCTGAGAGAGGAAATGGAGATGCAGAGAGAGAGAGGAGAGAGAGAGAGAGAGAGAGAGAGAGAGAGAGAGAGAGAGAGAGAGAGAGAGAAGGAAGGAAGGAAGGAAGGAAGGAAGGAAGGAAGGAAGGAAGGAAGGAAGGAAAGAAAGAAAGAAAGAAAGAAAGAAAGAAAGAAAGAAAGAAAGAAAGAAAGAAAGAAAGAAAGAAAGAGATTTCAAAATACCCTGCCTTGTGACTTATCCTGTAGTAACTGATGTGATGGGCTCAGCATAAGACCACAGGGCGACAGCCCGACTCCAGGGTCCCTGATAGGCCACAGGCACAGGGCCACCCTGTTCTTCAGTATGTCCACTCAATAGCTGAGTCTTACGAGCTGGTGCAGCAGGCACTGGTCCTCCACATGTCCCTGCACTGGTGGCATTGGTTCCTACTTGGTGCTGCAGATTCCCAGGCCTCCACTCCATGTCTGATGCCGGCACAGAACTGGGAGAGATGTTGTCAAACTTAAGCCACAAGAGTCGAAGTGGGGAAGTGGGGTCCAAATCCATCATGGAGTTGGAGTAGGGTGGAGGCCGGAGATCCGAAGTCAGAGGTCGGAGATCAAAAGGGAGGAACACAGGGCTGGTCTGATCTGCCCTTTGCTGGGGGCGGGGGTGGGTTTGGGGTGGGACCAATTAAAGGAGCCATTGACGAGTACTGAGGAGAAGTCAGTAAGAGGTGGCAGACGGGTCAGAGGTGAAACTTCCATAGGCAGAAAAGGGGGTACAGGGCAGTCATAGTGAGATAGAAAGAGGGTCCGTGGAGGATTCTGATTCTCAGGCTGTTCCCTCCCACACACATGCCATGGAGCAGGACACAGAGGTGAAAATGGTCTCTGGGTCAGACGGCCTGCAGGTTCAACTTCACTTTGTGAGGAGGATGTTTATTTAAAGCAAATCGCTGTGTTTACTCAAAGCTTTGTGCTGTGGGCCTTCAGTGAGGAATTATCAGTGAAAGCTGGGCTCTTAATCAACTGTGGAGCCTGCCTTCCTTCCCGGAAAGTGGGAGGGACGAGGAGACAGGGAGGAAGGGAGAGCGGGCTGGCTGTGTGGGAATGACTGTCCTCCCGGAGCAGGAAGGTGGCAGGGGAAGCGGCCTTGAAGGGTGTCAGGGGCAGGAGTGGGGTGGAGGGTGGTGTTGCATGGCTTAGCAGTCAGGAGACAAAGTGGGCCGGAAATCACACTGTGGGATGCTCCCTGATCAAGGCCAAGCTGCCCAGAGAAGAAGGACACGTTTCCTGGACAGACACTGGGACACTGAGCCCGGGGAACGGGAACCATAATGTGGCTCGGGCAACAGTCTCTTCGGGCCTTATTTCTGGACCTGGCCCAAAGCCTAAGCACAAGTTGTTTTGCAGGTACATGTGCTAGACATGGAGGTGAGGTCCATCTGACCCTTGACCCCAAGCCTTCCCATGTGCCTTTAGTCTTTCTTGGCTAGCCTGGCTGGATGAAGCTGTTGGCCCATACATACTACAGGTGAGCAGGCTGTGCAGGTAGGGTATGCTCTGACAACAGTGCTCAGCTATAGGGAGCCTCAGAGCTAGGAGGACAGTTAGCCTAGAAAGAGCAAGGACGGAGGTGCAGCTGGGGCTTTGAGCAACCGAGGCCACCCACTATGAAGTGGCCAACAGAAGGTCCTTTTTAATGAACTTGGGCCAGGGCAGAGCAGGTTTTTCTGGGTATCTGGACCACAGTTCAGGAGGAACCATACTGTGTGAGCTCCAGAAGCGGCAGGTGGTGGATAGATGGAGAAATGGATGGATAATAGATGAATGAAGAAATGGATAGATGGATGATGGATTAGTGGGTGGGTGGGTGGGTAGGTGGATGACTGGATGAATGCATGGATGGATGGGTAGGTGGGTTGGTGGATGGATAGTTGGATGAAAAAATGGATGGATGGATGGATGGATGGATGGATGGATGGATGGATGGATGGATGTGGATGGATGGATGGTGGGTGGGTGGATGTGTGGATAGATGGGTAGATGGGTGGATGGATGGGTGGATGGGTGGATGGATGAGTGGGTGGGTGGATAGTTGGATGAAGAAATGAATGGATGGATGGGTGGGTGGGTAGATGTGTGGATGGATGGGTAGATGGGTGGATGGATGGGTAGATGGGTGGATGGATGGGTAGATGGGTGGATGGGTGGATAGTTAGATGAAGAACTGAATGGATGGATGGATGGATGGATGGATGGATGGATGGATGGATGGATGGATGGATGGATAGATGTGTGGATGGGTGGGTAGATGGGTAGATGGGTGGATGGAGGGCTGCATGGATATGTTCTATTTTCATTTCTGTTGCTGTGATAAAAATACCCTGGCAAAAAGCAACTTAGAGCTAAAGGGGTTTATTTCAGTTTATAATTCCAGGTTATAGTCCATCACCGTGGGGAAGTCAAGGCAGGCACTTCAAATAACTACTCATATCACATCCACAATCAAGAGCTGCTTGCTGGCTTGCACTCAGCTCAATTTCTCCCTTCTTATACAGTTTAGGACCTCTGCTTAGGTAACGGTGCCTCCCACAGTGGGTGGGATCTTCCCACATCAAGTAACTTAATGTCACCACAGACATGCCCACAGATCAGCCCAATGTAGACAATCCTCGATGAGATTCTTTTCCCAGGTGATTAGGTTGTGTCAAGTTGACAAACTAACCATCACAGATGGATGGTCTTCTCAATGATATCAGTAGTACCTACTCTATCACAGTGTTGGTGAGCCAGCTAAGACTAACTAAGAGCTCAGGGAATGCCTCTAGAGTTCTCACCATGGCTGCTTTTGTGTTTGCAAGGGCTTCATGCCTCCTGCCTGCTTCAGTAACAAGAGTGTCTCTTGCCGGACAGGCCCTCAGAACGGCCAATTACGTGAACACTCAACTTGTTGTCCTGGGCTCATTGAGCCTGGATACCACCCGACCGCCACACGATCTTGGACTACTTTCTTAAGATCTTTATGCTGCAGTCTCCTTGTGTGCAAAATAAAGGTAATATGCTACTGTGAAAAAGAAATGAGCCAATACATGGGAAATGATGGCTGACACTTATTCTAAGGGTTGTTTGTGTCCCTGCTCAGACACGTGGTCAGAGCAGGGGCAGTGGGCTTGTCCCTGGGGGGTGTTTCACCAGCTCTTAGAGCTTGAATGCACAAGTCCAGGTTAGCAGTGGAGAGAGAGGCCCTCCCACATCAGGCCGGTAACCCCAATCTTCCTACCTCCTTGGAAGATCTCTTACCTGCCCCTTGAATGAGGCCACTTCATCAACCAGAGACCTGTATAGATAACAAATTCCCAGTGCTGCTTCCTGCCCCGTTAATCTGTAACATTCTACGAATACAAAACAGGAAACTTAAAAATCTGGCCCTGGCTCTGAGCAGGTGAGGCGGCTCAGCAGGTAAAGGCACTTGTTGCCAAGCCTGATGGCCTGAGTTTGATCCCTGGAACCAGCGGTGGAAAGAAAAAAAACCGATTCCTGCATGCAAGCCATGGCATGCCTACACCCATACACATATGTTAAGTAAATCATTTTTAAAACCTGGATTCTCTACGCTATCTTAAAACACAAAAACAAAAACAAAAAAAACCTACCATCATGGAGCTGGGTTGTGGTGGTGCACACCTTTAATCCCAGCGCTCTGGAGGTAGAGGCAGGCAGATCTCTGTAAGTTCCAGGCCAGCCTGGTCTCCAGAATAAGTTCCAGGGCAGCCAGGGTTACACACCCTCCTTGGATAAAACAAAACAAAGCAAACACCATCAGGAACAGGATTGAACACGTGACAAGGTGTGAGCCCTGGAGACCCCTTCCTAAGGGGAGGCGCCTTCTGGTACATTAGCCGGTGACTATGGGAGGTGGGGGTGGAGGGCAAGGGGGAGGTGGGAGCCTTGGGAGACTTTTCCAGGTCTTGGCAGAATGTCCTCAACTCCAGTTCTGCTCTATCTCGGCCCTTTACACTCTCCTAGGGAGAGACTGAGGCTGTCCTGTGTTCCCGCTGTGGGGGCCATTGCAACATGCCTGGGCATTCCTGGGGCGATGGCTTCTCTTCTCCTCTGCTTCCTTTAGCGGTGTCAATGAAAAGTTCTGCTCCTGCCAGCAGTGGGAGCCACTAAGGATCTGAACAGGTCTGGCTGCAGGTCATTACAGCTTCATGGGCATTCCGTGTCCATCACCCTTTTGGACCCTCACCACTGCCCTGAATACCAAGAGATATGGTCTAGCCAAGCATGGTGTTCTTAGCATTTGGCAGGAGTGGGGGTCTTGACTCAAGACCTGAGCTGTATAGGGAAACCCTGTCAAGAATGAAAAGGAAGGGAAGGAAGAACGGTGGAAGGGAGGAGGGGAGGGAGAAAGAGTGGGTGGAGGAGGCCGAGGGGAGGGAAGAGAAGACAGAGATGTAAAAGCCTCCTTGGTTTGCTGGAAGAACCAAGCGAAGGGCAACCACAGCTTCTCCCTCCAAGCAGGGGGCAGCTGGAGGCCGCTAGTGCCAACCCCTGCCACGACCGCTTGTTCCAGTGTGGGTGGAAGCGCTGCCATCTTCACGGGACGGTGCCGCTGTCACTCACTGCTGCATGCCAGGCTCAGTGCCAAGCACCCAAGGGTGTCCTCTCATGGTGCCCAACTGTCACATAACTTTTTAGATACAGACGAGAAAATCAAAGCTGAAGGAGAGAGCCTAAGAAACTCGATTAGGTGCCATGGCTGACATGTAGCAAAACCAAGATTCAGACCCGGAGTGGGAATGAGGAAAGTGCATTCATTCCTTTTCGGCTGGTGAGATCTCATGCGGTCTGGGTCGGCTTCAAATTCTCTGTCTAGTAGAAACCATTGAAAAGGGTCTTCCTTCCTTCCTTCTTTCCCTCTCTCCTTCCTTCCTTCCTTCCTTCCGGTTATGTTTACTTATCCTGAGCTTTCTTTCTTTCCCTCCTTTCTTTGTTTCTTATTTCTTTGTTTCAGGCAGCCTTTCGTGCCAGCCTGCAGTTTGAAATCTCTGCTTAGTCTCCTGAGTGCTGGGATTCCAGGCACATGGCCACACATGGCCTCCTTTTGCCTTGTGTGGAGAAGGGCAATGGGAATGATTCTCATAGTCCTCCGACTATAGAAAGTGCAACTCTGTGTGGTCTCTATGCTCTGAAATCTGTGGCTTTAGGAGTAGTGGGCTGGGAGAGGGTCTTGCTGTGTATGACCCAAACTGACAAGTGTTGTAGCCCAAGGCTGGTCTTGAGCTTGTGACCCTCTTGCCTCAGTTTCTCAAGTGCTGGGGTTAGGGACTGGTAACACCCTAGGGCTTCGCCGAGCCCATAACTGACTGCAGCAGGTTTCTGAGGCTGACTTCTTTGTGAGAAACAGCAGACTCCTCTACCTGTGCATCCATCTATCCATCCACCCATTCATCCAGCCAGCCAGCCATTCATTCACCCACCCACCCACTCATCCACCACCCAATCTACCTACCCATCCACCCACCCATCATCCACCCATCCATCCATCCACCCACCCATCCATCCATCCACCCACCCATCATCCATCCACCCACCCATCATCCATCCACCCACCCATCATCCACCCACCCACCCACCCATCATCCATCCACCCACCCATCATCCACCCACCCACCCATCATCCATCCACCCACCCATCTTCCATCCACCCATCCATTTCCTCTGTGTGTTTTTATGTGCACAGTAAGTCCTAAGCACATATGGTGACAGAAGGAACAGATAATGTTCAAGGAGCCTCAACCTGAAGAGAGAACCTGTAACAAATCAGGCAGAAACCCAGGAGCTTCTATTTCCCCTCACACGGCTTACTTTTCTCACACCCACAGGGGGTTTCTATAAAAGGGCAGCTAGCTTCTCAGGGGACTGCTCCTGCCCTGAATCTGAGTCAGCCTAGAGATCTGCCAGTGATGACCCAGCTCTGGACTCACCCGAGAATTGCTCCTCTATGTCACTTCCCTGAGACATGAGGGGGAAGAGAAGAAGGCACTTCACACAGCCTTTCTCCTGAGGAGAAATAACTCCCTCCACAGTAAATGCCACCCACGAACAACCCTGAGCTGTTCCTCCAGGGGCTTCCAGTGTATGACACACAATGCCGGAAAACCAAGGCCCTTCGTGAATGTTTCTCAAGTGTTGGCCTCTTCTTTTTCCATCACGTAGAAATAAATTGGGCTGAACTGAGTGGATGTTGAACGGGAACTGAAGGGAAAGGAGGCTGGCTAGGTGGCGGGCATGGTGGCATGCTTGCCCTTCATGAAGACAGCCTGGAGTTCAGCACATCCCACGGAGGCTTTCCACTTGATCCCCACCAGAACCCAGAGAGGAGCCCATGTCGCAGACGAGGACCCCGAAAGCTCAGAGAGGATAAAGAAGAGCTGAGCCAGTGGCTTCAGAGGCCCAGAGACGGTGAATCTGCTACCCAGAAGTTCCATTTGCTTAAGGACAACGGCCCACAGAACCCAGACTAGGAAGGGCCCGGCTACAAGCAGCCCTGCGGGGAGACCTCATCTTTTTCCCAGGTCCCTGACATATCCCGACTCCACCCAACCCACCAAGTTCTAAGATAACGGTAAGTCTAGTAGTCAACCAGCAGCTTTCTGTTTCCTTTTAACGATAAATGAGACGTGGGGCTGCCAGAGACTTGCCCAGCACTCATTCTGGCTGGGCAGGAAACAGTCTTTTCTCTTTCTTCATGAGGAAACGGTGCAGCAAGTGATTTCATTTCTACTTGGGGTAAGAAAATAGGGCGGTAACGAGGCCTTGCTCTCTAAGGGGGAATTAGATCAGCCTCAGAGGTCTGAATCAGAGGCCTCAGTGAGGAAGAATCACGAGTTTGAGGCCAGCCTCAGTAACTTAGTGATATCATTCATATATTCATATCTACACATATATATGAAATTAAACTGTTGGTGGATGGATATAGCTCAGCAGCAGAGTGCTTAATCATCATGTCCAAGGTCCTAGGTTCAATTCCCAGTAATTGTTTTAAAAGAATTAAATCTAAAAGGGGAGGGTGGGATTGAGCGACAGCTCGGTGATAGAGCACTTGCCTAGCATGTGTGAAGACAATTTTGAGTTTGAGCCACATATGCCTCTCATTGCCTGCTGAGTTCCTGTGGTGGGGGAGGGGCTGGGAGCAGGGGCTAGCAGGGATTCTGCCAGCAGTAGTCAGCAAGGCTGAATCCCTGGCAGCCTGCTGGGCCTCTGCTGAATCTCATTTAATTCCTACAGCAAGAGGAAGAGGATGGCCCCATTGCCATTTCACAGATCGGGAACAGAGTTAGAGGTCCTGCAGCTGCGGACTGTCAGAGCTGGGATTTAGGCTCTGCTCTGGCTTCAGAGGTCTGCACACTGAGCTGTGAGAGCAGCGCTCTCACTCACAGCGAAGTCCAGAAACCACCTGTGTGGCATCTCCCAAGACTGATCAAAACATGATGTCTAGGGTCCTGCTCAAACTCACTGGATCAGAACCTCGAAGAACGGGCCACTGCAATCTTTCAGGTGGTTCTTACGCATATAAATGTGAAGCCTCCCGCTTGTGTGTGCGTCAGTGTCTACTGTGTGGAGACAAGGGATGGGTGGAACATGAGACAAGAAGGCCCTGGCAGCTGGGGTCCTGGGAAATATGCTGAGGGGCGGAATTCCTTCTGTGTCCTTTGGCCAGCTCCTCAAGCCCCTGGCACTGTCTGCACTCTTTGCCGGTGTTAGCTGGGGCCTAGCCATTCGGCTTCCCAGTCCCAGCCTGGGCTGTCTAGCTCACTGATAGTCCTTACATGAGGTCTGGGGCAGTGTTCCTACGGCCAGGACTTGCCCCGATCCATCCTAAGGACCAGTGGAAGTTCATCATCTCCGCTAGGCTGGCCGGCAAGCTCAGGATCAATCCCCTCGGTTTCTCTACCCTGCAAACCTCCCCTGGGCCAGGGCTGGGGTCTCAGGCACATGCAGCCATGCTTGGCTTTTCACACGAGTGCTGGGGGGTCCAGCTAGGTGCTTGTGCTTGCACACCAAGTGCTCCTACCCCCTGAGCCACTTCTCCACCCCCCCACCCCCCCTGCACTATTTTAACCTGACTTCATCTGATCTGGGTGGAGTGGACAGGATTTGCCTACACAGTTCCATTAGTAGGCCTGGTCCTAGCCGGAAGAGGAAGGAGGCAGAGTCTTCTTTCCTGGAACTTTGAAGAGTCTTCTGCAGGAACCTGGGAAGAGTTTGGGACCACCAGGAAGGGAACTCCACACAGACATCTACAAAGTGATAACCACACATCACCCCACCACTCCTGACTCAACTGCATGGCCATGTCTTTCCTGAAATGACTTTCAGTACCTCATATCTCTCTATCTATCCTCTATCTATCCATCTATTCATCCATCCATCCATCTATCTATCCATCCATCTATCTATCTATCATCTATCTTTCCTTTTATTCTCTTCCTCTTCCTCTTCTTATTTCTCTGTGGCCCAGGCTAGCCTTGAATGTGTAACCCTTCTTCTCTAACCTCCCGGGTGCTGCCATTAGAGTTCTGTGCCATGTCTGGCCTCCACACCCTATCTTAATGACATCTGCAGCCATGAAGGTGAGCAGCCCTAAACCCTTAGAGAAGCAGCCTAGATTCCCCTCCATCACAGCTGAGGCTGCCTCCTCCTCTCGTTGCCTCCTCCTCATGTCCTCCAGGATCAGGAGAGTGCAGACAAGCTCTCTCTCTGTTTGGGGACGGCAGATCCAGACAGCGAGTTCTGTTCTTTCTCCATCTGGCTCTCTTGGTGAACTTTCTGCTGAACTTCTTCCAGCCTTGTGGGCAGCTCTCCTGCCAGGAGGAGCCAGTGCCAGGGAGAACAGGATAATTGCCTCTCGTGTTGTGCATGCAGAGCCTTCATTAACACATCCTGGAGTGGCATTTACAGTCCTCTGTCCCAGCATCCTGCCACTGACTAGCACACAGTTCAGCACCCTCACATTCTCCACGGTCTCGAAAGAGCCAGTTAGCTTCTTCTGTTTCTGTGGGTTGTGCTGCTTTGGTGGGAGAGTCACATCTTGGTAGGCTGTTATTTACAGAGAAGACAATTGGCTTGCTCACTCAATGGCACATGTTGGGGACCAGGCCCCTACACACTCATCTTACCCTCTGCACGAGGAAGCAATGCTTTTAATCCATGAAGCTCATGGATGCTAGGGCCATATTCTGAAATCAGAGGAGCTGCATTTTAGTAGTTAGTAGATCTGTCAAAGGTCTCTATGCATTTGACCATGAACAATACAGTGTTCCTGAATGTCATTTTCTTCATCTACAAAATAAGAGGGCTGGCCCGATACACGGGCTCCCAGAATCTGAATGCTCACATAGTCACCTGCCATTTTAGAGAGAAACTGAGGCCCAGAGGCAGCTCTATAACTCATCCAAAGTTGTGCAGCGAGGAAGCATTAAGACTTGAGGCTTCTGCTGGGCAGCGCTGGCACACACCTTTAATCCCAGCACTCAGGAGAGAACCAGGTGGATCTCTATGAGTTCAAGTCCAGCCTGGTCTACAGAGCGAGATCCAGGACATGCACAAAACAAAATAGAGAAAGCCTATCTCAAAAAAACAAACAAACAAACAAAAAGACTTGTGGGCTGAAGAGTAGGCTCAGTGGTTAAAGGCATTACTGTTCTTGTGGGAGACCAGGGTTTGATTCCAAGCACCCATGGAGACTCACCACCTCCTTGGATACCAAATGCACAAGTGTTGGACAGATGCAGACATATAAAATTTTTTAAAAAATCTAAAAACAAAAACAAAAAAACCCAAAAGACTTGAGACTTCAAGCCTTCCAGATTAGGGTGAAATCAGACAAAAGATGTGTGTGTGTCTGTGTGTGTGTGTCTGCTCATGCACATGTGTTCATGCATGCAAACATGTATGCACAAGCTAGTGAAGTCAGTTCTCTCGTTCTACTACATGGGTTCCAAGAGTCAAAGTCACACCATCAGGCTTGGTGACAAGAATCGTTACTACATGAACCACCTCACTGGCCCAAGACATATAAAGACACAAGGAGAATGTTCCCCTTCATGCAGCAGTAACTGTTCTGGGGCGACTTTTCCTCCACTTCACAGGTTCCAGGGCTTAGACTGCCTAATTCTCTCCCAAGGGTACCTTTGCCCTTTGACTGGAGTGGGCGGAGAATGGAGGTAAAAGAGAAATTCTACCTGACCCACTCCTGTGTCCGGACATTGATCATTAATGAAAGAGGGTCGGTCCCGGTCCCCTTTATCGATTTACTCTCTGCTAAACTCCCACCGCCGCCGCCGCCACTTCTGCATCTACACACTGGGAGCCAGCCCCCCAGCACGTGCACATTTGGGGGACAGTCCGCATCCAACCGTCAGCAAGATGGACACTGTGTACATTCTCTGGGTCTATCAAAAGGACTAAAGGAGTATGATTGATTCTTTTCTACAAGCATCAACAGAGTTGAAAAGGTGCCATGCTTTTTCCCAGGTCATGTGACTCTTGAGAGGAGGTGCTAGGATTTAACCCGAGCCTCCCAGTGCCACAGCTATGTGCACCTCCTTGCAGGTTTTCGAGCTCCCTGGAATCTGTCCCTGGTGGCTGTCCCTGTCTACCTCGGTTTCTACACCAAGAGGCAACAGGAGCCACCTGTAGTCTGGGAGGCCCCAGGCAAGGCAAAGGGAGGTCACAAGGTCGGACCCAACGGCTTGGCTGTGGGAACCTCTGACCTGCTCTATGAGTTGCAGGATATCTTCATGGATGACAGGTGTGCCACCCAAGGTTGCAAGATGCCAAGCACTCTCGGGCCTGTGGGCTGGTGGCATCTGGAAGCCTATTATGTAAGTGTGTCCTGGTATCTTGCACTTAGTGTCTCATAGGGGTGGCCAGTGGGTGAGCTCACCCTGCAGGTGTCTGTTTATGAGAGGGACAGTATCTTTCTCTCTAGTGGTGACAATGAACACTGGCTGGTTAGAAGGACAGGTCTGGGCTGGGCTATGCCAAGTAGAGGACAAATGTGTCCTTAGACCATCGATCCCTTCCCTCTCAGCCAGACTCAGTCCTGCTTGCCAAGGTTCCAAAGTTATTTCCAAAACTCCTAAGGGGTTCATTTCTGTCTCCCATCTCAAGGCCAGTTCTGCCAACCAAACCATCCTCTTATACAACTTCTTTTCTTTCCCAAGCCTCAACTTCTCCATCTACAAAATGGGAACATCACTCAATCTCAAAGCACATTAAACAGACAACAAAGAAAAACTAGCTTGAGAGTGAGCTTGGCTCTCTCTTCCTCTGGGGGGGTGAAGATGGAAGAGGACAGGAGGGCAGTTGGAAGACATGTGGGAGAGTAAAGTGGGTTGGAATGGGGGTGCTGGGAGGGGCAGGCTTAGGAGTAGTGTGATCCCTCCCTTTTATTTTTCCACCTGGAGTTGTGGTGGAGGGGAATCTCTCCACAGACTGCTGGCAGCCTTGCTCAAACACATTCAGCCATTTGTGCTGATTAAACCTGCTGTTCTAACTGCTGTGTGGGCTCAGAATCGGCTTCGTCCCATTTCCATGAGTGTTAGAAGGCACCTGTCTGCCTGGCCCGGAGGCTCTGCCACTGGGCGGCCTCTGGCCAGTGGTTCCGTGCTTGTACAACACCTGTCTCTCAGGTGTTAACATGGGTTGTCAATGTCCTGTTGGTTCCTTGGATTAAGTTAGATCCTGAATGGATTGGGCCGGCTCCGAGCCTGACTTGTGGGATGTGCTGTGTCAAGGTTACCAGCCGCTGCTCACCATTGCTGTAGTATCAATCCTAGCTACACCCTGTATCCTCAGCCTGACCTCTGTCTTGGAGACATGTCCGCTGGGAGAGTGTAGCTGGTGGCCCAGGGACCCATCACCCAAAGGGCAGCCACCTGGGCCAGCCTCACTGTGAAGAAGAGCAGGGGCTGAAACAGGCTTTCTTGGCAGAAACTTCAAACTGGAAGAGAGTTCCAGAAGGCAGGGAGCACATTCCTCAAGGTCAGCCCCGTGGCCTTAATACTAGACAGCCTTGCCTGAGGTTGCTGCAGGGTACAAGAAGCACTAGGTATGCTCACAGCCACCTTGAGGTGATGGATGACAGGAGAGGGCGGACTGAGAGTGGAGGAGATGGGGACTTCATCCACCTCAGGTCTCGCACAAGGCTACTGAAGACAGAGTTCTGATCCTTCCTCCAGATCATCCTAGGAGCAAGCCTCCAAAATTGATGGTCCCTCCTATGTTCCTTCTCCTTCTGGTCCTCATCCTCTTCCTCTTGAGGAAGTCCATGGGCTCAGCTGACTTTGTGGACTGGTGCGCTCTCCTGGTACACTGAGGACTCTTGGAGATTCTCTGTGGTGACAGCAGGTTCACAGCCGCTGCAGCCTTCAGCTGGGGCTTTCAGAGCAATTGGGGAACTGACCTCAAGGTAGGTCTACAGGTCCCAAGCTGAGAAGAGCCCTGAGCTCACAGTGCACGGGGAGAGAGCAGCTACGTAAACCAACAGCCAAGTCCACAACCAAGCAGAACGTCCAGTAGCACAGAGCCAGCTTGGAGCTCTGACACCTCACTTGTACTGTTTGAACACAAGCGAGTCACCAGGGCTATCTGTGCCTCAGTTTCCTTCTATAAAAACATAGATAATAGTCAGTAGTGTGCCTCAGCTGTGGGTTTTCCACAGGTTCAGTTATCTGAGGTCCACTCTGATCCAGAAATATTAAAAACAAAATTCCAAAAATAAACAACTTATAGTTTCAAATAATTTATTGTAATATATTGTTATAATTGCCCTATTTTACTACAGGTTGCATTGTTGATCTCTTATCATTTCTAATTTGAACTGTCGTGTATACAGGGAAGACACCGTCCCCGATACAGCCAAGCACGGCTTGTAGTTTCCACTGTGCTGCAGGGGCATTGAAAGCATCCCTTGTATACAAAGGGGACAGGAAATGAGACTCACAGAATGAATATGCACAGTCCCCCAGGATGTCCCATGTGCATATGGGCAGCGGTGGCGGGGGGGGGGGGGGGGGGGAGGCGCGGCGTAGTCCACTGGTCAGTTCTGGTGGGGAACCAGAGGGTAAACTTTGCTATCCCAGGAGGTAGTGCAAGAAAAGGATGAGCTTTGAGTCCTCATGAACAACCTATTAGTGCCAGGCATTCTAGTAAGAAGACTTCACTTTGATGTCCAACTGTCTCTGAAGTGGGCCTTGAGGTCACCCCTAACCAGGAACAGAGTCCAAAGAGTATCCACGACATACCCAAGCTCAGACAGTCCGGATATGAAGGCTCTAGAACTCTGACTTCAAATTCTTTATCACATCACCTGTTTATCTTCAAACATCTCCTCACAAATCAAACCTGGGGGGCAGAACTCCAGGTCATTGAATCAGACGATACAAACCAATGCTGTCTCACAGAGCTTGCAGATGACGTCCCTTCTGCTTTGTTTAACGCAGCCAAGAACAGCAAAGGAGCATCATTCCTGGGTGGTGTATTCATTAAACGGAATCCAGTTACGGAGCCCGTGAGCAGGAAGCAAATGGGCAGACTCAGAGATGAACTCTTCTATTTCGGGTGTGTCTTGAGAAGTTAGAGAGCTGGGAGCCCAGGACTCTTGTGAAACTGAGCTTTCCTCCAGTATGGGAGACTCAGTCGCTCTCAGAGTGGGACAGAGCATAGACGATTGGCCAATCTGTCATGTAGTGGGTGAAGGTGCCAGCAGGTGGCATTTCCACCCTAGAGCAGAGCCAGTGGTCTACACCATCTTGTGCCCCGAGAAGAAGGCGATTCACGGTATCTCCTGGTGCTGCTCCAGTTTTCCCATATAAAAACATGCATGGCGTTGCCTCTTCAAGGCCCGAGATGCTAAGGAGAACGGCCTAAGTCACACAGACGGGGGCGTGGCTTAAGGTTCGAATGGTCCCCGAGTCTCTACCGGCACTCAGAAAGTCTGTACTTGAAGCCCAGCTCCTTCCGATGTTGCTTTTGTTTCTTTTCTTTTTCAGGGTTTGGGGTTGGGGTTGAAGACTGAGGTGGAGTCTGGTCTTTTACACAAACGACCTGTCTCGCACGTCATCCAAACACCGAGTTCCGTTTGTGGGGGAAGTGAGAGGTGTCGGATTCGGTCATGCAGAACGCAGATGGGCCGCCGGAAAAGAAGACCGAGTTGCTGGGAGGTGTGGGCTCGGGCTGACCTGGCTTGAGTCAGAGCGAGCGCCACTCCCATGTCAGCACCCAGTACCGGCCCATTGTCCCACTGGCCCTGGCCGTTCACTCAGGTCATTTCCTCCCCAGTCTCTGAAATACACATGAAAAGGAAAAAGAAAAAGAAAGGAGGGGTTAGGGAAGGAAAGGAAGAGGAACAGGACATGACAGGCTCCACAGCCTGGGCAGGCATCCTCTGTGAACTTGGCCTGAGTTGAGTCCCAGATCCAGGAGTAGATGTTACAGGTTTCATGAAGTCCAAAGACTTGCAGTTTGAACCATCCTTTAATTAAAATTTTATCAAAAAAAAAAAAAAAAAAAACCAAGCCGGGCGGTGGTGGCGCACGCCTTTAATCCCAGCACTCGGGAGGCAGAGGCAGGCGGATCTCTGTGAGTTCGAGGCCAGCCTGGGCTACCAAGTGAGTCCCAGGAAAGGCGCAAAGCTACACAGAGAAACCCTGTCTCGAAAAACCAAAAAAAAAAAAAAAAAAAAAATTTATCTATATATAACATATAATATATATATAAATATATATCATGGAAACAAAGCAAGCTAAACGAATATTTATTGCGGACGGGGGAGGGGAAGGGAGGCAAAGCACAGCCACCTTAGATCACATCGTTTCACTTGCATGTCTCTGAAGGTATTTACTGCAAGCGAAAGAGTTATACTTCCTGTTTGGAAATGACGTTCCTTCCGCAGGACACCTCTGCCCCTTCGTGCTGCCTGAGGCCCCATCACTCATATCTCTTCAGTAAATGCACTTATGATGCCACAGTCAGAGACCTGAACATTGTGGGCTTGTGGATATCACCACACTGAGAGGTGTTCCTCACTCTCCATGGGAGCTGAACCACACCTATGGACCCCTTCCTGGAGGCCACTGTTCCACATACAGTTTGAGGGTTCCTTAGGCCCTCTAAAGCATATCTGTGGGTCCAATGTAGGTAACCTTAACCTAGTTAGTACATTCCTTTCCTGCCACACGAGGCAACACATACCGTGTGTGTGTGTGTGTGTGTGTGTGTGTGTGTACACACCCGACTTGGTCAAGGTGACCCAGTAGGCTTGGATACAATAATCAAGATGGTATTGGACCCTGGCTCCATCCCCTCTGCCCTGCCTTTAGCACCAAGCAGAGTGAGGTCTCTGAGGAAAGATTATCTCAAATAGACCCTCTCCCCTCAGAAGGTCTTTCTTGTGTCTTCTGTTCTCTTCTTCAGACTTGCATCTTTGCCCGATGTAATGCCGAGGGCACAAATGATGGCATGGAAACACACAGACAGGAAACAGGAATGCCCCTGTGTCTATGAACATGTTAAGAGATGAGAGTGCCTGGGGGAGGCGGGTAACAACAAACAACTCTGCAGAGAAAGACCTTAGCCCTGGGGAAGTCCCAGGAGAGTTGAAGCTGAGTCCTGTGCTCTCTTCCCTCCTCCCCAGTGTGGGTGGGTGGTTGGGGAGCCTTTGGTGCTCATGCGGTGTGCTCTGCAGGTGTGCTGAGAACTCCTTCCCCTCCTCCAGCCCACCCCTCCCCTCCCCAGATCTGCCCATTTCCTCTAAGCCACTAGCTAAGATCTTCTGGGACCTCACCCTTGCCACCTGGTCCTCTTCCGTCACAGTAAAGTGACTTTCAGTTTTGTATCTATTGGTTCCAGGCCCGTGTGCCCTGTCGGACGTGAAGCTCTGTGTGGCAAGGCCTGGGTCCCTGGTGTCTTTGGCCTGGCACGGGGTGCTCTCCACAGTCACTCACTAATGATGGCGTGGAACAGAGTTCTAGTTTCCTCCTGTTGCTGTGATAAAACACTCTGACCAAAGGCAACTCAGTGGAGGGAAGGATTTACTTGGCTTACACTTTCAGGTCCATCTTGGAGTCAAGTCAGGGCAGGAACTCAAGCAGGAACGTGAAGCAGAAACCATGGAGGAAGGCTGCTTGCTGGCTCATTCTTAACTGAGCTTTCTTATTCATCCCAAGACCCACCTGCCAGGGAATGATACTGCCCACAAAGGGCTGGGTCCTTCTTTGCCAATTAACAATCAAGACAATCCCTCACAGACATGACTACAGCCAATATGATTTGGGCAGTCTCTCAACTGAGACTCCCTTCTTGGGTGACTCTAGGCTGTGTCAAGTTGGCAGTTAAAGCTAACTAAGACATGTGGTTTGGGCTTTGGCTCTTGGAATGAATGCCCTCCACTCCTCATTTCTGAAATCTTAGACAGGCCTGAATGCAGCTGGGTGCTTGCTTCCATACCCAGAGCACAGAGAATGGTGACTGGTACCCAGCCCCTCAAAGCAGAGGCTCCATCCAGCAAGGACAGACCTCCAAACTGGACTCTCTGGAGTTCTAGGTCTTCTGCTCTTTTTTAACAGCCATTGGAACTATGGGGCACTTTGCCGCACCCCCACCCCACCCGCCTACTAGCTACTGGGCTGGGGCTGTCAGTCAAGGCTATATGCATGGGTTTCCCCTAGGGATACAGGCGCTAAGGCATGATTAAGGAACTTAAAAACAGGTCCTTCTGCCTTCCTGGCTCATCTCCAAATAATGGAGCTGTGCAGAGAGCAGCCTGTTATTCACAAATGGTCCTTTTCCCCTCCGCTCCCCCCATTTAATTTGGGGTGGAATATATTCTTTTTTTTTTTTTAACCTGACACCCGCAACTCCAAGACAGCTGCTATGTATAACTTTCTCTCACGAGTAAGGGAACCCTGACCAAATATTCTTTATCTTTCTTCCTCTTATTTTTCTCCGTACTGGATTGTGGGAGTGGGGAGGTGAGAGATTTATGCCGCAAAGAAAGCACTGAGGTACAGCCTGTATTCTCCGGAACCTGGGAGGGGGCGTGTGGGCGGAGAGTGATGATACCAACTGCTGGGGGCCAGCCTCCTCTTAGCTGTCGGCTTCTCTCCTCTCCCAGGTCCCCAGCAGCGGGAGGTGGAGTCTGAGTCCGGATAACTGGGAACAGTAAGTGCAGGGGGCAAGTGAGTTTAGTTCAGTAGGTAGGTGTCTGCTCCTAGGCGCTACCTGACTCCTCTTCAGTGTGCTCCCGCACAGCGCTTCCTTCCTCCCGCCCACCTCAGGTGGAATGATCAGCATGGAAGTTTTTTTTGCCTCTTGGCGGATACCAAGTCTTTGATTTTCTTGCACCAAGCACCTTTGCAGGAGGATGAGAAATTAGCTGTGATTAGATATTCAGGCAGTCGAAGACAGCTGATTGGTGCTGATGGGAGCGGGGCGTGTACTGCCCATGTCGTAGCCTCTCTAGTTAATCACGAGAGGCTTTAAGCAGAGTCCTGCAGCCTGGGTAGACGTGAGCCATCCTCAAGGCCTGGCTGACTAGTCCCTGAGCATCGTGATAGCGACCCACAACGTCCCTCCCCACCTTACTCAGCTGGTGACTCCGTCTTAGATCACCGCGCCGTGGCTCGAGCACTTTGTCTCTGTTCCGGAAGAGGCTTTGCTCTGTCATAGCTCTCCTCCTCCCGGGGCCAGTGCATCAAAAGAGAGTCAGCACCCTGTAAATAGTTGTGTTCCTAGGTGAGTGGCAGGCGTCACATATCGTGTGTGTTGGTCGCTGCGATGAAAATGCCTACCTAGAAAGAAACAGTCGGTTCTTTGTTACAGCATTCCACACTGGGCTGCATCCAGCATGGCTCCCCACCGTCTTGTGGAAGGAACTATTGAATGCCTAGGATTCCTAAGCGTAAGAGACATAGAGGCACTAGGGTGCCTTAGACAGACCAGTGGGAAATCCTCTCTCTGTCTGCTACGTGTCACTAGTTGTGGGAACTCCAGTACTTGATCTCTTGGAATCCCTAGTTTCCTCATGAATAGCATGGAGTGATCATAATAATAAATAATTCTTATGTGTAAAACATTTAAAGTGTTGGCTGGCACTCAGTGAACACTGTGTAGGATTTACTGTTGGGAACATTTAACAGTCACTGAAGAGTTTCTCATTGCTTGTAACTAGGAGTGTGATTCTTTTTTTTTTTTCTTTTCCAAAAAAAGTTTTTCTTTTTAAAAGATTTATTTATGTGGCTGAGTATGGTGGTGCCTATCTTTAATCCCAGCACTTGGGAGGCAGCAACAGGTAGATAAGTTGAAGGACAGCCTGGTCTACATAGTGAGTTCTAGGACAACTAGGGCTACAAGAGAAACCCTGACTTAAAAAACAAAAGAAAAGAAAAAACAAACAAACAAACAAAAACCCCCAAGATTAATTTATGTGAATGAATGTTTGGTCTACATGCATGTATATGTACTATATATGTGTATAATGCAATGCCCAAGGAAGCCAGAAGAGGCCATCAGATCTGGAATTGGAGTTACAGGCAGTTATGAGGTGTCATATGAATGCTGGGAACTGAACTCAGGTCCTCTGGAGGACTAGCAAGTGCTCATAGCAGCTGAGCCATCTCTCCAGCACCTATTTTCATTCTTTTTAAGTATGTATGTATGTGTGGGTATGTGCACATATGCATGTGTGTATGCCTGTGGAGACCAGAGATGTTGAGTTCTGGAGCTGGAGTCACAGGCAGTCGTGAGCTGCTGGCAGCTGAACTCAGGTCTGCAAGAGCAGAATGTGCTTTTAACCACTGAGCCATCTGTCCAAGCCCCGTTTTCCTTCCCTTGTGGACATCCACTCCTCGGCCCCCAGTGGAGCCATCTAGTGGAGAGGGCAGCAAGTCAAACATCAAACCTTTCAGGTTTTACAGGTCTCAATTTCCACCCCAACTACCCAGCTCTCCTGTTGGAGTGTGGAGTGGCCACAGATGGGATGGAAATGATAAAAGAAGCTATGCTCTAATAAAACTTTATTTACAAAAACAGAAAGCAGGCCAGGTTTGTCCAAGCCATAGTTTGCCAACCCCTACTTGTACAAACACTGTTTCCCATCCTTTCTTTACCAGACTCCTCTGGCATAAAACTTGACTTTGGGTCTGAATGTTTGCCTACTCTAAGAGAAAATGACGAAGTGGGAATTTGCGGATTAAAACTGGGAAGAAATTCTTAGTCTATTTCCACTTGCTCATAGCAGTGATACAACACACAAAAAAAGCTAAAACGGAAGCTAGGAAATATCTGCACGGAAATCAACTTCCTTCTAGACGTTTAAGTATTTCTTCTGAGTTCCACCTTTTCTGTTGGCCCATCTTTGCTGCTAGCATGGTATATCCCATAGAACCCTGTTCCCAGATCTGCTTTACACTACCTCTCCTAAGAAACCTGCCGAGACCTGCTGTGGGACGGTCTGTATGTCAAATGTGTTGCTCTGATTGGTCAATAAATAAAACACTGATTGGCCAGTAGCCAGGCAGGAAGTATAGGTGGGACTAACAGAGAGGAGAATGGAGAGAACAGGAAGGCAGAGAAACACTGCCAGCCTGTGACAAGCAGCATGTGAAGACACCGGTAAGCCACGAGCCATGTGGCAAGGTATAGGTTTATAGAAATGGATTAATTTAAGATGTAAGATCTAGATAGCTAGAAGCCTGAGCCATTAGGCCAAACAGTTTAAATAATATAAACATCTGTGTGTTTATTTTATAAGTAGGCTGTCAGACTGCCAGGGCTTGGTGGAACCGGAGAGAAAACTCTCCAGCTACAGAGACCCCTGACATGCAGCTTCACTTTGCATACCCTGTGGTATTGTATTCCCCCAAATATTGTGCATGCTAATAAACTTATCTGGGGTCAGAGAACAGAAAAGCCACTAGATACTTAGGATAGGCAGTGGTAGCACATGCCTTTAATCCTAGCATTCCAGAGGCAGAAATCCATGTGTTCAAGGATACAGCCAAGCATGGTGACTCACGCCTTTAATCTCAGAAAGCAAGCCTTTAATCCCAGGGAGTGGTGGTAGAAAGCAGAAAGGTAAATAAGGAGTGAGGACCAGAAACTAGAAGCATTTGGCTGGTTAAGCATTCGGCCTGGTTAAGCATTTGGCCTGGTTAAGCATTTGGCTGGTTAAGCTTTCAGGCTTTGGAGCAATACAGTTCAGCTGAGATTCATTCTGGATGAGGACTCAGAGGCTTCCAGTCTGAGGAAACAAAACCAGCTGAGGAATTGGCAAGGTGAGATAGCTGTGGCTTGTTCTGTCTCTCTGATCTACCAGCATGGACCCCAATAACTGGCCTCAGGTTTGATTTTATTAATAAGAACTTTTAAGATTCCTGCTACAATACCCTGAACCTCCGCTCAGACACTGGTCTTAGTGAAATGGCAAAAACCCAAGTTCAAGGTCTGGGTCTGGGTTCTGTCACTAGCTAGCATCACATAGAATGGGCCACAGTGGTGCATACCACAGGGCTGGGTAGATGGAAGCAGGAGGACCAGAAGTTTAAAGTCATCCTCATTCGGCCTGGAATAAATGAGATTTTTTTTTTCTCTCACAAAAATAAAAAAAGAAGGAAAGTCAAGTCTGGGGTCTGGAGCCCTAGTTTATCCACCTTCAAAATGGGTTTAGAATGTTTTGACTTACTTGCCTCGTAGGTATTTTGAAAACACACATGGATTTGACTTGCCAGTTGCTCATGGAGTCCTGCATTCCATCTGATGGTCTACCACGGTTTCTCCTCATGCCTAACACAGAGCCCCCAGAAAGCTCGCGGCTTCTCTGGGTGATTGCCATTATTTTCTAGGGGTCATGGTGAATGGATCCTAGTGGTCTGTTCCCGGGATGCATTAATCTGGCATCTTATTATTAATTTTCTAGGCTGTGAGTGTCCCTGGACCTGTGACTCTTGCAGGAATTTCTCCTGTTTTAGTGTGGTGTGCACCCCTGAGGTTGGAGGATATCTAAGGATTGACGAGCTATGTCCCTGAAAGGATTAACATATTGCCCTGGTAGGGTTCAGGGAACAGAAAGATCACATTTGACTATCCTGAGGTGTTCTAGTCATCAGTGACAGGAGCTGGAGTGTGGAACATCCACTGAATGCAGAAAATTCCTCCATCCTACTCTTAGCCCTGCCCCGAGCATCAGGCCTGGCGGGTAGAAACGAATTGTGTGCTCGTATTGAGCCCTTACAGAATGCAAACAGCTGCCTCTCTGGCTATTTCCTGGTGCACCCCTAACAGACAGGACTGGTGATCATCTCCTATAGAGGCAAGGGCAAACCCAGACTCTACCACATGATGACCCATGCTCTGGACATTTCCAGGGCTTCGTTGCAGAGAAAAAAGTCAACTCCCATCAACCCTGCACTCAGGGGACCCGCATGAGTCAGCTGGTGAGCAGTTCATAGATCATATGAGAAGGGTACAGAGAAAGGCAGTGATGGACATTGACGATGCTACAGTCAGGGGCTGGCATAGAGTAGCCCAGCCCCAGATCTCCTATACACAGAATGGAGTCTCTCTAATCACTGTCACAGCCCTAGAAGGTGGCCAGTCCTGGAGGTCACTTTCACCAGTGGAGATGGTTTCCGATTGCTATTACTTGGTACATCCCACTTTTATTTAAAAATAGCAATGTTCCTGAGTAGGTCAGAAAAATCAATGGATCCATTTAAATCTCAAACAATACAAACCAAAAAAAAAAAAGAAAAGAAAAGAAAAGAAACGAGAAAAGAAGAGAAAAGAAAACTTACCTTGGAAAGCCATTTTCCCTATCCAACTAAATGTCAGTGATTTGAGGTCAGGGCTCAAAGAAAGAACTATGGGGAGGGTCTCCACAAGAGCACAGGGGAAGGAATTCGAAGAGAGTGGGGGCAGGAAGCTTAGCAGAGGCTAAGAACAGGAGAGTCCAGTCAAAGGGCTCCTGGAGACTGGGGAACTTCTGCCTGGATGTGGTGGGCCCAGTGAGACTTAAGACCCAGCGGGAAGGGAACAGATGATGCAGAGACCTGCAAGTCACTGAGACACTGTGGGAAGTTAAGTTGAGGAAAGGGGCTGGATTTAATGAACCAACTACACCACTACCATACCAACACAAGCATTCCTCCCAAGGCTCTGGCTTCGTGCTGTCCTTATCCCAAAATGCTACCGTTGTGGGTGGCTTGGTTTGGAGGGGCTCGAACTGACCCCCAGCCCTGACCCGCGCCACACAAGCGCTCCACCACTGAGCTGTGCCCCCAGCCCTGACCCACACAAGCACTCCACCACTGAGCTGTGCCCCCAGCCCTGACCCACACAAGCACTCCACCACTGAGCTGTGCCCCCAGCCCTGACCCACACAAGCACTCCACCACTGAGCTGTGCCCCCAGCCCTGACCCACACAAGCACTCCACCACTGAGCTGTGCCCCCAGCCCTGACCCACGACACACAAGCACTCCACCACTGAGCTGTGGCCCCCAGCCCTGACCCACACAAGCACTCCACCACTGAGCTCTGACCCCCAGCCCTGACCCACACAAGCACTCCACCACTGAGCTGTGCCCCCAGCCCTGACCCACACAAGCACTCCACCACTGAGCTGTGCCCCCCAGCCCTGACCCACACAAGCACTCCACCACTGAGCTGTGCCCCCCAGCCCTGACCCACACAAGCACTCCACCACTGAGCTGTGCCCCCCAGCCCTGACCCACACAAGCACTCCACCACTGAGCTGTGCCCCCAGCCCTGACCCACACAAGCACTCCACCACTGAGCTGTGCCCCCCAGCCCTGACCCACACAAGCACTCCACCACTGAGCTGTGCCCCCCAGCCCTGACCCACACAAGCACTCCACCACTGAGCTGTGCCCCCCAGCCCTTTTCTCAGATATAGTGAAGCTCACCAGGCATTAGGACTTCCTTCTTCCTGCAGTGTCTGTTCCTGGTTTTTATCCACTTTGTTTGAGTCCCTTCCCTTCCTTCCCTCCACTCCTGCCCTTCCCTTCCCCCTCCTCCCTGGACAACTCGTGTATCACAAATCTCCACTCATCATTTCTCATCTTTTCATAGAAAGAATTTTTACATTTTTAACATCTATTTTATTGTTTTTCAAACCGTATCACGTGACAGATCCCTGTCTTTGTTTACTATTCTAATTTCCATAGTGGCAGACTGGTATGTTGTAACATGTAATAAGATGTTAAAATAAATACAATATGAAAACTAAAAGCAACACAAAGTACTAAATCACCATGGAAACCATGTGACTTTCCTGGGTTTTCTTGAAGTGAAGCACCTTTGCCTCAGACACATTTGCATACTCAACAGATGCTTAGAGTCTAGAATGGAGAGGATCAAAATATCACGCAGGCCTGGAATGCTGAAAATGGAGCTGAAAGAAAAGAGAGCAAGCTGGCAGGCTCGTGAAGAGGAACGTGGTAAGGACAACAAGTCCTCGCCAGCAGACTCTGACAACAGCCGACTAAGGGGGATGCATTCTACCCAGCACAGTTCTCGCCATATGAGATGGTCCCAGAACCTTGTGCCAGCCAGGAGCGAACACTGAACACCGCGATCTTCTTCATTTGCATGCCATTACCCAGAATTCTCTGGGGCTTTTAAATTTTTCTTTTTTGAAGAATGTTGCTAACGTCAGAGCTCAGATACAAAAGCAAATTAATTTTAGATATGACAAGACCATCGATTCCACTTGCTAACAGGGTTCTTTGTTGAATTCTGGGTTTATAACAGCTGACGTCAATTAATTTGTTCAAATGGTCAGGCAGCTTCTGGAATATTGTCTAAACTGTTAAGCTCTGAGAGAGATAACTCAGAACGACCCATTTCTCCTTTAAAAGCCATAGTACATGTTAACTTTTTGTTGAGCTAAGTGGGTCAATTTTCCCATAATCAAAGATGGAGGCAGAAAGGGGTAGGTAGAAAAAGAGAACTCACAGGGCAGGTTACATCTTCACATATAGGAACTGTTGCTTGTCCTATATCCTTTCCATCAGTCTCTGGGCAGATAAGACATGAAATCAACATCATAGAGGGCAGTAGTCCTTCCCGGCTCCTTACAGGTTGTCACCTTTTCAGATTGCTGGGTAATAAAGTCAAAGAAATCCCAGCATCACAGATTCAGAGACTGTGACCTTCTGCAAGAATGTTGTATGTTGGGCAGCCTATGTCTGGAACGTGTCTGTTGCACATGTGTATCTGCTGAGTGTGGGTGACAGTGTGTGGGTAGGTGGGTGGACTAAGCTGTCTAACTCTGTATTGATGGTGTTTCAAATGTGTATGAAATGTCTGGGTGTGAGTGTGTGTCACTGAATGTGGAGTGTGTGCATGTGTGTGGATCTGTGGAAAGTGTGCCTACAAATGTAGAAATGTGTGTGGCAAACACAAAGGGATTAAGTCGCTCACTGTAGGTTGCACGTTTCTGGAATCCAAGGGCTGGACTAGAGACAACTTTCTTCTGTTTGGTTTGCAGTTTGGTCCAAAAAAGACTGCATTCCTAATTGAAAGACTTCTTACTGCTTGGTAAAAGCAAAGGCATCAGGGCTGCTCTCACAACTACTATCTTCATGTTGCACAAAGACCACCTCCCCACTTTCAAGTTAAAAATAAAACTGCTTAGGGTCCATTGACATGACTCAGGGGATAAAGGCTTTTGACAGCAAGCCTCAGTTCAGTCCCTGAGACTCACATAGTGGAAAAATCTCATAAATTTCCCTCTGATCTCCACATATGAGTTATGGCTTACATGCCACCAACCCCTCTACACACAGATAAATAAGAAAATGTAATAGTTTCTAATTTTTTTTTTTTCGAGACACAGTTTCTCCGTGTATCCCTGACTGTTCTGGAACTCTCTCTATAGACCAGGCTGGCCTCGAACTCACAGAGATCCACTTGCCTCTGCCTCCTGAGTGCTGTGTTAAAGGTGTGTACCACCACCGTCTGGCAAGTTTCTAATTTTTAAAAGACTGATTCTCTCTCTCTCTCTCTCTCTCTCTCTCTCTCTCTCTCTCTCTCTCTCTCTCTCTCTCTCTCTCTCTCTGTATGCCATGTGTGTTCAGGTGCTCACAGAAGCCAGAATTGGTCATCAGACCCGAGAGCTGGAGTGACAGGCCCCTGTGAGCTAGAGGTCTTCTACAAGAGAAGCACATATTTGACCAAGGAGTCTCTAGACACTAAATTTAGCAACTTTTGTTTTTGTGAGACAGCCTCTCAAACAACCAATTTTTAAAAAAATAAATGAATGGCCCAGGGAATAGGAGCTGACATGTGATCTCTTCCTTTCAAAACATGGCCTCTGCCATAGCTCCCCAAGTCAGTAGTCATCAGAACCAGTTGGGGAGATTTCTAAAACAGAGATTTCCATACAACACCCAGGAGCCCAGAATTCCTTAGAACATAGCAAGAGCTTATAGTACTGCAAGCTCACTGTGACTGTCATGCCCAAATTTGGGGACTACTGGCCTCCGGTATGCCAATCATGTCAAAATGTGTATTTTCTATGGTGTTTATTCCAGTGGCCTGTGCAAATACAATGTGCCTCATGTAGGGCAGAAGCTGGCTAACTCCTCCAAGGCATGTGTTATCTGTCTCTATCTTACACCCAACCCAACCTTCTTCAGATCTTTCTGGTTTGGTTTGGTTGTTGTTATTGAGACAGGGTCTCACTATGTAGCCCTGGCTGGACTGTAGCTTGCTATGTAGATCAGGCTGCCCTAGAATTCAGATATGTGGCTGCCTCTACCTCTTCTGATCCTTCTATTGAAAAAAAAATTATATGAAAATGTAAAAGTAACACCAAATGGCCATAAAATTTTTTCTTGGCATCTTCTGGGGGAAATCCTCAGGTCACCTTAAGAAGAGAGCTTTTCAGGACGTCCAGAGGCCAGTGGTGGAGCCCCTTCCAGGGAGACCAGTCTCCCCTGATGAACACAGCCTGTTTTGGCTGCTTGCTGGAAGGGCCTTAGGCGGTTCCCACACTCCGACTTACAGGTGGCTGAAAACCCACCAGCACCAAGGAAGAAAGGACAAAGACAAAGAGCTGAGAGGGGGGACAGTGAAGCCGGCCTCCCTGCTTCCCATCCAGCCTTCCGGCCCTAAGGATCCAGTTCTCTGAGCATCACTTTCTTTCTCTTTTCTCTGACCTTGAAGCAGCACAATGGAGCTGCGTTCCATTTGCCACTCTTCCTGGGAAGAAGAAGGGAGCAGAAGGTTCAGGACTCCTTGCATTTGAATCTCAGGAATGCAGAAGAAACAGCCTGCCTCCTGCCTTGGAGCTGAGCCCCTCTATTGAAATTTGACTCATCCTTGGTGGTTTATTGTGTTTTCTGCTCTCCTTCCTTGTGACACACAGGAGTAGGTGAGTAATGCTCTCTGCCAGGAGAGAAAAATAGATCCGCAAATGCCTTCCATTATGCTGAAGGCCTTGTCACCGGCTGTGGTGGCAGGGGGTGTGGTGACCATCCATCAGCACAGGGAGATTCAGAACATCTGACTCCCTCTGCTGAGGCTATTTGTGATTCTAAGAGCCCAAGCAAGGACAGAAAGCTGATAAACACAGAAGGCTAAGAGGCCTGCTGGAGTCTTGGGGAGGCAGAATGGTCAAGTCCTCAGCTGCAGGAGACCCCAAAGTCCCCCTGAAGGTGCAGTTAGACCTACTTCACGCTGCTTCACCTGGCCTGGCCCCTTCTCCGAGCTGTAAGGAGCAGAAACAGATAATATTTACTGAGTTCCTGTTACAGGCCAGGCACTGGGAGGAGGCTTCCTGTGTTGTCGTCTTATTCACACACACACAACACGATGTACAACCTTAGGAGAGAGAATATCCGCTTGGCTGAGTTCCGGTGTTTGACTAACGAGCACGTGAAGAGAAATCGCTTCATTTGTGTTTTTCTCTACACCATCAAGGTTCCATTCCAGAGATGGCACTCCTGACAGATGCACAGGCCCAGGCTGCCTCCGAGCACTTTAGTGACTACCAACAAGGAAAAGGGGTTGCCTCACTGTTAGCAAGGGGACAGAGTGCAGATAATAAATGATTGCTCTGGGATCACGAACCCCCACCCCCAGGGAACTTTGGGGGTTGGGTCTGGGGAGATGGCTCAGTAGGTCAAGTGTTGGCTGTCAGCATGAGGACCTGAGTTTGGATCCCCAGCTTCCACATCAAATCTGAGCGCTTTTGTAACTCCAGTGCAGGGTGGGTAGGAAAACAGAGACAGGTGAATCCCTGGGGGCTGGCCAGCAAGCCAGTCTAAGCCAAACAGCAAAGCTCTGGGGTTGGTTGTTTGTTTTTGTTTTGTTTTTCGAGACAGGGTTTCTCTGTGTAGTTTTGGTGTCTGTCCTGGATCTTGCTCTGTAGATCAGGCTGGCCTCAAACTCACAGAGATCCATGTGCCACCACTGCCAAAGCTCTGGTTTTAATGAGGACACCCTGTATCAAAAAATAAAGGGAGAAGTTATTGAAGAAGCCATTCCAATACAAAACCTCTGACCTCCACATGTACCCAAATGGGCAAATGCACCCCCCATACACATACACAGAAACTTGTTTTTATTTTGATGTTTTGTTTTTAAAGCAGGGTCTAAACTGGGTGGTAGTAGCACATGCCTTCAATTCCAGCACTCAGGAGGCAGAAGCAGATGGATCTATGAGTTCGAGGCCAGCCTAGTCTACAGAGGGAGTTCCAGAACAGTCACGGCTACACAGAGAAACCCTGTCTTACACTCTTCCCCCAACAAAACAATAACAGGGTCTGTAGCCCAGGTTGCCCTCAAACTCCTTATATAGCCAAGCATATAAGGACTTGTTTTGTCAAACTTCTGACCTTCCACTTCCCATCTCAAAAGCTGGGGTTACAGGGATTGTGCACCCTTGCTTGAGATGGAATCCAAGGCTTCATCCCTGCCAGGCAAGCACTCTACCAACGGAGCTACACCCCCAGCCCTTCCACAGAACAACAAACAAACTCCCCAAAGCCCCCATCATCTCTCAGACACCTAAAAATATACTTTAAGGGGCTGGAGAGATGGCTCAGTGGTTAACAGCACCGCCTGCTCTCCCAGAGGACCCAGGTTCATTTCCCAGCACCCACATGACAGCTCACAACTGTCTGTAACTCCAGTTCCAGGGGGCCTGACACCCATGGCAAAACACCAATGCACATCAAATAAAGTTTATATATATAAAGTTCTATTACACTAGAAACACCTTTTTGCCTTCTGGACCTGACCTACCCAGCTGGAGCCATGCTGGGAGAAAAATTAATGTTTGTCTCAGGGGTACTTTCTTATTCAGCTAATTGATTTTTTTTCCAGAATAACAATAACGCTTGAACATCAGAGCGCTAATTATCACCAGCTTTTTGTTTGCCCTGTCATTAATTCACAGCTGCCTTGCTGGGGACAGTGGGGCCACAGAGAAGTCAGTTGCAACCGTTAGTTTCTGAGAGGAGGGACAGGAAGGAGGCCGGACTCGGATTCTGCCAAGGTCAGGGAATGTCTCAGCTGCGTTTCATCAGCACACGTGGGAGAGACTACTGTGGAACGGACTGGGCCTCTCCCTCTACAGAGGAGATATGTCACGAAACATATTAAAGCCAGCACGTAGACAGCACGTTGGAGTGGGTGGGGCACTAAGATAGCATGCTGCAGTGGGGACAGGGCTCAGGGTTCAGCAATTATTTACAGTGTGTAATACTAGGTACATTCCCCGGTGCCTCAATACAAAATAAAATCAAGTCACATAAAAGCATGTCCTCAAAGAAAGCCCTATGCCTAGTAAGGAGGGACTGTCTCCAGGAAGACAGAAATGCTTTGGAATAGATAGAAGTGGTGAATGCATCATGCTGCCAATGTACTGGATCCCACGAGACGTTTACTTTTAAATGAGTAATTCTGTGTTATGCAAATTTCATTTCAATTCAAAGAAAATCTCATCACTTAAGACATGTGTTTCATTGTTTGTAAATTTAAACTAAGAAAACTGAAAATACCCCACTCTTGGAAAATGATGGCTAATCTCTGCCAGGAACCATCAGTGCATCCCAGACTTAAGGACTCCGCAGGGCCTGGCCAGGAAGTCTTCTGAGATCCACAAGCTGCCTTCCTGGGCTCTCTTCTTGCACATGGCTGTTATCTTCAACCTTCCACCAAGCAGGACCCTATCAGGGTTATCTTGCCAAAGGTCATGATTAGGTCTCTATCCTCCTCTTAGCCAACCAGTGAGCAATATTCCCTCTGGGTAACAACTCCCTTGTTCTGGATACACATCTGGGCTTTTGTGACACCATAGCAGTCTGTTTTTCTTCCTTCCTCATGGGCCCTTTGTGGGCAGTTTTCCTGTCCTGAAGCTGTTTTCTAATAATCACCCAGAGGCTTAATATTAATTACAAATGCTCAGCCAATAGCTCGGGCTTATTACTAAATAGCTCTTACATTTTAAGTTAACCCATATTCCTTATCTATGCTCTGCCACGTGTCGGTACCTTTAATAGCATGGCACATTCACCTCTTGCTCCCTCTGAGTCTGGCTAGTGACTCCAGATTCCACCCTTCTTCCTCCCAGCATTCTCCTAGTCTGGCTCTCCTGCCTAACTTTATCCTGTTCAGCTATTGGCCAGTCAGCTTCTTTATTAAACCACTCATAGTGGCATATATTCACAGTGTATAGGAATATTACATTTCCCCCTTTTTGTCTAATTAAAAAGGAAGGTTTTAACCACAACATAGTAAAACTATATATAACAAGATAGTTATATAAGAATTACAGTTACAATATCCAGCCCATTTGCATTTGGCAAATTTAGAGAAAAAACTCTCTTATCTTGGTGGAGATACCAGGGATTGAATCTGGGGCCCACAGCCCTTCCTCATTCTTCTTCTCTTCTTTTCAGAATGGGCAGTACTCAGGGCTCTGTAACTGTATCCCCTCTGCCCTTTAACTGGGTAACCTCATTCCATCCATCTCTATCTCTGTCTATGCCTTCCAAATAAGCAGTACTAGACTAAACACCACCCCTGTACTCCAGGCATGCTCTGTCCTATGGCCATTTGTCATCTCGGCTTGGATGTCTCACACGGCTGAGAGAGATAGTATGAATTCCTTCCTACCCCAGCGAGGGCCTTCTCATTTTGTAAATGACATTGGTACTCATTTAACTGCTCAGGCTAAAATTGAGTCATGTTTGAATCATCTCCTTCCTCACACCTCACTTCTAACCCATAGTCCCTCCCATTTCCTTTGCTCCAGTGTGTCCTGAACACATCCATCTGTCCTGTCCCAGCTCTGGTCCATCATGTCTTTTTTTTTTTTTTTTTTTTGGTTTTTTGAGACAGGGTTTCTCTGCGTAGCTTTGCGCCTTTCCTGGAGCTCACTTGGTAGCCCAGGCTGGCCTCGAACTCACAGAGATCTGCCTAGCTCTGCCTCCCGAGTGCTGGGATTAAAGGCGTGCGCCACCACTGCCGGGCATTGGTCCACCATGTCTTACCACCTCTCCCAAGCCCTCCCCTGCTCCCGTCCCCGTCTTCAGTGCAACCCTCACCTTCTGGCCCGGCTCATGCTTCCAGAGATAACCGAGGTCCTCGCCACACACTGAGGACCCACTGCGTTCAGAGTTCTCTCGACTCTCACAGCATCTAGGTGACCTCCTCTGCAGACCCTCGCCTGGTCTCTCTCCTTGTCTCCTCATTCACGGTGCTGTAGTCACAGGGCTTCTCTCTGTGCCCTACTCAGTCTGCTCTTGTTCCTGCTTTGGAGTCTTCCGTCTGCTTGGGGTGCCCTGCCCGTTTGAACAGCTGTCTCTTCTCGTCACATGGCTACAGCCCCAACTTAAACTCACTTCCATAGAGAAAACCTCCCTGCTTTGACAGGTGTCTCTGGTCAATCATTTGTTTGTTTGAAAATTTATTTATTTTTATTCTATTTATATGACTGTTTTTGCCTGGATATATCTCTGTGCACCATGTGTACATCCCTGAAAGTCAAAAGAGGGCATCAGATCTCCTGGAACTAGAGTTACAGATGGTTGTGAGCTGACATGCACATGCAGGGAATTGAACCCAGGACCTCCAGGAGAACAGCAAGCACTCTTAACCACTGAGCCTTGTCTCCAGCTCCTCCTCATCAATCTTGATAGCTCATTCTCAGATCTAAATCTTTCCTATGAATTTACTGCTGACTTGTAAATGACAGTCTTCTCCTACTGAAATATAAGTTCCTTGAGGGCAGGGACCCTCCTCTCTGCCAAGCTCGGGCCAGCATCTTGTAGCAAAAAAGCACTGTAAAGCGGACAAGCTGGACTTTAACAACTCTGAGATGGAAAAACATCTGTGTGGTGTGTCACACAAGGTTTATCAGACACCTACTCTTGTAGAGGTCACCTTTTTCAGGCTCCTTTCCGTCAGCTGACGCTGAGTTTTATGACAAGAGCGGGCTATCAGGACCAGGTCAAAGACCTTGGCTTCTCCAGTGCCTAGGCTTCACAGCTGGACCTTAGCCAGTGCCTTGCACCATTGTTGATCTCTCCTTCCGGCCCTGCTCCTTGGAATCTGCTCTCTGGTCCACCAGACCTGCCTTCACTTCATAGGCTCACTTCCCAGGTGAGTCTTCCTTCATCCCAGTGGTGAACACTTTCCTATCTGCTGTTCCTTGGAAATGTGACAAGCGGGCCCTCCCATCTCTTATGCAAACAGTATGTGGTAGAGTGATATTAAATAAGAGTCATAAGTAGGACCTGGAGAGATGGCTCAGAGGTTAAGAGCACTGCTTGCTCTTCCAAAGGTCCTGAGTTCAATTCCCAGCAACCACATGGTGGCTCACAACCATCTGTAATGAGATCTGGTGCCTTCTTCTGGCCTGTGGGGATATGTACAGACAGAACAATGTATACATAATAAATAAATAAATCTTTAAAAAAAAAAAAAAGAGCACTGACTGCTCTCCCAGAGGACCTGGGTTCAATTCCTAGCACCCACATGACAGCTCACAACTGTCTGTAACTCCAGTTCCAGGGTACCAGACACCCATGGCAAAATACCAATGCACATAAAATAAAAATAAAAAAGTTAAAAAAAAATTAAAAAGAGTCCCAAGTACAGTTCTCCCTAAGGGAGATCATCACTTAGTTTAAGGGGGGACTGGATGATCTTTAAGTAGAAGGCATCTTCATGCTGGCGGCTTTCCTGCAGCTGGAAGACCTGAGCATGAGTTGGGCCTATCACTCCTGATAGCTTCACATGGACTCAAATATCAACACTGACTGGCCAATAGTTTCCTTTGCTCCCAGTGTCACTCATTTATTAAATCTGAGGTTTTCCAGAGTCAGGTGTAGTAGTAGCATAAGCCTGTAATCCCAGTACTTAAGAAACAGAGGCAGGAAAATTAGGAGTTCAAGACCAGCCTTGGCTACATAGTGAGTTAAAGGCCAACCTCATTGACATGACCCTGTCTCAAAACATTAAAATAACATAAGTGAAGTAAAAAGAAACAAAGTTTTTTTTAACTCTTTCATGTTGTGGCCCCCAATCTGTTCCACAGTTCCTTGTCTTAGGTCTGGGAACAGAGATGTTGCCTCAGGCACACTGTAGCTTTTCCTGAGTCATAAACTCAGGAGACAAAGTTTTCTTCAAGCTCTCAGTTGCCATTTCCTTTTTCTTTGACTAAAGAAAGTTATCCTGATAGTCAGGGGAATTCCTGAACAGCGAGCCTGTGGCCCGAGGGTTCCTATTCTAACCTCTCATACTGGTGGGACCTACTTGTAATTGGAGAGACATAAACTTATCTATCTAGAGAAGTTGCTAATCTGACCTTCAAGAGAAGTTTTATTCTCACAAGAACATAGAATCTACAGGGACGGGGACCTTATTCAGTCAATACGATAGCCTCAGTCCTCAGTATACTGACACACTCAATGACTGAATTCATTCATTCATTCATTCATTCATTCATTCATTCATTCATTCATTCATGTCTTTCTCAAGCAGAACACTTTCAGTTAACACCTGAAATAAGAGGAATGGGAGAAAAGGTAGCCAGGAAGACATTTTGGCTACAAGTAACAGGACTAATGTAATCAACTTGGCATTAGCACCTACAAAAAGACAGCCAAATTTAGACAGCCCAGGTGTTTGCTCAAGTCACCATTTAGGACCCGTATGGTGATATTTTATTTGTGCTGAAATGTGATTTTATTTGTATGTTAATAAATAAAGTTGCCTGGAGATCATTAAGCAGAAGTCTGGCAGTGGTAGTACATGCCCTTAATCCGATCACATGGCAGGCAGAGTCTCTGTGTGTTCAAGGACACAGCCAGCATGGTGACCCCAGTACCAACCACAGAGGCCTGGAGGTCTGTATGGATAAGCAGTGATGAGGAAGTCATGTGGTTGGGTTTAGAGCCAATGAGAAGACAGAACAGGAAGTCAATAAAAAGGCAGGACACAGGAAGAAGGTCTCTCTCTGAGGGGAAGGACAGCAGCAAGTGGTAAGATAAGGTGGTCTTAGCTCTTGGCTACTGGTCTGATCTCTGGGCTTTTAACTCTTTATTTGGCTCTGTGTTTCTTATTTAATAAGACCGTTTAGAATTACATCTAGAGATCCAGGTTGGTTTGTTTGGCATGTCTGTAGTTAAGTAGGGTGATCCACCCGGTGACAGAAAAGCAGTGGTTCTCCTCCCGGTGGGTAGTCCAAATCACTCTCCGGAGTGATGGGGGCTGGACATTCGTGGTTTGGAAGAGCCACACTGGGGTTCTGCTGCCAGCTAGGCAGCACCATCCAATGGGTGTGCACGTGGGAGCTAGTACAGTCCCTGAAACATCTACAGCAAATCTCAATGAAGAGATTTTGAGAGATGTTCAAGGAGTTCAGAGGAAAAGCTCCCCACTGGGCAAATACAGAGGAAGGAGCTTGGAGACGGCGGGACCGCAGAAGTGAGCAAGACACAGGGGAGTGTGTCGCCAGAAAGACACAGTATGAGTAGGGAGGGAAGAGATGGAACGTTTGTCACATTCCTCTGTTATCTGTGTCAGAGGACGAGCTGATCTCTGGCTCGTTGGCATATTAGTTCATGGGAAAGGGAAGTTTGTTCATCTTGAACCAACAACTAGAGAAACTGAGGTTCATTTCCAGAGCCCAGTGACTCAGCATTCTCTGAGATTCCTGACGCTTTGGTGAAACTGTTCACTAAGCTTCCTCTTTGAGCACAAGGGGGTTTTAAAAGGCAACCCGGGGCTTTCACACACCCATGTTTCTAAAATCCCATCCACTGAGTGGAAAAACCCCGTGAGGTTACCTCTGCATGCTACCCAATCACTTCTCAGACTAGGAGGCATGACCAACAAAGATAAACAGTCAAAACCAGAAGGCTACAGAAGTGATTAGGAAGGATGCTGGGAACAACCTGAGAGTGTGGGGCATTGGTACATCGTTAGTGCCTGGATTCCACTTTAGGATTCAGTTAGTTCAGACTCGGATCAGAGATCCCATCAGTGAGTGAGCATGCCAACCACCAGGCAGGGACCAGCTTTGCCGATAACACTGAAAGTGATTCATGTCAGCTAGGCTGGGACAAATGTCACCCACTCATTTTGATGGATGCGCCCCATTCATAGAAATATGTGGACAGATATTGATTTTTTGAGCTCCACCATTACTCACTGTTCTTGGCAACTGACTTCCGTCCTTGGCTTAGCTGTGTTGGTGCTACTGTGGCAGATAATAAATTGCAGGTTAGTGAACCACGAAGGGGTCTGCCTGCAGCTAAGAAAGACAAGAGTGACAACCGGCACTCCGTGTGTGGCATGGGCTGGACTTGATAGAGCAGTAGTTCTCAACCTGTGGGTCGTGACCCCTGTGGGTTGTTGAATGCTCAGGGGTCACCTAAGACCATCTGCATATCAGATTTTTACATTATGATTCATAACAGCAGCAAAGTTACTACTAGAATAAGTTTGTGGTTGGGGGTCACCACAACATGAGGAGCTGTATTCAAGAGTCACAGCATTAGGAAGGTTGAGAACCACTGACCTAGAGGAATAGAGTCTCTCCCACATTTCAAGATCCTTGCTTGCATTATGTATGAAGTAAGAACTCTTAGTCAAAAGGAAACTACAGAGAGCACTGGAGGGACAATTAGCTTCGGAAATAAAAAGAAACCATGTGAGTATCTTTCAAGTAAGGGACATAACCTAATCTCTGTGAGAGTCGGCTGTCATCGGGAGGAAGTGGGAAAGAAGGGAAGGAACTGAAGAAATTCCTAAGCACATGTGCAAGGCTCCCCTCTCTAGGCTGCAGGTCCAGGTTCTTTTCTGGTTTTCTCACCTGGGCATTTTGATCTGGGAAGGATTATGGTAGCAGAAGTTAGTGGCTAAGAACTGGAGAGGTTCCTTCTGGGGGCCAGTTCCATCTCTGTTAGACTCACACATTCAGCAAACTCCATCACCTTCTGTCTGCCATGTTTGGAAGCACCACAGATGAACACGACCTAAAGGAACACCACTGGAGAGGGTAACAGAACACCAGACACAGCAGGAGCGAGCAAGTGAGGGACATCACAGCCTCAGCCAAGAGGGGCAGCGAGGACACGGACTCCCAGGGTGGCACCTCGGGAGTACTTTCCAAAATGACATGATTCTTGAGCTGAGGGGTGAGTACAGATTAGTCAGAAAAACAAGGGGAAAAGAAAAGCTGATCAACATTAGCACAGCCACAGAGGGTGACACTAAGAAGCCCAGGGGTGTGGCTGAGGCTGGGAGTATTGGCAGGGCTGAGCTGGAAGGACCTTCCATGGCACACTAAACTGCCAAAACTTAAGTCTGTTTTTGCTTCTAGAATTTCTTTTCTTTTTTTAAGTTCTGATCTTCTGCAGAAGTTCCCTTGTTCAGTAGCGATGAACATAGTTTCATTCATGTTTTTGAGCAGAGCTGCTGTGGCTATTTTATTTATTTACTTATTTATTTGGTTTTTCAAGACAGGGTTTCTCTGTGTGGCACTGGCTGTCCTGGATCTCACTCTGTAAACCAGGCTGGCCTCAAATTCATAGAGACCTTCCTGCCTCTGTTTTCCAAGGGCCGGGATTAAAGGTATGCACCTTCACCATCTGGTTTACTGTAGTTACTTTAAAATAATTCTAAGGCAGGCGGTGGTGGTGCACACCTTTAATCCCAGCACTTGGGAGGCAGAGCCAGATGGATCTCTGTGAGTTTGAGACCAGTCAGGTCTCCAGAGTGAGTTCCATGACAGCCAGGGCTACACAGGGAAACTCTGTCTCAAAAAACAAACAAACAAAACAACAACAACAAAAACAAAACAAAACAAAAAGATTGTGATCTCCACATCATGATTAATATATAGACTACAGTTTCCTTTAACATTCTTCTGAAGAGCTTCAAATTTGTTTTACTGAACAGTTAATGTTGGGATCAGGTGATGTCTGACTCTAAGTTACTCCATATTATACACACAGTGGTTTTTCAGGCTGTGCCCTGCCCTAAGAGGCTCCATTTTACAAGCAGCTTTTTGTAGCTAGAGTTTTCCTGCTTTGCCCACAGTCAGGACAAATCTTTGTCACCCGCCAGTCCCACAGCCGCTCAGACCCAACCAAGTAAACACAGAGACTTATATTGCTTACAAACTGTATGGCCGTGGCAGGCTTCTTGCTAACTGTTCTTTTAGCTTAAATTAATCTATTTCCATAAATCTATACCTTGCCACGTGGCTGGTGGCTTACCGGCGTCTTCACATGCTGCTGGTCATGGCAGCGGCTGCAGTGTCTCTCCGCCTCAGCCTTCCGCTTCCCAGAATTCTCCTCTCTCCTTGTCCTACCTACTTCCTGCCTGGCCACTGGCCAATCAGTGGCTTATTTATTGACCAATCAGAGCAATTTGACATACAGACCATCCCACAGCAGCTTTTGATTCCACTTTGAGTGAGCAAGGCGACTGAATTCCTAGGTGAAGCCAGAAATTGTACCATCTGTCATGTGCCGCCAAGCAGGCACAGGGTGATTGATCAGTGACTCATTCCTGGGAGTAGAAAGGGAGCCACCAGATGAACTGAGATTGTAGGCACACCATGAGTCTATTAAAATCATATTTTGAAACTTATTGGAAGTGACACCAAGAAAAGTGTTAGTAACTCCATCACCTGGGCCCCATAAAGTGACAGACACCTAACCTTGCAACAGCAGATCCCACGCCAACCCACCACCTGACATAGCTATGTGCAAACCAAGGACGGAGGACTCCTGACTGTCTCCGGGGCTTCGGCTCAGCTCACTCTCCCACCGTGGACATGCACTATTCAACTGCTGACCAGCCACCTGTTTGCCTATCTGAACCTCACCAGCCATCTCTGGCTCCAGGCCCTGCCTTTACTTCACATGTCAACTCCCTGTTTCTTATCTGTCTACTCTTCGATTTCTTGGGATTATTTTCTCCTCCAGAGTTCACTGTTGTTATCTGCAGAAAAGTTAAACCAGTATGAGCCACTCTGTTGTTAACAAACATAGGATTCCAGGTTCTCAATAAATATTTGTTGGATAAATTCAATCCTACTTTATATTTCTACTTACTTCTAGTAGCTACCACACACTTAATCTAGCCAGGACTAAGCTAAACCTTGGATTGTCTCTCTTTCTCCTACTTCCCACTTCCAGCATACCTGCTCTTCCTCAAGTATCTTTCTATCTGTCTGTATCCGTCCATCCATCTGTCCATCCACCCACCATCCATCTACCATCTTCCCCATGTGCTCTGACTTCCATTTGATCACAGGCCTTTCAAAACTGACCTATCAGAAGCCAGCACTCTTACCTCCCAGCTTTGCATGGGCTGACCTTCCTGCACAGGCTGGCCCTTCACCAGCAGCCACTTGGCTCTTAATTCTTACCCAAGTCTCATCCCCAGTCATTGTTTGGATGAGACTTTCCTATTTGCTATAAAATGAATATAGCCTATTTGCTCCTTTTCTACAACCTCTCCCTCTCTTACTACAGTTTCATTTTTCTCTATGACACTTGTTTGCTAATGATTACAGACCTGTTTTTAAAACTTTTGGTTTCTCCCCTCATGAAGTGTAAGATCTCTGAGATATGGCCTTTCCAACGCTGTGCCTCAGACCTGAGAAAAGAGCAGAGCTTAGGTGTTCAGTAAGTATTTTTTTTATTAAATGACCTTTTATTAAATTTTATTTTATTAAATAACCTTTAAGGTTAGCACTCTCAAGGCAGATAGATCTCTGTGAGTTCAAGGCTACCATAATCTACATAGCAAGTTCTAGGCCAACCAGGGATATATATATATATATCGAGAGAGAGAGAGAGAGAGAGAGAGAGAGAGAGAGAGAGAGAGAGAGAGAGAGAAATCTTGTCTAAGAAAGAAGGGATGGGAAGAGAGACAGACAGAAAGATAGAGAGATAGACAGACAGAGAGACAGGCAGACAGAGACAGAGACCCCTGGTGAGGGAGGAAAAAGGTCTTTTTTTCCCCTGAGACAGTCCCTATGTAACAGCCATGGCTGTTCCAGAACTCATGCTATAGACCAGGCTGGCCTCGAACTCACAGAGCTCCACCTGCCTCTGCCTCCTGAGTGCTGGGATTAAAGGTGTGCGCCACCAACACCCAGTGGAACTAGGTCTTATAATATGGACAGAAGCCCCACAGCCAAAGGTCTAGGAGAGATTAATGTCACAGAAACCACAATCCAAAAGGAAGATGTAAAATATTCAGAACATTGGCCGAGGTGGCTTTCTGCAGTGGCTTTCTGCCGTGGGGAGTTAAGTGAACTGGTGACTTTGAGTGTGACATTATTTTGGTGATGCAGCAGAAGAAGCCAGACCACAGCTGGCTATGAAGTGACGTCCGGCAGGAACTTAGAGTCAGAGGCTGGAAGAAAGGGTGAGATAGGAGTCAAGGCTGAAGCCCTGAGAACACACTGAGTAGAGGCAAGACTGGATGTGATGAGCTCAGAGGAGAGTTCGGGTTTTGACTCTGAGGCAAAAAGGAGAGAATAGGGCTCAGCCTGCTTGCTGCAGTCAGGGCTGCTACATACGGCTGTCCTGACTATGTCCTGTAGGCCACCTCCTGACCAACAGGAGCCTTCTGTCCTCAAGTCACAGGACCTGGAGCAGAGTGTGGTTGTCTACTGTAGTACATACAGCATATGGGGTGGGGACATCTGCTGGAGGGGTGCCTTTTCCTACAATCTAGGGAAAGGCTTTATTTAGAACTCACATGTTTTAGGTAAATAACGATGAAGATTCTAGTAAGATAGTCCTCCTCTTAAACATGCTAGGCAGATGTATGTGCACAAGGGTACACACACTCCCTGTGCATGTTAGGCAGTTGTATGTACACACACACACACCCCTTGTGCGTGTTAGGCAGATGTACGGACATGCACTCACACATATACCTGTGAGAGGCAGAGTGAAAAGCTGCCTGTATTGCCGTCTCCCTGTCCCATGTCCATTCATTTCCCTGGAGACAGCCACTATTCCAAATTCGGGAGTTTTCGTTCTCATGCTTAGTCTTTTACTTTCATTAGAATATAAATTACTATTGCATGACTTTACACACGTGGTCTCTTACTGCATGCATTCCCCTGCAATTGGTCTTTATGCTGAACACTGTTGACATTTAACTACGTTGATAAATGAGCCTCTGGTTTATTCATTTTCATTCATTTTGGTATCAAGAAGACAGTGAATAAATACACCACACCTTCTCTTCTATTCTTCTGAAGACATCACTCAGGCTGTTTGTTTTTAAAATCAAGAGAGTAATAAGTTCTATGAGCCTCCTTATTACATAGACAAGAATGTTGTAGAGTACAATTTCTGGGTCCCTTCAGCTTCACTAGTTAATATCAACATGCTCTCTAGAGCCCCATGTAGCAGGAATCTTAAAAGTTCTTATTAATAAAAGCAAACCCGAGGCCAGTTATTGGGGTCAATGCTGGTAGATCAGAGAGATAGAACAAGCCACAGCTATCTCACCTTGCCAATTCCTCAGCTGGTCCTGTTTCCTCAGACTGGAAGCCTCTGAGTCCTCATCCAGAATGGGTCTCAGCTGAATTACTGCTCAAAAGCCTGAATGCTTAACCAGCCAAAATCTTCTAGTTTCTGGTCCTCACGCCTTATATATCTTTTTGCTTTCTACCACCACTCCCTGGGATTAAAGGCTGGCTTTCTGGGATTAAAGGCGTGTGTCACCATGCTTGGCTATTTCCAATGTGGCCTTGAACTCACAGAGATCCAGAGGGATTTCTATCTCTGGAATGCTAGGATTAAAGGTGTGAGTGCCACCATTTTCTAGCCTTTGTATCTAGTGGCTGTCTGTTCTCTGACCCCAGATAAATTTATTAGAGTTCACAATATTTTGGGGAGCACAAAACCACCACAGCCCCATGTACTCTCATTAGGGTCTGTATGTTGCCATTCATACCTTCTCCCATTTGGAGGATGATATTTTGGCTGGAATGGCATTGATTATGTATAAATTTGAGTATTTTTTCATGTTTTTTGGCCATTTGAGGTTCTTATTGTTATATAAAAAATTTAAATTAACACTATTATGGTTAGCAAAATTTTTGAGACAGCAACTCACTATGTAGACCAGGCTGGTCTCAAACTCATAGAGATCCATGTGCCTCTCCCTCCATAGTACTGGGATTAAAGGTGTGTACCAGCATGCCTGGCCTACAGTTAGTAATTTTTATTACAAATATATTCTCATGATTCTGACTTGTCTTCAACAATCTGTTTTTTATGTGTGTGTGTGTGTGTGTGTGTGTGTGTGGTGTCATGTGGTATGATGTGTGTGCATGTGCACTGGGTTATTCTCTTGACACAGGGACTCTGGAGCTCACAGGTTTTCAGCTAAGCTGGTGGCCAGCAAGTCCCAGCGATCTGACCTCTTGCTTTCCTCCCTCGCCTCCACTGCTGGGGTTACAGATGTGTGTGGCCATGTGGACGCTGGAGATCTGAACTTGGGGCTTCATTCTTGACAGTGAGCACTTTTACCCACTGAGCCTTCTCTCCAGCCTTCCTCAGTCTGTTCTTGCTGCTACCTAACTCAACAATACAGACTTGGAGATTTACAAAGGGTGACAGTGTATTAACCCCACGGTTCTGGAGCGTGGGAGGGCCGACTTCAAGGGCCTGAGTAGGTGCTGGTCTTAGTGGGATTCTGCAGAATCCTGATGCGAAACAAAGCATCACATGGTAAGAAGGGCTCATCCAATGGAGAGGGCCAAACTGGCTTCTACAACAGACCAAGTGGAGAGAGAACTCAGTAGTTCATTAATTCACAAGGGTAGAATCCTCACAACCTAATCATTGTCCAAGGTTCATCTGGCCCCACACAGTGCGAATTGAATGTCAACACAAGTTTTGGTGGGGGCATTCAAACCAAACCAGTCATGTACCACACCAGTCATGTTTTTTCAACATTTTTTTGTCTGTTTTGTTTTTCAAGACAGGGTTTCTCTGTGTAGTTTTGGTTCCTGTCCTGGATCTCGCTCTTTAGACCAGGTTGGCCTCGAACTCACAGGGGCTGAGAGAATGGAGTGTGATTACTACCCCACAGATGAGGCGTAGAGGGGCCTGCTTCTACTACTGATAACTGAGTGTGCTTGTAATAAATGTAAATGCCCAAGGGAGCAGAGTGGGAACTCAAGCTTTGAAGCTCAGTGCACTGGATTCCTTGTCCATCTAAATTTCAAGACATTCTTCCAGGCATATGAGGTAGAATACACATCAGAGGCAAAGGTAGGAAGACACAAAGGGACAGGGTAGGCTTGCAAATGGAGTACACGGCCTGTGTGTGCTAAACCCATGGCCACATCACTGATGGCCTATGTGCTGGGCTCACAAACTGTGATATAACAGGTGCAAGCATGTCTCGAACAGGTGTTTCCAGAAGGTCAATCTGACAACCAAATGTGGAGGACACACCATCAGGCCAAGTGGGAAAGGCTGATGGCCTATCGTGGAGCACAGGAGAAGGGATGCATGCAAGAGACCTTTAGGGCTCACTAGAGTCGTGGGGGCAGTCCCCTCTGCTGAAATTGGAAAAAGAGAAATCAGGAAAAGTATCATTGGTAACAGGACAGAAGGGAAGCCAAAGACAGACAAAAGTTTTAGAGTCTTTTAAATAAATGGTCAGTCATACATTTACTACCTGCCAAGAAGGTGCTTTCAGACAAAGTTGATTGCTCCCCACCCTTTAAAACATAAAACTCACTCTCACAGCCTTTGGTATGCTAGAGGAAGTGATCACCACCATAGACTGGGTGTGATGGCACATGTATTTAATCTCAGCACCCAGTCAGGCAGAGGCAGGGGGGTCTCTGGAGTTCAAAGCCAGCTTGGTCTACATAGTGAGTTCCAGGCCAGCCAGGGCTACACATCAAGGCTCCTTCTCAAAAGAACAAAACAAAGCAAAGATGGCAAGCACCAATTATGTTTAAAAATAAGAAAATCCTTCAACAGAGGAAATGCTTAATTTTCGTAGCTGAGGTGCTTATACACAAGCAAGCTCCTCTACTGCACAGCCACAGACCAGAGACCGCTGTGAACCAAACAGCGTCATCGGCAGGAGCTGACAGCCATTCCCCATCAGCTTGAACTCAAGGAAACATGACAAAAGGAGATGTCTTTCACAATTTCTTTTTTTAAAAAAAGATTTAGTCCTTTAATTATATGAATGGGGGTATGTGCACATAAGTGCAGGTGCCAGGTAGAGGGCATCAGGGTATACATGGTTGTGAGCTGCCCACCATGGGTGCAGGGGAACTGAACTCAGGTCCTCTACAGGAGATATGACTCATAGGTGTTAAATGTACTAGATGTATTAGGGTCTCAAAGTGAGCCACGTTTCACATACACACATTTCTCTGTGTAGCCTTGGTTTCTCTGTGTAGCCCTGGCTGTTCTGGAACTCATTAGACCAGACAGGCCTTGAACTCAGAGATCTGCCTACTTCTGCTTCTGTGCCGGGATTAAAGGTGTTTGCCACCACTGCCTGGTTCCTGTGTATATTTTAACAACGCAAAGGTATGAACCATACATGGTGATCTGAAAGGTTTCATGAAAGAATTCATAAATGCATTGAAGGATCACAACAAGCACACATAAAAACCTGTGTATTAAACTACAATCAGAGATGAGTACAGGTAGTGTGTAGTCCTTCATCATTTGGTTACTTGTTTATTATTATTATTGGGCCATAGTTAGTATAGTTATTTACTTTTCTTTCCTCGTCTTCCTCCAGACCTCTCTTTGGTAATGTTTCTGCACCATGGCTTCATCACTGTTAAAAAATAAAAATTAAAAAAAAATATATCAGTATCAGATATAGATGTCTGGATCCTGACTGCCACCTAGTGGAATTTTTGAGTATTAATGTACCCATAATTGTTTTATTTTCACCAAAATAGCTAAATATGGCCATATCAAATTATGGGCTACTGATCTCTAAAGAGTGAAACTCTGGAGCTCATTTTGGTTTTTGTAAATATCAGAGTTTCTATGGTCTTGGGAGACTGCTTAGTGCGGTGGTTCTCAACCTTCATATGCTGCGACTCTTTAATACAGTTCCTCATGTTGTAGTGACCCCAACCATAAAATTATTTTCATTGCTACTTTATAACTGTAATCTTGCTACTGTTATGAATGGTAATGTAAATATATGCTATGTGACCCAAAGGTTGAGAACTGCTTGCCTAGTGGGCAAATCATTTGTCATGAAAATACAATGGCCAGAATTCAGATTCCTAGAACCTATGTGGAGCTGGGCATGGTAGCAAATCTTCAATCCCAATGCTTCCCTAACAAGATGGGAGACCAGGACAGGAAAATGTTGGAAATTATCAAGCCAGCCAGGAAGACTGGTGCTTCGAAGTGAACAAAAGACTGTCTCAAACATAGCGGGAGACCGGGACTATCGCCTGAGGCCTTTCTGATCTCCACATGTATGCTATGCCTCGTGTGCCTCCCTTTCCACCCAAACACACACACTCAAACACTCAAGCGTGTGCGCACACACACAAATTAAAAAACAAAAGTCAAGTGGCTCCTTTTTCCCTTTCTATGTGAGAAAGCATATCCACTGTCACTTGTGGTTGATCAGTTCAAATAATTCTAAAAAATTGATTGTCCTGTTATATATCATGCAGTAAAAATTATGTGAAGTATTTTTCCCTTTTGTCTTTGTTCTAAGAGAAATAAGCTATAGCAGAGGAATACAGTGACTCCACCTTCAAAGGCCATCTTAAGGAGCTGGAGATGGCTCCGCGGTTAAGAGCACTAGGTGCTCTTCCAGAGGCCTGGGGTTCAATTCCTAGCCCCCACACAGACAGCTTATAAGTATCTGTAATTCAAGTCCCAGGGGATCCAACGCCCTCTCTGGTATCCATGGGCAGTGTATGCAGATGGTAGGGACACATGCAAGCAGAACACCCGTACACATTAAAAAAACAAAGACCACTTTAAGACCACTGCCACGGCTACAGCAGAAAGCCACAGAGCCCCAGCATACAGCAGTGGGCCAGTGAGGCCCACCTGGCTCTCCTGCCTGAGTGCAAGGCTAAGTAACGCTTTACCGGCTTACTCATGCTTTTCTTCCCACTCTTTGCATCTTTCTTGCTATGTCTGACGCATCCTTTTGTGAGAGCCAAAGTTACATTTGAAGTTTTAATTACTATGCCTTAGAGATTCATGAAACAAAAATGTTTCTGATCTGCAAGCCCCTTGCCCAAGGAAAGATAGATCTTTAAGGTGGTATTGTGTTCCCCAAAATACTGTGCACCCTAATAAACTTATCTGGGGTCAGAGACAGAACAGCTACAATATTAAACATAGAGGATAGGCAGTGGTAGCACACGCCTTTAATCCTAGCATTCCAGAGGCAGAAATCCATGTTTCTGTTCAAGGATACAGCCAAGCATGGTGACTCACGCCTTTAATCCCAGAGAGTGAGCCTTTAATCCCAGGGAGTGAGGCAGAAAGCAGAAAGATATATAAGGCGTGAGGACCAGAAACTAGAAGCATTTGGCCTGGTTAAGCATTTGGCTGGTTAAGCTTTCAGGTTTCTAGCAGCAGTTCAGCTGAGACCCATTCTGGATGAGGACTTAGAGGCCTCCAGTCTGAGGAAACAAGAACAGCTGAGGATCTGGCCAGGTGAGGTAGCTGTGGCTTGTTCCGGTTCTCTGATCTTCCAGTTCACCCCAATATCTGGCTCAGGTTTGATTTCATTAATAAGAACTTTTAAGATTCATGCTACAGATCTTGGAGGGTACTATTTATGGGAGGTAACAAGCTACATGTTTTCATTCCCCTAAACAAGTTTGACTCATCTACACTGGCTGTTTGATCACATGTGGGTGGGAGGTATGTAGCAAGTAAATATATCAGGATGTATGCTTGTCCCTGATTGGACCTGATGGGAAATGCAATGAATTACGGGTTTTCCTTTTTAAGCCCCTGCAAAACTTAATTTGGGACCATTTCCCAAGAAGCTGGCTATGGACCTGGCCAGATCCCATCCACCTGGCCAGTATTTAATTTGGCTCTAAACTGTGGTAGAGGTGTTCTTTTCGACCAATGGGATTAGCACTTTCTGCTGTCTTTTGTTTCTAAGGGCCATGTGGGCATCTGTAATCTCACATTATATCTGTTCTTAACAAGCAGTGGCTATCACCCAGAGTTTTCCTCCATTCTCTATCATTACCAACACGCACACACACACACACACACACACACACACACACACACACACACACACAAAACCATTCAACATCTATTCTAGCCAGGCTATGAATACTTTTCCCCATATTTGTATTTTGAAAATTGTCAAATATACAGCAAAGTTGAGGTTAGTACCATGAACTGAACTATAACACATTCTCTATTAAATTCAGTAACTGCTAACATTTTGCTTTTTAAATTTCATGTGAACACTCATACATATGTTATGTTCATATATATGGATATACAAGTAGTGTAAACATTTTACATAATTTTTGTTCTTTGAGAGTCTCATGTAGCCTAGGCTAACTGAACTCACTACAATGCTGAGGCTAGCTTCGGCTTCCTTCTCATAACTCCCTCCGCCAGGTGTTGGGATTATAGGCCTGTGCCGCCACACCCAGCCATGTAATATAGTATTTTAATATCTAAACGTGGGCCTTTCCCTCAGTAACTATAAATTTCACACCTGATAAAACTAGCAATTTAACATCATATAACAGTGGATCCAATCATCATCTAATACTGTCTGTTCAAATTTCCACACATATGGTTTTTTTGGGGGGATGGGGATGGGTGGCGAGTAGGTGGGGGTGGGTGGTGGTGATGCCAGGACCTCGTGCTTCTCAGTGAACACACTACCTGTGCTAACATCGCTAGCCTGGCCTGTCCAGTCAACATTTACACACCACATTATTATTTCTCTTTTTGGTTGGTTGGTTCTTCAGATAGGCTCTTGCTATGTAGCCCTGGCAGACCTGGAACACACTAACCAGTCCCAGCGGTCTCCAAACTTCTGTCGATTCTCCTACCTCTGCCTCTGGCATGGTGGCTGGAGCAGTTTGTTGAGAGCTGGCATCATAAACTGCAAGCTCAGAGCAGAGAGCTCAAACCAGAAGTGGCATGTAAGTCTTTAAACTCTCAAAGCCTGCTTCAGTGGCATGCTTCTCCAGGAAGCACCTCTAACCCACTACAGACAGCACTGGAGACCAAGTGTTCAAATGCCCACGACGATGGAAAATATTTTCCATTAAAAAACCACTTTACTCAGGCTGGAGAGATGGCTCAGGTTAAGAGCACTGGCCGCTCTTCCAGAGGTCCTGAGTTCAATTCCCAGCAACCACATGGTGGCTCACAACCATCTGTAATGAAATCTGGTGGCTTCTTCTGGTGTGCAAACACACATGCAGGCAGAACACTGTATACATAGTAAATAAATAAATCTAAAAACAAAAACAAAAATCCACATTACTCTTGAATAATTTGAGTCAATAGAACATCCACATTCTGGACCTGTGGTTCTTTCCTCACAGCCACTCAACATGTTCCTTTGTGCATCTATTTCCTTTAAACTGGACGGCTTGATTATAGTCCTTCACAGGTGACAGTCACTCACGGTGTATCAGTCAAGAGGTGCATAAAGTCAGGTTGTCTCACAATTGGTGGTGCTGAAGTTGATCACTGGGTAAGTAGGTTAACGCCAGATTTCTTCACTGTAATTACTAATCATCTGTGGGATATGATGCTTCATACTTGTGTGTGATACCTTGTCTCTAAACAACCTCCCTTTCAGCACTTGGCTTTGTAGCGTCTATGGGTGTTGTCTAAGCACCTCGAATAGCCACTTTTCCCGTTCTATCACTCCATCCACCCTTATTGGCTGTTTATTTCGTGTACAACAACAACAACACTTCCCTTCTCTTGACTTACAAGGTCTTCAGGCAGTCGTGGCTGGCCTGAAACTCGCTAAGCGGACCAGACTGGCCTCAGCTCCAGATCCGCCTGCCCCTGCCTGCCCGGGGGCGGACCGCGGGCGCCATCACGCCCGACCCATTTTCGAATCCCTTCCTCATCTCATCACGCCTGGCCGGGAAGGCTCGCGAGCCTACGCCCCCGGGAACCTGAGGCCCGCACCCAGCCCAGCCACCCGCTCGCCGCTCCCACCACAAGGCGGAACTGACGTAAGACGAGCCTGCCGGCTGCGCCTGGCGCAGCCCAGGTACGTCACTTCCTGCCGGCTAGGCCACACCCACTCTGCCTCCTGAGGCCGCAGACGCTGGCAGCTTAGAGGACGCCGGGAGTCACGTGACCCAAGCGCCATTTCGCGAGAGTTCGTGTGTCTCGCGAGAGCTCCCTCGCCTTGTCTTCCCCTCTTGCCGGAGCCCGGCTTCTCTCCCCTCCCCCCTGGCCGCCGGCGGCGTTTTCCCTTCTCCGCCCGAATCTTCTCGTCGTCGTGGGTATTTTCCCCTGCTGCAGCTGCCCTTGCCGCCGCTGGGCTCGCGTCCCCGACCCCTGCCCGCCGTCCCGTCCCCAACCCCGCCCAAGGTAACGAGCCTCTGCGGGAGGGTCAGGCCTCGCCGGGCCGCGGCCTGGCGTGAGACGGAGGCCCAAAGCCCCGGCCTGGCAGCGGGGTCCTGGCGCGGGCGCTGTGTGGAGCCGGCTGCTCTGGCACCCCGAGTGGGCGGCCCTGGCCGGCGGGGAGGCTTCCGGGCCGAGGCGGCGAACGTGGCCGTCCCAGGGAACCCGTCGGGTCGGGGAGCCGCCCGCGCCGTTCCGAGAGGTCCACTGTGAGGATGCGGGGCTCCGCAGTTTCCATGGAAGCTGAGAGGCTTTGAGTCTCCTGGCCTGAAACGATGGGCAGAATGGTGGCGGGCTTCGGGGGGCCGGGTCACTGGGAGGAGAGCCGCTTGCCTTGTGTGAACCCTTCAGACTGGAGGTGGCTGCCCGGGTTCCAGGCTTCCGGTGGGCCGGAATGTTCTGGGGATGGTCCTCGGACCCGTATGTTTGCGTCCACTTTTAGGGAGGGTGTAGCTGGTGCTCACTTTTTAGGACATTGAGCTGCGCTTGTCAAAGGCGGGTTCCTAAGATTGCCTGTATGTGAACAGTATGTGTGTTCCGAGGAGCTGCGCACACTTAGAGAGTTGAATGTAGAAGTAGTCATTTGTGTAGTTTTATCTGACTTTGGAAGTGCTCGTCCGTGCTAATGTTTGTGATTTTGACCTTTCCAACTGTTGGCCGGGCAGTGGTGGTGCACGCCTTTAATCCCAGCACTGGGGAGGCAGAGCCAGGCGGATCTCTGTGAGTTCAAGGCCAACCTGGGCTACAGAGGGAGATCCAGGACAGCCAGAGCTATACAGAGAGACCCTGTCTTGAAAAAAAAAAAGAATATGTCAAAGTATTGTTGAGCCACACACTCACTGCCTTCCTATGTTAGTTAAAAGAACTTTCCTTTCCTTTAGACTTTCTGGGAGATCTTTTTGTATAGAATTTATCTGGCATGTTTGTAATTTATTCCTTTGAAGTTTGTGACTAAATCTGAAGAAAGTAAAAATGATGACGAATAAAACTTCGAGTTGGGAGCAAAAATGATTAATTTAGGCAGGTTAGAGGAACATTTTTGTAATTTGATATTTGACTCAGTTTGTATGGTCTTTCGTGTCCCTCAGATGTCAGAGGATCTAGCAAAACAGTTGGCTAGCTACAAAGCTCAACTCCAGCAAGTAGAAGCTGCTTTGTCTGGAAACGGAGAAAATGAAGATCTGCTGAAATTGAAGAAGGATTTGCAAGTAAGTATAGATGGACAGTTGTAGTTGATGTGGTTTGAAAAGAATATTTGTCTTTTTAACATGCATTGTTCAGAATCCATAGGCACTCAAAGCACCCATGAAGAAGGTACTCCTTACAACATGCTTTTATTTTTAAAAATTTGACAAGGAAACTTAGTTGAAAAGGTAACACTATTAAAGGAGGAATGTGTAACCAGATTAAGGTCCTTTTTAGTGACACAGGATTATTTGAAAATAACATGGGACCTTATTTTTCAGCACTCACAATGTGTGTACATAAAATGTGTACAGAGATAACATTCTGTCTGTGTAGGTGTTACATAAGTATTTGAACTTCAGACTAGGCTTTGTAGTTGTTGAGCCTTGTCTAAGTTGAATTGGTGTGAAAAGGAGATCTAACTTTTCATGGAGGATAGGAAGTAGGAAACTTGTAAGGACATGCACTGGGGCTTCAGGACAAACTCAGTATCTGTTGCTTCTCAGAACACCAGGTTAAGAAAAATGCCAGCCGGGCAGTGGTGGCACACGCCTTAATCCCAGCACTCGGGAGGCAGAGCCAGGCGGATCTCTGTGAGTTCGAGGCCAGCCTGGGCTACCAAGTGAGTTCCAGGAAAGGCGCAAAGCTACACAGAGAAACCCTGTCTCGAAGAAAACTAAAAAAAAAAAAAAAAATTCTGAACCTGAACCTTTAGAAGTTTTCATGGTGTTTTGGTGATCTCTGCTTGTTCTATGCCCCATCTAAACAGTCCTTCCCTTTACCTTCTTGAGGGCCATTAATATCATTAGATTTTGCCAGCTTTATACACCTTTAGGAAGTGTACTCAGGAAGCAGAAGTAGGCAGAGCTTTGAGTCCCAGGCCATCCAGGGCTACATAGTGAGACCCTATCTCAAAACAGAAACCTCCACAAAGTTTCAAATGTAACTTACTTGAGAGGGCTTAATAGGTTTGAAAGTCTGAAAGATCTTATTTGTAATTTAAAATGAGTTGGACATTTTCAAACTCAGATTCTAGACTTACAATAGTGTAAATGTTATTTTTAAAAACAGAAAGTATGTGGGATAATTTTACTTTGAAGAAGACTCGCCTTCAGTGCTTGGAAGCCAGGCCTGTGGAGTGCATTTGCCGTTCAGTAAGAAGAGGCATTTAGAAAACAGCCTCTCTTACCCCCAGCTCTTGTGTAGACAACAACCCAGTGTCTCCTCCCTACTCACTGGATCTGCTCACCTGCACTGAGTCTGCCTGAGGTGACAGAGCAAATTAACCTGCTCCATAGACCTCTGCTGACTTAGAAACAGTCCTATCCTTGTCTCTGAAGAACAACACTTCTGTGTGCCTCCTGGGCAGTGGGAGGTCTGTGTGGAACTGGGGGGGGGGGGGTTTCCAACAGCGTTATTACCAGGTCTTTTTAATGTTTTTAGGGTCAATTGTCTTAGAGTATGGGCTCAGCTATTTTGATATGAAATCTATAATGGAAAGTATGATAGGGAGAACGTTATGGTAGATACAGTATTTACCTAAAAGGCTTATCTGGGGCTCAGTTAATGATCTGGAGGCTGAGGATGTAACTGCTTAGAATACACAACACCCTGTGGTTCAATTCCCAGCACTGGGTGGGGAAAAGTCAACAAAATACAAAAAGCAAATCAAGCAGAGGCAGGCAGATTTCTATGTGTTTGAGGCCAACCTGGTCTGTAGAGTTCCAGGCCAGCCATGGTGACTTAGGGAGACTGTCTCAATAAAAAACCCAAAGCAATAACGACTTTGAAGTCCTTTATATACAGTTTTTCTTTAGCCAGTTAGAACAGCACTGTCTGTTAGAACTTGCCTCTGCGATGGTAACTGTGTTCTTTGTCTGCTGTTCAGTGCCACAGCCACTAGCCACACATAGCTACTGAAGAATTGAAATATGGCTAGGGTAACTGAGGAGCTAACATTTTTTGTTGGCAAATAACTACCATTGATTAAATTCTGGATGGTGCAGATTTAGAAGCTTAAGTGTAACATAAATATTGACAGGATAGAATTCTTTGACCAATTTTCATCATTTTTTTTTTCTTTTTTTCTTTCCCTCTTACTCCATTATGAGAAGTTTGATTTTGGTTACCTAGGTATGGTTTGAACTGAAAACTATTGAAAGATGGAAATCATCACTTAAGATTAGGTAAAATTAGAAAAATATTCGGATATATGCTTCCAGCCTGGTTGTTTGCATTGAGACTAGGAAATAGCTTCTGTTTTGGTATGGGTCTCCCTTTTACCTACTTGCTGCTCTTAGGGACATATGTCTTGTTACTTAAATCTTTAGGGTGATTATTAAGCTTGTGGCTTTTACATTTTCTTTTTGAGGGGGGCATCATAATGGCTTCCTTAATAACATAATTCCTAAATAAACATAATTCCTTATGTTTATTTTTTCAGTAAGGTTTCCATGTTTCTGACTTTCATATAGAATAAAAAATTCGTTTTTTCTCTTAGAAGAAAAAGTAGGTATAGTAAAATCAGACTAGCCCTTTAGTTCCCCGGGCAGTTTCTAGTAATCACAAAAATGGTCAATTTATTGGGCTGTATTGCTGAATAAACTGGTTCTAAAGGAGGCAGGGGTCAAGTCACTTGTCTCATATATTACAGTGGCTCTCTGCATCCCCGAAACGCCTTCCTTCAGTAAGCAGAGTGCTTGAGTGCACCCCCTTTGACCTGCTGATATGTAGATCACAACTCCTGATGCTTCCTGGAATTGCCGATTACTGTAACTGCTGCCCATCTGTCAATGAAGGAGCAGTTTCAGAACTCAGACTTGGGGGAGGAAAAGTAATTAATGGTATGTACCTTCAAGAACCCCCTCATACATAAAATAGTTTTTCTGATACTTTGGTCCATAGACACATGTGAAGACAAAAATTGAGAAGGTTCTTTAGAAATTACTGGGAGGGACATGTGGAATAACAAGAGTTACAGGACTTGAGGAGTAAATGCTCTGTACTTTGTTGTTTATAAGACAGGCCATCATGGCACAGGATTTTGAAAATTATGCACAGCTTTTCGGGATTCTTTTCTTTGAATATATTTCCTTTCGAAAGTGGTGGGGAAATGTTCTCTCAAATCTGAGACTTCTTACAGAGGTAGAACACATGTTTGTGCTTTAAACACAATCCCTGGAAGGAGATGCAGGCATTTAATGACAAAGACTTTGTGAGGTCAGGCCTGTTTATAGTCCTGGCTCTGGAGGTGGTTAACTGAGAACAAAATTGGGTAATTTACTCTTCTTTTTGTATTACTATTATTGGAAATGCTCCTTTATTTACGTAGAATTGTCTAATTAAAAAATATTTGAAGCGCTCTCTGGTTTGCACAAGGTCCTAGTTTCAGTCTCTAGTGTTGCAGAACTAATGAATATAAAGCCGTGCATCACCTCCCGTGACTTAGAAAAGAAAAAGATGTCTACATGGCAAACCTTAGAGGTAGCTTTCTGTTGAGTTCTTAACTAAATCCGAGGCTTACTGGCTTTTTTTTTTTTTTTTTTTTTTTTTTTTTTTTAATTCACAAAACTGACCTTTCTCCGGGTACTTAATACTCTCCCCCCCTTTCTTCCTTTCTTTCTTTTTTTTTTTTTGGTACAAACACTAGTTTTTTAAAAGTAGCCAGGAAGATTTAGAATCTTTAGGAGACTAATATTTAACTTTCCTTGGCTACTGAACCAAAACAACTATTACAATAACTCAATGGATGCCTGAAGAAACTAAGAGTTTAATTTTGCTATATTTGTCCCCAAACATAGAATATATTTTAAATGCAACTGCGTGGGAAACTAGTAGGCAAATTCTTTGAAAATCAGGTAATGGATAATGTATGTCTGCATTAGAGTAAGAATGTAGCAGATAAGTAATTAAGTACCTGTTTATATTTTTGGCAAGTTTTTAACCATCCCTAACACACTCAGTCAAACTAATACAGAGAAGCCTGAATTAGAAAGGTATCTGCCATACAGAGAAGCACTACCTGCTTCTGTGGGTTACCTGTATTTTTTCCTTTAAAATGAAGCTGTGCTACTGTGCTTGATAAATAGGTGTAGACAGTTTTGAATCTAACTTGATGATTAGTACTTAAATGGGGTGAAAAATTCCTGGTTACTTTTATTTATGCTTTACAGTATTTTAGTAGAAATGGGTATAAGTGGAAACATTGTGTGCTAATGAGACTGTTTCCAGTGTTTTGGGGACTTCATAGAGGAGAAGTATGTTGGTTACACAGTTGATATTTCTGCCAAGTAATGCCCTATAAAACTAGTTGCATAAAAGATACAAGATGGTTATAAAAGTAACCTTGAATCAAAATCAGTCTCTATTTCTCATCTGTAGAGAAATCTGTTCAGTCACAAAAGGCATTTAGAAGTCAGTCACGGCAGAAACTTGTCTACTGTGATTTCTAATGGTTTTTACAGTTAAGTTGAAGGTGCCTGTGTAGGCTTAGATCACAGCTTCACTATTAGTCTCTAGTGCTGTTCCTCAGTCTTCTCAGTAGCTATGAACTGTACATGTAGCATGCATAACTGCTTTGTGGTATGAGAACTACTAATATTATAAAACCAGAAAGTAGTTGACAGTATTAAATTACAAGTGTTACGGCTTTTGCTTTCTTTTTTAGGAAGTTATAGAATTGACCAAAGATCTTCTGTCAACTCAACCTTCAGAAACTCTTGCAAGTTCAGACAGTTTTGCTTCTACTCAGCCCACTCATTCATGGAAAGTAGGGGACAAATGTATGGCAATCTGGAGTGAAGATGGACAGTAAGTGTAGAAAAACAACCCTCTAACTATAACATGAATTAATAAGATACAATGGTAAGATGTTTTTATTCAGTTTGGACTGCCCTATTTCAATCATCTGTGTCGGTAATGTGATTTATAAAACTAGTGTAATTCTTGGGTGGTTGCCATTAACACAGCTTCATTTTAGGTTTAGTTTAAAATTTGGGAGAAGAGTGGTTTGGATCCTAAAGGAAAGAAAGATGAATGACTGTTTTCTAATGTTTCTAAATGTTCCAAATTGATGTCTCCTCAAGTTAAAAAGTGAATGGCTGGTAATCTCATTGCACTCAGGTGCATACATTGAAATTAATCATTTAAGAATTAGCTTTTCTCAAAGAGATTAAGTACAGTGAGTAGATGTTTAAGAGATTTTTGTGGTGGAAATTTTAATTAGGGCATTTGATACCAGGTTATTCTTTTGCCAAAAGGGCCATTTGATTGCAGAAGTTTATTTTAGAGACATGATAATTGAGTCACTACAGTATAAGTCTTGTAGGCTGAGTACTAGATCTTTACTCACCTGCTTACAGCCATGATATCTTTACAGGTGTTATGAAGCGGAGATTGAGGAGATAGACGAAGAAAATGGCACCGCTGCAATCACCTTTGCTGGTTATGGCAATGCCGAAGTGACACCATTGTTGAACCTTAAACCCGTAGAAGAAGGAAGGAAGGCTAAAGAGGACAGTGGCAACAAACCCATGTCAAAGTAAGTGACGTGTTTTTCCCAGGACAGACAACGCACTGTGCACAGGCTAGCTTGGACTCCTCAGTCTTACCTCGGTCTTCTGAATCACTACGTCTGGCTTAAGTAACTGACTTGAATGTATCATGTTAGGGTTTCCCATTTGGGTAGTTGAAGTAATCTGCAAAGAGAATCCATGCAGGCTGCATGGAGTGAGGTTATAACATTATAACATTGGCTACATCAGGTCAGTATGTGTGCCTAGGTAAAGTGGATACTGTTCATACTAATGTAATCAATAAAGAGGCACTACACTAAGAGCATCCACTATTTTTGTAAGTCAGGTCCTAAGGTTAGACCACAGTGAAGACCACCTTGAGCCTTGTCCCTGCTGAATCTGTATTTAGAAAAAAACCACATAATCAAGGAAGTGTCCTAGGGCTGGGGATGTAGCTTAGGTGTGGAGCCTTTGCCTAACTAGTATACTTGAACCTAGTACCACAAAAGGTTTGGGGTGGGGGAGGGGGGCATAAACAGTCCAGTGTGGAAGTTGTGAAGGGATATGGCAGTAGTTTTAAGGGGACAAAAAAAAGGTACTATGGTTACCAGGACAGTTTCCTTAGGAAAATAACATCTAAACTAACAGTAGAAACAAGGGTTAACAAAGTACGCAATGAAAGCACTGTGACATTGGTTATGTAGGTACTTTTGCTTGACTTGTCTCCCTAATTGATGTTGAACAAACTAACATCTGCCTGATCTGTGAAATAGTGTGTAACGGTTCTTAGACTTTTCAATAAGTTTCCTAGAGGCAGTTCTGATTTAGGGGGGAAAAAAAAGTGGGAGGTACAGAAGTAACAAAATCTTGGGGTTAAAAACTAGGGACCAGAAAGTAGATATTAGATAGCAGAAGACAAGGTCAACACTTAGTCACTTCTGAGTCCAAGTGCTTATTTGTGTGTAAACACAACCTGCTGAGACCGCTGTCTGGTCTTCTCTTTTTTGTTGTTTATTTGTGTGTGTCTAATAAATATGTTTATGATTTTGGAAGAATTAAAATTTAAGTTGCTACATAAATGTTGAATTTAGAAAAATACCAGCATTTAAACTCCCTGAATAAGAAAATCAGATTGTTTTACTCTTGCCTTCTCTGTCAAAGACCACTTAGCCTTCTTTAAAACCCTTCTTCTTGTCAGTTGGTGTCAGCAAGTGGAGGTTATTGGTAGTTTAGGCCCTGGTTCTACTTAGAATCCTAGCTTGGGAAACCCAGGTTTTTGCTGTTCATCACAGAGAGTGTTGGTTGTGCTGTCTTCCTTCAGTATTGATGAAATAGTTTATCTGCATTACATCCCAGGTGTTGCATACAGTACACTAGCTGTATTTTTAGAAATTGGTAAAGGGTTAGCCAGCCATTAATGTTGATTTTATTGTTTTTTTCATTTGTTTGTAAGACTGGGTTTCATGCAGCCTATGCTGACCTTGAACTCTGTAGCAGAGGCACAACTTAAATTCCAGATCCATCTGCCTCCATCTCCCAAGTAGTAGGTCACTTCTGGCCTTCTTTTATAAAAGAAAGTGTCTTAGTACTCAGTGAGTGGCGTTGTCTGTTTTACATTTATTTATTGTGTGGATTTATGTGCACTACAGCATGAGTAGAGGCTAGAGGAGGACTTGAAGGGGTTGATTTTCCTTCTGCCTTCCGGTTCTCAGGGTCAAACTCAGGTTAGCTCATGAGGCATGGCTTGGTGGCAGATACCTTTACATGCTGAGCCATTTCTCTTTAGTTCTGTTTTTCTTTCTTTAAGACAGGATCTGGTGTATCCCAGATTGACTTCCAGCTTGCCAAGGAGGACTCTGAACTTCTGATCCTCCTATTTCCACCTAGGGTTACAGGCATGCCACCACACCCAGATTTTGGCATTGATTTTTAATGAAAAGTTGTGCTTTTGTTAATAAATTAGTATGTAAGTTTTGATTGTACACTTACAAGGAAGTCATATTGTAAATGTTAATTATTGGTATTTATGTCTGGGTTTTCCACACAGAAAAGAAATGATTGCCCAGCAACGTGAATATAAAAAGAAAAAAGCTTTGAAAAAAGCGCAGAGAATAAAAGAGCTTGAGCAGGAAAGAGAGGACCAGAAGGTGAAGTGGCAGCAGTTCAACAACAGGGCTTACTCCAAAAACAAGAAGGGCCAGGTGAGCACCTCCTCATCACTGGGTTCATCTGAAAGTGCAGCTGTCGGTAAAGTGACTTCAGAGTAAGAAAGGAGTGTGGATTTTCCAAAGGGCCAATTCTTGATTTATCAAAATCATTAGTCACTTTCTGCAATAAAAAATGAGCTTATCAGTTCTCTTGGTATGCTTTGTTGGGTAGAAAATAACTGTAGATTTCATATACTCGATATAAGGATGACCTGATGCTTACCCATAGCTTGGTTTTCACTGTTGTCAAGATAGCTGCTCTGTAACAAATTGCTAAATTGGTCTTTTAATAAAAAATCCGGAGCTAGATAGTAGGGTAATACTGAAAGAACAAGGCACTGCCACTTCTCACCTCACCAGCTCCACGATCCTCTGACTTAATGCCTCTGAGTCCTCAGCAGAAGAGTTCCAGCTGAAAAGGCCTCTAGCCAAAGGGGCTTCAGCCACAAAGGGCTTTCTCAGCTGAAAGGCGGCCTTAGTTCCTGTCTCCTCACGCCTTATATACCTTTCTCCGCCCAGCCATATTCTTTCCTAGCGCTAGGATTAAAGGCATGTGTGCTTCTCAAATACCGTAGCAGAGGCAGGAGATCTCAAGAACTGGGATTAAAGGTGTGTGCCACCACTGCCTGGCTCTTGTTTCTCTCCTGGACTGAGTTAATCTCATGTAGACCAGGGTGGCTTTGAACTCACAGAGATCCAGATGGATCTCTGCTTTCCAAGTGCTGGGATGAAAGGTGTGTGCCACCACTGCCTAGCCTCTATCTAGGCTGGCTCTGTCCTCTGATCCTTGGGCAAAGTTTGTTAGTATATCATATGTGTGGCAGAGGGCAGGGAACCAGAGCATGTTTCACCATAGAATTCATTTACAGCCAGAGTTCTGTTAGACCAAAATAGAGAGCCCATGCTTTAAATAGGAATTTGGGAGTGAAAAACCTCACATTTTGAGACAGGTAGCTTTATATTAGTATGTAGTGGTATTTTCTACAAAAGCCACGTGTTTTATAAATATTGGAACTTCAATATATTTTAACATTAAAAAGGTTTAGATTTGTTTTCACACACTGATCAAAAATGGTTTTCCTTTTGTTCCCAGGTAAAGAGGAGTATTTTTGCTTCGCCAGAAAGTGTAACAGGCAAAGTTGGAGTAGGAACTTGTGGAATTGCTGACAAGCCTATGACACAGTATCAAGATACATCTAAATACAATGTCAGGCATTTGATGCCTCAGTAATCAGAAGAACTGTTGGATTTCATCTCTGCAGGGCTTTACATTTACCTTTTTATCCTTATATTTTTCTAAAGGTAAATTATTTGCTAGATGAGTAAGGAAGATACATTGTTGTCATTGTTTGGCTTTGGTAGAATGAAACTTGAAGACATTTGATAACTGCTATCATTTAACTTTTCATTACTACTTACCACAGTTCCTCAGAGTTTGTTGAACAAGACAACTTTTCTAGGTAGATGCTGCTTAAATCAGCACTTAGATGACTTACTGAACTTCAGGTCCCCACTTAACTAATGTTAAGTAGATATTTTATAAGTCCTAATTTGGAGTTTTCAGGTGCTTTGCACTTGACATATCCCATCATTTTATTGGAACATCATGGCAAAATGCCAGCCTGCTAAAAACATCTTCAGTTTGATAACCTGGCCATTGTCCAGACAAGCCCGAGTATAGGTTAATTTATAAATGGCAAAGTTTATTTTGAGGTTATTCCTTGAATTACTTGTTTCCCGGGCCTGTTAGGTCACTTCTACAATTGACTCACCTTGTATTTTTTTGTCATTGAGTTTGAATTTTATATTAAAAAACAAACAAACCATGTTTAGGATACGCTCCCCTTCTCTGGTGTTTATTTGGTGTTTTGTATTTTTTTTTCTTTTGTTGATTTTTCACTTGTAGTAGTGGTACCATTTTGGGGATGTGTAATGTTTATATGGGAAAACAAAAAGCTGATGTATAGCCCTGTATACAATGTAGATACTATTTTTGTAAAAAACCAAGGCTAAATTAATGAACAAGAGTACTGAATGTTTCATGATTAAATTTTTCCTGTATTTCTTGTGCATTAATATGACCATAATTCCCCTGTATATTATGTTCATGTAGCCGAGTTTGTACTTTTTATTAACTAGATCAAGTTGCCAGCATTTGTTGGTATAAGTGAGCACCACAGTTATCCAAGTTGAGTTTAAGCCAAAAACACAGATAGAAAAAGGGTCTTCCTGTTACTGGAAGAAGACAATTTTTAGGGTGTGTGTTAATTTCAGTTTTGTATGTTTAACTTTAATAAATAAAGTGTTTTTAAAATCTCCAGTGTGTTAACAAAGGGGTGGCGTCTGTAGCTGCCAGCTCTGGTGTAATGAGCCTTGGGCTTGTGCACAGAACTATCAGGGAGGAGAATGTGGAGTCTGAAAATGCTTCATAAATCCTTAAGAATTCCTTCATTGAATATAAGAAATTGAATCCTAAAGGATTAATGGGTGTGTATGAAACTATTTGTAAATTAAATGATTTCACAAATTTTGTCTTGGTAAGCTGAAATTTTTCTGACAGTGGTGAGGTAGAATTCTTCTTTTCCTCCCTAACTCAAGAGGTCAGGATATTCTTCATAAATACCTATGACAAAAAGAAAGACACGTGTTAGAACAGAAAAAGGGCTGCTTGGGCCTAGGACAGTGGTAATGTTTGCCTAGCGTGTTTAAGACCTTCAGTTAGATCCCCACTACCCGTGGCTTGCGGGCTGAGAAGTACCTAAAGCATGAGCACTCCTAAATGAGAAATTTTAAATTAATCTTGCTGTTGTAACAGATGTCTTAAGTAGTGCAGTAACAGTGGCAAGAAAATTTCACTTGGTGAAAACTAAGTCACTTGGTGTAATTGTGTGGTTTGCTGGGGCCTTGCCATGTTAAGACAGTACTGTACTTGGTGCTTATATTGTCAGTTTGGCTGTAACTGGGCCATCTGCCTTAAACAACGTTCCTTTCTGTGTTTCTTTTCCTTAAGGGCTGTGTCTTAGGAAAGGAATAGAAGTGTTCTGAAAATAGGTGGACATAAAAGCAGCAGCTCAGTGTCCGATGAAACGTGGCCCTTGGGGACATCCTAATTTGCACTGATGATGTTGGTTTCTTTGGACTAAACTGAAAGTTAGGACCAGGGGAGGTGAGGAATTGGCTGTTAAAAAGACCACGTTCCAAATGAAAGTGCTTAAGCTTTCTATGTTGTAAAATTAAATAGGAACCCTAGGTGTATTGTGTTTTGTTACAAAATTTAGTGTGGAGTTCTTACAAAGTGATATAAAACAGAAACTGACAAACTGGAATTCAAATACTGATTGCAAGTATCTTCTCAAAACCTGATTGACTTTTGAAGTTGACCTAATAGTCTTAAAAATTAGTAACCAGAAATTTAACAATAATCACAATTAGCAAATGCTGTTTTAAATAACATGTGGCAAGACCTATAGAACATAAAAGAAGAGCTAAGACTAAAACCAGGCTGTTTGCATCCTGACTCACCACTTACTACCTATGTGTAACTTCTCATTTTCTTCAAGAATCGAGCTAATGTGTATTAAGAGGAACAGTATCTGATGTAGGGGTGATGCTATAGGGATGTCTGCCATTGACTGTGGAATGACAGTGAATGTCTGACTTCCTTAAACAGTAGCAGTACATAAAACTACTACTGAAGCATCATCAAGTAAATCCTGACTTAATTTTCACACTAGAACAAACTAAAGAATTCCTGCCTAGGTATTATCCCAGACTTACAGGCCAAATAAGTCTGTAACAAACACTGTAGATGATTCTGCTGTGCATCCTTAGCCGGAGAACTGCTGTAGGTTAAATATATAATAGTTTTGATTTCTGAAGAACAATTTAAAGTACATTTAGTGGTGTTTTTAATTAGTCTAGTTATGAAGACTAGGTACCAAATCAAAAGGCATCAAATTATTGTAACTCAAATTTTAAAAGGACTTGTTTTGTTGTGAAGGGTGCGTGTCCGTCCAGTGTAGTATGGTTCTAGTGTTGAGTGCTGAGTTTATTTCCCTTGAAAATACCAAGGGGCACCTCTTATGTAACAGGACAGGTGACTGTCTTATGACTTGGGTTAGGATTTCACAGTTTACAACCAGACATTTCAGAGGTGAGGAATATGATGTAAATCAGCTAAAAATTTATTCAGAGTTTGATTTGGATTTTTACCTAGCTTGGATAATAACTGAAATACTAAAAAGGAAGAAGTATGTTTGAACCAACAAGGTTTTGTATTTGTTTAAAATCCTTACAGAGTTTGAACAAGTATCTGCTCAGTTGTATTATTTGTACTATGGAGCAGTCAGTGTAAGTAGTAATTTATAAATCCAAGAGTAAATGTAAATATTCTTTTTATCTAAGATTTTTGAGTTGCAAATTAAACCTCGTACTGCAGTGGGTGGGAGAGCACAACAGGGAATCGAGTAGTTTTAACAAACAAGGAACCCAATAATCTTGTTCCTTTCCTGTTATTTTAAAGAAGCACACACACATACATACGTGTGTAGGTGTAGATATAAGTGGTTCTGAAACCGATACTACTGATGGGACATTGTAAACACTTGTCTGGTCTAGCCAGTGTTCAATAAAGACAAGGTTTCGCTTCTGTGAGGTTTTCCTGTTGCCTTCTGAGCTTACCCGAAGGTGGTTCTTGAGTGGCCCAGTGCAGTTCTGAGAATAGGTTTGTAGTGGTTGACAACTTAAAATAACTAATTTTAATAATAAAATTTAATAATAAAATAAAAAATAATAAAAATAATAATAATAAAATAAAAATAATAAAAATAAAAATAATAATAAAAAATAATAAAATAAAAAATAAAAAATAATAAAATAAAAAATAATAAAATTTAATAATAAAATAAAAAAACTAATTTTTTTTTTTTTTTTTTTTTTTTGGTTTTTCGAGACAGGGTTTCTCTGTGTAGCTTTGCGCCTTTCCTGGAGCTCACTTGGTAGCCCAGGCTGGCCTCGAACTCACAGAGATCCGCCTGGCTCTGCCTCCCGAGTGCTGGGATTAAAGGCGTGCGCCACCAACGCCCGGCAAAAAAACTAATTTTAATAATAAAAATAACCATACTGTTACCTTAGACCTTAGGCATTTAGTTCCACAGTAAACATTGGTAGCTAGCTTCTACTGTGCACCTTAACAGTTCATTTTATGAACACACTATAAGTCATTGGAATATTTAATTTTTAATTTGTGTCCCAAATTAGTCTTTTTGTTTGTTTGTTTTTTGTTTTTCAAGACAGGGTTTCTTCGTGTAGCTTTGAAGCCTGTCCTTGAGCTGGCTCTGTAGAGCAGGCTGGCCTCAAATTCACAGCATGTGCCACCACTGCCCAGCCCAAATTAGTCTTTTAAGAACATAGCTAAATGAGCTGTGGTTAAAATCATTAGAAAGGTTGACTTCTTGTTTTAAGAGCTACTTTTTCAGCTTGAGGCGCAAAATCATGTCATTTTGCTAGTTCAGTTCCCATTTCTTAGTGAAACTGATGTGCTGTTCGTCCCCACCTCCTTCAAAGCCCTGTATTTATTTTTTTTAAACTTAAAAATTTTTTTTTAGATTTATTTATTATGTATACAGCATGTATGACTACAGGCCAGAAGAGGGCACGAGATCTCATTACAGATGGTTGTGAGCCACCATGTGGTTGCTGGGAATTGAACTCAGGACCTATGGAAGAACAGTCAGTGCTCTTAACCTCTGAGCCATCTCTCTAGCCCCTGTATTTACTTTATGCAGAGTTTTTGTTTTGTTGAGAGAAGGTTTCTCTGTAGTCTGTGTTCTTTGGCGGTGTAGGAACTCACTATGTAGACCAGGCTAGCCTCAGAATCTGCCTGTCTCTTTCTTCGAGGGCTGGAATTAGAGGCCTGCATCACCACACCCATCCTAAAGATGCAGTGGAATTTCTGACCCAAGAAAAAGGATTCAGTGCTGTGGGATATCTTTCTGTATGCTGTGAATATGTGTTACTCCCATTGGCTAATAAATGAAGCTGCATTGGACTATGGCAGGGCAGGATGGAGCCTGATGGGAAAACGAAGAGAATGAAAGGAGACACCAAACCACTATCCAAGGAGCAGTATGTAGTGGAATGCAGGTAAAGCCATGGACCATGTGGCGATACATAGATTAATAGTTACGGGTTAAGTTATAAGAGCTAGCTAATATGTCTGAGCCATAGAATTGGTAATTAATATTAAGCCTCTGAATGATTATAAGCGGCTGCAGGACCTTGGGACTGGGTGGGACCAGAGAAATAGCTACAATTTAGGCTTGGAGGAAACAGTGACTCCTGTATCCTGGAAATCTAGAGTTAAGCCCTATAAATTTATTAAGGTACACAATATTTTGGGGAACACAATACCACCACATTTCCTCTCTTTTTGTCTAAAATTAAAGAAAGCTTATAACTAATACAAGAAAAACTATCCAATAAGTATATATAATATATACAGCCAAAAATCTAGAGTTAAGCCCTAGTTAAGCAGCTAGGCTAGTTTTAATAGGTGATAACTGTCCAGTTTTTCACGGCTCAGATAGCAGAGGAATGAGTATCCCTTTGGTTCTGCCTATAATTTGTTCCTCCAAAAGCAGTAGGTTTGTTGGACTTAACTTCAAAAGTGTGAGACACTTGTCTATTCACTTATAAACAGACCACCTCTCAGAGTTCTCTTAATGTATGTCTTAGAAACCCTTTATGGCTTATGCTACATTTTTTAAACAATGCTGCTTTTTTGTGCCTGTTGTGGACACTGAAAGTATCCCAATTATTGCCTTAGTGGGATTTCTAATCATTCTCCTTAGTAAAGAAACAGAAGAAACTCCAGTTAAGTCTGTTGGTCGATTCCTTTGTTCAGACGGTACTATGTAGCCCAGGCTTGTCTCAAACTCACTATCCAGAAAACAAGTAAGCTTTTGATTATCCTGCTGTCTCCTCACAAGTGCTGGGATCACAGGTCTACATCATCCCACCCAGTTTATGGGATGCTGGGGAATCAAGCCCAGCGGTTTGTACATACTATGCAAGCATTTTACACAGTCCAGTTGGCAGTCTATAAAAGTGTAGTGTTTTACTTGTGCTATTGTTAATGATAAATTACAGCTGGAAAAGGGTAAAATAACCAAGTAAAATTGGTAGTAAATATCCTTGGAACTGTACAATGTATTTAGTGGAGGAGCATTGACATAATATGTGTTAAAAGACCCAGGTTCAACTCCCTAGCATCACAAGACAAAAAAGCCAGAAAAGCAGTTTATTGTTAGATCTGGTGCATAGGCCAAGAAGACAGTTTTCTTTTATAGCCAAACGTCACTAAATATTAACTAGGCACATTCGGTTATGCAGTGGTCATTATCACTGTATTCTCAGCCTCAGGTTGGATTTTTAAAAAAATGATCACTAAAATGTAATAAATTTATTTTACATACATAGCCTTTTAAAAAGTATTTAAGATATAAAAAATTAAGCCAGGTGAAGTACAGTCTATAGTCACATCTGCTTGGGAGGTTGAGGTGAATCATTTGAACTAAATACAAGTTCAGGTTTTCTGTGTGAACCAATATTTAAGGAATTGGATTTTTCTGTAAAACTGAGTCAAAATAACAAAAGTTGACATTAGGGATGGAGAAAATAGGTTGCATTTATCAGAAAAGGTGGGTAGGCTGGGGAGATAGCTCAGCTGGTGAACTGTTTCCCTTGCAAGCAGAGGGACTCAAGTTCAAGCCCCATCTTCACATATTTAAAAAATCCAGGGAGCCCGACATGGTGGCACACATCTTTAATCCCAGTACTTTGGGAGGCAGAGGCAGGTAGATCTCTGAGTTCTGGGCCAGCCTGGTCTACATAGCAAGTTCCAGGACAGCCAATAGTGAGACCCCATCTCAAAGACACTTTCATTAAAATTTTAAAAAGCCAGTAGGCTGGAGAAGGTTGGAGAAGATGGCTCAGCCGTTAGGAATACTTGGATGTTCTTCTGGAGGACTGAAGTTCAATTCTCAGCATCCACATAGTTGTTCACAATCATCTGAAACTCTGGTTCCACGGAATCTGATGCCCTTTTCTGGCCTTTATGGGTACCACGCATACATGTAAGGAAACACACATTTCATATATATATATATATATATATATATATATATATATATATATATATACATATACACACATACATGTATACACACACACACACACATATGTTGTATGCACGCATGCATGGGGGATTGTTAGTAATCCCAGCACCAAGGAGTTGGAGACGAGAGGATCCTGGGGCTTGCTAGCTAGCTAGCCTTGTGTATTTGGTAAGTTCCAAGCCAGTGAGGGGCAAAGTCTCAAAAAATAAAAATATATGGTGCCTAAAGAATGGTGCTCAAGGGGCTGGAAAGATGGCTCAGTGGTTAAGGGCACTGACTGCTCTCCCAAAGGACCAGGGTTTAAATCCCAGCACCCACATGGCAGCTAACAACTGCCTATATCTCAAAGATCTGACCTGCAGGCAAAACACCAATGCACATAAAAGTAAAAAAAAAAAAATGGTGCTCAAAGTTGCATGGCTTACAAACAACTGCACACACCCACACACATATGCACATGATCACCTCTTGGTTTCCTTTTAACATTACAGCTTCTACGGCATGGAAGTAATTTACATGTCGGTTTAAACCCTGCCATCTCAAGACCAAGACAGTAAATTAGTAACTGTAGTAGGAAATGGGCTCCATGGAGAAACAAGTCATTTGCCCCAGGGTCTATCCCAGGTTGGAACCGAGAGTAAAATGTAAATAAAGCACTTGTATATCTTGTGTCACGCTGGTTTGGTAGATATGTTGGGGATACTACTTTGGTTTTGTCCTGGGACTTTTTTTTTTTTTCTTTGAGACCGGGTTTCCCTGTGTAGCTTTGCGCCTTTCTGGAACTCTCTCTAGCCCGGGCTGGCCTCGAACTCAGAGATTCGCCTGCCTCTGCCTCCTGAGTGCTGAGATTAAAGGTGTGTGCCACCACCGCCCTGCTGTCCTGGGACTTTTTTAGGTGGAGGGGTAAAGTGAAAGAAACAAAACCATTAAGAGTGTTTCAGGCTAAATCATCCCTCAGGATAGTTGAACCAGGAAACATTATGGCCCAGAGTTAAGGGCTCTGCCTCAAGTCTTAGCTCTTAAAAATCTTTGTAGGTGTTCAGCCTGGCGCGCTGGCGGGGCTGTGTGGACTCCCGCGGAGATGGCTTGCGCAGCGGCCCTGTCCCCAGCCGACCAGGGCAGGTTTATTTGTATCTACCCCGCTTACTTTAATAATAATAAGACCATAGCAGAGGGGAGGTGGATTCCCGTAAGTAAGGCTGTAGAAAACCCTACCGCTGCTGAGATTCAGGACGTCTGCTCAGCAGTTGGACTGAATGCATTTCTGGAGAAAACCAAAATGTACTCCAGAGAATAGAACCATGATGTTCAGAACAGAGGCAGAGTCGGGTACAGCTCAAACAGGAAGATGGCAGCCTCTGTCATGTACAGTTCCCATCGCGGAAGTCAGTGATGCTGTATGTAGCAGAAATGATTCCCAAGCTAAAAACAAGGACATGGACACACACACACACACACACACACACACACACACACACACACACACACACACACACACACACACACAAAACCAAACAGGCGGTGCTGACCCAAGTCTTCAGCAAGGAGAGGAAAGTAAAAGGGGAAGGGGAAGAAATGATGTGGTGTGAACGTGAAGCATGCAGTTCTGCTGTGAGAGACCTGGGCATCTTTGTGTCTGAGGGAACAGCTTTCTGCATCTGTCAATTAACTAACTGAACAATGTGTCTCCCATCTGCATCAACAGTTAACAATGAGATACATCAAAAGTTTGCATCTAGCTTTTATACTGTTAAAAGGAAAGGTGTGTGTGCGGAAGAATATTTTTTAACAGATAATGACTGTCCCATAAGTTACTTGAAATCCTGTATCTGTTTGTCCTTCATGTAAACATATATTTCAGGTAAATAAGTTTAATAAAATTTGAAATACACATTTTGTTCACCTTTTAAGTTAATGAAATAATTTAAGGTGGAAAAAAAAAATCTTTGTAATTTGCCAGGCAGCTGTGGCACCGGCCTTTAATCCCAGCACTCAGGAGGCAGAGCCAGGTGGATCTCTGTTGAGTTCCAGGCCAGCCTGGTCTACAGAGTGAGATCCAGGACAGGCACCAAAACTATACAGGGAAATCCTGTCTCAAAAAACAAAAAACAAAAAAAAAAAAAAAAAAAATTTTTGTAATCCTAAACTGGGTGGTGGTGGTGCAACTGCCATGAAGACTTGAGGAAAAAACAAACTTTCCTTCCCTCCGCTAACCAGAAACCAAGGCAAAAATTTGTCAGGCCCCTTTGGTATGTAAACAGGTATGGGAGTGACCTGCATCTCTTCATATAAAAACACAGGCAGAGGCAGGCATTCTCTGAGGCCAGCCAGTCTCAAAAAATAAAAAATTTACAGGCATCAGAATACCCTAAAGGTCAATGGCTCAGTGAGATCTGGCAGGCTTCAGTTTGCATACGGTGGCTGCAGAGATCCCCAAGAGGACATCTTTGTGACGCTTGAAAGCCATTATCATGCCAGGAAAGAACTACAGTCGAGCTGTGGAGCTGGGGCAGACACCTGTTAAAACTGTACAACAGGAACAGCTTTAATACACACTGCTGTTACCTCTACATTTCTGATATGCATTTAGGAGATAATTACCTGAAGATGTGGGCACTCAAGTTATTTTGCCTTCACAGAGAAGGGTACTAACAAAAATAACTTGGGTATTCATTATTTGGTTTTTATTTCTCGAATAACTTGTCTTTAAGTTAATTTGTCTTGTCGAGTTAATACCTGATCACACAATCTACTGCATCCTCCGTCCCCAAGAGCAAACCTGGGGAAGGAGCAGTGTTGGACCATCCCGTTGACATATGGCACTAGGTTTGTGACGAAGGCTTCACCGCCCATCATCCTGTACATACACAAAGCAAAGTCTGCCTGAGTGATGTTCCAGATTCCAGTCCTGGCCCAAGATGATGCCAGTCATCACCATAGGAACGGAAGAATGAAGCTATAGTTAGGTGTGAGGGCACATGCCTTTAATCCCAGCACTTGGGAGGCAGAGGTCGACAATCTCTGAGTTAGAGGCCAGCCTGGGCTACAGAGCAAGTTCCAACACACACACACACACACACACACACACACACACACACACACACACACACACACACACACACACACACACACACACAGAAAGAAGCCACTCAATGGCTTCCACTTACTTTCCAAGGTAAGGACACAATTCAACTAAAGAGAAATCCAAAGGCGGCAAATACACAGGCTGGGAGTGACTGAAGGAAACCCCTGCAACTGAAGTACAGCAGGTTTCACACTGAGTATCTGGGACATGCAGTTTCACCCGCGTCTGCTTCAGAGAACTTCGCCCAAACAGCACACCCAAGGAAGAAGCGCTCTTGGAGGACAGGAAGAACATGGGTTGTGTGTGTACTGAGGCCTTATGAGACCACGATGGTACATTTCATGTAAGGAAACAGGCTATTCACAAGAAGATAGCCATGACATTAACACACAACTCGACTGCACTGCTAAATATGGTTGTTTTTATTTTCTTTTTCCTTGCCCAGCCCTATCTAAACATAAAATAAAACTACAGGACTGAAATTAACAACCCATTAAAATCAGCAATAAGTTATGAAAATCATAAAGCTTTTTTTTAAAGTAATTAAGGGTAGTTAAATTATTTAAAGAATACAAAGTCAAAACAGCTGGGGGTAAGGTCTCCAGAGCACAGCAGAGGCCCAGAGGGAAACCTCAGAGTCTGAAAGACAAAGGGAACACAGGACATCAAAGTGCAGGCTAGAATTCACTTAGAAGATAACATTTCTGAAAATATTTAAAGAGCAACAATAGCACCTGCACAGAGGGTGTGTGAGGAAGGAGACTGCCTGTGGAAATGCAAGGCTTACGGTAAACGAGACAAGTGCTGAACCGAACTATGTTAACTAAGACAGGATGCCTACTATGGATAGTAGATGGTTAAAAGCTGGTAAAAGGGAATGATCCTAAAAGAAAACAAAAACAGCATTGACCTTTGTCTACCCAGCCCAGACCTCATTCATTCTGTGCACTATAAAGAGTGAGGCATGAGGTGTTTTATCATTATCAAATGCTGCATCAAAATAGATGATTTTTTCCCCCACATGTTTTTTTCCACTATAAAAGACATCTATGTTTACTTATGGACAAGCTTTAAAAAGATGTCATTTTGGTTTTCAACACATATAAACAGTTATCAAAATCTCAAATAAAAATGCTGCCGTGGCTCAGACCTTGGCCTGCTATACTGCGTGCACAGCTCTTCAGATGGGCGCAGACACAGAGGCGCATGGAGCTTTTCCTTCTGTGATACAGGCTGTCATGCATGGGCTGCCCTATGTTGCCGGAGGGCTGCGAGTGGGCGGGCGGGCGGGTGGGTGGGCAGGTGCCCTAGTGCTAACAATGCAGGTAAGGTTAGCTGGCTTAGCATGGAATCCAACAGAAAGCTGAGCTGCGTGATGATCTCTTTCCAAAGGCTTCATGGGAGTCTCTCCTTTTGTAGAGCACGAAATGAGCTTTTTAAAAATTCATTTTTTAAAAGAATTGATCATCCACAGGCTTCATGATAAACTGAGGCTGAGTTTTAATAGCTCTTTAGCTATCCAAGATTAATGCCTGATTATCCTGTCTTTTCCTTACTCTAAGTCTGATTTTGTTTCTAGGGCCAAGAAGCTCAGGAAGGGTTCATAACCCCGTCCTTAGCTGTCTACTCAACAGGCGTGAGCAAACTAGAAATGGAGAATGGAGTCTCCATTGTCCTCTTTTAAGTCAACTAAGTCAACTCAAGATAATTACACCCAAGTTTTCAGCCGCTGTCACGAACTTTCCAATATGTGAATATTTGTTCTATTGGGGAGGCTCTACCCCACTTTTGTTAAGTATTTGCTTAAATACAGGTCTTCTGACCCTTCTGTTCAAGTATAGTTTTGGTTAGTTTTGAAGGAGACTGCGTCAGGAACCCAATTGAAGAGACGGTACTGAATTGGCCCAGTGGGTATCTCGCCCTGCACTCTTGTCATGCTGGGCTCTAGGAAGTGAAGGAAAGTTTGACACTGGCACTGGAGTAACCCTCGTCACTCCCAATACTCTGCAGGCTGCTGTGGTCATCAATGTCACTGATGCTGGTGGTACTTATATTGTCCACTTCTCCATGGGAGAACTCTGTGCTTTCAACATCCACTTCAATCTCCTCTGCAAAAAGGAAGAAAGAAAGGGGGGGACATCAATAATCTGTACGTGCATTTTCAAAAGTTAAAAGGGCTATTCAGGGAGGATATCAGAGATCTCTGGGAAGCAGGGCTCTTCTGTAAAGGGGATTCTAGTATACAGAGGTGGTCTTATTTTAGGAAGCAAGTTTACTAAAACCCTCTGACGCCAGTCCGTCTGGACCTCCCACTGAAAGCACTTGGCCTATTTGAGAATTAGTGCTTAATATTAAAAGATCCCAACCCAAGTGGTTTAACAACATCTGTTTCACATTAAACCAAAAACTAATTCACAGTGTTGTTTATTAATCAGAGTTGCTTTAGAAAGGGGGGTGGGGTGGAGAGAAATTAAAGACAGAAAATTAATGTTTATGCATCCAAATTTTTGGTTGTATCACTCTACAAATGATTCTATAGATTTCTACAATTGATCATAAGGAATTCTATGTACTTAGTAACTAAAATAAGTCAACCATTAAGTTTGAGAGACTTGCTTTTGATTTTCTTGCATCAAATATAATTTCAAGCCATCTCCTTCCCTGTGTGTGAGTCTTTGTGTGTGGTGTGTATATCTGTGTGTACGTCTGTGTGTGTGAGAGTGTGTGTGTCTGTGTCTCTTGTGTGTGGTGTGTATATCTGTGTGTGTGTGCACGCGCGCGCATGATGCTCGGAACTGGACCGAATGTCTCAAGACAATCAAGTGCACAGTCCTCAAACACAACCTGAAATAAACGGTATATAACCATGGTCACACTCATAATAATAATATATAGCAACACATATTTTAAAAACAAAAGGAAGTCAAATATTGTTTTTCCCCTAAAGAAGAATTAAAAGCTCAGGACTTTTCAATAGTCTTATTTGTCAAAGCCTGCTGTTTTACATTCAATCATAAAACAATAATGGCAGAATGCTAACATCTGTTATCATCAGCTGATGGGTACACACTCGGGAGTTTGATTATTGTCTGTTCTGTATTTCTGAGTATGTGTGGAAGTTTCCATTAAAAAAGCGAAAAAGAAATCCATCTTCAAAAAAAGGTTACTTAAAAATTTTCAAGATTTCATGAGCTCTACTTTTCCAAATGTAAAGTTAAAAATCATCAGTATAAAAAGCCGGGTGGTGGTGGTGTACGCCTTTAATCCCAGTACTTGGCAGGCAGAGGCAGGCAGATCTCTGTGAGTTCAAGGCCAGCCTGGTTTACAAAGTGAGTTCCAGGACAGGCTCCAAAGCTACACAGAGAAATCCTGTCTTGAAAAACAAAAAACAAAAAAATTGGCATTCAACCAGGCAGCAGTGGCAAATGCCTAGCACACAGGGCACAGAGGCAGGAGGATCTCAAGGTCAAGGGCAGCCTGATCTACAGAGTGAGTTCTAGGACAGCCAGAGCTACACAGAGAAACCCTGTCTCGAAAAACAAAAATAAACAGACAAAATTAGTATTCAATTCTAGGAGTTTGTGGCGTAAGGCTGAGGTGGCTGAAGATATGAACAGATCAGTAAAATTCAAACCTTTTATGGGTGATTTCTGTTCTGAATTTTGTCAAAGACAAATGTTCTAGAACACATGGGAAGAGAAATGGTGTGATACTCTAAAATATGCAGATAAAAATTAGTATCATGAACAACAAAACAGCAATGTCTCTTCCTGACAATGAATGGAAGGGTACAGTATCATTCCTGTGGTGTTTCTTCTTCTGAATCTAATTATTTGAAACCATTAAAAAAATTTTCAGGGGCTAGAGAGATGGCTCAGTGATTTAAAAGCACCGCCTGCTCTTCCACAGGACCCAGGTTTAATTCCCAGCACCTACATGACAGCTCACAACTGTCTGTAACTCCAGTTCCTGGGGGCCTGACACCCATGGCAAAACACCAATGCACATAACCACCCCCCCTCCAAAAAAAAAATTCTAATTGAAGAATGCTATACAAAGAGACTGGTCAGTATTCAAAATACATCAAAAGACATTAGTGGCAAACCTAATAAAATCTGGATGAAGCCTAGCATTTTCTCAATGTCAGCATCGTGCTTTCATTGACTGTACCGTAAGGGAGAACTCGGCATTTTCTGGAAGTCTAACGTTCTTTCTAAGTAGAAAGTGCACATGTACACACAGGAAATGTCTGTCTGCAGCAGGCCGTGTCTGCTGCACAGACCTCAGCTGGGAGTCAGAGGTGTCACCACGGCAGAGTCATTCCTACTGACTGTCCTCACACATGCTACCCTTGGCGTTGGTCTCCAGCACCACAACAGTGCTGGTGAATGACAGCAAACGCCCGCTGCCTGCAGGCCCCCCTCCCTGATTCTAGAGTCCTCAGAAGAGAGACACTGCCTACCTCGCTCTGAATCAGAGCGATCTGAAGAGATAGCTGATCCAATGCTGTCCATTCGTATTCGCTCCATCTCCTGAGGGCCCTGCAGCTGTTCCAGTCGCCGCTTTAAAAATCTCTGTTCTCGCTCCAAGTTCTCAAGCTGGTGCTGGCTCTTCCTTTCAGCTTCTTCAAGTTTCTAAGACGATGAAATGTTATTTATTTGTATACAGTCCAGTCTAAACCAATAAAACTGATTTCTGCTTAACATTTTTCTTTGGCAGAGAAAGTATGAATGGACACACACACACATACATATATATAGGTATTTATGTACCCTTGTATATATAAATATGGCACACAGCATTTATGTACCCTTGTATATATTAATATGGCACACACACACATACATATATGGTTATTTATGTACCCTTGTATGTAAATATGGATAAGCATTTATTTTTTTAACATAAAAATAGTGTCTTTTTGTGTATGAATGCTGCATACATTATTTGAACAAGATGGAACTATAAAAGTCTATGAGGTAACCTCCACAAAAGAGAAACCTCCCACAGTGTGGTATTTGATGGAAAAATACTGAGATACACAAACAAATAACGTCATCTCCACAAGAGGGCACAATGGCCTTCCTTCTGGGTATCATGCCCTAGTGTTCCCAGGTCTAAATAGCCAGCCATACTGTCAAAAAGATAATTTCATTGAATCATGTTACACTGCTCCACCGGATCGGCTAGTGAGATTTTTACAAGTTTCTCTGGAGGTCAGTTAGGAAGGAGGATGGTCTACTGAGTGGTACACAAACACCCATTAGGAATCACTGCTAATAATTAACCCGGGACCCCGAGTCTGGCTCAGCGCTGGAGTGGAGAGGCTCACCTTGATGTGTGCTTTGGCTTTGTTGAGCAAACCGAGTGTTGTATGCCTGGTGCAGTCTGGGCCCAGCGGGATCAGAACTTTCAAGCGTTCCAAACACAGGCGCAGGTGAGCTCGTCTAAGAAAGACACGATCAAATTAGCACAGCCTAGGTATCCACTGGACACACAGTTTAAAGACAGTCACTCTCAGTTATCCAACCAACGACCACAGTTCACTCCTCATCACTAAGCGTAGGGGCGCCTGATTTCCAGTCTCTCCACCACTTCTGTTCTCTGTAGGCATGGTTGCTTTATATTATGTGCTGCCACCCCCATGGAATAGTGTGTTCTCTAGTCCACTCCACAGAACTCCTACTGTATTGTTAAAGTGAATAAGGATATTAAAGCAATTGAACTTGATTTCTGAATGATTAAAAACACAGGCTGGAGCAGGGGTTCCAGCTATGGCACCTCAAGGAGATATAAAATGCACCCAGTTTCCATTTCCTTCAAACTTTTAATTACCTACACACACACACACACACACACACACACACACACACACACACACACACCTGCACTACTCAGTAGTTGTAGCCGTCCTATGGGGTTAGATGTTGTTTATGTAGTAGGTGGAGCCACATGAACACTTCCTGATCTTCAAACATTTCAGTACTTCTAAAAACGGCAATTTCATATGATCCAGCACAACAGAAACAACCGAACTATGTGACTAAGTAGGACGGAGTGCGTGGGTTTCACACTCCAAAACTGAAGGCCTCCACTTCCTATCTTGAGTGGACATTAGCTTAACTGTTTTTCTCTTCTATTCTCATGACTGACCCTACATTTTCTACACAAGAAGAAGAGGCGGCAGAATTATTTACTATAAAGTCCTCACTCTCTGACAGACCACTCTCTGGGAAAATCAGAGGGAATTTTTCCTGGAAATGCTACCGGAGCCTCATGGATTTACCTTCTCGAACTATGAGCATGCACATACTGGAGACGTTAAAATGCCACTGCTCTCCATGTCTGAGTCTGTGCTCTACCAAGCGTAACAGTTCAGCTGTGCAGGGTGTGGACTCCTTTGGGGCTGGAACTGAACTTTTTGCAACAGTCTCAGTACCAGAAATAAAATGAGCCCTCCACTTTCCTCTCAAAGGGGACTAAATAGTTCCATTAGTTCACTGGGTCTCAACATACAAGAGATAATGTCAAGTGAGAATTCCCAAGGCAGCAACTCGAAAGAAGGGTAAGAAAAGGTGATGCATGGCCGTTGTGTCCGAGAGCAGAGGCCATCAAGGGTAGTGAGGCAGAGGTCGGGCTGATGAACTGCCAGGCCGTCTCAGTACCCACAGACCCAGCTACAATTATCAAACAATCTGAAGAGAATTCCAAATCCTCTGCCTGAGCTCATCATGTTAAGTATAATACTTGACGCTAGGCTGCAACTGGACAGACTTAGTGCAGATAAAGGAATGTCTGTAGCTCCCTATGTTTAACCATTTCAAAGTTACTCTACTATGCTAACTACCTAAATCTCTCAGGGGAGGATCTGCACATGAGCTGACTCGTCTTGCGAAGGAGACCAAATCCAGATCAAAACCACGAACAAGGTGAGGACGCCTTTAAACGCTTCAGCGGGATGGCTGTGGGGCCCACCTAGCAGTATCTTCGAGTGACCTGGCTCAAGGGTGCACTGGAGGCCAGTGGCTTTCTTAATAATTAGAGGCTCTGCTCTGAAGTTAGCCTTCTTCAAAAGTAAACAAAACAACTAGTAAAATTCAGGAAGCATGTCAGAGAACAGCTCTGCTGGTTCTGTTTAAATTACTCAACGCCAGAAATCTGGTGCAAGCAGCAAATTTTCATGTTTTAGTTTTAAAGCTAGTTTTATACTGAATAACAAAGGACAAGCAAAATCCCTGTTTTTTCATGCTGAGACCTACATTGAAAATAACAAAACCGAGGCTATAACTCAGTAGTGAAGTGCCACTCCAGAACATCAAAATGTAAAGGGGAAAAACAGGAAAAGGGCTAATATTAATATGTTTAAATGAAGAGTTCAAAGACACTTTCATCTTCCCCTCTTTTTAAAATGTATTCAATTGTTTATTTACTGTGTTACTTTTATGTATTCAGCACTATTTCAGACATTTCTTTGGTTGAGGAAAGCAAAATAATTATAATAATAACTTAAAATAAAATGAAAACGTTGAGGGGTTTTTAGTCCCGACTCCAGAGTGTTCCACTTAGCTCGTACTGAAAGAGTTACAGAAACACCAAGCAAACAATCTGAACATGGGGAGATTTACTGCAGGGCGTGGTAGACCTTTAAAAGAAGTTGAAACTTGGTTTTGGGAATTTAAGGATATTCAATCTGTCTATGAAGAAGCAAGGATTTTTCCAGGTAATTAAAAGGAGGGAAAAGGACCTAAGTATATAGGCTGAGATTATGGGCTGGAGACAAGGATCAGTGATAAAAGTGACCACCAACCATACACCAGACCCTGGTTGAATCCCCAAGGTTGAAAACAGCTAAACATACAAACCCATACAAAATAAAACCTGTACGATTATAAATGCCTTCACTTCTTTCATACAAGAGAAAACAGCTGAGGAGGTATTCTATAAGGAAGCACCAACTATGTTCAACAATCTCAATCTTAATAAATTAAATTTATTAAGTAATAAGCCAAGAGTCAAAGTTTGATGCCCAAAATGAACAGGGAAGACAAGATTCCATTCTGAAAATGTTCTTTTCATAGCCATTATTTCTTCAGTCAAGTAATTATAAATACACTCCAAGATGAGCATATGCCAAGAAAGCATACTCAGAGACGCCTGGTCCATGGGCCAGGGCAGCGTTCTCCACGCCTGGTGAATACAGCTCTGCAAAGGAAGTATCTGCATGAAGGATGCTCGTTCCTATGGGAAGAGACATATCTGTGGAAGCTAAGCATCATCTGTTCTAGTTCCTGTACTTCAAAGTGAAGCAGACATCTGGAAAGTAAGTAACAGAGTCAGCGGCAGCTGAGGGACACCAGCTGACCAAGCAGGAGATGTGCTTTTCAGAACTGCACATATGTTTACATGCCACTTCCTTCTAAGCGCAGTGGACACTCTCCGGTTATAAACATGAGTCACCTCTTCCTTGCTGCGTAAGTTTTCTCTCTACAGCACATTCCCGAAGACCTCATGGCTATCCCATCTCCAGCTTGCCATGCTGCCTCTCTGTACCCTTTACCCTGTGTCTCTGTTGGTACCAGACTGCAAGCTTAGCCACCAACGACCTAGACAGGCCTATCTTTTGATGCCATCTGGTCTTTTCTTGCTCCACTCCCCTGGGACTGGTGGCTCAGAAACCTCCTGTTAGGGGTTGCCAAATTGTGGGCCACCAGAGACACAGAAGGTCTGCTTTGATTTGAAAATCCATACTCACTGAGGAAAACCAAATATATAACGATGTTTTTCAAAGTCTAAGAACTGATATCCAGAATAAGGTTTTGTAAAAGGTATGGTCCTGTATGTCACATTATAAAATTGATGGACTTAGACTTGATGGAAAATGTCGGGTGTTTTTTCTTTGTTGCTGTTTTTAATGTTAACTTCCTGGTTAGCACTTACTTAACTTTTATTTAACACACGGATACTCTGTTAACACATGGTTAGCCCCAAACTATAATGTTTCAAATCTCTGGTAAGCCAGCATGAATGAGAGCATATAGCAAGGTGAGAGACAGATACCGCAACAAGGGGCAGCTGGGGGGGGGGGAATTCAGGCTGCTTGCTAGGACGGGGAGATACAATGTACTCTTGTTTTCAAAGGCACTTTGAACTCTGTTTTAAAATGAGATTTTTCAAGTAGCAATTCCTAGCCAACAACTCTATTAGAAAGGTCCTATTCAAAACTGCCCACATCTTCCAAATGGGCAAGCCCTCCCCTCACAGGGAAACACAAACAAACCAACAGCAGCAGCGGGTATCTGTCTGCCTTTATTTTGGCCAGGTGGGATCCTTTTTTTTTTTTTTCCCTGAAGAATCAATGTCGTTTTTTTATTTCAAGCCGTACATAAACTTCAGTGCTGACCAGGGTACCACAAAACACGGGAGGGACTTCCTACCAAACAGGGCACTTGAAGGGGCAGGTGCGTCAACTAGCAGCAGCACACACTGCTGGGAGAAGAAGGAATCCCCTTTCAGAAACAACCACCCAACATCCCACGGCAGGGCTTTCGATTCTGGTGCTTGAGTCCTCTCTGGAAGCTCGAACCCCTGCCCAGCAATCACAAAGAGACCTAACCCGGCCTGGCCCACACCCAGCACTGCTCGATGCCCTTGGAGGCACAGCCCTTCACTCTTCCATTACGGGATGCCAAGACCGTGCCAAGTAACGAAATCAAAGCAGAAACCAAGTGGAGTGACAGGGACAGTGCTTGCATGTTCCTCTCCGCCGCAGCCGGACGTTATGCAATGGGCTGGGAGTCCTCCATGAGCCCCCTTCTTCAAGCTACGCTGGCTAGTGGCCAGGTGCTCACTCCCTACACACTCCTGCATATGACAGCAGTTAGCTGCTATCCCACACATTCTATATACCCAAGTTTCTCTACAATTTAATGTATTGAGAATCTCTAAAGATAGACAAAAATCTGTCTGCTTACTTTAAAAAAAGCATTAAAAATGGACCCAGATAAATGAAGCACACTGCTTCTGCTCATGCATTTATTTATGAAAACATATATGATCATATTCTGTTCACCTTATTCTGTTTATGAACCAAGGATGCTCAACAAGCTGCTCCGGTAAGCCAGTATCTGGTGACTGTGGTTCACTTACAGCTCACAGCTCTACTTCACACCCAGGTAGCAACCTGGCAAGTGGCCTTTCCCTAGTGTGATACTCGACTATGGTGGTCGTGGGGCTCAATGACACCAGAAATAAAAACAGAAGAGCTGGGACCCTCTTCATGCTTCTCAGAAAGAAACTGCTTTTACTCCATATTCTTCTCAGCTGGTATCATAAAATAATCACATAAAAATATCAACAAGTGTCACAATGAAATTGTAACATGTGTGCACAAGCATGCGCATGCGCACGCACACACATACCATATTGTCAATTTTGGCATGAAAGGACTTATCTATATACACTGGAATTTGCAATGCAGCTGGGCTAGCCTTAAATTCATGACCTTTCTGTTCTCCTCTCCCGATCCCACTAAGGGTAACCACTATACCTACTGGAAAGTCTTTCAACCACTTGCCCCCAGTAAATGCAAGCAGTTCAAAGGGTAGGTATGTACACCCCTGGAGGTACTGCTCATTGAGTCAGAAGGTATTTGAAGACCTAAGGTTAAACATGGTGTCTTCCAGAAGTCATATTTTTCTTTAAAAAAAATCTAGGAAGACATTATTTTATATACAAATAAGTAGACATAATACAAAATGCAATGAAAAAAGAAGTGGGGCCGGAGAGCTGGCTCGGGGGTTAAGGGAGTTGACAGTGCAAACTGCTCTTGCAGGACTAGAGCTCAATTCCCAGGACCCATGTCATGTTGCTCCAGCACCTTTAAGTTCAGCTTCCGAAGACCTAATGCTGTCTTCTGTCCTCCAAGAGCACCTGCATTCATGTGTACATACCCACACATAGAGATCGGGTACACTACTCTTGGGCATATACCCAAGGAGTGCTCAATCATACCACAAGGACACATGCTCAACTATGTTCATATCAGCACTATTTGTAACAGCAACTAAAGAATGGATAAAGAAAATGTGGTACATATACACAATGGAGTACTACTCAGCAGAGAAAAACAAACATCATGAGGTTTGCAGGCAAATGGATAGAATTAGAAAATATCATCCTGAGTGAGATAACCCAGACTCAGAAGGACAAACATGGTATTTAGTCACTCATAAGTAGATACTAGATGTAAAGCAAAGGATAACCAGACTGCAACCCACAGCTCCAGGGAGGCTAGCTAGTAAGGAGGACCCTAGGAAGGGCACATGGATCACCCAGTGATGGAGAAATAGATGAGATCTACATGAGCAAACTGGGGGTGAGAGGGGTTAATGGAGGGCAAGAGACAGGGGAATGAGAGCTTAGGGGAGCAGGAGGTTCAAGCTGGAATGGGAACAGAGCGAGAGAACAAAGAAAGAGATACCATGATAAATGAAGACATCATGGGAATAGGGAGAAACAGAGGGCTAGGGAGGTTCCCAGGAATCCACAAGGATGGCTCCACCATAGACTACTGGCAATGGTCTAGAGGGTGCCTGAGCTGACCTACTCTGGTGATTGGATGGCTGAATATCCTAACTGTCACCACAGAGCCCTCATTCAGTGACTGACGGAAGCAGATGCAGAGATCCACGGCCGGGTTCCAGGTGGAACTCTGGGAATCCAGTTGACAAGAGAGAGAGAGAGAGAGAGAGAGGGAGGGAGGGAGGGAGGGAGGGAGGGAGGGAGGGAGGGAGGGATCATATGAGCAAGAGATATTGAGACCGTGATTGGAAAAAGTAAAGAGACAGCTAGCCAAACTAGTGGAAACACATGAACCCAATAGCTGAGGAGCCCCCATTATACTGGACTAGGCCCTCTGGATAAGCGAGACAGTTGTTTAGCTTGAATTGTTTGTGGGGCCCCCAGACAGTGAGACCGGGATCTGTCCCTAGTGCATGAGCTGGCTTTTTGGAGCCTAGTGCCTGTGGTGAGATACTTTGTGCAGCCTTGGTGCAGGGAGGAGGGGCTTGGACCTGCCTCAGCTGAATGTACCAGGCCCTGCTGACTCCCATGGGAGACCTTGCCTTGGAGGGGGTGGAAATGGGAGATGGGTTTGGGGGGGAAGGCTGGGGGGTGGGAGGAGGGAGGACAGGGGAATCTGTGGTTGATATGTAAAATGAATAGAAAATCTCTTAATAAAAAAAAAATTCAAGCTGCTAAAGTGAAGTTTTGGACTTGAAAATGTCATTTTGGACCAATGTATTTGGAGACTATGTATCCCAAAGATCTGGAAAGTAGAAAAGAATGGACAGTGGAGCACAGTTAAGAAGATATGAGAAAGAGACCAGGTAAGAGTGTGGGTTGCGTGTGTGTGTGTGTGTGTGTGTGTGTGTGTGTGTGTAAAGGAAGTGATATCTGAGTACTGACAAACATATTCTTTTTCAAGAAAGAGTGCATGGAGGCTGCAATGTTACTTAGCCATTATATAATTCAGAGGTAAGAAGAACCTAAAGTGCCAGTGAGTCAAAAACAATGATCATCAAGAAGCAGGAAGCCCCACCTGCCATGCCGTGAGCTAGATACTATACAGATTTTTAAAGTTGCCAACAGTAATCTTTGCTCCTCTGAAGATGTAACTGTTCTCTCCTTCCCACATTCCCCATATTCACACCCTATATATCTAATCCACACCCAAACATGCTTTTATCCCTGTCCATTACCTGAACAGCCCTCATCGCCACTGTCCACATGGTGAATATCTAATATGATTTTGTTTTTTAAATCTTGCTATGTAAACCACAGTGACCTCTCTCAGTTCCTAGTCTCCTGAGTGTTGGGATTATAGGTGTGCCACCACACCCAGCCATCTGTTATAATTTTCAACTCACAGTCAAACTAATGTTTCCCTTGCGAGACTTTCCTTTACATATGACTTCAATAACTAATACTAGGTTTTTATATTAATTCCACTGTTTTTTAAGAGATGATTGTGTGTGTACGTTGCCTGCATGTATGTAAGTGCACCACCATGCCTGTGCAATGCCCACAGAGGCTGGAAGACGGCATCAGACTTCCTGGGTCTGGAGTTACAGACCATTATGATCCAGACCGTGTGGATGCTGGGAACCAAACTCCAGTCCTCTGTAAGAGCACCAAGTGCTCTTAACCACTAAGCCATCTTTCCAGCCCCAATCATATTATATTCTAGTTGAGATTAAATTTATACTTTTTATTATTTCAATTTTTCCAATATTAAACAGAATGAACACATAGAAAGGAGAAGAAATATAATTTCTAGGAAATGTACCTGGAATGCTCTATCTCACTAAAGTTGACCCAATAATCAATTCTAGAGTCTATAAACAGTATAATTAGATGTTAGGCCAGCATTTGTGAGATCTGCTTCTAAATGCCAGAACTCTAGACACCTGCGTTATTTCTGATGCAATTATAATCACCATACATGTTAAGATGTGATTTACCAAAGACATGAGAAACTGACAATCTTCAACCTAACTCCTGATTACAGTTGAGATCTCTTTTAATAAGCAGTAGAAAGCCGGGCGGTGGTGGCGCACGCCTTTAATCCCAGCACTCGGGAGGCAGAGGCAGGCGGATCTCTGTGAGTTCGAGGCCAGTCTGGTCTCCATAGCGAGTTCCAGGAAAGGCGCAAAGCTACACAGAGAAACCCTGTCTCGAAAAACCAAAAAAAAAAAAAAAAAAAAAAAAAAAAGCAGTAGAAGGTTTAAGAACAGGACTCATGACAGGGACTGGAGAAATGTTTAGCAGCTAAGAGAGCTTACTGCTCTATGAGAGGACCAGGAGCTCAGATCCCAGCATCTGCACTGGGTAGTTCATGCATGCCCTTAACTCCAGCTCCCAGGGATCCAATGCTCCCTTCTGATTACTGTGGGTGCCCACATTCACATCGCATTCGCATTCACATTCGCATTCGCATTCACTCCCTCCCTCTCCCCTCTCCCTCTCTCCCTCTCTCCCTCTCTCCCTCTCTCCCTCTCTCCCTCTCTCTCTCTCTCTCTCTCTCTCTCTCTCTCTCTCTCACACACACACACACACACACACACACACACACACACTTACTTTGAAAACAGCACCCATGAATAGAACGACCATCAAAGTACTGACAGTGATATAAGGCTAGCACAACAAAGCCAAATGAAATTTAGAAACTAAAGTCTGCTAAAGTCCATTTTGGGTCAATTTCACGTTTCTGACGTTATATTTTCTAGAAAGCAGAAAATTGGACTTAACTTTAAAATTTTAAGTTCAAGGGCTGGAGGGATGGCTCGGCTGTTAAGAGCACTTGTTGCTCTTGCGGAGGACACAGGGTTTATTTAGTTCCATGGGCATCGGGCATGCATGTGATGCAAAGACATACATGCAAGCGAAAGACTCATACACCAATGATGAAAAGAAACATATTTTTAAAAGAATTTTAAGTTCAAGTACTAGTAATAATTACAAGTATAATGGCAGAAAGGCAACCATGAAGAAAAACATAGAACACAAATAGCTCAGAAACCCAGGTATAAGAAAGAAGTCTAAAAGTTCATATTACATGATGCAAAGGAAGAAAACAATAATAAGACCCTGATAGCTTTAATCTTATCTTTATTTCTTATGTTTTACTTTGTTTGAGACAGGGTCTCTCTACATAGCACTGGCTTTCCTGGAACTCTCTCTGTAGACCAGGCTGGCCTCAAACTCAACAGATCCACCTGTCTCTGCCTCCTCCCGAGTGCTGACAGTAACAGCATGCACCACCACTCCCAGATGACATTAGCTTTACATGGAGTTTACAAGACTGGCAGGGAGAACACATAAATGATTATTTTTTTAATGTTCTGTATTCATCTCTAAAGAAAAATTAACTTAAAAAAAAAAACTGGGAATCTCATTACGTAGGCTGTCCTGGAACTCACCATCACCACCACCATCTCACAGCAGCTCAGTTTACAGACTTGAGCCATCATGCCTGGCTCAAGATTTCACTTTAGACAGCCTCCCTCATTTAAAAAAAAATCATTAAGATCTTGTTCTAGAAGCAAATGCTCTTCACTGGAACTCCAACAGGAGTCTCCGGAGCTGAGGACTTAAGGAACTGCTCACTCGTGTGCATTCTGTGCTAAAACTAGTTTCTAGGCATGCGGCCGCTCTCTACCTGTTTATAAGGATTTGGGGTTGTTGGGTTTTTTTTTTTCCCTTTTCTTTTTTTCTTTAAACAAAAACAAAAACTAGCTTCATCATTCATTCAGCATATTTCTTCAGTCACACAAGAACTTTCTGTATTCCAGGTTTCAAGGTCTGGGAAATAGGGCTACATCGCTGGAGAAAACAGTGGCAATTTGTTCTAAATACAAAATAGCTTATTTTCTTTTGGCAAGCCTCCAGGGTTTCGGTGGAGGGAAAGGATAGTGCTCTCTGGAGGGATCAAGCTCTGGACCTGGACTACTGTCAAAACTTAGCTGGGGAGGGGGAGGAGATTTTTTTTTTTAAATTATCTTTCACATCAGTTTGGAAACAGATTAAAGACTTCTGCCTTATTAACAGTTTTCTATTCTTCAGTCTTTTGTGGGTGTTCATCCCTTTTCTGGCAGCCCCCATTGGCTGATTTAATGGTACCAAGGGGCTGAGAAGTATTACTGTCCAGAGGAAAAAGCATTCTCTCACAGGGGCTGGGAAAGCAGTCTGCAATCACAACAGTAGCTACTTGTTAATTTTCTATCTGAAACACAGTGATGCCAATAGGACTGTACCCTGCCAGCAACCAAGGGGTAAAGGACATTTTTGAAACCAAAACAAACTTCCTACGTGCTGGCAAATCAGATGGCAGACACAGCGATAAGCTGCTGTGAGACACTGACTTATTTCCTCACACAAGACGCATACAAGAACTAAGTCTCATCTGCACAGGTTCACATCTAACTCTCACACTGCCACTCCAGTCCGGAGGCAGGCACGACCGTTTTACTGTAATCAAATGACCGTGCAGAATGACAGAGAAGTCAAGTTCTGTTACAGAACTCAGTAAAATAGTGACCTTACATGCTCAGACAACCTGGAAGGCTGCTTTATAACTAACTGTTCAGAAGCTAGCAATGGCAACAGAAGCCTGTGTCCTTTAAAACGGCCCCACTTCTCAGATGTGTTAGTTTAACAGCTCATTCTGAGGGGGTGTATACATGTAGGAGGAAAGACAAGATTTATTAAATGAACAAGAGCAAGTCTAAGAATTAATGCATCCTGAAAACGTGGATGCATTAATTCTTAGACTTGCCCTGAGGAAGAGAAGCCTGAGATGGAGAGCTGAGTGGCTAACAATGGGAATCGTGCTCACTCTCAGCAGATGGCAAATGGTTTGACACTGCTGGACACCCGCCAGTTCAGTCAAGCTAGCTAGGGATTATTTTTAAAGTCCCATTTTATCGTAATTTTCCCCAAATCAGAATGTTGTGGTTTTGTTTGGGGAAGAGGAGGGGTGATGAAATTTGGGGCAGGAAAAGGACAACACAGAACAAATGCTGGCCAATGTGTTTTGCTTCACAAACTTAACTGGCCATTTAGAACCTCTGGGAAAATAAAATTCACAGAATGTAAGATATGCCACAGCCCTGCTAATGGCATAGAACCGATATGTTGATATATTGTCTTATTTCTAAATTACGTAACTGTCTGAGTTTTGTCTTCCATGACCCTATGTCGTGTGTGTGTGTGTGTGTGTGTGTGTGTGTGTGTGTGTGTGTGTCCTGACCACAAAGAGCCCAAATGAAAAACAGTTTCTGAATTTCTTTTGGAGTTAGCCTAGCATAGCAGAGCCTCGCCTGGTGCCAATCTGGAGCACCCCTTTGGTTAAGTTTTCCAGTGTTGTATCAGGGACGGACCAAAAAACCCTTCTAAAGCAAATAGAATGGAATATGCCTTAAGAAGAGTATTTTTAAAACTGCTATTTCTAAAAAAGATTTATTTATTTACTCATTCATTCCATATACAGTGTTCTGCCTGCGTGTTTGCCTACAGGCCAGAAGAGGGCACCAGATCTCATTACGGATGGTTGTGAGCCACCATGTGGTTGCTGGGAATTGAACTCACAACCTCTGGAAGAGCAGCCTTCCCTTAACCACTGAGCCATCTCTCCAGCCCTAAAAACTGTATTTTTAAAAGCTTTTTCTGAAAAGAGGAAGGTGTTCACTGAACTAATGATTCCCTAAAAGATTCAAGGCAAAGAAGCTGGTTTAAAGCATTCTGTCATAACCCTGCATTCTGACCTGCTTCTATTTTTCATATGTCTGAATCTTATTTTGACTCTTCTGGAAAAGCTCAGGGAGCATAAGAATGAGAGAGGGAAGGGAACTCTAGTATTAATCTTGTGTTACTCCATTCTTAGCTCAATGTTGTTAATTTTCCACACACAGTTTCCTTTATGAGTACTATTTTCCTTGGTTTTATTTACTTTTAGTTGACAAATAATAACTGTACACTTTGATTACATCAATAATTCTGGAGAACAACTTAGAAAAATTCATGTAATTCCACGGATCTGAGAAAAAAGGAAAAGCCAAGTGGCAGGGAAGTTGCTCCACTTTCCCGTTACCGGTGAAATGCTCACTTCAGCAGAGCAGATGAGACGGTAACCTGGTCTACACATACCACTACAACAAGAAAGGAAAACTATTGTTCCCACGAAAGAAGCCAACAGGCTTTGGAGACTGTTTGTCAAGACTGTCTGTATTTCCTTTCAAATAATGCAGGATCAAAGTCCTGAAACAGCATTCGGGGTTACCAACAGCTCTTATTTTCAAAAGATACGTACAGGATCCTTTGATATGGTAAAAGATAATACTCAATATTTATTTAATTTTTCTTTAAAAAACACCAGAATTTAACATTGCAAGCTAAGAAAACTACGTTCCTCCTCATATGACTCAACATACAGCAATAAAAAAATGCTTTCAAGAGATTTATAGGAACACAGCATCCAACCGCTCTAGGAAGAGCCTTCTCCTTTACAAGTCACTCGGCTCTACCTGACCTGCACTATGTTTGACAGTCAAGGTGGAATTTCTAATTGAAAAAGAAACTTACTTGGAAGTGACTGAAGTTTTTTTTTAGTTTTGCAAAATACAAGCTGTTCTACAAAGGAATAGTTGTGGGGGCTGGAGAGATGGCTCAGCAGTTAAGAGCACTGGCTGCTCTTTCAGAAGTCTTGAGTTCAATTCCCAGCAACCACATGGTGGCTCACAACCATCTATAAAGGAGTAACTGTGAACTGTGCTAGACTAAAATGAGCCAAAGAGTTTAAAGACATAGACATTATCATCCTACTCACAGCAATGATCCAATTGCTCAAGAGTCTGGCACTTTTCGGTGGCACCAATGGATGGGACTGCTCAGAAAGGCTTCTACCTGGCCATGACCCAAACATCACATATACCTGTCCATCTTCTTATAAAGCCCAAAAACATTGTTTAAAAATGGATTTAAATGTTTTTATTTGTGGTAATAAGACCCTTTATAGTTAACATACATTATATTAAGTAGGACTGTCCTTTAAAAAAAATCTGAAATTTCTCCTTTAGGTTTTAAAGTTTTCTGAATTTAGTCATGGTTTTGGTGAGGAAATCTATGTGTACTTTTACAATTTATGGATTACTCACATATTCTAATGTAGTCTTTGCATTTCTAGATTAGGAAATCTTTCTTGTGTAGTTTTGGGATCTTTTAAATGAGCCAGACTTGCTCTGACTACTCCTGGATCAAAGTACTGAAAAGCAGAGCATTCTGTGGTGTGTGTACGCGCGTGCGCGTGAACCTCTCTATGTGAATGTGTGTGTGTGTGTGTGTGTGTGTGTCTGTGTCTGTGTCTGTGTTTGAGTCTCTCTATGTGAATGTGTGTGTGTTTCTGATGTTACATCTCATGCCAACATCAGTTCTTAGGCAAACTCCTTAAGAGAGAAGTTTGGACATGTTTTTAAGTTACAAATCCCTATCATGTAGGGCTTGCAGATTCAAATGAATATCTTCACCACTAGTCTGACACAGAACGGTCCTCAGGAGACTCTAGGGGCTGAGGCAAGTCCCCATTATACGTGTTTACCCTCTTCCTTGGTTCTCCAGCATCTCTTAAATATCATTCTGTTTCGGAGTAGTGCTGTAAATGTTAATTTTATTCTAGTAAGTCCCAAGAACTAAAATCTTCAAGTGGAGTGTAGCAATCTCAAGTTTTTGTTTATTTTCACAAGATATTTGGGCCTTCACCAACGTTCCCACCACAAAAACAAGGAGAACTCTTCACAGGAAAACTGCAACTATTAAAAATGACACTGCAACCACCTGCAAAGGAAAATTAGTTCCTCCAAGGGAATCTTGCTAGAGATTCAGACCACACTTAAGGACAGGCCCCATGCCCGGCACCAGACGGCCAACACAAAGCAAACTCAATGGTATTTTTTGAGATTTTCTTTTTACCTCATAATATTCTGTCTGGGTTTGTTTGTTTGTCTGTTTTAAACTTACTGTCTTTTGCCTATATATCACGGTCTTTTGATTTTTGCCTTTTGATGGGTCTCTTCTATGTTTTGATAGGTTTTGCTTGTACGTTGCTTTTGCGTTGAGTTTGTGTGTGCGTGTGTGTGTGTGCACGTGTGTGCGCGTGTGTGCACGTGTGTGCGCACATGTGTGTGTGTGCGCGCACATGTGTGTGTGTGTGCTGCAGTTCTGTGCTGTTTCTTTTGTTTTATCCTTGTTTGTCTTTTTTATTTGCTTGCCTGTTTTCTTAACAGAAAGAGAAAGAAGGCATGGAGTTGGGAGGGTGGGGAAGATCTGAGAGGAGATGAGGGAGGAGAAACCATGACCAGAATAATTTTATTTTCAATTACAAAATGACACTGTATAAACTTAGTGTGATGACAGCATCTTTAATTCCAGTACTTGGGGGGCAGGAGAGAGAGCTCAGTGGTTAAGAGCACTGGCTGTTCTTCTAGAGGACCTAGGTTCAATTCCCAGCACACACACAGCAGCTCACAACTGTCTATAACTCCAGTTCCAGGGGATCCGGCATCCTCACACAGACATACATGCAGGCCAAACACTGATGCTCATAAAATAAAGATAAGTAAAGTATAATCCCAGCACTTGGAAAGCTGAGGCCTGAAGATGTCAAGTTCAAGGCCACTGTTGGCTACACAGTGGTACTCTGTCTCAGAAAACCAGAAGACTGTATTTAGCTGACCCAGACACAGCAGGAAGCAACTGTAAACTAAAGGGATAAAAGGCTGCACCGCTCTGAAAATACTCAGGCGCCTGTCTATGTTACCCATGCTGGATGGTTTGACTTCACCTCAGCGCAAGTGGCAAACTACACTTGAATTCAAACAAACCTACTGGACACACAGGCCAGTTCTGGCAAACTAGTGGAATACCATGCAGATCACAGAAGTAAGTATGCATGACCAGGCTGTTCACAGCAGCTTTAGTTCACAATAGCCCCCCACAATGAGTTTACCGTAACTCCCATCTGCCACACACACAACTCAGCACTTAATTACACTCTCTAAAAGGGCTCTGTAATAATATCTTTGTCTTCTACCTAGTTAGGTTATAATCAAGAGTAGGACCCAGGACTTCTCGTTTTATTCTCTCTCTAGTAACTGGCCGAGTCCAATGCCTAATAAGTGCTTGTCGGTTGATTTGTAATTACCCTGAGGAGTCTGTCGGTGCCAGGAACTAAACCACTTCAAATGAACTCCTATTCCACCAGAGATTTCAAATCAGAAAACACAACCCTGAGGTTAATGGTATACAGGAGTCACTAGCACAGACATCTGACAACTACCTGTTATTAGTCATCATAGATGAAGTGTTCAAAGGAGGTTCAAAACAAACCCAAGAAGTCTGAGAAAAACCTTAAACCTGCAGTTTTAGTATTTCCTACTGACTGCACCTGTCAATGTGAAGGCAGGAATTGGGTGCAGAGACCAAACTGTATTTACTGGGAACAGAAAAGTTCTGTTTTCCTGCTTCCCATTGCTGGCCTGTAGTGACATCCAACCTCTCTGTAATCAACGATTCCAAGCTCTCAAGAGTCCTGAGAAAGCCTGGATAGTGAAGCTCCACTTCACAAGAAATATGGGTTCATTTTGCAAAGTGAAATTCAGACATGTTTGCAATCCAGATTTCCCAAATTTAAATTAAAAAATCCTAGACAGAAGTAAAATAGAGATCTTTATACCATTTCCACAAGTTTCTTCAATAAAAAGCCGTCCTCTGAAAAACAGTATTTTAGAACTGAAGTGCTAAGCGGCTCTCTTCTCAAGTTAATGTTTAAAAACATTTCTATTTCACCAGAATGTTATGAAATGAAATACTGACATGTGTGTTTACGTGCACACGTGTGTACTGGTGCACATGCCTGTGCATGTGTGGAGGCCATGGGAAGGTATCAGGTGTTCTCCTCTATCATTTTCCACCTTATTCCTTTGATGACCCGAGTCTGACCTCCATAATCCACGGCAGAAGGAGGGAACTAACTCCTGAAAGTTGTTCTCCACACATCCACCATGGCATGCATACACACACACACACACACACACACACACACACACACACACACACATAACAAAAATGTTAAACACCAGGGTGTCTGGGAGATGGCTTGGTTTACATGCCCGCTGCTCAAGCACAAGGCACTGAATTCAGGTCTGCAGAACCCATGTTAAGAGTTGGGCATGGTGGCAGATGCCTGTAACTCCAGCCTTGCTTGAAGAAGTGGGCAGAGACAAATGGATACCTGAAGCTCATTGGCACGTGTATGCATATGTGTGTACACACACACACACACACACACACACACACACACACACACACACGCACACACGGGTTAAGAGCTCTTGCTGTACAACCATGGAGATCTGAGTTTAGTTCTCAGCAAGTGCTTTTCACTGCTGAACCACCTGGTCATCTACTTCACTGACAACTTTTAAACAAAAGGAATTTCATTATTTTACTGTGGTAAACTCTAAGACCAATTACAACTGATTTTGTTCCCTTTTTTTCTGTGTTGTGTGGAGTGCACACGTGCCATGCATGTGGAGGTCAGAGACAACCCGTGGGTCCTGGGGATTGAACTCAGGTTGTCAGGCTTGCAGACACGTGCCTTTACCTGCACAGCTATCTTCCCAGTGTCCAGTTAAAATCTGTAAAATGATAGGTAAATGCCAATTCATTTAAAAAAATATTCTAATTGTGTGTGTGTGTGTGTGTGTGTGTGTGTGTATGACAATGTGCACGTGAGTGCTGGTGCCCAGAGAGACCAAAAGCACATGATCCCTCTAAAGCTGGAGTCTCAGGCAATTTTCAGTCACCTGATTTGTGTGCTTTAAACAGAACCCAGATCCTCTGGAAGAGTCTTAACCACTGAGCCATACTAATTCATCTTAAACAAATTAATCTATCAATTTTTAAATGAGCCAAACACTTAACTGCTGTTAGGCTAAATAATGGCTTTAAAGCCAACCTATGCTATATAATTGGACTTGATTCAAAAAAAATAAAATAATGTGAACAGATGTGTATGTGTGGTTTTTTTTTTCAGAGCAAAAAAGATGAGTCTTGGTTTTTATGCCATTTATAGTAAAAGTCAAATTAGAACTGAGTACTTGGTCAGCTCTACAATTGAAACATGAAATGTACCACGGCATCTGTAAAGCCATCCCACTCAAGAGGCACTGTCCCATGATACGTCCGCTTTAGCAGAGGTCCCATTATGAAGCACAGTCACCACACATCTCCTAAGTGGGTCATATTACCTAGAATACCCTATGGGGACACACTGTTCTCTCTGAAGCAGGAGCAGAGAACAAAACTATTTTTTTAGAAGGGGAAGATGTTTGCAGGGTTGCAAATATCTCACTTTGTGTCTTCCTAAAATATTTTCTATCTTGAAGAGCAGGATTCATGAAGAGGAGGAGCAAGAAAAGGAAGAAAGGAGGAGGCACAGCTAAATCTGACTTGACATTTAACTTTTTCTCTTCATCTAACAAGAGATGTAACCTGCTATGGAAAGTTATTGATTCACTGGGTACCTGTCAGTCAAGGCACCTGAAAACTGAGTGCAAGGTACCGTGTTGTCAGAGAGAGCCTGTGCTCCCGCGGGGTGTGTCCAGTCTGGAAGGGATACATGTGCTCTCCACAAGATGAAGTGGCGCAGGTTACTCGTCAAAGAAGCAAGCCAGAAGGCGACTTTCAGGAGGGCGGAGGCCGCCATGTGCAGCCAGGAAAGGCTTCCTGAAAAACACGTATTTCACACACGCCTGGAAGGTGGCATGAGTAAGCTCTAGCTTGGGGACTAGGAAGCTAGGTTTCCACCCTAGCTTGTCCTTCTCCAGCTTGGTGGGGCGGGTAGTCAAGAGGGACTTAGGCTCTGAGGTCTAGTCTCAGCCGGCCGGTTTCCTAACACCCCTTTTAGCTTGATAATCTAGGGAGATGTATGGATAGGTTTACTACTGATGCCTTTTAAAAACCACACACACACACACACACACACACACACACACACACACACACACACACACACACAGGTTCACAACTAAGGTAGCCTTGCTACGAGGACTCCAACCAAAAACAAAGCCTGCATGGTATCCCCCATTAACAGGAGTGCCGCTGGACAAGTGTCCTTTTCAGTCATGCGCCTTCCTCAATACACAATACATAATTTAAATACACAAACACGTCATTTTGCTTTGTGAGGCAAACATGACAAGAACTAGAGAAATCCACTTTCACTCTGCTTTAAATACTATTAGTCGAGGCACTACTCAAAGTTCTGTAATAAAACAAGTGTTCACTTTTCCAGAATGTTTGCTGTGTGTAAGTGTACAGTCTTTTTTTTTTTAACAAATGTCACATAAGAACCTATAGCTAAAACCAGTTAAGAAATGCTTTTCCCACCGAGGGATCCTGAACAGTCAGATGATGAAGGCAGATCAAAACAATCACTTGGTTGAAATGTCCAGATCCACGGGCTCTAGAAATAAAATTCTAATTTAGCAGCATGCACAAAGAGAGCCAGTGCCAAAAGAAAAATCAAATTTATCTAAATGTCCTTGGGGACACGATAGTGTCCAGAAGAAAACTTACTCATTATCAAACATTTGTAATAAACAGAACACATCAAAAATTCTAACATGCCTTTCATCTCAGCACTTGGGAGGCAGAGGCAAATGGATCTCTGTGAGCTCCAGCCGAGCCAGGGGTACAGAGTGAGACCATCTCTAAAAGACAAAAATAAAAAAAAAAAAATTTAAAAAATTAAGAGAAAAGTTAAAATCATTTCTGGGATTTTTATACTTTTAATATACATATGCAGATTTTCTTCATAAAAATACTTAGCCATTTGCAGCCGGGCGGTGGTGGCGCACGCCTTTGATCCCAGCACTTGAGAGGCAGAGGCAGGAGGATCTTTGTGAGTTCGAGGCCAGCCTGGTCTACAGAGTGAGTTCCAGGACAGGCTCCAAAGCTACAGAAAAGAAACCCTGTCTTGAAAAACCAAAAACCAAAATTTAGCCATCTGCAAACAGAATAAAAAATGAGTAAGATCTTGCAGAGTATAAACTTTATCAGGGACATTGGTTCCTTTTATCTATAACTGGTCCTTATTTGTGGAGTACATAACACATACCACAGTGCACAAAAAGAGGCACCAAGCATCTAAAAAAAAAGTGACACATTTTCAGCCAGGTAAAAATCCCTTAAAATGTTCCCACCTATAAATTTAGATCATATAATCTGTTTACATTTTAATACTTCATTAAGTTCTCCATTTCCCTCTATGAAATTATTACTCCTGCTGAGATCTCAAGAGTCTTTTCTATATTCCTCAGTTTTCATTAATAACTATATTTTGATATATTGACTAGGTAGACAGAGTACGCCTGTATGTTTGAACCCGGGGCCTCACACATGACAGATAAGAATTCCACCACTGAGGAGATGACACAAGAACTCCACCATGACTAAGAACGAGGGAAGCGTCACAACAGAAGAAATAGCAAGCACCAAAGTCCTAAGACAGAAGCAAGGGCAGTGCTTCTGTGGGGTGGGGGTGGACCACAGGAGATGAGGACTCTCCTCTGGGACAGAGTAGTGGGACTCGCAGGCCACGGGTTTTACATCATTTAATTAGGAAGCATGTGAAGGACTGCACACAGAGAAATGTCATGGTCTACACTATACTCAGGAAAATTGCACTTACTGCTCTGGGAAGGAAAAGACTAGCAGCAGTTAACAACACTCTCCTTTTAGTGCTTTTCACCCTGTCCTCTGCTGTCCCCAGACCTCTGAGTGCTGGCTCTGATGTCCTTTACTTCACGGACCACTTCAAAAGCATGCCGGGCGGTGGTGGCGCACGCCTTTAATCCCAGCACTCGGGAGGCAGAGCCAGGCGGATCTCTGTGAGTTCGAGGCCAGCCTGGGCTACCAAGTGAGTCCCAGGAAAGGCGCAAAACTACACAGAGAAACCCTGTCTCGAAAAACCAAAAAAAAAAAAAAAAAAAAAAAAACAAAAGCACCCAAACTAGTCTCCCATCTTCTATAGCTACATTTTATTTCATCATTTAGTCCTAACTGGTCTCATGTACCCAAGGCTCGCCTAAAATTGGCTACGTAGTAGGGGCTGGCTTCCAAGTCCTGATCCTTCTGCCTCTACCTTCCAAGTGCAGGGATTTTAAGCACATATCACCAGCTGGTAGGGCCCCTCCTCCGCCAATGCTCCAATCATGCCTTCATCTTTCCTACAAAACCTCAAGTCTTCTTGGTTGGGTGATTATTTCAGTGGCACACTTACCTAACCTGGGGTCCTGGGGTCCAATTCCCAATACTACAAAAACAAACAAAGGCCTCAAATATCACTGCCAACAAAATGAAGTACAAATACCATTCCACAGTCCAATCGCAAACTACCTTTCTGGTCTTAGCGGCCATCGCTAATGTGACAGACTCTGCTCTTCCCCCACTTAATGTGGTCTTTTCCTTTCTGGACGTAACTCTCATTGTGTACATGAGAGAGTGTGGGTACATGTGCCACGGTGTGCATGGGAAGGTCAGAGGTTGTGCTGGGAGACAAAGTTCTGTCCTTCCACAGTGGGATTCTGGACTTGAGGACACGCTGTCAGATTTGTGCCTGGGAGGCACTGGTAGCCACTGAGCCATCGCACGGGCCCGTGGACACAATTTTCTGTGCCAGTGTCCTGCTTCTGTAGATCTGCTCACACTGACCATTTTCCTAAGGCCTCACAGATCAGCACACATTCCTCTTGGTGACCCAGCAGTCTCTCTTACTATACCATACAGCATTTTAACATCATGACCGAGTTTAAACAGGTTTTACAATTCTACATTTATTTAAGGAAATGTAACTAGAGTTTCTACTATATTTTCTCTTCACAGTGACTCACTAAATCACACACTACTAATGGGTTTCAGTTTTCATTTTGAACACACCGTTAGTGTTCCTTTCCAGACATTAACAGGTCACTAAACTAGATCTTGTCATTAGAAAATAAACCTGTGAATACCAAACCATGATGATTTTAACCTTAAGGATATAGGATAAAGCTTGAATCATATCTTCATTTTATGTATCACAATGCCAAGTATTTGTTAATTATCACTAAAGAAAAAGATTAATAATAAACATAGCCATCATATTTATGATTAGACAGGATCATGGTCAGGATTGTTTTATGCTCATATCCATCTTGTTTCAAATTATTGTGATAGCCAGTTTTCAAAGACACTATGACCCACAGTTTTTGTTTTCCTATCTTCTGGAATCATAGAAGAGCACTGTGTGATGGGGAGCACAGTAGGCACTCCGTGGTGATATTCTGTTGTACTCTAATAAAGCTTTCCTGAAGATCAGAGAATGAACAAGCCACTGGATTAAACATAGAGGCCAGGCAGTGGTGGCACACACCTTTAATCCCAGTACTTGAGATCTCATGCCTTTGCTGCCTGTATTTGGGAAGCACACATGCCTTTAATCCCAGCACTGGGAAGTGATATAGCTGGGTGGAGAAAGGCATATAAGGCGTGAGGAGGCAGGAACTAGAGCTGAAGCTTTTTAAGCTGAGGACTCGGGAATTCAGTCAGAGGCTTTGTGGAGATAGGAGCTCGCCTTCCATTCGGCCTGAGGATTCGGTAGTGGTGAGAAGTTTCTCTAGTGTCTTATTCCTTTGTCTCTCTGATCTTTCAGTGTTTACCCCAGTATCTGGCTTCGAGATTTTCATTAAAAGGTCCATTAGGATTTGTGCAACATAAACCATAAAAACCATAAATTTTTACACCATCTTTCTCTCAGGAGGATGTGAGTGTCTTTATGTATGGAGGACACCTATTGCCATCCACTGGACTTAATTCTCTTTATCACAGACATTCCCCCTCTGCCTAGCAAGCATCTTCTTAGTCCAGTGTCCTCATTGGCCCCTCCCAGCTTCGCCAAAGCGGTAACAAGGGTGAGCCTTGTGTCTCAGTCGAAGGCGGCTACTAAGGTTGAATGGCCTCCCCTGCAGTCAGCACTCAGGTTCTTGACCATTCAAGTCCTGCTAAAGTTGTTGACTCTGTTGAAAACATCACCAGTAATTTGAATTAAGAAAATGAAAACCAGTGAAGTGGCATCCAAATCTGCACTCAACAGTCTCTTCTCTGCCAGAGGACCAAACTCCTAGGATAAGCCAACGGACAAAGTAAACCCTAATACCTGGCTCTCGGAGACTCGTTAGGTTTACCGTGAGCTAATTCACACAGGTTCCCGAGGAACAGAGCCACCGACTGTGCACTTGCTGGACCTGTCAGGGCCTGTGTGGAGACGACACAACAGGGATACTCCACAAGTAACGAGCTCTGCACCAGCTCAGGTTGCCCAACACGGTGCTAAGAGGAAACCAGCTCCAGAGACCTCCCGAAAAGTGTTTGAGACTACCGAAAGCTCCATAGTGAGTGAGTTATAGGCATCTGGGTAATGATAGGTTTAAACAAAGTACTATGGGTGTCCCTGGCCCCAAGTCTCCAGGAGCACGAACCTCAACATTTGTTAGCTATTATCTCTTCACGGCCAGAACCCAAGCTTCGGCAAACTCGGGGTTTTAAGAGAACCATCGGACACTTCTCTACTGTTCATTAACACTGCACACCACATACTGGTGCTCTCACTGCATTTGCCCCAGTTAAAAAAACACCAACTCCAAGAGCTTTATGTCAAGAGTTTAGCATGAACTAAGAAGAAAACTTTTTTTCTGACATAAATATAATATATATAAAGTGGCAAAATTTCAAGAATACAAATTACTCCAAGAATACCTTTTCAGGATGAACACACACTGAACTGCTGCTTGGATACTGAGTTACTTTCCTCACTGAGAGCATGTTCTAAGGCCGATGACAAGTAAAGCCAGAATTAACTTACCTCAAAAGATTCAAAACCCAGGCTGACCATAATTTTAAATTAACAGTGTAAATAAGAGCTGTACTTTGGAAATAACAAATATTAAATAATACTTGGTAGGGGCTAAAAATATATAAGAATATGGGCTGAGCTTTTACATGTTCCTGTGCTGCCTTGCTGTGTCTTGCTGGTAGCTTTCCAGAAATAGGGCATAAGTTATTAAATTTGATTTTTCTTTTAGCATTGGTCCTCTTATACACGCTGCTAAATGACAATTTTCTTTTTTTTTTCTTCTTTGTTGTTTGTTTGTTTTGTTTTGTTTTGTTTTTCTGAGACAGGATTTCTCTGTGTAGCTTTGGAGCCTTTCCTGGAACTCACTCCATAGCCCAGGCTGGCCTCGAACTCATAGAGATCTGCCTGCCTCTGCCTCCTGAGTGCTGGGATTAAAGGCGTGAGTCAGCACTGCCCAGCTGACAACTGTATTTCTAATGATAAGAATCCTTTGAGAACATGTCTTGGAAAGGTTACTGTATTACCTCACAGTGGCCCCCCGGGAATGGGGGAAGAGAATAAAGCAAGCAGATAAACAACAGCATGAAAGGGGAAAAATAATCAGAGAAAAAAGAAATGAAGGCTGTCTGTCAGCATTTGCGCGACCACGGAGCATACCCCAAATAAGGTCCTAGCAGGAGACTTCTGCAAAGCCATACCCGAGTCACAGCAGGACACTGGTTAAATAACTCACAGGGTATAGCAAAGCAATACCACAACGGACAAACACCATCTTCACATTTTTATGCTGTGATTAAGTCAGAGATGACATGCATTAATAAATAAAATTTACTCAAGACTTTGAAAGTTCTCACCCATATAGTTACTAAAGACTCTCTTTACTCACGTTAAAAACTTTTTGCCAGGTTTCTAATGGATGCCTACTGAGTGAGAATCATATCCATATGGATTAAATCATTACAAAATCCACTGGTTTATCAGTATTTAACCCATGTGGCCCACAATATATTCTAATTTTCTTATTGTTTTGTTGTTTTTGTATTATTTTGTGTTTGAGTGTTTTCCCTGAATATATGTATGTGCACCATGTGTGTGCCTGGTATCTATGGAGGTCAGAATAGGGCTTCAGATTCCCTGAAACTGGAGTAATGTGTGGTTGTGGATGCTGGGAACTGAACCTGGGCCCTCTTTTAACTGCTAAGCCATCTCTCCAATCCCATTTTGTTTTTGAGACAGGATCTCGCTTTGAAACAGGTCAGGCTGGTTTTGAATTTATTACATAGCCTACATTAACCTTGAACTCAAGATCTTCCTATGCCTCAGATTCTCAAACGCTGGGATTTTCAGATGTGTGCCACCATGCCTGGCACTCTGTGCTCTAAGTTTTTGTTTTCTTTGATTGCAGTGCTACCGAAGGAACCCGGGCCTCATGCATGCCACCGTCTTTATGCTCACACCGGACCGACCTCGCAGTCTTCTGAGTAGTCAATGCTCACTCACTGTCTTATGAAGAGCCTTCCCAAATGATCTTGTAGTAAGTACCTTCTGTTTCTCCATCACCCACAAAACTTGAGTTCCTTAAGGACAAAAATGGCCTAAACCATTCTTCTATTTTCTACGCAAACTACTCAGTGTGTCTCGCAATGAGGTGTTATAGTTCATGATTGATAAACATTTATTGAATGAATAAGAAAACAAATAAGTAAACTGCAGATTCAATGCACTATTTACTTAATCCAGAAACCTGATCCTTTAGCAAGACCATGTTTTACTCCATGAACCTATCAGTCAATCTGTTCTCTAAGACAGAAAAGAAGCCATCTCATAAACTCAAATTCAAGTGAGCTTAGTAACATGTTTACCTCATATATCATTTCTTCCAGAAAATACAATATATCAAAATCAATAATCTATGCATCTTAAAAATAACAACTATATATACACTATCAATCACTTTAATTTCCAGGTAAAACAGTAAGTTTGCTTTCAAACAGATGAAAGCTGCACCTCATCACTGACTCACCGGTTCTTTTCCAACTCATTGTGTGTAGATCTAAAAGGAGAAAAAAAGAGAGAGCATTAGCCAGGCTTGTTAATAACTTCATCATATCACAACCAGTGAATTCAATGTACAGACTTGTACAGCTCGATCCATCTGACTTGAGTCATTATACTTGCCTCAAATGACTGTTACAAGGGCTAACAAATCTATATAAAAAAGCAAAATACAATGAGCTAGTTAGCAAGTATCAGAATTACCTTATACTAGTTCCCTTAAATAAGTATGCTACTATTGTAATAATCCAGAATTTAAAATATGACTTTGATAAAGGAGAACTTAAGTTTTTATTATGAGAACTAAAACTGATCATTTTACATTGCGTGAGTGCCTGTGTGTTTCAGGCAGTCCTGGAAGCCTCCAATTCACAGTGTAACTAGGAACCTCCCAAATGCTGGGATTACAAGCATGTACCATCCCACCTGGTTTTATGTGGCGCGGAGACCAAACCCACAATCTCACGCATGCTAGGCAAGCACTCTCCAGATGATCTTCAACCCCCATGTATCATTTTACATACCCCTGTTAATGTTAAATGCTTTCAAAATATTACATTACTGACAGCTTTAATTTTATCCCCCCCTCCCCTATGGATATTTAATGCTAGATCCATAAATCTTAACAAATTGAGTATTTTTGTGAGCCTCTCAATTTGTGAGAATCTACTTACTACTGTCTTGAGTTCAACAGTCAGAGGACTGAGTTACTGTCTATCTACCTTTTGCTTTACTGGCAATTTCATGAAGTTCCACATGATTAAAAAGACTGACAGTCATTTCAAAGAGATTATCTTAATAAAAGCACTTCTCTCTCAAAAAAAAAAAAAAGTAAGAAGAATCTCAGGATATCTCAGGGGTTCAAGAGTTCAGCTAAATGAGCAGGAAATACATGGACAGTTCGGGCAGAAGAAACTAGAAAAGCACACAACTTGTAACTCAACAACTCAGCACTTAAAGCTCAGTAAGTTACAACGAAACCTCTACCACTCTGTGTTTATTCAAAGCTTTTTTTGTTTGCGTGAAATGCTCAAGCAGAAGAGTTAAAAAGGAAATTGACATATGTAATTATTTACCATTATTAATGCTATACATGTGTGCACGTGTGGGCACACGAGCCCTGGCACACATGGAAGCCAGAGAATAACTTGTGGAGTAGGCTTTCTCTGTCCACCTTAATGTGGGTTCCAGAGACCAAACTCAGGAGACCACGCTTCCACAGCGAAAGCCATCTCAGCAATCCCCTAAGGCGCACTTTAGAAATTTAACTTTTGGTGAGACTTCCTGTGCCCTTTTGGCAAGGGAAGTTTGGGTTTAGTTGCCTTCCTCTAAAACATAAAACTGAGAGCAAGCAGAATAAGAGACAATCTCTCTATAAAATTCCATAGTATACCATCAACAGCAATGTTATATTTGTGGAAGAGTAGATGCCAGTTTACCATAAACTTATTCTAAACTATTTGGCAATCCCACTGGTGGCCATAAACGCAAAGGATAATACATTCAATGATAACCAATGGTGGAATTCCAGTACTACATTGAGCCTATTATAAAAAGCTAGGACCAAAGGAGCAGGATCGGACCCACTGCTGTGAACAAAATTAAAACAGCAGGGCCCTTCTGCCTCTCCTGAACAGACTTATTATTTGTCTTATTAAAAGGAAAAAAAAAAAAACAAAATGCTAAGAATCTGAACCTTCTCACTAAAGTAGGAAATCCATGACACATCTCGTTATACCACCACAGAATTTAACATGATTCTAAATAAGAAGAAACAAACGATCACAAACCCACTAATATTTCCACACTGCCTTGCTCTTCCTTGTTTACTCCTGTTTTGTTTGGCTTTTACATATAATATTAAGACAGCAAATACTAAATGCTTTCAGCGTTCAACACTGACTTAGAATACAGCGAATGAAAGGGTTTCTGGCTGGTAAATTCACACATGTGTGGGAGTCATTGCAACTAAAGGTAAAATAAGTTCACAAAGAAAGATACACACTGTCACGGGAGTTTAAAGACAGCGGGTTTACTTCCATAGGGGGCTACTGAGAAAATCTGGGGGAAGGTAGCATTTGACGTGGGGCTTAAATGATGAGTATATCTGGTATCAGTAAAGCATGGAGCCTACTTAGAGGGATTATTTACAGTATTACAGGAACAGGAAACAAGCCACGTGGAGAAGTGCAGAGACACCAGGGACCCACACTGTACAGGAGTCACACGGACACACAGGGTCAGACGACAACAAACCTTGCACTCAGTACTAACTCTGTCACTTAAACTAGCTGTGTGACCTTGGGGAGGATTAGTTAACCTGGTTCAGTTCTGTAAAACTCAAATATCATCACGCCTTAGCTAGGTTGTAGGGAGAACTAGAGGGGGAAAAAAACAAACATGCAAAAGCATTTGGAACTTAGTAAGTTTTCAGGAAATATTAGCTCCTTATTGTTTTGAGGCATGGTCTCACTATGAAGCCCAGCCTGGCCTGAAACTCCTGATCTGCCTGCCTCAGCCTCCCAGATGCTACAACTACAGGTTGTACCACTCTGTCTTGGTAATTTTTAAAAAACATTTTATGTGTATGAGTGTTTTGCCTGCATGTATGTGTGTGTACCACCTATGTGCCTGGTGCCCTCAGAGACCAGAAAACGGCATTAGGTCCCCAGGAACTAAGGTTACAGACAGTTGTGAGCCACCACATGGGTGCTGGAACTTGAGCCCTGGTGCTCTGGAAAAACAGCCAACACACTGAACCACTGAATCATCTGTCCAGCCCCAGTAATTTATTTTTTCACAAAACTAAAAATATATTACTCTAAACAAGACAAACTGACAAGTGTTCAGTGACCCATGAAGTCTGCCTGGAAATAAACAATCCTAACAAAGAAAAGAGAAACAGAAAGACACTTGGTTATTTAGCCAACTATGCGGATGATACAAGGTTCAGCAGTATGAGACAGAGAAAGATGCCTGGTTATATATACACACAGAAAACAGTAGCTCAGATGATGATAGTAATAACTGAATAAATTAATCTACTCCATATGAACACACTCCCAAACAACCCTGGTGCTTCTCTGACAACCTATGTGTCCAGCCAAGCCCTTACGATGTGTCACGAGACATTCAATTCCAAGCTCTCCACAAGGTTCAGCTGTTCGCCTGGTTAGCTGATGTCCTCCTTCAAATAAAATTCAACTCTGAGAGCAAACACCAGTGAACTCCTCCTTTCAGACGCCTCTCCTCTGCTTAATCAACTTCGGTGGATGGAAAAGCATCTTCAGTTTCACACTGAATCATAGGTAATCTTTATTAGTAACATCACTTTAAGAGAGACACTCTGTGTAGCCCATATCTGAACAGGCACCATTATCTCAAGTAGATCCCTGTGTTCTCTCTGACTACACTCTAACACACAAACTCTTCAGTATTTAGGGTGCAGTGTGGTGCAGTCACAGGACAGATGAGAGAAATGAACCTACATAAAACGGTCACGTTCGACTCCAGAGTATCACTGCCAAGAAAGGAAAACAAAGTCTCCGTTACCAGAGCAAAGGAGACAGATGCTGGTTCACTAATGAACCAACCTTCAATTAGTTCACATTTTGTTTCATTTGCTTTCCAAACCTTGAAGTACTCCCATGCAATGAACTCCTTCAAGTTGCTCCCATGCAATGAGGTAAATATTATCTATGAAGTCAAATAAGTATCTTCTAACTCATAACTTACAGTCTATAACCCATATATATATATATATATATATATATTTTTTTTTTTTTCCAGAAAATTGGAGACCTGCAGCTGTAGTATGGTGAAGCGGTCTCTGAAGTTACATCCAAAAAGGGTTGACAAGGAAAATTACAGGGATCAGTGGAGCAAAACTTCAAAGTATACTTATTATTACTATTTACTGTTTTTTTAATGTACTACACCCAGTTTTTACTTTTTTTAGAGTATTTTTCTTCATGTTTCCACTAAAGATATATCTAATTTCTTAGAGAAGGTAGTAAAAGACATTAAAGATGACAAATTTTGAATTTTGTAAATTTGGAGGGGGGGTCTCATGTTTTCCTTAATAACAAAATCCACAACCAGCACAGCAATTAACTGTGTGATCACCCCTGTCCTGGCCCACCCATTGGCTGGTGGACATGCCAACTGCTCACTGTGTGATTGCCCCTGTCCTGGCCCACCCACTGGCTGGTGGACATGCCAACTGCTCACTGTGTGATCGCCCCTGTCCTGGCCCACCCACTGGCTGGTGGACATGCCAACTGCTCACTGTGTGATTGCCCCTGTCCTGGCCCACCCATTGGCTGGTGGACATGCCAACTGCTCACTGTGTGATCGCCCCTGTCCTGGCCCACCCACTGGCTGGTGGACATGCCAACTGCTCACTGTGTGATTGCCCCTGTCCTGGTCCACTCACTGGCTGGTGGACATGCCAACTGCTCACTGTGTGATCGCCCCTGTCCTGGCCCACCCATTGGCTGGTGGACATGCCAACTGCTCACTGTGTGATCGCCCCTGTCCTGGCCCACCCATTGGCTGGTGGACATGCCAACTGCTCACTGTGTGATCGCCCCTGTCCTGGCCCACCCACTGGCTGGTGGACATGCCAACTGCTCACTGTGTGATTGCCCCTGTCCTGGCCCACTCACTGGCTGGTGGACATGCCAACTGCTCACTGTGTGATCACCCCTGTCCTGGCCCACCCATTGGCTGGTGGACATGCCAACTGCTCACTGTGTGATCACCCCTGTCCTGGTCCACTCACTGGCTGGTGGACATGCCAACTGCTCACAGCTCTTTGGTGACTCTGAATGACATGCTAGGGCCATTCTGAGTGAAGAGATCTTCATCTTCAAGGACTATGCTTCCTTCTTCTTACACTTTATCATTAAGTTTTACCATTGTGAAAATGGCCAACAATATGCGACACATACTGGTATTTAGTAGACAAATGTTTTCTTGAAACATTAAAAGAAACAAGTTAATGTGATGATTTATATTGACTGTCAACTTGATAGACCTAGAATCACCTTGAAGATAAATCCCCAGGTGTAGCTGAAGTTTTCCTGGTCCCACCCGGCTCCTGCGGTCCCTCATTCCTGCAGCTGCTCAGACCCAAATAAACACACAGAGGCTTAATATTATTTATAAATGCTTGGCCATTAGCTCAGGCTAACTATTGACTAGCTCTTACACTTAAATTCAGGCACGTCTATGACTAGGTTATTCAGATGGGCCAACACATCCTAAATATGGTACCAATCTACAGGTTGGGGTCTTCTGTGTGTATGTATGTGTGTTTGTGCAAGCACACATGTGTGTACATGTGCATATGGAGGTCAGAGGTAGCTTTCTCATTTGAGACAAGGTCTCTCACTGAACATGGCCCTTGGCTATTTGGCCATACTGACTTGCCAGCAAGCCCCAAAAATCCTCCTGTCTCGGCTTTGGATTTCAAGTGTTTAAAAAAGGAAGACAAACAAACAAAGAACTATCACCAATGAGCACAGATGCTAAATAAGACAAAACAGAATGAAGATGTTTAAACATTTCTAGATTTCCTTCATGTAGAGCAATTAACTAAGCCTAAGTTCCTCTGGAAGTCTTCTCAAAGATGTGTCAGCATCTCACAAAACCACAGTTTTCTGTGAGCTTGCTCAGGCATACAACCACATCCATGTTTCCTGAGATCTATATCTATAGGAGTACTCTAAAATACAAAGAACTCCTATCACTGAGCTCAGATTTTACTCTGACCTTTGCAAAACAGCAAATAAGGCAGGACTCAGTAAGAAACTCACTGCAGCCCGTCTCAGGGGAAAAAAAGGAAAGGAAGGAAGGAGGAGAGGAAAAGAAACTAGCTGTGAGGTCTGGAGACAAGGCTCCATGGTTAAGAGCACTTGCAGTTCTTGCAGAGAACCTGTGTTGTTTTCATCACCCACATGATGGCTCACAACCCTCTGCAACTCCAACTCCAGGGGAGTAGACACCTCTCTGGCATCCAAAGGCATCAGGCACACATGTAGTACACATACAAATATATACACACACAGGTAAAATGCTCATACATATAAAAATAGCCAACTGTGGTGGTGCACACCTTTAATCCCAGCAGAGGCAGGAGGATCTCTGTGAGTTCCAAGCCAGCCAGCGCTACAGAGTGAGACCCTCTTCCACATACCCTACACACTTATATTGTTAGATAAGTATATTATGAAATATTTATATTTTATATAAGTAAATCTTAGTCTCTGTTAAGAATCCCAGATGGTTTTGTAAAATTGGATTGGAACTTTTGATAATGTTAAAATCCTCAATCAACAATGATTCCACAGGAAAATGAGACTGAATATTTTTTCTTTGTCTTATGATACTATTTTCAGGAATATAAGCTGCCTGTGAGGGTTGGTTATGACTGTTAATGAATCAATGCAGAGTCACCTGGGAAGGGAGGGGTCTCAATGAGGAATTGTCTAGATTAGGTTGGCCTGTGGACAAACCTGTGAGGGGGTTTATTAATGTTGTTAACTGAGGCAGAGAACCCCACCCTGAATGTGGAAGGCATCACTCCCTAGGAAGGTGATTCTGACCTGTGTAAGGACGGAGACCTGTGCACCAGTACACAGGCATTCGATCACTCTGCACTACCTCTTGACAGATGCGATGGGCTGAGCTGTCCCACGCCCGTGCGGTGCCTTTTGGGCACTGACAGACCGTAACCTGGAACTGTGAGCCAGGCTAACCCTTTTCTTCCAAGCTGATACCGACAGGGTACTTCACCATAGCAACAAAAACAAAACGACGCTGCCTTCGGAGGACAGCTAGCTGGGTAACGTGCAGATGTTAAAGAACTCACACTGCTGCCAAGAGTGATGACGTATGATGTCATCCCAGCATGCGGGACGCCCAACTGATAGGATCTCTTCAGGTCCTAGAACAGCCTGGGCCACAGGGTAAGGCCAAACACAGACACTAACCTTAGCATGTTCAGTGTGATGAAAACACACTGGTCAGAGCTTCTATAAAGGGCAAAGGTCACTTTGTCCTACGTGATGGCGGAACTATGGAGGGGGCAAACCCAAGCACCTGGAAAGTCACATTTCTTCCTAATAGCAAGGCAAACTTACTGCGCACGCCCTTGTGCTTTCTTTCGAGTATTCAAACACTTACTAGATTGGTTCGTTAATTAAATTCAGAATGCAAGACAGTCTGCGGCTTTACCAAATTCAGCAGTTTCAATAGTCAATGAAAAAGAAAATGAACTATAAAGGTCCAAACAGCACTGGTGGCAGGGAGGCGTCACAGACACCAGCCATGGGCCACGTGATTCAGGCGTCTGACGGAAAGGCACAACACTGACACACAAAATCTAGGTTTGAGTCTTAATTTTCAAGTAAATTGCTACTAAAAAGTCTTTGCTAATCCTAGAGAAACAAGCCTAGGGACTTTAATTCATCCTGTAGTTCTACCTAGGATATTGCCTGAAATACAATCCAAATACAATCCTTATTTTTTTTTTAAAAAAAAAAAGGTAGAATAAAATAATTTCACTTCATACAATTTTCTGAAGTCAAAATGAGATGATAATATTGATGTGGACTTTATAAATGTACAACTAGCATATTACATGCAAGTGATGATTATTACTGTTTTTATAAGATGGAGCCTGCCTTTTTTTTTTCCTTTTTTCTTTCTGAAATGGGGTCTTACTATGTAGCCAAAGCTGACCTAAAATTCACAATCCTCCTGTCTCAGCCTTCTGGGAATACAGGCATGCACCCCTGTGCCCACGGGAACGCACCCTTTGACACACAATTCTAAGCTTCCATGTTTACAAATACAAAAGTACAGCACAATTCAGCCCTGCTTGCAATGACAAGAAACACCTCAGACTATCTGAATGCCATCAAAAGACAACTGGCTTAGTCAACCACTACACATGAAGCAGAACATCCTACAGTAACTTAAGGTGTCACAGATACATAAACATGAAAAAATGTTTAAACAACAGGACTTTTCAGCCATAAAGAAAAAGAAAATTCTTACAGGAAAATGGATGCAACTGTAGATACCATAGTAATTGAACTAAGCCAGTTTCAGAAAGACAAGTATATTTTCCTTTGAGTTGTTGCTAGACACTGTACGTATGCACACACACACACACACACACACACACACACACACACACACACACACACACAATCTTTATGCCTGACATGGGCAGAAGCGAAACTTGTAGGAAAACAAAGGTACTAATGGGGGCAAGAGGGAGGCCAAGGTTGGGTGGGCAGGCACAGGAGAGGGAACTCAACACACAACAACACATCCTTGTATGAAACCTTTAAAGAGAGTACGTTTTTTATATGTTCGGGATAAGTAAGAGCAAGGTTATAATAGGTTCAGCGCCATGAAGCTCTCCCTCGGGGATCAGATCCCAGGTCCTTTGTTATAAACCTCACTGGATTCTGTACTTCCTAGACAAACATCGTCATATTTGAAGTAACACATTCATGAGTTTTTCTTTCATTCAATAGTAATTTTCATGAGAATAGAAATACAGTGTGTCTACATAAATACACAAATACACCTACATATGCCAAGTGGGGGATGTGCTTTTTTTTTTTTTGAGACAAGGTTTCTCTGTGTAGCCTTGAAACTTGCGCTGTAGACCAGACTGGCCTCGAACTCAAGAGTCACCTGCCTCTGCCTCCCGAGTACTGGGAGTAAAGGTGTGCGCCACCACTGCCCGACACTGTGCCAACATTTTTAAATGTAGATGTGCTGGTTAGTATTCCTGACCTCCCCCTCGCCCCCAACTTGACACAGACTGGGGTCATCTGGGAAGAGGAAACCTCAATTGAGATAATGTCTCCATCAGACTGGCCGGCAGGCAAGTCATTAAGTAATTTTCTTGATCCATGATTGATTGGAAGGGCCCAGACCACTGTAAGCAGTGCCAACTCTGGGCAGTTCATCCAGAGTTGTATAGAAAAGAGAGCTGAGCAGGCCAGTAAGCAGCACTCCTCTGTGGTCTCTGCGTCAGTTCCTGCCCCGGTGCCTATCTTGACTTCCCCTGATCATGGACTGTAACTTGTAAGTCAAATAAACCCTGTCCTCTCCATGTTGCTTTTGGTCATGGTGTTTCATCACAGCAACAGAAAGTGGGCAAGGGCAGTAGGAAATCAAAATAAAAAGTATATACATAACCAAGAAACGAGAGCCAGAGGAGAGAGATGTTCTATAATGCATCCTTAAATTACATTAGCTCTACAACAAACTAAAAATAGTATCTGGAAATATAGTTTGTCAGTCATACTATCAAACCCCTTTGATTAGATTAATATTTAGAAAATTTACCCTCACCAGAAAAAAAATGACCAAGTGTATCAAAAATGATGGAACAATGCTGCCTCACTTCTAAGAACTCAAGGTGAGAAAGCGTTCTTCAGATCACAGTCCACTCTACCAGGTTACGATGATGGGCATGGCTTGAAACTCAGCTTGCTATTAACACTTTAATATTCACACACGCACTTAGTGTGTTCTGATCAAATCCACCTCCCTACCTTCCTCTCCAATTTCACTGCTGTCCCCTCACTTTTCCCTCACAATTCTCCATGTGCTTTTATTTTTTTAATTTCATGTCCACTGAATCCATTTATTCTTAGGTGTGTGCTCAGGTATGGGTCCATCTACTAGCCTATTGGTGGTCCCTCAGAGTCAGAAACCCTGAAGAAAACTGACTTCCTCCCATAGCAGGAATCAGTTGCCAACACCTCCTCAGAGAGGGGCGGGACTTCCTGATCCCCTCCTCCATCCATGCTGGGATTTTGGCTGGCTTGATCTTGTGGAGGTCTTGTGCATGCAGTCCCAGCCAATGTTAAGTTCACATGTTATTTTGCTACAGATGTCTACTACCTCTGGCTCTTAAAACCTTTATTCCCACCCTTCTGTGACAGTTCCTGAGCCCTGGGAGGAAGAGATGTGAACAGCTGTCCCAGTTACAGCTGAGTACTCCAGGCTCCTTATTCTCTGTATATTAGCCAGTTGTGAGTGTCTGTATTAGTCACCATCTACTGTAAAAAGAAGCATCTTTGAGGAGGGTTGAAAGATGAATTAATCTTAGAGGGCAGTTTAATATGATGTCCATTTAACAGAATAATAGGACTAGGTTCTCTCCTAGGTTTATGAACTACCCAGCCACAGTTAACAGTACCGGGCATGCGCTCAATTTGTAGAATGGGCTTTAATCTCAATGAAAAAGTGGTTGGTCACTTCCATAACATTTGTGCCACTACTATACAGGTGGGCATATCATATTAGGCCAGCCATTATTGTAGCTCACAAGATTCACATCAGGGTAAGACTGCTGGTAACTTTTTTCCTCTGGTAGCATTTGCTGAAACTTGTAGCTTTATGAAAGCTAGCCAGGAGAGAAGAAGCTTTTAGGTCAGTTACCTGCTTGATTTCTCCATGTCCTATGTCTCAAGTTTGTGGTGTCTTCAGCAATAAGGTCTAACCATCAAGTTTTGAAGGGTAACCAAGAGCAATAGTAACAGCTTGTAATGCTGGGAATCTAGGGACCTCACTGACCAACAACTCAAGAAGAAATCACCTGCTGTGGGATGTCTTTCTGTAAGCTGTGAATATGTGTTGCTCTGACTGGTTGATAAATAAAGCTGCACTGGCCTATGGCAGGGCGGATGGAGCCAGGTGGAAGAATCCAAGAGAGATACAGAGAGAAGGGTGGGGTGAAAGAGACTACACACCACCACTCAAGGAACAGCAAGATGCCAGCAGATCGGTAATGCCATGGCCACGTGGCAACTTGCAGGTTAGTAGAAATGGGTTAAGTTATAAGAACTAGCTAGTAAGAAGCTTGAGCCATAGGCCATCCAGTTCGTAATTAATATAAGCCTCTGTGTTTACTTGGGTCTGAGCAGCTGCGAGACCAGGCGGGACACAGGAAAACTTCTGACTACAGCCACCTAAACCCAGTACTGGACTTTTTATTTGACATTGTACAATGTCTAGGGGAGGCACTCTTCCTCCATTATTAACACTAATCACTCCCTGTGCCATAGCTAAGTCTTAAGGAAATCATTTACAGCATCTCTTGGCCACATGTATTTAAAGCAGAGAACTGTATCAGATAAAACCTAGGGTTACCTTTTAAAGATGTGATCTTCCATGTCATATGTTTAAGTTTTGAACAAAAAAAGAAACATCTCTTTAAACAGGGAGAAGCAGTTGTCTACTGACCTGTAAGAAAACTTTCAAGTCTTCGAAACCTAAGAGCAAACTTGGGCTTCAGTGAAGCACTGAATGGGAATCCTGACACATAATTCTTGAGCATTTTTCATTTAACTGTTTTGGTGGAAAACAGTATCACAAAACATATGTCAAAGGACCTGTTTGTCACTCAGCATGCAGAAAGTGCTGAAGAAGACTGTTAACATCACTAAGAATATAACTATTAATAATCTGCATTTTTGTCATAAAACTTTATGAGTTTTCTACAGCACAAAGACCTGGAAGCTATTTTAATATGAAAAATCTAAAAACTAGAAAAGAAATTTCATAAAAATAAGCCTCCATGCAATTCTCCAAACATCAGGAACATTCTTAAAGATAAAATACTCAAGTTACTACACTGAGAAAAATCCTCTATAACTACTCTATAAAAGTCAGTGCTGCCCCACATGGTGGCTCGTAACTGTTTTTAACATCCTCATCTGGCCTCCATAGATACTGCACACATGTATATACACACAGATATACATGTAGGCAAAACACCTGCATTTAAAAAAAATACACATTAAAAAAAATCTCTTTTTAAAAATGATCTGGGCATAATGCCATACACCGTTAGACCCAACACTCAGGAGGCAGAGGCAGGTGGATCTCTGTGATTTGGAGGCCATTGTGGTCTACAGAGTTTCAGGTTAGCTAGGGCTACTTAATGAGACCCTATCTCCAAAAAAACAAACAAACAAAAAATCATCCTACTCTCCTCAAAAACTACAAACTCCTGAAGACAATCAGAAGGGAGATAAAGCTGAAAAATACAATCATTCCTTCTAAATTAAGATGAACAAAAAAATGTCTTTGTGTTTAAAGAACGTTAAACCAAACCCTGTAAGTACAGGAAAATCTAACGGGTCTTTTAAAAATGTCCTTTATTTTAGCAGTTGCAGCTGGAATACTACTGGTGTTTTGGCATTCTTGAATATCCACATGATAATAAAGAGATCATGCATCAACTCCAAGTTCAAGCAGGAACTGGCTAGTGACTTCTTTCCAGCTCACTCTAAAACAGTGACAATGTAAGCACCACGCGTGTGTCACAGGTTCACACCAACGTTTCTGCCAATACTGACAGTTCTTCTCACAGCATTTTTCATGACGATGACAATGAGTGCTCTTTAAAATCCAACGTGACACTCTGTAGTCTACAATAACACTTGTTCGGAAGAACAATACACTTGTTTCAAATGTGAAGACTTTTAATCCTCACATACTACATACTGTTTACCTTTCTATTTATTTATTTAACCTGGCGTGATCAGACTCCGGGCGACCTGGGAATTGAACCCGGTTCCTCTGGAACATCAGTCAGTGCTCTTAACTGCTGAGCCATCTCTCTTCACTATTTACCTTTCTAAACATATTATCCTTCACATTTCTGACAACACAATCATAAAAGAATTTGCCAAAGTAGGAGTTGCATTTTCTTACATTGTTTTTTCTTCCAGTCTAATATGGCATAAAAAATACTCAGTTTCCTTACAAGCTGTCTACCTGGAGTTTGACTGTCTTCCATACTTTGAGTAATACCTACTATGTGTTGACAGACAGTAGAGATAAATACTACAGCAAGTCAGGCAAACAGTGCATACCTATAATCTCAGCAGTATGTGGGGGGTGCAGGCAGGAATATCAGAAATCTGAGGCCATCTTGGGTTACATGACATCCTATTTCACTTGTCCTTATGGAATGTTTTAGCCCAACAAATGGGCCACAAATATTAGAAACAATTAGATGATAGTATTTCTACAAGTATAATGGGTATTATAAAAGAAAAGCAGGGGTGTCATGGGATATATAAAGATCTGATCTACTGCTGAGCATGCTGGCCCATGCCTGTAATCTCAGCCCTTGAAAGACAGAGGCAGGAGAATCAGGAGTTCAAGGACAGCCTTGGCCTCAAAGCAAGTTTGATGCCCACTCACACAACATGAAACCCTGTCTCAAAGAGACCTGATCTGCTACTACAGCAGATGAAGAATGGCTTCCTGGAGGAAGTCATGAGTACACTGAAGGAAGACTGATAATAGAGAGAGATAATCTGGCAAGGAGGGAAGAAAAATGACTGCCAACAGGGAAGAGAGCTTATACAAAGGCAAGGAGTAGAAGGAAACACAGTATGTTAAGGACTGAAAAACAGCCAGCCAACGTAACTCATGAGGATCGTAGCTGCAAGTACACCAGGGAGGCAGTTACCACACTTCTTCGGTTGAGATGATGGTCGAGACTAGGAGGGTTCTAGTAAAATCCAGAGAAAAGAAGATGTATTTGAGAAATACTTAAAAATAAACCAGTGCTCACTTAGTAGAGTTTTAAAGATGACAAATGTGAGATTTTTCTCAGCTGTGAGACAAAACAGTAATGCCGAGATTCTGAGCTTTGTTGCTCCCAAGGAGACAGACTTCTACTGTAACAAGTTTCACTAATGGCAGTAAGTAACATCTTAGCAAGTTCAATTTTAGAACATGTGCCAAAAAGGTATGACCAAGATTACAGTAAAATCAAGCATGTATTTAAAAAATAATTATATATTATAGGTACTCCCTCCCAACTGCCAGATAAAATTACTAGCATTTGCAAGGTACAGATTTATAATACCACCTTATATCATTCATTTTCTTCCCTTTGTACTTCTGTAAAAGTATGGTTTCAAGACTTAGGGGGAAGAGGAATTTATGCTGTGAGTCAAATAACTCCAAACATAAATTCATAGGACAACATTTTGTATCAGGAATATCACAGTATACCTGAGAACATTAGGGGGAAAGGCAGCCACTGTATCTCTAAGATGCTACAATATCAAAGCAATACTGCCTCATGACACATGGTAACACTGGTAACCCAGGACATCAGTGCTGGGCTGGGGGTGCAGCTCAGTGGCGGGGCCCTCAGCTAGCTTTGCAAAGTGAGGGTCAATACCCAGCACCAAACACAGAGGAAAAAGAAGAGGTAAACAACCTTTTGTATAAAAGTTGTATAAAAAGGAACGACTTCTACACAGATAACTGAGCAGGAAATAGTATCATACGTGCTCTGTTCTCTCATTTGAGGTGATAAACTGAAATTTCTACACATCATCTTTCTGTTTCATATCACCAGTATAAAAAAAAATCTGATTTAATGGTAGGCTTGAAGATTACAGGAAGCTTATAGTACCCCTGACAAACAGACCATGTCAAAAATACCTGGTATTAGAAATTTATATTTAGCTCCCCTACCTCCATGGAGCAGAAACTTTATATAAATGGCTACGAAGAAATAATTTCTAGTGTTTTGCTTTAATAAACTAGTTCTCATAGGTCACCTAACATACATAGGCCTAGGCCTACCTTAAGATTATATATTATAAAATCAATTTCTTTTTCTTGTTTGCTTGTTATTTAAGTTCCCACGAAAAAACCTTTCTTGCAGGGCAGTGGTGGTGCACATCTTTAATCCCAGCACTCAGGAGGCAGATCTCTGTGAGTTTGAGGACAGCCTGGTCTACAGAGCTACTTCCAGGACAGCCAGGGCTACACAGAGAAATCCTATCTTGAAAAACAAAAACAGAAACAAAAAACCTTCTCAGTCTTCAATGGTCCAGGGTACATATATTTTTCTTGGATATTATCAGAAACCTAAAATGCTTACAGTTTTACAATGTATCTGACATGTTATGCTAAGACACAACAATTAACACTGTAGCTTCATATAATATACAAGAATCCTAATTAACAGCAGCATGAATGAAAAATCTCAGTCAAAACCCCAAGTTAGCCAGTGTTAAGTGTGAAAAAAAAATAAGGGGCTGGGCGGTGGTGGCACATGCCTTTAGTCCCAGCACTCGAGAGGCACAGGCAGATGGATCTCTGTGAGTTCGAGGCCAGCCTGGGCTACAAAGTTCCAGGAAAGGCACCAAAACACAGAGGAACCCTGTCTCAAAAAACCATAATAAATAAATAAATAAATAAATAAATAAGTAAGTAAGTAAATAAGTAAATAAATAAATTGAACAAACACTTTTAAAATGATTATCAGTAAAATTTAGAAATGCGTGTCTTATGAATGTCTCTACTGTCTATGAGTGGTTTTAGTAAAAATGCCATATGTGCAATGATGAGGTGATACACATAATTACCTACAGTAACCAGGTCCTGGAACTGTCAATCAGCACTCAGGGGGAGAAACCTGGTGAGTATCTAATACAGCTTATTTTACACATGAAAACAGTAAGGGATGGAAGAAAAGTGCAATGATGTCATAGATCTCATTTCTAGAAGACAGGGATCCAAACACATAATATGACAGAACCGAGGCCCAGTTTCCTATATGGCACTCTTTCCATATATTTAAAAAAAAATAAAATAAAATCTTACATTTTGTTTAAATCTTGTGGTGATCTGAATGCTTGGCCCCAGTTGGTGGAACTGTTTGGGAAGGATTAAGAGGTGTGGCTTTATTGGAGGAGTGTGTCACTGGGGGGGGGGGCGGGGAGAGGAGCAGGCTTGAAGGTTTCAAAAGCCCATACCATCCCAGTTAGGCACTCTGTCTGTCTGTATGTCTGTCCCTCTGTCTATGTCTCTCTCTCTCTGCCTTGTGCTTATGGATTAGATGTAAGTTCTCAGCTAGGCTCCAGCACCAGGCCTGCCTGCTTGCTGCCATGCTCCCCACCGTGATGGTCATAGACTCATCTGAAACAGTAAAGAAACCCCAAATAAATTCTTCTGTAAGTTGCCTTGGCTGTGGCTCTTATCACAGGAATAGAAAAGTAACTATGATAAATCTACATATGGATTGAAAGATAAATTCCTGAATACATCTTAATTTTTAACAGTATAACCAGAAAAATTACAAAGACAAGCAAGTATGTGTTCTAAATGTATACCATTATATATTTAAATGTACACACACACACACACACACACACACACACACATCATACCACAAGAGAACATCTAGACTCACAAATACAGCATCTTAAACATAAGGCTAATTTTATCATTTAAAAATTAATTTTAAAAAGTATCAGTCTTGAGAAAACACGTAGCTCTACAGGTGTGACTAAAGAGGGGAAATAAATCCAGTTTTGTCTCAAGGATGTCAAAATGCAGAATAGAAAGATTCAACCTCATGGCTTGCAACTGTTATCTACAGAAACCCAGAAACCTAGGGTTTGCTGCATTTAGAGCTTGGATGCTACTCTGTCAACCTCCTCAACCTAAGCTACCTTGCTGGAGCTCCCCACAGCCTGCAGGGATCTGTAGTTACTCAACCCTGGCCAAACGAATTAATCTTTTTATTCTCTAGACAATGTTTACAGGATGAGAAATAAAGGTTTCATTTAACTTCCTCTTATCAATGGAAAAACACCCTTCTCTTAAGAAAGGTTTCTTGAAAACTGCCTATCGACATAAATCCTTGGGATATGCTGGCTTTCTGGAACCAAAATACTGAAGTGTCAGCCAGACACTAACCAAAAGGGGAAGTCAATTATGCCTCGGCACCTCTAGACAAACATGTTTTGGGGAAAAAAAATCCGTCCTAGAGGGCAGGAATCTTCCTTATGTTTGCTTTAAAACCTTCTTACCAACCAGTTTCCATTAAATAAGATGCAAATGTTACACCGAATGGTCCTTCCCCTCCTCCTCCTTAACAAATGGACTAGGTCCATTAACATATCTAAATATTTTCATTTCTTTAACAAAGCCTTGATTCTCTTTTATATCTCACCAGGGCTATTTCTGGTTTTTAAAAATTCTTCTTGGACTATCATAAACTTGGAAAGAAAAATAAAATATGGTCCAAGACTACTCTTAGCATGTGGCTACAAGCATGGGCACAGCCTACCAAGTCTCAATTTCCTGTCCTCTAGGTTGAAGATGATTTTTTAAGATTCTACTCCTTCTTTTCCCCACACAAAGCCAGGGTATGGTTTCTGCATTTCATTTTTAAAAAGGAAATGCCAGGGTGGCAGTGCTCTGGGGTTGGTACCGGCCCTGCGGTCTGTGCTCCTTCCCTCCCCTTCCCTCAGCTCCCCAAACTCACCTGTTGGCAGTGCTGGTGGTGCTGCTCCCACTGCTGTGTTTCTGTGCCCGGCTCAACCTCCGTGGGGGCTTCGAGTGCTGCAGCCGGGGGCTCGGCATGGAGGGGAACGATGAGGCGTAGCCATGTTCACACTCTAAAAACAGCAAGAAGGGGGGAAAGGTATAAGAGGAATACAGACAGCCAAATCCATGGATCTACAAATCCAAGGTCCTGCAATAACACATTTTTTGAAAGTAGAAAATGTAACATTTTTCTACTCTTTCTGAATCGGAGATAAAATCCCAGTGTTCAGCCAATGTTGGTACATCCCTTTAATCCCAGGAGGCTGAGACAAGAAGATCCTGAGTCCAAGGCCAGCCTGGGTTATACGACAAGACCCTACCCTAAGGAACAAATTCCATTCGTTGCCTGAACATCAATCTGGTGGTTTGCACAGACCCAACCCGCTGCCAAGAGAGTATATCGAAACCTCGTCTAAACCAAATTCCGCCCTTCTCTCCAAAACATTTTATTCCAAGAATTCCTTTAAAAAGAAAATATTTTGACGTGTATTTAAGTGTGCAGGAGTCTATGTACCTGCACCATATGCATGCATGTTTTCTGGGAAGCCCGAAGAAACGATAGCTCTCCTGGAACTGAACCGAATGTGGGTCCCCATTATAGCAGCAAGGACTCTAAGCGGCTGGGCCATCTCTCCAGCACCAAGGATTCTTTTTAAAAATCCTAATTTCTAACACCGGTTACCATGCACCCCAAAAGATTTCACTTGCCTTATAAAAAACAAAAACAAAAAACAAACAAACAAAAAACCCTTCGTTTGATGAGGCTCCGCATTTTTGAGTGCCTCAACTCTTTCGATCACAAAGTCTTAGGAAGGACCTCTCTCTCCTGACAACAGCATTCCTGCTCTTCACACCCCAATACCCCAGTCTCTCCATTTCTCCTTCGGTCTCCGCCTCTAATGCAATCCCATCTCACAGCACGTCGAACGCTGCGTCCCTCCCGCAGCTCTCCAGGGGGACATTTTTTGCCCAGGGCTCTCGCAGGCCCCGCCTCCAGCACCCACACCTCCCCAGCTCCCTACCCACTCATCTCAAGTTGCCAGAGCTCTCGTCCAGCGCCCTCCGACCTCTCCTCGGGTCCGCCCCTCGCAGTCCAGAGTCGCAGGTCCTCCCCTCGAGCCCCCTCTCCTCTGCCCAAGCTCCCGCTCACACCGCATGCACGCTTGCATGCACGCAAGCACACCTGCCGGCCCTCGCTCGCGGGCTTCTTACACGCCTCCACTTGGGAACTCACCTGCACTCCTGAGCAGAGCTCCTTCCCGGCGCGCCCACCTCGCCACCGGCGCGCCCACCTCGCCACCCGCGCGCGCACCTCTTCTCTCTCTCCATCGCGCGCGCGCGCACCACACAGACACGCACACTTCTTCCCACACGCGCGTGCCCCTCTTGCCGCGCGCGGGCGCGTACCTCCCCTCACCGGTGCACGCACTTCCACACACGCGCGCACCTCCCCTCACTAGCCGCGCAGCACTCCCGCGCGGGGCCCGAGGCGGCTGTCGCCCAGCCGTTACCTCGCTCCCTGCGCTCCAAAAACTCGGCGGCCTCCAGCAGGCGCTGCACGTTGATCATCCGCACCCGCTCCATGGGCTCCGCGCTCCCGCCCCCGGCCGATAGGAGGCGCCACAAACGGCTACAGTCCCACGACGCCCCGGGACATGTGCGGCGGGCGGGCGGGCCAGCTCGGCCCCGGCTCGGCGCGCTCTCCGCCGCCCTAGCCGTGCCCGCCGCGCCCGCCGCGCAGCCTGCAGCCCGCGCGCGGTTTGTTTACTTCTCCGCGCGAGCACGGGGGAGGGACCCGAGCAGCGGCGAGGACCGCCCCTTCCAATGCCTCCTGGGAAATGTAGTCCAGTTCCCCCCCCTCGCCGCCACTGCACTTCGGGAGTCAAGGGACGGGGCCGCCTCAGTGCGCTTGCGCATGGGGAAACTCCGCGATGGCCTCTGGGAGTTGTAGTCTCTCTTTGGCTTTCGTTTTCTCGTTCAAGGATGGAAAGACTAAGAACTTACATGACTTTGCTTCTGAGGAAAAAGAGTTGGTTGAGCTTTGGGTCCGCTCCTAAGGAGACTCATTTCTTAGCTGATGCTCAGGGCCTAGAGCATTCATTCTTGAACTGAATCTGTCCTCTATCTACTGCTTTCTTGTGGAACTCTAATGCCTCGGTTTCCTCACCCACTAACAGGAAAGTAGCGTATCTGCAAAGGCTGCGTCACAGATACACTTGAGAACCAAAAATCGCTGTTCAGAAACTTGAGATCATTTAATGAGAGCCAGAGAGGACGTCCATGCGGCCCTCCCCCTCAGCGGCGATGCTGACAAAAGGCTTTCTAACCTCTTCTTTTTGGACTGTATTCTTCCTCGGTATCTCAGTGTTTTTAGACAGAAAACCTGTTCTGATGCTACAAGGAAAGGACATAAAGATATGATATTGGAATCATACTAATCTCAGTTCGAACTGGAGCTCTGGCTGTGTGGACTCTGAAGCTCCTTTTCCTCTTATATAAAACGGGTTTAATTCTTCCATTTATGCATGGTGTTGAGGTCAAAAGCGTGCCAGGCACTGAACCAGACTTTGTGTTTATGGTACTGAAAGAAACAGACATGGAGTTTGTTCCCAGGAAACATATATATTTAGTAAGCTTCGTTGTGAAGTCTAAATGAAATAATTCTATCAGTAGGTACATTCTAAGCACTCAGTAAACAGAAACTATGATGATTGCTCCTCCCCTGCTCTTCTCCTGAAAGGTAACTGACAATAGGGACTTCAAAAAACAGGGAGAGCCAGGAGGTAGTGGTGCACGACTTAAACTCAGCACTCAGGAGGCCATCCTGGTCTACAGAGCTAGCTCCAGGACAGCCAGGGCTACACAGAGAAACCCTGTCTCAAAAAACCAAAAGGAAAGAACAAAAAGCAGGGAGCACACTGAAAACCAGCCACTCTGTTCTCAACCACCACCCTCTTTTCCAAGGCCCCCGTCTAAGGGATGTCTTGACCTTGGCACTATTGACACTTGGATGGTTCCTCCTGGGAGCTGGGGTCTGGTCTGTGCATCGTTGGATGCTCAGCAGCATCCCTGGCCTCTACCCACTAGATGCCAGTAGCACACCACCACCCCTTGGGCATGACAACCCAAAATGCCTCCAGATATTGCCACATGTCCCATGAGACACAAAACCACACCAGCTGAGAACTCTGGGGAAAGCAAGCAAGATGATTGGAGTGCTGCATGCTCCAGGAGCAAGTGGGAGCTGTGGAAACCAGCCATGACCTGTCTCTGGTCATGTTCACCTGCTCCTCCAGGTGATGAGACGACGTCCCCTTCCTTGTGGTCATGTTATGGCTACTGCAAAAAAATACATCTTGGGATGGATCACTTACCCTCTCAAAAATGTTATGGGTTTGTGCTGTATGTTTAATGCTCTCTCTCTCTCTCTCTCTCTCTCTCTCTCTCTCTCTCTCTCTCTCTCTCTCTCTCTCTCTCCTCCTTCATGAGCAGTGTCTCCAGTGAGGTCACAGGCCCTTTTAAATATTACACTTGGCACAACATTTAAGAAATAGATGATCATCAAATTCAGGGAGACCCAAAAGGAGAGGCGTTCACAAGCCACAGTGGGGCAGGGGGACTTTTCTAGACTTTAAAGAAGGGACTGTGCTTTTTCAGCTGTTGGATAGGTGTAGGGTTTTCCCATTGCGTACTGATAACAATAGCCCTTCCTTCCCAGCCAAGGACATTACTGGATAGAGGTAAGAAGAAAGTGTGTGTGTGTGTGTGTGTGTGTGTGTGTCTCACTCTGCCAGGTGAGTGGGCTCACACTTTTAAGCCCGGCACTCAGGAGATAGAGGCAGGCCTGGTCTCCAGAGTGAGTTCCAGGACAGCTGGAAATACATAGAGAGAACCTGTCTCAAAACAAAACAAAACAAACAAACAAACATTCACTCAGAACACCTGAGTTGGAAATAAAAAAACATGTAAGGTTAAAGGCCAGCTGTGGTGGTACAATCCTTTAACTCCAGCCTCTTGGGAGGCAGAGGCAGATGGATTTCTGTGAGTTCAAGACTAGCCTGGCCTACACAGTAAGTTAGTGTGTTCCAGGTCAACCAGGGTTATACTGTGAGACCCTGTCTGGTCGAGGGGGCAGAGAAAAGAAAGATGAGTTTAAAAGTTCACTTTTACCACTTGCAGAAACCCTTAAAATTTTCAACTCCAGCGGTGGTGGTGGCACTTGCCTTTAATCCCAGCACTCGGGAGGCAGAGCCAAGCAGATCTCTGTGAATTCGAGGCCAGCCTGGGCTACAGAGTGAGTTCCAGGAAAACCCCCAAAGCTACACAGAGAAACTCTGTCTCAAAAAACGAAAACAAAACCAAAAAATTCAACTCCAAATTCCAAGGACTCTGTGTGGGGCGTTTACCCACCACCCCCACAGCTTCCCAGAGTTTTCTTGAGTGCGAGCAGCAGGAAATATTAGATAGAAGGATTTATAGCGGAGAATCTTGCGGAGATAAACAGATAGAAAATAAAGGATAGCCTCGAGAGGGCCTGGAACCTATTCCAACGGGGCCGGACTGTCTCTGGTCCAGGGTTTTTATAGAGACGCCAAGGGGTGGAGCAAAAGACCTCCTCCCCCAGCACAGCCAAGTGCAGACCATCTCAGACACCTGCACTCAGGCCCGTGGTCCTGATCATCCTCTATTTGGACCTGCTGGGTAAAGCCACGAGGAACCCCAGAACGGGCTCCCACAGGTCCCCCCTTCTTAATATATAAAAAAATAACTATTAATGGCTTACAGCAATCTCCATAGCTGTTACACCTCCCAGTATGGGAGTAGAGGATGATATAGATGGCATTTCTCTTTTGAATTAGGTCCAAGGTGACCACAGCAGTCTTAGCTGCCTCAAGCCCTTTCTAAACCAAAACTCTTAAGGGGACTACAAACTTAAAGAATCCCTTAGCTTCATCATTACCATTAACAGGTTAACATAAATATTGCTATACATAGTCACAATTCTCTCAATCTTACAACTCAAAGCAAACTCTTAACAGAACCATTAGAATTAGCATATATGGTGCTAAATATAGTTAACAATTTTCTCCGTCTTACAACTTTAACTCAGTCATTTGAATTTTCTTGTTAACAGAACATAGGAAAAACTTCGATGTATTCTCAAACTTAAACATTTCCTCAATTCCACAAAGCCAGGGTGCATTAATATCAGTAGGTTTCTGAGAACATAATTCAATCTCATAGCTCCTCCTTTTCTTTATAATTTTTAAGCAAAATCTCAAGCCTAGTTAGAAAACCCAAACTTTTCTGTTTAAACAGTTCCATTTGTAACACAAAACCAGTTCCATAAGTAATCCCATTTTTAAATAAACAGTCCCACAAAACAATTCATAAATCTCCAATTAATAAAGCATATATGCATACACAAAATTGCATCTTGATTCTAAGTAGAAATACATTTCTTCATTTAAACAGTTCCATTTTTAACCCAATTCCAGAAAACCGTTCCTAGGTCATTACTATAAGTAAGCTCAAAATTGTCCCATTGCAATGAAATCTCTATTGTTGATTTCATTTAAGTACCAAAATTCAAATGATAAATATTGGTACTAGCCTTCCAAATTTGAAGAAATCCATAACCAAAATGTTTTTGTAATTTTATCTCATTTTAAGTTCAAAAAGTTCAAACAAATAAATTCTGGTATCAGGCTTTTACTTCCAAATATGAAGAGACGTTTTTCAACCAAAACTTTTTGCAGTTAATAATTTTTGTTCAAACAAGCGTCTCTGCAACTTTTGTTCTCACAGACAGACCTTTTTAGTTCTAGTAAGATTTTTAAACCGCACCGTTTTTGCTGTTAGCTCAGGTTTTTCTGTGTTGCGTTGATATTCCACGGATCTCAGCTGCGGATGCCTTGTGCTGGTTCTGGCGTCCGCCATTCTTAGCTTCTTAGCGGCTTCTGGAGCTTTTGAAATCATTTAGACTGCCTACTTTGCAGTCTACTAGGACACTATCTCCTGTGTCTCAGGTGTTTTCACCATATACATTAATAGACTCACACTTAACATTTACGCTTTTTAGACTCATTCAACATTTACACGTTTTTACAAACTCACATACAACATATTAACATCTACTTATTTATACTTTAAGGAAACTATAGAACTACTTTAGCAAATATATTTCTTATTAATTCTTATATACTTATATTCATTCCATCTTATTTCTTATTTAAACTTACAACTAGCATCTTACAAGCTTATTACTACATGTCTTAAGACTACCTTAGATACTTCTTACAAGCTTATATTCTTAAGGAAACTATAGAACTACTTTAGCAAATATATTTCTTATTTATTCTTATATACTTATATTCATTCCATTTTATTTCTTATTTAAACTTACATTTACAACTAGCATCTTACAAGTTTATTACTACATGTCTTAAGACTACCTTAGATACTTCTTACAAGCTTATATTCTTAAAGGAACTCTATAGATCTAGTTTACAAACTTATATAGGCTACCATTAGCATATATCTAACTTAGCAAATACCTAAAGATTTCTTAACAGATCTAACAAGACAGAATTTTTACAAACTCACATATCTTATATTCGTCTTTCTACTTCTTACTCTTAATTATTATCACCATCTATCAGAAAGATTCTCTTAACTAGACAGGAAGTACGTACATCATTTCTAAAGTTTACAGTTCATAGTTAGCTTTGTTATAAAGCACTGGGATTTAGTGAGTGTTGTCATTATAGAGTTGTGATACTTGTTGCTAGGGGATTGTAACATTCTCAGGACAAAGCCACACCCCAAAGTTGCCAGTTCTCTCAGCCGTTCCGGACCGGCAGAGATGCACTGTCAGCGGTAGACAGTTTTTAACTAGAGGCTGTCCCTTCACCCAAATTCATAATGGCTCCCCTAAGAACTTCAATTCAAACAAACGTTTCTATCAACAGCAGTACTTTTGGTTTGTTCTACTGAAAAACTTTACGCTGAGGGTGAAATTATCATATTTAGATGCTGTAAAGCTCTTCGCCATATACTGCACAGCTATTAGGCGATATAAAGTATTTTTCTAAAGCAGCTAGTAAAGCCAAAAGCGGCAAAGCTCCGAATTCTTATTTCCTCACTGTTTGCATTAACCAGTGACAAAACCTCAGAAATACTAATCGAGCCACTTTCATTTCGCTTCCTTTATAGGAACATCATGGGAGCTGACTTTTCTTAGTTCCACGCTCCTTACCAGACGCTCCGGTAACCACCGAGCTTCATTCTCCTCTTGTGAAAAAACACAAACATGTCCTCGACCCCATATTAAAACAGGATCGGGACCCTTCCATAATCCCGGGCAGGGATCTTTCCATTTCACTTGAGTTTCAGGATTTAGTATTTTCACTTCATTAGCTTGAACTCCTGATGTTATTAGCAGCAGTGATATTTAGCATTAATTTCTTATAAGGAACTTTCAGGTGAAGCAACTCTTTTGTAAGACAGCTAGATTTTCTGAAGTTTGTTTCCCATCTAGAAAGCAGTCATTTCTTTTTGAATGCCTGTTTCCTTGTCTCCTTATTAGATTTGCAAAGGAATTACTCATGGCAGGCAGTTTGTCCAAAAGACAAAGAACTTTTTTAATTTCAACGTAAGTTTCTTCATATCTAAGACAACGTTCAGTGTATAAACTGCTTTCCCTTGCTTTAAGGATTTTAAGGTGACTTGTTTGCTCTTAAAGGTAGCTTTTTGTCATCCAACTACCGTAAAAACTTTGCACAACTATTAGGGTAAATAAGGCATTTTACCAACGGAGCCCCAAACCGCGAAGCACCTAGTTGCGTATCCTTTCAATTTTTCATTGGAACTGACACAAACTCTTAGATGATTTTCCTCCTTATTCTTTTTAAAGGCTGTATTTTAAGTTTACCATGAACGTATTTTTGAGCTGACAAAACTGTTTCAGGGCAATGTCGCCATCTTTAGTGGAAAAACTACCTTTCCCAGAATGCATTTCCCTTATATCAGTCCATAATAATATCAGTCCCTTATATCAGTCCTTTATATCATTTCCCTTATATCATTCATTTCCCATAGTTCTTTTTGGGTCTGAGAGTCCACTGGTTCTCTTTTACTAGACTTGTTTACAAATTCTTGCCCGGGAGGTTTGAACAAAGTCTCTTGCTTTTGCAACGGGAGATTTGAACAAGCATTTTACATTTTCAGCTATGGCACATTGGGAGGTTTCTATTCTCTCAGCTGGCTTCAACAGGTGTCTCTCCTTTATCAGACACTGGCCCCCGGATCAGAACCACACCTGCCTCCTTAGCGCGCATTGAGGCTGGCATTTCTGATAGCAACTTTCCTCGGGGCTTGTGCTTGCCTTAGCCAGACAGTGAAAAACAAAAACATTTGCAACAGCTTTTCCATAGCTCCTTCAGAGAGATTTTCTCCCACTGATCTTATTCTCATTTTGCTTGTTCCTTCCCCCCCCCAGGTGCAGAGCTTCAGCTATCTGTCTGCAGCTCTGTACCTCTGCTAGCTGCCTTTGGAGGTAGGGGCTTTTCTCCCCCCGAATCTGCCTCAAACTCTAGCAGCTTTGTCAGGTCATGCATTTTCTGGGGAGGATTATGTCCCTTCTCTGTTTCTTCAGAGTCTTTCTCCCAGACAGTTCCCAGTTTGGTCTCAATTTATCCCTCTACCCCAGAAACAGTTTCCAACACTACAGTGGCGGCTTTCCCTGCTACTGAAGGTAGGGGTTTTTTGTCCGTTTGTTTTCGGGGTCTGTGTTGTTTGCGTACAGACTGAAAATCTAATAAGGGAGGTTTTCGCCATTTCTAAACTCCCATTAGGACAGGTGTTTTGCCTATCAGGCCTTCACCTGGCCCAGTCCCCCAGTGGGTTGTGTTTGTCTGGGTGCTCAGGACAGAGCTTATGCCAAAGGCAATCACCCCTTAGGGCTACACTCCCCCTCATCTCATGGGAGTCAGTTGAAACAAAGCTTTTCTCAAAGAGGTGCTTTCTCTGACAGAAAAGAAAGCTTTACCCCTGGATAGTTCTGTTCTGCCTTGGCTCGGCTCTTTCCCCAGACAGCGTTCTGACTCGGCAGCACGACTGCTTCAGACACAGTTCAGCTTTACTGTTTTCCCAGAAAGGTCCTTACTCTGATAGGAAAGCTTTTTCTCAGATTTCTTTTTGCAGCTGTGGACCTATCAACCTGGGACTTGTAGGAAAGTGGACAACTGTGCCGTTCCCACCGGCTTTAGCTTTGTTTGTTCATTAGCAATCTTCCCCTGGGTGCTGCACCTTCCTGCCTCAGCTCTGTGCTCCAGGAAGTTTACAACGCAGGAACCCTAGTATCCCCGAAATGCACTCCAACTCAGAGACGCTGGCCAGTCGCCTCTGGGTTTTTGCTCAGAAGCGAGGATACAATGCTAACAGTTTCAGGGAATCTTTGCATAGGACGATTAGGAGCACCTTTTCATTCTGAAATGCTCACTCAAAACCTTTGCTGCCTCAGCTCAACTGTAACTGTGAAGCTTGACGATTTTGCTTTTCTCAGGTAAAGTTTCCTGCCCTTTTTGGGCTCTCTGTAGCTCTTCACCCACACTCTCCCCAAGCGTTTCCCTCAGGGTACTCTGACCCACTGTCTTTTACTAGCTTGAAGAGACAGAGCTTAGAAGGGGTTTTTAGAAACTTGTCCTTGCCTCCTGCATTGCAGGGATGATTTTTAAAGCTTGAAAGAGAACTTAGAGGTTTTGCTGTCTTAAGTTTGTTGTTTTCCCTTAGAGCTAATCACAGGTGGTCCCCATACTAGTATCTTCAGGTGATTCTACTCTCCTCTTTCTGAGAGAGGTTAGAGGCTTTAGTTTTTAAGTTTCTTAAGAGAGAAAGATTAAGGCTTTTTAGAGAGATTTTTCCCCCCAAATTTTCCAAGAAAAGCTTTAGTTTAAGAGAAAGTTTTTTTTTTTCCCCAGGAGAGAGACCAACTTTTCCCAAAACTTCCCAACTTTAAACTTTGACTTCTTACACCCCCATTTTTGCCTCAGGGAGAAATTACTTTCTCCTGCCGATTGGACTTAGCATTTCAGCTGTCCCCAGGTCAAAAGCTTCCATAGGAATCTTTTTCTTCCCCATAAGCTCAAAGAGCTTTTTTACTACCCGTAAAGCCCAAAGAAAGATTTTTTTCCCCCAGTTTGCTTTCAAAGCCCCCAAAGTTAGAAAATTGAAGAGTTTTTCTGTCTAGTTGCCTTACTTATTTTTTCCTACACAATCTTACACTTCTAAGTTTTCCCTAAACTATATTACTACCCTATATCTTATACTTATCACAGATAGAAACTGAGAAAGGGATAGAAGATAGAAAATTTTGACAGAAGAGAATTTCGCTGCAGCATCGGACATCCTTCCAGTCCGCTTTCCTTTTCTCTCGAGGATAAAACCCCTGCCTCACCAAAAAATATATATATATAAAATATATATATTCTATAACACCGGCATGCCTTTCCACTGGCAGGGCTGACTCAGCACTTTCACCAAAAACTCTGTAATAAAACTATTATTTTCCTTTATCTTTAGTCCCTATTACTTTGTCTTTAGTCCCTGTTCATTTGTCTTTAGTCCCCCCTTTTTTTGTCCCTTTTTTCTTTAGTCCCTTTTTTTCCCCTTTCTTTAGTCCCTTTTTTTCCCCTTTCTTTAGTCCCTTTTTTTCCCCTTTCTTTAGTCCCTTTTTTTCCCCTTTCTTTAGTCCCTTTTTTTCTTTAGTCCCTGTTCAGGCGCCATTCTGTGGGGCGTTTACCCACCACCCCCACAGCTTCCCAGAGTTTTCTTGAGTGCGAGCAGCAGGAAATATTAGATAGAAGGATTTATAGCGGAGAATCTTGCGGAGATAAACAGATAGAAAATAAAGGATAGCCTCGAGAGGGCCTGGAACCTATTCCAACGGGGCCGGACTGTCTCTGGTCCAGGGTTTTTATAGAGACGCCAAGGGGTGGAGCAAAAGACCTCCTCCCCCAGCACAGCCAAGTGCAGACCATCTCAGACACCTGCACTCAGGCCCGTGGTCCTGATCATCCTCTATTTGGACCTGCTGGGTAAAGCCACGAGGAACCCCAGAACGGGCTCCCACAACTCTGGGAATTTAAGTCACTTTTATAGCAAGTGACAGTTTACTGTACCTAATGGCAGGTACATCTGTGACAAGAGTCACCGAAGGCCACCTGCACATGTGGAGGAGCACTGTCAATGGTGACAGTGGCTGACACATGGACAGAAACCTCCATCCTTTCCATGTGCAATTAAAGAGGCTGCTATCCACACATGCACGCACATGCACACACGCACGCACGCACGCACCCTCCGAGCTCTGTGTTAGCCAGGGGGAGCCCAGAGGCAGCCATGGCTCTGCTTTTGTTCAGATGAAGCCAATTTGCACTACAAACATGGTTGGCAAACAGGAAAGCAAGGGTTCCATGTCCCCAGACATAAGAACTGGGATCTTTCCAGTCTCTGGGTCCACCCTATCACTAAAGAGAATCAGTCTCTCTGTCTCTGTCTCTCTCTGTCTGTCTCTGTCTCTCTGTCTCTCTCTGTCTCTCTCTGTCTCTGTCTCTGTCTCTCTCTCTCTCTCTCTCTCGTGTGTGTGTGTGTGTCTTCCTCTCCCTCTCCATTTGAAAATAGCAAAAATCCCCCAGCTCTACCGCAATCGCAGGTGGATGGGGACAGTCTGCCTCTGAAGAGGCAGTCCAAGCTCTCACTTTTAGGGTCCTTCCTGCCCTTCCACTCCCTGAGTACAGTTTAGTAGATGCCAATTCCCAAGTGATATATTGCAAACTCATACCTGGAGGCTGATTAGCATACAGTCTCCTCAGACAGGTGAGATGGAGAAAGGAGGAAAAGTCTGTGGAGTTCAGTTACAATGCACAGACGTTGTTGTTGAGGACACTGGGGTTGTTCGGGTTCTGAATCTGCAAAGTGCTTACCTTGTAGGCACAGTTTTCAGCAATTATCTGTAATGATTTCAGAGAACCAGGGTTTGGACAGGGGAGCATGAATTCCGAGGTCCTAGAAATCAACTGCACGAACAGTTACCCATTTTTCCACACACAGATACACCCACTCCCATATGAAGGCAGCAGCCTCCTCTTCCTCCAGGGTCCACAAACGTGAAGAGCTACAGAAAGCCTTGGCTGTGCCCAGTGAGTCAGCCTTGTCTAACTTAGAGCATAAGCGCTCAAGTCAGCGGCAGCTCGGAGCAGCGGGGCTGTGTGCAGCCGAGATAAATTTGGGTCTAAAGGGATGACGTAATGCTAAACCCTAGAGGTGGCTGCCGTCTCCCAGGGCTCCAGTCGCCACGGCTGCCTGCCGGCTGACTTCCCAACCACATGGAAACGAACCAAGCGACCCAGGTGCCCAGGCTGGGGAGAAAGGGAGAGGGCGGGGAGGGGGTAGTGGCAGAGGAGGCAGTGGTTAATCCCAGAGCGCTGAATCTGGAAGTTTGTTGTTTTTAACTCCAGTTTTTCTGGTGAGATCAGAAAACCGGCAAAGGCTCGGACAGCTGCACCTGACTTCCATCCTGACCCCATCTCTTGCTTTAGAAAAGGGTTTTTTACATTATATTAAATAGCCCTTATTACGGCTGCCTATTTCAGTGATTTTAACGGTGTACTAATCTCTCAACTGTTCCTTTTTTTTTTTTTTTCTTTGCATGAACTTGGATCCAAGAAGTCTGCATTGCAGGATTCTGTTAATGTGCACTTCTAAGTAGTTTGCTTACTAAGAACACACCTCAAACCAAACCCTGGTGGGGGGGCCCCATGGGGGGGGTAAGGAATTCAAAAGGGATTGGGTAGATTGATGCCAATTGAATGTTCCTCCAAAATGTTTCATAGTCTGTGTCCTGCAAGTCTATCACTAAACTGACTTCTCAGCCCAAGAGTCCATTTTTTCAGTTCAGAACACCCAGGCTCAGAGAAGTATACCAACATACCAAACGCCACACAGTTGACGTACCCATGAGAAAGAGCTGAAACCTAGGCCTTAAGCTGTATGCTCCCTTCTCATCTCTAGAATTTTCTTTCCTGATTGACTCAAGTTTCAAAGGAAAAGGGATACACACACACTCTGAAGTGGAGTAAGTTTTCAGATCCTTTAGGTCCTAGGGGCCCCAACCTCGGTCCTTTAAATGTCACAATTAAGTAACATTCTTAAAGGGTCTCCCAAATCACTTTTCCTCAGACCCACTCAGGGTCCCTCTCTAGCGATACAGTTCCTACCCCGGGGCCCTGACTATGACACAGCTGCCTTCCTTAGGAATGCCGGGAGTCCTTTGCTCAAGATCTCATCTTTGCTGTTCAATGTGTCATGTGATCTCCTGTCATTTGTTTTTGTAGTCATTTATGCTGGTAGATCTCACCAAGTCAACGATGCCCGAGCACATGACCTGGTCAACCAGGGGATGCTATTTTTTCGGAGCCTTGCTCAAACCTATAATTTATGTTTTATTTAGAATTTTTTGCCTATATTCAAGGACAGGAATAAACTAGAAAAGGCTGAGGTGTGGCTCAGTGACAAGAGCTTGCCCAGCCTTCTCAAGGTCCTGGACTCAATCCCTAACATCACAAAAACAAACAAATAAATAAATTGTAATTCTTGTTTTAAGATAGGGTCTAATGTAGCCCAGGCTAGCCTCAAACTCTTTAAGTAGCCAAGGATGACCTTGAACTCCTTGATCCTCCTGCCTCCACCTCCCCAAGTTCTGTGATTACAGGCATGTGCCATCATACCAGGATAGCTCATTTTTCAGGTTTTGCTAGTGTAAAGATTCTTTTTTTTCCCCTGTTTTTTTTAAACTAACTTCCTATTAATGTGTGTGTGTGTCCACACGCGTGCATATGAGTGCACGCCCATTCAGAGGTCAGAGGAGGACTCTGGGTGTCCTGCCTTGTTGTTCCCTGCCGTGTCCTCTTGAGACAAGGTCGCCGATGGAACCTGGAGCTTGCTGCTCCTCAGCCGAGCTGAATGGCCAACAGAACCAGCAACCCTTCTCTGTCTTCCTGCAGTCACCCAGTGCTGGAGTCACAATCATGCAGACTTTTACCTGAGTGCTGGGGATCACAAGGAACCCTGGCTCTAAGCTTGTGCAGCAGGCCATTACCTACTGACTAGCCCCACCTCGATTAGAAGCAATTTGATTTTAAAGCCTTCAAAAATAATAAATAAATGAAATAAAATAATAAAAAGAGCTGAGTGTCTTGGGACACACTTTTTTTTTTTTTTTTTTTTTTTTTTTTTTTTTTTTTTACAGAGCTGAGGACCGAACCCAGGGCCTTGAGCTTGCTAGGCAAGCACTCTACCACTGAGCTAAATCCCCAACCCCAAGGGACACACTTTTAATACTAGAATTAATTCCAGAAGGCAGAAGCAGACACATCTCTGTGAATTTGAAGCCAGCCTGATCTACATAGCAGTTCCAGGCCAGGGGGAATATGTAATAAGGCCCTGACTCAAACAAGAACAAACTAACTAACTAAACTTAAACCTAAAACTCTGCCAGAGGCCAACCCCACTGCTAAGACTGGGCCTCACGTTCTTGCTATGGCCCTAGGTCTGGCCACTCTCTTTTTTTCCCTTTCAGGAGCCTCGCCAGGAGTGGCCCTTCCCCCGCCCTCTGTTGATATCACCACCCCTTTCCCGATGGCACAGACTGGTGAAGGGCCATAGTAGGGCCATAGCACTAAGTCACACACCTAGCCCCTTCTGCTTCAGGTCTTCAGGCTTAGCCTCAGGTGCAGCATTTACAATTAAAAAAAAAAAAAAAAAAAAAAACGCAGGCTCTTGCTCATCTGAAGATATGGATGATGTCGCCTCACCCCACTTGGAGCTCCAACCTTGATTCTAGAATGTTAGGAGTCTCAACAGAGCCTAGAACAAAATGAATCCATTTACCAACTTGCTACCATGTAACTGTGTCTGAGTCAGTGTTTGCAGCAACTCTTACACAGGAAAGTTCCATTGGGGTTGGCACAGTTTCCATTATTGTCATGACGGGATGCATGGCTGTGTGCAGGCAGACACTGGTGCCAGAGAGGTAGCTGAGAGTTCTACCTCTGCATCCGCAGGCAGCAGGAAGAGACAGTGACACACTGGGCCTGGCTTGAGCATCTGAAACCTCAAAGCCCACCCCCAGTGACACTCCTAAGAGCCTGTGAGGGCACTTCATTCAAACCACCACAAACTGTATGCACACCGGCACTGCTTCTCCAGGCAGCTCTTTCAACTTTCAGCACATCTCTGAGATTCCTGTTTCACAGATGAGGCCCAGAAAGTCATACAGGCGGTGACTAGATCCATTCAGCAAACAGTCCCTAGATATCCACTGTGTGCTATGCAGGGATGAACAAAACGGAGCTTGCTCCCTCTCCTCAGGGTGCCTATAGTCTAGCCACACAGACTGATGAGAAGCAAGTAAAACTGTAAATCATGGTAAGTGGGCTAAGGGTTAAATGATAAAGAACCATGGTAAATGCAGATTCTAACTTGGCAGATGGGATGGAGCCTGGGAAGCTAAGACATGTGGGAGGTAAGACTGCCTGTCCTAGAGATCCCTATACTCGGAACAGCAGGGATGAAAGTTACGGCAAGGAGTTTGGCTTTCATCCTAAGTGAGGTGGGAAGGGCTTCCAGCAAGTGAGTGACATGAACCCGGTCATAGTCAACACCACTCCTGTTTCCAGAGCTCTGCTCAGGACAGGGGAGGCTGGGCCTGTACGGTCTGACAGGAACCACCTGGCCCACACTGTCCAGCAACAACTGGACATCAAGCTCATCTCGGAAATTCACACAGTCGGGTGCTAGGGAAGTTCCCAGGAATCCCCAAGGATGACCCCAGCTTAGACTGCTAGCAGTGGTGGAGAGGGTGCCTGAACTGGCTTACCCCAGTAATCAGATCAGTGAATACCCTAACTGTCATCACAGAGCCTTCATCCGGTAACTGATGAAAGCAGATGCAGAGATCCACAGCCAAGCATCAGGCCGAGCTCCAGGAGTCCAGTCAAAGAGAGAGAAGAGGGATTCTATGGGCAAGGGGCATCAAGATCATGATGGGGAAACCTATAGAGACAACCAAACCAAACTAGTGGGAGTTCATGAACTGTGGACCAATAGCTGTGGAGCCTCCACAGGACTGGACTAGGCCCTCTGCATAAGTGAGACAGTTGTATAGCTTGATCTGCTTAAGGGTTCCCCTGGCAGTAGGATCAAGATCCATCCCTGGTGCATGAGCTGGCTTTTTGGAGCTCATTACCTATGGTGGGACACCTTGCACAGCCTTGAAGCAGGGGGAGGGGCTTGGACTTGCCTCTACTGAATGTACCAGGCTCTGCTGACTCTCCATGGAAGGCCTTACCATGCTGGAGGAGGTAATGGGGAGCAGGATGTGGGGGGAAGTCTGGAGGGAAGAGAGAGGGATCTGTGGTTGGTATGTAAAATGAATAAAAAATTCCTTAATAATAAAAAAGAAATCCACACTGCCTTTCTGCAGAAGCCCTTGGCGCCAAGCACCACCCAGCCCAGTTGCCCTACAAGCTGGGGCGTCCCAGGAAGTCTTGGAGTCTGACAGGGTGTGGATCCACAGCCCTGACAGCCAACCTGTAGCACCACAGGTGCCCTACTGGTTGGGCGGGTTTCTCAGAGGGTGCCAGCAAGGTGGCATAAGCAAGCAAGCAAAACTACCCCAGACCATCAGTCTCCAGGGAATGGCTTCTGTGTCAATGCTGGAAACCCTGGAACTCTCTAGCTGCTTCTCTCCGCTCTAGGATGAGAAAAAAGGAAGTCACTGGAGGGAGATATCTTCCTGGAGCCTTCAACCCATACCACAAACACTCCAGATTCCATTTCTTGCCTCTTGTTAACTTCCAGCTCATAAGGCTCTCCCCAAGCCCCTAAGGAAGAACAGTGGGTTTAAGTCCCAGACCCACTACTGTTAGCATGTGGGCTTGGGAAAGTGAGCCAGCCTTGCTAAGGCTGAAGCTCTGGGCAGCTCTAAAATTGAAGGTAACTACAGACCTGCTGATTGGATGTTTGTGAGGATTTAACACAGCGTGCTTAGCATTGAGCTGGCACATAGTAAATGCCCAGTAAAAGGGGGGCATTTGCACCATTCCAAGAGAGCACTTACTTGTCAGCTCTGTCTTGGAGCCTGGTTATCAGACTCCCAGGAGATAGACTAGAATTGGGTATTGGTTTCTGTCTGGCTAATACTTGAACTGGAATATGCACCTGACCTGGAGAGCTGACACACTTCACTCTCAGAGCACCAAGCACGGAGTTTGGCTCTTGGCCGTCTGAGATATTTCTCTTTGCGTGGCTGGTTAAAAAGGATGAAGGAAAGCTGTACACATGGCACTCAGAATTTAAGGGCCTAACGAGGCAGGGGTGGCCAGGCTGCTGTGGGGGCTGTTCTGTAGCTCTGGCCCCTGCAGAGATAAAAACAAGAACAACCCCAGCTCCTGCTTGCCACGTGTGGCTAGAAGTCACCTAGCCCGGGCCTGCCCTCTACTTTGGTACAATAGCCTGTCTATCGGAACTCGCAAGCCATCTTCAGTCCTGTGGCCTTGTAATGACAATAAATACACAAAGTAAAACATTTCAAATACTAGATAGTCCAAATCTCTCCTTCTTGGTTCAAATTAGAATCTCCTAATCTCATCCTCCCTCAGGACAGTGTGTTTATCTTTCTAATTTTGCTGTGCTTCAATTTCTTAGGAGACACGGGTGCTTCGTGGCCAAGGGCATGTTATCTGGGCTGTGGACTGGGTATTGTGACCTGGTGGAAATCATCCTCCGAGCGCAGGAGGGTCCATTAGATCTGCTGAAGTTAGAAACACAAACACAAAATCATAAAGCTTTTTCAATGTTTGGGGTTCAGCTGTGTGCAGGGGTGGGGCAGCAGGCAGGAAGGAACTCCTCACCCCCACCCCGCCCCATGACAGGGCTTCTCTGTGTAGCCCTGGCTGTCCTGGAACTCGCTTTGTAGAGCAGGCTGGCCTCGAACTCAGAGATTCCATTGCTTCTGCCTCCTGAATGCTGGGATTAAAGGTGTGTGCCACCACATCTGGCTGGGATGCCTTTTGGAACCTTGGGATGAGTTTTTATTCTGTCCATATTGGGGTATAGAGCCAAATACACAAATATCAATTCAGATACTGTACTCATGGTTGGGATTCACTTTGAGACAACTGAATTTCTGAATAGAGATGTAGCTCAGTTGGTGGACTGCCTACCATGAAGCCTGTGTTTAATCCCCAGCACCCATAAAATGGACTTGGTGGTGCAAGCCTATAATCCCCAGCACTGGAAGGTAAAGGCAGGTTAATCAGAAGTTCAAGGTCACAGTGAGTTTCATGGCTAGCCTGGGCTATATGAGACTGTTTTGTAACTAAATTTTATAACCCTGATGTTGAAACAGAGTTCACACTATGTGAAGGTAACAACCGCACTGCTAACCTAGCACCATTCCAAACTTGAGACAAAGACGAGCTCCATAAGTAACACCTTAACACACAAATGGACTAATGCACATAACTGATTTAGGGAGATTGCCGGTATGTAGGGGTGGTTGTCTGTGCTCTACCCCGGAAGCACCACCCCAGGAGGCAGCAGGTAACTGCTAGGTATATCTGCCACCCCACACCCCGTGACCGTGGGTGGACCCCTTAATACCTGGGATGCACACATGCTCGCTCTCTTGGTCACCTCGTGGTCTTGGATGCTGGATGCTGGTGCTGTGGCCCAAGACAGAGTTCTCCAGAGAACCTCGTTGGACCGCACCCCACCCCTCCTGGAGGCTTCGACCAACTCCCTTATGCATATTGTGAGTTAACCCAGAATAAATCCCTTTTGACTATCAGAAGGACTCTGTGGAATTGCCACATTAAGTCCACAATGTAACTCAGTGTCTTATCCCAAAAGTCTTTAAACGGTGGTGACACATGCCTTTAATCCCAGCACTCTGAACGCAGAGACAGGCAGATTTCTGTGAGTTTGAGGCTAACCTGTTTACAAGGAAATCACAAATAAAATAAAAGCCTCGAAGAGAAATTTCTCTGACCTAAAATATGTTTATATGTCTCCTGCTGACTTGTTACTTAAAGAGTCACCTGAACTTTCAAAAAGTTTCACAAATGAGGGGCCCAGCACAACATCCTGCCAAGTTGAGGAAGCAAAGACCGAGCCTCTAGCTCAGGACCACAGAGGCAGGTGCCCACTGGTCTGGGCCGCTTCTCTCTTCTCTCTCCCCTACTTCTTTCTTTCTCTTCCCCCACTCTGCGTCTGGAACCACACCCCACCCTGATCCCCTCCGGAAGACTTGAATTTTCCTCCTTCGGTTAAGGCTTAGACTGGCCACCACTGTCTTCTCCTTCCCCACCAGCCCTCATCCATGAGAAAATAGTTTTCTTAGGGCAGCAAAGTCAAATTAGCTTCATTTTGAAAGAGGACTGAGAATGTTGCAATGACCTTTGCAATAACCAGACACACCCTGGGCCCAGTAAGCCAGGCTTGAGAAGTGCTGGGTTTACAAGCGCCTGACCTGTAAAACAAAAGCTGTTTGGGGCTCTATCTATGACCCATTCTCCTATCACACAGACAAGAGCACGGCACAGAAAGGCCTTGTTCTGCCTCTGCTGTGTCACTGTGGACAAGCCACGTCCCTCTCTGGACCTCCGCCTCCTTGCTGTGAGCGCCCTGTGGCTGCTGGGGCTCCCTGTGGCCGAGATGCTGCTTTCCCACCTGCCTCCTTTAAACAGAAAACCGAAAATGGAGGGGAAGAGCGGACGGGATTCCTGCCCCCTGGGAACCACTCGCTGGTTCCTGTTCGGCAGAATGTCTCTCTTACTCAGCTGGTGCCTTTTTTGCTTCTTTTTTTTCCTTCTCTCCCTTAAAGAAAAAGAAACCGAAAAGCCACAAAACCACAACTCACCCCCCCCCCAAAAAAAAACGGGTCACTTGGGAGCCAGGGCGTGTGGGGTTAGGTGTGTCGGGCCTGACGTGCTGGTGGGGTCTAAGTGAAGACCAAGCCAGGGCAAGCATGTGTTTCTCCTCCAGAAATGCAGTTTAAATCAATATTTATCCAACTGTATTTATAGAAAGTCGTGGTGGCAGGAATAGGAAGGGGGCGGGGAGTCGGGGGAACTCTAAAACAACAACAAAAAAGCCGCAGCGATGGACGCAAATCTTAATCTTTGTGGCCAATTTGCTTCTTTAGGGCCTAGCTTTTTTTTTTCTCCTTCTTTCTTTCTTTTTTTCTTTCTTTTTTTTTTTTTTGGCAAAAGACTTAGCATTTGATGAACCTGCTGTTGGCCTCAGTACCATAGCAACAGCCCCAAGTCCTCTAACATGCCCAGAGGACAGACTTGGGAAAGGCAGCGGGAGCGGGAGTTGTTTCCTAGGAGCCCTGAATTTAAGGCCAGGATAGCTGAATAACTAGGAATTGAAGAAAACCCTCTCTGATTGGCTACTCCGTCTTGAGTCTCACTTTTCTAAACAAGGCGTGTCCAGGAAGACTTTGGAAAACCAACAGGGTGTTCCAGATACCAGCCCCACTTCGTGTTGCTGGGCGACCTTAGTCAAGTCATTTTACCTGTCTGGACTTCATTCCTCGGCTGTAAAACGAGTCCACGTGTATGTGGTGAAGATCTATGGGCTGTGGAGCTGGCAAACGCAGCTCATGACCTTTGGGGAAGTTACCCGGCATCCCCACTCCTCAGTCCCTCAACCCCCACTGCAAACTAGAGGTAATAAAACTGCACGTGCTGTGGGGTGGCTGTGGACTGGGAAAGATAAGACCCGGCTAGTCTCATGCTAACCATTTTCAGTATTCAATAACTGGTCGTCGGGACTGCTATCATGCAGTGTGATCAGCCGCCACAGCTGCTCTGTGCTGGCACCTCTATTTCCCTGTTTCACCTCTAGACTTTGGCTCAGCCATTTCCAAAGGAAGACCCCCATATCTGGGAGTGCCAGTGAAAGAATGTTTGAGTTAAAGACAGAAGATGTTTGAGCAATTGCCTTGGTAGCTGATGGACCCTCCTCCCCAAGCCTCCACGGCAGCGACAGCTCAATTCAGCTTTAACTTCCTTCAGTCCTGTCTTCATGGCCTGGGTCCCCTATAGGGGATCCAGCACCAGGAAGCTCTGGAGTTCTGAAAGCCATAATGATATTCTCAACAGTCTACCTCTGGCATCTACCACATTTTAAACCCCCATCAAATCCAAGAAGACAGTCTAAAACATGGAGGAAATGGGGGCTCAGTTTAGCAAATATCTTTACACAACTCTTCTGAAAATGAACCCCCTACCTCTCCACCCCATTGTGAATCAACCAACAGTGTTTGCAGGGGAAAAAGCAATCATAGAGTAGACACTCAATGCTTATTATGGAATCAATAGATTCATCCAAAGATGCCTCCTCAGCAGAAATATGACCTGTTTGAACATTAACACCCTCCATTTTAGCACAAGTTATTCTAGTCCCCTACTTTCTAAGCAAGAACTTACTCATTCTTCAGATCACAGCTGTTGACAGAATGTAGATTCAGTCATCCAGGCCTGACCCATCATCTCCTGGCAGGCCCTGGACTTATTGCCCCCAAACAATCAGAACTCAGAATTCCCAGGTTTGGTCATGCCTCTGACCTCCAAATCGGATCACATGCCATAGCCAAGGAATGGCAAACACAACCCATCAAGAAATCTCTGGCAAGTGCCTACTGTACGGATGACACATATGGGAATATTACGGTCAGCCTGATCCTGTGAGACCCTAACAAATGGGAGACAGCTCAGGGAGTAAAGCATTTGCCACTCAAGCGTGAGGACCTGAGTTTGGATCCCCAGCACCCATGTACAAGCCAGGTGGGGGGTCGCTCATCGGTGACCCTAGTGCTGGGGGCAGACAGGCAAATCCCAGGAGTTCACTGGACAGCCATTCTAGTGAACTAGTGAACAACTCGGTGAGCTCCAGGTTCATAAAGGGACCGTCTCAAAAAAAAGATATATATATATACCACTGGCCTCTCCAGAGCACACACAGCGGGGTGGCGACCGGCGACGCACAAGGCAGAGCCAGGTGGATCTCTGTGAGTTCGAGGCCAGCCTGGTCTACAGAGTGAGATCTAGGACAGGCACCAAAACTACACAGAGAAACCCTGTCTCAAAAACAAACAAACAAACAAAAAACCCCAAAACAACAACAAAAAGAAGCACACACACATTCAATACCCAACTGAATGTATGTACTACACTCATCTACATACAAGATGTTATTTTCCCTGCAAAGATACAGCTAACACATAGGAAACAAATAGAAGACTGTCAAGTTCAGGTAAGTTATTAAAAAAAAAAGTGTGGTGTGTGTGTGTGTGTGTGTGTGTGTGAGACTCAAGTGCATGTAGGCTCCCAAGGAGGCCAAAAGAGGGTGCTGTATCCCCAGAACTGGAGTCAAGGCAGTTGTCAGCCTCTGGATGTGTGTGCTAGAAACAGAACTCAGATCCTCTGCATGAGCAACAAGCCCTTAACTGCTGAGCCATCTCTCCAGCCCCATAAGTTACTAGTTATTGAGCATGTACTGTATTTCAGATGCTTGAAATGCTCAAAACTGGTGATTCAGTCATTCTGCGATGATGTAAGGGATTTGGTATCATTATGTTCACATGCCCTACTTACAAAATGCAGCCTCAGAGAGTCTAAGTAACTTGTGTCCAAACAACAGAGTAGGAATTTGGACCTCTGCTCCTTCGGACTGCAAAGCATTTCAGACTCTCAACTAAGCTGACTCAAGAATTAACACCCATCTAGCTGAAACAGCCCATAGGCCTCAAGGAGGAGGTAGGCATTAGCCTAGTCATGAAGGAAGGGTAGGACACAGAAACCCTGGGGAGTAGGAGAGTGAGGGTGTCCTGACTGAGTCAAGCACAAGGGCAGGACTGTGAAGCCTGTTTGCTGGTGGACCTGCTGGACAGGAGTTGAGGTTTCATGGCCAAGCAGAGGAGATTAAGTCAGGAAGACAGGGTGGGGCCAAAGAACACCTCACAGCAGCAACTTCCAGCTGAAGCTTTCTATACCAACAGGAGGAAGGTGCTTCAGGGCCTGTCCATGCCCCTAGGAACACACCCTACCTCCAACCCAGGCAGTCCACTCCCTGAGAGTAAACTGCGGCTTCTGTTGTTATCTGGTCACACGTGCCTGGCTGAGGCAGCCTCCAAAGCACCTGCCCCAAACACTGGAGCTGTCTTTCTCCTCTGGGCCTTAGCTAACACCTTAACTTTTTCTGGCTTACAGGTGTTTTATTTGTTTTTAGGATTTATATGTGTATGTATGTGTGCATCTGTGGAAGTGCCCTTGGAGGCCAGAAGTGTTGGTTCTCCTTGGAACTGGAGTTACAGCTGGCTGTGAGATGCTCACATAGGTACTGAGAACACAACTCAGGTCCTCTGCAAGAGCAATACACACTCAACTGCTGACCCCTCTCTCCAACCCCCAACTTCCAGTTTTTATTCAGGTAACAATTATTTTGTAAGTTTTTGGCTTTGCCACAGTAGAGATATACCTTTTTCTAAGTAGTACTCTGTAACTGTTACCCTTCCACTGGATTCCACAGGTGTACAAGGGATGACGCCGCAGGCTGTTTCTGGGTCTGTCATAACAGGGTCACTGCCTACGTGATAAATATTTCTAGAAGCTTTTGAGATTCATAGATTCACACCAGGTGACATTTCAGAAGACTGTACCTGCATTTCCTAGGGAACCCTTCCCTTGCACATAGTGCATGGTCAACACTGAGTAACTATTTGAACTCCTCCCCCAAGAAAATCACCCCATCTAATGGAAATAATTCATCATTGCGGCCAAAACTTGGTGAACACTCCCAGTACGGAAACCTCAAAGAGGCAATAAAAAGTAGTTCTGGCTAGAGTGGAAAATAAGCTAAGTGAGTACTTTGCAAACACTGAAAACCAGACGTGTGAACGCGTGATCAGACACTATCGGCGCATCTCGGGAAGGGCTCAGGGAACCCGAAATGGAGTCGAAAGGGCCGGCTTGTCTCCAAGAAGAGAGTCCCTTTAAGAAAAGACTGGACCAGCTGGCTGCACTACAGCGCCTAGTGATTTCCTGGCTCACGTCCTGACCCCGCCCCCCAGCCTCCGGCCTCAGCAACGCGTGACGTCAGAAGAGGCGGATGCTGCCGATTGGCTGGACGATGCAGCTAGGTCAAGTCCAGTCGGAGGAAAGAAGTTTGTCTCCATGTGGAAACCATGTGTCTAGTGCTGGGAGGGGGAGGAGGAGGAGGCGGAGAAACTGAGATCAAGTGATTACAGGGGAACTCGCTGAAATGAAGGCGGGGAGGTTGTGCACCTGAACCCGCCAGCCATGCCCTTTGCAGTAGTGACCTAAAAAAAAAGACTCAGATAACAAACAAAACCTGGGCACCCACCCCCATCATAATAACTACAAAGCATAGGTGGGGAGGGTCTTTACTTCTTCCAAAAAGCCAGGGGCCAGGGAAATGCTGGAATCCTATCAGAACGCCCAGATTCCCCTCCCACCCCCACCCCCTCAACAACTGAATGATGTAAGCGTTTCGGAAAGCAGAGCTCTGGAGCAAAACAAGCCCCGCGCGCGCGGAGCGACCCGCAGTGCCCGAGCCCGGCGCACGCACGACCCGCCCCCCGACTCGCGTTATTGCTGTGCACACGCGGACCGCCGTGACGCGCGGGCATTGTGTGCAGCGAGCAGAAAACAACGGCGAGCGCCGGCTGCGCGAAGAAGCGCCCCCAATAAAGCGAGACAGATGTAGGGCTGGCTCGGTGTTTGCCGTACTGGGGAGGGGGGGTACCCTGACTGCGAGGGGGAGGAGGAGAGTGGAGCGGATAAAGTGGGCAGAGTGGGCTGCTTCTGTTAGAATAATCTGGGGGGTCCGACGGGTGGTCTCCTCGAGTTTGCGGGAGGGTCACCCCCGCCTACGTGAGCTGTCGCGGAGGGAGCGAGGGCCTGGAGCTGAGTCCCTGCAGCCGAGCCAGGCACGGCGCAGCGCCCCACGCTCTCGGGGAAATCTGGGGGCTGTTGGCATCACGTCATTTCGAGCCAAACAGCAGCGGCGAAAAGACGCGAGAGTGCTAAAAATACTCCCGCGGGGAGCCGGTCGGAGGAGGGGGGATGCGGGCCGAGGGGCTGATTACGCACATGAAGTTGACTTTGACTGGGGTGCAGAGGCTCTGGAGCCCCTCTCCAGGGCCGGTGGGCTTGTTGAGCGGACACCCCGGGAGAGGGCCCGGGAGGAAGCCCCTCAACTGTGCCGGCCTCTGGAGCCCTGGCTCAGCCACCACGGGCCCGCCCCGCGCGGGGCAGCCCAGTCGGGCGCGCCCGGCTCTCTGCTTACGTGACTGGTGGCCACGCCGGAGCCCCGACACGGGGTAAACAAGGAGGTGGAGGCGGCCAGGGTGCGCGCGGCGGGGGGGGGGGGGGGGGAGGTAGGTCTCCGATTGTCTGCGGGTATGAAGTGGGGGGCGGCACAAGACGCTGGGGGATCTCCGACCACCTCCTAATATATCTCATTGCACGGGGTGGGGGGGGGGACGGACGAGGTTCGCTGAGTATTGCCAAGGTGCCCTCTTTGGGTGCACCCCCCGAGTCAGAGTCGGCGCCACGGGACAGACTCCAGAGACAGGGGATCCGGGAGGGGGACGACTAAAGAAATCGTGCCCCTCCCCCTGCAACAAAAGCAAACGCACCAAACAAAACCACCTCTTCACCCAGCTCCCCACTAGCCTGGGCTTTTCAGAAACTATTCTCCAGACGAAAGCACCCCCCTATACACACCCCAATGAATAATCGCTCAGCTACTCGGCCACACAGCCTGACTGCGATGTGCCTCTCGCAATCCAGGCAGGCACTCGGAGCAAAGAGGCGACAAGAGAAAGAAAAGATCGCACCATCGACCTCCCGACACAGATCCTTGTTTTGATCTTACCAAGTCCCCACAATTGCGCTGCCAACACTCGGTTACTTTAACCCTAAAGGCCCGGGTGTATTTGGTGAAGGTGTTTTTGTGTTTTGATGGTTGTGGTGGTGGTGGTGGGGTCTTGCAAGATCTGACACGTTGCAATCAGCTCCTTTTCATTGATCTTCCTACTTTCTTCTGGCAGATTACACATCTCGGTTTTCTCCTCTCTGTGAGTCTTTACCCCCTCGGCCCGTATAAAAGCTTCCTTCTCACAGCTATTATTCTGAGGACGGTGCTGGAGACGCAGCACACGCGTGCCCCCCTTAGGGTGCTAAGTCGAATGCCTGGCGAGAGCTGGGGGCCCCGACTGGCAGGAACAAAAAATGAAACAAATACAGAAAGGAAGCCCAGGCCGGGGTGGGGTTCCTAGCATCGGTCGCCACGGGGGGGGGGGGGCAGACGGTACCCAGTAAGGCGTTTGCCTTGCTCACCCTGTGCGTCTCTCAGAAAATAAAGAAAACGCACACAACAGCCCACACCTTCTTCCCCAACTATTGTTTCTGTGGAATCCTAAAGTTTGCTTTTAGCCACATCCCCCTCGCCAAGTCCCCCACACCCAGCGCGCTCTGGACCACAGGTCCAGGGAGAGCTGCTGGCGCTGCCTGGTTCCACCGGCCTGTTTCTTTGAGGGGACCAGAGGCCGTGGCATCCCAGGGCCAAGGAGGAATAGGGGAACTATGGAGTAGACACGATGGCCTGAGCCTAGTCCTGCTGCGGGAAGGGAGGAGAAACGAAGTAGGCAGGAGGAAGAGCCGGAGCCAGGGCCCACGGCGTGGAGAGCTGTTTCGCGGCGGCGGTGGTGGTGGTTGTTATTGTTGTAATGTGTATCTGTTTTCTTTCTGGAAGCCCTGAGCTCTGCTTACCGTTTCCAACTTTCAGCTTCTAATCCCCACCCAACCCTGGAAACGAGCGACAAGAAAACAACACTTGTCTGCCCGAGAAGGCTCCGGAAAGAAAAAGGGGAAAAAAAGGAAGAAAGGCGACCTCGGAGGGACGAGCTCGCAGCCTCGCAGCTCAGTTGTCAGCAAACAACAACACTCCCCCACTCCTCGGCCAGGCCGTCCTCCGGGCCTGCTCGAGACGGACAGACCAAGGCACCGACAGGCTCCCTCTCCCCCTCGCTGTCTTTGTTACATCTTTAGCAGCTTTGTGCGTGCGTGCGTGTCCTTTCTCCGGTGTCATCGGCTTTATTGCTGAGGGTTCATGTGTGCGTGTGTATGTGTGTGTGTGTGTGTGTGTGTGTGTGTGTGTGTGTGTGTGTGTGCGTGTGCGCGCGCGCGTGCGTGTGTGTTGGGGGGGACGAGCTGAGCAGGCGACAGGGGTCGCCCAAGGGGGCGAAAGAAAGAGCTGGGCGCCGGCGAGCAGCCGGGCCCCCAAACTTACTTTTGTTTTCTTTCTCGATCTGCTCCAGGTAGCTGGCTGCCTCGAGCAGAATCTGCACGTTCTGCAGAAAAGTGTTGATGTGCTTCTCCATCGAGTTCTCGCTGGTGTTGAAAATGTCCGAGAAGGGGCACCGGGGCTTGGCCCCCGCCGGCTCCTCGGGCTGCGCCGGGGCTTGGGGCGCGGCCGCGGCCGGGGGCATGGCCGGGGGCGCGACGGGGACCAGCCCCGAGCCCTCGCAGCGCGCCTCCTTGCGCGGCCGCCCGCGTTTGCCCATGGAGGCACGGGGGTCCAGCGAGCTGGTCCTGGTCCGGGGCTGCTCGGCCGGCCGAGCTGCGGGCCCCCTGGGAGACCCGGCCTGCTGGAGCCGAGGAAGCGCCCGGGCAAGGAGCGGGCCTGACTTCCCGAGCCTCGCTGCGTGCAGTTGTGAGTGTGAGTGTGTGTGTCGCTCTCGCTGTGTGGGTCTGTGTGTATGGGAGATTGAATGAACCTACAGGACAGACGGAGGCGCTGTGGCGCCTGGGTCCTAGTGCGAGTCTGTCGCCATCTGACCGGTCAAAATAAATGGTGGAGACTAGGGAGGCAGGGCCCGCCCCTTGCCGATCCCAGCACCCTTCCCGTTCTCTCCCCAAATCCCAGCTGCGTAGAGAGCGCTGCACTTTAAACAGGAATGGAAAAAAAAATACTCCGGGTGTCTCTGGGTGCATCTGCACAAAAATGATTTTCTTCACAGTAAAATAATTCAGCACAATGCCTGGCACATAGTAGGTCCCCAATAAGCGACAGCTGCTAGGGTTTTTTAAAAATTATTATTTTTAGATAAAAACCCAATTCTCAGTAGGTTGAGAAAGGAAGATCGCTAGTTCAAAGCTAGCCTGAGCTAAATATTAAGACTTTTTTTCAAAATCAAATAATAAAAGTCCAATTCTGACGGGGAGAATCGAAACAGCACATGTAACTAGAAACTCCCAACACAAACGTTTGACACATGAACGCGCACGCGCGCAAACACACACACACACACACACACACACACACACACACACACACACGCACCCACCTGTGTTTACATTCACACAGCCCGATGAAATCTCAAGGCTGCCCTCTCTGGGTTACAGATTACCCACTCCTTTGCAACCCTTCAAATGCAAAGTTATTTTCCAGGAAGGGGGAGGAGATGTGAGCATCTCTCCACACTCCTCAGTCCAGCTGTGCAAAGCTCACAGTAGGGTATATCCACAACTGGCTCCCTTTTCTGTGACAGAGAGGCCCAAAGACAGAAGTGACAGGCTGGGAACCACCTTTTCTACCCTCAGAGCAGCCGGGCACTCCCCCACACCCCCACTCCCACACCCCTATATCCTTATCCCTAACCCAGCAGACAGCTGTTGCTTGAGCCGCGGGGCCTGACAGATGTGTGGGAGACACCAGGAGAGCTGAGAAGTGTTCTGGAGCCAGGTAAAGAAGCGGCAGAGTTCTAGGTTTGTTACATGCAGACTGGACAAATCCTCTAACCCATCTTGGGCGACATTTCCACCTCCCTGAAACTCCTGATAAGATGCTTGGGTGGGTGAACTAAGTTAAAACCACACCTGGCACACCCTGGGCCACACGAAGAGGTTTTGTTCTGTTGCTGAAGATCAAAGCTCTGTGCATGCTGGGCAAGTGTTCTCACACTGGCCTACAAGGGTAGCCCCTTTGTAAGAGCTTTTAGAGCAGGAACCTAGGTCCCCTTTGCTGATGTAACTTGAATCTAAGTCAGAATGGATGAGGTAAACAAGACTTTTCTGCACTTCACTGGAAAACATCTCAAAACATATCCATCCAAAGACTTTCTTATAAGGAGACCTGGTCTTGTTCTCTAGAGGAGAATGCTGCCCCCTGGAGTTGTGTCTTGTCATTGCCAGCCCCAAATACTTTCATATGCATTTGTCACAAAGACTGAAAACGGTGACTTTTTAAATAAAGAATATTTTCTTTGCAAAAGGCTCTTTACCATTTACAGAACCTGTATACACATCCCTCACATACAGCCTGCAAAAAGACCTTTGTGTACTCTGAAAAATGTTATAAACTGGGCTGTGGATATAACTCAGCATTAAAGTAGCTTACCTACTTAGCTTGCTTGCACAAAGCCCTGGGTTTCAACCCCAGGAACACATACACACATTTTTTAAAAAATGAACTGGGAAGAAGCAGTTCAGCAGTTAAGAGCACTGGCTGCTCTTCCAGAGGACCCAGATTCGATTCCCAGCACCCATATGGTAGCTCACAACCATCTGTGACTAAAGTTCTAGGGGACAGACACCCTCTTCTGACCTCTGCAGATACCAGGCACGCTCGTGGTGCACCGACATGCATGCAGGCAAAACACCAAACACATACAGAAATTTTTAACAAACGAGGCCGGGAACTGGAGAGATAGCTCAGCAGCCAAGGGCACTTGCTGTTGTTGCAGAGGGCCCAAGTTCAGTTCCACACCCACATCGGGCAGCTCACATTTCCCTGAAACTCCAGTTCCAAGGAATCCAACATGGCCTTCTTCAGTGACTTGCAACATGAGGTGCACATATATACATTCAGGTACACATTTGCATATACATAAAATGAAGTAAATCTTTAAAAAATTATATACAGTCAGGTGAGATGGCCCAGCCAGTAAAGGCACTTACAGGCAAGCACGGTGGCCTGACTTCAACCCCTGGAACTCACATAATGGAAGGAGAGAAAACTCTCACACAAGCTGTCTCATCTCCACAAGTGTGCCATGTAACAAGTATGCGTGTGTGTATACCACAAATGCATATGCACCATACATGCACACACTTAAAAAAAATTAAATATGTACTAACCTGCTTCTAAGACAAGGACAGGTAGTGTCTGGCACTTAGAAATAAATACATTCACAGTTTGGATCAGAATATAGCAATTGTCCACATATTCTTTGTTTGTTTTTTCATCTTATGGCAGATTTTTGCATGGTTAAACTCTGCACCCTTTGACTAGAGTAAAGCGAGGACCTTCGGAAGAGCTGTGAGCTAGATGTTCACATTCCATTACCAGCACAATTACTGACCTTTCTCTTTGTTTCTCTCAGAACCTTCTGATTCTGAACTGTTCACGTTTAAATGTCCACAAACATCTAAGGACTTTAGGAAAGTCTTGTGTAGGTACAATTTCCAACAAGTTTTATTCAATGCCATTTTCCAAAAACTGATACTTTGAGAAGACAGCTCTGGTCTCCTTTGCCCCAAATGAAAGATGATAGTGAGACAAGGAGCCAGCTAATCCAGAGTTTCTCTTTAAGTCCTTAGCGGTGGGATGGGTTGCATATATACGGTACTGCAAACCACATGTGGGTATGTATACACCCACTGAGACAGACACACCCCACACATGAGTGCCAGGGCAGGGGAAGGGTGTTTTGTTATTATTTATTTATCCCTGTTCCATCTCTCATAGGTCTGCGGGCTTTAGAAAACCCAGTGGGAATCTTCAAGCTGGGCTACGGATCCGACCAAAGCCAAAACAAACAATGGCTTGAAGAAAATCTACAAAAAAGTGCTGATTTGCACTATTCCCACAGTCAGCCACAGCCCCCAACGTCATTCCCACGGAAAACACCACTGCTGGTGCCAAATCAGGTTCCCCCCATCGGAGGGCATTGTTTTCTGTTATTATGTGAGTTCTTAGCACCAGGCAATGACACACAAGAGAGAGACACAGTGGAGGCAGGAGAAATGCCTCTTTGTTTCACAGTCTTTCTGCAGTTTGCCTCCAGAGTCCTGCACGAAGTTTAGTTGCATAGATTCATTTTGGTAGCATGTATGTGGAACAATGAATGTGCCCAGCTAAAGCCTGAAGCCCCTTCCTTATTTTTTTCAGAGTCCATGAAGTGTTAAATCATATTAGCATCGCCTTGCTCTCTCTCTCTCTCTCTCTCTCTCTCTCTCTCTCTCTCTCTCTCTCTCTCTCTCTCTCATCCCCCTTGAACCCCCCAATTAACAGATTCTCTAATAAAGCTTAGCCCCTGCAGAAAGAGTGGTATTTCAGGGGCTATATCACAGGACAGGCATCCAGGATTCGGGGTTACAAGCTCAGCTCCATTCCCGATTAGCTTTGCTTCCCAGGAGGAACCATTCAAGCCCTTTGGAACCCCTCCTCTCTCTGGGGCTTTGATTCCAGAAGTAAACAGGCCTCTTTGGAAACTTGCTGAGAATATCTGCAGAGAACAGGTAGGAGATGTGGATGCAGCCGCCCTGATGGGAAGGTGTATGAAGTGGGGAAGAAAAGCAGAAATGCCTAGTGAGGTCAGCTAGGTCACTCTGGTTGGCCCAGGAGAGTGGGCTGCTGCATGCTCAGCCTGGGTCTTGTTTTCCCAACCTCCTGTTCGTTGGGCTTATTTATTTGTTTAGCAGTATTTTTCTATCAACCTTGTTTACATATTAAAGCGAGATTGTTCTCTATTTATCCCTCTTCCTCTAGACATTCTATACTCTTACTTCAAAGGACTTGTTTTGCCTGTAATTATGCCTTTATGTACACAGAGGCTGGTAAATTACCGAGAAGGCTGTAGAGGAGCTGCCGCAGAGACTCCCCATCTTGCGTTGGGAGGGATGCTCTACCCGTGGGCCACTTGGGCTCTCCTGGACTCATTAGCCCTGTTCTTCCTCCCTCATCCTTTCTCCCTTCCCTAGCCTTTTCTGCCCATGGTTGTCACTCCGACCTCTGGCTCTTCCTTGTCCCTGGACAGAATGTCTCGGTCAGGTCCCTCCCTGCTCTTTGCCCTGTGGTCTTTGTACTCAGTCTTCATCAACACGGTCAAGAGATCTTCTGCCCCCTGTTCTGTTACCTGAGTCATAATCCACAGAGCCTTCCTAGCCACGCTTTTCATACTCAGAGCATGTTTGCCTTTGAAAATGAATCACCTGGCAGTGAACTGAGCCAGCTCCTCCTCTTTGGCAGTCTTAATCTTGCCGTTGACTGTCACGAAGAGTCTGTGGAACAGGGGCCTAGGGACTGGAATACTCGGACAAAATGATAGAAACAAGGACAACCACCATTCTCTGGCCCCTCTGCTGGTTTAGATGGGCTAATTGGCCATCAGCTGTTCCTGTGGCATGCCCCCACCCCCATCCTCCCAGCACACAGACACACTCGGCTATGGGTAGAGACCCGGGCAGAGGATAAATAGTTTCTGCCACACATGAAAGCTCACTGGGTGTCCCTTCTCCTAGAGTTACATCTGTTCTTTTTCTTCCGACCTGGATCAGCCAAGCTCCAAGCTTCTTCTATCCAATGTCCAACATTTACAGGATCTCACTGGACTATGAGCTCACCAAAGGGCAAGAAGGGCACTTCCGTTCTCTGGCCCCTGCCCTTAAGTAAGAACATGAATGACACAAAGTAGGGCCTTGCTTGGTTATGGGACTCAAAGGAATGGATGTACTTTCCTGCCTGGCCAGAATGGCTTTGCAGTGCCAGTGTGGCAAGAAAAGGCATTTGACAGTCTGTACCGCTCACATTAAAGTTTAAATACTTAAATGTTGTCTTTGTGGAGAAGCCAGAAACCCATTGAAGCCAGATGGTTGAGGTTCCCTTACCAGAAAGCATGGAGGCTCTGTTATCCTCAGTCTTTACTGTTGTATAACAGATCGGGGACAAGATGGGATTCCTCTGTAATAAGATGCCCCAGTGTGGAGGGTTGTTTTCTGTTTTGTTTTTTCTTCTAAGTACCAGGCAATCAAGATGTGGCCTAGGGCAAAACTGGGAATCTCATGGAGCCTTTCCCACATCAACACGTTCTAGGGTGTCTCCCAAATTCTTTAATACTTATATATTGGGGAGCCATTTGAGACAGGGTCTTTCTACATAGCCCTGGCTGTCCTTGAACTTGCTATGTAGACCATGTTGGCCTCGAACTCTCAGATATCCTCCTGCCTCCACCTCCTGTGTGCTGGGATTAAAGGCATGTACTACCATGCCTGGCTATGAAAATTTTCATATTCAGGGCCTGAAGAGGTTGCTCAGCGACAGGAAGTCAGATCCCCAGAACCCACATAACACGCTGGGTGGGTATGATGGCCCACCTGCAATTCTAGCCTTGAAAGGCAAAGACGAAGGATTCCCAGAGCGAACTGGCTAGTGAGACTAACCATAGCAGCAAGCTCTGGGCTTGTTTGCGAGTCCCTGCCTTAACGAATACCATAAAACAGTGATTGAGGATGACTCCTGACATCATCTAAGGCTTCTACACGTACTCACACAAGTGCCTATACACATGTGCCCACACACATCCACACCATACTCACGTGAAAATGGGGTGGGGAGGGATGAATGAAAGAGGGGGGAGGGGTTTTGCAAAGATGAGCTGGTAAAGTACTTGCTTTGAAAGCATAAGGACCTGAGTTTGAGCCCCAGCATGCACATAAAGATGGCAGCTATATGAGCTGGCCTTTTGGAGCCTGGGGCCTATGCTGGGACACTTTGCTCAGCCTGGGTGAAGGGAGGAGGGGACTGGACCTGCCTGGACTGAATCTACCAGGCTGAGCTGAATCCCCAGAGGAGTCCTTGCCCTGGAGGAGATGGAAATGGGGGATGGATTGGGGGAGGGTGGGGTGGGAGGAGGGCAGGAGGAGGAAGGACAGGGGAATCCGTGGCTGATATGTAAAATTAAATTAAATTATAAAATTAAAATAGTAACAACAATAATAATAAAAAGATGACAGCTGTGGTGATGTGCACTTGTAATCCCAGTGTGGGGAGGTAGGGATGAGAGTGAGCCCTCACTTGCCAGCTTGTCCAAGCTCACTGTTGAGCAGCAAGCCAAAGCAAGATCTGTTTCCACGAAGACAGAGGACATTCCTGGAGATGACACTCAGGACTGTCTGCTGGCCTCCAGACACACACATAGCATACATGCATCTGCACACGCATGGACATGCTCAGGCATGCACATAAAAAATGAATTCTGCCAAAGGTTCTAAGTTTTTTGCAGTGGAGTGTCAGCAATTAACATTAGCTTGAACATGGTTCTTTCTAGAGATACTTGCAATAAAAGATGGCCTATGCTACAAACTAAGACAATAAGAGTCGAATGATGTTAGGTGGCAGGAAATGGAAACTGGCAAGTTGGATGGGGTCTCCTTCCTAGTCATCAGCTATGTGACCTTGTATAAGTCATTTAACGTCTCGGAGCCTTTGTGTTTTCATCTGCAAAATGGGAAGAACCACAGAGGCCCTGCAAAAAGGAGCTGAAGGGAGCTTGAAACTGACACGTTAGCACACATGTCAGGCTGAGAGTCCTGGAAGGATTTTAGGGAAAACATAAACAAAAGCGAGGAAAAGATTAAGCAGGAGTTAGAGGGTCAGAGCAGGGAGTCACTTCTTCCAGGGCACCGCATGTGGTTTTGGACAGTGCTCTTCCCCTGGGGCCTCACGGTCCTCACTAGAGGTAGCAGGGCTTCATTAGACAGCTCCTTTCTCCGCTCCCCACATTCCCTAGGTCGGTTAGTTACAGCCTGGAATGTCCCTGCCCGGCGGGCCTTGGGCCAGCATGAGAAGAACAGCGTGACCACACAAAGCTGGTAAAGTTCTGGACAAAAGCAGAGCTTGGCGTCTCAGCCTCGGTCTGCCTTATCTCTGGAAAAGCCTGTTTCTCATTTGTTGTTGCTTTGTTCTGTTCAGGGAACTGAACCTAGAGAGTCATGCATGCTAAGTAAACGTTCTCTCCCGCCGAGCTGGACTCTCAAGCCCTGTTTTACTGTTTTATTTTGAGAGACTCTCTGTAAGCGACACAGGCTGGCCTCAAACTCACTCTACAGCCTAGTATTGGACTTGTGAGCCTCCTGTCATATCCTCCAGAATAGCTGAATTACAGGCCTGGATCACTGGTTGTTTTTTGAAAGACAGAACAGTGGGAGGAGAAGTCTTTGAGATGTGGAAGCTGAAGACCCAAGGCATGAGCCACAGGCCTGGGGACCATGGAAAACTGGCCTCTCACGCTGGAATCTGTTGCCCCTGACAAACATTTTACATTGTGTGTGTGTGTGTGTGTGTGTGTGTGTGTGTGTGTGTGTGTGTGTGTGTGTGTTTGAGACAGAGTCTCACTATTATGTCGCTTTGGCTGTCTTGGAACTCTCTCTGTAGACCAGACTGGTTTTGAACTCACAGGGATCCACCTGCCTCTGCCTTCTGAGTGCTGAGATAAAAGTGTGTGCCACCTATGGTGATATTTTATTTGTACTGAAATGTGACTTGTATGTTAATAAATAAAGTTGCCTGGGGGTCAGAGCTATTAGCAAGCCATAGCGAAAGCTGGGCGGTGGTGGTGCACGCCTTTAATCCCAGTACTTGGTCAGCAGAGCTAGGTAGATCTCTGTGTGTTCAGGGATACAGCCAGCATGGAGACACACGCCTTTAATCTCAATACCAACCATAGAAGACTTGGAGGTCTGTACAGACAGGCAGTGACTAGGAGGTCATGTGGTTGGGTTTACAACCAATGAGAAGGCAGAACAGAAACTCTATATGTAAAAAAAAAGACAGACACAGGAAGTAGGTCTCTTTTGGAGAGGTACAGCGACAGTGAAGGGTAAGGTTTTTAGCTCTTAGCTATTGCTCTGACCTCTTGGCTTTCATCTCTGTATTGGCTCTGTGTTTCTTATTTAATAAGACGGTTGGTTACATCTACAGCCACAACTACCTAGCTTCCATTATTATATGTTTTTGAGACAGGGTCATACTTTGTAATCCAGACTGGCCTGGAACTCACCATATAACCCAGTCTGGCCTTGAATTTGTCATAATCCTCCTGCCTCAGCTTCCCAAGTGCTGGAATTACAGACATAAGCCACCATCCTCCTCTGTAAGAAGTCATAACTGCCTCCTTCTCCTCACCCTCTTTCCTTTCCTCCCTCCTCTCACTTCTCCCCCGCCCCTTCTCCCTCTCCCCCTCTCTGGTTTCTTTTTCCTAAGGCCCTGAAGTTGTGCAAATTGTTCTCAGCCTCTCTTTCCTGACCCAAAGCACAGTGCTCTTGGGTAACAAAACTAATGAGCTCTGAAGCCGGCGTGTTTGTCTCGGATAACAGGCTCATCCACACGCATTCTGCATACACGTTAATTCATGCCATCGGACGACACTGCGAGTCTGCTGTGTGCTAGGCTCATTTTGGGAAAAGCGACACAGCAGTGAGCAGGCAGACCTCCCACGCTCACAGGACTCAGCCACACGCACAGAGGATGCACATGACGCACAAAGGCACATGAAGACAGGCCTCTTGTTTCAAGTGTCCCTCAGACAACTGAAATGGAAACTCCAAGTTGGGTCTAGGGTAGGATTTACACAGACTGGCCACTGTGTTCTCCCATCTATCACAGGAAAGTCGCAAGAGAGAATGAAGAAGGGTTCTCCACATTTTCCCTTTTACTCCGCCTGATTTTAACTGACCGTTTGCATTCCTCCACAGTAGCAAGGCATATTACATTATGTATTGCATTTGCCTCAGCATTACAAAGACATACTGCATGATATGTCAGAAAAGCTAAAAAGTTTTCCTGTGCTGGGGATTAAAGTCAGGGCCTCATACACTCTGAGCAAATCCTCTAGTACTGAGCCGCCCCCTCAGCTTCAGAATAGTTAAATTAACCATCCTAAAGCACAAAGGCCCAAGTGCCTCACAGATATGTATGCCTTGCCCAAGAATCACGTCAAAACAACTGTCAGAAATTATAACGTACCTGCAAAAGTCAGAAGCATAATCAAAGGCTATTTCCATATAACTACACTCTAAAAACACCCATCCCAGACAGGCAGGCACATGACAATAACATGTTGGCATACAGATGCAGGAGCCTGCTCCAGACCTGTGACATTTAGCTGCATCATTATTACAGACAAACTAAGTAGAAAGTTCCAAAGGTAGAGGCCAGGATTGACAGTCTGCTTCATTTCCTGGGTCCTCTTCAACATCCCACAAGAACTAGGCTGTATTAAACATTATATTGAACCGATGTAAGACAAATATCTGTAGCTGTTTTTTTTTTGTTTTTTGTTTTTTTACTCTTTGGCTCTTTGGGGGCCTGCCACCCAGCTCCCAAATAAATACATGGCAGCTTATTCTTTCTTATAAATGCCTGGCCTTAGCTTGCCTAGTTTCTAGCCAGCTTTTCTAACTTAAAATACCCCGCCTACCTTTTGCCTCTGGGCTTTTATCTTTCTCTATCCTATATACCTTTCTTTACTTCTTATTCAATGGTTGGCTGGGTGGCTGGGTGGCTGAGTGACTGGCCCCTGGAGTCCTCCTCCTCCTCCTCCTTTTCTCATTCCTCCATCTTCCCAGATTTCTCCTATATATTCTCTATGCCTGCCAGCCCTGCCTATCCTTTCTCCTGCCTCACTATTGGCTGTTCATCTCTTTATTAGATAAATCAGTCATTTAAGACAGACAAAGCGGCACAGCTTCACTGAGTTAAACAAATGCAACATAAAAGAATGCAACACATCTTTGCAGCATTAAACAACAAATATTCCACAGCATAAACACATGTAACACATCTTAAAATAATATTCTACAACAATTGTCTTCTTGTATTGTAAATTTTAACCTTACATCTTTTGTACAGGAACACCTTTGAGTGCAGAATAAATACATGCCATGTTGTTTACTCTGTTTTTGTTTTGTTTTTGAAATAGGTTCTCACTATGAATCCCAGACTGGTATCAAATTCTTAATCCTCCTGCCTTGCCAGGACTGAGATTACAGACCTACAGCACTAGTCTGGCCCCATATTGTTTTAAAGATGCTGTAATTCAGGCTAGTGCTAGTGGAACTGTCTAGCATACATGAAGGAGAGAAGGGGAGAGCCACACTTGTAAAAGCGGATATTCATCAATGCTTCAAATATTCCAGGTCCTATTCTCCATGCACAATTTGTTGTGCTCTTAAAATTGTTCTGCGAGGTATAAACATCACCCCCTATTGATGAAGAAATGGACATTGAATAAATATAATTTTCCTTTCCTTTAAAAAAAAACTTTGTGTCTGTGTATATGTGGTGTGTGTGTGTGTGTGTGTGTGTGTGTGTGTGTGTGTGTGTGTAGGTGTGCACATACCATGGTGTGCACTTGGGGATCAGAAGACAACCTCAGGTATCAATCTTTACCTTCCATGTTGATTGAGAGAGGGGGGTCTCTTGTTTGCTGCCATGTATACCAAGTTGGTAGACCCCAAAGATTTTTGGAATCCTACTGTCTCCATTTTCCTTCTCATTAGAAGTGTTAGGATTGCAGCTGAGTGCCCACCGGGCCTGGTTGTCCAGGAGTGCTGGGGATTTGAACTCAGGTCCCTGCACTTGCATGGTAAATGCTTTATCCACTGACCCATCCCTGCAGCTCCCAAGCATTTCTTGACCCAGATACATCAAATGTGATTACGTCTATAAAATGCTTAGCACAGTGCTTGCTGTAGATGAGGCATTTAGTAAATTGTTATTATTTCATTCCTAACTCCTGGAAGGCCCTTAAAAAGGAGAGCAGGGGCTGCTGTTCCCTATGGTGTAGCTACAGCTTCCTCATAGGAAGTCCCTTTGCTGAACACAGGACTTAGGTCCTCCCTTTAGGGCTTTGAGGAGAAAACTAAATCACCGGCCACATCTGTTAAAATAGGATTACTCATAGAACCAAGGAAAGGGCTGCCACAAACGAAAGGGACCAACTGCTTGAGTTGTGGCTTAGCAGTAACCGGTTATGATTTAAGGCAGGTCGCTGCACCTCTCAGGCTTGGGCCAGATGATCCATCCAGTCACAGTTCTGCAATCGACTCAACTGTGGAAATTCTGGCCCTGCCTTCACAGCCATCCCTAGAGAAGTAAGGTGCTTTTTACTACCTATTCCCAGGGTTCTGAAATGGAACAGCAGGCTCACACAGGGTGGAGCACTTTGAGAGTCGTGGGTTTCCTGCCTTTTCTTCCGATACATATGGACATCTGTTTTGCTAAAAATGACAACACACCATCTTCAGGCTATATTTTCTCTTCAAAGGATGGAGAAGAAACTTCCATGCTCATTCTGACCTTTCCCCTCATTTTTTACTATGACCCAAAGCCACCAATACTGACCATTGTCAAATTCCCTGGATACAAATGGAACTGAGATGTGAAAGGGCTATTTTGAAGGTGTCATTCAAAAGTTGAAGCCCCTCCCCCATCACCATAGCACCCTGGACGCACCTGTCCTTTTTCTGTTAGTAATCCTTTCCTAATCCTTTTTCAAATTTCACCTGCCATTGAGAGTCCACTGCTGTTGTCATTTTTGAAGGACAAACCTGTTTTTCTAGTGATAATTGCATTGGCCATCTGTCTCCATTAACCACCCCCCCCCCAACCCTCCTCCAAATCCCCAAATGACTGAAGTAATAGTGCAATAAAAGACCGTACTTTGTCTGGTCACAACAGGCAGCATTGTGCCCATGTTTGTTCCACATGAGGATGAACCTAAGGACAAACTAGGAACCAATGGAGAAGTCTTCACTGGGTTTCCAGTCCCCCCCAACACACACATTCACACATACACAACAGAGTTCAGAGCAGAACAGATGCCCCCCACTGATGAAGAAAACCATGTTATTAGGATGCTTTCCATTTCCATTGAGGGGTTATGTGAGTGTTATCTTAACAAGGAGACACGTACTAACACTCTTCCCAACGGATATTCTGAGAGAAAGCCTGTTTCCATCAAGACTTGAAACGAAACCAGCCGGAGTGGTTATATGTTCCCCATGCAGCTGTACAGGAAATCTCTGAGAAACTGGTTCCAGGAAAACCAAGAAACTCCTCCTTCATTGGTAATATTCAAAGGTTTTTGGTTTTTTTTTTTAATGATTCAAATATGGTAGAAGAACCCCGATAGGAATGTAGGCAGTATCTCCAGGAGATCAAACCTAACAGATGAAGTGGGGGTTACAGATAATTAATTCGGGGCACATCATCAGGCACTGATGGTTAGAGGTTTGGCCAGACCCAGAAGCTGGTCGTGGTGCTGTTTTCGAGGCAACCATTGTGAATGGAACACTATCGTCTCCCTCTGAGCTGTGAAGATGTAACACCATTTCATGAGGTTCATTTTACTGTGATAACAGATTCGTCCAGGAAGGTCCTCAGACTACTCAGGCCTCATTAGGCCTCTGGAAAGACTGACTGGAAATACCTCCTGGAGACATTCTCTTAGCAAAAGACTTCTGAGATGAACTTAGCGATGTTGGTGAGTTGGACTAAAAACTAGAATTAATGACATTCCAAAGTTACTGCGCTTTGCTGAAAGGAAAACAAAATGGAGAGGAGAAACTCCTGCTTCCAGGAATACAAGATAAACGTCCTTTTATCTGTTCTTCCAACCTTGGACATCGCATAAAAAAACGCACATGAGATGTCTTAGAAAGGAGAGGAAAATGTAGACTGGCCAGGGAGCTCAGGGCAGAAGGAAAGCGCTGAACTGGTTGTCTGGATTTTATTTTTTGCCTTCTATATTCTAGTCATGGATCTAAAGAAGCCAGCATCCCAGACACACCAGGAATTATAGACCCAAAAAAAGGGCAAATGACCAGGGACAGCCTACCAAAGCAGAAAGCTTTGCTGTAACAATCCCTCTCCTCCAGCCAAACACCACAGAAACCCTGTGATCCCACCCATTCTCCACTTAGAATGCTAGCTTCTCACAACCCCTGTACCGGAATGATGTCAGAGAAGACAGCACAGGAGCCAGGACCTTCAAGCTAGGGCTGGGGAGGTGGCTCAGTAGGTAAAACACTTGCTGTTCAAGTTTAGGGACCTAAGTTCCAACCCCCAGAGCCCACCTAAAGCTGGACAGAGAGATGGAGACAGGAGGACCCAGGAACCTTTAGAGCCGGCTGGGCTGCATACACAGTGCAAAACAAGACAAGTGAACCTGTCAAGAGCCGATATCTGAGGTTGTGATGTGAACTCCACAAGCATTCCTACATCTGTACTCGTGAATACACACACACACACACACACACACACACACACACACACACACACACACTAAAAAGACTAGTGAGATAACAGGACACTGTTTTTCCAAGACAGTCCTCTTCCACAAGGGGGTCCTCTCTCACATAAGAGGGTCCTCTTCCACACAGGGGTATCATCTCCCACACAGGGGTCCTCTCTCACATAAGATAGTCCTCTTCCACACAGGGGCATCATCTTCCACACAGGGGCATCATCTCCTACACAGGGGATCCTCTCTCACATAAGAGGGTCCTCTTCCACACAGGGGCATCATCTCCCACACAGGGGTCCTCTCCCACCCTTTTGCAATTTAACTAGGTATCTTCCCCAGATGTCAACGGAGGCCAGGAAGGGAACTTGAACTCTGATCTTTGCTTTACAGTAACAACGCATTTCGGGAAACAATTCTCTGCCATAATGATATCAGAAAAAGTCATTTGAAACAGGAGTGCTAAATAAGAATCAAGACTTTAGAATATAACAGGGAAATGCTCAAGTACCAGTATAAAAATCATTCATTATCCCAAGAACCAGGAAGGTCTTGATCCAAGGGGGAAGGGGACAATACATATGGAGAAAGGGAAAATTAGGGAAGAGTTGGTCAGATAATCAAAATTTCAGTTAGAATGGAAGAATTCCAGAGCTCTATTGTACAATCCAGTAATTATAGTTAATAACAATGCAGTGTATATTTGAAAATTGCTGAAAGGAGAGTTTGTGTCCTTGCCACAACTGAAAAGTATATGAGTGACACACGTATTATTTCACTTAATTTAGTCATTTAGCAGAATATACATGTTCCAACCTATCCTTGTGCCTACATCTTTTATTTGTCAGTTTTAAAAACAGATGTCAATACCTAAATAAAAGGAAATGCCCACAAAAAATGTGTTTCATTGTTGGAATACATTTTAAAAAATGGTCTCAGTAAAGTGTAGATGTAACCAATCGTATTATTAAAATAAGAAACACAGAGCCAAGGTAAAAGAGAAAAGCCGAGAGGTCAGAGCTCAGAGATAAAATCTTACCTCCTGCAGTGCTCCTAGCTTCCCCGAGAGAGAGAGGTACTTCCTGTGTCCCTGTTTAAATAATCTTTCTGTTCTGCCTTCTCATTGGTTGTAAACCCAACCACATGACTGCCTCATCACTGCCTGTAAGTACCGCCCTCCAGGTCTTAAAGGCGTATGTCTCCAATACTGGCTGTATCCCTGAACACACAGAAATCTACCTAGCTCTTCTAACCACCACGCTCTTACTATGGCTCTAATAGCTCTGACCCCAGGGCAACTTTATTTATTAACATAAAATTAAAATAACATTTCAGTACAAATAAAATATCACCACAGTAAAGAAATAGAAAATATAAAGAGTCAAATGGAAATTTTTGAAATGAAAGGCACAATAATTAAAAGAAAAAGTTCTGTGGATGGGTCTACAAGCAGAATGGGGTGGAGGGTGGGGGTGCAGAGAGAAAACCAGTGAGCAGAGAATAGAAATAAGAGAAATTACCTAAACTGAGCAATTGGGAGAAAATGGCTGAAAAACATCACCAGAGCTTTACAGACACAGTCATAGAGAAGAGAGGGAGGAGGAAAGGTTTAAAACTACCTGAGGAGGCAGTGACAAGGGGCGAGGAGGCCGTCCCCATGATGTAGGACACACAAAAAGCCAGCTGTGGCACTCGGGAGACAGGCACGGAAGGACCCCTGGGGCTGTCCGGCCAGATAGCCTTGTCAAATCAGTGAACTTTAGGTTTGGTGAGAGACCCCTGTCTCAAAAAGTCAGACGGAAGGGGCTGGAAAGATGGTTCAGTGGTTAAGGATGCTTACTGCTCTTCCAGAGAAGCCGAGTTCAGTTCCCAGCCTTCACATCAGGTGGCTCACAACCGCCTGTAACTCCAGCTCCAGGGGACCTGACACCTTCTCCTGGATTCTGTGGGCATCTGCGCTGATGTGCACTTACTCACGCACAGACACACGTAATTTAAAAGATAAAACAAATATGAAGAGGAAGAGGCGAAGGAGGGGGCAGCGGCCGCTGAATGAACTCCGCTTGGATGTAAAATGTCCTACTCAAGCTCATGTGTCTAGATACTTGGTCTCCGGCTGGCATGCTGTTGTAGGAAATGATGCTACTTTTGGGAGGTGAGGCCTGGTGGGAAGGAGTAGGCCTCTTTGGGGAAGGCCTTCCTGGTGAGCTGAGGTGTGAGCAGGCAGCCTCCAGCTGCTCCCATCACTACAGTGGGGCCCACAACCATGCCTTCCCGCCATCACTGAGGTCTGTCACTCAAACCATCAGCCCAAATAGAGCTCATAAAGGTGCCTTTTGCTGGTAATGGCCACAGCGATGAGAATTCTAACCAGTGCAAAGCCCCACAGCCTTCATCCAAAGAGAGCTGCTCCAACATTCACCATAACTAAAATTCTAAAAATTAAACACAAAGAAAAATATCTAGAAAGCAGCCAGAGAACAATGGCGCTTCATCTATATGGGAAAATAAATTGAATGACAACCTACTTGTCATCCGAACCCACTGGAGGCCAGAAAGAAAGAATGTAATCTTCTTCAAGTGCTGCAAGTTTTCCCAAGACTCGAATCCCCAGTGAAAACATCGCTCAGGAATAAAGGGAAATTATCAAAACATTCCCAGATAAAGAGAACTCAAAGGCTCTGTCACCAGCAGCCACACCCAAAGAATGGCTTTCAAAGTTTGCTAAATGTGAGAAGAAGAAAAAAAAAGAACTTCAAAGGAAACTTGAAGCTTTAGGAAGGAAGAAAGGACACAGTGAGCAAAAATGATGTAGACCAGTACACAAGTCTCTCCTTCTCCAGAACTTTCTAAATTGTGTTTTATATTGAAAGCAAATTTTAGTGGCCTACCTGGCATGGCTCTAAATGGAGGAGGAAAGAGCTGAGATAATTATGAATGAGAGAGAGTAAAGAGAAGTGAGGCCATTGATGTATAAATTGATAAATTATATCGGTAGACTGCTATGTGTATATAATAATTCTAAAACTTCTTAAGAATCTGCACTGACAAAATATCAAAGAGGGGTTAGTTCTGTAGTGGGAGCCCCGGCTGCCAGGCCTGATAACCTGAGTTAGAGCACCGGGAACCCCGGCGGCGGCAGAAACTCCGAGTCCTACAAGTTATCTTCTAATGCCGTGGCACAGACACTCGCAATAAATAAGTAAACAAATAAATACTCATATTATAAATAATACAGAGAAATTGAAATAGATTTCTAAAAAGTATAGCCTAAAAGTAACCCCCAGGGAAGGAGGAAAGAGGAAAAAAACAGAAAACAAAGCTGTGGTAGTCTGGATGTAATTGGCCCCCATCATCTCAGAGCTCAGCACTCCGAGGAGGTGTGGCCTTGTTGGAGGAGGTGTGGCCTTGTTGAAGGAGGTGTGGCCTTGTTGGAGGAGGTGTGGCCTTGTTGGAGGAGGTGTGGCCTTGTTGGAGGAGGTGTGGCCCTGTAGGGGCGGGCTTTGAGGTCTCCTAAACTCAAGATACTGCCCAGTCTGACAGTCCATTTTCTGTTGCCTTCTGGTCAAGACGTAGCCAGAACCATGTCTGCCTGCACATCGCCATGCTCCCTGCCAGGCTGATAATGGACTCAACCTCGGAAACTTTATGCCAACCCCAATTAGCTGTTTTCCTTTGTAAGAGTTGTCATGGTCATGGTGTCTCTTCACAGCAATGAAAACCCTAACTAAGACAAAAGCTTAAAATACCAGACTTAAGCATGGTGTATCAATATTTGGACTAATTCATCAACCTTTTAACAGAGATTGCCAAAGTAGATTAAAAACCTATCTGCCCTTTACATTGTTTTAGAGCTATTAGCCAGGAGGCTGCCACCTTCCAATGCTTTCAATAACTACCAAGAAACAATCATACTCTGTCTATAAGAAGTGCACTTTGATTATAACAGCATAAGTGGTTGATAATAATATGTTTAAAAGACATATTGTGTGAACATTAATAAAAAGATTTATAAATATCAGATAAAGTAGACTTTAGAGGATAAAAAAAAGTCTCAAATCCAAACAATAAAAAAGAAGCCACTAGAGAAAAAGAGTAAAGAAATACAATGATAAAAAGGCCACACAGTGAAGACGCAGTGGTTCTAAAGGAACTTTTTTCTGAACAGCAGCCCTGGAAAATGCATGAAGCCGACCGCGAAGGGAAACACATAAACCCTTGGTTGTAGTTGGGAGACGATGAAGTTTGTTTTTGGTTTTTGGTTTAGGTTTGTTTGTTTGTTTGTTTGTTTTTTCAAGACAGGGTTTCTCTGTATTGTTTTGGCACCTGTCCTGGATCTCGCTCTGTAGACCAGGTTGGCCTCGAACTCACAGATTGGCTGGCTCTGCCTCCTGAGTGCTGGGATCAAAGGCGTGCACCACCACTGCCCAGCCTGACTATGAAGTTTTTGATAACTGCTTCAATAACTGATTGAGCAACTAGACAGTAAATCACCAAGGATGGAGAAGGACTGAATATCACCACCAACCAGTGCGATCTAACTGACATTAATCCAACGTCCTTCCCATTGGCTACAGTAGAATAATCTTTGTTTTCGAGTGGTCACAGAATATATCAATATAGACCATGTCCTAGGCCTCAACAAATATAAAAGATTGAAATCTTAGAGTTTATTCTTCAGCTATCATAGAATCTAGCTAGAAGTCATTAATAGAAACACAATAAAAAATCTTCAGACATTTACAAACTAAGTAACACTCTATGTAATCCAGGATTAAAGGAAACCACAAGGAAAAGTAAGACCGTGTTAAGCTGAATTAAATTAAAATATGTCAAAATTCATATAGAAGAGCTAAACAATGGTGAATGGAATGCACAGCTCTCATGAATACATTAGAAAAATCGTAAGTCAATAATCTACGCGTACTCTTCAAAAACCCAGGAAAGGCAGGGCAAAAACAAAGTCAGAGCAAGAAGGGAAAGATGAAGCCAGAAACTGACAAAACATAAAACAAAAAAATAGAGAGAAAAACTTAATGAAATAGAGAACTGTTTCTTTGATGTGGTCAATAAAGTTGACAAATCTCTAGCAAGGTTGACAAGTGAAAAAAGCCAGAGACCCACATATTATCAATATCAGGAATGAAACAGAGAATATTACTGAGGCCCTGAAGGCATCAACAAGATAAAGGGACTGTGTGACATTTACACAAGAACCACAAGTCACTTAGTATGGAATAATTTAAAGCATCCCATCAACTATTAAGTAAATTGAATTGTGAACTGAATTAATTAAAGCATGCCTAAGAAATAAAGTTTCACTATAGAAGTCTACAAAATTTACAAAGAAGACCAGGGTTGGAGAGGTGGCTCAGCAGATAAGAGTACTGGCTATTCTTCCAGAGGACCAGCCCTTGAGTCCCCCTGCCTTGCTCCCAACGTGGAGGCTCACAATCATCTGTAACTCCAGTTCCAGGGGATCCAATACCCACTTCTGGCTCTGGTGACACCAGGCGTGCATGTGATACACAGACAAACACATAAACAAAATACCCATATGCAGAAAATAAAAATAAATATATATATTTTAAAAGATGAGGAAGAATTAACACCATTTCAAAACAATCTCAGGAAACAGAAGAGGAATACTTCTTAAGTCATTTATGAAGGTGGTACTGGTACCCAAATTAAAGGCAGCACATAAAAAGAAATCTACACACCAATATCCATCATGTACATACATGCACAAGCCCTTTATGAAGTATTAGTGAGTAAAACTCAGCACTGTCCAGTGAGTCATACACCTTAACTGAGCGGTTGATCCAGAGATGCAATGGTAATCAGTGTTTGAAAACTCATATACACAATGTTAATTAGCTAAGGAAAAGACCACATGATCCTGTCAAGTCATTCAGGAAAACATTTGATAAAATGCAGTACCCATGTGCGATGAGAACAAGACAAAGTTCTCAGAAAAGCAGGAACTGCCTCAACCTGATGACAAGCTGCATCCCCCAGAATCCCCAGCATCACAATCACACTACTGCTTTTTTCCTAGCTGGATGTCTAGGAGTTCTCACTAATGCAGTAAGGCAAGAAGAGGATGTAATATGGACATAACTGTAAGGACAAGCTAAAATTAAGCCAACTCTACATTAACATGGTTGTTTATATAGACGGTCCCAAGGAATCTACCAAAAAAGAAAAGAAAACAAAGAAACCCAGAAGGAGTAAGAGAGGGCAGTGGTAATGCAGGAAATGAAATGAAGGTACAAGACCCGTATCATAGCCGTATACACTAGCAATGAATATACAAACACTAAAAGGAAAATGTAATACAACTTAAAACCATGCAAAAAACGTTCCCAATGAAAGACCTACTAAGGCTGAACTGCAGCCAGTGTGTACAGTGTTGGTGAGACACTCACGGAAGGAACCAGAGAGGACCGTGAGAAGTGAGTTGTGAAAAATCCACATCCAGGAACTGGAAGACCGAACACGGCAAGCACACCGGCCCTTCCACCCTGGTATGCATTTAATGTATTTTCTAGCGATGGCCCTAGCAAGATTTTTAAATATATCAATTTTTATTTTTTTCTAAAATTGATTATGAAAAAGGGTGCCAGTTTGCTTTCTGTTGCTGTGATAAGGAAACACCAACTAAAAGAAACCCAGGGAGGAAAGGGTTTGTTTCGGTTTACAGAGCGTGATAGTAGGGGGGTGGGGGGCAAAGGCAGGAACCTGAAGCAGAAACCGTGGAGGAGCGCTGCTTACTGTCTCGCTCTCTTGCTTGGGACCCTACTCAGTCAGCTTTCTTACACAACCCAGGACCACCCACTCAGGGATGGCACCTATATCAATTAGCAATCAAGAAAATGCCCCACAGACATGCCCAGAGGCCAGTCAGTTGGAGGCAATTCTGTAATTGAGGTTCCCTCTTCTCCAAGGTCAGCCACCAAAAAGGTAGCTATATTTTTGTTTCATTTTTATTTTTTTATTTATTCATGGATTTATTTATTTGTGTGTGTGTGTGTGTGTGTGTGTGTGTGTGTGTGTGTGTGTGTGTGTGTGTATGTGTGTGATGTATTACACAGCACCCCTGTGGAGGTCAGAAGACAATTTGCACGAGTCAGTTCTCTCCTTCCATCATCTGAGGCCCTGGTGGATGTGTGTGTGTTACACACACGACTTCCTTGAGTTACAGTGGGGTGATACCCTGGTAATCTTCATTGTAAACTGAAATTATCGTACATTAAAAGCGTGTTTATGCTCCTTGTACACCTAGCATCGGCAGCTCACCTCACAGCACACAGGACTGGTGTGTGGCCTGGGAGAAGATGGCCGTGACTGCAACTCTTGCCCCAGCCCACCATGCGCTCTTGCCGCGAGTTGCAAGCCTGGAAAAGATAAGAGTTTCAACTCTGAAGGACAGTTCCTTGTGAATGTGTATCACTTTTGACCATGATAGAGTTTAGAAATTCTAAACTGAATCATTGTTAGAAACTGTACACATTGTGTACTGGGACCAGTAGCCACCAAAGCTGGTTCCCACTCACAGCTCTCTGGGGCTCTCCGTTCCCCTCCTCCCCCTCCTTCCCATCCAACCCTCCTCTTCTTCCTCCTTCTTTTCATTCTTTCTTGTTTTAATAGCCTCATCAAATAATGAGGTAGTCATGTGGCAGAGCCAAAGTCTGCCCAGTTCCATAATGTAGAACATGTCCACTCCATCCCCGCAAGGAGATCTGTGTGGTCAAATATTGTGTAACCTAATAAAATTTGCCTGAATCGGAGAGACAAAGAAACAAGCCTCTGCCAGGTCTTACCTCTAGGACTCCTTAGCCTGAAAAAGCTCTATCTAGTTCCTGGCTCCTCACGCCTTATATACCTTTCTCCACCCAGCTATCACTTCCATCTTAGTGCTGGGATTAATGGTTTGTGTGCTTCCCAAGCAAAGGCATGAGATCTCAAGTACTGGGATTAAAGGTGTGTGACTCCCAAGTACTGGGATTAAAGGTGTGTGCCACCACGGCCTGGCCTCTATGTTTAATCCAGTGGCTTGTTCTGTTCTCTGATCTTCAGGCAAATTTTATTAGGATATACAATATATCAACACATTTCCCCTTTTTTGTCTAAAATAATAGAAGGTTATAACTAATGTAAGAAAAAAACTATAGCCGGGCGGTGGTGGCGCACGCCTTTAATCCCAGCACTTGGGAGGCAGAGGCAGGCGGATCTCTGTGAGTTCGAGGCCAACCTGGGCTACCAAGTGAGTTCCAGGAAAGGCGCAAAGCTACACAGAGAAACCCTATCTCGAAAAACAAAAAAAACAAAAAAAAAAAAAAAGAAAAAAACTATATACAATAAGTACAATAACTATATACAGTATATACAGTCAAGAATTACATTAACAATGTCCAGCTCATAAACATTTGACAAATTCAGAGAAAAATACTCCATTATCTGTCCTATTTTGGTGAGTCCAAAATGTTGTACCTAATTCACTTTCTAGCCTAACTTGTATCACCAACCCAGAACTATCTTTGAATGTCTTTCAAACTTATACACTTTATACCTCTGTAGTGAGTTTCTTTTCTGAATTTGTTAACAAGAAAAACTATAACTATCTAATCTTCAACTCCCTCAGAGACCCAAGAAGGAAATAACATAGTAAAATAAAATAGCTAAGTAAGCATTAGAAGGATATATAAGACGTGAGGAGACAGGAACTAGAGCTCTTTCAGCCTGAGGAGTCCTAGAGCTAAGGCGTGGCAGTGGCTTGTTCCTTTGTCTCTCTGATTCAGGCAAATTTTATTAGGGTACACAATGTATCACCATAGATGTGACCATAGGAAAGAGGATTCAGCAAGTTGTGGCAATTTGGCGTGTGCCCCAAGAAGGTGACCAGAAAGCTCAGGGGCTGTGCTGCGGCTTTGGCCACTGAGGGACTTCAGCCGAGAGTCGGCAGCGTTTGGAGTCTGGAGCCCTCTCACTCCCCTCCTCCTCCAGATCTCAGGGTTCTGTGGCGTCCGACTTGACTTGCCATTAGTCCTCAAAAATAAATAGAAAATAACAACCGCAACAACAAAAACAAAAAATTAAAAAACTGTCAAAGTAATCATCATAGAAGCACAGAGGTGAAAAAATAAAAGATTAATGACATGGCCTGATGTGGTGGCACACATTGGTCCTGTACTTGGGAGCAGGAGCTATACAGATTGTGAGTGTGAGGGCAGCCTGGGCTACACAGCAAGATTCTGTCACACACAGCCCCTGTCTACCCTCCAAATATTATCCGGTCCCAGTTAGTACTGGTTTGGTTGATAGGACAAAACAACACAACTATTTCCCCACCTAAAGTCCTTACTTTGTACTTTCCTAACTTTTCTGGGGTAAAGTTAACACATGTCAAAACAAAAACAAAACCTTATTGCCGGGGCCAGAGAGATGGCCTAGAGATAAGAGCACACACTTCTCTTCCAGAGGACCTGATTTCAGGTCCTCCACACCAGGTGACTCACAACCACCTGAACTCCAGCTTGGGAGGATCTAATGCGTTCTTTTCTGGCCCCAGCAGGTACCTATACATGCAGGCACGCACACACACGCACACAGAGACATACATATATACATAAATAAAAATAAAATCTAAAAAACCCTTATTGTCATGATGCACAAACAGGGCATTAGACTTACAGACCCGCTACCAGAGTTCTGCCTGAAAGAATGCCTTCCCTGGCCCATGGTATATGTTTATGTGCATAAGGATTTTTTTTTTTTTAGTGTATATGCTGCCAAAGAGCACAGAAGTATTTATTTTAAATGAAAATGTATCATACTGTCCATACTTATATACCATCCCACACTAATCCTGGACATCCTTCCCGGTCAATGACTATTCTTTCACAATATTCTAATGCTACATAATATTCCATTGTATTGTTGCTGCACAATTTATTTAATCCACCTCTCAAGAATAGATAGCTAAATGTTTCCAAATAGCTTTTCTTGCTTTAGACAATGTCACAGTAAACATCTGCTGTAAACAATGTCACAGTAAAATCCTGCTGTAAAATCTTTGTCCATATTCTCAATTCTTTCCTTAGTATACATTCCTAGGCAGGAATAGCCTGGTGCACATCTTTAGAGAGTGATTGTTCAATTGTCCTGTGGTTTTTTTTTTTTTTTTTTGTTCCCACCAGCTGTATAGGAACATGTCCATTTCCCGCCCTATTCACGCACCCCAGTACACACACTGTTTTCATCATGCTGGTATTGTTCTAACCTTCAAGGTGCTGACAGCCAGTTTCTTATGACCGAGGAGATAGTTGAGGCAGACGGCCTTTGCCTTGGAAACTGGCACTTTAGATGTGATATCTGAGGAGGGTGATAAATGGTGTGCCCCTTCCCCTGCTTTGAGACATGGTCTCACATAGCCCAGGTTGGCCTCGAACTCACAGTGTAGCTGAGGGCGACTTTGAACTTTTGATAGTCTTGCTGCCACCTTGATGGTGTTGGGATTACAGGGAAGCGCCACAGTGCCTGGTTTTTTTTTCGGTGCTGAGGGTAAAACCCAGGACCTGATGCAGACTAGGCAAGGACCCTACCAACTGAGCTACATCCCTAGTCCCAATGTGGTCCTTTTGATGGGCCACTCCTGTAACATCTGCTGCTGGCTCTTAGTGACTGGGTACCCCCTAATTACCACTACCATGGCAGATTGTTTTTTAGGAGCATTGAGTTGGTGGAGACGGAGTGATTCCTACGTATGGCTGAGTCCAAGTGTGAGTGGTGCCCACCCGTGGGGACAAACACAGATTTTGGACTTCGAGGGTGTGGTCAGCAATGCCTGGAGACCATCACTGTTTAACAATTCTCCTCAAGAGGCCACATCTGGTCGGGGCTACCCAAGGTCGCACAGCAGGTGGGCACTTGGCCCACATTTCTAGCTGGCCAGTGTGTCTAAGAACCACATCTAGAGATAGAAGTGTTTGTCCTGAAACTGGGAGATGAGTCTCAATGTGCAGTGGGGATAGCCAAGGCTGTGAAGGGTAACCTCTTCCCTCCCTGCCTTCTCTTGTCTGCCTACAGAAGGGAGGGATGCTCCGCTCTGTCTCACTTGCAACGTGACGGGTGGACAGCTAGAGAATATCCAATGAGAATAAAAACTCCAAGTTCCCTGGGCATGCTTTCTTATGTTTATCATCACTAAACATGTCATAGTCCTGCTGTGTACCAAATCTGGACCACTGTGGTCCAGGCGCATGTGAATGGGTATTACTTCAATTAATCTTAGCAATCGGGTCTATAAGGTGAATGAAAATAATAGCATCTTCATTTTGCTGACTGGTAAACCAAGGCACAGAGTTCAAGAGATAACCAAGTCCACAGCTAATAAGTAGAGGACCCGGGAATCTCACCCCCGGGCTCTGGCCCTAGAACCCATGTCCTCAGCATTGCGCAGACTGCCTGTGCGATAACCACAGAGACTTCATCCTCAGGTTGCTAAGCTGTAGCAGCTATTTGGCGCCACGCTGGGAACTCAGCTAATCCTCTCTACCCCTAGTGAGGGGGCAATTACGGTCCTAGGGTAGACAGGAGTAAACTAAGGCCCAGCCAAGACAGCCCTGATTGTAACTGTTCCCGCACTTTTCTCCAGTGGCCACACAGCCCTGGTCAGCCCTGACCGCAGGACTCAGAAGACGGAATGTGTGTGCACACAGTCCCCAGGATCCCGGCAAGTGACGCCGCCCCCTCCCCGATCCCCCCCCCCGCCCCCCCCCCCCGGCCTATCTTCTAATTAAACATTTTGTCAGGGCAAGTGGCTTTTTGTCCCCTCACAGAACTCCTCCTTCCTACAGAAGAAAGCAATTTCCTCCCTGTCAAAGTTGCCAATATCTTTTCATTGTTGCTTCCTGGAGCTAGGGCCCTGGCGACAGCAGCAACAGTGAGGTTTGTCCCAGCCTCCGTGGCCCCTCCCACGCACGGCAGCCTTGCTGACACCAGCACCGCTGAAGCCTCTGCCTTATCTTCAGGTACCGAGTTTTGGGGGTTCACAGCCAGCAGACTTGCTTTTCCCAAGAGGAGAAGCTTTTAGGCTTTGACTAGATTTGGGGTGCCCATCTAAACCTGAGGCTGAGGTGGCCATCAAAGACCCAAGGAATCCTATCTCTCTGAGACCAGCTTTGGTCTCAGGCTCTTTTCAAATCTAGTAAGTTATCTCTTTTTGTACATAATCGCTTGAAATGATATAAACATAATAAAATGGTGTTAAAAGTGCAATTCTCATGTGTCCTATCACACTCTCAACCACGCACACCTTTCCAGATTTTTCTTCATATGTCTGCATTCATTTATGCAAACACAGACATACGGATTTTTGAAGATGTACACTTTATCCGCAGAGAAAATAGCGTAGCATATACTATTGTGATTTGAATGTTCTCTTCTGTGAAACTTTAACTTTGCTCCTGTTCCCTTCTTTTGAACAAGTGCATGGTGTTCAATAGTGTGGGTGCATCTTTCTTCTGTTCTGTTTTATTTTTTAAGATGGTTATTTTGATTTTGAAACAGGAATGAGCATATGGAAAACCCCAGACGGTACAAAGGAGAATAGACTGCGCCCATCTTGCCCATTGATATGTCCCTAGTGCCTGACTTAGTGACATAAAACACTCTCTCTCTCACTCCCAGATACCCACACCTAGCTACCTCAAAAGAATTCTGTGCACACTCAAGTGCATTTCCCAATATAGTTTGTGGCTTAAATATAAGCCATCATCACCTCCTTTTCTCCCTTCTTTTATTCCCACAGAGATCAGCAGGGGGCCAAGCTTTGAGAGGAGAGCACACCCCCATGAGGCCTGGCCATCCCATGAGCAGTAAAATCAGGTGCAAAGAGCTGTAGTTGGGGGCCGGGGGTGGGGGGTGGGGGTGGGGGGTGGGGGGAAGGACCTCTGTGTACCTGGGACTGGGGAAAGCTTTCATTGGTAACCAGTGTCCAGGGTGCACCAAGCAGGGAGAAATGAATCGTGAGCAGCCTCCAGTGAGGCCCGGGCAGCAAAAAGGGGGGTCTCAGGGAAGGGGCAGCTCTGGAGATAGCAGAGAGGTGTTCTCATATGTGGATAGTAGGCGTGCGTGCGTGCGTTCATGCGTGTGTGTGCAGTTACCTGTGAGTCCAGAAGACAACTTCAGGTGTTCTTTTCTCAGGAGTTATCCACCTTGTATTTTGAGAGGACTCTCCTTGGAACTGAGGCTGGCCAGTGAGCCTAGAGATCTTCTTGTCTCTGCCTTCCCAGAATGAAGATTACAAACATGTGCTACCACGCCCAGCTTTTCATGTTGGTCCTGGGGATGAAACTCTGGTCTTCATGATTGTGTGGCAAGTACCTTACCAGCCAAACAATTCCCCAGTCTGAGACGTGGAGATTCTGGGAGAGCTCTGAGACTGGGGCCGAGTAGAAAAAGAAGAGAAGAAAGGAGGAGTCTCTTATTTGCTTTCTGATTGAGGCTGGTTTTTCCTTCAAGATTTTCTACTGAAGAAATGTTACCAGGTACAGTGCTAACCCTGCATTGCTTATCTTTATAATTAAATGAGCTAAATATCCTCTGGAGAGCTGGCTCGGTGGTTAAGAGCACTGGCTATTCTTCCAGAGGTCCTGAGTTCAATTCCCAGTACCCATATGGTGGCTCACAACCATCTAATAACTGTAGTCCCGTGGGATCCAGTGCCCTCTTCTGATGTGCAGATGTACGTGCCGACAAAACATCCGTATACATAAAATACATAAATAAATGAGCTAAGTATCTATTTAGTGCTTAGAACAAAGCCTGGTGTTTGGTAAGCACATGTCAGAGTCAGCTCTTTCTCTTTTCTCTTTTTTAAGTTTTTAGTTGACATACAAAATGGCGGGTTCATTATGACATTTTTACTCGTGTATGTCATGGTCCCTTGCTTACACCCGTCTCTCTTCTTCCTTCCTGCAAATAGTTCCCTATTGCTTTAATGCCATGTGTGTATGCATGTATGTTTGTGTGTGTGTGAGAAAGAGAGAGAGTGTATGCATGTGAATATGTGTGTTTATGTGTGTGTGCACATGTGGGTGTGTGAATATATGTGTTTGTGTGTGAGTGTATGTGTATGAATATATGTGTTTATGTGTGTGCACATGTGTGTGTGAATATATGTGTTTGTGTGTGAGTGTATGTGTATGAATATATGTGTTTATGTGTGTGCACATGTGTGTGTGAATATATGTGTTTGTGTGTGAGTGTATGTGTATGAATATGTGTGCACATGTGTGTGTACATGTGTGTGAATATATGTGTGTTTATGTGTGTGCACACATGTATGTGTGAGTGTGTATGTGTAAGATAGATTCTGTGTATCAGAGACAAGGTTGTATTTTGTTTCCTCTCCCCATCATCGACCCTTGGTCTCTGATTTGACTTGATTCTCTTTCTGAAGGGAAAGCTGAAATTGATTTTTGGTTGGATGGATAAGACAGTGGGTAGAAAAGGAAATTTTGAGGAATTAAAAGATTGAACTGTATGATACAATTCTCCAAATGAAAAAAAAAATGTGTGTTCCAGGTCTCCCACCTGGAGAATTTCCTTCATTTTCTTTCATTCTACCCCAAACTTCTGGCTCTAAGGTCAACATTCAGTAGAGGGTATATTCCTAAAGAATGACCATTCACCTGGCATCATTTTCAGAAAAGCCAAATTCTTTTTGTCTATAATGTTTTTAATATTTTTCTATGGGCTTTTTAAAAAAAAGAAATGGGCTAAAAGTAACTCAAGTCCTCTGGTCCTGGGGACAGGGGCAACATCTTAGCCTGCTGCTGTTCTGCTTCACGAAGCCACAGTTCTGTGTGAGTGCAAAGAGCCCTGGGTTCAAGAGACCAGGGTTCAAGCCTCAGTTCCAAGCACACCGGCACAGTGCTCGGCTCGGGTAGATCCCTTGTTGGGGGCCTTGGCTTCCTCTGTGAAATGAGAATCATTATAATACCTGTGTGCTCACCTCACAGCGCTGTGATGAGAGGACCAGCAGACACAGTGTCCACCAAGAGCTGTGTGACTGGAGAGCACCATACAATTACGAGGGCACCATGGTTACCTTTTTTGTGCTCTGACACTGATTCTGTTATTTTTCCAGAGAATTCCATTCTATCCTGGCTAGAAGCTGGGAAATGGGATTTGGACAGAGATAGATGAGTTTGACTATATCCTCTGGCTAAGAAAGTGGAGAAAGTTCTTACTGGTGCCTGGCTCCTCTTCCTCCCTCCGAATGATCCTGAACCACCTCTGTTCATTTTGAGGGGACTCTCAGGTCAGTGGAGGTAGCCGTGGGGGCAGGGATAAGGGAACTAACAATCACTCTGTGGTGAGTTAGTGTTGCAGGTTCCAACCAGGGCCTGTTGAGAACAGACGCCCCCCAAATAGGGCATGTGGTTCTGGCAAGTGTGGTCAGAGCCAGTCCCTGGGATGTGATGGAATTTGACGTTCAAACAGGCAAGTGAGCAATGGAGAAAGGGCAGGAAAAGTGTGTGTGGAGGTTTTCAGTAACAGATTTGGGGGCTTTGTAGGAGACAGCCACAGGCATAAGACTGTTCGTGACTCGTACCTTATCGCGAGGGCTGTCCAGAGCCCAAAGCCCTTCTCTGTTTGTTCTAATCCGGTCTAGGGGCCCTGCAGGATGCGTCTTCCCTCTGGAACACAACTCCACACAGCTATGGAGACCAGGCAGCACAGCAGTTGGCCGGTCAACCCTGACTCCTTTTCCATAAGAGCCTTGGGCTGCATCTTCATCTCCTGGATACATCTGCCTTGTAAACAGCCAGTCTGCCATGAAAGAGTTCCCCCACTGAAAGCAATTTTGTTATTGGGGTGGGGGGTCCACCCCCTTCCTCCCCCAACTCCCTGACATGAGTCCGTGTCATTAACCACTCACTTCAGCAGTTTTATTATGGAAATGACATATTGAAATACAAATTGGGACATGTACAGTATAATTACTAATACTGCATATTCATTTCCTCCCTTTGTTGCTGGTGAGTCTCCATCAAGCTCTCTTCCCAGCCACGTCCTGCCTCGTCCTGTGTGCAGTCAGCTCTGTGTCATTTTCTTTAGAGGCCAGGCGGGGCTGGAGGGGAAATGCAGGGGCGGGGGTACCTGCCTTCCTAGACAAGGGCTATTTTTGTGACAGGCTTGAGCTGAAGAAGCAGTTTGGTCCTCTCAGGTCCAAGGGCTTCCCAGATCACCCAAACAGCTCTGTCACTGAGCCAGACATGGGAAGTCCTAGCTCTCTAAAACACTGAGACATAAACAAAAATTTCCGGAGATAGAGGGCCAGTGGCCCAGGTTGGACCATGCCATCCTTCAAGGCCATTCCCATCTCTTCTTCGGTATCTCCTTTCAAGAAGGGGGTCACAGAAGTTGGTTAACTTGGCTGCCTGCCACTGCTGTACAGGCAGGCTCAGAGCTGTGTCATCTAGCCTGGCCCTTTGTCTGTCCTTCCTCGGGGGAGTACTGCGTCACAGATACCTGACTGTAAGCCACCCGTAGTTAAGGGAGTGGATTCTAGTTCTAATCATGCCCTTGCCACCGAGCGGTTCTACCCCTTTGGGTAAACTTGCCTAATACTTCTGTAACTCAATATCCCCATCTGTAAAAACAGCCCTTAGTAGTTTCTCTCCACACGAGTGTTAAGGGGATTAAAAACTTTAGTTTGGGGTAAGCGTGTATAACAGAAATATTGCTTCTTTCTTTGACTAGCAAGATCAACAATGGGCTGATTCTGAGTTTAGACACCAAAAGGTCTTGCCTACATCTGTACTCAGCTATGAGGACAAGCCCAGGCTAGCCTACTGGATGATAAGAGAGTAGGTGAGGCAGAGCTGAGTCAGTCAGCCTTATTGTCTCAGCTGAGGCCCCAGACAGGTAAGAAAGCCTGGCCAAGATCAACAAATCGGCCCACACTTAATCCACAGCTGACCACAAGAGTATGCAAGGGGCTATTCTGGATCAGAAGAATCTCCAGGTCGGAGGACAGACTGGAGAGCTAACTACATGTGTAATATTTTAAGCCATTTTGAACTGGCTTGTTATGCAGCAGCAACAGCTAGTTGATATACACAAGAGGCTATTGATGTATTTTCTCCTTCCTCTACAACTGTGGTCCTCAAGCTTCTTCATGCTGAGACCCCTTAATACAGTTTCTCATGCTGTGGTGACCCCCAACCATAAAATTATTTCATTGCTACTTCATAACTGTTATTTTGCTACTGTTATGAATCATAATGTAAATATCTGATATGTGACCCTGGTGGGGGTCACAACCCACAGGGTGAGAAACACTGCTCTAAAACCTCCTGCCTATTCTCCTGATCTGTTGACCATGTTGAATAAAGACAGAGATAACAAGTTATCAGAACAAGAACACAGGCCCTAGAGTCAGACAGACAGAGTTCAAATCTCAGCTTTAACATGCATACGATTATTTAACATTTAAGAGTTATTTCTCTTCCATGGGAACAATAATATCTCTCATACAATGTTGAATAAAATAGGTGATGGGGGAAAAATTGGACCCACAAAATTTATCTCTTCTCTTTCATGTGATAATTGAGATCCTCTCTCTCTCTCTCTCTCTCTCTCTCTCTCTCTCTCTCTCTCTCTGTGTGTGTGTGTGTGTGTGTGTGTGTGTGTGTGTGTGTGTGTTGTGTGTTGAGCTGTTTATCTGGTCACCTGACACTGAAGAGGAGACACTTGTCATGGTCCCCCATTCAGAAGCACAAAGGAAGCATTCTTCTGTTAGCTGATGAGGGCCAAAGGCAATTTTAGAAATCCAGTGTTCTTGTTTGTATTTACCACATGTTTGCATATCTATTACATCACTAAATTTACTATAACTTTACAGGGTCCCTAAGTACCAGCATTATTCCCATTGTGCAAATCCCAAAGAAACTGTTGATGCTAAGGGATTTGCTCTCTGATACTCAGCTGATAAGTGGTAGAGCTGGGGCCCCAAGAGCCCTGGATGCTCCCTAGCATATCAAGTTGTTGTAGTGCTGACAGCCCATTAGGAGTCCCATGAATCAGACAGACAGTGTCCTCTACTGTTCAGCTAATTGGATACCATATACCTTACTTACGACACTTCCTTTCATTGTCCTGGTGGCACGAGTCAGTGCTGACATGCACACAGCATGGAGGTCTTAGACTCTTCTGGTCCAGGAACGTTTTTCCTGGGAGTTCTGGGGACTTGTGGGGAGAGCCTCTTCTTGTCTCCATCGCTCACTCTCACAACAGTTCTCAAGGAGTATCATTCATGCCCCGTGTGCCCCAGCATGACAGAAGCCAGCCAGCATATTGAGAGTTCTTCCTCTAGACACACTAAGGAGGTCCTCCCCCACAAACCTTGCATGATGTGTCCTGGCAGCCAAATCTTTCAAGGACTGTGGTGTTTTCTGGTGAAGACCATCAGCCCTTTTCTAGGAAGACCATAAGGAAGCCAAGAAGGCTTCCTAGCATTGGCAGCCCACACATGCCGACAGCTCTCAAGGTGGGCTGGGGGACAGCAGCCGCTGAGAGGAGGCAGGAGAGCATGAAATGTGAATGGAACAGCAAGTAAACCCTCTCAATCTAGGACATCAAAACCCAAAGGGAGTGGATCCTGGGAAATGCCTTTCTTGGAAAACCATCACTGAGAAGTTGGTCAAGAGTTAAAGTGCTATTTGTTTAAAGATGTAACAGCATGATGCAGCATGACAAGGCTTGGAAATTGCCCCACAACTCAACAAAATGGGGTGGTTGAGTATGCTTTGCTTTATCAAATTGATGGACTGTTATTTCACCTAATATTAATATTATGTTAATAATGAAGTTTAAGTATGTCTATGGCTTATGAAACAATACCAGACAAATGAATATGCAAAAGCCAGTTTCTAAGCCTTGGTCATACTGGTGGAAAAATCTTATATGCCAGGAATAATAACTGTGGGAAGGCATCATAAAATAAAAGCAGCAGTCTTTTAAAGGTAATGAACATTGTTATAATTTTGTAGTCACATTTGGTTAATATATGATGAGAAGTCTAAAGATAGTGAGGGAGATACATCCTGGGTGACTTCAGAACCATACACAGAAGTGCACAGCACTGAGGAAATCAGAGGTGGTTCTTTCAGCACTGAACTTGGAGGCCTGAGGACACAGCTCAGTGGTAGAGGGCAGAGCTTGGCTCCAATCACCAGCATTGTAAGAAAATAAAGACCTGGATTTGAGTGGCTTAAAGATGTACCCATGCTGAGTTGGCACTTTGGGGGACACTTCTAAGGACCCCAAATATACCAACATAGACCAAAGAATATTCAACAACATCTGTGACAGAATCTCATACCCAGAACGGAACAGGCCAACTTGCCAGAGGAGGTTGGAGGGCAGGGAGGGCTTCTTAGCATCATTCAATTACATCAGCAAGTCAGGTGCTTATTAATCACAAGAAAGACAGGTCGTCCAACTGTGTGTGTGGGGGGGAGCACGTCCTCATGTTGGTTTACACATAAGCATGTATGTACCTGAGTGTGGAGTGTGGAGGTCAGGGGAAATCCTTGAGTGCCCATGGATCTGCCTATTAGATGTCACTGGCAGTACAAACATGCACTGTCACATGCAGCTTTTTATGAGGGCTCTGGGGACCCACACTCAGGTCCTCACACTTGCAAGTGAGCTGTCTCGTCAGGCCCTGTTTTAAAAATATAAATAGTATACGAGTTCCTGTCTTTAAGCGCGCACGTGTGTGTGTGTGTGTGTGTGTGTGTGTGAGAGAGAGAGAGAGAGAGAGAGAGAGAGAGAGAGAGAGAGAGAGAGAGAGAGAGAGAGCGCAGGATGAAGGTGATCTGTGTCTTCGATTTGTTTTGCAGACAAATCTTTTGAGGAAGCTCAGTGTAGGATGTTTCTGGGGTCAAAGGGAGACCAGGGTATCTCCCCTCTAAGCTCCCTTCTCTATCCAGGACCTTGAATTACACATCCAGGAAGGCAAATCTTCTCTCCTCCAGCTTTTCGTTAGTCTGAAATGTACAGTATGCAGATTCCGGGCTCCACCCCTTGATCCTGCTTCTGATGAGGGACTGCTTGTCAACAAGGCTGCGAGGTAATACTGGTGTCTGTGGTCTTATGCCTCAAGAAACATGGAGCAAAATGGCTTCAATTTATTTTGAAGTTTAAATCTTAACCTGGCTCTTCTCTGCCAGTGTGCCCCTTGAAGCTATGTGGGCCATTCTTGTATTTTAAAAGGGAAACTGAAGGCAAGAGGGAGCGTATTAGGCCTCAGGACACTGAGGACGAGTGGACAAACGTCTTTCCCTAGGACTTTGTACTGTGTTTATGATGCCATCTCCACCAGGGTAAAGCCTTGGCCCAGGGGTATATGACACCTTGTTCTGTGTGGACTGACTCAGACCAACAGACACAGGGGAGGACAGAGAGAAGCCTGCTGCCCTTCTGACGCTCCATCTCTCTCAAGGTGTTCACAGTGAAAGAAGTGGACAGGCTTAAATCAATGACTTTAATAAAATAATGAGAAATACTCCAAGGCAGCCATGTAAATATTGTGGGAGTCAGGGCAGAAGAGGAGTGACTAAGGACTGTGTAGGGAGGAGGAGGAGGAGAAGGAGGAGGGCTGAGCTCTGGGATGAGTAGATGATGACCTACTAGGCAGGTACATGTAATAATTACGTCCTCACAAAACCCCGCAAGAGGCATTAATTTCTGCAGATGAATGTGCCTCCAGAAGCTTCAGCTGTCATGTGCAGCATCACGTAATGGTGACTGCATGTGAGTCTGGCTAACTCTGAACCATGGGGCAGGGTTTCCCCTCCTGAGTGAGGGAGGAGAAGATTCTCCCAGGTGCTCTCTGGGTGAGTCACTTCCCTCAGGTTTCTCATCTAGGGAAGCAGGGCTGGGCTCCTCACTCGACACCTGGAGGCTCCTCAGAGCTTAAAGATCTTACCCGGAAAGCAGTGACGGTCATTGTGTCTTACTCTCGAAGAACTTCCAAAGAGCAGCCGTCTGTAGACGGGATCCACCCCTTTGTGCAAGTTGGAGCAGACCCAATGGTGAAACACACTGAGACTCTCTTTCCTGGTTTTGTTTTGGGGCTCCCATGTGTGTTAGAAAGCTTACAGTTGCTACGTGCCGTGTGGAATAGAAAAAGCATTGTTTATTAGCTGCTTAAAACAATGCTTTAGGGGGCTGAGGAGACGGCTCAGTGGGTTAAGGCAACTGCCACCAAGGCTGACGACCCAAGTTCAATACTCAGAACCCACATGATAGAAGGAGAGAACCAACTCCAGCAAGTTGTCTTCTGACCACCATATGGCATGCATGTGCACGCGCGCACACACACACGCATACACACATACATATGCATAAACATACACATACACAAACATACACATACAAATAAACAAACAAATAAATGCATGTAATAAAACTGCTTTTGGACACTGATGGCCCTGCCTCCAGGAGGAAGGCAAAAGGCAGGGGACTCTCTTGGGAAAGTCTGGGCCAACCACACATCAGAAAACTGACTGGACTATTTCCTGTCCTTGACACATGTCTGTCAAGAAGCGAAAGGATTCCTTCCCAGGCTCTGGGCACTAGAAAACTTCCTGTACTACCAGGACACAGCCACTTCTATCCTCAAGACAGCCCCGTGGGCCTTCAAAGTGCCCACCACATGTACAGAAAATAGGACATGGCTTCTGCCCTTCCCCTTCCTGGGCACCAGAGTCCAGGATCAGCAGGTGCCCAGGTGTCTCACCTCTGAGAAGAGCCTCAGGGTCAGCACTTCAACTCCATCATATAATCATCTGCCCGGGGTTGGGGACATGGATGGCAGAGCCCCAACTCTGGAACCATTTACCTCTCTGTGTGGCTGATCCAGTCTTCCTGGCCTCCTGTAGGCTGTATGGGGCCCTCCTGGAATGCCCTGGCTCCCAGAGCATAGACTAAATATTTCACAGCTGTGGAAACAGGCTCATAGCCTGTGGCTAGTGTTACCACTGGGAACAAAGCAAAAGACACGTACACACACACACACACACACACACACACACACACACACGCACGCACGCACACATGCACGCACGCGCGCACACACACACACACACACACACACGCACTTTACATGGCTCACATGGATAACCTTTGTGGTGGTCCTGTCACCATAGCTGAATCACAGAAGGACTGTATACTGGCTGCTATATGGGCTATCTTATTTCTCAGAGGAACCATGTGCAATGGGTGCTAAAGGTTCTCCCTTTTCACAGATAACTGGAGGCTTGGAGAGACTTCGTGGGCGCTCAGTGGTTTGAACCCTCCACCCCCACAGAGAGGGAAGGTGCCCCAAATAGACAGGCCAAGTCCCATCATCCCCCAGCAGGCCACTTTCAGGGTCCCTTCTCCTCCGGGGAAAAGAGGGTGCAGTCACTCCAGTGTCTGGGGGGCATATGTTCCACAGAAGGAAAGAGAGGGGCTGAGACTGGTCATGGGAAGACCCTGGGCCCTCGAGGGTGCTGGCCAGCGGTTGAAGGCCTCCTAACTGCGGGTTCGGGCAGTGCGCAGGTGTTGGACAGAGTCATTCCGCATCTTGCCCGCCCCTCTGACATTCTTACGGCTATTTCCTGCTAGGGAGCTATCAAGTCCCACCAGCTCACCTGTGCCCTCTTTGGCTCAGCTACACTGTTACTGGGGCCTTGTAGCAATATAGATGTAAAACGTTGTGAATTTGGGACACCACGGATGGTCGGGCAGGGGGGCAGCCTATCTTCTGAATCGTGCTTGAGTGGTTCCGCCCATCCTTGAGGAGCCTCACAGTCAAAGAGATGGAAGAAAACATCTTCTGTATGTTGGGGGATGATGGTGGTGGTGGAGAAAGGGGAGGTGTCGCATCCGCCTCCAGGTGCCTGTAGGACTGTCACAAGGCGAGATCTGGAAACGAGGCGCTGAGGCACCAGTGCCCATGGGTATATCCACACCCTAGGGCTGCAGACGGCAGCACAACCCGAAAAATAACTTTCCTCTTGCAGCAGCCATTCCGGCAGCAGCCGTTTATTGGGGACGACGACGACGACGACGACGACGTCAAGCCCTACACTAAGCACTTTTATCTACACTGGCATCAGTAAACCTACTGACCATCTGGGAACTAGATGCCTGCAATTAATTACAGCCCCCACATCACACAGGAGAAACCATTAAGTAACTGGATGAATGTGGCTGAGCAAGCAGCTGGGAGAGCCGAGGCCCCTGCCCACATCTGGCTCCAACGTCTACATTCTTAGCGGTTAACTCTCGCATCACTGCTGCTCTTGAGAAGCAATGGTGAGGTCCCCATTCTCCAGGGTGGTCAAGAGATGCTGTAACTTGCCTGGCTATAGGAATCACCCGACACGCTCCTCAACATCCCCGCTCCCAGACGCCCCCTCTGAGCAGGGGCTGCGCCTACCGGGAGGGCCCCTAGAATCTGCTGTTACCCGGTACTGAGCAAGTATGAGAAGCCTGGGAGACGCTGTGCCCGATGCCCTATCAGGGTTCCTAACTCCTGGGTGGCCTGAGATTTTGAGATTCTATTTTTAGGCAAGTCCTTCCTGAGACACTGTGTCAGACTTTCTGGCACCTTCTAACAGGCTCCAAGGCACCTGGGCTGTCTTAGGAGCCGCCCTGATGCCCCAGAGATACCTGGAGCGGGCCTGGCTGGGAGGAGCCATGCAAGGCTTCATGCTGGAGGGCGGGGGCAGAGGGGGCGTGTGCTTTCATTTCTGAGGAGTTTCAGTGATTCTGAGGCCCACTGTCGGGAGGGAGCAGCTACTTGTAACCTCCTTTGCAGCCAGGTTAGCCTTCCCGAAGCATGTGGGTGAAGAGAGAAAGATTTATTTGCAGTACTGTTTTCTTTGCTGCTTTGGTGGCTAGGAGATGGTCTGGGGCGACGAGTGGAGAGGACATTGCAGTCCCGTCTCCCTCTGCAGCACCCACACTGACAGTGGCAATCGCTGAACCCTCCTTGCTGTGTGCCAAGGACTGTACCGCTGACCCCACCACAGCCCTCCAACAAGCGTCATGTGGGTTGCCTGAAGTAAGCACCATGATTTTCTCATGTTACAGATGAGCTACAGGCCCAGGGAGGTGAAATTACCCTTTCCAGGAGCACACAAAGGATGTCATTTCATAACTTCCACTTGGGATTACAAGTTCTGTGGGGGCTTTGTTTATTTTGTTTCCCCATGAAGACCAGGCTAGCCTCAAACTCCTGCATCGGCCTCTTGAGTGAGAGCACAGGGGTGCCAGGTTCCAGGGCATCTGCTTTTTTTAATGCTTGAAGCTATTGTTAGCTATCAATCAGGAATATCTGCCATGGGCAAAATGCAAGAACTGTTCTAGGTCCTTTGTCTATACTACCTGGGTAATCCTATTGCCAACCATAGGAGGCAAGGAGGGCTATTAGCTAGGTTTGCACATGTGATAACAACAGGCAGAGTGATGGCTGCACTGGTCCTAAACTGCAATCTGGTTTCACATTGGTGACTCCAGAGTTGGTGCCAGGGCCACTGCTCTATGTCGCTTCAAAACAGAGAAGCAGAGAGGTACACGTGTGTTACGTGTGTACTTGGTTCCAAAGATTTGGGCTCTCTTCAGGCCCTCTTTTGAGGTCCAGGTGAACAAAACCCAGGGCTTCGGTTATTGTCTTTGTATGCCACAACACCAAAGATTTGGCTTGCTACTTCAAAGGAAACCCAGGCTGTCAATTCCAGAAGGATCAGTTGTGTTTTCTAACTCACCCTGCTGGTGGGCAATGCCCAGCCCCTTGTCCTGGAACTGCTGGTCCAACATTTGTCCTTTTGTGAAACTGTAAGCCTGGGTTTGAGTCTAGGGAAGGAAATTGTCGGTGGGGCAGGTAAAGAAAGTGTTTGAGTTCTGAGCTTTTAGTTTCCATCAGTCACCTGTTCAAAAGCAGGTTCCTGGGCCCCACTCTGAGCGTAGCAGAGAGGCAGCCTGGCACTGGTGTTTTTTTTTTTGGTTTTTCGAGACAGGGTTTCTCTGTGTAGCTTTGCGCCTTTCCTGGGACTCACTTGGTAGTCCAGGCTGGCCTCGAACTCACAGAGATCCACCTGGCTCTGCCTCCCGAGTGCTGGGATTAAAGGCGTGCGCCACCACCGCCCGGCGGCACTGGTGTTTTTAATAAAGGTCACAAGCACTCCTGACAGCATGACCTACTGATGAAGGCTTAAGACCTCCCTGCTCAAAGTTAGAGTCAGAAGTTGAGTTAGAGTCATAGTTGGTTAATCCCGCATGTTTGGGACAGTGTGTGAGTGTAGAATCCCAGAGGGGTGTGGACCTAGTCAGTGAGGAGAGAGGGAAGTAGTCCTTGGAGCTCCTGCTGGCTGGGCCCACCCCCCACCCCCCATCCTGAGAAGTTCCCTCTGTGCAGTCAGCTGCTCACTGGCTTTTGCTAAACCTTGACCTGTGTGCTATGCAGGGAGACAAACCAGATTTGACACAACAAGACACAGTCCCCGGCTGCAAGGGAGCTGGAGTCTAGTTGAGAAGGTGGACGGTTAAGTGAGAAATGTCAGTGAACCTGAGGTATTTGAGAGCCGGGAATGAGGAAGTCCAAGCACGTTAGTGAGGAAGGAGCACACATCTCAGCAGGAGGGGATTCCAAGGACTGCAGGAGTGCTGTCTGGGGACCTGAAGGCCTCTGCAGGGGAACCTGGCAAGTATGGGAATAAAGATCCTCATTCTCCCAACTAGACGGGTGTATTGCCTAGGATGGAAAGGACAGGCCGATTTGAGTTCATCTGCCACAGACTGGGTATGCTCTCCATGCACAGAAGAGCCCACCTGAACACTTTATGGTACTGGACTCTACTCAGGAGAAAGGGGACAGGCGCAGGCTGGGGGATGATCTCTTGTGAGTACCCAACAATGCATGTGCACTGTCTGTGTCCCCAACACTGCGATTATAAGCACACGCTGCATGGCCAGCTTTCTTTCACATTGGTTTGTGACACCTAAGTCAGGTCCTCACGCTTTCAGGGCACCTTACCAACTGAGCTGTCTCCCCAGCCCCCAAAGCTCTTTTAGGAGTCACCACAAGTCCCTAACATCGAAGACTGGACCCAGTCACCTGTGGTTCCATGTACATAGGTGAATTATACTACCACGAATCCATGGCAGGGCAGGTGCCTGCATTAATTAACTGAACTCTTGCTATGTACAGGGACTGTGATAAAGATCCCATACAGCCTGTCTCGTCTAATCCTCCTAACTTCCCTGTGAGGGAGACTTTATTGCCTCTATTGGACAGATGAGAAAATGGGCACAGAGGGAGGAGGCCACCTGCCGGAAGTCACACACCCAGCAGACAACTACCCTGGTTTTACCACACTCAGCTTCGCAGAAGGGGGGGGGGCACTGCAGGGTTCTGTCTCTCGTTGATCACGATGAACCGTTTCCAGGTTTAAATGAAGAATGCTCATCCGTGCCGGAGAACAGGAACCAGAACAAGGAAGTGGTTTTGCCACTACACCATATTTTTAAAAAAGAAAGACCCGAACTGGCAAGACAGCTCAGTCAGTGAAGGTTTTGCCACCAAGCCCGACAACTTGAGTTCAATGCCCTTGAGTCCCACACGGTAAGAGGAGAAAACCGATTCCTGCTCACTGTCTCTTATCTCTCTCTATACCTGCTCCATGACACACCCACACATACCCACACAAAATAAATAAAAACAAAAAAACAAAACTGCAATTACAAATTTACTTGAGAAACAAAGAAAAATAAAAATTCAAAGCCAAATGTACTGGTGTGTGCTTGTAACCCCAAAGAAGGCTGCCCAGGCTACTTAAGAGACCCTCATTTCAAAATAGAAAAAACAAGAGAGAAAAAAAAAAAAGGTAATTGCTAATGAGAAGTCACCAAGACAACGTCAAAATGAGCTTTCAGGGTTGAAGGCACTGGAGATGCGCTCCACACAGTCCAGGGGAACCTGGAAGCTTGGGGTTCCCAATCCTGCCTTGCCCAGGCTGAGACTTTCGGTCAGGGAGAGCGGTCAGCACAGGACAAAGGAGTGAAGACCACATCACTATCCGAGGGGACCCGGTGTCTCCCTGGGCCCAGTCATCCCACTCCCAAGAAGAAGCTCCGGGCAGGGAGGTTGGAAGAGGAGGAACCCCTCCCCTTTCCCAGCACTGGCAGAGCCTTTCCAACTTTCCCACTGTGGCCCACAGTAAGGAAAAAACTTCCTTTCTTTCCATTTCTTTTTCCTCTTCTTCCTTTCCTACTCCCACTTAAAAAACAAAACAAAACAAAACCCAACCAACCAAACAACAACAATTCCCCAGACCCCAAGCTTTGCAGTCTTGCCTGGCCTTGAACTTGCAGTACAAGGGGCCTCAAAGTCAGCGATTGTCCTACTTCGTCCTCCTGTGTGCTGAGGTTTCTGGCCTGGGTACCGTCCCGCATCTCGGCCCAGCATGCAGGTGTGTGCACTTGTGCATGGTAAAAATGCCACCTCTTGTTACTTTCTGTTCTATCCAAATCATCTGTTTTAGAGCTGGATGTAACCCACTAAATTGATGTCACCGCTCACTAATAGTTCATGATTCATGCTGAAAAAAGCAAACACCAAGTGACAACAAACACCGTACAGGGCCCGTTTGAGTGGCAGTCACGTGACACTCCACTCACGAGTTTCGTTCACTTCCGGTTGATGCCCAGCATTTCTCATAGTGTGCTCTTTAACACAGACTGTCCTCCACAGTGGTTCTGTGGCCAAGTACATTTGTGACCTGATACAGCACGTGACATCTGATGTGTCACAGTGGACTCAGCCCTGCTAGGGTTCGAGGTCTGTACTGATGGACCTGACTTTTCTACATGTTTTAGACAGAGCCATTTTCCGTTCAGGAGAGCCCTGGCTCCCTTCCTCCTGGGAACCCTGGTGTTCCAGAGAAAATGGTCAGTCAGGGTTTCACTTCCCCATCGCCGTCATCCCCACCCCTGCCCCGTGAGTCCAGGAGGGTAGGGATGAAGTTGGGAGGGCAGCTGGAAGAGTCCCTTGTTTGTTTTACTTCCCACATCAAGTCCCGAACCTCCTCCCTCTCCTTGGGGGAGGGGGTCTCTTTATAGTCTTGGGATCCCTGAACTTGCCTTGTGAGCTGCATTCACCAACAGTGTCACCTGCAGCTGTCCTTTTCTGTTACCTCCCAGGTCCCTAGACTCCAAATCTTAGCTTGAAAGATCTTAGCGCCTCGCCTACCTGGAGGTGAGATGAGCGTGTTCCACGCATCCATTTCTCTCCACTCCTGAGCAGAAGTCACACTCACAGCAATTGCACAGGCTAACCCACGCTCGGGACCGCCAAAAACCAGGTTGGCCTCGAACTCACAGAGATCCGCCTGACTCTGCCTGCCGAGTGCTGAGATTAAAGGTGAGTGCCACCACTGCCTGGCGGCTCAGCTCAAATTTGGCCAAGAAATCTGTGTTTAGAGTTGTCAACCAGTTCTGCCAACTTGTTTATTTTATTTTTTACATAACAATTCACTTCCCCTAGTTGCACATAGACGTTAACAAAGCACGCTTCTCCTATCCCATTGCTAGACCACCCAGTTCCTTCCCAGAGTCAGCCAATGAGTCCAGTTTCTGGGATCTCTGCCCAAGCGCCCCCCACACCTGGAAAGCTCACAGCTTTCATACACTCTTGGCATCTTACTTTTTTGGGACTAGTAGTTGAACCCCAGGCCTCTTACATGCTAGGCAGGTTCACCCCTACATTCTCAGCCTCATCCTTCCTTTCTTTTGAGTCAAGGTCTCATCAAGTCCCTCGGGCTGGTTTGCAACTCAGTCTGTGGCACTGTCAGCTCTGAAATTCACCACCCTCCTGCCTCAGCCTCCCGAGTGGTTGTGTCAGGAAGCCTGGCTGAACCTTACTTTTTCACTAGATGGCGGATCTTAGAAGTTGCTTCCTGTTTGTACACAAAGAGTTTCCTTACTCCATGTGATCTAAGTTGTAGCCTGTTGCGGATGTATCATACTGCACTTGGCTAGCCACCCAGGGATGTCATCGGCTGTTTCCAGGATTCCTGCTACAGATGAGGCTGCAGTGAGTAACCGCGCGTCTAAGCTACTGAACTCATGAGTGTGCGTGCAACATAAATCTCTAGAAGTGAAGTCCTGGGTCAAAGTTCAGTACTGTCTTAGGACTTGAAGAAGGGCACTGTCGTCGGGTGACTTTCTGAGGTCCAGTTGGGATCTCAAGAAGAGACAAAGGCGTTCCCTTTCTTGGTTGATGTCCAGTCCCAACCACCTTCACCCATTGACCCAGAACTCAGGAAACATGGGTCGTATTGCTTCTCTGTCTTGAAACAGCTATTTGACTTCCTCATCAGTGGCTGCTGAGAGGAATGGTTTCCTCCAGGGACAAGCTCTCCTATGACTGTTCAACCTCAAGCGGTTAGCCCCGACACATCTACCTATGAGTAATGTATACATGGGTTCAGTCGGTTCTACACGTGTGTATGTATACATATACATACACACCATTAAAAAGAAAAGGTCTTAAACTTAGAGAGGGTGTGGGAGGAATTGGAAGGGGAGAGAGAGGGCTGTGATTGATACAGATGCAGTGTTTATGAAGTTCTCAAGAAAAAAAATGTTAAATGCAAGTAAATATCCCCCCTACCCCCCAAACAACTGTTTGACCTCAGCTAACTCATGTGCCCAATCAACCCCTTCCCTTTTTTTTTGTAAAATTGTGGTTTTCAAGCCCCACAGTCCTGCTACATTCTCACTGGCTTTTTCAGAGGTAAGGGCTTCTCTGAAGTGTTATTTATTTATTTATTTATTTATTTATTTATTTATTTATTTATGAGAAGGTCTCTCTATGTAGCCCAAGTTGGCTTTGAACTCATGGTCCTCATGCCTCAGCCTCCCTAGTGCCGAGATGACAGGCGTGTATTACTATACCAACTTGGCCACTACACCCAACTCGGCAGATTCTTGTAAAACTAATTAAATATTCTCCTAACACAAGACCAGCAATCACATCTGTTGGTATTTACTCAAATGAACTGAAAATTTATGTCCACACAGTAGCCTGCACACCCATGTTCATAGCAGCTTTAGTCCTCATTGTCCAAACTTGGAAGAAAACTAAGTGTCCATCAGTAAAATGAGCTGAAAAATAAACTGCGACGAATCCAGAAAATGGAACTGTAGTCATCTTTAAAAGAAGTGAGCTGTTGGGCTGGGAAAAAACACGGAGGAAACATGAGTGTGTAGTGCTAAGTGAAAGACGTCAGTCTGGAAAGGCTCCGCCGGGTGTGATTCCAACCATGCAGCCTCCTGGGAAAGGCAAGGTTATGGAATCAGTAGACGAATCAGTGTGGCTGTCAGGAATTGGGGTACAGAGGAATCAGTGAAGCACAGAAGCTTGTAGGGCTGTGCAGCTATGGTCTGATGTTCTACTGGTGGACGCCTGTCAGTCACCAAAGCCCACAGAGTCTCTAACATCAGGCAGAATCCCAGTGTAGACCTCACACTCTGGGGGAGGGTGATGGTGTGTCTGTCTGTGTGGTTCCTTCAAGTGCATGGAATGGGCCACTCTGTTTGGGACATTGACAGTGGGAAGCTGGGCAGGGCTATCTGGGAAGCCTCTGTGCCTTCTGCTGGATTTTGTGCCGACCCTGAAGCTGTTCTTTTTAAATTCCTGCTTTAAAAAGTGGACCTTGGGTTGGGTATGGTGGCATACACCAACAATCTTGGTAGAGGCAGTGGAATCATAGCAAGTTCAAGGCCAACCTGGTCTACGTAGTGAGCACCAGGTCAACCAGGGCCACATGACAATATCTTGTCTCAAAACAAACAAACAAAAAAAAATTAGAAGAACTTAAAATAATTTTTAATTAAGAATTTTAAGCCAGACAGTCGGGACACAAGCCTTTAATCCCATCACTTGGGAGGCAGAGGTAGGTGGATCTCTTGAGTTCAAGGCCAGCTTGGTCTACAAGAACAGCCAGGACTGTAACACAGAGAAACCTTGTCTCAAAAAAAAAAAAAAAAATAAAATAAAATAAATAAATAAATAGATGGGTTTTAATAAATGTGAGGCATCCCGGGCCGGGCGTTGGTGGCGCACGCCTTTAATCCCAGCACTCGGGAGGCAGAGGCAGGCGGATCTCTGTGAGTTCGAGGCCAGCCTGGGCTACCAAGTGAGCTTCAGGAAAGGCGCAAAGCTACGCAGAGAAACCCTGTCTCAAAAAACCAAAAAAAAAAAAAAAAAAAATGTGAGGCATCTATGTAATTTTTCAATTGCAATATTTGAGATATTAATTCATGTTGTTCATGATTTGTTTCTTAAAGTGTACCTTTTGTAGATTTGGTATACACAGAGGTTGCCCAGGCACTGCCTCCTAGAACATTCCCATCACTCCAAATGAAATCCACGTCCGTCCGCAATCGCTCCCTGCTCTTCCACTCACTTGCTCTGGCAGCCACACATCTTCCTCTGGTTGTAGATCTGCCCAGTCTGGACATTGTACTTGTGCAGGGATGTGGAAGACCATTGCAGGACCCTACAGACGCTTGTCCTCAGATCCTCAAGCCTCTCATGTAAAATGGGGCCGAATCTGCTTATCACCCACACATACATCCACGTCTATGTTAGTTATAGTGCCCAACACATCGTTAATGTTTGTAATCTTAAACTCCTGTCTTGTTTTTCGAAAGCAGCGTCTGCCATACAGTCCAGACGAGCCTCAAATCACCCCTGTTCCTTCCCTACCTCCCAAGTGCTGGGGTTATACATCTGGCAACACAAGCTGATCCCTGGGTTTTCTTCTAGAGCTTTCTTGAGCTAGCTTGGAGCTTTGATCACCTGAGTTAATTTTTCATATGGTGCAGAGATAGATCTGGTTTCAGCCCTCAGCATGTGACTCTTGGTTTGCCCCAGATCCTTTGTTGAAAAGATCTTCTTTTTTTCCCTATTGAACAGCCCTGGCACCCTGTTGGGAATCAATTACCCTAACTGTGAGGCTGATTTCTGGCTGCCCAACCTCATCCCATTGATCTGTGGATCTGTATGTCTACCCTTAGGCCACTTCACACTGTGCTGGTGATCATCGATTTAGTAAGTTTTAATTTGGGAAATATGTGACCTCTGCGTTTCTTTTCAAAAATTTTTTTTTTGTCTAATCTGTGTGAATTGTTTTTCCACATTAATTTCAGCATCAGTTTATGGATGCCTGAAAAGAGTCAGGCGAGAGTTTGCATTGAATTTCTAAGTTCTAACAGCTTGGAAACTGTTGCTATCTTCCAATTTCTACCTGTGGGCTGTTCCACACCGAGTCCTCCAAGCTGTATCCACGATGGCATTACATTTATTTGGGTCTTTAATTTCTTTTAACAACTTTTTTCCAGTTTTTACTGCCCAAATCTATTACATTTATTCCTAAGCATCCTGGTCCTTTTGATACTATTTAAGTAAAACTATTTTCCCATATTCATTTTTTGATTCTTTGTTGGTATTGTATGGAAATAGAATAGATTCTGTCAGGTGTTGTATCCTGAAACCTTGCTAGACACATCTACTGGCTTTGACACTTTTTTGGAGGGTGGAGTAGGGAGATGGAAATGTCTCGGGACCTTTGAAAGATCCCTTGTCTGTGTAGACAGACACATGGACGTAAATAGAAATACTCTCACTTTTTTTCTTTTCAAGCTGAATGCCTTTCATTTAATTTTTTCACTTAGCTTTCCCGCCTAGAAGCCCTGGTGCAAAATTCCCCAAAAGTGGCGTGAGCAGGCGGCCGCCACCTGTTGGTGGTCTTAGGGGAAAGCTTTTGGTTGTGACTTCAGTTGCATACTGTGTTATTTTAAATGTTCTAGGAAGAACATTTAAAAAGGCAAAGAGAAAACAAATGATGCCACTGTAGCTGGTTTAACCCAAGATATCACCCTACGTAGTCAGTGTCCAGTTACTGCTGTTTGCACACCAAGCCTTTGAAACGTGTCGTGGGTTAGGCTCTCGGTGTGTCTCTATTCGGAGTGCCTAACCGTTTCTGGTTCCTTCCACACCAGACAGCACAGGCCTACAGTATGCCTGGCTCCAAACAGTGACAGCCAGTGGTTGCTGAGCACTTGACCCGGGTCGGGAACTCTTCTAAGACTTCTCCGTCTGTTTTTGTCATTCAGTGGCAGTCAGGAGAGAGGCATGAAGAGTGATAGTTCTCGCCCAAATGACCCAGCGAGCGACACGGACAGCTGGGAATCTAGCCCGGGCAGCGAGACTTCAGAGCCTGAACTCTGTTTTGTTTTTCAAGAATTTCAACCAGGTGTGATGGCACACCCCTTCAGTCCTACCCCTCAGGAGACGAGGCAGGCGGGTCTCTGTGAGTTCTAGGCCAGCCTGGGCTACAGAGTGAGTTGTAGGATAGGCAGGGCTACATAGTAAGATCCTGTCTCAAAACCAACCAACCAACCCACCAACCAACCAACCAACCAACCCACCAAAGAATCTCATTATAGGGTTTATTAAATAAGTTTAAGTAGTTATTTTGGTTCTCTGCTAAAAATTCTCAAGAGATAAGTTAATGATGTGGAAAATTCTTTTATTTTCCCCAGCGTTGTTAATTCTCTCCCTTCTCTCTCTCTTTCTCTCCCTCCCTCCTTCCATCCTCCCTTCCCCCTCTCTCTACCTCCCCCACTTTAAGGTTTTATCCAGGAGGGAATAACTCCTGTAAAATGTCCCCCTGCTCATATCAGTGGGTTAGTCAGCACCCTCACCAGACTGTAGCACATTTCATATGAAGAGGGAGGGCTCATGAGGCCTTCTTCCCCGAGGGACTGTTGAGGGTCAATGGCGGCTGAGGGAAGGGGTGTTACTTTCTCCAGGAGTGTAACCACTGATAGGTTAGCCTTACTGCGGTGAATAACCTCCCCACATTCAAGCAGGCAACCCTAAGTAAGCTCAGCAGAACACAAACACATCCAGAAACACACACATACCCACTCACACACATACACATACTCACACACATACACGTACACACACAGAGACACACACATACCCACTCACACACATACACATACTCACACACACATACCCACTCACACACATACACATACTCACACACACAGAGACACACACATACCTACTAACACACATAGAGACACACACATACCCACTCACACACATACACATACTCACACACACAGAGACACACACATACACGTACACACACAGAGACACACACATACCTACTCACACACACAGAGACACACACATACCCACTCACACACATACACATACTCACACACACAGAGACACACACATACCTACTCACACACACAGAGACACACACATATCCACTCACACACATACACATACTCAAACACACAGAGACACACACATACCCACTCACACACACAGAGACACACACAGAGACACACACATACCCACTCACACACACAGAGACACACACAGAGACACACACATACCCACTCACACACACAGAGACACACACATACCAACTCACACACATACACACACACTCACACACACATACACATACTCACGAATGATAGGAAAGTAGGAGGAGGATGTGCTGGGAAGGAGAAAGGTTTCAGTAGAAGAGGGAGCGGGAATGAGATAGGGAAATAGGGGATGAAAAGGATGAAAATTCATTATATACATGTAGGAAACTGACAAAGAATAGAGAAAAAATAATTTTTTGGTTTTTTCCAGGCAGGGTTTCTCATTGTAGCACTAGCTGTCATAGAACTCTGTAGACCAGGCTGGCTGAGAACTCAGAGATCCATCTGCCTCTGCCTCTTGAGTACCGGGATTAAAGGCGTGTGCCACCACCCTGGCTAATGTGTGATATAATTAATTGTTTTAAATGGCAGATGTATTGAGGTCTTTGGCATTCTGTAACATTCACCCACCTGAAGTCTGCACTGAGCCAGTTTTGAGGCCATCTCGTCACTCAGCTGTACCAAGTTTCATCATCTCAGGAAGTTGGTAGTCACCCATTTCCCATTTCCCAGTCCTTCACAAGTACCCACCTACTTCCTGTTTCTGTGTAGCTGTGGACTGTGGAATTTCATGGAAGTGAAGCCAGGCAAGATGTGGTCTGTAGCTGGAATTTTCTTTGGGCTGCCAACCAGCTCCCAAATAAAGACACGGAGACTTATTAATTGTGGCTGCTCGGCCTTAGCTTAGGCTTGTCCCACTCGCTCTTTTAACTTAATTTAACCTCTTTCTATTCATCTACGTTTTGCCTCAGGGCTTTTAACCTTTCTTTTAGTCTGTATGTTTACATTCCTGCTTCCTCTGTGTCTGTCTGTCTGGCCAGCAGTGTCTCCCTGTCATCTCCTTTTCTTTATTCCTCGAACCTAAATTCCTCCTCCTCCTTACTCTCCTTGCTGGGAAGTTCTGCCTATACCTCCTCCCTCGCTATTGGCTGTTCAGCTTTTTATTAGACCAATCAGGTGCCTTGGGCAGGCAAGGTGAAACAGCAACACATCTTTACATAGTTAAACAAAGATAACACCTCTTTGCATAGTTAAATAAATATTCTGCAACATAAATGCAACACATCTTTACATAGTTAAACAAATGCAACACATCTTTGCATAGTTAAACAAATACCCTCAACAGTGGTCCCTTGGGACCTTCTTCCTTCACTTATTGTTTTCAAGGTTTGTCTGTGTTCAGTACGTATCCAGACCCTTTTTGTGCTGACAGCTGGTGGATTTTTAGCAGCGCTCTTGCCCCAAAGGAAAAGTCATGAAACAGGACAGAATCCAGTAACAAGAGTTTTATCAACACAAAGAGAAAGGGATAGCTGTGATCAGGCCTGTGGAAGGACACGTGGGAGAAAGAGGGTGGGGGGACATGGGACCCGTCTTATAAAGGCCAGGATGCACTTGCGCACACAGGCCCACGTGGCTATTCCACGCATGTGCATGGGACTAGGCAGAGATGACTAAGTGTCCCACCGGGCATGCACAACCATGGAGGCGTGGTTGGAATTCCTATCAACAGTGTCCCATCCTGTTGATGTACCACATTTCATTTGCTCACTGAGCCTCTGATAGACATTGCTTTTATTTTCATTAAAAAATATTTGGCCGGGCGGTGGTGGCGCACGCCTTTAATCCCAGCACTCGGGAGGCAGAGCCAGGTGGATCTCTGTGAGTTCGAGGCCAGCCTGGGCTACCAAGTGAGCTCCAGGAAAGGCGCAAAGCTACACAGAGAAACCCTGTCTCGAAAAAACCCAAAAAAAAAAAAAAATTGTTTTATTTTGTATTTATGTCTGTGTTCCATGTGTGCATATGAGCATGTGGTATGTGTGGAGGCCAGAAGAGAGGGTGGGACTCCCTGGAGCTGGAGCTACAGGAGATTGTGAGTTGCCTGACATGGTGCTAGTGACTGAACGTGGGTCTTTTGGAAGAGGGTTCACTTGTAGCTGCTGAGCCATTTCTCTCGATGCCGTTTTCATTTTCTAACCAGGCTTTTGTTTGGGGATTTTGTTTGCCTCTTTGAGACAAGGTCTCAGTGTCCAGCCCAGGCTGTCCTGGAACCCAGTCCTACGACCTCATTCTTCCAAGTGCTGGGATCACAGACATGAGCCATCATGCGTAACATTCTGAACAAGACTTGGGGTGGACGTGTTTTCCTTTCTCTCAGGTACGTAGCCAGGGAGTACAATCGCTGGACATGGTGTCCCACTTTCAGTAATGTGATGACCTGCTAGGCTGTTTTCCAAAGTGGCTATGCCACGTTGCATTCAACCAGTGGTACAGGAACTATTCAATTTCTCCAGATCATTGTCAACACTTAAATTATCGATCTTGTTTACCATTATCTTAGTGGTGGTGAACTGGCCCGGAACCTAAACTTCTACGTCTGTTCTACACAGGAGGCACTAAATGGATACCTTGTGTGTTTGTTGGAGCATCGGTGGGGGATGGTGGTGGTGTGGGGGTGGACAATGGACATGCCCATGTGCAGAGGCCAGAGGATGATATCATGCGTCTCCCTTTGTCTCTCTAACTTATTTTTGATACCGGATCTCTCAATGAACCTGCAGCTCACCATTTTGGCTATGTTGGCTGCCCACTGAGCTCTTGGGACCTGCCTGTCTCCACACCTTGATACCAGGGTCCCAGGCACATGCGGCCATGCCCATCTCCTTTGTGGGTGTTGGGGATTTGAACTCACACTATTGCTTTCACAGGGAGTTTTCTTACTTGCTGTACGGAGTCCTCACTACGTACTGTTGAATGAATGAACTAACAAGCCTATGGCCAGTGGGCATTCTGGGTAATGAAGCAAAGCAGTCACAGCATATTAGCGAGGAGCTTCGGTGAGAAGGGAGCTTCCCCTGGAGCTGCAGCCTCCCGGCTGCCTGAGGCACCTGAGGACCCAGTGCAGAGGCCCAGGTCCGACTCCCAGAGCTTGACTCAGTCTAGGGATCTATATTTTATTTAACTTATGTATTTATTTGGACACGGCCTCACTATACAGCCTTGGCGGGCCTGCAACTTACTATGTAGACTGGGCTGGCCTTGAACTCTGCCTCCCCGGTGCTGGGAATGGAGGCGCATACCAACACACCTGACCTGGGAATCTGCCACACTGTCTGGTACTAGACTTGGTGACCTGAGTCTAGAGTCAGTGTTTGAGCATGGCCAGTGCCTTCTAAAATGGCGAGACTGTTCATGGCAGTGAGACCCGGATAAGGGGCTAAATGTGACATGCCAGCAGAAAAAAAGAGGGATAGGCAAGACTCCCTGAGTACTCACTGCATTCCGTGTAAACTTTCACGTGCAACATTTCACTTGATCTTCAGAACACCATCCTAGAGAAACGTATTTATTTATTTGCTTGTTATTTGTAGACAGAGTCTGGCTGTGTAGCTCGGCTGGCCTTGAACTCACAATCCTCCAGGGTGCTGGGATTACAGGCATGCACCATCACGCCTAGCTGAAGAGAAAGGTACTCTTAATTAGTCCTTCCTCACAGTTGAATAAACAGAGTCTGCAGGGAGAAGGTTGTCTGGGGTCTCGCAGCTCCTGGCTTGGCTGCAAGCCAGGTCAGGTCCTGTTCCTTCCCTTCCTCTGCTTTCTAGCCTTGAAGCTTTCAGGTAAGTCCTGTGGCAGCTGGAAAGGCCAACAAGAAAGGAGGAAGACAGACACTTGGTGGGTGTTCAGAGTAGATGAACTATCAGGGAACAGACTGTTGGGGGAGGAGAGCCAAGTGGGAGGGGGGGGTCACTGTGGCAGAGCCTCTGAACAGCTTCCGAGCCCCATCCAGTTTATCACAGGTGCCTGAACAGCCACTGGGTGCTCCTTGCACACTTGCCCCAAGATGCTCTCCTATGTTCCCAGGGGAGTCAGAATCAGCAACTATTTTTTCAAATAAAAAATAATTGCTTTTGCATATAACACCTCTTTGAGATAACTTTCCAGTGATGAAACTGAGGCTCAGAGACATCAAGGAGCTTGCCTGAAGTCACACAGCAAATAATTCACGAGAATGAGATTCATTTTTTTGTTACTTCCTGTTATGTTTACATCTTCCTGAAAACTCATATGCTGATATTCTCACATCCAGTGTGATTGTGTGAGGGCGTGAAGCCTTTCCATGGTGATTAGGTCATGGGGGCAGAGCTCTCTCGCTGGATGAGAGTCCTTGCCTCACCTCCGCAGGAGAACGTGGATAAGAAGCCAGACCCCCCCCCCAAAAAAAAAGGCCCTCCCCAGACCGTGGGTTTCCCAGCCTCTAGTACAGTGAGAAATAAGTTTCTGGGACTGAAGATGTCGCTCAGTGGGAGGGTACATACTGTATATAACATGTGGGACTCGAGGTTCGTTCCCCAGCACCTCAAAAAATAAATAACTACAAAGCTGTGTCCCTTAGAAAAGAGACCTCTGTTCATGAGCCACTGAGCCCGTAGCTTCGTCATAGTGCCGGAGTGCTCCCAGTCCAGTGCTCTTGGCTCCTGCTTGTGGTCGCTAACAGGATGCGGGCAGTGGGTCCCCGAGAAAGCCCGATGGATGTCCTGGTCCAGAGTGAGCACGCAGAGGAGGGCTGCACGGAGCTCACTCCCCACGCTGTGCCTTCGCAGCAGGGCTGTCCTGGTTCACACGGCCCTCCCCGCTTACTCCCGACCTGAGGAAGCCCTCTTCAGGGCACCTCTGCCGATCATAACAGATCGCTCAGAGACAAAGGCAACAACTTAAAAGGGCTGGTTTATCACCTCAGTGGGCCGAGGGGACCCGGAAACCATCAAAAGCTGAGGCTGGGAAACCCAGCTTCCTGCGTCTGCCCTCAAGTCCCCACCACCATCACCACCATGACCACTGAAAATAAGAGCGAGCCCAACACACGCCGTCCCTGCCCCCAGAGTCACCCCCTCCCGGCTTGTCCCTGGGCTTCCTGTTGATTATGAAGGTTGTTTTCATTTCACAGCCTGTAAGTTCTGTTCACAGCCCACGGGGTACTTCCCCAGCTTGGGAGGAACTAGCATTTAAGGGCGAAGGCGAAGCGGAGGGGAGGGAGAAGCAGCAGGGCACAGAGGATCCCCTTCCTTCTCTCCCCATCCCCTCTGCCAATGCACAGCTGCTCCAGGGAACATGGGCCAGACTGCCAGCCCGAACATGGTTTGGACCAATGCACATCCTTTCTCACCAGCCCTGGGAGGAGAACAGTCCACAGGACCCAGGATCTTTGAGGACATGGACGAAAAATGCCCTTTTTGTTGTTTTTAATAGAGTTAGATTTCTATTTACTCAGAGCCGAGACAAACTAGTTTTGACAAAAGAATAGAGCACCTTAAATGCCATTGAGGTAGTTGGATGAGTAAAGCTCTTGCTGTGGGAGCCTGGAGAACTGAGTTTGTTCCCGGAATCCACTAAAGGAGCTACGGGGTGTGGATTCACGGGTTGACTTTTCTGAAGCTGCTCCTTTGAAGAGAAGATTGTTCTACAGTTCCACCTGGGTTCTTTTGTATTTCACATTCCGGAAAGCACCCTAGTTAGCAATTAATTCCCTGGAGATTGATGGCTTTGGGAATATTTAATAAGATCTGGAAAGTTCCCTTTAAAATGGGCAGAAGCTGGTCATCTGCGTGTGTTTGGAAGGCCTGGGTTGTTTTGTTTGCTTTTCTGTTGATGTTTGTTTTTGTTTTTAGAAAAGGACTCATTATGTAGTCTTGGCTGGCCCAGAACTTGCTATGTGGACCAAGCTGGCCCTGAACTCACAGAGATCCTCCTTCCTCTACCTCACTAGTGCTGGAATTAAGGGTGGCACCACACCTGGCACCTTGTAAGTTTTTAAGAGAACCAGGTGCCCTGGCAGAACTGGACTAGGCCGCGGTTCTTGGTGGGCTGGGGGTTTCAAAACACACAGATGGTCAAAGATGGATGTTTTCTTCTTTCCTGTCGGGTCAGTCTAGGCTCCACAGGGGCTCAGCAGGGCCCTGGGCTTGACTTGTCCCAGTCGGCTGCTGCATCCGCTGGGGCTGCTCAGAGTCTTGTCGACTGTGCGGCTTCCCTCGGAAGCAAAGGAAACATTTCCTCTCCACCGATTCCTTCCTTTGCACAATGTACATCTGTCAAGAGTCGGCCTCCGGGGGGGTCTCTGTGGCCCTCTTTGATCACAAGGACAGGGGGCTTCCTGGAACTGCAGGGCCCTCTGAGGAGTCCCATCCTCTGGGTCCTGGGTGACCTTAAGGAGTGTGTTACTTTCCTGGTTCTTGTGATCAAATCCCTAGCGAGTGGCAGCTTAGGGAAGAAAGGGTTGGATTTGGCTCACGGTTTGAGGGTGCTGTCTGTCGGGGTGGGCCAGGCACGGTGGCAGCACAGAGGCCACTGGCCACATGGCCCCCACAGTCAGGAAGCAGAGAGAGACGCATGCTGGTGTTCACTCACTTTCCCGCACTCTTGACTCAGTCTGGGACCCAACCTCACTGATGGTGCCGCCCACATTCAGGGTGGGTCTTGTACTTCACTTAAAATTTTCTAGAAACATCCTCATAGACACACCCAGAGGTATGTTTCCGTTCTGATCCTAAATCTAATCAAGTTGGCAGCAACTATTAACTACCACAGAGGTTAACTGAGTGTTCTCTTAACCCCTTTAAACCTTGTTAGTTTGGACCTCAAAGCTTTGGCTGTTGAACATTCCAAAGGAAAGTTTCCTAAGTCTTGAAAATGGAGTGGTGGATCTTAGTCTCAACATTCACATTTGGACTGGACAAAAAGAAGTTCTGTGTTCCTGGAGCCCTTCACTGAGACTGAACCACCCTGTCCCACGCTCTCAGCTTCCCTTTGCTGCGTTTGTGGGTTCTTGGCTACACTGAACCAGGGGAGAAGGGGACACATGACTTCTCATGCTCTCATTTTAGACATCACCAACTGATACATGCTTATGGTGTGAAGACCGTAGAAAGTTTAGATGGACCCCACCCACCCAGCCCACGAAAGGATAAATGTATCCATAATGCCCCAGAAAAGACCTGTGGTATCTGGTGATCTTCCTTACACACACACACACACACACACACACACACACACACACAGCCAGCACAGTATTAAATGCTCTGTTCTGAGTTCCATAACTTCTTTGTTACTATTCAACAATTTAAAAATGTTTCCACATCAGCTCTTTGTGCTACCAGCAACTCCTGCTGTTTTCTCAGCCTCTCTGCTGTTATCATAGCATTCAGGTTCTCTCTCTTTTCAAAGTCGCTTTCTTGAGAAATAACTCATATGCTGACATTCAGGGTGCTCCCTGGCCAGTTTTGAACCGCACACAGCACCAGACTAGTTCCTGGATACAGGAGCTTCCTGAGCGTGTGCTTGTTGGAAGAGTCCTGCATGTACCCCAACGGACGAGTCTGCCTTTCTGAAATTCACCTACACATCCTGTCCCTCACAAAACATGGAGTCAGATCCAGCCACCATGCCTGAAGCCATGGAAGGCTGTGGAGAAGAGGTGTCTCCAGAGATGGATGACAGAAGAAAGCGGCTGTGAGTGAGGGCAGGCCGGACCTGGGTGTTCACAGTTTAGACTTGACTTTATCAAGTGGTCACGATCACATAATTACTTGGCTTATACCTGGCACAAGGCAGATGCCCTTCTGTCCACATGAGCTCGGTGAGGTCATGCCAAGAAAGGAGCACGTGTGAAGGCCCAGGTAACAGAGCAAGGAGCTGGAGTGAGGGGACTGGGTGGCAGGATGGAAATAAAGCCAGGAGACACGTAGGAGCAGATCACCAACGGACTGCCTTGCATGGAAAGGAGGTTAGATGTCATATCTCTAGTGAGTCACAGGGTAATGAGGCTACAGTGACGGGACTGAGCTGCATTTTAAAGAGCTCCTTTTCCAGCTATGAGGCTGGCTGGAAAGGCCCAGACTGGGAGCGTAAAGGGGGAAGGCGGTGTGGGTACTGGAGTGGTGTGGGGATTGGGAAAGTGCCAGTGGATTCACTGTTTACATGATTCAGGTGGGCAATAGGAGCTTAGACTAGGCTGGACAATGGCCTTGGAAAAGGAGCCAAAATGGAGATGTCAGAGATATTGTTATGGGGTTTGGTGGCCTTATGACCTTTGAGTTACAGTCCCAGGGCGCCTGCCAAGAGGAAAAGCAGGTTCGCCTCCATCCACTCTTCACTTTCCTGGGTACAGATGAGAGAACCAAGGCTGCAAGAAAGAGACCCGATTGCTGTCTCTGCGAAGGACTTGGCTGCACTGTGCCCGGGATGGGTCTGGAAAGAGAGAAAGGAGGTGCAAGGGGATTCCTTCTCCCTCCACACCCTGTCTTCTGAGGGAGCCAGGCTCAGGCGGGGGTGGGGGTGGCTGAGACTAGACAGCAGCCCTGGGCTCTTGAAAGCTCTGACATCAGGAGGACTGCATGGAGTTCAGGCCCCCAATGAAAAACAAATTAACACAGAGACCATGACTGCTACCCAGGGCTTTCCTCATAGGAGGGGCTGAGCTGAGGGTCAGTGTGGACAGGATGCAAGATTCACCTGAATGAGGAGCTTGGTACTTCTCTCTTGGTGCCTGGGGATGGTGACCTCCAGAGCAGAGTACCAAGCTCCTAGGCTTCCTAGAAAAAGAGAAACCCCATCCTTTTCTCCACCAATCCACTCCCATCAGGCCACGCCTCCTATGGTCCTTCGTGTGCACATTAGCCGTTGTTCTCCAGGCTCTGCTCACTTGACTTAACATTAGCAGAGGCCCAGATGGGGACATGGCAGAGAGCCATCTGGTCTTCTCCCAAGACCCTCAGCCCTGCACCCCTCCCAATGCCTTATCCTGAGGAGCCCCTTCCCCTTTATCTCTGACCCAGAGCCCTTACCGTTTGCTACCTGTCAATTAGGCGGCCTAATACCCTGCGTACGGAAAGCTAGGCATCCAAGCGTGGTTGTCCCCACCCCTCCCCGTGGTGCCGTCTTCCTCTGGGTTGGGGGAGAGGGAAAAAGGAAGAACAGAAGCCCACAGCATCCTTTCTGACTAAATGACCACGGTCATGGTCCCTGCGGCCATCCGGGCTTCTTCTCCAGCCACAGCTGGAGTCCCCAGTTGGAAGTCAGGGGTGAGGAAGAGGTGACAGGCAGCGGAGGCCTGTGCTGAGGGGTGATGCAGAGACCAGGGGCATGGGCTTGGCTGTCACAGGACACAGTTCATCCGGTGACTCAGACCTGGCTTAGTTAACCTTTCTGGGCAAAGTGTTACAGGTGTGTCAATGGCGCCTCGCTGAGTGAGGGCAAGGCTCAGCCTGGTCTCGCCCTGACCTATTGGAGGCTTCCAACCGCCTATGAAGAAAGGATGAAAGGAGAAAAGGAGAGACGAGAAGAGATGGCGGGGGATGGGGGCAGAGGGTAGACTCCAGGAAGGGTCTCGCCTCACAGGGGCCTTTAACTGACATCAGGACTCACATTTGCTTCATTTCCAGTACCAATATCACAAGGAAGACAGGCCCATCCCCACTTCACAGCCCAGAAAACTGAGCACAGAGGACATTTGCCTGAGGCCACTTGGCTGTCTCAGGGCAGAGCTTATGGCTCCAAAGTTCACCTACTTCGAGGCCACAGCCCCTGCCTCACTGCCCTCTGGGCAGAGTATGTCAACCCTAACCATAGCCTAGGGCACCCGTCACCCAGCACCCTTCTGTTGGGCCGGGCTCTGCTTCCTGAACAACACACACCCGATTTGATCTGGAAAAGCTTTTCTTGCTTTAGGGAATCACCTGGGGCTACCCGAACAGCTTCCAGGGTGAGAGGGCACTGCCCCTGTCTTCGGGGAGGGGCTGAGGCAGGACAGAGATGCAGGAGGGAGAAATGGAGATCATGGGCATAAAAACCATGACTTAGAGATGCAGTGTGGCTCACAGGCCTCAGGAGTCAGACACCAGGCTTGGAATCCTCACTCCACTTAATCAGGGGGCAGGCACAGCATTGAGCCTCTAGGGGTCTGCAGGTCCTCACTCATGGACAGGGTAGGTGGCTGTGGCCCAACATCTTTGCAGTCTGAAGAGTGGAATGGTCTGGGTGGGACTGGGCTCGGCGTCTTTGCTGTGACGGGGACCACATCCATCCTGGGATTGCTTCTCATTCCCATCCACTCTAACATTAGGTAACTTCCCCAGGCCCATGCATCACACTTCCAGGGGCTCAGGGTGACGTGGTAACAGGCCATTGAGCAGGGACTGGTTCAGGAGCACACAGCACAGACTGGCACTGACTCAGGGCTGGCCACCAGGCAAGACGCAGACTCACCTTACTTTAAGGCTCATCAGTGTTAAGTGTCCTGGCGCTGCCAAGGAAGGGACCAACCCAGCTCTGAGGAGGGTGGGAGGAAAGTCAGCTCTAAATTGCCGGCTTTAAAGCCAGGCTGAAGGTCGGTTGCAGCCAGTCAGCAGTAGGTGTACAGACACGGTCACTCCCAGTCTGCCTCTACTCCATACAGGGTGGCTCTGGCACATCCCATAAAGTCCCTGCTGGGACAGGGCAACCAGGGCAACCAGGACCCAACACCTCTGCAGCAGTGAAGCCTGGCACTTCTGCCTGCTGGTTACTTCCCTTTACTCTTCTACCCAGAGAGGAGGTTGAACCACACCCAGACACAGTTCTGGCTAGTAACCAGATCATCTTTGGCAACCAGTGGATGTCAGAGTCTTAGGCCTACCCTGGGTATCTCAGCACACTGCTCATTCCACTTCAGGTAGTGTTCTCCCTACCAGGCACTTTGCTAAATCAACCTTCTTCATTATGCCCGCCTGTCTCAGGAGCTGAATTATCAGGTCAGTGGACAAGCTTCTTATTTGGGTTCTAGGTCCACCAATTAATTAGTCTCCGGGTCCTTCAGCTTTTAACTTAGGGGGAATTCTCTGTGCCTTCGACGTCCGCCAGTGGAGAATTCTGGTGATGTTCGTTTCCAGAAGGACTGGACTGCCACTTCTGACAGGAAGTGGACGTGGGAAGGACATGGCTCCCGGACACGAAGCTGTCACCCTTAATAGTTAGCTCCATCTCCAGCTGAGAAAAGACAGTCAGCTATCTTCAGAAGACACACTGCCATGACTACGAACATGTGCAGAATGGGGAGAAATCTATATTTGGAGCACATAAGGGTTGGGCGGGTGGTTCTCTGGCCTTATCAGGTGCCCACAGTACAGCATGGCACCAGGACAGATGGGATTTCCCATCTCCACCCTGCTGGACTTGGCTCTGTCCCTGGAAGAGGGCCTTGCCCTCATATACCTCTGGGCTTAGCGTCAGCCTGCTCTGTTGACCCCATGGGCTTTCACGCCACTAGCAGCCATAATAAGACTAGGAGCTGGCTGGTTTTCAAAGCCAGAGGTCAAAGGAAGCCAATATGGGCCAAAGAAGACACCAAGGTGCAGTTGGAGGACACTCCACACCAGATCTGAGTGTTAGAAGCACATCAAACAGCACCTTCATATGCTAATCTCATTTATTTCTGGTGGCGAAATGGCCTTGGCTCACAAAAGTCAGAGCAGCAAGCTCCTGGCTCTCTGTTTTCTACTGGGGGACCAGGAGGGGACCTTGGCTTGCCGTGCTAATGTGCTCCTCTGTCACTAGCTGTGACCTTGAGCAAGCTTCTCAAGAGTTCCACTTTCCTCCTTCTATGGAATCAAGCCCCACAATGTATATCAAGTAGACAGCAGAAACACCCACTAGCTGATCCTGCTACACACTGGCTTCCCTTTACTCTGTTGTCATCTTATTTGACTAATTGGTTTTAAAATAGGACCCTGGCTGAATGAGAATGGTCCCTATAGGCTCATATATTTAAATGCTTAGTCACCAGGGAGTGGCCCTATTTCAAAGGATTAAAAGGATTAGGAGGTGTGGCCTTGTTGGAAGAAGTGTCACTGGGTGTGGGCTTTGAAATTCCAAAAGCCCACCCAGGCCTAGTCTCTCTCAGCCTACAGATCAGGATGCAGTTCTCAGCTGCTGCTCTAGCGCCTGCCTGCGTGCCAGTTCTCTGCCATGATGACGATGGACCAAAGCTCTGAAACTGTAAGCAAGCCCCCTGTAAAACATTCTTTCCTAAGAGATGCCTTGGTCCTGGTGCCCCTGGTTCACAGCAACAGAACAGTGACACTCTTCTCTCCAAAGGTAAAAACTAATGCGCCTGGGGGGACTAGGTGGCTTGCTCATTTTTCTTTTCCTTTTTCTGCTTTCCCTCATTTAAGGTGGGACCCTTGCTATTTTGACCAGACTGGTGCCCACCTGAGCCTCTTGGGTATCAGGAACTATAAGTGTGCACTGCCACAGCCAGCTCAAGGTCTTGTTTATGGTAGCTCAGGCTAGCCTCCTGAATGCTGGGATTACAGGCATGCACAATCACTCAGCTAATGCCTTGTTTTTGATGGATAAAACATTGAATGAAAGCACATGACGTCTGCCCACATACTGCAATTTCCATTCTACACGGGTCATTCTGACACAACCTTGTCAGAGGGACACTGGAGAAGACTAGGACAAGTCCTTGTGGGGAACATCTAATGTCTGCCATCAGCTAATACCAATGATCCTCAAGCCTGGCCAGGTTCTCAGACTGTTCTGGCTGACGTCCTAACTGCAACTTCAAGACTCCAAGCAAGGGTCCTGTTTCAGCCTCAGAGAAACTGAGATAAAATAGCAAATGTGTGTTGGTGGGGCAGGGAGCACACGCAAGTGAGTGTAGATACCGAGAACAGAAGAGGAAATCCATTTTTCTGGAGCTGGAGTTATAGGCAATTGTGAGCTGCTTGATGTAGGTGCTGGGAACCAAATTCAGGTCTTTTTGAAGAGCAGCAAGTACTCTTAACCAGGGAGCCATCTCTCCAGCCCCTTTAAATGTGCATTAAGTACCTATATGTTGGGGTGTTTTATCATCTGGCAACAGGTACCCACTGCCTTCAAAAAAGTTTTGAAATTCCATGTGTAACAACATGGAAAACTAGGGGGAGATTTGAAAAATGACTAATGTCATAAATGATGGGTCAGCCAGATGTGCTGGGGTATTCCTTTAACTCCAAGAGGTAGAGGCAGGAGGAACATAAATACATAAATTGATGGGTGGGTGTGGGTTGACTGAACCAGAAAACCTAGCTGAAGATGAAACACAGTCCTAAGGTCACTGGAAGCCAGGGACAGGAAGGATACTTGATAGGTCACCCTCTTAATGAGGACAGCCACTTGGCACGTGGCCTTTGGATAAACACACTTGGTAGGATGGGTGACACCTTGAGACTTTCTGCCTACTTAGGTCACACTAAGCACCTCTGAAGTGGCAACAAGCAGTGCTAACAGCTCACTGTCGCAGGGAAGCATTTTCTGAGTTTTCAGGGACTCTTGGTATTATAAAATAGAAAAAAGGCACTGTGTCTTACAGACTGACTTTTAACATAGGTAATGGATAGAGGGTGTGAAGCCTCTCTCTCATCCCCACATCTTACTTCCCTTCTACCCAGCACACTGTGTGATTCCCATCCTCTGCTTCTGGAATGTTCATGTACATGCAAACACATGATAGAAACTGTCTCCCTTCACTACAAGATGGCAGCTGCTCTGAGCCATGAAGTCGACTATTTGGCATTGACGTGACTCACAGCAATGTCTTTCAACTACAACAATTTTTGATTTTCAGAGTCTCCCCCTCAACTTTTTTTTTTCTTGAGACAGTTTTTTTTCTTTTTTTTTTTTGCCATGTAACCCCATCTGATACTTTGTCGATCATGCTGGCCTCTAACTTCTAGCCATCCTCTGGTATCAAGCTCCTGAATGCTGAGGTTACAGGTGTGAACCATCATGCTGGTTGATTCTTTTTCTACTTTGATTTTTTTTTTCCATTCAAGTTCAGAAACATAAAAAGTCAAGAATTAAGGCACACATTCTACCATCAAGAAAGTGCCATTTTTGGGGGGGATGGGAGGTTTGAAACAGGATCTCCCAATAGCACTGGCTGTCCTGGAGCTCTGTAGACCAGGCTGGCTTCAAACTCACAGAGATCCACCAGTTTCTAGTGCTGGGATTAAAGGCGTGACAGCACCACTGTTAAAAACACGATGTTTGCGTGTTTTTTCTTGTTTTTCTCTTATACATACAAATGTGTGTAATATATTACATTTCAAGAATAATCTGGCACCAAACTGTAGGAAAGACCTCGCCCCTATTCCACAGACTGTGACACAAACACAGGCATTTCTTAAGAAGCATACAAAGGGGTGAGCCTGGTGGCGCACACCTTTAATTCCTATACTTTGGAGGCAGAGGCAGGTAGATCTCTGTGAATTTGAGGCCAGGATGGTCTACACAGTAAGTCCCAAGACAGCCAGGCTCTATAGAGAGACTGTGTCAAAAACAGAAAAACAAACAACCCCATCCCAAGCCCCTACAAAACCCAATAAAACAAAACAAACACCACCACCACCACCACAAAAACAAAGATAGCAGTATATTTTGCTGCCTGGTGACACAGGCCTGTCATCCCAACACTTGGAAGGTGGAGGAACACCTGGAGTTCAAGGTTGTTGTCAACAGTGAATCTTGGGCTAATCTGGGCTGTATAACACTCAAAACCAACAAAAACAGAAAAGGAGGAAGAGGCAAGAGAGAGGCAGCGGCAGCAGGGCCGGCAGCGAGCCGATGAAGAGGTGGCCGCAGCGACACTCTTACTTTCTGAACGTCCTGCCCAGCCCAGGACTGCCATGGACCTGTCTTTCTCCAGCTTCTCCACTGTTCTCAGTCTGGACTAGCTGGTCAACCAGAGCTTCCCCAAGATGTATAACAGCCGCAGCATTGGAGCCTGTTTAGTGGGATGTGTCTGGAATATCTTTTATGTACATGTTAACATATAACTAAGGTGGATCTGTTAGCAACCATGACTGACAAAAAGGCAGTCTGTTTTTGGCCAAGCACCGTCAAGTCCCTGCTTTTCTGGAGCTGTCTTACAGTCAGATACAAAATCAGTGGTGTTGTTTATTTTATTTTTTTGTTTTTCGAGACAGAGTTTCTCTGTGTAGCTTTGCGCCTTTCCTGGAGCTCACTTGGTAGCCCAGGCTGGCCTCAAACTCACAGAGATCCGCCTGGCTCTGCCTCCCGAGTGCTGGGATTAAAGGCGTGCACCACCACAGCCTGGCCAGTGGTGTTGTTTAAAGATAGGCTGGTATGGTCCTCAAGTACTGCTCAAATTTAACAAAGTCTTACATTGAATTTCTAATTATTTGGGCGACTACTTTATTATTACAACCCTACTGTAAAGAATTTGCAAATAAAAACATCACAGTGAAATTAATCAGAACTCAAGTTTATACATATCAACAAACTTCTACCTTGTTAGAGTGTATTTATGCCTTTGTTTTTGAGCCAAAGTTTCGCTATGTACCCTAGACTGGACTTGAACTTGGGACTACCTTGATTCAGAGTGCAAGCCAATGATAGATTTGTAGCATGCACTGAGCAGGAGAAGCTATTTTGGTAATGGAAACATCTTCCTCCAGTGGGGCCAGGTAGAGAAGGTACCTGGAAAACTGGGGAAGGTGTAAGCCCGTGGGCACCCAGGTGAGGCTCAGTCACTGTGTGGACAGCTGCACGTACAGATCTGCTCTTACAGGGTAGCCTCTAACAGCAGGGCCTGAGGAGTAAAAGGAGGTCATTACTTGGGCAAGTGTGGCAACGCAAGTCCAAGAGGCCTCTGACTCAGTGGTGAAAAGCGGTGAGACAGGCAGTTTATAAAGGACAGGCCAACAATCAAGGCTCTCACAGGCACATCTCGGAAGCACTGACCACACTCTGGTCATCTACCGCCCAGTTAGTGTTCTTGAGGTGCGTATTCAGTGCTCTGTGGGAAATGACCTCCACAGACGACATTAGCTTGTAAAGAACACAGGAGCATCTTCACAGCTGGTCTGGGTAGCACTTGGCCTTTGCTCAATCGTCTTTCCTCTTGCTCTAGGCAGGTTCTGGTGCAACACTCATGGCCCCTCCCGCAGCCTGGCACCTCATTGTCACATCGGCACTTCCTTTGTGAAAGCCGATCAGGCCCTCCTGGCCTCTGCAGTGCCCTTCCTTCCTTCCTTCCTTCCTTCTGAGGGAGGGCCGCCTCATCTCCCTCGGATGGAGAAACAGGCATCCAGCTTCTCTCCGCAGTATTCACATGAAGCCGTTACTACTCAGCCAGGCCGGACTTTGCCTTGGCACTGAACACTGCCTGGTCGGCTTCTCAGTGGTAACAAGATCCCCATGGGCCATTTTCTTTACATGCAAATTCCTGTCTGGAGTTGCTAGGTATACCCTGACCCCTAGGCCTGAGGTCCTGCCTTGATTCTGTCATTACTCCACAGAAAGGGGAGGAAGCAGCCCCGTGCTCTTGATGGGGACAGGGACATAAGCGTCCCCAACACAGATGTCTGTCTTCCAGGTCCCATGCTGTACTTGCTGGCCTGAACTTGCTACCGGCCTCTTCACCTCCATCTGGTCTCCTAACACCTGACCTGATCAGTGAGTGGGAAGAATTCCAGAACTGCCCCACCAGTCTACCCTGCTCTTCAGTTAATTGAGCCATGCTTGCCTGGCTTTGGCAAGTACATGCGCATATACTCTCTTGCTCAATATTAACCTAAAGGTCAGATGGAGCCAAAAATCTTTTATATACACAGTCTTAAGACACAAAGCTATCTAAGACATATTTTGAAACAAAGTCTCTATCATACTTTATATGTGCATATGCATACATACACACACACCTTTTTTTTTCCAGACTGGGTAGCCCTGGCTGTCCTGTAACTCGCTTTGCAGACCAGACCTGCCTTGAACTGAGAGATCCTTCTGCCTCTGCCTCCTGAAGGCTGGGATTAAAGGCGTGCACCATCACTAACCTGGCAAATTATTTTTTTTAATTAAAAAAAATTGAGATACAGTGTAACCCTGGCTGGCTTGGAACTCCATACAATATGTTTTTTTAAATTAAGTAACTTGAGAAGTCTACAAACTGAAGAAACTGGAGGGCAAAGGGAGGCTGACTCCTCCTTAGCCTCTCTGTGGACTAGTACATTACATTTGGGCTACATTCTTTGGTTCCTTTTCCTCAAATGACCTTTCTTTCAGCTCAAATTGAGCCAACATTTCCAAAATAGAAACCAGGTAGGAAGTAATGTTTAACCTTGTTAGTCCAGTAAACAACTTTGGGAGCGTTTGCCTGCTCCTGCACCAAGGTGGCTGTATCCACACGTTCTCTCATAAGAACGGGCCATCTCCTCTGAAGTCAGAGTCCATCACGGCGATCACCATTGCAAACCGCCCCCAGCAGTACCGGACAGGAAAGACAGGAAAGGATGGGTGCCAGCACAGCTACTTCCTCCACACGGGACTGTTCTGTAGAAGGGTTTGTCTGGACTCCGCCTATGAGGAAAACGTCCTCCTCCATGGCCAGCAGCCCCTGAAGAAGCTCTAGCACTGCCCTGGCTCTAGGGCTGGGCTGCTAACCTTTTTGATTTTAATTGAAAGTATTTTTTTCATACCATATATTTAGATTATGTTTTTCCTTTCTTCCCATTTCTTCAGGATCTTCCCCACTTACTTAACAACCTAACTTTGTCCCTTATCCTCTCTCCTAAAAAACAACAAGCCGGGTGGGGGTGGTGCACGCCTTTAATCCCAGCACTCGGGAGGCAGAGGCAGGAGGATCTTTGTGAGTTCGAGGCCAGCCTGGTCTACAGAGGGAGATCCAGGACAGGCACCAAAACTACACAGAGAAACCCTGTCTCAAAAAAATAAAAAAAGTAAAAAATAAATAATAAAAAACCCCAAAACCAAAACCAACAAAACAAATACAAGCAAAAAGAAACAACACACACAAACCCCTTCCCCAAGAATGCCAGAAATCAAAGTAACAAAAGAGACCGGTAAGACGGGGAAAAAAAGTCCAAACACAGTAGGACTGATGCCCACACGGCACATATGAACTCATAGAGACTGGGGCAGCATGCACAAGGCCTGTACCGGTTAAAACCAGATGAGCCCAGCATCGATGAGGGAAGTGGACATGGGCTCCCATCCCTAACCAAGAAGCTATCTGCAACTGATACCCACTGGGAAAGGGAAAACCAGTTTCCTCCAATGCAGCCTCATATCGCCTATGAACCATGCCCAGGGCAGGCCCCATGCCCAGGAGTAGCTGACCAACACAAAATGAACTCAGTGGCATTTTTGTATCATTTTGCTGTGCTACCTTTTAAAAATATATGTATCTCAGAAAACTATAATTTAAATCAAGACTATCCCAGGGAAATTCAGACAGGCTACCTCTTAACTACCACTTAATATAACATCCTCTTCCTCATCTTCATCCCATTAGTCAAAATGTCTTGAATACTGCTTTGAAAAGAATTTCCCCTCTTGAAAACCTATCTATAACTGGGCATGGTGGCTCACTACTACCATCCTGGCTCTTGGCAACCTGAGGCAAGAGGATTGTCTCTAGTAAGAGACCAACTCTCTCAACTAGACAAAGGGTTCCAGTCCAAAAGGTTTACGGTAAGGCCTTATCTCAGAAAACCCTAAACTAACAACAGCAGCAACAACAACCAAAGAAGAAACCCCAACACCTCTCACAGTTAAGTCATTAACCTGAAGCGCATTATTTGGTCCATGAGATTAGGTAAGTTACCACTCTGAAGTAAGTGGCTTTTCTACAGGACGCACTGGCTTACTGCTCTGCCTGCAGTGTTGGGGATTGAACCTAGGGCCTTGCACATTTTAGCTACTTCCCAGCGCCCACCCCCATAGGAGGCGTCTCTATATAGCTCAGACTGGCTTTAATCTTCAGGTCCTTTTGCTTCTGAACGCTGGAATGACAGGTGTGAACATCAAGCTGGACTTACTGGCCTTTTGAGAAGAGTCTAATAATGAAGAGAAAGTGTCCACACATTCTGTCATTTGATGATACCTATCCTATGACATACTCATCCTTAGTTGCCATTTCAAAATCACATTTTAAAAAATCTTAGAAGCGTGGGGAAGTGGTGGCACATGCCGTTAGTCCCAGCACTTGGGAGGCAGAGGCAGGAGGATCTCTGAGTTCAAGGCCAGCCTGATCTACAGAGTAAGTTCCAGGGTAGTCAAGGTTATACAGAGAAACCCTGTCTCAAAAAGGCCAAAACCAAACCAAACCAAAAACAAACAATGAACAAAACCACAAAACACCAAAACTTAGACTGATTTCTTAGAAACCCAACTCTCTTCAGTGCACATCCCAATTCAATGAGCAAAATTAACGCTATTTCTTTTAAGGCAAGAAGTTCAGCGGGAAACTAGTATTTTGCCTAGTGACAGAACTTCCATGAGACTGAAAATAAGGGATTTCCCTACCCTCAGAACCAAGGTCAAGGCTGGCTCCGGAGGACAAAACCTGCAGTGTGTAGAGATAAAACCTAGAAGCAAAAGTTTTGGTGGCAAGCCTTTCCCAACAGAAATTTTTCGGGTTTTAAAAACAACTGTGGACTGGATAGATCTCTATCTTTTCCCCTGCTAGGCATAAGGAATAACAAAACGTGCATTTGTCATCCGAATCACAAGTGACATTTAAAAATTTAAGTTCCATGTGGAAAGAAAACCTCACCATGATTAACTTGAGAGAATATTTAAACAACTCTCAAGGATAACCTAATAGCTTACAAACATTTTAAAGTTTCTTCTTTTAACTAAAAATTTTTTATGTTTATGAATGTGTTGCTTGCATGCATGTCTGTGTACATGTCCTGGTGCCCTCGAAAGTCAGAAGAAGGCACTGGATCTCTGGAATCATAGCTTGAAGTCATGGGACCCAGGCCCCTGGCTCTCCAAACAGCAGTCACCTCTCCAGCCCCCAATAACTTTAAATGTTAAGAAAAGAGTGATTGATAAATAACATTCAAGCTTGGTCTTGTAATACATGTCCTTTACTCATCCCTATTTTTAAATACTAAATACTAGTTTGTAGGAACATAGAATTTACCTAATCCTGAGTTATGTTCCTGTAGGGGTCCAAGAAAGCCCATGTTATGGTACGAAAGCAAGAGACACAAATGTGGAAGACCCCTTCTTGAATTCTGACTTAGTCCCCTTTCTTACAATCTCTCTGAAGAATTGATAACCTCGCTCTAAGGACCACAGGACGCAATCTGATAGTTATAAACTTCCCTCAACTTTAGATTGTACCTCGTGATGCATACTCATCAAGTTTCAAGCCAAAATTAAAAAAAAATTAAATGAAGTTCCCTTGACTAAATATAGACTCAGTATTGCTTCCTTATAGTCAGCTTCTAGCAATGAATCCCCTTTGGAAACCAAGTTTACCACTTTTTTCTACTAAAAGCTCCTCAAAAGTTAATCATTCTCAACTCCAGCATGTTTTTCTACCCAAGAAGGACCATCTCAATATTCACTTTAATAAGTAGCTCACTTCATCTTGAAGTTTATATCTGGACCAAGCTATCTCTGCAGGTTTTTAAAACTGCTTTTGACTGTCTCCCGACTCCCCCAGTCAGAAGGACACACGGATTCAAGAGACAATTCTTCATGCAGACACCATCGCCACTGCTCATCTCTACTTCCCACCCAGTTCTTCATTCTGAGGTGACTTGGGGAGGAGAAATTCTTTCAAATCAAAAGTCAGTGTTTTATCTAAATATACCTAAAAACTAGTTCACTGTGGGTGGACTTGGTCTCTGTAAGAACAGAACAGAGCAACACAGAACAAACACACTAGAGCTGCACCGAAGTCAGCACAAAGGTGCCACTAGTAATCCTGCTGGTCTGAATCTATGGTCAATACACCAGGTCTGTCTGCCACAAACCTTCGTTTTAATACCCACAAAATGAGGGTAATACCTTCTACTTTATTGGGCTGGTGCGGAGAGGGTCAAGTGTGCTAATATGTGAAAAGCATTTAGCATAATCTTTGGTATTCAGAGACATAAAACATCAGGTATTATCAACTACTTCCTTAGTAAAAAGAAGGAAGTCACTGTATTGTCACAAGTATGAGACCTGTAGGCAGTCACTCCTGTTATGGTTGACGTGTTCTCTATCTCCACAGGCATTACAACCACTGCGGGTAACACTGGTCTTGGTGAACTAGGACCTGCTAAAACAGAGCTGAGGGCCAGTCTCGCGAGAATAAGCAACAAAAGAAATGGCATCCAAGTTCCTCACAACAAACATGGTATTTACAGTCTAAGAAAAAAGTAGAGTGCCAGAACTGGAAACTGGATTGTTAGGTAGTCACACCCCCTAGTGGCCACAAAGAAAATGGCTCTTTAAAATGATAGTTTGGCCAAGATCATTTGCATATGTACGTGAGTTTAAAAATAGCTCATTTGCTTTTATGGGTTTTCTGCCCATTAAAAAAGATAATGTTACGAGACATGATGAAATATTAACTTAAAGACACAAGCAATCATTTTCTAATCTACGCTCACTCAGGTGAGAACCAGGGGTAAGGAGACTTTTGATCTGAAACACTTTTCCACCACTGAGTTATTTACAAGCCAAGGTAACCAAGACTATCAATCTTTGATTAACCATAACCTTCAATTAACACATTTTTTCCCTCTTGTACTCCATTTCTAGGACAAAGTAAGGAAAACCGAAAATAAATTATCCACGTGAGGGATTTGGTTGAAAACCTGTAAGACTGTGTTTTCCTCTTTGTAGACAGGGTCTCTTACATCTAAGGCCTGAACTCCTGACCCCCACGCCTTCATCTCTCAAGTGCTGGGATTACAGGTGTTTCTAGGGTGGGCTATTCTAAGTAGAAAAAAACAGGATAGAAATGATATTCGTGCTATGATTATCAACCTATAGGAAATACAGACATAATTGAGCAAGAACTAGAAGGGAATGAAAAATTACAACCTTATTATTATTTATTTTTTTTGGCTAAAACAGTGAATTTCCTTTTTCCTGCTCTTCTCCTTCCACTGTTGTTTCAATGGTTGTAATGTTGTGAGCCAGTGCACAGCATACATCTTCTACCCTAGCAGCATTCTCAGGCCGCCACACCCGGCCAGGACAAAAAGGTTTTCTACACACACACACACACACACACACACTCTCCCTCTCCCTCTGTATATATACACACACATGCATATAAATACACACATATATACATACATATGTAAATATGTGTGATACTTGATACATATATGCATGTGACATTTTTTTGTTTTTGTTTTTGTTTTTTCTAAGAGAAAGTCTTGCTATTGAAGCCTTGGCTGTCCTAGAACTCACAGAGATCCACCTGCCTCTGCCCCCTGACTACTGGGATTAATGGCATGTGCTACTAAGCCCAGCTATATATACGAATGTTGAACTAAATTGAAAACGGATTTATCAGAGACCTCCTTACTCAGAAGACAATCTAATAGGTTCCACTGTTTTACATAAAACTTGGCAGACCACAATGTATAAACTAAGAAATCATTCCTGAATGGAAACTTCATTATACCAAATGCATATATTTAAAATACTGTTTATTTGTGATTTAACATTAATTAGCATAACATCTAAGAGCAATATCAGATAACTTTTACACATTTCTCCACAGGACACTGAGTTCACTGGCTCATTCATTATGCCAAAGCAAGTAAATAGAAGCATTAGCAAAAGGTGCAATAGTTTACTGTTGTGTTTAAAAAATATTTATGCACATTGCATTCATTTAGATATATATATTCTTTAAAAGTTATGGAAAAGGATAGTTCACAGGTTACTGTGTCTACATATGTTGTAATACAACAAAAATGGTGTAGAACATAAAACAGTCCTCAGATACATAGTTCAGCAACTCAGAGTTTCCACTACGAGATGAACAGACTCCAGTAGTTAGTGAGATCTAAAATGACATTTGCAGGCTCTGTTTCAAGTTTGCATCAGCACACAGTCAGACAGAACTGGCCCAGAGAACACTGTGGTCAATGTAACTTCCGCATGCCAACTCGCCCCCCAGGACGCCTTTATTATGTGTACTCACTGAGTAGTTTGGAACATCCATTTACATTGATCTGTGACATCACTTGGGAAAATGGAGAAAACTATATTAAACCTAGGTTTAAATTTGTATTTACAGTAGAAAGTTAAAAGAATTTTTAAGTTTGCAAAAATCAAGAAGTGGTAGTTTTCTTGCTGGTGGGATTAGACCTGCTGATTGGTTCTAGTGCTGTCCTCTAAAAGTACGTACGTTTTAATCTCTTTATAACTCAAATACCAACCAAAACTGATTTTGGTAGAGAAAGAGAATTTTAGAAATTTGGGACTGATTTTCAATAAACCAAACTATGTATTTCACTGTGGATATACGTCATCATCAAAGTAGACTCTTCCTTCCCATCCTTTCCCTTACTTCCCCTTTCCCTTTCAACCTTTTCATTTGGTTCCTTAGGAGATACTCTTCAGCCGTCAGCAATACTAAGAGAAAAATACATTATACGGTTCAAATAGGAATCTAGACCTTTCTATGACCTTTGGATGCCATGTCCCTGGACTCTTGAACTACACTGGGTATCAAGCAGCCTGAGGGATGCTCTACTGCCAACTGATTGGTAGATGCACATGACACCTTATACTGAAGGGATACAAATGTTTCAACATACAAAAATTGTTTTTGCCAGAGTTAAACTAAATAACTCATGTTATGTATACAAAATCCCCTCTATGAAAAATAAGGGGCTTTCTAAACTAATAAAAAAGGAAGTTCTTCAAAAATTATAGTTTATTAAAATGACTTTTTTGGCAAATAGTTACTTCAGGTGAGGGAATTTCATACAATGAGTAAAATTCCAAACAAATCTTTTCTTAAAACATCTAAAAAAATTATGTGCCAGTGTATACTAATGCTACAGATTCTTATTGTAGAAGCTTTGAAAGCATTCCATTAATGCCCATTGTAACAATGGGGACCCAAAAGACACAGTCAATAACCATGACAAAATCACAGTCTGATTAGCAAGTGAGGCAGCTGTTGAGAAGGCAAAATTCTCACTTGTTCACTGGCAATTTCTTTCCAGCAGAAATGGTGGAGAAGGCCTGAAGTAACAGACAGGTGTCTGTTAGTGATTAACAACAATAATACTTCGTGAGGGTAGTGCTAAGTAAAACTAGCAACTGTTTAAAAGTTCAAAGCCATTTTTGGACATATAAAAAGAGATGAATTTAAAAGTTTTCCATAATGTTTTTCTTTTAGTAAAACTTCTTTCCAGTTTTTAAAGTCCAGTTTGCTATATACCCCCAATCCAATCTACCACTGTATATTAACAATGAACTAAAATGTGGTATTTAATTGTGCAATGTCACATTGTAATATACAAATTACAAAAAGACTACTTATGCCTCAACTTTTTCCTTTTTTTTGCTCTTTTTGAGAAAAGAAGGCGTGCGGAACTTCTTCTTTTTCTTGGATGGTGACTTTGAGGGTGAGCCATCAGGTGACAGGACCTCTTCAGTCCTTTCTGGAGACTTAATGGTGATCTCGATGTTCTCTATGGTCATGCTCGTAGTTAACCTACTGACGCGCTGAGCAAGCTCATCTTCAACATCATGCATCTCATCCTTGCCATTCACAATCATGACAGGCACATCCATGGAGGTGAAGCTCTTGGAAAATAGCTCGTGGTTTTCTACAAAAGGGGAAGGTTTAGGGGGATTATGATTTACACAGTCAACATTTCTGTTTAGTTCTCAAAACAGAAGTTTTAGTAATGTACTGAGGCATTGCCTTAATTTTAATGAGGACAGATTATTATTTTAATAACCTATGTATCTATCTATTAGCATGAAGCTAAGCTTCTTAAGTGATACAGAGGGAGGAGAACACAGGCATTAAAGGAGTCAAAGATGACTGTAGTTTGATGTCATGTCATTTCACTGTAAATGAAATCATTATAAATGAAGATGACAACACATTTTTCTCTAGTTTGAGGGTCATTTGACATTTAAAACTGTAAAGAACTTCATGCTATTGGTTAGAAGATGTATGACATGACAAGTCAATTTTAATTCCACAAATCCTTTTTTTTGTCTTTTTTTTCGAGACAGGGTTTCTCTGTGTAGCTTTGCGCCTTTCCTGGAGCTCACTCTGTAGCCCAGGCTGGCCTCGAACTCACAGTGATCCACCTGGCTCTGCCTCCCGAGTGCTGGGATTAAAGGTGTGCACCACCACTGCCCGGCTAATTCCACAAATTCTTAAAAATTGTGGGTTAGCCCAAGGCAGGCAAAAGTGAATCAATATAAATGATGAATAAAAGTAGCATCCCATTCATAAATGTGTAACATTCTGGGAGAATTCAGTAAAACCCTGGCAAAGTTACTGTAAACAAGCGTTCAATTTCTTACATGGGCACAATCGACAAGATTCTTACGATGTGAAGGCTATGGGAAATTACATTGAATACCTTCTAATTTTTCAGGGACATTTTGCGGTGATTGAGTTTGAGACTGAATTTGTGAAACAGATGCAGCGTCATCTGAGAGTGAGTCCTGCTCAGCGTCTGTTGAATAAGATGTTCAGTTAAAAGCCATGCAAACAAACAAGGAAGCTTACGGTTTCAGAGGTTAGTGTGCACATCCAATGCCTGCTCACAGAGGCGCTAAGTTCTTCAGCTATGAGCTGAGCATGCTAAGAGCTATCCCACATGTCAGTGACTATGATTCTGAGGAGATTAATGTGTTAAAACTTTTGGCCATGAACTGTAATTTTTCATCCTGGGTTAAAAGAAGCATGGATATTGGCAGCCCAGACAAAGAAAACATATGCATTTAGCTTTTGCTAGTATGGGAAACCGAAATCTACATAGGCAGATGAGAAGAGTTACAGTGTTGCCACATTAATGAGTTTCTAACCATTTCCAGTTAGTGATTCCTGTTAGAGAGTATTAGTGAGCTAATGCAGGAATGTAAAGGAAATTACTTACAAAGTTATATACAAAAAGTGATGTCTATAGTATATTTATTACCTGGCATCTTTAGGCTTTCAAAAATAAGAGATTAAACAGGGACATTTTATAAAATATAATAAAATGTTTCTTTCTTATGTTAGAACAAACAGTTAAATATGCCATTGAGAAAAATTTGCTGTAAGTATGTTAATGAGTAGGGTAAGCTGCTTTTGTGATCAAGTGAATACACTGATAAAATGGTTTCTTGGATGGTGAGAGACTAGCCATTAGCTATCAGGTAATCCACAGTATTTAACATAGAGACCCCACCCCTTGCCCCAGCCCTGGCTGTCTGGAACTTGGCCACACAGACAATTCTTTTATCATTGGCTTCTGCTTTGCTTTGGCAGAAATGCTAAATGGGCACTGTAGATGAGCCAATGCAGGGTCTCTTACTGAATCAGACTTGTAATTTTCTACCCTGATTCCTGCGTGCCCAGATGACTTCATACATAATTCATTGTCTATTTTTCAGGTGGCTTAAAGACCCAGTCCTGAGAAACCCTGCTAAGATCAATCTCTTACTCTAGAGCAAAGCAGAGCTAGGACTCAACTGCTAGGGCTTTTTCATTAGTAATTTATTTACTTTTTTGAGACAAAATTTCCCTATTTAGCCTAGGCTAGTCTTTCATTAACAATCCTCTTGCCTCAGCCTCTGGTGCTGGGATTACAGGCATATGCCTCTATACTTGGCTCTTCACTACCAGTTCTTAACTACCCACTTATAAACTGCCAAAGACTTCCAAAGTCAGGGAAACTCAATGCAGTAGAGCACCCATGGGCCCTAAGAAAGTAACTTCAAATTCCTAGCAGTATATGCTAAATGTTGATGTGGAAATGCTTCTCCTGGTACCCTGACACCAGGAACAGAGATCTCACAAAGCATCACAGTCATGTCCTTGAGAATCTGTGACAAACAATCCACATACCATGCAATGGTCTAAGCAAGAGCTGTCTTTACTTTGTCTAGAAAGCCTCTGTTCCTCTGGGCCTTGGTGTTCTAAACTGAAGGTAACACGGCCCACGTTCAGACTGCTTTCTGAGAAGAGCAGGTTTCTCTGTCTGAACAAGTAGGAGTGCTTTTCTGCATTTTAGCCTCACCTGTACCAGGAAAGGACTAGAGCAGATGAGCTACAATAGAATGCAAAAGCTCTGACTGATCTGTCATCCAGCTTGGGTGCTCTATGTTATCAGTGTGGTGATTCCAGACCTAACCTAAGAGGAACTGACCGTCCAGGCCTCGTTGCTTTCTTTCGATTGTCTTCGTATATTCTTCAAGTTCTCCTTCCGTGAGATGACTGAATGGGTTAGGAGGAGCTGGTGGGCCCTGATCGTCATCTTCGAATTGCATGGTCTTACAAAGAAAAAACCCCAACAAATTCGATTCATTATCAAATGCTTTACATATTTTTCATATCTTTATCTACCTATTTACACACACACACACACACACACACACACACACACTCCCAAATAAATGCTTGTGATTACCCACTTCATAGTAATTGTAAGAAATGACAAAGCAACATGATTTTTAACTTTTAAAATACTCTGATCAGATTATAAACAGAACTACCATATGATCAAACTATATAATTCCCTGAAGCAGCCAGTCAATATATAATAGAGATACATGGGAACAGATGAGTAGATAAAGAAAGTGTACATATACACAAAGGAGTATTATTATTTAGCCACAAAGAACAACAAAATCAGATTATTGCAGGAAAATGGTTGTGACCAGAGATCATCATGTTAAGTGAAAACATGACAGATCCAAAAGGATGCATATCATCAAGTTATCTCTCATATGTGAAATCTGGAATGTAAAGGGATCATGAAAACAGGAAGGTGGCTATTTGAGAAGAGGAATGGGGCTGGGGAGAGGATAAGCAAAAATAATGGGACATGAATATGATCACAAACGTATATGGAAAAATTCCAGAGGAGCTTTGGAATTTTATTCATGGTATGAAATTTCCTCACCTGAAGTAATTTTGCCAAACAGTCATTTTAATAAACTCTAAGTTTTGAAGAGCTCTGTAAGTTCCAAAGTTTCAGATCTTACTCCAAGGCCTATGACCCATTCTGAGGCAACTTTGTCCAAGATGAGGTCAGGATCTAGTTTCAGTCTTCCTATGTGTATGGTTTTGCTCAGGGTTACTTGGGCAATTTGGGGTCTTTTGTACTTCAGGTGAATTTTAGTTTTCTTGCACTTTTTCTAATGGCTAAAGATAGTGAACTTTTTTTCCCCCCATGTAGTTATTCTGTTGCATTTATGGATCAGCTTATTTGTTGTTTGGGTGCTTAGCTTTTTGAGTTCTTTGTCTTCTCAGTACCAATCACTTGTCAGAAGAATAGCGAGCAAAGGTTTCTTCCCTTCTCTTTGCTGTTGCTCCCCACTGCTGTGTAGACACTTTCAACTTTGTCATGTCACGGCTATCAACTCCTGCTTAGTTCTGCATCTAACTGGAGTTCCTTTCATAAAGTTGCTGCCTAGCTCTCCAGGTTCCTTCCCCAGGATGTTTTTCACAGCAGTGTCAGAACTCCAGCTTCTGATTAAGGTCTTTGATACATTTTGCATTGAATTCTGTGCAGGGTGAGAAGCAGGACCTGGTTTTGGCCCTTTACAAGTGGACGGGCAGTTCCTATATGTCTTCGGCACTTTGTCAAGTCATGTGGATATAGCTGTGGGGTTCTTTCGGGTTCTCTGTTGTACCCTGCTGGTTTACATGCAGGGCTGTCCATCACTGCCAGTTTTTTTTTTTTTTTTACTATGGCTCTGTAGAATAAATTGGAGTCACGTATTGTAATACTCCCAACCCTTCCTTCCTTTTCTCCTCCTAGAATGAAACTAACTTGATCATGGTGTGTGATGTTTCAATGTGTTCTTGAATTTGATCTGCAAATATTTTACCGAGGATTTCTGCATCTGTGTTCATTAAGAAAACTGGCCTACAGCTTTTTCCCCCAACTGTATCTTTATCTGGTTTTGGAATCAAGGTATTATTGTTTATGTAGAATGAGTGAAAGTGTTCCTTTTCTATTTTATGAGCTAGTAGTTTAAGGAACAATGGTACTCTTCTTCAAAAGTATGATAGAATTCAATAGTGACTGTCCAGCCCAAGGGTTTTCTTTGCTGGGACACTGTTACTGCTTTGGTCTTGTTTTGAAGGGAGCAGACAAAAGCACCTTGGCCTAAGCAGAGACATTTTGACTTCAGACTCCATTTTACCTGTAGGGTGAAACAAAGTCCAAGTTCCCAGGGGGACTGTCCAGAAGCTAACCAACTTCCTCCCTAGGAAACAATCCCCAAAGCATAATGCCTGTTCCTAACAACAAAATCTAACAACAAAAGGAACAGATGAATATAACTGGTCGGACATTCTGTGTTGGCTGACAATGATGGAACAGATAAAGAAAGCCCCAATCCCTGAATCCTGAGTGGTGACAATGTAACTGTAACTTGGCACAGGTGTGCTTATAAACCCCACTTCTGCCCCAGCTCTTGAGTCCTGTCCTGCAGCTCTGACCTATCTGCGATCCCGATTAGGTGATTACTAGAGACTTGGGAACCCTTAAGTATTGTTGCTCTCCTTCCTCGTGGCGCACAACAGACACCTCTGTAACAGATGCTTGGTACTGATCTGTTGAGTTTTTTTGTTTTTTTTGTTTTTAACTGCTTGGCCCAATTTTGGTAAGTCATAGGTATGTAGAAATTCATCAATTTCTTTTATATTTCCCAACTTATTAGAATGTAAATTTTCAGAGTACTCCCTAATGATTGTCTGAATTTTAATATCCCACTTTTCAACTCTAATTTCATTATGTCTTCTTTCTCATTTGTTTAGTATGGCCTCTAGCAGCTACCTACCCACCCACCCACCCACCCACCTACCTACCTACCTACCTACGTATGTATCCATTCTGATCTTTATTCTTTTCTCTTACTAAATTTGGAGTTGGCTTATTTTCATTTTAAGCTACATCACTAAGGTTATTTATTTGCAATCTCTATTGTGTGTGGTTTTGAGGGTCAAGTGAAAAGGTCTGGGAAGAGCTATGGCAATGTACCCTGAGCACCATGCTAACATGAAAGAAGAGCAATTACTAACTTAAGGCTGGGAGCTGGCTGTGTGAGAAAGGAAAGAATGTACATGGGAGACCCACCTGGTCAATAGCAAACACATAACAACATAAACCCCGGAAGCTGATTTATTAACAAACAAACACCAAATATGACACACCTCCTAGAGGGCTAGTGGAAGGACTGGAAGCATTTTGTAAACAGGTTGAACTAAATGTTCATCCATAAAAGGGCCACCACTGCTCTTACCTCTAAGATGAACTTTCCCTCACATTTTCTAATCTCTGAAATTGGAAATCATAATTTATAGCTTCCTATAATATAAATGGCAGTACCTTTTCTCTTTAAGTGAGAAATAAATAAATACTTGTTATCCTGATAAAAAGCTATCCTGATAAAATGAGTCAAGATTTAAATCTAATAAACCAAGAAAAAGCAGATAAAAAAAAAGTGTAGTTTAGATGGGTGTCATGCTATGCTGTCCAGGCTCTCCTCACACTTGCAATCCTCCTTTCTTGTCCTCCAAAATCAGAATTACAGGTGTGTAGAGCTGGAGCATAAAGATGCTATTTAAAAACATGAAGGCAAGTGCTTGAAGCAACTGAAGGAACAGTCAGTCTTTGCCTCTGGAAATTGAAGGAACAGTCAGTCTTTGCCTCTGGAAACTGGGGATGAGATGGATTCTTTTGACTTTTACATTTTTACTTTTAGCAACCTCAGTTAAAAAAAAAAAAAAAAAAAAAGCAAAGAATCTATGTGGCAGATCAAAACCCAAGATACAATGCCCCAGACTTACAGAAGGTGGCTTGTCCACAACAATTCCTGCGAGCAGTTGAGACTGTGGTCCTGCTGTTTTCAGATCATATCGATTCTGTTCCCGAATCTGAATGGAAACAATAAGTTCTTGGGGTCACCATGCAGATGACCTCTGCCTCCTCTTTTCCTAAAAGCTACTGTTTGACACTCCCAAGGAAAAGTCTCTTTGATTTTCACCTCCATGAAGTAAGGCCCCTTTTATCTCCACCCTTTCGCTTTTAGTTTCCTACTGTGTTACGCTGTGAGAGAATTGTACTTCCCATTGCTATGAAGGACTTTAAAGCAGAAACATGTTGACTATTCCTTTCTCTCTTTTTTTTTTTTTTTTTTTTTTTTTTGGTTTTTCGAGACAGGGTTTCTCTGCGTAGCTTTGCGCCTTTCCTGGAGCTCACTTGGTAGCCCAGGCTGGCCTCGAACTCACGGAGATCCGCCTGGCTCTGCCTCCCGAGTGCTGGGATTAAAGGCGTGCGCCACTACCGCCCGGCAACTATTCCTTTCTCATAGAGCCTGTTCACTGATGACTAGCACAGAGCTGGAGGTATCCGATCAAGCTAAAACTCGTGAATTTAACTCTTAGGTTTTCACACTTCTAAGCATGTGATCAGATCCCATCCCTAATGAATTACACTGAACAGGATAAAGAAGTCTTCTCTGGCCACAGAGCCATGGCTTACCTTATTTCTCTTTTCTAGCACCTCAGTTGGGTTCGTGTTTAAAGGAACAAACTGATTGGGATCTTCAATTTTGATAGGTGTTCCACTACTAACTTTAGAGGAGTCCTCTGCTTTCATCCACTAAAGAATAAAGAATAAAATTATTTCTAGAGGAAAGCTTTGCATTAAAGAAATATCAGGCCGGGCGGTGGTGGCGCACGCCTTTAATCCCAGCACTCGGGAGGCAGAGCCAGGTGGATCTCTGTGAGTTCGAGGCCAGCCTGGGCTACCAAGTGAGCTCCAGGAAAGGCGCAAAGCTACACAGAGAAACCCTGTCTCGAAAAACCAAAAAAAAAAAAAAAAAAAAAAAAAAAAAAAAAAAAAAAGAAATATCAGACACTGAGCAGCCCAACAGAGTCTTAAGGGGGCATACTTTACTAAGAAGCGTCTTTGTAGCTAACTCCTACCTCATGCTAGTCAGAGATGCCTCCCCAAAACACTCACTCTGGAGGAAGCAAACGACATTACAGTGCACACGAGTAATTAATCACACTTCTAATTAAAGCTCTCTCCTTTTGACAGCTGAAAGCAGGATGTGGAAACTACTCCAGACAAACAGACAGCATGACTGTGCATTAACTGCTGTTTGAAGTTCTGTCCACTGCACTGAATCTCATCAGGTGACAACAGCCAAGAAGTCATAGAAAGACTCAAGCAATGTCTTTAAGGTACAATTTTTTAGATTTTTGCCTTTTAGTTTTGGCTGATATTGAACAGACTTGAATTAGAATGCTTTAGTGAGTAATCTGAAGCATGTAGCATAATGGGAAACACAGTGTTTAGAGGACCTTCTAGAATTCTTTTTACTTACTCTACACTCTATCTAATCCTGAGAGAAGGCTAAGTAAGATCAATGGTGGCTGATTGGCAAGCTCTGATTATTAAACGAATTCTGGGAAATGTTTGAGTTTAATTATGTATCTTTTCCTGGAAATAATTGAATTAGATAATTAGAATTAAATGTCTAAACATTTCCATATTGAATGTTATTCATTTAGATGATAGGTTGAACTAATTTTAATAGCTAAAGAATATTTGGTGGAGCTGCTGGGTGTTGGGGTGCACTCCTTTAATCCCAGCACTCAGAAGGCAGAGTGGGCAGGTCTCTGTGAGTTCCAGGCCAGCCAGGGCTACACAGTAAGACCTTCTCTCTTCACCCAGCCCCAAATAAGTCTGATGGTATGTACTCCAAAACCAAGCCAAATCTGAACCAAAAAATTTGAGACAGATAAAATAACTCAATCTCTATAAGGTCATGCCAAAAAATAAGTATATACTGTACACTGACTCATGCAATTATGGCACGATTTGGTGTTGGAAGTGTTCCTGTTTTAATGTCCTGAGCAATATCAGCCATATAGCAGTGTCATGGAGTGGGTAAGAAGAAGGTTCAGAGCCGGGCGGTGGTGGCGCACGCCTTTAATCCCAGCACTTGGGAGGCAGAGCCAGGCAGATCTCTGTGAGTTCGAGGCCAGCCTGGGCTACCAAGTGAGTCCCAGGAAAGGCGCAAAGCTACATAGAGAAACCCTGTCTCAAAAAAAAAAAAAAAAAAAAAAAAAAAAAAAAAAAAAAAAAGAAGAAGGTTCAAGACACTGTTGTTATTCAAACTCAAACTGATTTAACCAGAAAGAAAGAGTCAACCTCTTTTGGTTTTCTCATCTAAAACAAGGAGAAAGTATCCACTTTGTATTAGGAGAAGAAAGTAAGACTATAATCCCTGATAAATGACAGTGGTATTATTTTTACAGTACCTCCTACTTTCCTATAAGTCAGATGTGGAACATTCCTGAGTAATTAGGTAAAACACTGAGAATGCAATCTATACAGAATGGAAACACCATACTGTGATTTTGGTCCTGGGACTAGTTTCCCCGTTCCGAGACTCCTCAGGCACGTTGACTTTCATGTAAGTGTTTGGAGAGTTCAGCCATCTTGTTTTTTCACGCTGCTGTCTCTGTGCCATGTACTTGAGAGGGGAGAGAGGCACAGTATCATCCTCAAAGGAGAAAGCAGTCACAGTTGCTGGGATTTCCACATCACTCTTGTGCCGAGGCTTCTCTCGAATGAGAGGATGCCTGTATGCATAGCCTGTTCGGTAGCCCTGTGAGAGGAAAAGCCATACTGAATCAACCAGACCTGTTCTAACAAACTTGGAGGCTACATCTTTAAACAAGATTCAAAAAGAGTCCCTGTTGAAAGACAGGAGGAAAATAAACTGCACATGGCCTCCATATAACACTGGCGTTGAAATGGAGCCCATTTCTAGATAGTTTGAAACGGACTACAGTTGGCTCTCCAACTTCTACTCAACTGTGCCCGACAGAGCTAACTAACTTCAACCCTGATGTCAGAAACATTTCCTGCTATGAAATTGGTTTTGGGAAACCAGATCTGGGAGTCTTTCTTCCTAGGTCTAAAGATAACCTGTCTCCTGACCCTGATTCTTAAAAATGTGGTTAAATTACACTGTAGTGCCTTTGTAGGCTCAAACTCTTGTCCTGAAGAACTTAGAAGTACGTTCTAAAACCAATGGGCAATGAAGTCAACTGCATTTGAATCCACAGACATGAAACACAAGTCTAGGTTAAAATTTCACCTACCAAATTATCCAGGGTCCTCATCAGCCCTTCAAATTCAATCTCGCCAACCTTCCATTTCTGATGGGAACCCATATTTACTCCGCCTCCTCCAGACGTAGCTACACCATGGGTGAAAGCTTTATACTTCTGAAGATCCAGTATGAGCAGATTGTCTACTCCCCCTGCCCCTGCTATCGCCCGCACCTGTAATTAGTGGAGAAATACAGATATGCAAATTGTGAAGACAGTAACAAGGCTCTAACTTTCCCAAAGTCACAATTTCAATTTGGCAACAGCTCACAAGATGCGTCAGCTGCTAATAACAAATAAGAGACAAGCTAATACTCTTGTGCAGTCAGCAGATGCAGAACCTTTCCTACCCATCAGAAACAATGCCTTCCAGGACTCCCATACTTCAGCTGGGGAGCCACATTTTAACATATTTCAAGTAAATGAGCTTTCTTGCTAAAATTTAAAGCCCTTTTCTTGAACAATTTCCCATGGCTATGCAGCTAATATATATATTTTTTAATTTATTTATTTTTATTTTATTTACATTGGTGTTTTGCCATGGATATTGGGTCCTCTGGAACTGGAATTACAGACAGTTGTGAGCTGCCATGTGGGTACTGGGAATTGAACTCGAGTCCTCTGGAAGAGCAGTCAGTGCTCTTAACCCTGAGCCATGTCTTCAGCCCCGCAGCTAATATTTTTTGTTAAAAGGTGTACATGAGAAGGACTATGGAGATACTGTGGTTCACACTTAAGGACATTCAGGCAGAAGGTGACACTCTTTGTCTTAGTTAAGCTTCTCACAGCACTTGAGAAGAGCCTTAACGGCAACAGAGAAGTTGGTCAAGACAACTTAGAGTTAGTAGACAAAGACTGAGCCTGGTAGCACATTGCTGAAATTTTAACTTTAGGAGACTATGGCAGGAGGATGTCAATTCTGAGGCTAGCATTGGCTACATAGAGAGATTGTGTTCCCTCAAGTTATAGAAACGGCTTTCTTTCCCTTTTTCCTGGTCCTTGAAACAAATGACAACAACTGTTATTTACTTCTGTGACTCTGCTTGATTTTGAAGGGATACTAGAGCCTTTGCACACACTCGGCATCTCTGAGGAAGGTGGTCAATCACTATCCAGTGTGCTATAACACAGAGGGTGAAGGGGTGCTAACGGCACGAGTTTATAAAACATCCTGCCTTAGTCTTAGCTTTTACACAACACAGCCAGCTCTTGATTTGCAGGCGCCTCTGTTTCTTAGTCAGCACCATCACTAGAGTGGAAACAAACTGTGGGCAAATGACGTTCGCCAGGCTCTCAGATTCTGGCATGTAAATTTAAGTTCTTTTCCTTTTTTTACTTCAAAGGATAACCGAGTTGACTAGCTTCGTTACCAAAATAGAGTAGAACGTCTATCAAAAGATAAAACAAGCCACTGGCCAATATGGCTCTGAAAATAAACAAACACAAAACCCAACTAAACTGACAAATGGAAAGCAATAAAAAAGAGGGAACGACCGGCTCCTACCTGAATCTCACAGGCCATCTGCACATTAAAAATATAATGGAAAGCCTCCTCAAGTGTCTCGCCAAGTGCCACCACGCCATGGTTCCTGAGCACCAGCACCTACAGCAGAGGCCCAGAGCAGCAGGTTAACTGCACAGCTCAGTGTTTTTACCAAGAGCAACAGCAGCAACAACAACAAAAACCCCTTAGATACAGACCACTCCATACCTTACAGCTTGGACCCAGAACTTTCTGAAGTTCAATTCTTTCTTCCTCTTCATCAAGTGACCCCTGGTAGTCATAATAGGCTACATCTCCCAGGATAAGAGACTCTTGGGAAATTGGAAGGATCCCACACTTCATGGAGGACACCTATGGATGGGGTCCAAGATTACAATTTAGTTATTATACACATTCATTGGGATTTGATTCCTTAGATTGCCCAGGAAGCACTGGGTGCTTGCCACTATGGTGCAGCCCACCTCCCACTCTAATTCTTTACTTCTTCCAGAAAGAAAGGGAGGGAGTTAAAAGGGATACAACACAAATTCAAATGCATGTCAAATATTATGAAAGATGTTCTCTCCTCAAATCCTCATTGATCTAATTATTAAACTGCTTAGTTTTAAAGTTTTTATTTATTTTTATTTTATGTGCATAGTTGTTTAGCCTGCACGTGTATCTACTGGAACTTGAGTTACAGACAGTGGTGAGCTGCCATGTGGGTGCTGAACCCAGGTTCCTTGGAAGAGCAGCCAGTAGTCTTAACCACTGAGGCATCTCTCCAGCCCTACACTCCTTAAATTTTAAATCCACACTTATTTCTGCAAGTGTTTCCTAGAGTGGTAGCATTTGGTTCCAAGAACCTTTTGCTTTCTGGGAATGCAGAGGGGGTTTGCAGGGTGTGATAGAAGATGTAGCATGAAGTGCCATGTTGGGAAAGTCATGAAAACAGTACTTTCTGTAGTCATTCTGATTAGGGCACAGGACTAACTTACAGCTGCAGTAGCAAGGGTATGAATGTGTATCACACATTTCACATCAGGACGTGTTGAATAGATTGCAGCATGCGGACTGAATCCTGTATGGTCGATTTTCAAATTGGTACTTCCCTGGTCAACCACTTCTCCTATTATATTGACTTTTACCTGGAAAAATCAGAAGGATATGTTTAATTTGTACATATGTATCAAATTTCATCTATATCCCACAGCTAACCCAGGGAGTAGCAAGTTTGCCCAGATAGTGTTTTAGATGTTATGGTCCTCTGTTTCAACAACTGAACTCATCATACAGAACAAAGACAGCTAGAAACAATTTGTAGAAGAAGGGGTACAGCTTTGTTCCCATAAAATTTTATTTCTAAAACAAGTACTATGTATTTAGATAGCAAGAAGCACAGATTCCAGGAAACTGACTAACAAGCGCTTCATCTGAGGTTTGGACAAAGTCTAGCATTTGCTGCAAACGGCTGGAATTGTGCCACTTGCTAACACGGCAGCACCCAGGCCTAGTGTGATTCCAGTTGTCTTCCATGCTCATGGCAGCAGCTGGGCATGCAATCACAAAACAAAATACAGGGTAGGGGCCATCTTCACATCAACTAAACTGTTTAAATCAAACTGTGGACTATATTTTGACCTTGTTTGGAAAACTTTTTTCAATGTATACAGTTGGACAGTATTTAGAATATTTTATTTAAAATACAGGCAGGGCCTGGTGTGGTGGCACACACCTTTAATCCCACATTTGGCAGGCAGAGGCAGGCAGGGTTCTGTAAGTTTGAGGCCAGCCAGGACTACCTTAGTAAACTCCTGTCTTAAAAAAAAAATCAGGTAAGGTAATTACAACTCAACTTATTAATGTTGTCAACCATCCTATTTTTCCTGGACTCTATAAAATTTTTCTTAAAAACAAGGATACCCAGAAAAAGTAACAGAGGAATGAGAACAATACCAAAGTGGAGGCTGTAGCTTCAGAAAAAGAGAGGCCTCTGGGAATTATTATAATATGGTCTTGCTCCTTACTTATTCGCACCTGGAAGAAAGAGAAAACAAGGACTTACTCTGAGGCACTTGGACTTACAGCATAAATATGGCTAGGATTATGTTTCCAACACACAGGGGTCTGGAGGGAAAAACCTTCTCCTGTGAAAGAATCAAGGTAGAGACAGAGTGGGGAACCAAAGAATAGCTAGAAGAAACAGGACTGGTGGTAACCTGCAGGACTGTGTGCCTACCACTTCATCACAGTAGTTCATGCTTTTTATTCCAAACGGTGTCATCCTTCCAAGTGTGCAAAATGAAAACAGGTGGCAGTGAACAGGAAAAGTGCATTTATTTATTGATAGTTTATTAGCTTACAAAACATTAGGCTTCATTGTGGCATTTTCCAAAGAGAATTGGTTTCTGTTCTCTTCTCGCCCTTCTTCCTGCACAGCCTCTCCCCCTCCCGTGCCCTCTCACCTTTGGAAGCCTCTTCTCTACTCTGTCACTTACGACTCAGGCTCAGAAAGACAAGAATCTGATGCTCTCTCACATGTGGTTCCCAACCTTCAGTGCTTGTCTGCATTCGAATAAGAAGTGTACTTAAAGATCCCAACCACCAGGGAGGAGACCTTCTGTCCTCTCCTTTCCCTGTCCCAAGGGCTTCCTAATGCCACTGAAGTTCAGCTATAGACCATGGAAAAGGATGATCTGCATGACTTTTTCCTGGACAGGCTCTACAGCTGGACTGCAAAGGAACCTCACAGGCGAGAGAGAGGGGAGAGGAAAAGCTGGGGAATTAGTCTCTTCCTTGGAGAAGAGGCTCAATTTATCATTAAGTCTGAAAAGTGGACTTTCCAGCAAAGATGAGAGGTCATAGTTGGTATCTAGTTGGAATTTTAGAAAAAAGGAACCAAAAGTAAAGAACTCACTGAGATGTATGTATTTGCCAGGTGTGCCCATCCAAATAAATCTGTAAGTCTGTACAGGCTGGCCAGTTTGCAACGTGTAAGCTTTTCTCCCTTCACGTATGAGGATGTATCTGCACCAGGAAGGTCATTAATAGGTGTGACCATGCCAAGACCTAAGCGGAAAAAAGTGTGAGAGATCTGAATCAAACCATTCTTTAACCTAACAATTAGATCCCAGCAAGTAGCCCATGCTTTGTGAATTCCAGCTTTGTAAACAACCATCTGAAATTTACCAGTGCATACAACAGTTTATTAGTTCAACCTCCTTCCAGATAAGTGTACTGAGAACAAAAATAAGGGTTGTTATTTTCACTGATGACTTATTCGGTGAGGAGTATTTCACCTAGTACCCGTGAGAGAGTAACCAAGTTACATCACTAGAAAAAGATGGTCAAATGACCTCAAAGGTAAAAATTGCTATTAAGAAACACATCTGTTTCTTATAATGAAAAGGCATCAAAAGAAAGATGTCTAATATCTCTTGGCATATTCAAATATAAGAGCATCTAAAATGGAAACAAATGCAGGCAAACAACTGTCTGGCTTCGGCCTTCTTCGAAGTACCAAGTCCAGCTGTTACCAAGTCAGTGGCCAGCTTCGGCTTCTAGTCACTGGTGACCTTGCAGTGTGCCCTCCTCCTCCCTAGAGTTTGTACCCATGCTCAGGGTTCTGTGCTGACTCCTGGCTCCCTTTTCTCCTACTTCTAAGTTCTCTTCTCCCACCTTCCTCCAACCTGTTCATTCCCTGAGCTCAGGCTTCTGTTATGCTCCTGCCTTACTTTACTTCTTTCCATGAAAATATGTTATATTCTCTCTGGTATCACTTTGTGAGGTCATCGCCATCTCTGACCAGGTACCTCCTCCTTCTCTGTTCTACTTCTAATGGCCTGTGACAGAGTAACATACAGAATCTCAAGTCCAAAATTGACTTGACTTTCTTTCACTTTTCTTCCTCTTCTCTTTATTTCTTTAATGTTGACAACATTACAATTTCTACAAGCTCAATTCTTAGCATCTTTACTCCTTTTTATTATTTAACTTTCCTTTTACAGGGTCTTTTTTTGTAGCCTTGACTGGTCTAGAACTCACTATGTAGACCAGGCTAGTCTAGAACTTGGAGATTTGCCTGCCTCTGCCTCCCGAGTACTGGGATTAAACACATGTGCCCCACACCCAGCTAAAATATTTTAATTTTTAATGAAATCTTATAGTCATCATTATTTTATTCTTTGCTCTCTTTCCACCCCCAAAGTAACTTCACTTTTTTGACACCACCACAAAAGAATCTTCCAAACTAGTGCATTTCCACTTCCTGACTTGTGGACACTTCTGGGACATGGCTTTCCTGCTGCCATGCTTTGCCATCTACAACCTCAAAGGTGAGTTCCTGATGTGGAATCTAGGACGCTCAGAGGGCAGAGTCTTGTTAGTTCTTTCCCCTGCCAGCCTTCTTCAGAACTTTTAAATTTCCCCTTGTCTCCTAACCCCACCTCTCCTTCTCGTGAGAGCCGTGTGCAGAGGAGGCTCCTGGGGTAGCTAGCACTTCTCTGTATCTACTGCCAAGGTGTTCTCCTGAGCACTCGACTGCCACAGCTCAGCACCTTAAAGCAAACAGGCCACAAGTTGAAGGTCTTTCATTGTCTCAAGCCAAACTGGATCCTAAACTCTGGCCCTTCCTATTTTTCTTATTGATCCTATGAAATCTTCAGGTCCATTCTTGCACAGAAAATCTAGTGGGGCTTTAAAAATCACTCTCCAGTTTAAAAATGTCTTCCCACAAGTAGGAACAAGATTCAAACTTCCAAACCTGGCTATGAGAACTGACCCCCAGCCACATTACAATCACATTTAAGCAACATTGCCTGTGCTGTTATCTAATTTTGTTCTATTTGTCCCCTCAGAGAACAAGCAGGCTATTATTTTTATTTCTGCTCCTTGAAGAGCCCAAACTTATCCTCCCCCCCCCCCCCACCGACTTGGCACCTTTACCAGGTTCTGGGACTTGGATATTTTCTTTCCATCTTAAGACATACCACATACCTTACTCTTCAAGCATCAGATTACATGACGACATGTGAGACAAAGAGGTTGTCTCTGATGACCTTACCTTTGTACTACCCAGACACTTCCAGCACATAACCATACTGTAATTCTCTGCATGGCATTCTCTATAGTCTGATTAACTTTATTTAGTGTATTTTCAAACTCTAAGAGAAAAAGAATCTTGCCAGTGTAGTCCTTGTCCCTGTAACAGTGGGCTTGGTACAAATGCCCACTGTTATAGAGTCGAACTTTGAATGTCTGTTTCCGCTGGTAGACTGTTTCTCAGAAGCTAGAACCCAACCACTAAGTGACTCACATTCGCCTCTCCCCAGCACATCAGGCCTGCCACTAAGCTCCCTTTGGTTCTTGGCTCTGTTCTCCTTGTTTTCCTCCCTCACACATCCACAAGCACTAATCCAGGTATTTACATCTCTCCTGGAGATTCTTTCATGGTCCTTAAATGATCTGACTTTCTTTTTCTTTCCTGGCACTCATTCACATCATCACTATTAATTCTTTCTTCACACAGGTTTTCACTTTCCATGCTGGCAGCTGTCTTGGGGCTAACAGTGAAGGGTCTTTTCAGTCTGACTCACTTCCTTTCCCTAGACTGCTATCCCAGGACCCTCAGGCCCAAGGAAGTGGTGCACTTGGAGTTCCAACAAAGACCCCTGCCTTGCATGCTCCTACTATCACGTCTCAAGTGTTTGGAAAAAACTTGAATTCAGTAAAATCCTACTTGGATTCCTCTACTGACAAAAGGAAGAGAAAGAAGGGGACAAAGAGAAGAAAGAGCAAATCAAGGCCCTATTTCTTGAGTCTTCCATGGAGCAATGTCTGCTAGCTCTCTGTGGCCTCCACATCTGCCATCCACTGCAGAAATTCTGAACAGTCACAGATCGGAGCTTTCAGCTGATGGGTCTTACTTGAGGGAGTCCATCCACACAAACTGTTGCTCTTACTAATGAGCTATGCAGTGAATAAAATACCCACTCCTTTACACAGAACTCTCACTAAAATACCCTTCGAAATCTGACTAACTGGTCCTCTTCTTTCATCAAGTTTTTCTTCAGTCTCCTTCAGGCAATCATCAACTCTAACTCTCAGCTCAAGGGACATAGGAACGGGTAACAGATAATTACTTTTTAACTTTTTCCTCTACAGTTACTGTTATGGCTTGAATCTGAAATGTCCACTATAGGATTATGTGTTGAATGCCAGGCCACCAGTTTGTGCCCTATTGTGAAGGCTGCACAGCCTCTGGAAGGAGGCTGGCTGGTGAGAAGTAGACCACCATGGACAGACCCACTCTGCTCTCTCTGCATCCTGTGCTGGGAGCACCTGCTCTGCCTCAGGCTCCCATTCACAGCCAGAGCTGTTTGCCTTTCCTGTCACGATGAACTGAAACCACTCTGAAACTGTGAGCCAAAATAAGCAAAAATAACTACTACAGTGGTCTTCCAGGGTTAATTAAAATACAATTATCTGGGATAGGACTATGTCTTAGAATAGTTTATAAGGCTTACAAAGTCTGCTAAGTGGCTGTGCTGTGGGATGTCTTTCTGTATGCTGTTAATACGTGTGGCTCCCATTGGATAATAAATAAAGCTGTTTTGGCTTATGGCAAGAAAGCTTACAGCCAGGTGGGAAATCCAAGCAGAGATACAGAGAGAAGAAGGGCTGAGTTGAGGGGGAGTCGAGGGAGAGTTGCGAGCCCACCACCAAAGGAGCAACAAGATGTCAGCAGACTGGTAATGCCATGGCCATGTGGCAACATAGATTTATAGAAATGGGTTAATTTAAGATGAAAGAGTTAGCTAGCCAGAAGCTGAAGCAATAGGCCATATAGTATGTAATTAATACGAGCCTTTGTGTGTTTACTTGGGACTAAGCGGCTGCAGGACCAGGAGGTACACAGGAAAACTTCCGACTACACAGCTGGCTGATAAGTGTCAGATGTTATTAACTTTTAAAAGGTACTGGGGCTTGAACCTATGGCCTTGTGCATAGTAATGGCCACTGAACAATATCCTCAGACTTTTTTTTTTTTTTTTTAACTTTTGAGTGTCTTCATTAATTTGCCTAGGCTGGCCTTGATCTTATAACCCTTTGCTTCCATTCCTGAGCAGTTAGTACTGTAGGCTTGTGCCACCAGACCCAGCTCTATGTTATATACTTAAGAGCTGAATCTGAACAGAAAAATAGCTAGAGAAGTAGTGTTCTACAGTAGAGAAAACAAATCACAATAGACATACTCAGGGGAGGTGAAGAAAAGCCTGAGAAAGAGTGGGCCATGATGTAATCGGCAATCTGTTGTAAGGCTAGTAAACCAGTTGGGTTGTGGCCTTTCTTCATCTGTTCTTGGATGAGGCATTCCAAGTCTTCCCGAAAGGCCTGTAATACATAAAACAACCACCTGAGCACAGACATCTCACATATAAACACTTTCTCCCAAACCTCTTCTGAGGGTTGTTCCTATGCTGTTTACAATTAAATATGAAATATAAAATAATAAGACACTAGAAAACGTAAGAAGCTCTTAAGGGAGAAAAAAATTAGGTGTTCTTAATCTTAAAGAAAATGAGATATAATATCTACAGTAGACAGGCACAAATAAAACAAATGTTATTAATATTTAACTTGAGCACCAGGTATAAACCAATGCCAATGAACATTTCTTAATTTAAAGCTTTGTCAGATAAGTTAATTTAGTTCCTGTTTGAATGTGGTATCCCTCTGGATGCAGAAATATCACACATACACACACACACACACACACACACACACACACACACACACACACGCATGTTGGTTTTCGAGACAGGGTCTCTCTGTATAGCTTTGGCTGTCCTGGAACTTACTCTGTAGACCAGGTTGGTCCTGAACTCAGAGATCTGCCTGCCTCCCGAGTGCTGGGATTAAAGGCCTTTTTGCACTACCACTGCCTGGCAAAAAAGTATTTTAAAACTTAGGAAATTTATGATTTCCACAGCAGTTCCTTTGAAGTCAGTTCTATAAATTTAAACTAATAGGAGCTATGCACTAAGTGTTCCTCTTCTACAATACTATCAGAGAAATTACAAATTTTTCTCACTTGGGGTTCTGTATATTTCTATTCGGTATCTTTTCATTGGGAGTGGTGGTGGCAGAAATCATGTATATGTAAGTCAAATCCTGAGTACTACAAAGAACAACTTTATTCTTGTCACTCTGGGGAGCAGGTTACTGGGATTATGACTAGAGCCTCACACATGCTAGGTGAACAGTCTACTGAACTACTTTCTCAGTCATTCCAGTGACTTGAGCTGTTAATATGATTCATCATCTCAAATGTCTCTAATCCTTCAAATTAGCTAAAAAGTTGGTCTTGTCTTTCCAACACATCCAATCCATTTTAAATTTGTTAGTTTTATCATTTATCCTCTTGCTCATGTACATTTCACTCACTTTAAACATAAAAGTTGATAACTCACTCAAAACCTGCTCTTCTTTTTGAGACTACTACATGTACAGTAGGAAGCCCAGTAAGAAATGAAATTCAATTTTCCTCCTTTCACTTCAGTGGGAGAAGGCAGATAATGACACCTTGGAGAAATGTCCCTTAGAAAGATCAGTCTCTTTTAGACAATGGGAGTCACATTCTTCATAAATGCAAATAAAAAAAGTGATAAATAGGACTGAGATGTAGTAATGCCTAAAGAATGAATAATAGCATAGGATTCCATGATGGCCAGGAGAAATGTGGGTGCAATCATATAAAATAGGGGTGACATGTTAGGACAAGGCCTGACTATATGCTGTTCTTAGAACAGCAGTTAAGAGGACTCCACAATCATGACCTGAACAAGCTGAGTCACCATGAGATAGAACTCAGCCCAGAAAGAGGGTCACCCTTCCTGCTGTACCATGGGGGCCACACCAGGAAGAATGTCATCCTTCCTTCTATTTATTTGGGCCACATCAGGATCTGGGTTCAAAGTAAACCCGCAGCAGTTCTGCTTTTCAGTGAAAAACTATCTTTGAGCTCTATCAGCACATGGCAAAGTATGCAGTAGAAATGTGCAAACTCTCCACTTACCCACACACAGGCATGCACATTCAGTGGATACAGAAGTCATGGATGAGACCTCTGGATGGTATAAGCTTTAGAGTTCTTGGGATGATTCAGGGAAAATACAAAAGCCAAAAGGAAGAAGCTATACTTTCTGTTAATAAGGTAGGTGGATATTTGCATTATTAATTAAAAACTGCTAACAATGACCATATTAGAATTCTGAGTCCATGAAACAGTTTGCTTTTTTCCATTATAGATTTAAGGGCTTGTTAAATATAAATCATCAGTACAATTATAAAAATGTAAAAACACATAATTGCATTTAAATATATGACTGAAACCAGATCAACCATACCATAAAAATCCTCTAAGACATACTACATAAGACATGTCATCCAAGACCCTGTGGATAAAATATATGTGAGCTGTGTCTAAGATGAATTGACACCCTTATAAAGATGAATAAAGTAAGTATTTTACCATGCTAATAGCTGAGAAAAAAGAAAAGCATCCCCAGACATCCTCATTTACCTTTATAGAACTATAGAAAAAACTTGGACACATAGTAATAGTTCAATCTGTTCTTGTAAAACTGTATCTTCCCTTTAAAATAAAACCATTTAAGCATTCCTCAGCTTAAAGCAGCTATAATTAATATTCTCTGATTCAGTTAAAAAAATACCATGTATGATGTATATCATTCTATTCTATACATCAGCTGTGAGAAGGGAACACACTATTTTATTTAGTGTCCTTGGCCTTATATTCTCCCAGGAAGCCTTTAAGGTAGCTTCCAATAGATTAAAATGAACAAAAATAAAATAATTTAAACATAGGCAAAGAAAGTCAAGCTAACGAGAAAAATAAACCCAATGAGGCCAGTAAGAACCAGGAATGAGGTTAAGTATATTAAGTATATATACTATTAAGTATACACCATAAAGTTGCACATATTTGCTAGAAATGGATTAAAGTTTATCTCCTCTCCCAAGGGACGCACATGAATCAGGAACACCTGTTCAGTGTACTAATACAACAGTTTCAAGATTAATGAGCAACTTGCTGTGCAAGAGAGCTACAGGTATTTGTTAATTGCTCAAAAATTTCTGCTAAGTGAGATAATACATCGTCACAAGGTTACCCTAAGTCACACAGGTTGTAAATGTCAGGGGTAAGGACACCAACAAAGCTTTTTTGTTGGTAAAAGTGTTCTCACTTTGGCGGTGATGCACACCTTTAATCCCAGCACTTGGGAAGCAGGCAGGCAGATCTCTGAGTTCGAGGCCAGTCTGGTCTTCAAAGTGAGTTCCAGGACAGTTAGGGCTATGTAGAGAAACCCTACCTTGAAAAACCAAACACCAAAACAAAAGTTCTCACTTTTATAGAACCCACAATATAGTAAGCAGCACCCTAAAGCTTTGGATTATCTGTGGTGTCATGGGAGGGTGTAAAAGCCCTTCTTAAGTCAAAGATGACTGTGCCCTCTAAGTCTAAATGGCTTCTATGTATTATAAAGAAAACTATTTTCAATGTAAATAAACATATCCTAGCCTTTTCATATAGTTGACAATACATCAAGATAACTCTTTTACAGCTAAAGATTTAAATTTTTGTCACATATATTCACAACTCAGTTTTTGTTCTGTATGTTTTTGGAAGGTTATTCAGATAATTACTTAGGCCATAAAACAGCATTAACTATAACAATTACTACTGATATAAACTTTCAGTTGAGAAAACTATCATTAAATTTATCAACTTTCAAATATTGAAAAAGCCAGGCACAGTGACTTATAATTCAAGCACTTAAAAGGCTGAGGCAGGGGGATGTTGACTTTGAGAACAACTTGGGCTGAATTCAGTATGAACAACATACTGAATTCCAGGCCAGTCAGCTTGGGTAACATAGCAAGACCCTATATTACAACAAAGAAACCAATAAAAGCACTTTGTCTTTAAGATGAATTATTAACCACAGTCTTACAACAATCAAATGTCAATAAAGCAATTCTTTGTAGTTGATTGACATGAACATATGAAAAATTCCTAAAGTATGCAATGATTTGCTCAAGGCTGCATAGCTAATAAGTAAAGGGAATAAAAATCTAAAGCTAGAGTTTTCACTTGGGCAGAGGATCTTTTCCTAATTTTATCATAGCTGGGGTGTACCTCTAAACCAAATATAAAGCAGCAAGTATGCTGGAACCAGAATGTTGAGTGAGCCCCCCTACCTGCAGTGGAGCATTTGGTTCGATGTGGACAAAACAAATGAGGTTATTTAGTGGATTATGGCAATCCTGGAGTACTAGGCTAAATGTCTGCCTCTGTGCAGCAAGAATTCATCAAAACACAATGAGACAGTAGCTTATAAGCAGGCAGCAAGGTAATGCCCTGGCTTCTAAAGGGAGATAGCCAACTATTATGTAAACATACACAAAAACCCACAGTATAAACTGTATCGTCCTCCTCAGAGGAGCATTAACAAAGGAGGAAATGGAGATTGTGACATTCTACAAACAGTACAATTAAGCCAGAATGCTATCAGAGTGACAGAATCTTTAAGGCCTTCAAAGATCAGACTATCATCTAAGACATCATGACAATAATCTTCAAAGGATTGCCACAAAAGTACCATGTGCTTTAATTTAGCAATTTATGTATACAATTTCCAAAAAAACTGTTGTGTGGTATTTTGATCCCATTCTGACAATAAAACTTGCTTTGAGTGAGAAAGCAGAGCTAGCCACTAGCTGACCAAAATTAACCATAGAGGTTTTGGAGGAGTGTGGACAGATAGGAGGCAGTAGTAGCAGTAAGGCAGGGCTGAGAGAATCTCAGCCCTTTTGTTTGGAGGAACAGAAGATAGGAGGTCACTGGTGGTTTCTCAGCTTCTCTGACCATTCAGGTTCTTACCCCAATATCTGACTCCTGATTTTTTATTGATATTGAATTATTGATTATTGAATAATTAGATAAATGCTTCACAAAACACTTACCTATGGTGATATTTTATTTGTGCTGAAATGTGACTTTATTTGTATGTCAATAAATAAAGTTTCCTGGGGATCAGAGCTAAGAGCAAGCCATTTAGCAGAAGTCCAGTGGTGGTGGCACACGCCTTTAATCCAATCACATTGCAGGCAGAGTCTGTGTGTTTTAGGATACAGCCAAGCCTGGTGACACACGCCTTTAATCTCAGTACCAACCATAGAGATCTGGAGGTCTGTATAGACAGGCAGTGACAAGGAAGTCATGTGGTTGGGTTTTGAGCCAATGAGAAGGCAGAACAGAAAGGCAATAAAAAGAGAGGACACAGGAAGAAGGTCTCTCTCTCTCTCTTTCTTTCTCTCTCTCTCTCAGAGGAAGGATGGCAGCGAGTGGTAAGATAAGGTGGTCTTAGCTCTTGGCTATTGCTCGATCTCTGGTCTTTTAACTCTTTATTTGGCTGTGTTTCTTATTTAATAAGACTGTTTAGAATCACATCAACACTTACCCACAGTGTACTAGGCACAGTTACACACCTTAGTTGCTTCATTTTTATTTTCACAGCAAATGCGTAGTTTCCTTGTTTACCAATGAGGAAACTGGTGTGCAAGCTAAGTGAGTTTCCTAATAAATGATGATTGAGGTAAAATTTGAACACCAATACAAAACAAGCATTGTACACAAATGCATTGTGTGTTACATTTAAAATGAAAGATTTAAACTGGAAGTAATGAGAAAATATGTTGGCTCTTTGGGACTTCAGGAGCTGCACAATCAATGGCCTTATAATTTTCCTGGTTTTATCTGCCTGAGGCCCTGGTAACCAAATGCCCTGGTCCAGCCCTCAGCATACTCTCGTCACAACATGCATTTCTGTCTGCCTGCTCATTCTACTCGGTCAAATGGAAGTGCTGGCTTCCACTGCTCCTCTTTCCTCAGGAATTCTTTCCCTTTAACTAACATTTGTCTTAAATGCAACCTCCTTCTTGGAGTCCCTTCTAAACACCCTAGTTAGGAGGAATCTCAGTTTTTCACTTCTTTTATGACCCATTCTGAACTCTTTACATTTCCTTCCATCACGTTCAGGGTGCCTGTCTTACATCTGTACTGCTAACCTATTCTTCCTATGCTACCACACCATGAGAGTTCATGATTAGGGCAGTGTGCCTTTCATTTTTCTAGATGCTCTGTGTCTAGTTTATCTCAGTTACCAAAATAAATTTTCTTTTCCTTTTCCTAGATAAACGTGAAGAATCTTGACTTGAGTAAAGGATGGCAAAGATTCATTTCATGGGTTATTACTTAGAAACAGTCTTGTCAGTCTGTCACTTGAATGGAGGATTCATTTCTCCTGTGGAACAACTGCACAAAACTGTCATCTATTAGGATAAATTCGTTTTTAAAAATAAGATTTTAACTTCATTGGATGCTTTACATCTTTAAGAAGTCATTTAATGTTGCAACTGAAAGTCCCACTTGAAAACTTTTGTTTGTCTCCAAAGTATGACAGTTTATACAAATACAAGTCTAAAACAACACAGTATATAATGCCTAGGTTAGGGAGTTAGGCTTATCAGAATCTTGAATCCTTCTTTCATTGTTGACAAAGATCATAAGATTAAATTTCATAAAATATAGAAGGCTAGAAAGAAAGCTCAGTTGGTAAAGTGCCTTGCCATTCAAACATGAAGACCTGAGTTTAATCCCCATAACTTATATTAAAAAAAAATCAGGGCATGTCATGGGTGTAACAGTGGCATGAATTGTTAGGAGTGTAATCAAATGCTTTCAATTTGTACAAAAGGCCTGCTCCACAGAAGGATATGCATGCTTGGTACTGTAAACCTGACCAAGAATCCACAACTGGGGAACTCATAGGTCCCAGGGATGAACCTACTACTATTATTTGCTAAATGAACATAACAACAAACTATGCTCTAAATATGTATCTCTCTACCTATAGATTAATACAGTTCTCAGTCCTCATCAGAGAAATTTCTTTGTGCAGTAGATGGCTGTTAATGAAGAAATCCACAACTGGTCAAAGTGCAGAGAATAATGTCTGTAGAGTACTCAACCATAAGTGGGATATCTACATCACACCTCTTCCCCTAAGGCTCAGAGAACATCAAGAGGAGGAGGGAGAAAGATTGTTAAGAGTCAGAGGTTGGAGAGGATTTAGGTCAAACAGTGTCTTCTGGACTCATAGCAGCTGAGGGTGCCTGCACAAGATCAAGTCAGTCAATATTCCAGCACGAGGGGAAAGAGGCTTACAAGCTCCCATCACTAGCTAAGAAGCAACTGACAGCTGATGGTTCCTACGGGAGGAACTTTCTTTGCTTTCTTTGAGAGTATGGCCCTTGGTAGGTTGACTGTGGATGGGCCCTATACTGACATGTATACAGGCAGCACCAATTGGACTTGATGTGTTACATAAAAAAAGAGGTTATGAAATTGGAAAGGGGTAGTGGATGGGGGTTGGATACAGAAAGAATTAGGGTGAGGTGTGTGGGATAATTGTGAAGTTCTCAGAGAATTAATAAAATGTTCAAACAACAGCAACAACAGGTGTGGTGGCACATGCTTGTAACCCTATTGCAGGGGAAGTGGAGACAGGAGATCTCTGGGGTTTGCTGGCTAGCCAGCTTTGCCTACTTGGCCAGTTCCAGGTCAGTAAGAAACATCCCCACCCACGCAACCTGCCTGCCAAAAAAAAGTGGGCAGTGAACAACATCTGAAGCTGTCTCTGGCTTCTGTACACATGTGCACATGCTACACACACAAGAGCACCTGCACACTTACACAAACACATAGATACTAAAAGAAGAGCAACTTGGGAAAACAAACTGACCTGATGCAACTATTTTAGCTAATGCTACAAACAATAAACTACGCATGCAGATTTACCATTAACATCTACCTTAGGAGACTTAGGTAACAGAATCCTGGTTAATGTTCAAGACATTAGATGAACTCTAAGTATCCACTTCTGGATATTGTACCTCATAATTTCTAGAGAGGAAAACTGGGTGTGTATGTCCGGGGGAGGGGGATCACAGACTTGCTCCCAGGGTACCCTACAATTATGCTACTTGATCTCCCCTAAAGCAGGATTAGGAGCATAATAATTTCCTTAGAATTTCTCCATTAAGAAATGTATTCATCTGGAAATAGATATCACTGGTCCTGTTGAGGAGAAAAAACAAACAAATCAAACTTCCTTCTAGATGGTCTTCCCCTACCCTGACTTAATATGAAAGCAAGGTTAGAATAATAGATTTTCTTCAAGTTGGTATATAAATAAAGTTTATAAAGAATCTTAAGCTTCCTAAGTGACCAAAAAGAACATGGTGATTCTGACCAATTACTCTCATCAGGTTATATACCATTAACACTTAGGCCTTAATTACAAATCATATACTAAATGTAAATGCTTTTGAAGTTTCTTCTATGTTAGAAATAAGCTTACATACCACAAAATATTTCTTTGTTATTTTAAAATACTATTTATGTCAGGTGTTTGAGCTACATGACCTATACTTTTCCTGTTTTACCGATTATAGCATTCATTTGCTAACCAGTCCAAATTGCTTCCTATGGTGGCAAGGCCTAAGGTGATCAAGGACTGTTGCCCATATTAAGCAGTCAGTCGGAGCTGTTGGATGATATTCAAATGTTTATTACTCAAAGCCCACTTGACTATTCACATATCTATCTACCCATGCATTCAGAATTTATTAAACACCTACAGAGTTCAAGGTGTTGTCTGCTTGATTGTCCATTTATATGCTTTTTTAACTTGGATGAAGCACCACTTAAGACCCAACAATCCATCCTGGACATTCACTTCATTTTTGATAAAAGGTGATATATTATTATCTAGGGTCTCCACAGACATTATATATGAGGAGTATATTAGTCAGGAGAACTTATGGCTCAAGATTTATTATTTTTAATCTTTAATTACATGTATCTGTATGTAGAAATCTGCAAGTGCTCGTGGAGGCTAGAGGCATTAGGTCTTTCTGAAGCTGGAGTTACAGGCACTTGTGAGCTGCCTGATGAAGATGCTAAGAATCAAATTCCGATCCTCTGTCAGAGAAGTAAGTGCTCTTAATTGCTAAGCCATGTCTCCAGCCCTACATTGAAAAAACCATGATCTAAACTAGTTTATGCACTAACATTTGCTTTCCAGAATGAAATTCTTTATTACTAGTGTGCATGCACATGAGTATGTGTATGTGTGTACAGGTAGATGCAAGTTATTGTGCACACATGAAGTCTAAGGACAACCTCCAGGAGTTGGTTCCCTCCTTCCACCATAGGTTCTCGGGATCCAATTCAGGCCATCAGGTTTGTGCAGCAAGTGCTTTTACCCACTAAGCCATCTTCCTGGCCCTGACCTCTAGTGTGGAATATTCCTTTACACTATGTGAATATATGTCACTGTGATTGGTTTAATAAAGAAACGAACTGGCCAATAGCTGGACAGGATAAGGTACAGGGAGAGCCAAACAGAGAATGCTGGGAAGAAGGAAGGAGTCATAGGAGTCAAGGGAGAAACAGAAAGAAGCAAGATGAAAATCCAGTGTTGAAAGAAGGTTCTGCCACATGGCAGAGGGTAGATAAGATATATGGGTTAATTTAAATGTAAGAGTTAGATGGTAACAAGCCTGAGCTTGTGGGACAGAAACTTCCACCTACACTCTAGCATTAAAAAACAAAAAATCAAATATGAAAAGTAGTATGAAATTCCCAGAAAGAAATATTTCTTTTCTTGAAAATAAAAACATGACAAATTCTCTTTTTGTTGAAAAACGTTTCAAAAGTTAAAGTTTCTGACCCTTTAAAGGAAAGGTGGAAACCACTGTCTCAAGCCATGGCAGAATGCAAAGTTTACATATGTTTTCCAAATTTTTCAAGAACAAAATTAAAAATTCATCAGGCAAAGCTCTAAGAAAAAAAATCTACTTTTTAAAAAATTATTATTGTAGTCTCTTCACTCTTTTTTGAGTAAAAACTGACCATTTTTTCAAGTGAGTAGATAAATGGGAACCTACACCTGTTCTTTCCCATTATTTAAGTTCTCCAGGGTATCAAGTTAATGCTTTTAACTTAAGTTAAAAATGGAAATATATAGTATAAGAGTGAAATATTCTCAAAGTTATGATGTCTTTAATGGAGGAATACTATAAAACAAAAAATCTGGCAAAGAAATATAGTTAAGTTCTTTTTCCATTTAAATTTTCATTGACTGGTCTTCTGGGACATTTATCCTTAAAAAAAAAGTTAATATTTTACAATCCTGAACAAAATTTGACCTTGATTTCATTCTTTCAATCACCTTACAGTATAAATTACAATAATCATTAGGATAGTGAGTAGTTCACGACTGTGGGTTCTTATGCTTGAGTACAGCAAGGCACTGAGCATGTACTCCACCATCATCATCTCTCTGGTTGGTCTCTGCTCCATTTGAAAGGGTTCTTTCAAACTGGCACTATACTTAGAAAATCCATCAAAGCTTGCACTGTTTTGTAACTTGTCTTTCGATGCTTTCATCAAGGCCACTGGTACAGGAAAATCACTCAGAATGGAATTCCCCTTTGGCTCTGGACTCTACTCCTGTGATTAAATTCACAAGGGCACATAACAAAATGACTTACCAGGCCATGTCAGGCAGCTGGATGGCCTGTGCTTATTTTAGCAGCTAAACTGGAAACCTAATATAATCCTAACCTAGATACCATGTGCTTATTTGTGCTAACTCTGCTTTGAGAGTCCTACCATCTTCATTATGCATAAATCCATTTTGTTTCTCAAATGGAGGATTTCTATCATTTCCCATCATTTTACGTGACCTGTGCAATCCACTAAAGCATTGGAAGAAACTTAACAAATCACTTGAACACAATTTAAGTCAACTGCTGTATTGACAAAATTTTCAGCTTCAGATAAATTTATAATTCACTTTTAGCCTAGTTAGTGTGGAATGTGTTTACATATTAATAGTAGGCTACCAAAGCATAGAACTTCACAAAATCCTGAAGTCTTTCTATTCTGTTATGAGTGTGAAGGTAAGGTATCTAAAGGAACACAAAAACATGCACATGAATATACCTAGCATGTTCCCGTGACTTGAGTGTATTCGCCTCTCTGCTCAGATAATGTCTTGATTGGGTATCTGCAAACATTCAATAGAACTATCTGTCCATCTTTAGGAGCAATTATACCCAGAAAACACACAAAGACAATGTACAGAACTAATTAACTGTTCTGCACACACATTTATAAATGAGTCCATTCTTCCTTTAAGCAAAAGTTCACTCTTTCTTCACCTCTCTTCTCATTACATTATATCATGGGCTCCAAAGAGGAAGAAAGACTTAGAATAATTTTAACTCACAGGACTCTGTAGGATTTGAGTAACTCGCTTCCTCTGCTCCATCATATTGAAGTCTTGCCGTAGATCAGGAGACATGTTCCTCTCTCGAAGGTATTCTGGATCACTTTCATTGATTCGGTCAAAATACCTCTCTTTGTGAGGCATGCTGGGGAGGGGAGGAGTAGTGATCACAGATTGGCTGGTGTCTGAACTCATGTTTCAAGTCTTGTTCTCTACATAATAAACACAAAGACAGGAGAGCATTTCTTATGACACCTTATTAACACTTTACAGGAGCCAAGTAGAACTTTAAAATTTTTGGAACATTTAAACTTTCTTTAAAAAGTAGCTTCAGGGACTAGAGAGAGAGTTCAGTGGTTAAGATCACTGGCTACTCTTATAAAGAACTCAGGTTCAATTCCCAACACCCACATGATAGTTAACAATGGTCTGTGACTTCAGTCCCAAAGGATTCAACACCTTCTTCTGGTTTCCGCAGCTAGGCACATACATGGTGCACACATGCAGGCAAACACCCATACATTTTAAAAAATAATAAATAAAAAGTAGCTTCATGGAGGAAGGTTGCTTGATGGGAGGCCCAGTGGTAGAGAGAACTATCCTAGTGCACTCATGGCCCTGGGTTTGATTACCAGCACTTAAAAAAATTTAGGAAGGCAACTTCTCCACAAATACTAGAAAGACTTTTTATGTAAATAAAAACTATTTATTTAGAAAATATTTCTTAACAACAACAACAACAACCAATATAACTAAACTGCATCTGAATAAAAGTGCATGGATCCTGTTAACAGTACCTGGAATACAGTACCACAAATACTTCTCATGCAGACTCAAGGAGTTATAGAATGTAACATGGTTACATGTGTTATATATTTCCTGTGTCCTGGCCTGCTGGCGGTTGGGACAAATCTCTCCAAACACACAGAGGCTTATGTTAATTATAACTGCATGGCCATGGCTCAAGCCTTTTGCTAGCTAGCTCTTATATCTTAAATTAGCCCATAACTATTAATCTATGTATTGCCACATGTTCCGTGGCTTTACCTGTGTCCCATTACATGTTGCTCCTTGGGCGGCTCACTGGTGTCTCCCTCTGCCTTCTTCCTGTCTCTCTTTGAATTTCCCACCTGCCTCTAAGCTGCCTTGCCATAGACCAAATGGCTTTATTTATCAACCAATCAGAGCAACACATATTCCCAGCATACAGAAAGTTTAACCAATGCACCTACACTGTATCTGAATAAATGTGCATGGATCCTGTTAACAGTACCTAGAATACAGTATCACAAATACTCATGCAGATTCAAGGAGTTGTGGAATGTAAAATGGTTACATAACAGTTTTCCTAAGCTATGCACAGTTAAAATACAAAACTCCCTGGGACATGAAATGAAATGCAGCATTAGAGGGAATAGGCATTTAGTAGCTAGTATTCAGATCTTAGTACCAGTTAGGAGACACACCAAAAGATACAGCAGGGGAAATACTAACTCAAGCATGCACTTGATAGAAACTTGCTTTGTGGTCAGAGCAGTTTAAATATGACCACTCTCTATGAGATCTCTCTCATAGCTACATGTTGTTGAAATGGTCTAGGAATTTCAGCTGATTACTAGCCTAAAAAATTTTAAAATAAATTCTGAAAGTTTCCATCTATGTGCTCTTTCCAACCAAAAAGCAGCCTAGTACAGAGACTGGATTATGGATAGATTTTTACGCATCAGCCACTGGGCCAAGGAATGCACATAGACTGACTCATTTACTACTCATAATTTTGTGTACATACATCACCTTCACATTACAGATGAGGAAATGAAGTAAGAAAGCTACCAATTGACGGGGATGACTGATGGGGATTTGTGGCTAGGTCTGTTGAAGCCTGCAGCCCATGCTTCTAATCAACGAGTTTGGCAGGTAGGTTCTTTTTCAATGTCAGTTCATTATCAGTGTTGGAAAGCCTGAACCTCCACCCAAAACAAACAAACAAACAAACAAACAAACAAACAAACAAACAAACAAACACACTGCCCTCTCTTGAAAGGAGCTTGTTCATCAGTCATCTCTGGCTCCCATGCCTCCCAAGAAAGGGATACCTTAGTGGTGGAGTATCCACTCAGCTCCAAACAATTTACTGAAAGCATAATACTTCTATTTCCAGGTAATATCTGTTAAGTTTTAGCTACATGGTGCTTTCTCTTTAAAGCTGAGCACACCTTTTAAAAATGCATATCCATCCAGGCATGCTTTTAGTTCTTACGAGTAATATACACCTGTACTTAAAAACAGTATAAACTAGTGTAAACCAGCGTGCAAACCAGTATCATATTCTTTGAAGAGAGCTCTGTCAGCTGAAAAAATATACTTTTTAACATAAACTGTAAAGACTTCTGGCAGTTATCACTGTAAACCTGTCAGCCCTCTGGGTTTTCTTTCCTCTGGTGTAGTCTCTGGCTAACAGATTAGAAATAAGACACTAGGAGTGGAGCCAGTGAAATGACTCAATAGGTGAAGACACCTGCTGCCAAGGCTGACAACCTGAGCTTGAAGAAAAAACCGACTCCTGAAATTCGACCTCTGATATCCACACATGCATGCAAATAAATGAGTGTAATACAATTTTAAGAAGGTATTGAGGGAATGGAAATCTAGCTTAGTGGTAGAGCACTTGCCTAGTAGCACAAGGCTCTGGAGTTGATTCTCAGCTCTGGGTACTGGGGTGGGGAGAGCTGAGGAGAAGACACTGAGGATACACAAAACTTTTAATAAGTCTTATGCCAAGAATCTGTAGAGTAACAATCCAGCATGAATGTTGACAGACTAGGACAAGACACAAATAGATGTGGTATGCTAGAATGGTGGCTTGAAAAATAGTAATTCACAGTAAGAAAAACATTTTTTATTGTAGTCACATAAAACATTAGGATATATAATGAAATGAATTAATGATGTGATACTTTGATGGTAATCCTGATATTTTAATGTCTTTTTCTCTGCCCCCTTTTTAATGAAACGCTAATGATACTGATTACTGATTTATTAGTGGGTTGTACCATATGGTTTCAAGGTGCTACTCTAGAAATTCTAAGTTACAGTCAGTTAAAAAACCAAAAAGAAAGATGCATGGTGTGTGTGTGTGGTACGACACACAGAGAATGAGTGTGTGTGAGACAGAAGAGAAAGGTGTGATGCCTTGATTTTTTTTTTCATGTATATGTGTGTATGGTTAGGTCCATGTGAGCACGAGTGTGTGTGTGATATGCCATATACAGGTGTGCATGGGAGGTCAGAGGTTGACATCAGATGCATTCTGTGATTGGATCACTGGGGCTTGCTGGCTGCCAGTCCAGCTCCAGGTTCAGTAACAGACCCTGCTCCGGCTGGGCAGTGGTAGCATACATCTTTAATACCAGAACAGGCAGAGGCAAGCGGATCTCTGAGTTCTAGGCCAATCTGGTCTACAGAATGAGTTCCAAGACAGCCAGAGCTACATAGAGAGACCCCATCTTAGAAGGGGAGGTGGGGACTCCGCTTGAAAAGAATAAGGCAGACAGTGAAAGAACAGGTCATTCAATGTCCTTCTCCTTCATACACATAGGTGCACATATCCACACACACACATCCACAGATGTCACACACGCACAATCTCCAGTTCACAAAACAAACACACAAAAAAAATGAAGTACTGGCATTTTATAACAGGTTGGATCATGAAACACCATGAAAAGTGAAAGAAGCCAGTTACCACAGACCACACATTTACATGAAATGTCCAAACAGGCAGGCCTGTAGAGGAAGAATCTGGATTACTGGATGTTTAAGTTTGGGAGAAAATAAGGGATAGTTTCTAGTGAGATTGCTTCTAAAGAATGATGAAAATGTCTTAAAATTATGACTATAATTGTACAATTCTGTGACTAACCAGGCTGGGGTTTAACTCAGCTGGCAGTGTTTGCCTAGAATACATGAAGCCATGGGTTTGATCTCCAGCAACATATAAACCAAGTGTGGTGGTACAAGCCTGTAATCCTAGGACTTGGGATGTGGAGGCAGGAGGATCAAAAATTTAAGGTCATCCTTGACTACCAAGCAAGTTCCAGGTTAGGTTGGACTACTTGAGACCCTGCTTTAAAACAACAACAACAAAGAAACAAATCATATACTTTAACTAGGAAAAGCATATGATGTGTGATTTATGTCCCTATTAAGATTATTACCAAAGCCGGGTGGTGGTGGCGCACGCCTTTAATCCCAGCACTCGGGAGGCAGAGGCAGGTGGATCTCTGAGTTCGAGGCCAGCCTGGGCTACCAAGTGAGTTCCAGGAAAGGTGCAAAGCTACATAGAGAAACCCTGTCTCGAAAAACCAAGATTATTACCACTGGGAGGTGGTGGCACATGCCTTTAATCCCAGCACTCGGGAAGTAGAGCCAGGCTGATCTCTGTGAGTTCGAGGCCAGCCTGGTCTACAAAGCGAGATCCAGGACAGACACTAAAACTACACAGAGAAACCCTGTATCAAAGAACCAAAAGAAAAAAAAAAAAGAAAAAAGATTATGACCTTAAAATTCTCACTAGAGAAGCCCCTGACCATCTTGCAAATTTGGAGTGAGGACTGTCCTGTATGCAGGGCGCTGAGCTGCATTTGTAACTCTTTCTAACTAACCTGCTCATAGTACTGTAAGTTTATGAGTACTATGAGTTTATAGCTCATGTAGCCTATAAACAATTCAAACAGAAAGACTACTCATAAAAAGTCTTTCAAAACTTCAAATTCTTTGTAGTTTTAACTGTTTTCCAATAAGGATAGATGCTGTGCTTTCAAGTCTCAGCCTACTGTCCCACACTTGGAATAATAATCAAACATGTCAAGACTTCAAAACACCACTTGATTAAGAAACAAGCACTGTTTATTGTGTTATCTTTTCTGACCATAACTATGGAATGGTGAGGACATTTAAAGCTCTAGAAAACAACTTAGACCCTGTACAAACTGTGACAAACCATATCCTTAACCACTGAAGTTTTATTTAAGCTCAGAAAGACATAAGTTGCTTTTATCCGCTAGCCACAGTTTTATATACAACTGACACAAAAAATTATCAAGACATGTAGCTGAGAAAAATGAAACCAACTGGCACCAGACAATGAAGACGGCACTTTCTATGGCCTCCTAAGAGGAAGATTTAATTATCCCACAACACACTACATTGATAGAGATATATAGGAGAATATAGAGATGATAAGATAAAAGAGGAGATTAATGAACCTACTATTAAAGAACAACTTGTTTAAAATGTTTTACATTGGTATAGATTTTAGTTTATGTTTAAAATGTTTTTACATTGGTATACATTTTAGTTTATTGATACAAACTTGAAGTTAATTTTGTTTTATATATATATATATATATATTTCTATTCTTGTTTGAGGTATTATGTTTATGTAGCTCATTTAAAATTGTAATGGATAATTAAAAAATAGATTAATAATTAGTCATCTATGATAATCATATTTGTAGCCATGTTAGTTAAGTCTTCTAGGTATACATAGATATATTTCAGATAGATAGGTAATCTTCAAACACTTCATAGGCCTAGAGAATATGGCATTTAAATAACTTAGAATTCTGTTGACGTGAGACACAATTGCTCCTGGCTGCACCAATTTGATCTGGAGAGAATGTTGGGCTTCTAAGACATTTCCATTTGAAAGTTTGTTTTCTTGGCACAAAATGGCCTACTGGGCAAAGAACTGCCCTTGCCTTGATGGCTGACAGTACAAATGCAATGCTGTCCTTTCTGGACAAGCGGGACACAAGGAAAGCGACCACTGTACTCTGCCAAGACAGAGTAAGATGGTCTTTCAGAATTCCTGCTTCTGAAAATGGTCTGTCATATACTCTAGGCCTGTAGCCAATTTGAATGCACCAACAATGCTGAGAAACATTAGGTGACTGTCCAGGCTGCCAGCTGTCTTGGTCTACTCTTGCAAGATTCCCAAAAGTTGCTTGCATCCATCTACCATTTCTCAGGTACCATTATGTTCCTTCTCAGGTCTTTGATGGGATTGAAGACTAGCAGTTATAGTTACAACTTAGTATATATAATATCTTAGATAGAACACATTAAGTATTAGATTCAGGTTATTTAGGACACCTTTGAATGATCTTTATAACATGCCGTTTACCTATGCTCTATACTTCTCTGGATTTTAGTATGTGTTTCTTGCTTGATATTGTTTGCATTGGTTGTAGTTACATCTTATCTAGGTCATTATCCCTCATTATTCCTGGACAATATTTGGTAACCATTCCTTTGTATATAGTCTTGTATTAGTTTAGAACCTTCTTATTAGACAAAAAGGGGGAGATGTAGTGGGTAGCCATTCCAGCTTGGATCTGGAAGTTCCAACCCCCATTGAGACTCTGGCAACTGTCACGCCTACGAGGCGGGGCCAGGGGAGGCGCCTGGAGACCCAAGAGCTGGATGGGCCAGTGCTCTCTCTGTGCGCTCTCTCTGTGCCGGGACGCTGAACGGTGGAGGTTGACTGTGCAGAGCTCCAGAGAACACCGCTGGACTGCGATACACCTCCCCAGACCCTGCGACCTACCTATCAGTTAATTTGTGAGTTACGCCATTAAATAAATATCCTTTTAACTACATGGAGTGGCCAAAATAATTTCACCAATACTACATCTTATTGCTACAATGGCTATTGATACTATGCCAGTTCTCTTGGACTATGTTGGATTTAAAGACCACATTTTGCAGATGAGACCAAATTATATATTCTTTAAGGTGGTGATTTTTCTTTTTAAAGTACAATGCTCAAGGTATCATATACTGGTACAAAATCATAGCAATGGCATTTATTAGTGTTACATGTTATTTTCAGATTATTCCACAGTCTAAATTTACTTCTTCAATGAAATTTAAGTGAATAGGCCCATCACACCATACTTGTTTATACTCAATAAATGCCACTGTCATACAAATAATGCTAAAGAGCTCAAGTCCAGTGGTTTATGAATGACCTTATTGGTCTATCAATTTAGTATGTACAGATAGATGCAGGAGTGAGATAATCATATAATGGTTTCATTTAAGTACTGAAGGAACATGTTTTTCCTTAAGTGCTAAGTTATTATAGATATAGAAATGTCCGTTAACATTTTATTAATATTATACCCTTTCACTTAGTCTTTAAATACTTGGAAGCAAAAGAGAATTAGCCCAAATTTGTTTTTCTCCAGATTGTTTATCAATGAAGAGGTATTAATAATGAGATGTACTTAAATACACACATTTAGCATGAGCATGCTCAATGCTCCTGGAACAGGCCTCTCCCACCACCCACTTCCTCATGACCTTTCATCTTATATACTTGCTCTTTTTCCCCAGTAGTGCTGAATAAAATAAGTGAATAAGCTTCCTAATAGTATTAGGAGATGGTCAAACTAGAAAGTGTAATGTAGGCAACAATAAATGGCATCATAAAACACTGCAGTATATTCCACACAATTCTGAATTCTAAGCCAAAAAAGTATGCAGGGTAAGGGCCTTTAGCTGAAAGGTACAGAAGACCACACAAACACTGCTCAATATTTTGGAAGTTGTAGCTGTTAATCTTACAGATAACTTCTATGTATCATTTATAGGCTATCAGCCAAATGTGCAAATTTCCATTTTATCTCTAAAACTAAGCAAGCTGGAAAGCTGGAGGGCTTTGTCATGAAATGAGCTTGGAAAAGATTATATTGCAATCTAACGAGTACAATATACCAAACGAATGGGGGTGTGACAGACATTAAGAAAGCCAGATAGGTGATATATTCCTAAAGCTCAGGAGATAAAGGAAGGAAGATGGGGAGTTTAAGGCCAGTGGGGTTAACACTGACTCAAGAACAACAACAAAGAAATGAAGGAAAAAAATCGGCTTATAATGGGTAAGGTATGGAGTCTGGTGTGGTGCTCATGCCTGTATCCCAGGCCTAGATAGAGTTCAAGGCCAGCTTAGGTCACACAGTGAGTTCCATATAAGCCTGATCTATAGTGTGTGACTGTCAAATAAGTACAGGAGAAGAAAGTTGGGGGAGAGATAACATGGTAGAGGTGCTTGCCTACAAGCCTGACACCCTGATTCTAATCCTGGAATCCCACAGTGTCAGGAGAGAACCAACTCTCTAGAGTTGTCCTCTGACCTAGACAGACAGACAGACAGAAAGACACACACACACACTGCATGTACACATACAATAAAAAATTTAAAACCACAAAAATCAAAGATGGGCACAAAATATAAACTTATGTATACATATACATGCAGAAACTCTAATCAGTAATTCATTTTGTAACCATACACTTTCAGATATTATGTTCTACATAATCTCATTTATTTTGATGAACAGTCTATATATATTTCTCTAGTCATCATTTGTTCTCAACATGGAGTATTTGGAAATGGTTGAGGGAAAAAAAAATAGACTTTTCCTTCCATGAGAAAGATGACTTGAGATTAGTTCTGTTACTGAGTTCCCTAGTATCAGTGACATTTTAAAAAGTGAGATCCAGGAAATGATTCAGAATGTTGACAGCTCATGATAAATGAGGGGTTTATAAGGAAAAGAATCATTGAAGATTCAGGGTTTAGAGAAAGATTCACCACTCACAGTTTCTAGCAATACCTCAAATCTTTGGCTCATTACCCAGATACTCCTCCTGGGAATAAGGATCAACTCCCACATACTTCATGAACTTAAGTCTACTTAATTATTTGTGCAGGACTAAGTTTCAAAAATCAAAACTCCTTGCTTTTGACATTTTCTTCATTTATGTTTGAAGTCAAATTCACTCTTAAGTATTACTGCAATAACCATACTCAGTATAAATTTTTTTAAACCAATATTAAAATACAAGCGATACAGAAAACTTCCCCTAACCCTCATTTTACATCTTTCTTTTTCTTTCTTTCTTTCTTTCTTTCTTTCTTTCTTTCTTTCTTTCTTTCTTTCTTTCTTTCTTTCTTTCTTTCTTTCTTTCTTTCTTTCTTTCTTTCTTTCTTTCTTTCTTTCTTTCTTTCTTTTTCTTTCTTTCTTTCTTTCTTTCTTTCTTTCTTCTTTCTTTCTTTCTTTCTCTCTCTCTCTCTCTCGCTCTCTCTCTCTTTCTTTCTTCCTTTCTTCCTCTCTCTCTCTCTCTCTCTCTCTCTCTCTCTCTCTCTCTCTCTCTCTTCTTTCTCTCTTTTCTTTCTTTTTTTCTTTTTGCTTTTTTGTGACAGGGTTTCTCTATGCAGCTCTGGCTGTCCTAGAGCTCTGTAGACCAGGCTAGCCTCGAACTCACAGAGATCCACCTGCCTCTGCTTCTCAAGTGCTGGGATTAAAGGTGAACACTACCAGCACCTGGCTTACATCTATTTCTTAAGATTAAAAAAAAAAATGGGCCGGGTGGTGGTGGCGCATGCCTTTAATCCCAGCACTCGGGAGGCAGAGCCAGGCAGATCTCTGTGAGTTCGAGGCCAGACTGGGCAACAGAGTGAGTTCCAGGAAAGGTGCAAAGCTACAGAGAGAAACCCTGTCTCGGAAAACAAAACAAAACAAAACAAAACAAAACAAACTTATGTATACATATACATGCAGAAACTCTAATCAGTAATTCATTTTGTAACCATACACTTTCAGATATTGTGTTCTACATAATCTCATTTATTCTGATGAACAGTCTATATATATTTCTCTAGTCATCATTTGTTCTCAACATGGAGTATTTGGAAATGGTTGAGGGGAAAAAAATAGACTTTTCCTTCCATGAGAAAGAAGAGAAGTTTTGGTTATTTGCTTTGTGATGATTTTTTTTTTTTTTTGCTTTGTTTTATGTTTTTTGGACTTGAACTTTCAATCCTCTTGCCTCCAACTCCCAAATTCTGGGATTATAGGTATACCAAAAAAATTTTCAGTTCTATACAATCTGAAGAAATACAGTCCTACAAGGCACATTATTAAACACAAGTGGGGCTTGTACAAGAAACTTTTACCCCAAAGTCTAGAGAACTGAGTTGTTACTATCCATTGTACTGCTGAGTTTCATTCCTAAGATGCTCTCTGTGATCAGCGGAGATAGGAGAGGGCTGGACGGAGGAGGACAATAAGACAAAGGGCCTTACTTCAAGAAGTGGAGAAGAGGCTGGAGAAACGGTTCAGCAGGTAAGAGCATGCACTGTTCTTGCAGAGGACCTGAGTTCCATTCCCAGCACTACACTAGGCAGCTCACATTGCCTATTAATCCCAACTCCAGGGGATTTACTGCCTCTGGCCTCGGTAGGTACCTACAGTCAGACATGCACATGCATTCATGTAGACACATAATTAAACATATTAAAAATAAGCTCAGTGGTGGCGGCGGTGCACATCTTTAATCCGAGCACTTGGAGGCAGAGGCAGGTGGATCTCTCTGAGTTTGAGGCTAGCCTGGTCTAAAGAGTGAGTTCCAGGACAGCCAGGGCTACACAGAAAAAGCCTGTCTCAAAAAAAAAAAACAACAACAACAAAAAAAAAAAACAAAAAACAAAACTAAATAAATAAATCTTTTTTTAAAAGTGGAGGAAAATACACAAAAAAATTTAATGGGGACTTTGCTCTATTTCAGGTATTTCAGCTAGAGACTTTTGGCTTTCTTTCTCATATTTTTTTTAAAATACAGCTGCTAAAGTCAACACATTTTTACTACAAAGGGGTCTGATTTGAACAAGACCTTCCAAGCCTTTATATTTGGGCTTGTAAGAGGGCCCACATAATCACAACTCGATCTGATTTCTTCTTGGAAATCTTAGTGCTGAGCCATAGAAGTGTAACTCATTAAGTGCAGGAAATGGTGCCTAGAAATTACTCCAAGTATTTTTTGGTTATAACCTACAAAGACAGAAACCTGATGATGGTTTTTAAGTGAAGTCTACAAAAAGATATTCTCCATCACCCCAGAAATGTTATTTTTTTCCACAAAAGCAGTTTTTCAAATCTTTTTTTCCCAAAAGAATCATCCTTTAGGTCTCAAGTTAGTTTTTATTTTTATTTTTATTTTTTTACATTTTTATTTTATTATTTATTTGTGTGAGCACATTGTTGTGCCAAGGCACTCCTGTAGAGGGCAGAGAACAACCTCAGGAGTTGTTTCTCCCCTCCTACCCTTTGCTCTGGGGTCAAACTCAGGTTGATGGGTTTGTTTAGCAGGTGCTTTTATCTACTGGGCCATCTTGTCAGCCCTAAAGCTGAAGTTTGATATTCCATAGAGAACAGATTATTTTCAACTTAGGATGGTTTGACTCACAATTTTTTTTTAACTTCATAATACTGTGAAAGCAATATATATTCAACAGAAATCGTACTTCGAATTTTGATCTTTTTTTATAGGCCTAGCACAATATACAGTGGGATAGTCTCTTTTTTTTCTCAAGTTAATTAAAATCTTTATTAATTAACTTCTGATATCAGAAAAATAAGACAATACTCATTAAACATGTAATATTGGTGCTTTGGCCACCCTATGGGATATTTCTCTCTTCTTAAAAAAACTTCTTCCTTTATTTTTTTATTGTATGTGTATGGGGGCTTGCATGTATGTCTGTGCACCACATGCATGCAGCAGTGCCTGAGGTCAGCAGAAGGCATCAGATGTCCTGGGACTGAAATGATAGATATTATATAGATAGCTGTAAACTGCTAGGTGGGTGCTGGGAACCAAGAGCAGTAAGTGCTCTTAAGCACTGAGCCATTTCTCTGTCCAGGGTTATTTTCTCTTGCTACTGGGAGGCAGTAATCCATTGCTCTTAGTTACCCACTACAAACACAGTCAGTACTCGACAGTATACTAAGCTGCTCTGCTATTGTGTTTGCTAGGTAAGTTTATGAAATGCATTTTCAATTTATGAAGGCTTTACAGGAAGCCTTTAACCCAATCACAAGTTAAAGAGCATCTATACTGAGTTGGATTAACAAGTGTCCCCAAGCTCCTTTATGTCCTGAGAACCTCTGAACATTACCTTATTTCTAGTAAGGAAATAAAAGATCTGGACAGAGGAGGCACATGTGGACAAGGGCAGGTGATGAAAGGCATCAAGCCCCAAACCTAGAAACACTATGCATTGGCGGCCATTTCTAGAAGCCAGAAGAGGCATGACCTAGATTTTCCCTGGAACCTCTAAAACATGGTTCTCAATCTGTGAGTCACTATCCCTTTGGGGGTCGAATGACCCTTTCACAGGGGTCACCCAAGCCCATCAGAAAACACAGATATTTACATTATGATTCATAACAGTAGAAAAGTTGCAATTATAAATAGCAACAAAAATAATGTTATGGTTGGGATTCACCACAACATGAGGAACAGTATTAAAGGGTGCAGCGTCAGGAAGGTTGAGAACCAGCGCTCCAAAGGAACCAGTCTGCAGACACCTTGCACTTCAGGCCTCCAGAACTCTAAAAGAATAATAAAATGCTGTTGTTTCTAGCTATCTAATTTTGTACTGTGTTATGATAGCACTAGTAAACTAATCTATTCCAATGGAATTTCCATCCTAATATGTACTTAGGGAACATTTTACTCTCCTAACAGTGTGAAGAGCACACTTCTGTAGAATCAAAGCTCTGCCAAACTAACAAAATCCATTAAAGTAGTAATCTGAACAAAACATCTGATATAAAGACAATGTGTTTTTCTACCATGCTGTAACCTTTGCTAAGTACATTAGACTGAAAAGTATCCAAGGAAATGTGAACCAAGAAAATGTTATCATATTAGATTCTGAACAAAAGTATCTTTATAAAACCCTGTGAAGATAATTCAAAATGAATTCCAATCATAAATACAAGTTGCAACAGGTTTTTCTGCTTTTGCCATAGCTGAAATGTTAAAGTACGTATCAGATCAAAAAATATTAGTTTGAAGAAATGTCCTTTTCACTTAAGCAAGGGTGGATTTCAAATGTCACTTGTTCAGCTTACATGCTTGCCATGTATGCATGCGTTTCTGCGCTTTTCTCTACATGAGAAACTGTATATACCATGTCTGCGGCTTTAGCTGCATGCTGACTCTGGTCCCTCGGGTTATGAGAAACTGTAAGAAGCTGGCTTAGTGCAACTTAGTGTCAAGTTCATGTTGTCACTGAATCCCACACTGATAGCTGACTTTACTTAATTATTAAGAAACAAACAAAAGCGTTGCTGAATCACTAATTTCTAAGACCCCCTAAATCATTCCTGAGTGACCTAAATCCCTTCCTTATTTTTCTACTGCATAATTTCAAATACTCAAATGCTAAACTTTCCCATTGCTTCTCTATGTGGACTTCTACCAATTACCACCCTTTGCCAAAAGAGCCCTGTCCCTGTGTTCTGCCTACATGCCAGGGCTTGACAGATCCCTCAAACTCACTGTTCATGTAATTGGGCTCTTTCCAATTGCCTTTTGTTAGAAACTGCCCTCTTCTCAAGGGTTTATTTACCTGAATTCTAAATCTTTGTTCAGCCACTCTGTCCTATTTTAGTCTGTGTTTTCACCAAACCACATTGGAATAAAAATACAGCAAGAGGGGAAATGTTCACTAAGTAGCCAACATTTCTTGAGCTCCCATCATTGTTTAACTGCTTTAATGATGGAGTGTGTTTTGAGTCACTGAATCTCACAATAACCCTGAGAGGTGAGTGCTGTTATCCCAACATATTGATAAGGAAAAATGTCTTAGCTACCTTTCTATTACTGTGAACAGACACCATGACCAACACAACTTATAAAAGAAAGCATTTAATTGGGGGCTTAGGGTTTCAGAGGGTGAGTCCATGACCATCATGGTGGGATTGTGGCAGTAGGCGGCCAGGCATAGTGTTGGAGCAGAAGCTGAGAAGTAGCTGAGAGCTTGCATCTGATCCATAAGCAGAATGCAGAGAGTTGGCCACCTGGAATAGTGCTGGCTTTTTAAATCCCAAAGCCAATCCCCCAGTGACAGATCTCCTCCAAGATCACATCTCTTAATTCTTGCCAAGCAGTTCCACCAACTGGGGACTAACCATTCAGACATATGAGCCCATGGGGGCCATTCTCAAACTACCAGAGGAAACAAGCAAAGATGAGATACTATTTACCTAAGCTCACACTCTTGTGTTTGGCTCAAGAACCACAATTCTCTTTACCTCCACTGATGTTTCCAAAGTTTGAGTCATTTAGACCTAAAGTTGTTAAGGTCTTTTGGCAAATTTTTTCAACTTCTTTTCCTATCAAATCAAGGTTCCCATTTTTAAATATGAACTCTTTTGTAAAATAATGTCCCTCCTGGAGCTTCAGCACCCTTTTCTGCTCCTTTTAACCATCATGACTTAGTATGTTCAGCAGTTACTGATGGTCCAATGGATTCTGAAGCCCAGCCAAAGTTTTTTTTAGAATAATACTCAAAACAAAGCAAATATTGGCTTAGCTATGACACTTGTTGTTCTAAAATGTTAATAGCCTATTGTTCACTGTGGTTGTCTCAACGAGATAATACATTGAAAATCAGCATTTCCTGATAGGAAGTGAATTCCCACTGTGTGTCACAGGACTCTAGGCAAACACTGGGAGGGTTGCGTCAGAGCAGAGTAGTGATGAATCTGTTTCTGTTCCCTATCTCTCTCTCCTTTGCTTCCTCCTCCTCCTCTTTATCCCTCTCTTTAAAATGGATTTCTGCTTCAGCTCAAGCCATAATCTATTTGTCCATTTTGCTATTGCTGAACTGTTTTCCTAAAATGACTTCAAATGTTTAAGCAAAGTTTGTTCAACATCCTGTAGACAGCAGCATCCTGTATATTCCCAACCACGGAGAACTTCCTTAGTTGTAAATGCCACAATAGATGGAATAATTGACAAAGAAGCTATCAGGATGTGTCCTCAAAGCACAGTACATCCCATTTCCAAGCTTTCATTTCATATAAGCAATTGTTTAAAGAAACCATGTATGGAGCACAATAATCACAAGCTTCCCTATCTTTTTATTTTAGTAGGAACAACTGAACTTTAACTTACTAGTTCAAGTACTACAACACTGTTTAATTCCTTTAGTCTCTAGCAGATCCTCATACAGAAGAGCACTGTGATAGTGCTGAAACTGCTCTAGCAGACCTTTAAAACCATTTAAAATGCACTTTGTCTTCATAAACTCAAATTTTAACAAGTTTCTCTGCCAACATTTATAGGCCAGTTGATAATAGAAAATAACAAAGGAATAGGAGTCAGGCACGGTGCCACCTGCCTTTGATCCCAGCATCTGTGACTGAGACAGGAGGATTAGGAGTTTCAGGAAGGCCTGGTCTATGCAGTGAGGCCCTCTCTCAAAACAAGAAGGAAGAGGAATGGTCAGGAGATTGCAGTGGGGCTATCTCAGTCATCAGGGCACTCACCATGTACACAGCGCTTGGCTTCTAGGACAGTAATAAACTTGCCATTTATATGCTAGGCACCACAGAAAGCAGTAGTTACTTAACATTGGGTAAACAGCAACCTCCGATTTTAAAGTACACTTATTTAAGGTATACCAAGCCTTCCACCAAGAAGTCAGTGCAACACACACACAAGCACAGACATTTCCCTATTTCCAGGTCTTCAGAGATGCCTTACCACATAGCTGCAACCACAGATGCAGTTCTTATGTCATTTGCTTAGAACAGCTCGCATCCAACTCAGTGAGATGAAACTGAAACAGGCAATGCTGGACACCTTAGGTATGATGCGGCAACAATCCCAGCCCTTGTTACCTTTTAACTTTCCCGGCAGGATAACCCTGTACAGTTCACTTCTTAGCCTGCTTCCTCAGCACTAAGTTAGAAAACTGACCACATCTAGTAGTGATGATTTTGGCATTCAAGGAGACAAGGAGGAGAATGAGAGGGTTAAAATTTAAAACAATTTTAAACATAACTCTTGAAGCTAATTTGTAAAGCTCTATGTCACATTTATTTGTGTGTGTACACATACTACAACAAGCGAGGAGGTCAGGGGGTAACTTGTAGGAAGTGGCTTTCTCTTTCTATCACGTGGGTCCTACAGATTGAATCAGGTCATCAGGCTTTGCTGCAAGTGCCATCTCACTGGCCCTTGGAGCCAAAGTTAAAAGCTCTAGGATTAGCTCTTAAAGGTTGGGGCTCATTAAAGTTATACGGACCCACTTTAAAAGCAAGTGTCACCCTGTATTCTTTTTTCTCAACTATTAAAGTTTGGTCAAAAGATTTGGTTTTACTTCTGGAATGGGTTTTATAATATTGAAAAAGAGCTGTCAGAAAAGGACAGTTTCTGTAAAAATATAGAATAATATTCAGCTGTCTCATCACCTCCTTAAACTTTCAAATAGTTTAGGCCATATGGCATGTCAAATAAATTACAGCCCATATATGATATATAAAACATTATATACAAAACATATATGTGTTTTATTATATGTATTATGTTTTTTATTTCAATAACAGAAATCTTATATAATTTGGGTCCTGTAAGTTAAATCACTATTCCATCAAAAAACTATGTAAATATTAAAGCTGGAAGGAACATTAAAACTCATTTATCCAACTTCTCAGTTTACAGATGGTGAAGAAAGATAAAAAGAAGCTAAGTGACCCACCTGCAATCCCATAATTTCACAATCAAGTTACCCGACTTCAAATCCAACATTCCATAGATGAATTTCTACATTCTTTTCTTTCCCTGTTGTACTGAAAATTACTCCCCTCTGGAATAGTTCTTACCCTCTTGTGCATGGCTGAGTAGGAGGCCTACTCTTGATTGTCTAATCAGATGAGAAAAGGCAGGTGAGGGATTTCTGTTCTCATGAAACACTGTCATCCTTCACAACAGTCCACGGGCTCTGTCCCACAATGGAGGCGGAAGAACTGACAGCAGAAGCACATCCAATAGAGGGAATGTATAGGAAGCAACTTGGAAATAATCCAGATACACATCAAAATAAGAACGCTCAACCGGGAGCCCATCTGAGCATACACTGAAGCAGCACACAGCACTTACTAGACAGCTCCTTAGGAAGTAGGAGCTAAACACACAATAGCAGGTATAGCTTCACTTTACATGGATTTTAAACAGTCGTCCAAGTATTTCAGTAGAAACAGACACATTCAGACATACACATATTCATGGAAAATTTCTGGAAATATAGAAAAGAAATTATCCTTTGGGAAATAAAGTTAAGGGGACTAAGGTAGTCAAGAGACATTTTGTCACACATTCTTTTATATTCCTTCACCTTTTTACATGTGCATTTTCTCTTTAAAGGAACACTGTAATGAAAAATCTGGTCAATATAAAAACATTTAAGGTATGTAATGACAATGATAAATAGCAACAACAACAAATGTACATTAAAGCAGAGAAAAGGACTATAAAGCCCTGGGCAGCAACTTCTTGGTAAGGAGGTAAAGGAGGGATTTATCACTGAGAACCTGACAGTTTATACCTAGTCATACTTACCATTATAGCTATTCTCTAGAAAAAACCTTACAACCCTTTTCATACCATAGTCTACATATCAGTTTTCATGGATAAGCTATGGCATGAATGAGGAGAAATTTGTTTAGCATTCTTAGAGCGAACAGGGTTTGGGGAGCAAGTACATAAGGCAAGGTAAAAAGTCACTATTTTTTTTATATTATGTAATTATCATAAGAAAAATAAGAGTGTTAACAGAGATACTAACTACTGATTTTTAAATAAAGGTTCCGAATAAAATGAACTTTAAAATAATCTAATTAAACATTTACCAACAAACTGGATGTCAAATTTTACTCTGGCACAATTGTAAAAGCTCAAGTCCAATTCTCTTTTCCTACAAGTAAAGGCACAGCAGAGTTGTTCAAATGAAAGAGAAAACAGCAGACTGTTTTCTGTATTACATGAGAAATTTATTTCCAAGGTTGAATGATAATGTGTGGGTTGGGTCTTGATGCAAAACACATTGGGGGGCGGGAGTTTAAAAGCCACTTAGCCAAGTTCATACAGATAATAACTGAATGCTGAGTACAGAGGATGTTCAAAGAAGCTGAACAGCTACACCACACGGGCTGGCCTCATTGCCACTTGGAATCCATTTTTTTGATGGGGAGGTGACATACAGCCAGATCTACATCCTAGATAATTAAAAAACAAATGTCCTAAATCCCTGACAGATACATTTAAAAGCACAGCTTTGGTTTTCCTGTCATTTATAAGAAACCCTGGATTGGGAGCTAAACAATCTTTGCTTAGTTCTAACACACTCTTTATTGAGGTTTCTGGACAAGTTTGTGTCATTACAAAGAGATTTAGGGTATTCTAATCTGGAAAATATCTAAGGGGGCTAATCCAAATCCCTAATTTTATAGGTGAAGAAAGTAATGTCCAAAGTAAACTTGTCTTGATTGCATTCTTCAGTGATATCAGACTTGACTTTATTTTTCCCTTCTTGTAAAGTTAGAGACAGCTAACAAAACAAGTAACAAAGAGGAAGGTGAAGCAAGGTAATGGTGGCCAGGAAGTTTAAGAACAAAAAAGATGACACAATGTCACCCCAAAAGCTTTACAGAAATCCGCCAGTTTCAACATTCAACTATGATTTTGACTAAAGCAAGCTGTTAAACTTGCTTGCATTAAATCGATGTGTCTACCCCTGAAAGAGTACACAATGAACAAATAACACAAAGAACAAGTCACAATCTCAGCCTCTCTCAACATGCCCATGTTGGTCAGTGCATAATTGAATCCTTTACAGACATTTAAAGCTCAGCTACAAACAAAACCCAGACATCTGACGAGAAGGTTGGGAAAAAAAAAATGCTCAACATGGACCTCGCTGAACAATAATTCTCCTACAGTTCAACTTACCATCCACGTCACAAATTCTAGAGAACACAGAGGCACGGAACCGGCGGAACTGCCCAAGCATGGAACAGAACTTTGGGCTGCAGCCTGTCCCAACTCTTCCAACAAATACCCAATAGCAACAGGACAAAGCATCATTATGACAGAAATAAAGGGCCTTTAGAGGCTGCCTTTTTTTTAATTCGATGAACCCACTCTTACACACAAAGTTCATGCCACGATGTCTCGAAATGCAGTACTGCCCAATTATGCTATAAAAGTGACTAATAAATTCAGTACAAAACCCTTCTTTAAACACTTTAATGTTAGAAAATTAGCACACTTGGAGACTACTAGTATTTCCCTCCCTTTAAAACAGCCAATGACACCCACAAACAGTTAAAAATAAGAACAAGTAGATAAATAGTATAAGAAAATAAAAAGCAGACAAATCATCTAAAAGAAAACAATCAGTTGAGTGAGAAGCCACAGCTTACTCCCAAAGACAAGTACTGCATGCTATTAGTAATTGGCACAACATTAACCATCGGCTTTGTTTCCTTCCTAAGCTGGTAGCTCTAGGTATTACAATACATAACCCACTACTTACAAAACCCCCGGAGCCTCTGTACATTTCTTAAACTCATTTTCATGTGGCAATTCTGATGCAATGCTGCCCTAAAAATGATCTTTGTTTTAAACAGCAAGCTATCTACTCGATGTGGTTAGTGCAGGGTGGAGCCCACTCTGGGGGAAACAACACACCCAGACAGATTTCAGTCAGAGCAAGTTGCACATTAATATTGCCACATTTCCCAGGGCCTCAGAGTCAAAATTCATTGGTTAATTCCTCCCAAAGTAACAGAGGAAAAGTCCGTGTTTGGAGATCAGCTTTCCTGCCAGAGCATGAACTATAGGCTGATTTCTGTTTAAAAAGAGACAGCCCAGGCAGGCAGCTCAATCCACACACTGGTAGGTGGAAGTGGACTACTGTAAAGGAAGTCCAACCATGCTGCTAGCTTCTAAGTTTAGCAACTGCAGTTTTTGCATATCTCAAGGTGTCAGAAACACAGCTTGCTTTAGAATATTACTTTAGGGGACTTGAACACAAACACAAACTATCCATTTTTTCTTCCTCACCACTTCTCTACTTTTACCAACATAGAAAAAATAAAAGCATTACATTTACAATTAGCAAGAGTTGACTTCAAAGCAAGGATGTCAGGCTCTGTGGGTAAAGTCATTTGCTGCTAATAAGCCTGATGACCTTAGCTTGATTCTTGGAATACACATGGTGGAAAGAGGTAACCGACTCCCACAAGTTGTCATCAGACCTCCACACATGAGCCTTAGCACATGTACGAGCCCACATACACAAAACATACACACATAATACATATAAAAGAAAAAGGATGTGATTTTATGGACTTGCTTTGGTATGTCATTAAAATGTATGCATAAAAGGAAATTAATTTTGATGATAACTAATATGCACTATATTTCAAAATTTTCTACAGTCATCTATGTAAAAAGTTTATAAGAATTTTAGTTTAAATTTTTTTGTATGACTTTTTTTTCCAAATAAGATATTCTATGAAATAAAAATACAAGTACTATATTAAAAAAATCTGTTTAGTTTTTCAGTATTAATTTTATCACTACATAATTATTTATTTAATGTTATTTTTAACAAATACCACTTTTTGCATATGTACATTCAGAGATGCAAGTTAATTTTTCATGCAAATTCTATAATCATACAATTGAATAGTTTTCTCTGATTAAAATATCCAAGCACATTTTTCTTTTTTTGTTTATTTTTTTTTTGTCTGTTTTGGTTTTTTTTTTGTCTGTTTTGTTTTTTTCAAGAAGGATTTCTCTAGTAGCCCTGGCTGTTCTGGAACTCACTCTCTAGACTACACTGGCCTCGAACCCAGAGATCCAACTGCCTCTGCCTCCTAAGTGCTGGGATTAAAGGTGTACACCACCACCACCTGGCTAAGCATGTTTTCCTTCTTCTTTCTTTCTTTCTTTCTTTCTTTCTTTCTTTCTTTCTTTCTTTCTTTCTTTCTTTCTTTCTTTCTTTCTTTCTTTCAAGTTGTCATGGATTATTTACACACAATGTAAAACAAATAACAGAAAAGGTTTTGAGAGAAAACCAGAAAAATATGTTTAATGATAAATATCATATTATTTTCAACAACTGTTACCCCTCATATTGAAAGAATAAATTACTATGGAGTACTGGACATCTGAGAGATGGCCTGAAACACCCTCTTTAAGGATCTAATGAAGAGGGTACTCGTTAATCTAGCTTTTCTTAGGTTGTGAGGTCACCTCTAACAAATAAAAAGTAACCATTCCAAAAACTCCTTTTGCAGTGCAAGTGCCTGGTTTAGTTATTTTCCACCATACATTAGTTATGAATCACCTACTCCCATCCTTTGCTCTTCCTTGTCCTACCCCCAACACTGAACAACTCAAAGGTGCCAGCTGGGTATTAATTAGAAGCATCTCGTCTTGATACTTTTTGGATTTACACTGCTGGAAATGTCTGTTTTCAAGTCAAAATTCACTTTCACAGCTGCAAAGGAAATGACAGGAGAAGAAAAACACAGCCAATACATATCAGCAATTAATTCCATCCACAACTGCCCAGCTGTTTGTGCATGGAGGAATCAGTCTGTTTCCTTTTGGGGCTTTCACCACTGAAAATTGATACTGCACATTCAGAGACACAAGCTGTTTGTAACATGTCAGGAATGTGCACAAGATCACACAGAGTTGAGAGACAAAATGAAATCCAGATTCAGTTTTCTTGGAGCTTGTCAGTATTATTTCATAGTTTTAAAAACTCAAAAACACCCCAATCACAGAGAGAAGAAATACATTAAAAGAAATCTCATTTCTGAGTATTACCCTTCCAATAGAGAGGAAAATCTGCCAATGATATCAGATTTAGTAACAAAAATAGACACACTGATTTATTGGTATAGACAAGGTGTGACATTCTTAGGAATCCACATGCCCCTAAGATGTTAAATAAGGCTAATACTCTTTTGAACACACACACACACACACACACACACACACACACACACACACACACACACCTAGACATTTAATGTAAAAGTCATCAGCAAATGGTATTCATACCACAATCATGCAGTAAAGCAGGTTTTTCTAGTTGGTTCAGATATTATTTGACATATCCTGTCTATTTCAGAGATTCACATATATTTATAGATCCAGTCTTCTAGGGCAATGGTCAAGGAGTGAAAATTTTCTTTCCTTTCACTCATCAGCTTTGTGGATCTTAAGTAAGAACCCTCTTATTGAGTGACAGAGGGCTTAACAATCATAGTATGGATTCATGCAACTCAAAAAGTTAATCTCTGCCCCTCTCTGCCCTTCCACTCCAATTTTATCTGAAATATTTGTCATTTAAATATTTATAAAATACTACTGTTATATTTTCCTGTATAAAATAAATTCTATTTTCAGTATATAAAATGATTATGACTAGTTATCATGAAAGTTAAAAGAAAAAGATGGCATTTTTTAAAAAAAGAAACTCAATTGAGTCCTGAAAGCCTGAAGCTTCATTTGTTAAATAAATGCATTTTAAATATGTGGTAGACTGAAAATAGAACACACCACCAAAAACAGGGCTTTTTCCTTCCCAGTAAATGTCATCTAGTTGAAGACATACAGGGGAGGAAGAGAATTTAATCTCTGCTCATATGACATTACCTCTAGAAGTATGGTATAACCATTAGTGACTAAAACTTTGGCAAATTCCAGCTCTGTAAGACTCTCAGGCTAGCTTCAAATACCCAGGGGAAGGAACTTCCTCACCTACGAGACGGGCTAAGGCAAAGGGGTCCTGTCTTTATAAATTAATAAGCTGCTTATTAGACTCAATCCATGATGGCCTCTGAGCTGGGGCTACATTAGCAAGAATCTTCATTAAGGCCACTGATAAGAAATTTTAAAGTGAGTATCCAAAAAAAAGCTTATTATAATTTTAAATTTTATTTCTAATATGTGTATGTGTTTGTACATAAATATGTACACATGTGTGTAGGTGCCTGTAGAGGCCAGGTATCTGAATCCCTGGAGCTGGAGTTATTAATGGACCATCTGGTTGCTGGGGACCAAACTCAGGTCTTTTGGAAAAGCAGAATATGCTTATGAGCCATTTCTCTAAGTCTCTTATATTTTAATTATACATTTACTATTTCATTATAAAATATTTAAACATACAGCAAATTTGAAGGAATTTTATATCAAGCATCATACAAACATTGCTTAGGGTCTGCTCAGAACACTGTAGTGTACCAGTTTTGTCACATCATCTCTTTACTCCTCTATCCACCTATTCATTTTATTTTTAGTGCAGTTTAAGGTAAATTAGAGGCATCAGTACATTTCTCCCAAATACTTCAAGTTACTTCACTAACTACAGTTCATTATTTTCTTTCAATGTAAAATTTACATAATGATATTTTAAAAGCTAAGTGTACCTCGATGACCCTAATTCCTATAGAGCTATGCAATATTATCTGTATCCCCTAATGTTCCCTCATACTTCTTTCCAGACAGGTCCTGCCATACTGCTCTAGGAGCAATCTCAATAGCTAAGCCTTTGAGACCAATGCATTAAACTATCCTGCTGTGCTACATAGCTTATACTTGGGTCACAAAGAATGACAACTGGCAGGTATGAATCATCTAGATGGGAGGAATCTAAGAAGAGCTCACAAGTTAAAAGTGACTATAGACTCAGCTACTTCAATTACTCAACTTTGTAAGTGAATAAAGCAAAATTTAGACTGTTCTGATTTGCCTCTTTAGGGCACTCAACTAGTCAGTAGTTATTGGAAAGGCAGAAACCTGATACAAAGCTCATGTAGCAGCTCTTGCTCCATTCTAGAATGAGCTCCACCTGGGGCCTGGCCATGGATCTCTGCATTGGCTTCCATCAGCCATAGGATGACAGGGTGTTTGGCTACCCCATCACCAGAGTAGGTCAGTTTGGGCTTTTTTTTTTTTCTTTAACTTTTTGGTTTGAGGCAGTTAGATTGCCCTGGGTGACCATAAACTTGTTCTGTAGCTTAGGCAAGCCTTAAGTTTGCAATCTTCCTGTCTCTGCTTTCCAGGCCTGGCTAGAATCCTCTATTCACTGTTAAAGCAGATAGTGGTAAAATTGTATCTGGGAAAAGAGAGAGGTACTTCCTTTTTGCTACCAGAACTGGAGTTGGGGAGGCACAGATTAGTGACTGTGTAGTGACTAGATATTATGTAAATACTTTCCCTTTAACTGTCTGCAAAAAAAACTCATTTTGCCTAATGTGGTCTTCCTTTTCTTCACCAAGGAATCAAGGAAGCATTCTGGGCCTTTTAAATCTACCTCTTTCTTAGCCGACTGAGCTAAGTTAAAGCTCCTTCATCTATGTCTCCACAGTTGCTTTGTCTAGACCAGTGGTTCTCAATCTTTCTAACACTGCAACCCTTTAATACAGTTCCTCATGTTGTGGGGACCCCCAATCATAAAATCATTTTCATTGCTACTTCATAACCATAATTTTGCTGTTAATGAATCGTAAATATTTTTAGAGAGAGATTTGCCAAATGGGTCATGACCCACATGTTGAGAAATAGTGGTCTAAACATTACATTACAGAACTCCTCATGATGGCTAGCTGCTCCTCTTCTAGGGACTCATCTACTTATTTGGAAGCACTTGTCAAGTCTAGTCCAGAGCCTCACTGCTGGAATCATCTGTAAGTGCATAATGAATGAATGTATCTTGGAACAGGTATTCAGTTTCAACCAAGCAGCAAACTAACTAAGGTGGAACACTCACCAAGAAGGCAAAACGCTAACGGGACAGTGACAGGCATGGGACAATAAAGTAAATGAGCAAACATGTATGTCATCAGAGAAGCACCACTGGAATAAGGGAGACCGTTGTGTGCTTTACATACAACCCTACAGAAAAGATTAAAACCAGAGAGGGTAAGCAAGTAAGGTCACAAAAGCAGTGGAATCAAGATTAAAAACAGAGACATGGGTAGGCAAGACGTCTTCACACTTGCCATCAAACCTGATGACTTGAGTTTGATTCCTACAATACCATGGTGGAAGGAAAGAACCAACTTCCACAAGTTATCATCTGACCATACACGCGCGCGCGCACGCACATACACACACACACACACACTACAATATATATATATATATATATATATATATATATATATATATATATGAACTTTTAAGTGTTTTCTTAATCATAGACAATTTTTTAATAGGCCAATTTTATACTTAGTGTGGACACTTGATTAAAGAAAACTTAGTTCTGGGGACAACCAAACTGTACAAAATATTTAGCTGAGAGAGTAAAACTCAAAGAGAGACAAAGTCTGGGCAAAAAGTAGCCAAAGGCAATGTGCTGTGTTCCATGTAGGGTCAGCTTCACAGAACAGTCTGCCTGAGTCAGAGATGCTTCTGAACTGTGGGAGGCTCAAGGCAATCCTTGGTAACTTAGGAAGACCTAGTTGCCTCTCTGGGTTTGTGAACTGCAATTCTTGTCTGACAATTTCTCATCTGAGGAAAACACTGGCTTTACTTGTCCCATGAAGATGGACTATAAAAGGTGGCTACCACTCCGTAGTTTATAAGCCTCAAGCTTCACAGCCCTCTGCTCACCTCCAACATAGCACTCCTTACACCTATTCATACCTTCTGTTCACTGGTATACCTGACGCTCAGCTACTTAAAGGCAGGGCCTCTTAGCAAAATATTATGGATGATAAATGATGTCCTTTGCCTCTAACATTTGCTACACTGCTAATTGTTAAAAGAGATAATCCAGAATTCAAAAGGTAGACCACACATAATGGTGAATACTTTTAATCTAGCACTCCGGAGGCAGAGGCAGGTAGATTTCTGTGAGTTACACAGCCTGATCTATCTACCATGTTTCAGGCCAGCCAGAGCTACATAGTGAAACCCTGTCTCAAAACAAACAAAACCACTGAGAATTTTAATAAAATTCTATAATTGTGTTAAAATGTATATATATATATATATATAAAAGACCTCTATAATTGTGAATGATATCAGCTTTGATTTTAGGATGTGGTTGTTTCAGTTTTGAGACAAGGGTCTCAGCCTGTAGTCCTGACTGATGTAGAACTCTCTGCTAGCAATGAACTCACGATCCTTCTGCTTAAATCTCCCAAGTGATAGGATAATAGAAAAAAAACAACCCAGAACAAAATAAAAACAACAAAAAACCAAACTACACAACACACCAACAAAATTCAAAACCCAAAACAAAACCATAAAAATGCACTATAGCCATAAATATGCAACATACAATTTCCTCTAATATTTTGTTTTCTAAATAATTTCTGAGGTATTCTGCTCAAGTTTTAATGATGACAACACAATGAGGAAGTTACCTTCTTGAGGTTTTGTGCTCAGTGTTCACTACTGGTTGGGTAGGCCCACTTGTTCAGCAGCTCTAAAGAACGCATTCATCCTGCAATTGCTTATTAAAATATTACCTGCTTTGAGCGATTGCATGCAAGGATATGAGGCCATGAAAGAATTTTCATATTGCTGCTTTTTCTATGGAACAAATCACTTTGAAATGTTGTACACTTTCAATAATTTGTCCTTGTAAATGCTCTTTTTTTCTTTTTAATCTTAGGGAATGTATTATTATAAATGGTGGTTGTACAGGTCCTCCTCGAAGCAGATCCAGCACTGCTGTCTGTCAGCAAGGTTGACAAATGACAACTTAAGTAACCATCTTAGCAGGAGCCTGAGCTGCAGAGAACGCACTGCTACTCATAAGGCCACACCTCATCCTCTGACACTGACATCACACTGTTCCTGAGATGCATGAGACAGAAAAGAGGTTTAGACACTTTTCTCCCACGTCTACCCTCATTCTTCAGCCCATGCACAACTCTGTCTTCAGTGAAAAGTATCTTGAGGTGTTTTCCCATTCTATAGCTGGTAGATTTGTCAACTACTAGGCAAATTGGTAGCATGATAGGAGATTTCATCACAACCAAACCAAAGCAAAAATGTTTTATAAATATCTCTGATTTGAATTTTGTCCCCAGGTATTACTAAAGTTTCAACTTGCTCTATGGTAAATCTATGCTGTACTTACCAAATGGTCACTCTGAATTTAGATGTTTAAAGTTATGTTTAAAGTCTAAATTGGTAAATCAATTTAAACCAATAAAATGTTTCTTTTCTACATTCTGCTTGAATTCATTTATTCTACTAACAAGAATTTATTTCACACCTATTATGCACCACAGTAGAGCAGGTAGCATGGAAGAGACTACAAGAAACAAAATGAGAGAATGCTCCAACCCTAAAATGTTAGTAATTTAGTGTATATGAGGAGGAGAAAACTTCTTAAACAATGGTAGTACGGTGTGCTATTGTAGTGCCATTCGTGTATTATAGATTCAGAGGAAAAAAAGCATTGGGAAAGGTTCCAAGGATGCTACCTTGGAACTTGACTTAAAAAGCATAAATGCTATATGAGGGGGAGGGAAAAGACATTCAAAGACAATATACTTCAGTTTGTTTTTTTAAGACAGGGCTTCTCTGCGTAAACCCGGCTGTCCTGGAACAAGCTCTGTAGACCAGGCTGGCCTTGAACTCAAAGATTCACCTGCCTCTACCTCCTGAGTGCTAGGATTAAAGGCACCCAGTTGACAATATACTTCTTAAACTTGTATTTTATATACAGCATTACTTAACATTAAAATAAGACACTGCAACTGATATAAAAGAAACTGTCACTGATTAACAGTTTATAGTGGTTTGTATATTTTTACTTATAAGAAACTTATAATCTATCGGCAAACTACACAACTTTGTGTCATATGCTTTTACTTCCACTTTGATCTTTGACCCATATGCTAAGAAAAGAAATCTAAGAGTCATTTACATGCTGTCTGGGAACAATACTTGTTTTTACCCTGAGTTAACCAATCTTATAAGTAATTCAGGCCAAGGATCATGAAAGCTGGTCAAACTCTACTCTGCCACATAGTCAGCACCACAGAAAGAGGCACAGGAATGTTCTAGGTTGGCATCAAGGTCAGTAGACTAAGGCCCACTCACTATGGGAAAGCCCAGCCAGTCAATGGGCTAAAGACCTTCAAGGCATCAAGCATAAGCATGCTAGATTCAACAGGAAGGGTTGAGAAGAGGGAAAAGACACTGTTAACCGAGTGTTTAACAAGCACCTGAGAGATGAACTTCTGTGGACTGTTAAAGAGAAAATCTGGAGTGGGCTGGGAATGTAGCTGAGCGACTGAGAGCCACAGGCCTAGTAAGGCTTTCAGTTTGACTCTGAGCTCTGAAAAGGGGTGGGGGTGGGGTGGGGGGTGAGGGTGGTGCTAAAATGATGAAAAGGACCCTTAAAGGTAAAAGGACTTATGCCAGATTACCAACAATTAGATATTTTGATCAAGCTATTTTTGATATGAAAATTTCATAATATTTATGTTCATACATCAAACTATACATGAGTCCCCCATTTTAAAAAATTCAAAGAACATGATGATCATTTGCAGCACACATCAACATGAGGAAAAAACTACTTACAAAAGAGAAATTAAGGGAAAGTTATTTATATTACGTGAATTCTTTAGTCTTTGCCAGGTTCTTTTAAATAGTAACCTCCTGCATTTAATCACATTTACTGGGGTGCAGCCAACTTTGGGGAACAAATGGTTTGCATAAGAAAAGCCACCTGTGATTTACATTTATGAGCTCACACCTGTAATATCTAAGCTCTGACAAGGGGAAAAAATTATTTTGCCTTTTCAACTGTTCACACAGTTTAATCCTGGAGCAGGAATTTCTCGATGAAACACTTATCTTTAAGAGAGCATATAAGTAGCCGGGCGGTGGTGGCGCACGCCTTTAATCCCAGCATTCGGGAGGCAGAGCCAGGCGGATCTCTGTGAGTTCGAGGCCAGCCTGGGCTACCAAGTGAGTTCCAGGAAAGGCGTAAAGCTACACAGAGAAACCCTGTCTCGAAAAACCAAAAAAAAAAAAAAAAAAAAAAAAGAGAGCATATAAGTAACTTCCTCAGAATACATAGAAGGAAAAAAAAAGGTCACAAAAACAACTGCTTCTGAGGCTGTCCCAAAGCTGGGTGGAGTAAGGAACGCCCCAGAAGAGACAGTAAGCCCCAGGGTGGAGGCAGGAGATAAGAAGATCAAGTGTGGTGGGCCACACCCACAGGGAGCTTTGCAGCCGACTTCAAGGGGTGGGACATTGAGCAAGTGAACAATTTTGGTTTTGTTTAGCTGAAAGGTTGCACAATCTTACAAGGAGAAGGGAAGCATAGGAGTGTTTCTAACACAGAACAAGTTAAGATGTATAAATAGCTATCTCTTTACAAGTATTTAAAAAATAAATGACCAATCATAGAAATAGGATAAAGGGAGTCAATCAAAAATAACTGCCTTTTTAGTATTTCAGAAAGGCAGTATGTACCCTTTATAGAGGAAAATGAAAAAATGAGAACTTAGAGGAAAAACAAAACTCCATGTTAACTCAGGGAATTATCTATTATTTCATGATAATAACCCATTTATTCCCATAGACTATGCCATCATGAAATAACAAGGCCTCAATAAGTTATAATGAAAAGAATTTGGGGTGTCTGGATAAGCACAGCCTTTTGTTGTTCTGATTCAAAATTTGGCAGTGTATAGCAACAACTCTCTTTCAATGGCTGGGCTTTTAAAATTTCTTTCAAGATAAGCAGGACTTGGCTCTGCTGGGTTCTTTCCAAGCTGCCAAGTTGTTAATCTGTAACAGCTCTAGACTCCTTTCAACTGATTCCTGTACCTCCAATATAGCATGTGATAGGATGCTTTAACTAAAAAGGAGGGTGGATGAAGAAGGCCCAACTACCTTTGGAGTTGTTTTTAAGCTCAATGGTAAAGGGTTCTACTTAGTATGCCTGAGGCCATATGCTTGACAACAGGAATACACACACACACACACACACACACACACACATCCATCCCTCCTATCCCAAACCAACCAGCCAATCAGCTTGTGAACTGGAAGCAATTATTACTACACTTTATTTCAATTGTGTGGCTAGAAGCCACAAGATGGATTTTAGAAAGGCCTTCTGTGAGAAGAAAATAACTTTTCAGTTTCAACTTTAATATTCTCTTTGCTACACTCTCAGAAAGGAAAGTTAATGAAAGTGAACACTTCGGGTTCTGTGTAACTGGAAGATTGCACAATCCTTCTCAATGATGAGGTACTTCAAGCTTTGGTGAGGCATTTCTTGTGGATGATTTACTATATTAATCAACTCTGCTCATTCTTCTAAGCATTAATTAATATTTGGCTACAGAATTGGAAAAAGGGCACCATCTATTCAGTAATGTTTGCTTTTCCTGTGACAAGAAATTTCAAGATGTACCCGATAAAGCAGAAAACAGTCGGGACACCTAGACTAACATTTTAACACAGAACAGAAGCAGCTCTTTCACTAACATTCTGGCTCAGATTAAAAACAAAAAGTGCAGCTAGGGCTCAAAAGAGGACTCTAACCTCCTCTGATGTCAAGTCACGCAGTAGTGCTTTGTGTCTGGTTTGGTGGGGAGTGTGGAGATGGAACCCAAGCAAGCGTTCCACCACCGAGCAAGCACAGCCCTAGGCCTGACACTGTTACTGCAGAGTCATGCCCAAAACTCCTGCACATTTAACTACATCTCAATACAAACTGCCAAAAACTTACAAAAGGATGATGACAGCCCCAGTCAGGAACTCTATAGAAGCAGCAAGTGGAGGAGAGAAGGCAGAAATCCTTTCTTATTTCATATGTGTTTCAGATCATTTCGTATACTAACTAAAAACAATTTTTAAAATTCGCTAATAATTAAGGGCTGAAAAAATGACAAGTAGTCTGAATTATGAATTATATCACTAGTTAACAATGAACAAAGTCCTGAGGAAGCAGAGGCAGGAGGATTTCAAGTCCCAGGTAGGCCTAAGTTACAAAGTGAGACCGTGTCTCACAAAGTTAGACAAATATGTCATCTGCCCACTAACTCGGGAACAAAGGAAATGTGAACACAGACAAACAAAAGAAACAGAGGCAGGTATGGTAGTACATACCTATCAGCCCCAGGGAATGGGGCATGGCTGAGGCAGGAAGATAGTTTGAGGCTACCTTGGGTTAGAATAGCAAAACCATGTTAAAAGAAAACCCTTCAAACACTCAACCCCAAATAAAAAGCCTTCTGCTTTTTGTTCTTCCCCAGAATGGTGAGTGGAAAATAGAAGACCTTTCCTGAGAACTGGAACAGGTCTTCTCTTAGGAGGATTTCTTCAACTTTACACCTGGAATTTACATCAGGTGGTTCAGAAAAGTCTAAGCCAAAAGAAGAACACTATGTTGTCTAGGGCCCATGGCAATCTGACACACCTGGAGAAAGGGAACCAGAAACCTTTCTAGAAGAGTAGTGCTCAAAACAGATCGTCTTGTCCCAACTGAGGCTCAGGGGCAGAACACATGCATAGCAGATGGAGGCCTTGGGTTCCACCCTCAGTATAGAAAATTAATAATTAGTAACAAATAAATAGATGGCTTAAGGACTCCCACAGATAGAACCCTGTCAACTTCAGAACTCAGAATAACAATGCACACAAGTACACATACTTCCTTAAACAAAACCCAGGAGAAAAACTGGGGAACAAAATTCCATCCTCCTCTCCAAGAATTGCAAACAATGGAATAATTAAACATATAAAATAGGGAGCGTAGCTGCTCAAGAACTAACAGAGGGGATGAGGGAGAAGCCAGAGTCAAAGAGGGCAAGGCTGGAAACAGATTAGTAGCCCAGAGACAGGTCTTACCTTCAAGAGACTGACACACTGGCAGCAGACTTCAAAAGAAAACTAAAGACCAAACAAAATTTTCCAACTGCTAGCAGAAATAAGTGTCAGCTTGAAACTATCCAACAAAACTATCTAGGTGAATGAAGAAGAAAATAACTGTGAGGAAGAGTGAGATGAAGAACGAATAAAATGGTAAATACATAATGCTAAAAATACTACATAAAGGGACTGGAGAGACGGCTCAGCAGTTAATAGCACTGGTTGCTCTCCCAGAAGACTCGGCTTCATTTCCCAGCACCCACATGACAGCTTACAACTGTCCGTAACTCCAGTCCCAGGGAATCTAATGCCCTCTTTTGTACTCTCTGGGTATGAGGCACAGATGTGGTGCAGATATACATACAGGCAAAACCCCATACACATTAAAAACAAAACAAAGAGCCCTCCTAAAACAACAGAAACAATCCAGGCATGGAGATACATGAACGCAGTAGCCCTACTACTGAGACTGTTCTAAGCCAGGAATGGTAGTGCACGCCTTTAATCCCAGCACTCTGGAGGCAGAGGCAGGCAGATCTCTGAGATCCAGGCAAGCCTGATCTACATAGAGAGTTGTAGGACAGCCACGGCTACACAGAGGAAACTAAAACCAACCAACCAAACAAAAAAACCCAAACAAACAAAAAACAAAATTATTCTGGGGCCTTTCTACTTGTCATTCAAGTTCAAAAACACACAAACTCCATGTTTAATTCACTATGTGTCTCCAACCAAGTATTTAGCTGTTGTTCATATGCTCATCTGGGCATGTATCCAACCTCTTGCTCCATGAAACACTGGAATACAATAATGCATTAGGAAATCAGAAAAACTAAATGAATGGGTGGGGGTGGGGAGGGAGAAGCAAAAACATTTTCACACCAAGTACAGGATACAGCTGTGATCTGTCAAGCTTACAGGACTTCTTTAGCTAACAGCAAAGTTACATGACTATCTCCTCGGCTGAACAGGAAGCAGCAATCTGAAAATACAAACGTTCCCAAGCTCCAGCTCTACTGCTCTCACTTCCCACTTCCCCCACACTCTCACCCTCTGACCTGGGCCTGTGCAATGTGCCCGCCCAAGCCTCTTTGATGAAGTATCAGCAAGGTATTTTGGGGAGTCCACAAGTAACCTTTAGTTACCATGTTCCCAAATACAGAACCCCATGGGACTAATGTGTTTGCTGTATTATTTGAATAAACAGGTTGTAGCAAGCATGACAAACTAGTTTCAGCTCTTGAATCCATACCTGAATACATAATATATAATCTATCCCTTCTGAAAATTGTTTCTGTGGCAACAAGTATAACTTATAAATCAGAATTTTTCTTTTTGCTCTTCACAGAATGTGATGTGACGCACTTAATCTAGATCCCAGGCAACAGAGGTCAAAAAGGAGTATATGGAATTAAAATGTGATTTATAAATCATGTGTCCTACAAATTGCAAATTAAAAAGAAAAGTTAGTTAAGCAAAGAAACATTGAGACAGTGTTCCAGGCACCAGAGCAATATGCACAAAAAATGGTCCATTTGGGGGCCAATGATAACTAACAGTAATATGGAGGAGTGTCCCCCCAGCCCCCACTTTAGAATAAATTACAATACTAAAAACAATCTGCTTGGATGCATAAATGCTGATTAAAGACCCCCTGGTGCATGGGCAGGAGTGTATGTTTATGTGATGACTATACATATATAAACAAGACAAGCTCCAAACAAAGGAAATAGTTATGTGCTCGATGGGTATGCTTAGAAGATAGGAAGTGGTGAGCATTTTTAAAGAAAATGCTATAGAATTACTTTTAAAATAATACTTCTTTCAATGTCTTCATTTCCCAATTTACTTTTTACCTCAGAGGGCAACAGAACAGTGTTGCCCTGGTCCCCACAGGAAGCACCACCATCACAGGTCTGATACACAAAACAGCTAGCTCTGAAACAGGAAGCCACTGCCGACAGACAGTACACGGGGGCGCGCACATACACACACACACATACACACACACACACACACACACACACACACACACACACACACACACACACACACGAAGGGAGCAGCAGCACACACAGCAGGGAGAAGGCACTCTGCTCCAAGATTCTACCCTCTCACGCAGCTACCAGAATTTGTGAACAGCTGGGAAATTTCCTTTTCATAGAAAAGGTTAACTTCTTAATTCAAATTAAAGTAGAAATGAAAAAAAAAAAAAAGACATTCTACATTAAAAAAAAAAAAGGTGCTTCCTGAAGGCAAAGACAGCACTGTCTTTCCACAAAACATAACATACACATGCCAAGCAAGCAGGAGACGTCTTTTCAGGAGGTAACAGAGAAAATAACTCAAGGAAATGCAGAGTTAGCCTCAGTGGGAGAATCATTTTTATCCAGCGGGCTGTCTCAAGTACAAATATTCTTAAAAGGAACATCATTAATTCTACTTTATATTCTGTAAGGATTTTTATCTGTATTTTTTAAAAGTCTTTGATAATGTCATATATGTACATAATATTTATAATCACATACAACCCCAATTGTCCTCTTATGTCTTATCTACTCCCTTCTATATTTTTTAAAATTGAAACCCTATATATTTTACATTTATTTAATATATATGTGTGTTTGACTGAATGTATGGCTGTGTGTTCCTATAACTTGAGTGTGCCTGGTGCCCCTGCAGGCCAGAGAGGACCTTGGATCCTCTGGGACTGGAGTTACAAACAGTTGTGAGCTGCCCTGTGGGTGCCAGGAGTAGGCCCATTTGCTCTTAGATGAGCCATCTTTCCAGCCCCAATCTATAACTTTCTTAAATGATTATACAGGTTCAAATTTTCTATATATGCATACAAATTTCATCACTACTTTAGCTTTATTCAGATTATCTTAAAAACAATTTAAAGTTGTACATTTTTAGTAAGTATATTTCTTTATTCTGCCAGTTTTCTTCTGAGTGTCTATAACACCATTTTGTGTTGGAGACATACTGGGGAACAGGGGAACAAGCTATCTTCACAGAGCTTAGAAATGAGCTCATTTTCTTTCATGTGCTCACTGTTTTACTCATCAGAGCAGTTTCCAAACTTTAATGAAAATGTAGATAATAAACCTGGGGGGAAAAAAACACAATCCTCGCTGTAGCCATCACTTAAATGAGAATCTCAGGGATGAACACAGACCATAGTTTTATTATTTATTTTAAGTTTTTGGTTTTTTTTAAGACAGGGTTTTTCTATGTAGCCCTGGGTGTCCTGGAACTCACCCTGTACACCAGGCTGCCCTCTAATTCATAGATCTGCCTGGCTCTGTCTCCCAAGTGTTGGGATTAAAGGCATGTGCCAGTTTTTAAGCTTCTGGTTATGCCACAGAAAAATCATGCTGAGTCTCAGAGCACAGTGCCCAATTTTAGGAAACAGATAATTCAAATGTCCCCTGCGTTCTTCTGATCTCAAACAGAAGGGAGGAGAGGAGGTCCATTGATAGGGACTAGTGAGTCACTTGTTATTCACAACAGTAGCTGCTCTCGTCCTGGTCCTGCTCTAGCTGAAGAACAACTCCTGCTCAGAGCATCTGGGGTACTCAAAAGGATGACAGAATACTCATTTGGGGATATGCCAACACACATGGAGTACACAAGGGTACTTTCAGAATATAAAAATTATGACATAAAAAGTTTTTAAATGTCTGCTTTTTAAAATTACTTTTTTAGCCTTAGTAGGAAAAAAAATCAATACGTTTTTGTTGTAATGGGAAGACTGCAGGCAAAGATAGTTAGGGGCTGGCAAGATGACCCAGTACGTAAAGGCGCTTACCACCAAACTAAAAGACCTCAGTCTATTCCCCAGGGTCCACATGGCTGAGGAAGACCTGAAGTTGTGTTCTGTCCTCTGTACATGCACCAAGGCATACAGGTGCCCAGATATGCCCATGGGTACATGTATGCAAACACAACTACAATTTAAAAAATCTTTTTATATCACCACGAAGCTTTCAGTCCCAAAGTAGCTACTATTAACAATATTAAAACTAAAGGATACAAAAACAAGTCTTTTATAAAGGAAAATTATCATTTTAAATCCTGTATTTCCATAGATGTGTTTAAAAAGCAATTTGATTTTATTAGTATTATTTTATGTGTGTGGGTATTTTACGTACATGTATTGTTGAGCACCACACATGTGCCTGATTCAAGAAGAAGCCAAAAGAGGGAGTCAGATGCCCTGGAACTGGGGTTACAGACCGTTGTGAGTTACCATGTAGGTGCTGGGAAACAAACCTCTGGAAGAACAGCCAGTGCTCTTAACTTCTGAGTCATCTCTCTAGTCCCTAAAAAGCAATTTAAATCAACAGGCAATAGAACTAACTTTTCCCTATAAAAGAGCTGGCTCTATTAAATACTTTAAGTAAAACAATCTATATAATTCACATAATTCTTAAGAGTTCCCGTGTTAGACGTGTACAGATGTCCATGCCTGATATCCTATGTGTTACCTAGGAAAGGCCACCCCTGGTGTACAGACCTTGCACTTATCCAGCTTACTATAGGCTAAGCATTCTACCAGTCAGATGCTACTGCTCAACCTTGCAAATGTTTCATCAGTCTCTTTCTTGAGCTTTTGATCTCAGACAGGTTACAAATACTTATACCATGCATGACAGTATTCATTATATTGTTTCTAGTATGCATTTTTTTAATCAAAAAAGAATATCCTTAATACTGCGTCTCATTTACATGTCTAAAGAATGTAATTGGTAATAGCACATGTCCTGATTTTAGAAAACAACCTAATGACAACTAACACTAAATGGACTCGGTAGGCTGTATTTACATGTTTATTCATATGCATATAATAAAGAAAAAGAAGTTGCAATTTTATGAGGGAGTTACTGGGGGTGGACACAAGAGTTGGAAGGGGGAATGATGCAAACAAAGGGCACATATATTAAATTTTCTTTTGGTTTTTAAAGACAGGATTTCTCTGTGTAGTCCTGGCTGTCCTGAAACTCATTCTGTAGACCAGGCTGGCCTCAAACTCACCTGTTTCTGCCTCTAGGCTGGGATTAAAACTGTTCACCACTATCATCCAGATTTTTTTTTAATTTAAGAAAAAAACCTAATGGAAACATTAGTTAACATCATATGCCAACAAATGAACAAACAATCAAAAACTACAAAATCCCCAATTCTAAGATCGTTAAGAGTCTTTATTATAATATATTGGTAAACAATATAATCCAAGTTTAAAAACATGTTATATATATTCAATTCATGTTATAAAGGCATGCCTTCTAAGTTTGGTGAATATGTTTATCTAATCTATGAACCTAGTGATTAAAGATCTGGTACCAACAACAAAAACACCTCTTCAGTAGTAAAAATGCTTTCTTCCATCTTTTTAAGAGAGAATTTTCTAGAGCAGCTATTAAGGAAAATTACTGGCAATCAGGCAGGTCAGCTGCTACAGAATACCCGACTAGAAAAGTATGGAGTGGGCTACAGAAGGGGCTAAAGGAAGAACTGAGAGTACAAAGACTGTACATCATAAACTTCATAAATGCAATCACTACCCCACACTCACCTCTATCAACAAAGGTATCAAAAGATTTAAACAACAAAGGAATTCTTGAGAAAAACAATGGAAACGGTTAATAGCAGCCTAGTGTTACCTCACAGTACTGACCACAGGAGTCCAACAACTGTGTAATAAAGACACAAATCTGGACAGAATCAAAGATCACCAGAACGCCATCTCTGCACTAGTATGATCATGTCTAAAAAAATCCCTCAAAAGACTAAAATCAATTAAGAAAGACAAAGTTCACTTTTGGCTCTAGGTACACGGTGAAGCTACTGAGGAAGGTAGACCACAGAGAACATCATCTTTTATTTGACAGAGGCTGGGGTTTGGGATCTTGGAATGTAAAATTGTTCCTTAGCTATTATTACATATTACACAGTGGTTAGCATGGATTTACAATAAATTCCATTTTGCCCATCACTGTCTCTTTCCTTTAAGAAAATTAACATGATGGGCTTTTATGTCAACTCACAAAATAAAGCATACAATGCAAAGAAAGTCTAAATTTAACAAAGGATTACATGGCTCCTTCAATCTGCATGGAGCCTCCAGTTTACAATGACTTTCATATTCATTATTTCATTCTGTTCAAGTCAACTTTATATAATTATAGCACCATGGACTAAGATTATCTATGGATTGGGGACATCAAGTTAGTAAACAGTAAAGTTAGGATAGGAACCCAAGTCTTTTGAGGCCTGCTTCTTTGTTAAATCTACCTTTAATTTTCTTTTTAAATCTGAGTGTTTCTACGTATACAAAATGAAGACTCAAGGAAAAATATATTACTAACACTGTAAAGTTCATGAATCATTTTCAACCTTAGAAAATACCATCCTTTTAACAACGTAGTCTGTGAAATTTGGCAACTTGTCTCTCTAGAAACTCTGCCAAACACAGAGTTTTTGTCCTTAGTGTCCTTAGTCCAAAATATGTGCATTTTGAAGTCAGGTAATATTCAGGAAATATAACATTCAATATTTTTGAAATTAAGGATTACAGTAATAAGCAGCTGAGCAGTTTATGGAAGGTCTCAATTCACTATCATATTCTATGTCTACACAACATAATTCAGAATACTGGGGCAAAAAGTTCAACAGTTCAATCAAATGTTTTATTAGCAAAGTGTATTCCTATTTTTCATGCTGAAATATTTTCCAGTTTGACATCATGTCAGTCAAGAGAAGATTTTAGCAGCATTATAATAATGGCTAATGTAGGCACCTACTAGATGCTAAATGCTGTGCAAAGTACTTCTAATGGATTTCACCAAGAAGCTGCCTTTCTCTCAAAGCCAGTTGAGTAACAGTTCCATTATCAACTCAGTTCTAATGCATATCTTTGTACATACAACTTGGCTGTCTTTTGGATATAAAATGCAAAGCAAATTCCTATAAATGTAACTGATGAAGCAAGTGATAGGAGTATTTAACTAACAGATAAATACTGACAAACTACCTTATATGACAGTCAAACTTCTAAAGACACATACATCAGAATTATGTTTTTGTTTAATATCTGCTCTGGGTTATTTCACTCATTCTTATTTTTGGCATATAGATTAGAACAATAATCTTAGTACATAGTTGTGGTGGTTTGAATAAGAATGGCCCCTATAGGCTCATATATGTGAACACTTACTCATCAGGGAGTGGCCCTACTTGAGAAGGATTAGGAGGTGTGGCCTTGTTGGAGAAAGAGTGTCACTGGGGGGTGGGCTTTGAGGTTTCAAAAGCCCAAGCTATGCCCAGTGTCTCTCTCTTCCTGCTGCCTGAGGATCTGGATGTAGAACTATCAGCTACTTTTTCAACACCATGTCTGCCTGTGTACTGTCATGCTCTTTGCCATGATGATAATGGACCAACCCTCTGAAAATGTAAGCCAGCCCCAATTAAATGCTTTATCAGAGCCATGGTCATGGTGTTTTTTCACAGCAATAAAACACTGACTAAGACAACAGTATAATACAAATTTTACTATTTTAACTTTATACATAAAAACAGTTGAGTATGAGAGTGTATGCACTTTATTTTAATGGAGTGTTTCTAGAAATGCAGACACAAAATTTAACTTAACACTTAAATGACCTTGTAGAATCCATATAGACAATTATGATAGTAATAACCAAACATATGCTATACAAAAATGCTCACTGAAAACTGAAAAGCTACTTTATTACCATCTGCCACAAAAAGGAATGTATCCACACTATAACCAAGCATAGACCAGAAAGTGTATCAAAACCATTCTTTCTGTTATTGAACTAAATGTAAAAAAATGTAAAAAGATCACTATGGTAAATTGCCAGTGCTATTTTTCCCTCTTCTGCTATGATCGTAATGCTCTCAGCCATCTGGTTTATATTTATTATACTACTAGGAAGCTGTCTTTAGTCACTAACAAAACTAAAAGCACTATTTTTCCTCTTCAGTTTTTCCATATGCTTTGTTTTGCCCATTTTAGAACAGATTTTTTAAGGCCTCTTATTAACACCTTGAGCCAAAAGAATGCTATGTACGTACAATACAATTATTCCTGCACTCATTTCAACAATGGTTTCTTGAAGCTCTAAGAAGTTCCTCCTCTTCTACTCAAATTTCTCTAGCAACCCTATCTCCAGAGGGCCCTAAGTCCTTTCCATCAATCTACAGCAAGTCTTTTTCTTTACTATCTGATGTGTCTGTATCTCCTCTGGAACTGTTTTCAGGATTGATTAAAATATCATTCATTAGTTTTTCATGTTTTTGCTATAAGCTATGTGTGAAAATATCCAGTGCATACTAGAAAAGTGTGGTCTTTAAACACAAAAGTAATCTGGTTAAAATTCTACTCCATTGTCTTTGGGATGAGCATCTCCGACCTGCCGGACACCCTTATGGCTCGCTGTAGGGATAACTTCAGAATCACACCCATCTCAGCAATGTTGGAACACAAACTCCAAAAACAAACACACACAAAAATAAGCTAAAATATACTAGATTCTGACAGTACTATTACTTTTTCTCAATACTCAAACAAATATTTTCAAAGCAGTGTCTTATGTTTCATTAGAAGCTACTACTGTTTATTATGTTTATTTATTTGGGGGAGGGGCACAACGCCTTTCATTCTAACACTTTGGAGGCACAGGCAGAGGGATCTCTGAGTTTGAGGACAGACAGGTCTATAGAGCAAGTTCCAGGCCAGCCAGGGCTACACAATGAGATCCTGTCCCCAAAAACAAAATTGCTACTTGCTCTATATACTATTTTACACTCTGAGAATGAGTTTTTCAAAGTCAATCATATTGACCAGTTAATCCAGATTAATCATTACTGGCCTAGTATATACAATTTGCTGAGTAGCAGAAACAAATAATAGTTCGTGAAAAGCAAATTATAAAGTAACCCATTAAAACTCAAGGAGGGGGCAGCAAGATGACTCAGCCAGAGTTCAGTTCCTGTTCCTCAGATAGTGGGAGGGGAGAACAGCTAGAGTTTTTCCTACCTTCACAGCACATATGCACATCCATATAAACGTACTAGAAAACATGTCAAAGCTCTAAAGTAGAAAATTGTGCCTTTTGTCTTTTATCAAATTTAGATCAAAATCAATGAAGACTTTCCCTGATGTGTGCACACTTTTAGACAAAGAGCAGTCAAATTGCTATGCCAATAGTAGGAAGTTTCTCTCTTGAAATAATTACTAGAGATGGATAAAGCAGTACTTGCTTGTAATTATCAAGAGAATTAGATTTGGGTTAAGTAAAAACACTAAGGAAAAGAAGTATCAGACAAAACTCATTGGTCAGTAAGATTATTCGCAGTAGTGTGCTAATTCTAAACAGCTTTTTCTAACACCACCAAAACCTTCATAAACACACAAAATCTACATTTCATATTACAGGTATTTTTATTAAGAATGATATTGGGTTTTTTTTGTTGTTTTTTTGGTTTTTCGAGACAGGGTTTCTCTGTGTAGCTTTGCGCCTTTCCTGGAACTCGCTTTGGAGACCAGACTGGCCTCGAACTCACAGAGATCCGCCTGCCTCTGCCTCCCGAGTGCTGGGATTAAAGGCGTGCGCCACCACTGCCCGGCATGATATTGTTTTAATTGAAATTAATTATTCTTTTTCTCTTTCAAAGCATGAAGGTTTTTCCTTGTCAAAAGAATTATAAGGCTGTCCCTGGGGTGGTACAGCTGTAATCTCAGAATTTGGGAAGGTTAAAATAAAAGCAGGAGAAAAAGTTCTCGGCCAGCTTGGGCTACACAGTCAGACGCTATCTCAATCAATCAATTACAGGATCACATCTCACCTAACACTCTTGTAAATACACCAAGTCACCTCACTGCTAATTCTGATCAAATGACAGCAAGCAAACTTTTGTTCTGCTTAAGCCTCCGCGACACATTATTTATTACCTTCGGCTATCTTACCACCCCCTTGTTGCTCCTCCTCCTCCAAATATACTATACAGTTGTTGACAGTTTCTGTGCATTTCAATATAACTGCACATGAAATCATCTCATTTTTCCTAGTGTTCACGTGGCTCTGTCGGCCTACACAGCAGACAACTACCTTCTAGTCAGAATTCCTCCCTTACACCCATCAAGTCAGTCTAGTTCAAAAACTTCTTTACAACAAAAAAAGTCATAAAGTTTTAAGAGAAGTGGACTTACCCATATGTAAGGTTTTGTTTTCAAGTCTTACAGAGATTTATTTTTTAAAATTTTATGTGTGTGAGTATTCTGCCTGGATGTATGAATATGTTCTACACATGTATCCGGTGCTCTGAGAGGCCAGAAGCAGGCATTGGATCCGCTGGAACAAGAGCCACAGATGACTGTGAGCCACCATATGGGTGCTAGGAATCAGGCCCTAGTTCTCTGGAAAAGCAGCCAGAGCTCTGATCGTCATCTCTCCAGCCCCATGTTTTCGATTTTTTTGAGACAAGGTCTTGCTGTATAGGTCAGGCCATCTCTGAACTCATCATCTTTCTGCCTTAGGTTCCCAATGGTTGGACTTCTGCAACCACTGGTGAGAATAAGGAATTTCTTTATACAGGATCCATCGGAGCCACTAAATTCCATGGATAAACTTCAGAAAATTCAACTTGAATTCTCTTAGAGAGGGAGAAACTCACCCATGAACTTCTCTGAACATCCCTAGTTTCTATCAATTCTCAAAGGGGTTCTGTAGTCTTAAGAGTTCAACAAGTTAGGTGATGAGCAAACACATTCAGAGAGTACACTGTGAGTACTTGACAATGGAGTACTAGCCCTATACCACCCCCCCTCTAAGGCTCAGGGAATAATGCAGAAGAGGGGGCAGGAAGAATGTAAAAACCACAGAATGAGAAAAGTTTAGGAAAAAGAGTCTTCCAGAGACATGAGGTAGCTGCTGCACTCATGAATTCACTGCAGGTGTGATAATTTCCCAAGACTAAATATCACGAATGGGGGAGGGCCCACTAGGCTTCACCCTTCCCTAAAGGACTCTTTGAGGTTAATGGTTGCTAAGTGAGGACATGTCATTCTCTTTGTGGTGCAGCCACGGATAAGTTGCCCATGTTCTAGTAATACCTCCCCGAAGCTAGCACAAACAATTCCTGCCTCTGCCTCCCAAGTACTGGCATTAAAGACCTGCGTGCCACCACCGCCCATGTGCAAACAATTCTAATAGATTTAGTGGGTCACACATAAGACATAAAGGGGAGAAAAAGACTTGGGAAGAAGGATTTCATCTGGAGGGGGACGGATGAGAGAGGAATGTGGGGTGAAAATTACTACTTCATTATACACATGCATAAAACTGTCAAAGAATTTTTAAAAGTTCACCTTATGATTTCACTGGCACATGCCTTTCAGATGGGTGGTATTGGTGGTAAGCAACTCGTTGCTGATTAAGAACTTCTTTGTGAGGTGACCGCTTTTGGAAGTATATAATACACCAGGTACAAGGTTATCTTTAGTAGAATAACATTCTCATTTGCTACTTTTCTTATATGACAGAGTGTCAGAACAGCAGGAAGTACCCACAATTATGAGGCATCTGTGGAAATGTGCCATGCACATGAATAACCTATGCTAAATTAGTCCAGCAGAAAACGCTTCAGAACCAGAGGCTTGAACTCCCTACCCCCACTCCCTATCCCCTAGAGACAAAGAAACACAGGCTTAGGGACAGACCTCATTTCTGCAACTCAGTCAGGGCTGTAGATGAAACGATTCCTCACGAAGCATTGTCTTAGTCTGGGCTGTGGCTTTTAAAAAAGGATGATTTATGCCTTGGTATGTGTCAAAGTTCCATTCTTGGTGTCCTTCTGCACACTCCTCTTGGAGAGCCTCGTCTGCCGGCCACACTTCAGCCACCATTTCTCCTGCCACTGTTTCACAGATCTGTGTTTCTAGCTGCCTGTTATAGTTCCTACTCCTGCCCCAGTGCCTTGACCTTCATGTGCTAAACAACCAAACTCTTCCTCTCCACAGTCGGGAGATGGGAAGACAAGTGGGAGGGAAGCGGGAGGAGGTGGGAGACACAATGAGAGGAGAAGTGTGAACTTTTGCCCTAGTTTTCTTTCTCCACGCCTGAACCAGGACTTCTTTAACTTGACCTTCACTTTAACCTTCACCTCCCATGGTCTTCTGACTTTATTAGTTTTCCTCTTAAGCTAGTTTTTCCTTCCCCATTCTTGGACACCATTTATTTCATGCCTTAGTTCTTTCTTTCTCTCTGAATACTACAGTGATCTTTTTACCTCAGCCTTACACCTCTCCAGCTACTCTCAATATCACTGCCAAAATAAGACATTAAAAACACAAACCTGACCACATCACTCCACTTCCTATAAATCTTTCAATGCCTTTCCATTTTGCACAGAATATAGTCCAAAGAACATGGCATATAAATGTCTGTGGCATAATCTTTGTTATAAATCTATTCTGCTTTATAATAGAATAGTGCATAGTTAAATGTGGAATTAAGTAGTTCTTATAGTAGGTGATACTCATAAAAATTACAGAACAATTACACAGAAATTAACAGGTTCTACGACACATATGTTGTGTGATTCTGACATTGTCCATTTGTTCACTCATGTTTCAGGCAAACTAGCCCATTAAACTACCTTTTCATCTTGACAAAAGTTTTACACTATCAAGCAGGAAGTGGAGGTGTACCCCTTTAATCCCAGGTACTCAGGAAGCAGAAGCAGACCGATTTGTATGACTTGTAGAATAGCCTGGTCTATAAAGGAAGCTCCAAGCCAGCCAGAGCTGCATGCTAAGACATTGTATAAAAAATAAAAATAAAAAATATAATAAAAAGTTTTACATAATCCCACTAAATATTTTATATATTCTTACCCACCTCACTCAGGGTAGCAATATCTAACATTTTTTTTCAATATAATAGAATTTGGAAATCTGTAGAAAAATTAATTTCCCTAATGATTTGCTTAAAGCAGTAAGTGTATTGATTACATTCCTCATTTCTGTGACTAAACATTTGACAAAGCACTGAAGGGCTCAGCTGGAGGTGTGTCATGTGGGAAGGGCATGGCGGCAGGACACGAGGAACCGGTCACACTGTGTCCACAGTCATGGAGCAGAGAAAGATGAAGTGTGCTCAGATCACTCTTCTTTTATTTAGTCTGAGAGCCCAGCCCCGCGGATGCTGCTGCCCAGGGTGTGTCTTCCCTAAGGCTACACTTTTCTAGAACACCTTCATAGACACACTCAGAGGCATGTTTCCATGGTGATTCTAAGTCCAATCAGGTTGACAATGAAGATCAGTCATCACTGACAGAATCAATATTTGAGGTTAGAAAGTTCTAAGATGGCCCCAGTGATCCTATTCTCTATTACATTCTGTCTAGTCCTTTTTCACACTTTACCATCAAGGATAGCATATGACAGAAGTGATTGTATGTGCAAGATTAAGTTATTTAAAAAAAAAAAAAAAGAAAGAAAGAAAAAACATGGATCCCATTCTCTCTGCATCCCTTCAATTACTCCAAGGGGAAGACAAAGGCCACATCTTAGGGACTCTTTCATCTGCAAAAGGAATGAAACTCAGACCCTGCTAACACCACTTCAAAAATAAAACAATCAACTAAAAATGGCTTAAAGACTTGAAGACTGGAAACTATGAAACTACTATAAGAAAACATGCCCGGCGGATCTCTGTGAGTTTGAGGCCAGCCTGGTCTATAGAGCGAGATCCAGGAAAGGTGTAAAGCTACACAGAGAAACCCTGTCTCAAAAAACCAAAAAAAGAGAGAGAGAGAGAGAGAGAGAGAGAGAGAGAGAGAGAGAGAGAGAGAGAGAGAGAGAAAAGAAAAAGAAAACATAACGACGATACTTTTTGACTTTGTAAAGGTAAAGGGGAGGGGGTAAGAACCACAGGAGCAAAAGCAAAAATGAGCACACTAAGAGCTCTGGAACAATAAGGAAACAGTTCCGAACAATGAGGAAACCTGGGGTGGGGGTGGGTGGGGGGGTGGGAGGTTAGAGGGGAGATAGATAGAGAGACAGAGACAGAGACACAGAGAGAGGAGAGACAGAGACAGAGAGATAGTCTTGAAACAATGTGACAGGACTTGAATATGCAGAATCCATAAAGAACAACACATAGACAAATAATTTGGCTTAAAAAAAAAAAGAGGGGGCACCAGACCTAAACAGATAGTTCTCAAAATATATACAAATGGCCAGCAAGCAAGCTTACTCCCGTATACCCTAAAATTCCCTTAAAACATGTACTGCTGATAGGCAGGGTTGGATATAGGATGCAGGCAGTATTAATGAAGATACAGCAGCTTAGGGTGCTGAGTGGAAAGATGGATGGATTGAACAAATTAAACAGGATGGATAATCACATACTGTTTTAGGTCTGGTTCAGGCATGGAGAAAGAAAACTAGGGCAAAATCCACAAAGAAGCTACCATAATACTACAGAAAACACCTTATGTTTCAGTAAGAAAGGTTCCTGCCCTCAAGTCCCATCTGATGGCTTAGTCCTAAGTACTGCCTTGCATTAAAACACCATTTTTAGCTATTCAGCAAATGTAAGCCTGTACCAGGCTTTTTCTTTTAGGCCTCCAACCAGCTCCCAAATCATGACGTGGAAACTTATTATTAGTTTTGAATGCTCTGCCTAGCTTAGGCGCATTTCTGGCTAGCTCTTTTATTTTTATTTATTTTTATTTTATTTAATTAATATTTTTCATTTATTTTACATACTGACCACAGTTTCCCCTCCCTCCTCTCCTCCCCTGCCCCTTACTCCCATGTACTGCCCTCCCCATCCACTCTTCCTGTGGGCTTGAACAAAGCTTGGCACATCAAGTTCAGGCAGGACTGAGCTCCTCCCCCTTAATCAAGGCTAGGCGAGAAAAATCCAGCATGGGGAACAGGCTCCCAAAAGCCATGTAAGTGCCAAGGGCAGGTCCTTACAAACAGACCAAGTCACACAACTGTCACAGAGGGCCTAGGTTGGTACCATGCAGGCTTGTTAACTGTTGTCCAGAGTCTATGTGCTCCCACAAGCTCAGGTAAGCTGTCTCTGTGGATTCCCCTGTCATGACCTTGCCACCCTCTGGCTTGTACAATCCCTCCTCCCTTTCTTCAGGAGGACTCCCAGAACTTGGCCCAGTGCCTGGCTGTGGGTCTCTGTGTCTGCTTCCATCAGTTACTGGATAAGGCTCTCTGTTGACAGTCAGGGTAGTTACCAATCTGATTACAGTAGATGGCCAGTTCAGGTACCCTCTCCGCTATTGCTAGAAGTCTTGGCTGGAGTCATCCTTGTGGACTTCTGGGAGTTTCCCTAGCTCCAGGTTTCTCCCTAACCCCAAATTTGTCCCCCTTTTCAAGACATCTCTTTCATCACTCTCCCATCCCCAACCCACCTCCTGTGCCCAGCCCACCTAACCCATGCCCTCAAGTTCCCATCCCTCCGTTCCCACTCCCAGTTTACCCAGGAGATCTTTTCTATTTCCCCTTCCCAGGGAAATCCATGCATCCCTCTTTGGGCCCTCTTTGTTCTCTAGTCTGGCTAGCTCTTTTAACTTAACCTGTTTCTCTTTACCTTTTGCCTTGGGGTTTACTTTTCTTTCCTTCTGTGTAACTTACTTTTGCTGCTTCTCATGTCTGGCTGCCTGTAGGCTGCCTGGCTTCTGGTGCTGGCTTCTCCCTCCTCTCCTCCTCCTCCTCTCATTCCTCTAGATTTCTCCTCCTGTTTATTCTTTCTCCCTGCCAGCCCTGCCTATGCTTTTCCTGCCTAGCTATTGGCCATTCAGCTTTTTATTAGACCAATCAGATGTCTTAGGCAGGCAAGGTGAAACAAATGCTACACATCTTTACATAATTAAAGTCATATTCTCATATTATTAAATAAAAGCAGCATGAAAAGTAACACACCTTACACAGTTAAAGTAATATTCTGCAGCATAAACAAACGTAACACATCTTTACATAGTTAAAATAATATTCCACAACATAAACCAAAGCCATACACACAATTTCCTAAATACAATGAAATTAGACACTATCTCAGTATTTGGTGTGGTGGATGATAAAAAGAAAATGATTTTGTTTTGGTGGGAAGTCAGTTATAAACCATATGTCTCAAAACATGACATATAGTGAGTTAAGCTTCTTTAATTTACTTAATTTATATACTGGTTTACACTTAGGTTAACTATACTTAGGATTTTCTACTATTCACAAAATAACACAAGTTTCAACCCTGGAATGATTCAGGATTCATATTTTGCTGTTAAATTAAAACCAACCAACCAACCAAAAACTACCATATATCATTTTTAAGGAATTCATGGAAAGCAAATGTTGCTTAAAATTTTTGATGTACATACTCAAATTAGAGACTCTAAATATTAAGCTTTGGTATATATACATCTCTGTAATTTGAACATCCTTTAGAATTCATTGTCTAGGATGAACCTCAAAACCTCACTTAATACAACTGATTATAAAGCAGTATTTTGGAATAGTTAAATCTTTAATTTCACTTTCAAATCAAAATAAAACAGCCTACTTTAAATACCATTAACATGTCTTAATGTAATCATTACATTTAAAATAGCTATATTTTAATCCTTTGATATACATAATTTTGTAAAAATAGCTTGTTAAGAAAATTACATGGTAAGAAATGTTATTTTTTTAAGTAAAAGGAAAAGTACATTCATAAAAAGCATCAAAATACCTACAAAGATATATATGCATATATATACACACATACATATATGTCAACAGTAATTCAAGAGCATTCCCTAAATAGAAATTAATATTTCACAGAAAATAAATATTTGTATGTAAAATAGCCTTAGAAGTACTAATGGTGCTCAATGTAGCAGCAAGAATTTCCACCCAAAACCTGAGAAAGCTTTAAAAAAAAAAAAAGATTGTAAAATAGAGCTAAAAACAGCTTCCTAGTTGTGTCTCTCAGGCAAGCCGTGAGCTATAGTATGGCAGGTTCAAGGCATGTAGGCTTGACCCACAGCATGGCGGATTCCTGCCACGGTACACAGAGGTGTGTCTAAGCTGTGCAGCGGACTGCATGGTGGATTTTGCTTTTGCTAGTACAGACCAAAAAAAAAAAAAAAAAAAAAAAAAAAAAAAAAAAAAAGGTTTCTTGGCTACACACTGCTGGATGGAAGCATAGACCCACTGCTTCCCAGACTCAATGATAAACATGGATCCCAGAGATGGCAGTAAAGGTACCTCCGCCATGTTGGGAAGCTGAAAATGGATGGAGTCAGCAGCCAAGGCTGCAGCTTCAATCCTAGCCATGCTGCAGTTTAAAGCAATGGCTTCACAATAAGACAGATTCAGATGGAATAAACCTCTGAACAGTTTACAATGTGTGTAAAAAATTATGTAGGCTTGGAAGAGAGGAAAATAAATATAGAGTTATATAAAGAAATAGTTTTAAAAATAAAGTCTTTAAAGAGACAGTAAAAGTAATATAAAAATAAGCTATGTAAAGATGGAAATCAGAGTCTGGGTTATATTGTCTTTGGGATTTTTTTTTAAAGATTTATTTATTTATTATGTATACAGAAGAGGGTGTCAGATCTCATTGCAGATGGTTGTGAGCCACCATGTGGGTGCTGGGAATTGAACTCGGGACCTCTGGAAGAAGTCAGTGCTCTTAACCTCTGAGCCATCTCTCCAGCCCCATCTTTGGGATTTTTAATTGCAGAGAGACATTTGATTGTAAAGGCTGCTGAGTTAAACCAATATGTATATTTTAAAGGTATCTTGACTTCAAAATTTATGTCTAAGGATATGTTGCTTTAGAAAAGAAGTTCTGCTTTTGTTTCCACAGGTAAGAAACTGTGGATTCCTTCCAGGTTAATATGGTTCCATCAAGGAAGACCCCCTGAGAGGTCTCCAGATGATCCAACATCCAGAACAGCTTCAAACAACTGGCTCAGACAATACAGCCTCACACACTACTCCAGTTATGACTTGACCATTATCCCAAATTTTCTCAGGATCCCCATAAGATTGATTACCAGTGCCCCAAATCAGCAGGAAGTAGTATGAACAGCTACACCCAAATCCCCAAAATATTGTTTATAAATATTTATTTTTATTTAAAGGGTGATTACAAATACAATCTCTTTCTAAAGAAGAAAAGGGGATATTATAGATATGATAGGATGAAAGGGTAGATTATCGAATCTACTTTTAAAGAGCAACAACTTGTTTGAAATGTTTTATATTGCTATAGATTTTAGTTTATTGATATAAATTTCAAGTTAATTTTGTTATACTGTATATATATATTTCTACTCTTGTTTAAAGTATTATGTTTATGCAGCTCATTTAAAATTATAATGTATAATTAAGAAGTACAGATTAATAACTTGTCATCTATGAAAATCAAACTTATAGTCATGTTAGTTAAGTTTTCTAGGTATACATACATATACTTCAATGCCATTCAGAATTTGGCATTTAAAATGTTTTAAGAACTTAGACATTTCTGGACAGTAAGACATGTCTGTTTCTGGCAGCACCAATTTGCTTCAAAAAGGAAGATGGGCATCGAAGACACTCCTTATGGAGTTTATCTTCTTCTTGGCAAAACTGGCCATTTGGGCAGGAAACTGCTCAGGCCTGGACTGCTAGATAATATGTTGTATAAAGTGGACATAGAGGACCCATAGGAAAATGACCACTAAATATTGCCAAAACAAGACGAGATGGTCCTCCAGGTTCCTGTTTCACAGAGGAGACTGCCAGACATTCTGCAGGACACAGGGAGAATTGACTGAGAGACTCTAGGCCTATAGGCTAAAGATGGATTCCTCAACATTGTAGAGGAATTTTGGGTGACTGTCCAGGCAGCCAGCTATCTCTGTCATTTCCAGAATTTTGGAATTTGCTTACAAAGCACTTCTTGTTTACTTAGGTAATATTATATCCAAATCTTTAATGTAGTTGAAGACTAGATGGTTATAATTACAGTTCTCCTTAGTCATGATAAAAGATAAATTAGATATAAAATTTTAGACTCACAAATATAGGAGAGTATTTAATTTTGCCAAATACAAATAGACTAGATATTGAAACTATAATTCTTGCTTGATAACTGTTTTATTATATGTAATTTTACTATGTTAAAGTTAAAACCTTCCTTTTTGATTAGACAGAAAAGGGGAAGTGCTGTGGGATGGTCTTTCTGTGTGTTGTGAATAAGTGTTGCTATGATTGGTTAATAAAGAAATTGGCGAGTCAGGTTATAGCCAAGCAGAAAATCCAAGAGAGAGACAGGAAGAAGAAAGGCAGAGGCAGGAGAGATCCCAGCTGCCACTAAAGGAGAAGGAGATGCCAACAGACAGGTAAAGCCATAGAACACGTGGCAAAACATAGATTAATAGAAATGGGTTAATTTAAGATATAAGAGCTAGCTAGCAAGAAGCCTACCATAAGGCCACACAGCTTGTAAAAAATATAAGCTTCTGTGTATTTACTTGGGTCTGAGCAGCTGTGGACCGTGGGTGAGAGAAACCTGTGTGTGTGTGTGTGTGTGTGTGTGTGTGTAAGGGGGGACAGGTGAGACCTTTTGTGTGAATTTTCAAGGAAAAAGTAATCACAACAAAGCCTAACTGTGCAAACCTGTCACTTGACTAGCACTGTTTCTCCAACACATGTTCCAAGAGCAAGAGAGCTCCACTAAGAGACTGGTTTTATTGGAGACACTGGTTTTGTGCTCTAGTCTCCTGGAAAAAACAATGGATCTGAACAAAGAGGGCTACCCATAGCAGCACTTCTTTGCTATTCTAAGGTGTATCATGAACCTTATAGAGAAGGTGCAAGAAAGTAGTTTTCCCAACATGCTTGGAACTACTTTGCTGAAAAATCCTAAAACTAATGATGTATGGAACATACAGTGGGAAATAACCCTCTGGGCATAAAGTGTGAAAAGGTAGTGTATTACTATACTTATGCAAAGCTCACCTCAAGGTGTAAAAAGGTCCACAGTAACTCTTAAGTTCCAGTCATCATCTGTGACCTTTTTCCAGTCATCATCTGTGACCTTTTCACTTGTACCAACTTGTACTCAGGTAGCCCAACTACCTGCTTCTCTTAACATGACTGCAACTTTCTCCACATACAAAGATAGCAACTTGTACTATTCACTAGGCTAAGCCATCTGCACCTCAGCATCTTTCTTGTTTGTAGATTCACAGAAGCAAGCTATCATCCTAGGAACTCAAAGCAGAAATTAAAAGCAACTAAGGGTAGTACTTGAATTTATTTCCCTGTCTTTTACTGTAAGCTTCTAGCAGTAAAAATACAACATGAGTATGAAGAATTTCTGCTAGATATTTAATGTTTGTACTGTGTATCTTTTAATATAGCATTTGAGAATTTTTAATTATAAACCAACTAATTTTAAAGTAATTATACTGCAGGAACACTGCCTTCTACTATGAATCCCATTCTCCAAAAATGAGCCCATCTGATCTGCCAGCTGGATGGATCCCAAGTAAATTTTGATCAGCACTTGGCAAATACCCCTTACATACACAGCATTTTACATAGAATACACACTAAAGATGCATTCTAAGACTGTCCTGAAAACCAAACAGTTGTACCGTAACACAAATGTATTAAATGTATCTTCTTTAAATTTGCAGTTTAAACTGGATGAGCAGTTTTAATAATACTCCAATATTGTGCTTTAACTCTGCATTCATCTATTCTGTTATTAGTCTGCTGGCATCTAATACTGGATTGGGAAAGTCTGCCATCTGGTAGTTATAGCAACCCTTCACTAACTTGGTTAGAAGCTGAAGATCATGAGTCACCCAGAAATGAAAACCAAGCTTATTATTACTATGAATATGTTGAAATCTTTTCTTCAAAAATAGTCATTTAACAGGGCTTTTCACTCAGAGCAGCAACATGCATACAAACGTTATATAATTGACCTACCCCCAAAAAATCAAGTTTTAAAGGGGTTATGAGGATGAATGATTGAATTAAGTAAATCATTAGGTTCCCATTCCCCTCCCCCACAAGGCAGCCACTGTCTCTTTATGAAGCCCAGGAATGAAAGCCAAATTAGCCAACTGAACTCTCACTTCTCTTCATCACAATGTGGATGCTCTTTGGTACACATCCCTTTCCTCTCAACGAAATTTCAGGTAGACAATACTTCAGATAAATAATAAACGATATAAAAACAATGCCAACATGTATAGCTTATGAGTATGAACAAAGTGTGTTTAAACTTGCCATGATCTCAGTCAGGAAGGAAAGGCAGAGTGGGGAAGAAAATGACAGAATCTGATCATCTCAGATTCTACAATTTCCTAAAGTTATAGTTAGGATACAGGGAGACTTAGGAAAACTGAATCTACACTACCTAGTCAGAAAGAAATGCTATGTTCTTTCTAATACATCAGTTTCTTTTCTGAAATAACAATAACCATAATTCACATAGCTCTTTATATTATAATGTTATTACATGTACAGTGTGATATTACGCTTTGCACTTTGCGCCTCTCCACCTTTCTCTCTTCTCTCAAACTCACTTTGAAGCCTATGCAGGCCTTGAACTCAAAATCTTCCTGCCTTAGATGCTCAAACTGAGACTGCAGATGTATGGCACTATGCCTGGCTCTGCTCTGCTCTGGGAACTTGCTCAAATATTATCATTTCTATCTTCCCCAGTTTTCCTTTACTTTTTAAATATTCCTGTTCTTCCTTTTATCTTTCCAAAGTCAGCAACACATACTTGAACCTGAGTGAAGGTGGTTGAGCAAAGGCAGCATCCAGCCCTGCACAACACTCAGATCATAATAACAGCTATTCTAACTTAGCAGCTAACATGTCAGCACTCTGACATTTCCGCTTGATTGTTCTTAGTGCAACAATGTCAAGGACATGGCCATTTAGAGATGGCCTAGGATTATGCAAGGCTTATCCAGCTCAATACGCTTATTTTATCCCATTGTTTTACTTCAACATTCTGTCTATAAAAAAGCCCTTCCTTATGTGGTTGGTCTCTGAAGCCCAAGATTTGATATTCCTGCCATTTAGCAGAGATTCTTCTTTTATCTTTTCCTGAAAGCTTCTGAATAACTTTTGGCGACAGAGTTCAAGGTGAGAAGGACATTTTTTCACAAGCTTCGGATGCTCCACCATACTCAAAAGACTTAAGTAACCTTAAGTCTTTCTTGAAAATATCTGAGGTGTTCTTGCCACAAAAAATAAGTATATAAAATAGGTAAGACAGCCGGGCGGTGGTGGCGCACACCTTTAATCCCAGCACTCGGGAGGCAGAGCCAGGCGGATCTCTGTGAGTTCGAGGCCAGCCTGGACTACCAAGTGAGTCCCAGGAGAGGCGCAAAGCTACACAGAGAAACCCTGTCTTGAAAAACAAAAAAACAAAACAAAACAAAATAGGTAAGACACATGTAAATGGTTAATTTAGCTACTGTGTAATACTACTTCAAGACATGTTGTACAAGGTAACATATATAATTTTCCTCAATTAAATTTTTAAAAGGAAAACTTAATTAACGTTTGATCCACTCACCAGGTACCAAATGCAGGTACAGGGTGGCCTGGAGGAAAATAAGTCAAGGGACCTAAGCAGTGATCACTCAACGTCATTTGACAATGATATTTTCACTTCTTTACCTATTGCAATGGTGAAGGTATATGGTTTCATAACAAACCATAGAGAAATTAAAAATATAATGTATAGAACATCCTATTGGCTCAAACAACACTAGGATTGAAGATTTTATGTAATGTACCTATATGACAAGTGCTCAAAGAACAGCAGCTATTATTTTTGTCACCTGTCTTTAAGAAGGCTGGTCAAGAAGAACCCATCTAAGTAGAACAACCATTTCTTGTTTTTAACCTTATCCTGGGAAGGCTACAGAATAAAGAGGCAGCAGCTTCATGTAAGTAACAGTCCCCAAAATAGCACTTGTTATACAAGCTGGCCACACATGTCAGCTGGAATACCTGCAAGCTAGAAAATCCTGAGGAAGCATTTTCCAGATTTCTGCTGGCTCCCACCTGTAAGGAACACAGCATGAACTCTTTCCTTTATGGCAGCACTGTTCAACAGAAATATAATGTGAGCCAAAGGCATATACACACTTCTAATTTTCTAGTAGGTACATTAAAAAAACAAAGCAACCACTTAATTTGTATGGGGGTTTGGGGGTGTACTATGTAACCTGTGTGCAGGTATGCCTGCCAACTAACTGAGGTACATGCCGAGGCCAGAGGTTAATGTCAGGATGTTTTTCCTCAATGGCTTCTCCACTTTTCATCCTTATTGGTTTATTTTTGAGGCAAGGTCTCTAATTGAACCTGGGACTTACTGCTTTGCCTAGATGGGCTGCCTGATGAGACCCTGGGCACTGTCTCCAGCACTGCACTTCCTCCCTCAGTACTGGGGTTATAAGCTCCCAACTTCATTTTAATGCATTTTGTTTAAAGAAACACCGAAAGTTCACTTCAGCATATAATCAATATTAAAAATTAAGGTATTTTACATGCCTTTTCTGTAATCAGTCTTTAAAATCTGTGTACTTTACATCATTTCAAGTAACCAACAGTCACATGTATGTGGCTGGTGGCTGCATTTGGATAGTGGAGCTCTATAATTTGGCAGCAAGCCTGAGCCCACTCCAAAGAATCTCTGCTATCTACTAAGTTTCAGTTAGAGCAGCTCTAGCATTTATAATCATTTCACAGACCTCTTTATGTTGACAAAAGACTCTATTCCCTTGAGTACTGTAATGGAAAGACAGTATATCCAAAAGCTGACACAGTCGGCAATGACAACATACACACAAGCAAATGACAACAGTTGCTGGAACTGTAGAAACTGATGAAGGGATGTTGACCACATCAATCAACACCAGTTTTGACTGCTTACTAGACGAACACATTTCAATCAGGTGTACCCTGAGTCTAAGAGAATATTTTTTAGAAAGAAGACTTCCTTAAGGGACTTCACTGAAATAAAGTTTTGAAAAATGAAGGTCAATAAATTGTAGGAAACGTTCATCTATAAAGTTTAGTGGTACCCCACACATGTGGATGCTCTACCTTTAGTTATGCTAAGTTTGTTAAAGTTCAACCAAACTGTAAACAGCTTTCCATCAGCAAAGAAAACTGGTCATATGGCTTGCTTGTCTTCAATTCAAGAATGTGTTCAAAGTTTATAAAGTATAACCAGATGTTGTTGGCAAACAACTGGATTTTCAAGCATGACTGATCACTAAGAACAATACCAGAGATGAGGTCTACACACTGGTGAGGGTAAACTTTTGAAGAGTTCATATCTAATTCAACAATTGGCTCTTTGGAACTCTCTTGCGCACATTTCAGTATTTTGGATTTTTAACCCAATTTCCCAAGATGCATAGCAAGTCATAAATATAAGTGATTAAAAATACCCCTTCCTAAACAGATTCAGAACATGTCATACAGCTAATGTCATAAAAAAAAAAATCACCATTCTAGCTAAAATGTGAGCTGATGTTAAAAGTTGATTGAAAACAAAACACTAAATTAATGTTAATCCAAAGTTGCTAAGTGGTTGTTTTTCTTTCTTTTAGAAAAGTTTTCCTCTGTTCAAGTTACTATACAAGTTTATAATAATCAGAATGACCTACTACTCTGTGAACTGAAATTCCAAAGACAACAGCCCCTCTGACAAAAACTTTATAAGGAATAGAACACAATGGACTTGTATCTTAGCTCAGGAAAAAAAAAATAAAGCTTTGAAAACTGATAATTTTTGTCTTCAGCACTTGAAACAAATTTAGGAACAAACAGATGCTATTGTCTAATGGGATAAATGCACTAAAATTAAATTAAAATCAGTGTCTTACTACACGCAAAACAGAGTATGAACAATTTTACATCATTACTTTCTGAACCTGTCCTTTAATTCTGATTCAAAAACTCAATATTGCCAAGTGCAGTGGTGCACACCTTTATTCACAGCACTCGAGACAGAGGCAGGCAAAGCTCTATGGTTTATATAGTAAGTTCCAGGCCAGCCAAAGACACTCAGTGAGACCCTGTCTCAAACAAACAAACCAAAAATAAAAACAGCCGGGCGGTGGTGGCGCACGCCTTTAATCCCAGCACTCGGGAGGCAGAGGCAGGCGGATCTCTGTGAGTTCGAGGCCAGCCTGGGCTACCAAGTGAGTTCCAGGAAAAGGCGCAAAGCTACACAGAGAAACCCTGTCTCGAAAAACCAAAAAAAAATAAAATAAAATAAAATAAAAATAAAAATAAAAATAAAAATAAAAACAAACAAAAGAACCATCTCAACCACAATGCTTACAGCCTCCTTTCTTCTGGTCAAACTTAGGAATGGGTCAATATTCTTGCATATGCTACATTCATTTCATGCTTGCTTCTTCCTTCTTCCTTTCTCAGTAAGGGTTCTGTATAGCAGGCAGGAACGTGTAGTCAGTACATTTATTGATCAACTATGTAATGATATTGTACTTATGACATACTTTACACGTCATACTCACACCACCTTCAAAGCAATGTGAGAGATTTTCTTTATCACAGTTCTCCATTTGAAGACAATGAGAAGGCTCACAGATGGCTAGCTTGCCAAAGGCCAACAGCAATGGAAATCAGATCTGCCTAATGTCAACAGCTGTCCTTTTAGCCACACATGATGGCTCACGGCTGTAATGCCAACACTCAGGAAGCAGAAGCAGGTTCTAAACCAGTCTGAGCTGCAGAGTGAGACCTTATCTGAAAACACAGGTGTCAGAGTCTGTGCTTACAGAGAAAACATTTCACATACTGAGCCATCTCCCCAGTCTCAAAATACATTTTAATAGCTAAAATTCTCAAATCACAAAACTAGACTTTAAAATACTAACATTTCTAACATGACAGATTTCTTTCTTTACTGTGCCTTATGTAATAGCCCACTTAGCAAAAAATAATGGAAAATTGGGGTCAAAAGTTTTATAATCTATTTCACTCAAACAAATGATCTAAAAACATTTCCTTTGCTTTGGAGGAGTGCAACTGTTTCTCATTTAAATACGTTCCTTAAAAAAAAAAGTCAAGGCAGCCAAATTCATTCAGTTTGAATTTTGAATTTTCAATATAATGTTCCTAAACATGTCAGAAACATTTACCATATACATGACTTGCTTCAGTGGTAAGCATATGAAATTGGAACAATACACAAAAGATCAGTATGGCTTTTTGTTAAGAAAACAAGAAAGTTTATGACAAGTTCCAATACACACACACACACTCTTATCCAATTCAATGAAAGAGTTAAAAACTGAAGGGAAAGCTAGGCTCTATTTCCTGAAAAGAACCCTCTAAGCCCAAACCACTGAGGTCTCACCCTGTACCAACTCCGCTCTAGGCAAGGTCATGTGGAACTGTCAAGTAAGCCCTCAGCAGAGCTGCACCGAGGGGCTCCCTTCTCACCACAGCAGAGGGCACTGGACCGCAGAGTGGGCATCCAGCAGCGAGCCACACAGAGCCTCACACGACACTTCATAATCATCCAGGCCTCTGCCTCTGCTCAGAGGAGAGAGCCTTGGGATTCTAGACTCTCCTGTTCTTTACTTCCCTTTCTCCAAATTTGAAAGTTTCAAAGACTTCTTGCTCCTGTCACTATAAACCTCAAGAAAAAGGTAAACCTTTAGCAGCCAAAGAAACTTGCAAGTCCAGGAAGCGAGACATGAAGGCAGATAGATGTCAGCTGGTCAGCCTCCCCTGAAGATCCCTCCCTTCCCTTAATCCTCAAATTCCCTTCCCTCTACCAAATCGTCTCTGTCCAGCTTGGGTGGAGGGCCCCTCTAGTTATGAGGTCCATGATTCCTCATTTATAATAATGGCCAGAGGTTTTGGGCCCCTGTCTCAATCTAGAAGCTTGAGGATTAAACATAATTATTGTTGCAAAACATAGACCTTAGTTTTTAAACTGTTTGTTCTTTCAAGATAGTCCTGGCTGTCTTGGAACTCACTTCATAGACCAGGCTGGTCTCGACTCACAGAGATCCACCTGCCTCTGCAGCCTGAGCGCTGGGATTAAAGTGGTACCACCACTGCTGGCTGAAACTATTTTTTGAAATCCACCAAATACAGGGTATTATTTGGAGTGTGAGTGCAAAGTAACTGCAATGAAACTCTCACTTCCAAATGCTCTGCCTTGAGCAGAAGGGAAGGGAGGAAAGGAAATTTCAACAGAAAGAGATAACAAATGTAACATCTTGTTGACGACCTCCCCAGGCTATTCTGAGACCATATTTAGATTGAATTCTTATGTAGCAATATATTGGACAGGTATAAACAGGAAGTCTTGATTCAGAAACTTAAAAATAAATAAAGGAAAACATTTCTTGATGTACAAGAGATATTTAAGCCATTTAGCAATATGGAGTAACAACTTTTTACTCTTTAACTCTGGTGCCTTACAGACTTTGGTCTCTATTTCTTACTCAAAAATAATTTTACATTCTTTAAAATGAAATTGACTTTACAAAAGTTTGGTTAAAATATTAAGTTTAATTTAAACTTAAATAAATCTTGTTTTTTATACATTTGGGGTACCTTTTATACTTCTGATTTGTTTTTATTATATTTTATGCTCATAAAATATTTTAAATTTTATGAAGAATGTTTTTGGATAAACAAGTTATTCCAAACATTTTTTAAAGATTTATTATTTTGTTTTATGTATGTGAGTCAGTCAGTCTAAGCACCACATGTGTGCAGTGCCTACGGAGGCCAGAAGAGGGCATCAGACTCCTTGGAACTGAAATAACAGATGGTTCTGAGGGCTATGTGGGTGCCAACATGTGATTAGATGCCCTGGTTCCTAGTGCCAAAGGTTCAACTTAATGTATATACCTGAAAACCCATGCATTTGTGCTCTTTTTTTTTTTTTTTTTTTTTTTTTTAATGGTGCTTGACGTAAACAGCCCATCCTCTGCAAATCCATCTTTGTTGTTCCTTAGGCATTCATTCCATCTTCGCTCAAACTGTGGAAGGATGGTGGTTTGCTTCCTGGTTTTGTATTTTGAGTCTAGTGCACGTTCTCACATGATAGAGGCAATGCATTATTGTGTAGCCACAGTTTTCTGGAAAGTTGATATTTTAGGAATTGTATTCCAGATCTTAAATAAAACTTGTTTCTAAATTTCAAAAAAAAGAATTGAACTCAGGCCTTCTGCAAGTGCTCTTAACCACCGAGCAACCTCTTCAGCCCTACTCCCCAACACTACTTAATACTTAAAACTTTTAAACACTAAAGCAAGGTTTGAAAATAATTTACAAGTTAATTTTGTGAAATTCAGTAGTTTTTCCACAGTTGTAAAACCACAATGTCCTTTTACATGTCTTATTATAAAGAGATACATAAAATACCCAACTATCTCTATAATAAAGCTATCAGAAACACCAGAGTAGCTAAATCTTATACTAATTGTTTCACTAATATACTAATTATACCCTCTTACTGGATTAGAGCCTTCACTCAATTTATAAAAATAAAAGACCCTGCATGTGATTTTTGGCATTTCTACTTAGCTTCTTATGTGTGTCACCATGTGTGTGTCACTCTTAAACTTCTTAAGAGGAACCAATAACTGCAATCAAAGAAAAACAATAATGACACAATGACTTCCTACAGTTATGACATGATAGACATGGTATTGCAACACCTAATGCCCTCAATTATTTCCTTTTTATTATTCCACTTCCCAAAAGTTTAAAATGAAACACAAAAGTATAACATGGGGATGCAGTTTCATTTGGAAACAAAAAAGATTACTCCTTGGCCAAAATAACTATTCAACTATTTCTAAATGCACAAGTGAAAACAAGTTCAAAGACTGTCAATGAGAAATAGCTGAAAAGTAGTAAAATAGATTAATAGTCATGTTTCTAAAAGATGTACTGGAAGGAAGAGATATCGTCAAGACTTGCTCAAGCTACCTAATTCCCAGTAGGACAGCTGCTATATCTTTTCTCTATCACAAGCCAAGAGTAGTGTAAGTAGAGTAAAACCATTAACTTTGTATCTGTAGGGATCTTCACCAAGTTGCATGAATTTTTTCCTTCAAACTCTCCCATTCCACCTGTTATTAATGGCGGTCTCTGCACCACCACAGAAAAGATGTTTGTAGATTTTTTATTTCTCATAGTTCTGGAGGCTGGATAAGTCATGATCTAGAAGTTGAGAGATGTGGTGTTTGGTGAGGGCCAGCTTTTTGTTTATAGCTGGTTAACTGCTGCATGCATCCCATGCAGAAAGGCTAAGAGAGTTCCTTGAGGTCCCTTTTGTACAGGCATTAACCCCACTCTTGTGGACCTCGTTCCGTATTAAAGACTAGTTTCAATGAGTTGGGGTGAACATAAACAGTTTAGCATTCCTTTCTAATACCAAAGCCATGGCTTGATGTAGCATGAATCTTAAAAGTTCTTATTAATAAAATCAAACCTGAGCCAGGTATTGGGGTGAACTGGAAGATCAGAGAACCAGAACAAGCCACAGCTACCTCACCTCGCCGGATCCTCAGCTGGTCTTGTTTCCTCAGACTGGAGGCCTCTAAGTCCTCATCCAGAATGGGTCTCAGCTGAATTGCTGCTCAAAAGCCTGAATGCTTAACCAGGCCAAATGCTTCTAGTTTCTGGTCCTCACGCCTTATATACCTTTCTGCCTTCTACCACCACTCCCTGGGATTAAAGACTTGCTTTCTGGGATTAAAGGCGTGATGAGTCACCATGCCTGTCTGTATCCTTGAACAGATGGATTTTTGCCTCTGGAACGCTAGGATTAAAGGCGTGTGCTACCACTGCCTATCCTTTATGTTTAATATTGTGGCTGCTCTGTCTCTGACCCCAGATAAGTTTATTAGCATGCACAATATTTGGGGGAATACAATACCACAGCTTCCATTTACCTGCTCACCTCTAAATGCCTCTAAGCTCAACTCTGCCAGCACCCATTCCCTTCATTGCCGTATTTGTAACACCAAATCTCTGACACATCCTATTATGGCTTTCACTGATGAAAACAGGTTTTACTAGAATTAAATCTAAATTTCCTACAATACCACTCCAAACAAGAGCGCTCTCAATACAAGAGTGCTCTCAATTTCACTGCTGCCACTTTCCCTCTCTCCCACCACACCCACCCCAGAGTTTCATGTGGCTTTGGGATTCCACTCTCTTGGCTAATACTTCACCTTCCTCCCTAGTAGCTAAAATCCCAATGGACCTATCAGATTCAAATCAAACGCCACATCCTCCTTAAACAGGTCTCTCCTCAACAGGATAAACAGCCCTTCTCTGCCTGCCATTCCTTTTCCTTCTTTCCTTTACTTGGATATGATACTGTAACTCAGGTTCCCCTGGAACTCACTATGTAGCCACATGGCCGGTATCTTGCGGCAGTCTCCCTGCCTCAAGTACTGGAATGACAGGAGTGAGCCATCATGCCTGGATGCACTTCCTTCATTCTTGATGTGGCATAATTCTCAGGTTGGAGTTGGAGTCATAGTCATCAATTAACATACTCCTCTTTTCTAGAAAGTTTCATTCTAATAAGGATTATTTTTTTCTAAAATAAATTTAGGGAGTTAATTTTATGCTATATGAAGTATATCTTGGCAAAAAAAAAGAACATTAGATGGCATGGTTGCATATACCTGCAATTGTAATATATGGGAGATTAGGGCAAGGGGATTGAGAATGAGACCAGCTCAGGCTACACAGTGAGATCCTGTCTCAAAAAGGGGTGCTAGTGCTGAGACTGTAGCTCAGCTGATAGAGTACTTTCCAAGCATGATAAAGCCCTAGCTTCAATCTCCAGCACCACACAGAACTGTGTGTTGTGGCATACCCCTGTAATCTAGAGGCAGAAGAATCAGAAATTCAAGGTCATGCTCAACTAAATAGTAAGTTGGGGTTCAACCGGGCCACATGACACCCTAAAAGAACTCAAAATAGTAGTAATGGTTGTAGTAGTAGTGGTGGTGGTGGTGGTGAATAGAGTAATAAAAATTAAAATATGAATATAGACAGTATATAATATGACAAAGTAAAGAATCTTTTCATGTACTTTATAAACAAGTTATCTTCAATGGTAATATTTTTCAGTAGCTAAATATCATCTTGGGCTTGCCAGAAATATTGTAAATTGAGTGCTCCATATTCTTTAATTATGGAAAACATAAATCATCTTTATTGACTTAGGACCTCACAAACATAAATAAGCTGGCTCTGCTCCCCAAAGCCCACAGTACTGATAATCACAGAGCTTTCTTTTGCTTAGCTAGGTCATCCCTAGAAAATGGGCATTCAAGAGACTTACTCACGACTTCCCAAGAACACCTCTTGATTTCTATTTGTATGAACAACGCATCTTAACCTCTTTAAGCAAAGCAAGCTAAATGAAGTTGGGTGTGGGAGAGCAGTGCTGTTTCAGAAATAGGGTCACATTAATTGTTAGTTGTTTTTTATGGACATATGAATGTATACAATACACATTTTCCTGACACTTTTTTAAAAACTGAGGTATAATCCATGTAGCATTAAGTTTGTTCTTTCAAATTGTCTATTTCAGTGGCTTTTAAATACATTCACAACATTACAACCTTCACCACTATATAGTTCCAAAACCTTAGCACTCTAAAAGGAAGCCTGGTATATATCGAACTCAGTCCTTCACCTTCCTCTGCACCAGAATTCGTCTTGTAAGTGGACCCGTACAGCACGTGCCCTTTGATGCCTGCTTCTTCACTTGCACAGGTTGGTTTATCTGTCTCAGCACTTCATTCTATCTTATGATGGAATAGTATTCCATCTTACACATATGCCACTCTATTTTACGACTGATTAGCCATCTACCCTGCGGATATACTGCCCTTACCTATCTGCTTATCAATTGTTAGATGTATGCTCAGCTGCCACTTTTTGGCTATTATAAATAATGCTTCTATGAACACTGCCGTACTTTGTGTGTGTGTGTGTGTGTGTGTGTGTGTGTGTGTGTGTGTGTGTGTGTGGAAACCTGTTTGTGTTCTCTTGAGAATATAGCTGTCAGAATTGTTGGGTCATAATGATAACTCTGTTACTATTTTTAACCATGCTAACTGAGAAACAGCCAGGCTATTCCATTTATAATCACAAACATTCTTACATGACAGTAACAATGACATATTTGTTTTTGCATTTTAATTAAAACTAAATTATTTTACCTATAGACAAAATGGATATCCTTGGGTACCAAGTGTCATTAAAAGTTAAAATAAATTTAAAGTTTGGGTAAGGTAAATTAAAGGCCTTGAAAGCATAAGGATATATAATAGTATTTCAAGCCCTTACTACAACAAAATTTTTCTTCTGGTCATTAAAGGGATTGAGTATGCATCCTTTAAAAAAAAAAAAAAAGGATAGAGGAAACCACGAGAACTCTCAAACTTACAGTCAGCCTATAGCTAAGCACAGCCCTCCACTCACAGCAACTTCCAAACGACTAGTAAGTTTTGTCAACCGTAATGCTCTCAGATCAGGCTCCTGTTATCACCCTTTCTCTAAACTTCTGCAAACTTCTGTTTGGACTGAAACTTCAGGATCAAGCTTGATTCTCCTCTCTCGTTTATACCCCACAAGCCAGTTATAAAATCCTGTTGATGCTACCCTTAAAATATATCCAGAATCCAACCTAATCTCACCACTTCTCCCTGATGTATTCCTCGCCCAGCTTGTTGAATCAATCTCTTCAGCAGTCTCCCTGTAGCCACACATGCCTGCTATGGGCTACTCTCAAAATAGTCAAATTCATCTTTAAAAAAATACATGTCAGCTGGGCGGTGGTGGTACACGCTTTTAATCCCAGCACTCAGGAGACAGAGGCAGGCAGATCTCTGTGAGTTTGAGGCCAGCCTGGTCTACAAAGCGAGTTCCAGGAAAAGGCGCAAAGCTACACAGAGAAACCCTATCTCAAACAAAACAGAACAAAAAACATGTCAGACTGTCTCTACTCAAAACTATCCTGAGGCTTCCTGTTCCCCCTTCTCCCATTCTGTTTCATCCATGCGAGCTAAATGGGCTGGGAGGGCTCTGGGATTGTTCCCTCTGCCTGCAATGTTCTTCCTCACATATTCACACACAATCTTGTGCCTTCTTTTTACAACTCTGTTCATGTGCCACCTTCTCAGTGAGGGGTTGAACTGGTCATTCTATTTAAACTGGTGTTTATCCCCGCAAAGTTCTGTTTATCTTCTTCCCTGTTCTACATTTCTCCACAACATGACATATAACGTTCATTTATTTGTTTCTATTTGTTCCCACAAACACCAACTCTATTAGCTAAAAGGGTTTGCCTGTTTAGTTTACTGAATCCTCAGCATTTAGAACAGGGCCAGCACATTACTAACTGCATAATAAATATTTGCTGAACGAATTCAGGAACAAATGGAAAGAAGCATCAAGCTGGTCAAAAAAAAGGAAACCTAAACAGAAGCCACAGGAACATTTATGAGGAAAAACACTACTACGCACAACACAATCAGGATGAGAGCTGCAGCGCCATTTCTGGAAAAATACACCACAATGCTTGTGAAGTTTGCTTTAGGAAAAGTTGCCCTCTTGGCTTATTTCATTGTTATTGGAAAGGATCTGCTGCTGCCAATCCCTCCACCCTCCCCCAGCTCCTGAAGAATTCAAACTCCCAGAGTTGACAAGCTCCTGGAATGATGATACCCTCTTAGTGGACAAAGAGACACCACACCAAGGATTGCGTGGCATTTGCCTTCTACTAGACCCATTTTCATGATCTTCACAACAGACAATCAGAGGAGTCTTGGCTATCTCGCAACCAAAACCACTAACTAGCAAGATCTGTGTTCTTGACTAACATACCACCTTCAAGAATCTTAAGAGGATGTACCACAACCCTTCACATATTTTAACACACAGAACACCAAATATGTCTTCAAAAGTTATACTCTTTCCAAGTAGTAAATTATAAGCATGTCCAAGTCCAAGTGAGACAATTGAGACATTCTGGAACAAAACATGTTATTCTACAAAAATTTTAAAATAGTTGTATCTCATAATATCACCAACTCACTCCATCCATCTATCTGCCCTCCTTAAATGATAGTAAGACACAACAGAACTATTCTCTAGTGTTCAACAAATAGAGATTCTTTTTTAAAAATACATGCCTCTTCCCTAAAAGAGGCTGCTTATTCATTCAGTGTTGGGAATATTAGGATTCCTAAAGTCTTCTGCTGATGCCAACTTTCTAAGCATTTTGACTTTCAACCATTTTGTAAGAATGTTCCTCTCAGGGCTGAAGAGATGGCGGTTAAGAGCACTGATTGTTCTTCCAGAGGACCTGGGTTTGATTCCTAGGACCCACATGGCAGTTCATAACAGTTGTAACTCCAGTTCCAGGGGACCCAACACCCGTGGCAAAACACCAGTGCACATAAGAAAACAAAAAACAAACTCTTCCTCTATCCTACTAGACCACTACATGCTCTTGATTTGACCTGCTGTCATCCTGCTATCAGGAAGAAGAAATTTATTTAAAAAAAGAATAAAGAATGCTCCTCTGGGCTGTCATTTTCACGTGGGGCTCCAATGAAAGTACTGCTAATGTCTGTGTGATCTTCATTACTACTGGCACCACATGCCATATTCTAATACCACCTAGGGAGGAAAGTTCCCAGCACTGTTGTATGGTGTGACCTCCTAACGCCTTACAGAAGAAGAGATTGTGAGCTACAATTAAAAATAATTTTCATCATGCTGTAGAAAAAAACTCATGGTCAGAAATCTCTCTCCCAAATCCTTTCTGGTGTTTCTAACCAGTAAAATCTTAACTTCCCTTTGCCCCACTCTTACCCCCTTCCTAAATACTCTATGTAGTTTTCTTTTCTATAGAATCTGTTTTCTGTGCCTGTCATTTGGCATCCAATACATACTAGCAAGTAACATCTTTTATTCTGTTTCTATAGTTGCTGCTGACTTTTCCTATTTTTAACAGCAGAAGTCAGAATCCCAAGGAGTTAAGCTTTTCACAATCTATGGAGTTTTCTAAACGCTTCTATGGTGCAGCATCAAACCTTACATACAAAAGGGAAAAGCCATCAGCAGCTCTAAAGTATTGACTGTTTTACAGCATGACTGTTGCTGAATTACAATGTCAGAAGGTTTTAGTTAGGGGCTGGAGAAATGGCTCAGTGGTTAAGGAAACTGATCTTGCAGAGGACCCAGGTTCAGTTCCCACATAGAACAGCCCGTAACTGCCTATAACTCCAGCTCCAGAGGATCTGACACCCCCTTCTGGCATTTGTAGGCACCACATGGACATGCACAAATCCACACATACACACAACTTTTTTTTAAAAGAAGCTTTTAGTTATATCAAAACAATGATCTCCAACCTTCTAAACTAATAAGGATGTCTTTTAAGGGTTAATTATATAAAATAAACAAGAACAGCACACACGAGTAAGCAAGTCATTTGTTTGTTTTTGAGACAGGTCCAATATAGTAGTCCTGTTCAGTCAGGATGTAGACCAGGGTATTCTCAAACTAGTCACAATTCTGTTTTTGAACCTAAACTTTCCATGTGCTGGTTTTACAAACATAAGCCACCACACACACAATTATGAATCTCTTAATTGAATGGCTCCATGAACTCAATAAAATATTATCAAATATAGATGACATACAGTGTATTATATTTAGTGGTGTGCAAAGTGTACTTGGTACGCACGAGATGTTCAGGCTATGGACATGGGCTATCTTGGCCCTACTGCAAGTTCTACCACCTAAAAATATTTAGGAGTAAGGGAAATACAGGGCTGAAGAGATGGCTCAGCATTTAAGAGAGTATACTCTTCTTGCAGAAGACCCCAGTTCAATTCCCAGTAGCCACATCAGGGAACTACCTGCATTACGACTGCCTTTAACTCCAGTTCTGGGGGGGGGGATCTGATGCCTCTGGCCTCCTCAGACACCTGTATTCATATAAATACACACACACACACACACACACACACACACACACACACACACACACAAAGATTAAAATAAATGATACATAAAAATAAAGACAACTAACAAACCCCTAATTTTCTATTCCTTACCATAAATCAGTCCAGCAGAAACCTGTAAAGTAACTCACCCTCCCTTCCCAGGAAGTCATATATTTTAGGCACAGTGGCTATGGCATGTGAAACAACTTACTTCATGGCTAAATAAACTCTTCATGTTGGCTTAAACTAAAAGAGCAAAAGGAACAAACAAACAAACAGTACAGAAAAAACAAATAGAGAATACTTCAAAATCTACTTCATGAATACTTCCTGATTCTAGTGAAAATTCAATCCTGTTTACCCATATTTTCACTCATTTAAAAGAAAATATTTTCCAATAAAGACAAGAAATATAACCTTGGTTCAAATCTTCTATGCAGTCACCACAAGAACATGTGTAAACCTATGAACATCACAACATGGTGTTTAGGGACAGTTTTGAGTCCCTAAAACAACTCTTGATTGTAATCTTGTATGAAAGTCTTACTAAACTTCAGATAAATGTAATACTTTATCATGATTCTGGCAGTTTTTAAGGGCTGATAAAAATGGCTACCTAATTAGTTATATAACCAATATAGAACAATCAAGGGTGTTCTTACAGTAACAATTAGTTATATAATGAATATAGAACAATCAAGGGTGTTCTTAGTGTAACAATTTCAAAGCCTCTTTTCAGTTCTTACTGTCAAAGTTCCTTCTCATCTGGCTATGACAGGTTTGTTCCAGGTAGCCTCTACTGACCTATAACAGTTTTTTACTAACACCAGCTTTATCCACACCTGCTACTACAGTTTCAGCAAGACAGGAAAACAAAAGAAGATAGCTAGGATACATTAGAAAGAAAAAACAAAAACACTAAAAAACAAAAGCCTTCTTGGAATCAGTGAGTTTACTCAAGTAGGAATCACTGCTTTTGACACTGAGACAAAAAAAAAAAAGCACAAAGGAGAGCTTCATTACTATTTGCTGGAGCCATCAATAACCAGACCTACTAATAAAAATACCTCAAAAAATAAATTTGTTTACCACCTAAGTTTATTAATTTCACCATGGCTAGACTGTTTTTAATATCAATCCAACAACTTCTTGTGGTTTCTTCTTTCCCATGCATTCCAACAAGTGCTGAATTAGTTCTTCATTGTGTGTTCAGGCCTCCTGCTGAGAAACATAATTAAAATTAAGCAGGCAACAATTCCACTTGGTACTAAGAGCTTTTCAAATCCTCCAAATGAGGCAAGGCCTGGTTTCTCCAGAAACTGCCTGAGTTCTGCAAGGAAAACGTAGATGCTGCTCAACTTAATGCTGGCCATTCAGTAGATGGCACTCTTCTCTTTGGGGTCAAATTAAACAAGCTCCAGGAGGCATGTGCTGTGACATTCAGGTGTGATAGATACAAAGCAGAGATTCCTTCTTCAAAGCACTTAACTGATAGTTAAATTCCTCCTGTAATGTGCTCATCAAAGCAGATGGCTCAAGCCAGAAACTTTAAAATAGCCCAAGGGTGCTTTCCTAGCATGTGCAAAGCCCTATAAAAAGCCCAGGGAAACTGAGATTATCATATACATCAAATGCAACATACAATCACTAACTCAAGTGATTACTAAGTAATCAGTTTCTCAGAGCCTTTACTATGGCAAGCAAGTACTATTTTCCTATTCAGGCATAAAATGTCCCATTCCTATTCCATTTAGTGGTAGTGGTGATAGTATTTACATGGCTGGTGACTAGGTCATTGTCATTAGGGTGACTAACGACTGCAGAGTATTTAGGGAACTAAGATTGTATCGTTGTCAACATTTACTAAGACAAAGAATACACTAGTTTCAACACTAATTGAAAATAAGCTTTGGGGGCTGGAGCAATGGCATAGTGGTTAAGAGCGCTGGCTGTTCTTCCAAAGGACCGGGTTCAATTCTTAGTGCCCAAGTGGCAACTCATAACTGTCTAACTCCAGTTCCAAGGGATCTGATACCTTCACACAGATATATATGCAGGCAAAACATCAATGCACATAAAATAAAAATAAATTGTTTTTTAAAAAACAAAGTAAGCCTTGATACCCACTTAAATAGATCAAACATTTTGATACAAAACCACTGCAGATCTGGTTTTGTAAAAATAAAATACGTTTAAAGCAATGTGAATTTCTCATTCACTGGTGATATTTTACTTTAATAAAGAATGGCTCCTGAGGCCAGGAAGATGGCTCAGTAAGCAAAGGTGTTACACAAGCCTGAGAGCCTGAGTTCAATCCCAGTACCCACAGGAAAAGCCCTGTGGGGAGGAGGGGGGGCGCGGAGCAGAGGGGTGTGTGCATATTTGTAATCCCTGCCCTGAAGATGGAAACAGGAAGATCCTTGGGGCTCACAGGCTGGCCAGCCAGCCTAGCCTATTTGGCAAAGCCCATTTAATTCCTAGTGTGAGACTTTGCCTCCACACAAACAAACAAACAAACAAACAAACAAACAAAGTAGACAGTTCCTGAGGAATGACACCCAAAGCTGACCTCTGGCTTTCATATGCATATACACATATGTGCAAATACATGCAGGTGTGTCTACACACACACAAAAAAAAAAACTGTTCCCAACTGTTAGGTGATACGTGAGGTTTTCACACTTCTGTGAGTTTTAAAAAGCAAGTCAATTTTGGAAATGGAAGAAACTCCTCTTAGTATAATCTCCAACTGGAAGCTAATCTTCAGCAATTACATAGGAGTCAACCTAGGAAAAAAAAGTTACCTTTCCCTAGGAGAGAGAATACTACTGCCCTGATGACTAAAGTCGTAAGCAAAAGGCAAGGCAGCACACTATTCTAATGCTTAAGAAAAGAGAAGAGTAGCCTGGCAGTGGTGGTGCATGCCTTTAACCCCAGCACAGCAGAGGCCAGCCTGGTCTACAGAGTGAGATCCAGGACAGGCACCAAAACTACACAGAGAAACCCTGTCTCCAAACAAACAAACAAACAAACAAACAAACAAACACGAGAGAGAGAGAGAGAGAGAGAGAGAGAGAGAGAGAGAGAGAGAGCTGTACTCTCTTCCAACCTCTTCCCTTTCCACCATCAATCTGTCCCAGCCCCATGAGCAGCAACGAAGTCCCACTCATCAAGCTCTAATGCCCAATCACAGCTCCATTTAAGGGCCCACTATTGCCTTTTCCCAACCACTTCCTTGGCTATTTCACTGGCCCTATAGAATCCTTTTTCCATGAATAATTAGAAAGTGAAAATAGAAGAGTCATGAAGCTAACAGTTATTGATCTCATTTCTAAAGGATTAAATAGTGTTTTTCAAAGTTCCATGGGGCAGGTAACCCTAAATATATTTCTTTAGACATACCAAGTAAGCCTAACTATCTCCTCCATCAAGAGATGGAGTAAATTTATCTTTCAGCTGCTATTCAGTCATCCCATGAGAACAAAGTTGAGAATACTGTATGGAAAAGAAAGAAACACTACCCTTGCACAGAATGAGTACAGCCACTGTGGAAAAACTCTACACTAACACTGATGATGAGGATAATGTTGACAAATTAAGGCATATACCTAAGATCGAGGAAACTTCTCCAACTTGAATGATTGCTATATTGTTGGGAATTCCAGCTTAATAGCAGGTAATTAGCCAACAGCCCCGAGAGTTGAGTGGAATAAGCTTATTCACAGTCTGTGCAGCCCTCTCCATTTTCATATAAGGGCAGTATTTCTTGGTTGGAGATGGGGAATAAAATATCACAAAATAAATTTAAAGGGGGTGGCTAAAACAATAAAATAACGAGCTCATGCATATTATTCAGAGTTAAGTTCTGTTTGTAATTCAATGTTTGCTTTGATATCTATTTGCCTTTAATGCATAATGTAAGCATTAAAATTATTTTACAGGAGCTAATCTTACCTCACCAACTCCACAGCTTCCAAATGCAAGTGACTTCCTATATCCCTTCCTGCTCTACCTGCTCTCTCTGTCCAGCTACAGTCCATTGCCCCTCAAAAAATAAACTTTACAACCTGATATCCAAGCTATAGTCTTGTTTGAGGAAGTAACATTCCTAAATGTTGGCCAATGTGCCTCCTACATACCAGTACCTTCACCACCAGTTTCGGGGAATCTGAAACCCAGATTTCAAAGTTCATCTTATATCAGTAAGTCTTCACACTTCCAGCTAGGCTTTAACTAAAGCTGACTTTGAAAAAGGTGTAAACGTGTAAGGTAGTGATGTGAAAGGTTTGAAAGGTTCAAAACCTTTTGAAAGGTTCCCTTTAGACCCAGCCTCTGTATAAAGCTCTGTGCTGAGCCTATTCACGTTTATTTTAGCGCAGTTAAGATTAATCTATGCTACCTTTTCAAGATGCAAACTTTCAAATACCGTCTTTTTAAAATCAAAGACTAGGGCTAGAGATGTGACTCAGCTGGTGGGGTGCTTGCCAGTAGGCACAAGCCCTTGGGTATGAACCCCAGCACCATAGAAGTGTGTGTGGTGGCATGTACTTCTAATCCCAGCACTCCAGAGGTAGAGGCAGGAAGATTAGGCATTCAAGAATGTCATCCTCAGCTACATAGTAGTTTTGAGGCCAGCCAGAGCTGCATTAGACTGTGTCTCAAAAAGATTAGGTTTTGGCCGGGCGGTGGTGGCGCACGCCTTTAATCCCAGCACTCGGGAGGCAGAGGCAGGCGGATCTCTGTGAGTTCGAGGCCAGCCTGGGCTACCAAGTGAGTTCCAGGAAAGGCGCAAAGCTACACAGAGAAACCCTGTCTCGAAAAACCAAAAAAAAAAAAAAAAAAAAAAAAAAAAAGATTAGGTTTTGTCCATTTTATACTTTTTGTTGATCACGATCATTTGGGACCTTCAGACAATTCTGAAAGCCAGAATCATTCTTTAAGGCTTCTAGCATGCTCTTCACTACGTGTAGTAAGTAATGTCTTAGAAGGATGAAAGAGGTTCTCACTGAGACTCTGAGTCTCATTATCTATGCATACACCAAAGCTTTAGGGTAAGTTAAATGTTATTTTTATAACATTCAAATATGCTTTAAACTGAAAAATTAATTAAATCTTGAACTTTGAGACTTGTCTAGCTATAAAGACCAACATTATTATTAAGACACATCAAGTAAAACAAAATAAACTGCAAATCTCTTTTTCTTGCTTAATACTTTTTAATTGCTGGTACTCAGTAAACATTTACTGAATGAAAACCAGGCAAATTCATTAATTTTACCTGAAAATAACAGAATTCCAAGTAGACACATACACACAAACACACAGACCCCCTATAATTTACCATCTCCAAATGAAATAATTACAGCATATCTTACTTATTTTAGAGGGATACATTCCAAGACCCCAGTAAAAGTCTGAAATTACTGGTATATATATTCTGTTATTTTTAGATAATGTTTTATTTATAAATTAGACATACCAGGAATAACAATAATTATAAAACATAGTATACTGTTATAAAGTTATTTAAAACTTATAATTGTTCATCTCTGAAATTCTCCACTTATTATTTTTAAACTGTATTTGACCAGAAACCACTGAAATCCTGGAAAGCAAAACTGCAAATGACCGAGAACTATTCTATATGCATCTAGCATATAATAACAAACCTCCTCCTTCCAAATCATAGTCAGTATGAGTATTCTCACATGTGTACTTCAGAGATTTAGTACAGGCAACCACTATAGTAAATCTGAAACTGTCTTGGCTTTCAGCCAAGGAACTAAACCAATGACAAAACCCAAAGATCTCCTAGCAATTGCAACTATAAATACTTGGCATGGACCCTAAGTTCAGACCAGAGCACACTAATGTAAGAGACAAGAAGAAAGTACTGAAGCATTCATTTTGAATCTCAGTTACATGACTCAGTCTGTGATTGTTCAGCAACTGTCAAATTGGACTTGAATAATTTCACTTAAGCTTACAGTTAAAAGGAAAGAAAGCACTATTGATTAGACATGTTAAGTTTTCCTACTCAAGTTCTACATGGCTAATTTTTCCAAAGGAGTGTAAAATAGCACTATTAATTATGGCAAACCAGACTAGCAACTTGTGCACATCTTTTGGACAGTCTACACTTCCTTTACTTAATGTATTATTTTAGCATTTCCCTTTAACATCAAGTTATCAGCAAGGGGCATATTAGTTCTCTTTAATAATTCTAAACATAGCTTGAGTAGCTCCTTATTAATAATTACTCTGTTTGATATACCAACCACAATGGTGAAACAAGTTATAAAAACTATTGTACATCATTGACTAAAACTCACATTCATTCCAGAAAAGTATTATTGATAAAAAAAAAGTAATAGTAAAGTGTACAACATAATTTCTCATTCATCTTTAATCACTGATTAAATTTTACATTCTGAAAATACCCTCCTATCACGCAAAATAAATATTTTCAGGGGTCATGTGATCTTCTATGTCATATGCCAAAACTTTATCAAACATTTCCTGATATGACACATGCAAAAAGCTGCACTGTATGTAAGTCTCATAACCAAGTATCTAAAGAACTCCTTAAATTATGTTTAACATTCTAAATAGATAATTGCTGGGCTTTTTCCCTTTAAAGCAACTATTACCAACACGCCAACACTTCTGGCCAATTTCAAATTAGCAAAGACTGAATTCTATCTTTAAAAAGGTAAAAGAATTGTTTAAAAAAAAAAAAGTGCCCCCACCACACACATTACTCCTCAGTAAAGTTAATCTGATCAATTTAAGGGGAAAAAAAATGAGTTACCGAGCAAATAAGTACAACGCAAAGGTGATTTAGCTATTAAAATCTTTCCAGAAGTGCTCGAAAAGGAACAATGCTATCAGTGAGTCAGTCCTATACCTTAAAAACACAGGTCAAGTAACTTCATTTTAAAAAGACACATTACACTGTACTCGTACTCACTAGAATTCTCCTAAGACCCAAATGAGTACATTTTCAGCACGCTGTAGATGGGAGTCTATTCTAAGAAGAGGCAACCATTTCACATTGCTCACTCTAAGATTCTCATAATTCATCATAAAGAACTCACACATGTTTATGTAGCTCGTCCCAAGCCCGAGTCTTATCGATTCCTTCCCGAGCCTTGCTCCTAATCCTCACCCAAAGCCTCTTGGCTGAGTTAAATCCCACAGCACTCTAGCAAAGTCAATCTACGAGCACATGTGCCAAGGATATGTAGTGGTTTCCCTTACACTCCCAGTTTAAACCGGCACCTACTTGCAATTAAATCTCTGCAACAAAAAAGTTCACCTGAGGCCATTCTTAACCATTTTAATAGAGGCCTGGTTTAGACTACCTGCCGTGGCCTCAACTATTACATACCTCCAAAGAGCTTGGAAGTGCCCCAAACATCAGGAAGCCAAACCTGCTGCCAACTCGGCTGTCACCCCACAATGAAGAATACGTAACATGTATGCTTGAAAGGGTTTAGCGTGAGTGTGTGCGAGCGTGTGTGTGCGAGCGTGTGTGTGTGTGTGTGTGTGTGTGTGTGTGTGTGTGTGTGCGCGCGCCGCGAGTGCGCCTACTATGTGTGCTGGGGAGGGTTCCCCTGATTAAAGTGGTTGAACAACTTCAACTTGTGACTGAAGTTTATTAAACCAGGAGGATTAAAAACCAAACAAATCAACACCGTCTCCTTCACCTTTTCCAAGCGCGGGAACCTCCCACCGTCCTCGCGCGCACCTTCGGGGTCAGCAAGGCTTCGGGCAGAACAGGATTCTACAACCCCACGCCGTCACGGGGGGTGGCGGGGGACACCCGGGAGAATCGCGGCCCACCCTGCGGACCCCGAGACCCGGCCTCGCACCGCTGCACCCCGACCCCTCGTCCCCGGGTCTGCGCCCCTCGGCCCGCGCGGGGCTCGCCTTCCCGCCCCGGGCACGGTTCACCTGAGGCCGCGCCGGGCCAGCCAGTAAGAAGTCCCCTCCGGACCCCAGCTCCCGCAGGATTACCTCGCAGCGCAGCCGGCTTTGTGCCCCCGCCTCCGCCACCTCCGGGCTGCAGCGGCCGCCGGGTCAGCCGCAGCCTCCTCCCAAGCGTCGCTCAGCTCCCGAGGAGAGGGCCGGGAAGGGAGGGGGCGTGGAGAGGGAACCTAGACGCCGAGCCCCCGGCAGCAGGAAGCGGCGACACCTGGTCGCCGACGCGTCTGGGTCTCGCTGTTTCAAAACAGAACATTTAAAGCCTTTCCTCTCCCTCCCGCCCCTCACCCGGGCGACCGTTACCGGCAGGCGCCTCACACTCTGGCGGGACTAGCCGAACTACCCCCGAACGCCCTCGGCCCCGCCCCCCTGGGCCCCGCCTCCACAGGGCCTACGGCCCCGCCCCCTACAGGCCGGGCCCTCATAGCCCCTTAGCGCCCCGAAGGCCCCGCCCCAAGGGTCCGAGCGCCTTGGCCCCGCCTGCCATAGGCCACGCCCCAGCGCCCTTGGTCCGCCCCCTACAGTTTTGACCCTCCGAGCACGCCACTTCGAGGCCCCGCCCCACAGGGCCCGGGAACCATGGTCCCGCCTCTTGTTAGGCCGCGCCCCAGCGCCCTTCGCTCCGCCCCGTACAGGCTCGGCCCTCGTAGCTCACGAGCGTGCCCCTGGCTCCGCCCTTCTGTCCCTCCCCCACCCCCCGTCGGCCCCCCAGCGTCCAGGCGCCGCTTCCAGTAGGCCACGCCCACAACAAGCTCTTGCGCTCCCAGGCCACGCCCCCGGCGCCCCTTGCGATCTCTGGCCCCGCCCCTCGAGGCCCCCCTCAGGGCTACAAGCTCAGTGTCTGTGCGGTGGGGGGCCTACGTGCTCCGCAGGCCCAGGGCCTGTTGCGGGGCGGCTGCCTGGCGCCTCTGCAAGGTCTTCCTCCCTCCGTGCTGCTCCGATCCGCTGCCGCAGAGGGAAACGACCCCGACAGAAACCCGATTGAAAGCGAGAGGGTTCCGCCTAGGAAACATCTGCCTCCCCCAGTCGGAACATGCTTCCCCCACCCAATGAGGCTGAACCTCAGCTTTCAGATTGAGCCTGTGCGGCCCACAGAGGCTGCTGGGCTTTGCCGGGGCGGCCCTACGGTTGGACCTCGGCACGTGCCCCACAGAAGGGGCCTCGATTTTCTTCTCAGCACATTTGCGTTTGGGGGAGCCTCCTGCCTCCACTCACTTCCTCTGAGGGGCAGGGCAAGGGCCCTTAATTCATCTGGACCAGCCCAAAGTCTGCACTCCTACTTTGGCCCCTTGCCTCTTAAACCTTCTGAGAGCTGACCTCTTGGGAGATGAAAAGTCTAGGCTCCGCCAGCAGCCTTCAAAATTAGTCTGAGGCCAGGCAAACTTTGCAACACTCATTTGCAGAGCTGGGGATCCCTCCACAGGTGACACTGGGCTGCCACCCCCGCCTCCCAGACACGTTTCTCACTCCAACCTATTCTCGAAATAGACCTCCAGGCACACGCTCTCCTCCGCCACCCACGACTTGCACACCCCTCCAGCACACATGCCCTCCCCTGCACGAATTCACCCTCAAGCACACTCCTCCCCGCGCCATTCTAGTGATTCCTGGTCCCTAGGGTTAACCCCACCCTAACACACACAGCAAACTTCATTCTCCACCCTTATCTCCCGTCCTTTTCAAGGCACTGGCGACAGGCCACTTCATTTCCTTCCTCATCTGCAGGCTCTCTTCCCCCTCAAATACTTCACGCCAGCCCCCTCATCTTCATCCCCTCTTTCTCTAAAAATGTGCTAATTAAAATGTAGTTTCCTCTGCCCACAAATGAAGTGTGGCAAACGAATCGCATTCTTGGCACACACTGCAATTCATTTATCCTCCTTTTCTCTCTCCACTGGACTAAAGCTAGAGAAATTTTAGTCTGTCACTATCTCTCATTTTCTTAAAAAAAAAAAAAAATCCTGACCATGCCTTATTATTTTTAAATACTCCTCAACAATCGTGGGGTAGTCTTGCTAAGGCTTAAGAAGAAAATGATATTTAGGAAACGCTCAGTCCGTCATTTTATTTGCCATTTAAAAATATCTGCAGTGTTTGAGAGAGAGATTGGGAGTGGCTGTGTTTTCTTTTAAAAAGAAAAAAAAATGCTTTGCATGCATCAAGGTTAGTCTTTTTATGCATAGCCAAAAAAAATTACTGTAGGAGCACATATCATATAATAGTCTCCACTACACAGGACGTGTGCCAGACAGAACTGTAGACCCCAACCCACCTCCAAAGGACGACAGATTCCCATAACGTTTTAAGCATGGCTGATGAAGAGTGCATTCCACGACCATTCCCTTTCCCACGGTTCCTGAACAAAACGGGTAGGAGATGTGCTTACCTGCAGACGATCCAAAGCTTCTTTGCGTGCAGGGGAGCCGACGTACGTCTGTCTTCCCTGGCTAGGTGTGGATTCTGCAGTGCTGCACGGGAACCCACTGCAGCCGCGGAGCAGCGGCGGCGGCGGCTGCGGCGGCGGCTGCTGCTTCTCCCAATGCTGAGTAGTAAAGTGTGTGACTTAGAGACTCCACCGTTGCTGTGAGGCGCTTGCTTAGAAGAGAGGAGGCGGAATCTTTCTTAAAGGAATGGGTTTGGTTTTTCCTCTCCACTGTTGCTTCATCAGATGAAAAAAAAAAAAAAGGGTGGAATCAGGGAGTTTCTTTCTTAGACTGAGCAAAGCAGTACAGCTGTGGGAGGTCAAGGTTAAAATTAACCGCGAGAAGGGAGTGACAAGAGTGAGTCAATGAGAAATGCTAGAAGCACTAATTTTAAAGAGCCCTCTCTACTTCCAATATTGGGGTTAATTGCCAAAATAAAGCTGTGTGCCTTGAAACGGATCAGCAACTTGTGCTAATATTTAATTTCCAGTCACTGTACTAAATAACCATAGAGAGGCTATTTAGTAATTACTACAAGTATGGAAGGAATAATGTAAACTTTATGTGTGTGCTGACACCTATAAATATACCTGAAACTTCTAACACACACACACACACACACACACACCACACTTTTGGGGATTTTTTTTTTTTTTAGGAGACAGGGCCTTACCATGTAGCCTTGGCTGGCTTGAAACTTGCTATGTAGACCAGGCTGGCCTCAAACTCACAGAAATCTGCCTGCTTCTGCCATCCAACTGCTGTGATCACAGGTGTGTACCACTACAACCAGTTCTAATATAATTTTTGATACTGGCATTCAGTACCAGAAAATATATTATTGACAGATTTCAATGTATACTTCCATGTTATAAAATCACAGTATTATATACACAATAAAACATACCTAAAATAATTTTAGAAAATGATAGCAGGGTTACTATGTTATTGAGTGAAAATTCACAAGTTAGCAGAATTAAGAAACTTAAGTGGTTTTGTTTACTTTAAGTGCTTATAAATCTCCTATTTAGATTATTAAAATGTACCCTGCCTGTCAGGAATCTGTATTATAGCCTCAAATTTTGTTTTTAATATTCCTTCATCTAAGCACTGAGCATTTATTACCTTATTCATCATACTGAGTATGGAAGTGTGGTTTACAAATAAGAATAGATAAAAATATGGAAAATATTCTGCCACTGATTTTTCTTTCAACAGCTTTTGATAATAACCTGTATGGTATTGAACAAGTAACTATTATTTGGTCATTAGGTCTCCATTTTTTAAAATGTGAAAATTGGTTTGAAATTTCTACTAAAAGAGAATGCTAAGCAGGATGGCGGTGGCACACACTTTTAATCCCAGCACTCGGGAGGCAGAGGCAGGCGGATCTCTGTGAGTTCAAGGCCAGTCTGGACTATAGAGAGAGTTCCAGGACAGCCAGGTGGTTACACAGAGAAATCCTGTCTCGAAAAACCAAAAAGGAAAGAAGAAAAGCTAAATGAGTCATTCCCAATTCCAGATAACAGTGACTTCATGGTATTCCAATTATTTCTGCTGTTTAACAGAAATGCAAGTGAGTCCCACTTTAAATTACTTTTCCTTAAAGCGCAGATTGAGATAAAGCTTGAAAGCTGGGAATGTGATGGTGGGAGAGCGCTTGCATAGTGTGCACAAATCCTGGCTTGGATCCCCAGAGCTGGAGGGGGGGTAGCATACTCCCACTGGAAGCAATCCTCAGATTGTCCTCCGGCCTCAGTGTGCAGAGGAGCTGGATGACCACCACCTCACCTTGCTGACATCTGACCTTTACTTAAAAGCTGGAGCATCATCTGGTGAGTTGGAACTGATTTTAGAGTTCACCTGTTGTTTTCAGACATGGAAAACATAGAAATCCAGAAAAGTAAAATCAGGACAGTGTTAGAGTTAATGCCGAGTGCCCATTCTTCCCACACAAGCAAGGTGAATAAATAACATCTATGAAAATGCATAGTTTTATACCTTCACTTTGGGGCTTAACAGGACTTGTCAACAAAAACAAAGTAGTTACACTCAGGACACTATGTATACCTAGGACACCCTAAAGAAACGTATTAACTAGTACTTACAATATAGTATCAGTACAAATTTTGCCTTCAGGTTTAGACATGCTTGTTCCTGAAAGTGAAGAAATTTGTCAAGAGCAATGTAAAAAAAAAAAAAAACAAAAAAAAAAAACAGCAAGGGGAATACTCACAAGTTCCCATTAGCAAACTCTTATTTATGGTTTTTTGTTTTTTTGTTTTTTTTGTTTTTTTTTTTGGTTTTTCGAGACAGGGTTTCTCTGCGTAGCTTTGCGCCTTTCCTGGAGCTCACTTGGTAGCCCAGGCAGACCTCGAACTCACAGAGATCCGCCTGGCTCTGCCTCCCGAGTGCTGGGATTAAAGGCGTGCACCACCACTGCCGCCCGGCATTATTTATCTTTTTTTTTTTTTAAGTGAACTTACTTATTTAAATGAACTTTTTTTTTTTTTTTTACTTTATGTGCATTGGTGTTTTGCTTGCATCTATGTCTATGTGAAGGTGTCAGATCCCCGGGAATTGAACTGGAAGAGCAGCCAGTGCTGTTAACCGCTGAACCACCTCTCCAGACCCTAACTCTTATTTACCTAATAGGACCTTTCACCAGTCATCCGGTTGTTTCTTTGCACATGTTGGTGCCTTTGCTTTTGTCTGCAGTCTCAAACATGCCTGACACAAGGAAAAATGGTTTTGTTTGTGTTTTGAGCCGTGGAAAGAAAAACATTATATAAATGTATTTCTGGTCTTTGGGAAAGCTTTGGGGGGATACTGTAGGCCTTGGGCAAAATCCTGACCCAGTATTCCTGGTGAAGAACCTGGCGCCAATCTGCCACCAGTACCCTGAGTTTCAAGGAAGCGTTAGTGCTGTAATGTACTTTATGTTAGATAACACAGCAACTTTGGTGCTCTGTGTGCCTAGCAGGAGAGTTTTCATCACATTGAAACCAAAAAGAAAAAAAAAAGCGTCTCACCAGGAGAGAATTGAAGGCAATTAGTTTTCCAGTTTCTTTCATCATCTATTTTTGTTTATACTTCTTTTCTGCCTGGAAGTCTTTTCATCAACGAGGTGGTAGTGAACAATGGATAAAACAGTGATTATCTGTGTGATTCAAAGCACACACAACCCCCAAATTAAATACTTTCCTTTGTATCTTTCCAAAATGCTGAGCACAGTATCTTATAGAAAGGTACTTAATAGATACTTTTTAGAAAAATGAAAGCACAATTTAGTGAATGAATTGCCTCTCAAATGCCCTGGAGCTGATCACAGAGTGTTTTTGTTTGTGTTTTAATTTGCTTTGTCTGAAAGAACTGAGTCTATTCTCTGTCCCCCTTTCCTGACACAGTCGTGATCTAAGGGACACACAGCCTTCTTTCTACAGGGTGCTCTAAGCATGCCTCATTTGTATTCTCCAATTAAATTGTAGCCACAAACCTCCACACGAGCTCCGGTTAGATCAAGCTGTGACAGAGACACTTTCTGCCAAGAAAACATAGGCCTAAGTTTCCAAATCTTGGTGTTCTGGTTTTGTGACACCAACTGGTTATATGACCTCAAACAAGTTTCTTGATCTCCTGGGCTTCAAGAGAGCCGAGTGGTGGAGGTGGCTTGGAATACTCGCTGCTTTATGGGCGTGTTGTGAAGTTTAAATGAAATATATAAATGTGAAGATGCTTTGAACTTTTCGAAGCACCATAAAAATATAAGGTATTATTATAGGAAGATGCATTTTAAATCAATTATCTAGTTCAAGAGACTTTCCCTAAACAACCTGTTCTGCTACTTGCCACTTCAGAAAGAAAACAGCTCTCTAACACACACGCACACACACTCTCTCTCTCAAACACACACACACACACACACACACACACACACACACACACACACACACACACATACACCCCTGCTGTTTCCAATTTATAACCACTTCTCAGCTTTGAGGATTTTCCCATGTTGGGAACTACAATCTGCAGTTGAGTATGAAGTGCTAAACATGTATAGAGAACTCTCTCTGTAGCCCAGTCATCTGAATTTACTTTTTAAAGTGCTCAGACAGAAAAGTAGACTTAACGACGAAGCATAGCAGCCTTGCATGCCATTCGATGTCGCGTGCAATCAGTGGGGTAGAAGAGCCGTTCCTCTGCGACTTGACCACACTGCACACATTCTGATCACCGCTTTGTGCCAAGCCTGTCTGGAAGCAACTGAGGAACAAGGCAGGAAGGACCGACAAGGAGTTCATGCTAATGAGTTTTCTATTCCCCAAGGAGACATAATCAGGGCAAAATACTCAAGGATTCATCAGCATATTTTATTAGCACTGTGTGACCTATATGGTTTGTTTTAAAGGAATTACCTTGGTTAATATCTGACAGACAACTGTTTAAGTCAGGCTTGATAAATCCCTGTGGGTTAGTGAGCCGTCACCCTCAGGGTCCTCTTTTTTTTTTAAAAGTATTTTTTTTCTGTTTGGTGGCTTAAAAATCATCATCACCAAGGAAGTAAGCAAACAACTGCTACAAATAGGAATCAGCTAATAAGAGGCTCACCCACAGAAAGCAATCCACACTCATATGATGACATAAGAGTCATCAGGTCTAGCCCCGGTGCCTGGCTACAGCCCCTGTTTTTGGCAAAAATTTCCTCACAGGAAAATGCCAATAGAACAGGAGAAGGGTGGGAAGCCCTGGGTGTAGAGTGCTCTAGCCACCCAACAGCTCAAGTCCTCTGGTCATCAAAGAGAGGGTAGTGCTAAGGGAACTAATAAGGATGATGTGATTCGGTTGAAGATCCCTGGTTTAGTGCTGTGAAATACGTGTGTGTATGTGTGTGTGTGTGTGCATGTGTGTGTGTGTGTGTGTGTGTGTGTTCTTTCTTGGAATAAACTTTTTTTTTTTTTTTGGTTTTTCGAGACAGGGTTTCTCTGCGTAGCTTTGCGCCTTTCCTAGAGCTCACTTGGTAGCCCAGGCTGGCCTCGAACTCACAGAGATCCGCCTGGCTCTGCCTCCCGAGTGCTGGGATTAAAGGCGTGTGCCACCACCGCCCGGCGGAATAAACATTTTAAATAATGGCATCATTGCTTAAAACAGCAATTCTCAACCTGTAGGTCACAAACTTTCACAGGAGTCACATATTAGATATTCTGCATATTAGATATTTACATTATGATTCATAACAGTAGCAAAATTACAGTTATGAAGTAGCAATGGAAATAATTTTATGGTTGGGAGTCACTACAACATGAGGAACTGTATTAAAGGGTCCCAGCATTAGGAGGGTTGAGAACCACTGATTTAAAAAAAAAAAAAATCATTAGGCCTTCTCTCATCAGGCGTTCTCATTAGCATGACCTCGTCTTTAAATCTTGCATAGCAATCTCTGGTAGACTCACCACTATGATGCCCAGGGAAGATGGGGTGACTTGGAAACCCGAGGACTCCTTTAAGATCATCCACCTTCTGAGCCTTATCCAAAATGTTTCTTTGTGGGAACAGACAATGTAGGCTCCAAGCAAATGCAGCAGACCTGCTTGTCCCTTGGAGGGAAGGCTATGGTCTTGATAGCCGAGAACACTGTGATATGCAAGGCCATTCCAGGGCATCTGGAATGCAAGCTGACTCTGGAGAAACTGTTGCCTCATATGCAGGGCATGTGGGCTTTGTGTTCACCAAGGAGGACCTCACCGAGATCAAGGGCATGCTGCTAGCCAATGAGGTACCACCCGCTTCTGGAGCTGAGGCTATTGCCTAGTGCGAAGTCACTAAGCCATCCCAGAACACTGGTCTGGAACCAAAAAAAAAAACAACATTTTCCAGGCTTCAGGCCTCACCACTAAACTCCTCAGAGGCACATTTGAAACTGATGGTGTGTTGGTGACTTAAGATCGCAGACACAGTGGGAGTTAGCTCAGCCACATCATTGCAGGTGCTGACTGCCTCCCCCTACTTCTTTGGGTTGACTGTCCAGCAGGTGTTTGCCATCAAAGGGAAATTGCCCTCTCATTTCCTTCGTAGAGGGGTGCTGTGGTGCTTTGAGTAGATATGGCCCCCAAGGACTCATGTGTTTGAGTGCTTAGCCCATAGGGAGTGGCACTATTAGGAGGTGTGGCCTTGTTGAAGTAGGTGTGGCCTTGTTGGAGGAAGTGTGTCACAGTGGAGGCGGGCTTTGATGTCTTACAAGCTCAAGTCTGGCAGTTTTTCCTTCTGCTGCCTGCTGATTAAGATGTTGAACTTTCAGCTTCTTCTCCAGCATCACGTCTGCCTGCAAGCTGCCACAAAGATAATGGACTAAATCTCTGCAACTGTAAGCCAGCCCCAGTTAAATGTTTTTCTTTATAAGAGTTGCCATGGTCACAGTGTCTCTTCGAACCAATAGAAACCCTAATTAAGACAGGTGCCCACCCACAATGTTGTCCACGTTTTGTCTGCAGACCTTTGTCTAAATGCCACCAACTATAGTCTATTATCAATGAGTACAGGTGGGTCTTGGCTTTGTCTGTGGAGACTGAGACTACCTTCCCATCTGCTGAAAAGCTCAAAGATGTCCATCAGCATTTGTGGCTGCCACCACTATAGCAACTGCCATCACTGATGCCTCTGCTTCTGCCTCTGCAGCCACCTGCCACCACTGCTGTTGAGGCCCCAGCTAAGATTGACACCAAGGAAGAGCCAGAGACTTGATGTCTACCTGAGTCCTCAAAACAACCCATTCTGCCTGCTTTACTTGGGAAGCACATAAAGATCTTACTTCCCTTTAAGAAAAAGAAATAGGGAAATGGAAATGTCATCAGTTTGTGTACAGAGAAACTGGCAAGTGGATGCAAATGGCGTCATCGTTGCATAAAACCTAAAATATATCAGTTGTGTAGGCATCTTTTCATCATATAGTCATAACTTGTCGGCTGTTAATCTTCAATACATACGTGAAAATGAGCCATCTTGCCAGCCCCTTCTATTACATTTTTATTCGTTTGGTCTTTGTGTGTGAGTGCCCACGAGTCATGGTTTGCATGTGGAGGTCAGAGGAAAATGTTCAGGAGTTGATTCTCTCCTATTATCATGTGGATCCCAGGGATTGAACTTGGGTCTTCAGGCTTATCAAATGGTGCCTTCACCTGCTAAACTATCTTGACAGATATGGCTGTATGTATAGGATGTAATCAGACACCACCTGCAACAGAATCACTCGGCGTTTCCAAAAATACTGATTCCTCGTCTCTACCTCAAATATACTGAATCAGAATTTTTAACTCTGGGGCTGTAGACTGAATCACTCCAGATGAGTCTTGAATATATAGGACCCCAGTTGAGCACTGTGGTTCTATAGAATGCAGTGTGTATGGTGCCTCAGAGACGTGATTAAATAAAACACTCAAGAGGCAGCTCCGCTCTTGCTCCATTAGGTGAAAGGGATTCAGATAGAGACTAATCTGGCCACGCCTTTTCTACTCTGTAAACTTGTCCAAGATACTTCCTGATACCCTTAAGATAATACCTGCTTGATGGGTGAGGTTAAATGACTCAGTTTTTGTAGAGCTTCTATTCTGATGTCTGACTAACTGGAGTATGCGTTCATTCCCTTTTCTGTGCCCAAAACTGAGTTTGGGTTTGCATTCTCTTTGTTCCCCATTCTTGCTATGATCTGTAGAGTAAATATAAGCTAGTAATGGAAGGAGAGCTGATACTTTGAGTTTCTTTTTAAGATTTATTTTATGTGTATGGGTGTTTGGGCTGCATGTCTTTCTGTGAACCACATGCATGCTTATGCCTGGGGAAGCCAGAAGAGGGCGTCAGATCCTCTTTGAACTGGAGTTAAAGACAGTTGTGAGCAGCCATGTGGAAGCTGAGAACTGAACCTGGGTTCTCTGGAAGAGCAGCCAGTGCTCTTAGTGGCTGAACCATATCTCTAGTCCATATTTTGAGTTTTTAAAACATGCCAGTCCTGGGCTGCAGATGTTGATAGAGCAACTACTTAGCATGCACCAGGCCCTGAGGCTCAATCTCTATCTCTAATAAAACAAAGCATGCCCGTACTGAATGTTTTATGCGCTTAACTTCATGCTCTGAATAGACGTTAAAGGTAGGTACTACTGTTTTTATTTATAGGTGAAGAAACTGAGGCAAGAGCCTTATTGTTACTTCTGCAACTTGCCCAGGGTCTCAAAGCAAATCATTAGCAGAGCTGGGATTCAGGCCTAGGTTTTCTGACACCAGAACCTGACTGTTCATTAGGCTGCATGTTCTGTGTATTCTCTAAGCACTTAGATTCTAACAAATTAGCCCATCTCTTGGGAGAATGCAACTGCAAAAGTACCGTTTATAAACATGCCAGAAACACTGACAAGTTAATGCCATAATTTCCTCCTTCATTTGTTTATGTGTTTGAGAGGGGAGTGACCAGGACTGTATCCAGGGCCTCACACATGCTAAGCACATGTTGTACCGCCGGCTATGCCGCCAGACCCCTGAGTTTCCCAGCTTTAGAAGATCATACTAATTACCTGTAACACAGCCTAACACATAGTAGGTGCTCACATGCATATTTGGAACCAGTGGAAGACAGATCTTCCACCAGCACACTTCTTCAGCATCTTGCATAACCAAACCCATGCTTTTAAACAAAACTTGCAGACACACTGATCTGGCTTTCCAAATCAGCTTATGCTCTGACATAATTCAAGTCTCTAAATCTCGGAACTACACGTAATTACAAATAGTTCTGAATCCTTATTATGAGCAATATACTCATCTGGCACCGAGAGGATTATTTTTTAAAAATATACAGCCTGTCTAGTTGTGAAATAAAACAGAAATCTATGAAGTAACTAGATTATAAAATTACCTCATATGAGATAACAAATGTGAAGCTTCTAGCAAATGATAAACACGTAATAAAGTACTGTCACGTTATGGATAATATTTTCTATGTTAATAATTATTATGATCCAGCTATACTTTTAATAACGAGAAGAAGAAATAATAACTGCTGTAGCCACCATATAATGAATGATTCTGTGTTAAGCTCTGAGCTGGGAGTTCTGTGCATGTTTAGTCATGATAGCAATTCTGCTAAGTCAGTATTATGAGTTCTCTTGCTCACATGAAGAAACAGAAGGCCACAGAAGAATCCCCCCCCCCCCACTCACCAGTCATGGAATATACAATGGACTCAAAGAGTAAGGAGCTGGGCATGGTGGCACAGGACTGTCACCTCAGCTACTCTAGAGGCTGAGGCAAGTTCAGGCCAGTCTGAAGTACAGAGTGGCTTCAAGGCCATCCTGGGCAGCTTGGTGAGATTCTATCTTGAAATAAAGGGGGTGAATAGTTCAGTGGTAGAATACTTGGCCTGCATGTGCAGGGTCCTGAGGTCAACCCCCAGTGTGTGCGGAGAGGAATGGGGAGTCAATTCTGCTGGAGAAAACTGGGAGGGGTCTCTGCGTGGAGAGTACACTGGGTGATGCAAACCCTGCAGTCTGCAGTTAGAGATAAAGTTTTTGAAACAAGTCTTTCCTGGGAGCAGTAATACCTTGACCTAAATTTTCAATAAAATGTGACTGTCTGGACAATGGTCTTTTGATGGTGGAGGAAGTAGGGCACAGGGGTGCCTGTACACCCTGTAGGTCAGGTCCACCCAGAACTGTGCTCAGGAATGTATGCATGGTGAATGCATGACTCAGGTCTCTTCGCTCAAGAGGGACAGAAGAAGAGGGGGAAGGAGGCACGTCAGTAGAACAACAGCAAACCTGTTTGTCTGGAGTGGAGAATTAGAAGAAAACAAAGTTAGAATGTATGTGTTCTACAAACCCCAAACCCGGCCCTTAATGTAGCCCAAAGGCCCGGCGGCATTACACATATAGTCCTAAAAGAGCTTCCCTTCACGGACAGCCCAAGCTGCCCACCTCCAATACTACTTCCTGTTAATCTCCTCGCTGATCTTCACTTCCCAAGGTAACAGTGTTGGTTGACTTCCTGCTATGTGCCAGCTGCTTTTCTGGTGCCAGGGACAGAGCAGTGAGCAAAATAAAGATCTCTTCATTTTCCTTCTATTGAGAAAGCAGAGACGTTAGAGTGGAACTGAGTAGGGAGAAACGTTGCAGATACCCACACTTCTGGACGGTGGATGTGGCGGGCGGGTGCTCCTTTTGTTAGGATGAGATGAGACCCAAATGGTCTGTAGTCAGGCAGCCGGATGGACAGGTAAGTTCAAAGTTCATGAAGCTGGATCAACTTGCTGTGCTTGAGAGGCAGCGGGGAGGGAGGGCAGGGGAGTGGAGCGCTGTGATGGAGGGGCAGGAGACTGGCTAGAAAGCTGGGCAGGGGCTGGATCATGAAAACTCGGCAGATCCCAGGAGTGTTTGTTTGACTTTCGGAAGGCTTCCGGCCAAGGAAGGAGTCTCGTTTCTAGTTGAAATCTCAGCCTTGCTGCTGTACAGAGACTAAAGGCTACACGGAGATGGTCAGAAGCTGGAAAGACAGTTAGGAAGCCACTGATGTCACACTTACGGGAGCAGCTGGGGCCCTGCGGGGGTAGCTTTGGTTAAGGGCAGAGATAGATGCTCTGGCTTTGCTGTTGGAGGCAGAGCCCACGTGACTTGTTGATGCTGTGTACAGGCTAAGTGAGGGAAGGAGAAGAGAGGGAGATTCAGGCTCCCGGCCTTTGGCCTAAGGGCCTGGGAGAAACCGTGGCACCAATACCTGAGATGAAGAAGACTTGAGAAGCAACGGTTTGTCAAGCAAAGTGAAGATTCCCTTGGGTTCGAGGTGTCCATCTTCTCTCTTCCTGACAACTTACTCCATCCTGTAATTATTGTTGTGTAACAGTCATTTCCTCCCCTTACGTCTTAGAAGAGCAGGAGCCTAGTTTATCTCGTTCACTGTGGTAGTCTTTGTGTCTAGACCACTGAAAGGAACCCAGTAAACACTTGGGAATTCCCTTTTATCTGGTTCAGTAGATCTCAAAGCTAAGCAACACCAAAATCTGGCCAGATTATTTACTATTTAAAAAACAGCCTTCACCTTAACCCATCTCTACCAAACTCTGCTGTTGTGGGCTGGGCTGCACTTCGGAAACTGTAGGACCCACACTGTAGATGGCTGTGGACTGCAGACTAATGCAGTAGTTTAGCTCTGTCAGTGTTCACACAAATGCTCACCTTAGAAGTCACATTTCAGTGGTATCCCAAAGTATTGGATGCCTTTAACCCTAGCTCCAGAGGCCCCTGAGGTGGAAAGATCATGAGTTCAAGGCCACCCTGGGTTCATATGTACATGTAAACATACATACATACATACATACATATGATGATATTCTTAAATGCAGTGAAGTTGCAACATATTGATTCAAAGCTTTTGAGAGAAAACCAGTGAAGGAATCCTAAAGTCTCTCCTATTTCATTTGACTGATAGTCGGTGCTTGGAGACCAGAATAGGGTCATTTAGAAGGGGCTGACATATGAAGAAAATTGGGTGCCTACCTGCTAGAATATTCGAGGTGTACTGTGCATACAGGTCTGTGAAATTTTCTTGGTGGTCGCAGCAAATGTAATTTTTGTTTGCACAGCATCCATTCCTTTTCTGGGAAGGGTGCCCCAAGGTCCTTCAAGGAACCCCTTTTTCACTCCATTGCTATGGTGCTGGCATCCTGCCCTTTCCTGTGATAGGGATGCTCCCTCCCTGGCATGTGAGTCTGGAGTAGAGTGTCACAAAGATTTAAGATCAGAGTCCCGCTCAGGGGAGGTCCCTGCAGAGAATTCCAATAGATAAGACTTCAAAGATCTCCCAGAACTGGCTTGGCACCCTGTCCTTTCCCAGGCCAGATTATCCAGTTTTTCCTTCAGCATAAGCTGGAGTCCTACTCCTGCAGGGAATGCCTGTCCGGTCTCACTTACTTGTCCTATAAGCTGTGATCTGGTGATACAAATCTCACAGTCTACAATTAGAGACAGAGATTTCATAGCAAGTCCTTCCTGGGCGTGGTAACATCTTGACTTGTTTCACTGAAGTGTTAAGTGTCTGATATCAGGCAGAGAATGACAGCTCTAGGGACTAACATCAGTCACACCCCCCTAAAGAGGGAAGGAAATGAAGAGCTGGAGTGTAACCCTTGGATCCCATTTCACAATTGCCCTGCGTTTATGCATAAGTAGACACCTCCCTGGAAGCTCTCAACTCTTAGAGTTTCTAGGCAGCTGCCTCAATAACTGCATCTCCACCTTAGGATTAAACGCTCAGGATGAACCTTATCCGAAGCAGGACATAATTACTAGGACACACAAACCTAAGACATCAATTTGTGAACATGAGAACTCATAACATCAAATTTAGTTCTCATTTCCTTCTGTGGCCCCCAAGGGAAAAAAGAACATCCTGTCCTTTTAATCATTTGGGTTAAAGCCTCGTCCTTTGCTGACCTTCTTCTCCCCATATTTTTAAAGACCCATAACTCTAAGACTCTAAGAAATTAATAACTCATGTCTTATGAACAACAGAACAAGGCGAGTTTCTCACCATCTCACTCATCATGATAGCTGAAATGGATGCCTAACACAGCTAACAGCATTCTGAGTGTAAACCACACCCAGGGAGAGATAACAAGCCTGTTACAGTTTAACAGGAGTCATAAAAATGAAAGCTAATCACTTGCAGATTGCAGGCAACATTGACAGAGATCAACTGTTAAAGCCAGTCTAATGAACTTTTTATTTTATATTTTTAGGAGCGAGCGGTTGCTATTTGTGAAAACTAAACATAACAACAATATCCAGATACAAAACTAGACGGATTCTGTATGGCCAGTTGCCTCATTGGAGATGCAAGCAATAGGAGGTCATCATTCTTACCATTGAAAGATGGAGTACTGTTGCTAACCTTTGCTGAGGACTTACCCTGGATGGGAGCTATTGCAAGCTCTTTATTACTCATGTAACCACCCTTAGCTCTCCATCAGGCATTACCCTAGTATACCCAGTTAGAAACAATGCAGTGGAGGTCCTGAGTGATTTGCCTGAGATCAAAGAGTCAGGGAATAACAGATGTTGGATTTTCAGTCCCTGGAACACAGTGGCTCCAGAATCCTGCATTTCCACCCCTTCCTTTCGCCTTCTGACACAGCTTGGCCATTGAGAGTCGGAACTTGGCCCTTCCATCTACCCGTACATGAGGTTCTCTCTGACTATTTAAAGCTACATTTAAAAAAAAAATCTCCCTGAACTAGGTAGTCAAAATAAATAGACTTTCTGAGATTCAGGTTGCTTGGATGTTAATCGTTAACTTAATGGTAAAGCTTTAACGGCAGCCTTTACAGCAGTGTGTGCACCCGAGTTTTACATTAAATTAAACAGTAAGAATTTAAGTATCTGCCTAAGTCAGGCCCCAGATACAAGAGCAAGGCCCTCAGTTTTCAATTTTGGTTTATCTTTTGTTACAAAGATTTTGGGATGGAGGATAGGTGCATTCCCCCCCCCCCCCCCCAAAAAGGTGGGTTCTTTTTTCTGAGAGGTGATGTCGTTTCTCTGTCAGGGAGGTAACTCAGAGACCAGCCGGGCCTCTCGTCTGGCGTGTCCCTGGGATGGAATGAGTGTGCACACAGCAAGCAGCCTACTCTCCAACACACAGGGTCACTTCGGGCACAGGATGGTCTTCCCAGCCACTCTCCTTGAAGTCTACCCAGGACACAACATGCTGCGGCCCAGTTCTGGTTTCTTCTCTTTCTTTCATTTTTTCTTTTTCTTTTCTTTTCTTTTTGTTTTTTGTTTGTTTCTTTTTTGAGACAGGGTCCTTTTACATAGCCTTGGCTGTTCTGGATCTGAACTCACTATGTAGAGCAGGCTGGCCTAGAACTCAGAGAACTGCCCACCTCTGTTTTCTGAGTGCTGGGATTAAAGGCTTGCACCACCACTGCTCCCCACCCCCAGGGGTCTTCTCTCCTTTTCCGAGGGGCAGTGGGATTGATACAGCCCTGAGTGCTTTTCCGAAGACCACCAGAATTCTGACAGAATACACCTGTGGTTGGGCTTGGCTTTCGTATTTCCAGCTCTCCTTTTCCTATGCTGCAGCTTTAAGTACATCAGGACTATTCGTCATTGTGGTGGATTAGGAATTCAGAGCATTGAAAAAGTAAGATGACCCCAGATGGTCTTGCCTTAGATCCTTCCTTGTGCCTTTGTTTATGTGAGAGACAGGAGCAGAAGAAAAGTGTGGAGCCTAGGTTAGCCAAAGTCACACACAAATTAATGAAGGGAGTCAGCCTTTTGTAGTTATGTAGGTATATATGTGTGGTTATATATGTTAAAAGTGTGTCTGCAAATTTGGAAGCTTGGATCTGCTAGTGGCTGGGTGAGGAGGAGAGACACCAAAGTTCTGGCCCGTCAGCTGTGGGCTTGAGCCAAGCTCTTTATCGTTCTGTATGTCTCTTCCTTTCTGTAGAAAATGGATGTTGGAGGAAGAGGGTTTGAAAGTTTATTGATGCAGCATCTGATCAACTGCAGACTTTCATCTATAACATTCCTTTTTTTTTCTTCCTCCATTTTTTTCGGAGAGTTAATTGATTTTGGCTTTTTTTTTTTTTGAGATAAGATCTCATGAAAACCAGATTCGTCTAGAACTCCATGTTAGCTGAGAATGACCTTGAACTTCTGATCCCCCTGGCACCTTCTAAACTCAGGATTACTTGCACCACTTTATCTAATCTGGTTTTATAATGTGCTGGGAATAGAACCCAGGCCCTTCTGCATGCTAGGCAAGGACTCTACCAACTGAGCTACATCCTTAGCACCTCATTTACAATGTTCTTTGACAGGTGACCTATTAACCACTTTCCCAGGAAAAAAATCACTTATCTCAGCATGTCCCCCTGACTGAGCCAAGCTCTGCATCTTGGCAAATCCATTTGCATGAAGGCTGGAGTCAAGACCTGGGGTGGCAAGACAGACAGTGCTGCTGTAAGAAAGAAAATCAGGTGAACTTGAGTCAACTTGAACACCTCACTTGCTGCAAAACCTTGCACGAGATTTCTGAGCTTCAGTTTCCTTGTCTGTCCAATGAAGATATTGTAAACTATGGAGATATTGTAAGCTGTGTAGAAAGTTTATTGAGAAGGTTAGAAATAATTTCTATAAAAACATCTTGACATAAAAGACGTTTGATAAAATTATGAAGATTCTTTTTGTAGCATACCACAAAATCAATGTTTATGAAGCTTGAAGTTTATGGCATGGTTTCAAATCCTTTTGTTTTGGTTTTTGAAACGGGGGATTTCATTGTGTAGCTCTGGCTGTCCTGAAACTCACTCTCTAGACCAGGCTGGCCTGGAACTCATTGAGATCCTCCTGCCTCTGCCTCCAAACTGCTGGGATTAAAAGTGTGCCACCCCTTGAGGTGATTTCAGGTTCTTGTTCCGGTGGTTTTTTTCTACAACTCTTTTCAACCTTTCCTTGCACCAATCTTAAACAAATAACAGCTTCCTATATATTTCCTATGTTTCCTGTCCTTTTCAATCCAATGTTATTTTTGCTTGCACAATTGAAAACGGTCGGATGGAAACTTGGACTTGAACTTGGTGAAGTTAAATATCTGTATATGTTGACCAAGGGCAAAACATGTACAGTGGAGGTGACCATCTCTTACTTGGGACATAAGGTTTTTAAAATTTTGCCTCAAATAAATAACATCCCTCTGAAATAAAGGAAGGTTGGGTAGAAGCTAAAATATCCCTTGAAGGGAAAAGATGTCAAATTTTCTGGGGAAGAATTTTGTGAGGTTGGGAGTGAGATATCCTAGAAGTATGGGTCTCAGTCAGTTGAAACGTCATGGAAAATGTCCTCAGGATAGAAGCTTCAAAATGGTTACTCCGGAATTTGTCCATAATTATTGACCATGAAAACACAGGGCTCTTTGACCTAGTAAATCCACGGAAAAGAAGCTCTGCTACAGAAATCCAAGCATGAGCATTCGTAAAGGCACTTGTCTGTTGCTTTGTGGTTTCCAAGAGCAAACTAAAGACATAGAAAGAAGCTCCCAGTTAGAGAATAGTGAAGAACAGCTGTACTGGGTATATGTATGGAATTCTACATACTAGTAACGAAGCATGGTATCAACCTGTGCATGTCCATGACATGTCACCAAGGAAAAAGAAAATGGTACAGGAAGATGCTACATTTGTATATTTAACTGTATTTGCTTGTATATGTTTATGTGCACAAATGGATACAAGTGTAGGGTGTATATACTTAGAAAAAAAATCTGTGGAAACTGTTAACATTAACATTAGTTAATTCTGAGGACAGAATCTGGAGAGTGGTGGTGATTCCCTCCCCCAAGACCCTTATTTTGAATTTTCTTTCTTTCTTTCGTTTTTTTTTTTTTTTTTTTTGAGACAGGGTCTCTCTTTACTTAGTCCTGGCTGTCCTGGAATCCACTTGGTAGACAAGGCTGGCCTTTAATTCAAAGAAATCCACCTGCCTCTGCCTCCAGAGTGCTGGGATTAAGGGCGAACAACACCATGCCCACCCGGGTTCACTGCCACTTTAGTTTCTTATATATTTGTTTACTTTTACACATGTGAATATTCTTTGGGTAATTTATTAATGATAAAATAAGAATAGCAAAATTCAGAAATATGCTTAAACATTTGGTAATCTTTCCCCAAATATTAGAAGACTTTCTTTGGACAATACTTTTAATTTTCCCCACAATTAGTTAATTAATTAATTGAGGGGGCATGCATGTGCTGCAATGTGAGCAGAGGTCAGAGAACAATTGGTGGCAGTTGATTCTCTCTTCCATCATGTGGGTTCCAGCCATAACACTGAGCTCGTCAGGCCTGGCAAAGGCAAGCAGCCCTACCCGCTGAGCAGCCCTACCCGCTGAGCAGCCCTACCCGCTGAGCACCCCTCCCTGCTGAGCAGCCCTACCCGCTGAGCACCCCTACCCACTGACCACCCCTACCCGCTGAGCACCCCTACTCACTGAGCACCCCTACCCGTGAGCACCCATCCCTGCTGAGCCATCTTGCTGGCCTGAGAAAACCTTTTTAAAGAGAACAGACTTAGTCTATTTCCTTTGAATAAGAAGAGTCTCAGATCTGAAAAACAGTCTAGTTTAGCCCTCTATGAAAACAACCCACTATCCAAGCCCTCGGGACAAGAGATTTATCTGGAATTCCCGAGTCCCCGGGGGCGTCTTCTTACCTTTTCACCTCTTCCTCTGCATCTCAAGTAAAGCAAAATGTCAGGACTGGAGTATGACTCTTATGAGTGTTGTCCTTGAAGAAGGGAAGATTTGGGCATCAGACACTTTCCCACAAACAGCCTGTACGCACTCGAGGCTAAGTGCTGGTCACTCTGTGCCTCGGGAGTTCATCCATTTCAGCCCGGCACTGTGGACACATGTCATCTAACGTGTGCTGGTTCAGTTGAGAAAGAAGCAGTGGTAATGAATACCTGGGTGTAACATTTTCCAAAGGGGAATCTGCCTTGCACAAAGAACTATCTGATGACCACAGTGTCAACTAACACCTGCCAACTGCTTCTTGAAATTCGTTTTGTTAGTTGGTGAATACAGTTTGTTAAAGTCACTCATTGGTTCCTTTATGTGTACATTAATCTCTTCCTTCATTTGGTTGTCAGCAATAAGGTGAGAAAGTAGTAGTCAGCTATAGGTTTACGGATCAAAAATATGTGTGTTTGAATTCCTGGGCAAACATTTACTGCCTACAAGATCTTGACAAGTTACATAACCTATCCAAGTCTCTGATTCCTCATCAATAAACTGCTGACAGTAATCAATAATTTGTAAAGAAGATTTAAGACATTATTATTAGCTATTTAGAGTAGTTAGGTGTGGTAGCAAATGCCTTTAATTCTAGCACTTGTGAGGTAGAAGCAGGCAGATATCTGTGAGTTCAAGGCCAGCCAAATTATATGGGGAGATTCTGTCCAAAAGAAGCGAACGACCAAACAAAAAAAGCAGCTTGCCTTTAATGCCAGCAGTTGGGAGACAGAAACAAGAGAAATTTGTGAGTTCAAGGTCAGCTTGGTCTACATAGAGAGTTCTGGGACAGTCAGAGCTACAAAGAAAGATCCTGTCACCAAACAAACAAACAAGCAACAAAGAACCAATAAATAAAAAAGAAAAATATTTAAAATGTCTTTGCATAGCACTTGGCACTCATGAGAAGCTCAATAAAAGTTAGCTATTGTCACTCATGAGTTTATTACCCAACAATATTTATTTAGTGACTAAGGCTCAGTCACTAAAGTACTTGCTTTTTAAGCATGAGGACCGGAGTTCAACCCCCAGCACCTAAGCAAAGAAGCCAGACACTGTGCAGAGCATGCTTATGATCTCAGTGCTGGAGAGGCCCAGACAGGAGGACCCCTGGGGCTCAGCGCTAGCAGGCCCCGCCTACTTGACAAGCTTGAGGTCAGTGAGGAAAAGCTGGATGGCACCTGAGGAACAACACTGAAGGAGCCTGTGTTCCGGCCTCTCGATGTGTGTACATATACATACATGTGCACCAGCATATACAGGAATGGGCACACACACACACACACACACACACACACACACACACACACACACACACAGAGTTTTTAAGCATACACATACGAATTATTGCACAGAGTTTGGGATTGTATACTGAATTTTATGCCAGATTCTGAATTTGATTATTGTGGTGGTTTGAATAAGAATGGCCCCCATAGGTTCATAGATTTGAATACTTGGTCCCTACTTGGTGGAACCGTTTGGGAAGTATTAAGAGGCATGGCCTTATAGGAGGAAGTGTGTCCCTGAGGGAGGGCTTTGAGGTTTCAAAAGATTCCTGTAATTCCCCCCTTCCTCTCTGCCTCATGGTTATGGATCAGGATGTGAACTGACAGCTGTCCCTTCACTCCAGCATCATGGACTCCAAATCTCCAAAACCATAAGCTAAATTAAAGTTTTTCTTTTATGAGTTGCCCTCGTCATGATATTTTATCACAGCAACAGAAAAATAACTGAAGCAAATTGTTTAGATTGTGTTCCCTGCTTTTAAGGGGGTTAAATGTAGATCAGGGTTTACAATTAATTTACAATTAGGGTAATACAATTAAGGGGCTTCTTGAACTTAAATGAAGGAAGGTAAAAATCATTATTTTTCAGTAACCCTATGCCTATAATCCCAGCACTTTGGAGGCTAAGGCAGAGAATGATGAGTTGAGGCCAGCCTGTGTTATATTGAAAGACCCTTTCTCAAAAAAAAAAAAAAAAAAAAAAAAGGCTTCTAGTATTCTGTCTGTAATCCTAGCACTCAGGAGACTAAAGGATGATTGTTGTGCATTTGAGGCCAGCCTTGGCTACATAGTGAAACCAAAACCACAAGGAAGCAAACCAACAAAGCAACAAAACAAAACCCTGTAATTAAAATGTAATATTTCCACCAATTATGATTGTATTTAATACATCATAAAAGTGTTCCAGTGTATATTACTTCATAACTAATAGAAATCAAAAACATTTTCACAGAAAGCTGTAGCTTGGTTGAAATCTCACTTATGCACATTATTATTTTGAAATATATATTTATTGTTAGACCCACTGCTATACCTAGGAATTATATTAATAGAGAAGTTATTGTCTATGCAGCTATCTCTCACATCTTGCCTTTTATTTTGAAAAGTATAAATTAAGACTTTTGTGCCACATACTATTTCAGGCATCCCCAAAGTCTTCTGAAATAAGTTGGTACGTGTGTTACATGCATGTGGATGTTCATAACAGCCCTATTCACTAACTGAGAACGTGAAAACAAGCTCAATCTTCATCAGAAAAGCATGAAGAGACCAGCAGTGCTGGGTTGCTACAATGGAATGTCATCCAGAGACGGGAATGAACAGACAATTGCTACATTCAGAAATTCACTACATTCATGGGTGAATCTCAACCCTACAGCTAAACAAAGAAACTAGACAGGAAAGGAACACACTACATAATCCAGCTGATAACATGTTTCAAATGAGACCTTTAAAAATAGTTTCTGGGATTAGAAATCAAGATGGTTTATTTTCCAAAAAAAGATTTATTTATTTATTTTTAGGATGAGTGCTTTGCCTATATGTATGAAAGTGTGCCACCTGTGTGCCTAGTGCCTGTAGAGGTCAGAAGAGGGTTTCAGGTCCCCTAGAACTGGAATTACAGAGGAGTGTGAGCTGACATGTGGGTGCTGGGAACTGGACCCAGGTTCTTGGCAAGAACGGCCAGTGTGCTACGCCACAGGTTGGTTTTGCTGGGTTTTGTGTTTTATTCAATGTATGTTCACCTTTTTAAACTAATTTACTTATTTTTGGTAGCCATCTTCTCTCAGTTGTCTAAGCAAACATCACGATTTGCTGTATGTAGTTGGGGATGATTGCCATCTAAGTCTGAAAAGGGCAAGGGGCGTGTCTAATTTGTCCGTTAGAAAAATCAACCTCGCAGATTTAAGGAGTGTGAGGAGGAAAGAGGCTCATGAAAGCAGAGAGAGAGAGATCGCCTACGTGAAAGAACACGAGGCCCTAACCTAGAGTCCACGCAGAGGGGCTCGGTAGATAAGAGGTGGCCAAATGAGGGCTCCGGAGAAGCAATTCAAAACAGATGTTCCACCTTCAGCTTGTGCAAACACGAAAAGCTCTGTGAGTGCACGGACTCTGGGCTGCACTAGTCAGCCTCAGCATTAGTGTGAGCACTCTGCAAGATTTAAACGGAACAAGTGACAACCGGCCAGGAGTCCATTGTCACAGGCAGTGAGGATGACACAGGCGAAGGAGCCAGCGCAACATGGACAAACGGAGCTTCCCCTGGTGCCTTAGTGACCTCAAATGTCATTAGAAAGGTTTGCAGTTGTTTTTCCTAAGCATTTCTTGAGGAGTAGAGTTTCAATATAAAATTTAGAGTAGCTGAAAGTAAAGCAAAACTAAGATGGAGAAGACAACGGGGTTAGGAAGCAGAAAGTTGGGAAGGAAGAGGAAGTCGGATGAATATGTAGCACACCCAGACAAAAGCAGAAGTGAGAGTTAGCCAGGGTCAAGTTTCCTCTCACTTCTCAGATGCAAATATCAGCATCTCCGAAGCTGCTGCACAGGAGAGGAGAGCCACGTGATGAAGACGGCACATCTTGTTGGAATGTTCATGTTCCCCTGGGAGCAGGGAGAAACGCCATTTATCTGGAAGCAATTGATGTGTTCTGGGGTAGAATGCCGACAGTATGTGAGGATCCAAGACAAGCACAGGTTCATCTCCAGCCACATACTCTGGCTTTCTACTTTCTGTTTGCACTCTCCCTTCCACCAGGTGCCAGGTGGAGGTGCCATGTAATGAATTCCCTCTCCATCACTCCAAAGCTGCTGGACCACCATCAGCTCTTTTTCAGACCGTATGAAGTTACTCTTTCAACATCACTTCCTTGGGATGACCTTAGATCAGAATCTGGAGAATCCTCTCCTCTTCAGTACAGAAAACTCTGAAACAGATAGCGTACATCTTTAAAAAACAAAGCAAAACAGAGTCGCTCTAGCTATTATTAAACCCTGAAGTTGAGAGTTCCATAAATATTTGTTGACATGGAACGGTATCTTTGTCAAATTTTTGCAAAACTAAAATAGATGTTAGGGGACCGGGAATGACCGAGAAAGAAAGGGGTGTGTGTGTATGTGAACTGCTAGTGATTGCAAACCACATGTGTCGTTTGATCCATAGACAACTCCGAGACAGACAAAATCATATCCATTTTAAAGCTGGGGAAACTGAGGTTTTGTGTGTGTGTGTGTGTGTGTGTGTGTGTGTGTGTGTGTGTGTGTGTGTGTATGTATTTGAGATAAGGTCTCACCACAGGGTTTCACTATGTAGCCCTTGTTGGCCTGGAACTTATTATGTAGACCAGGCTGGCCTTGAACTCACAGAGCTCTGCCTGCCTCTGCCTCCTGAGTGCTGGGGTTAAAGGTGTGCACCACTATGCCCGGGCTCAGAATAACTCTTCTGAAGTAACACAATTAGCAATTGTCAGATTACAGTTGCAGCCTCATCCTCGTTGGCTATTTGCCAACATTCTTGTTGGTCCATGGAGAATACATGAGGAAGTTTAAAATACATTTTTAGGGCTGGAAAGATGGCTCAGTGGTTAAGAGCACTGCCTGCTCTTCCAGAGGACCTGGGTTCAGTTCCCAGCACCCACATGACAGCTCAAACTGTTCTATAACTCCAGTTCCAGGAGATCTGAGACCCTCACACAGACATACAGGCAAGCAAAAATACCAATTACATAAAATAAAAAAATATTTTTAAAATGCATGACCTGATAGTTCTAGGAGTTTTTATCCTATAAATACATTCAAATAAATGCTCAGAAATACAAATATAAGGATATTAATTTTAGTGCTGATTGCCATAGCAGTAAATGGAAATCTGTGTAAATATTCCTTATAAACTGGTTAAATAAAATAAGAAACCTTGGCAAAGAAAGAGGTAATTCCCATGCTTGCTAATACAAAAAGCTGTTCAGGATATATTGTGAACTGGAGAAAAGCAAGGCACAAAACTATATGTTTTCTTAAATTATATTTATCTTTTAAAACCATATGTAAATCATACGCAATTGGAGGACTTTGGGAGTGTATGTGGTGGTTTGAATGAGAATTGGCCCCCCTAGACTCTTATGTGTGATGGAATTGTTTAAGAAAGATTAGGAGGTGTAGCTTTGCTGGAGGAGGGGTGTCACTGGGGGTGGGCTTTGAGGTTTCAAAAACCAGTGATGTTCCCAGTTTGGGCTCTGTCTTAGTCACTGTCCTATTGCTGTGAAGAGACATCATGCTCAGGAAAACTATTATAAGAGAAAGCATTTAATTGGGGGCTTGCTCACAGTTTCAGAGGTTTAGTCTGTTATCATCACGACAGGAAGTACGGTGGTGTGTGGGCAGGAACTGGAGCAGTCGCTGAGAGCTACATCCTGACCTGTAGGCTGAGAGAGACCCTGGGCTTGGCACAGGCTTCTGAAACCTCAAAGCCCTCCCCGAGTGAACTGTTCTATAACTCCAGTTCCCAACAAGGCCATTTCTCCTAAATCCTTCTAATCCTTTTAAACAGTGCTACTCTCTGGTGACTGTGCATTTACACATGAACCTATTGGGGCCATTCTTCAGACCAACACAGGCCAGGTCTCTCTCTCTCTCTCTCTCTCTCTCTCTCTCTCTCTCTCTCTCTCTCTCTCTCTCTCTCTCTCTCTCTCCTTTCTCTGCCTTGTGCTTTTGGACCAAATCTAAGTCTCAGCTCCTGCTCCAGTGCCAGGCCTGCTTGCCTGCTGCCACGCTCCCTGCCATGGTGATCATGGACTCTGTAACCTTCTGAAACTGTAAGCAAGTCCCCTTTCTTTTCTAAGTTGCATTGGTCATGGTCTCTTCACAGCAATAGACAAGTAACTAAGACAGGGAGGCTGAGGCGGAGCATCACCACAAGTTCAAAGCCAACCTGGACTATGTAGTGAATTCTAGGACAGCCTGGGCTACAGAGTGGGAAAACAAACAGAGCTTGGGGGTATGCTAATTAGCAGAGACCTTCCCTGGCATCTTTAAAGTCCTGCATTTGATAGCCAGGTCTGAATAAGTCAGGCGTGGTGGTGCACACGTGTAATGCCAGATTGGGGAGACAGAATCAGAAGGATCAGAAGTTTAAGGTCACCTTTAGGTACAAAGGCTAGCTGTCATGTTTCAGCTAACAACAACAAAACATTTGGAAAGCTAGATTCCACCTTAAACAGCTCAGTCCGGGGAAGCTGCCTCTGATTCAGAGGGGAAGAGAAAAGTCTCTTTCCTTTGACTTTATTTACTTTACAAATTGTATGAAAGCAGACTTTCAATTTTACGCGTGTGTGCCTGTACACAGAAGTGTGGGGGCCTCAGGTGTGTGCCTCTTTTTCTTTCCACCTTGCTTTTCAAGACAGGCTCTCTCACCAATCGGCTAGACTGGCAGGCTAGAGAGCCCCTGAGATGTCCCTATCTGTCCCTGAAGGCTGGAGCTGCAGGTGGACTTCACAAAGTCCAGCTTTTTCCATAGGTGCTGGGGATCAGAACTCAGGTCCTCAAGCTTGCACACAAGTATTTTTTCCACTGAGCCATCTCCACAGCCCTCATCAAAATGCACTTTTAAATAATAGATATTTGTTACTTCATAACAAAGCAAACATACTGATTCGATTTCATAAAATAAAGTCCAGGGATATCATCATACAGTATGATGCATTAGATGAGAGCCTTAAGGGACAGGGAAGGTTTGAAGCAAACAAATGGAATGGAGTGGTGTAGCAGAAATCTTAACAGTTCTTATTAATAAAATCAAACCTGGGGCCAGTTATTGGGGTGAAACGCTGGATGGTCAGAGAGCCAGAACAAGCCACAGCTACCTCACCTCACCGGATCCTCACCTGGTCCTGTTTCCTCAGACTGGAAGCCTCTGAGTCCTCATCCAGAATGAATCTCAGCTGAACTGCTGCTCGAAAGCCTGAAAGCTTAACCAGCCAAATGCTTCTAGTTTCTGGTCTCCACACCTTATATATCTTTCTGGTTTTGCCATCACTCTCTGGGATTAAAGGCTCACTTTTTGGGATTAAAGGTGTGTGTCACCATGCCTGGCTGTTTCCAATGTGGCCTTGAACTCACAGAGATCCAGAGGGATTTCTGCCTCTTGAGTGCTAGGATTAAAGGTGTGAGTGCCACCATTTTCTAGCCTCTGTATCTAGTGGCTGTTCTGTCTCTGACCCCAGATAAGTTTATTAGGGTGCACAATATTTTGGGGAATACAATACCACCACAGAGTGGGGGAGAGCAAGGGCCAGGCATTGTGGTATCAGGCCTGTACTCTCAGCACTTAGGTGACAGAGGCAGGAGGATCAGAAGCTTAAGGTTGTTATTGGTTACCTGAGATCTTGTCTCCCACCACACTTACACAAGGTAGGGTAAGAGGCAGGAGAACCAAGAGAGCACAAACAGTGGCATGAATGAAAATCTTGTTTTTGTTTGTTTGTGACTTGAGCAATAGAAATGTATTGGTCTCATGATTCTGAAGACTTCGGTACCAAGATCAAGATTTCAGCAAACGTTTTTCATCAAACCTCCGAGAAGAGTATGATCTGTTCTTCCCTGCTGGCTCCTGAGAATCTGTAAGTAAATCTCTGGTGTTCCTTGCTTGGTAGATCTCTGACTTCATGGCACATGATATCCTTCCTGTGTAGTTATATACAGATATCTCTTTTTATAGGGACATGAGTCATACTGAATTGGAGAAACTGTTACAATATGACCTCCTTTTAATTAATTATATTTGTAACATCTCTGTTTACAAAAGGTCACATTCTAAAACTGGGGTCAGAATTTCTGCATAGGAATCTCATAAAAACAGGCATAAAAATTCTTTCATGAACAATGTCCTAAGCAAGGTCTTTAACATCAAGAATTTTGGTTGGTCCATTTTGGAGGCAATAGAAAAATTTTTTGTTAATTCAATAAACTCATTTCTGGGCCTTAGTTAAACACATAACTTATACACAGGAACTCTTGTAATATTTAAAGAACTCAAGTAGTTATATTTTAATTTTTCCCTTTATGTTATATATGGGTATTTTGTCTGCATGTAATATCTGTGTACCACATGTTAGATTCCCTGGGACTGGAGTTATAGATAGTTGTAAGAACTGAACCTGGGTCCTTGGGAAGAACAACTACTGCTGTTAACCCGTGAATCATCTCTTCAGCCTCTACCTGCAACAGCTATCTTTAGCTGATGGGAGGTCAATATGGTCCCAGCAGAAACTGGAGCAATTCAGGGTCTTGGTTGTTCTTTCATTCACTGTCTATTTGTGTTACTTTAAGCTCATGATTGTGAAAGACTTCATGTCCTAAGATGTCTACAGTGTACCTTTGTGACTATAGCTAAGTGATGAGACTAAAGGGTCTTTTTAATTGAAGGAAAGAAAAATGCAGAACAGCATGTCTTCTTAGATTAAAAATTAATCATTTAAAGTAGCAGTACAGGCTGGGACATAGTTCCATTTGTGAAATATTCCTGTACACTGTATGAATATATGTTGTTGTGATTGGTTTAATAAACAAGTTGACTGGCCAATAGCTGGACAGGATAAGGTTAGGCAGAAGAGTCAAACTGAGAATTCTGGGAAAAAGGGCAGAGTCAAGAATCACCAGTCAGACCCAGAGGGAGCAGGAGGTGAATGTGCTGTACTAATAAAGGTACTGCCACATGGTAGAGGGTAGATAAGAAATATGGGTGAATTTTAAAATGTAAGAGTTAGCTAGTAACCAGACTGAGCTACTGGCCGAGCATTTATAATTAATATTGAGTCCTGTGTTGGTTATTTGGGAACTGGAAGGCAGGAAAGAAAAGTCTGCCTATAAATGATGTTCCAACATGGAGCTGGAATTTCCATGTAAGACCTAACAAATCTTAAAAAAGGATTCTAAACACACAAAAACAGAGTCAAACTCAGCTTCTTGGTAACCATTTTTTTCTCACATAGACTCTGTTTGCTACTGACAAGCAGAGACACAACTCCTTTAAGAGAAGGCTTTCTGGCTCAGTGCTAGCAGAAAAAAAAAAAATAGACATGGCTCTTTTCAGAGGCCCTGCTATCAAACACTTAAATCAAGTTTATGTACTGTGCTTATGTAACTCATTTAAAAATATGATGTAGAATTTAAAAATATAGATGAATAGTCATCTATAATAGTCAAACTTATATCATGTTAGGTATGTGTTCAAGGTCATACACAGATATATTTAGATAGATAGATCATCTTCAAACACTTCAAAGACCTACAGAATATGGCATTTCAAATATTTTAATAACATAAGATTTTTCTTGATGGTGAGATACATTCACTCCTGACAGCACCAGTTTACTTCAAAGAAGATGATGGGCATTGAAGAAACTCCATATAGAGTTTACTTTTTTATGGCAAAAGCTAGACATTTGAGCAAAGAAACTGCCCCTGCTTTGATTGCTGACACTATACTGTCCAAACTGGACCAACAGAACAAAAAAGAAAGCAACTGCCAAACTTTGCCAAGATAAGGAAGGACAGTCCTTCAAAATTCCCTGCTTCTCAGTAAAGTCTGTCAGATATACTAGGCCTGTAGGCCAAGATGGATGCACCAACATTACAGAAGAACCTAGGCTGACTGTCCAGACAGCCAGATGTCCCTGATGCTGGGTAACATTTCACCCTTCTGGGCTCTTTGATGGAACTGAAGACTAGATAGTTATAGTTAAAGTTTTCCTTAGATATAATAAAAGGTAAATTAGGTATAAAAATTATAGTCACAAAGATAAGATAAATAATAGAATATTTTCTCTAATTTTGCCAAATACAAATATTGTAACTGTAATTCTTACTTAATAACTTTTATTATATAGAATTTTAATGTGTTAAATTAAACCTTTCTTTTTAATTAGACAAAAAAGGTGAAATGTGGAATATTCCTTTACACTGTGTGAATATGTGTCACTGTGATTGGTTTAAGAAAGAGACTGACAGGCCAATAGCTGGACAGGATGAGGTTAGTGGCAGAGCCAAACAGAGAATGCTGGGAAGAAGGGCAGAGTTGTGAGTAGTGAGCAGATACAGAAAGAAGCAAAATGGACATGCTATACTGAGAAAAAGTATCAAACCACATGGTAAAGTATAGATAAAAATATGGGTTAATTTAAAATGTAGGAGTTAGCTAGTAACTAGTAATGGTCTGAGCTATTGGCCAGGCATTTATAGTTAATATTGAGTCTCATTTCAGTTATTTGGGAACTGGTGGGTGGGAAAGAAAAGTCCACCTACATCTATTGTAGAGTGTTTGCCTAGCATGTGTGAGGCCTTGGGTTAAATCTGAAATACTGCAAAAATAATAACAAGTAATTCCACATGTGCTTGTAAAAACTATATAGGACTTAGTGTCTTTATCTCTTTTTGTCTCTGTCTCTTGTTCTTTTGTTTTGTTTTAATTTTTGAGACAGGGTTTCTTTGTGTAGCCCTGGATGTCCTGGAACTTGCTCTGTAGACCAGGCTGGCCTTGAGCTCAGAGATTTGCCTGCCTCTGCTTCCCAAGTACTAGGATTAAAGGTGTGCACCACCACTGCCCAGCCATTTTGTTCTTTTTTCTTAAAAATAAAAAAATTTATGGCCACCAGGCACAGTGGCTCATGCCTTTAACGTCAACACTTGGGAGGCAGAAGCAGACAGATCTCTGTGAATTTGCATTTGAGGTCAGCCTGGTCTACATAGGTGAGACCCTGCCTTAAAAAAAAAAAATAAAATAAATTATCAGTTAGGCTGGAGAGGTAGATCAGAGGGTGAGAGCATGTGCTGTGCCATAATGAGAACAGAGGTTCAGATTCAGGCACCCCACAACAAGCTGGGCACCCCACAAATGCCTGTTACTCCAGCTCCAAGGGATCTGACACCCTTTTCTGGCTTCTGTGTGCACACAGGCACATATGAACACACACACACACACAATAAATCTTTTCTAACAATCATCTATGATATACTATAAAATCTAACATCACAGACATTTCTAAATATGTAATTCAGCATTGTCAAATATGTTCATTCTTTTTTATATCACAAAACTGAAACTTTACACATTTTAAACAACTCTCCATTTCTGCCTCTCCCATCCCTTGCTGACAATCATTGTGCTTTCTGTTTCTATGAATTTGACTGTTCTAGATATCCCATATAAGTGAAATTATACAGCATTTGTCTATTTGTTTGGGACTTAGCTTACTTAGCTTAATATTTTCAAAGTTCCTTCTATTGAAGGCTGTGTATTTCATCATATGTTTATATATAGTTAATTTAACATAGTTTCTTTATTGACTCTTTGGGGATTTCACATCACACACCCTGAATCCTTTCACCTCCCATCCCCTCATATCCTCTACTCACCCTTGCAGCACCCCCTCAAAACAAAATTTTAGAAAAATCAAGCCAAACCAAAACAAGACAAGCAAAACAAAAACCTCTCCACTTCTCCATATTTCCTGTCTCTCTAACACCTCATTGTCCTGGTGGATTGGGAGTCTTGGTGTGTCACACAGGTACTCTTTTGTCCAATCAGCTTTGCTTGCAAATGTTCATTGCAATGAGTCACTGGTCTGGTTTAAGGCCTCTGGTTCCTGGTACACCATCCTCACTGGATTCCCACCGGAACTCCTCTTGGGTATCCCGTGGCCACCCTGAGTCACGGAGATCCTGTAGTTATCATTCTACAGGATCAGTCCCTTCATGAGCTCCAGCAGGTCCTAGATGGGGCAGATGTTAGGGTGGGCCAACCCAAGGCCTGGCTGTGGGCCTGGGTGGTAGCTGAGCTGGTCAGTCCGGGTGACTGGGACTGCCTGCCTCAGGCAAGGGGGCAGAGCCAGAGTTAGTTCCCCTATGCCATGCCATAAGAGTTGATTCTCCCTTACCTGTGGTAAGGGGTGGGGCCATCTCTCCCAAGTGCAGGGGGCAGGGGATGACTCTCCCGTGAAGATCAGGGCTAGCTTTCTTGCTGCAGTATCCAGTGAGGGGCAGGACCAGTGAAGGGTAAGGCCAGCTTAGCCTGGCCCTCTGATTTCACCACACATGGTTCCTATGCTCCCCTGGGTGACACAGGCCACAGACATCAGCATAGACCTCAGCTGTAGCAGGACCACAGACCCAGACATGACCCTCAGCAGCAGCTGGGTCTGGATGTCACCACTGTCCCAGGCAACTCAGATCAGCACAGTCCTAGAGGCATCCTTGGACACTAATACAGCCCCAAACCTCGGGCGTCCTCATAGCCTTCAATGGTAACAGCAGCCTCAGACATCAACACAGACCCCAGCTTTCAGACCTGGGTGCAGTAGGGCCACAGACCCAGACATGACCCCCAGCTGCAGCTGTGGCCCAGATGTCACCATGGCATCGGGTAGCAGCCCAGGGCACTCAGATCTGTATAGCCGCAGCTGCAGCATGGCCCTTGGACACCAACATGGACTCAGGTGGTGCCCCAGAGCCCGGGAATCCTCAAGGCCCTCAATGGCAATAGGAACCACAGACATCAACACAGTCCCTGGCTGCTGTAGGGCCACAGACCCAGACGTGACCTTTGGCAGCAGCCCAGCCTAGACAACATCATGGACCCGGTGGCACCATAGGTCACCCAGACCAATGTGGCTCCTGCTGTGGCACACTCAGACACCAACAAGGTCACAGGGTTCAGCCAAGACCCAGGGTTTCTGTGTAACCTTTGGCAGCAACATGGGCCATAGATGTTAACAGACCCTAGCTGCTATAGGGCCGCACATCCCATATATCTTTATCTCTCTATTTGTTACACTAAAATTTTTTATTTTTCTTTGATATGTATGAGTGTTTGCCTGCATGCATGATTGTGCACTCCTTCATGACTATTGCCTGCAGAGCCCAGAAGATGGTGTCAGATCCCTTGGAACCAGAGTTATTGGCATCTATGAGTGGATATGTGGTGCTGGAAACCCAAGTCAAGTTCTCTGCAAGTGTTCTTATGCTGAGCCATCTCTCTAGCCCTTATCTGCTACATTTTGTTTACACATTCATCCGATTGAACAGTGTTAGGTTTCTTCCACCTCTTGGCTATAGCAAATAATGCAGTTATGAGCTTGCATCTGCAAACGATTCTTCAAAACTCTGCTTTCAACCCATTTGGGTAGTTTCCAGAAGTGAAATTGCTGAATCACAGGGTAGTTTTTTTTTTTTTTTTTTTTAATCTTTTGAGGTGCCACCATACTCTTCTAGGGCTTCTCAATTGCGCTATTATGTTCAGTTGGAAAGACAGAAGGCAAGACAGAAGCTGATTCTCAATACATAAACCACACAAACCCCAGGGAAGTACCTGGCCATTGGTAGAACCAAGGGGCTTAAAGGACACCCAGAGCAAATGCAGGCACAGGCTTCAGGCGATCTTCCTGAGAGGAGGAAAAGCAATTATTGACTAAGCTCCATGAGGAACTAAGTGTTTTCTACTGGGAAATATTTATCTGTTTGGTGGAGTTGCAAGTTGTGGGGAGTTTCCTCATTAGGAAACAGCTGATGATTCCAGGAGAACTTGGAAAAATCACCATGGTGACAGAGAATGACCCATTTTTAAAGTGTAAGGCCTATTGTGAGTGAAACTTGAAAAGATTCTTCTGGTAGAGCTCTTCTTTCATTTTTGTGTTGGACATCAGATAGGAAATAAATAGCATTGTTACTATATCTGCACTCCTCCTGAAGCCCGATGGACCAGGGAGAACTGTACGTCGCCTACAGAGTCCAGTCTTGGCTTGGTGCCTCCCTAGCTGTGTGACTGAGGAGGCCACTTAACCTCTTCAGTCTCAGAGGGCTGACTTGGAGTCCACAAAGTGGGTTTCACATGTGGATTGCTTTTCTATGGTTACTTTGGCCACTTTTTGTTTATTATTCATTTTCTCTGAAACTTGGCTATCACGCATGCTCACCATTAGGACTCAGTGGAGAAAGAGAAAATGAGATAAAAGGTGCCGCCGGGCGAGTACATTAGCAGGGGTCATTGCCAGAAGTCCTTCCTCTGCTTAGCTTGGACTTCACATGCAAGGAGGAGGAGAGCTGACCCCACTGCCTACTCAAACACCCTTCTGCCATCTGCCCGGATTGTCTCTCTCCATTTATTCTTGCCTTGTCATTTTTTTCTCCTTCCTCTCACCCTCTTACCCATTTTCAGTTGTTCCACTTGATGGTAAAAATAATTCATCTTATTTAATACTAACCACAACCCAATGAGTGGGATAATGTTGACTCTTCTTCTAACACGTGGGGAAAATGAAGTTTAGAAAGGGTAAGGGATTGATGTAGAATACAAGACCAATTACACACAGAATCCACACTCTTAAATAGTATCCCCGATGATTAAGAAAACTGTTTGTGAGGCCAGGTGGCACTGGCCCTCAATCTTCAATGTTCATGGGGTTTAGGCAGGAGGATTGCAAGTTCCAGGCCAGCCCGGGTAATTAGTGAAACATTGTCTCCAAATATAAAGTAAAAAGAGAGCTAAGGTACATCTCATGATCAGAGCATTTGCTTAGCATGCACAAGGCCCTGGGTTCAATCCCTGACACTGCACACAGACACAGACACAGACACACACACACAATATATATATATATATTATATGTACAAAATATATTATATATAATATGTACATATGCGCAACTGGTCTATAAGTTCTTCTGTATTATCTGTGAGATACTGCCCTTCATTATCCAAAGAAATGTTAGCACATTTACTTTTGAAGCACTTCCCTTCTGTTCACTGGTCCTTTGCAGGACTTGAATCGATTTTGAAAAACTAGAATCTTTGTCTCTTTGGATTTCCTTTCTCTCTGCTACATTTCTCTTGCCAAACAGAGCTGTAATTGTCAGCTTGTGCCTTGACTTTACTGCTTGCCGGTGACATAATTGGAATGATATTAAGCAGCATTTTCTCTCTGCAGACAGAACACCTTTCTGTTCACATTTGCTCTTCCTGCCTCTCATTTACAAGCAGATGACTGTCGACAGAGTATGCTCCTGACTTCTCGTTTGTGCCCTGGATGGATGACTGGTGCAGGTATTTATAATGCAGTGGAGTGTGTGCCTCTGTTAAGGGAAATCCATGCAAATTGACAGCTGGCTAAAGCGACTGCTCTCTGGTGTCTCAGCACAGCTCTAATGGTAATCGGACAGTGTTAGCCGTGATTGCATATTCTGTGTGAACCCCGGTGGGAAGGTGGCGGAATCCTTAAGAGAGATGCAGATAGAAGAGGCTAAGGGCTTGGAAAGCTAGGAAGGTTCTTTCCATAGCTTCTTAGGATGGCCACAGGAAGGTCAGATCATAATGAGAGGGGCTGACATGTAAACTAACAATAATAACGCTGACTATTACACTAATGCCAATAATACTAAGACTGTCGATCGGGTGGAAGACGGCTCAGCTGATAAAGGCACTTCAGTGCAAACATGAGGATGTGAGTTCAAATCCTCAGGACCCAAGTACAAAGCCGGGTGCGGTTGTTCACCGATAGCCTCAGGGCTTTGGGGAGATGGCGACAGGAGGCTCTCTGGGGCTTGCGGCTGTCGGCCTCTAAGTGTGGAGAGAAACTATGCCAAGGGAATAGGGGGGAGAGTGACAGAAGGGGATACCTGATGCTCTCCGGTGGCCTCCCTGCACAGGCTTACACACCTACCTGCCTACACACACACACACACACACACACACACACACACACTTTGCACAAGCATGTACACATACATAAAAAAATGTTGGTCTCTAATGAGGGTTTATCATTTGCCAGATTCTGGGATTTATTATTTTATATGTATTATCTTATTTAATCTCAGTAACTTCAGATAAGTACTATTATTGGTACTGTTTTTGTTATTATCAATATTTAGACAGATAATATCCACCAGTCAATTATGATAATCTGAACTATAGATAATAATTTAATCAAGATATTTTCATGGACAGTTTATGGTGAGGGGGAAATTGAGTCATAGATAAAGTAACTTACTTGTGAACACACAATCAGCAGCGATTTGTTATATTTAATTAATTTACTTTTTTTATCATTCTAGAAATCAAATTCAGGGCTTTATTCATGCAAGATGAATGTTCTATCACTGAGCTGCATTCCTACCTCTGCTCTATGCTTTTAACACAACATTCATCAGTCAGTGTGCTCTGAGTCCAAGGAACAAGGCTCACTTGGAAAAATGCATTTGAAGGGAGTGGTGGAGAGAGGCATTGTGTGAAGGTCCCTCCCAGTTCTTGTGTAATGGTTCAGAACTCAAGCCAAACAGAAAGAACACGTTAGGGTGGTCCCTGTGGGTAGATCCCAGAATAGGAGACAGGGGCAAAATAGCCTAAAAAGTCTTATGATGGACAGTCACACCCTGTCCTTGGCATCTCTTCAGTATCTTTCTCCTAATTTTCAGGCTGTGGTATTGCATAATTTGCATATAACAGCCAGAGATAATTTTCTGCTTAAAACAATTAGTCATATTTTAGATTGGATCAGTTTGACAGAGAAAAAGTCCTCTCTCAAGTGAGCAATTTATTCTGTTAGTGGCAGGGCTTGCAGAGACATTCTTGCATGCCATAGATCAAATGCTTTTCCAGAGACGGGGACCCCTAACCCTACCAGGTCTTGCCCCAAAATCACGTACCCTCAGCACAAAGTTCACTCAGAGTTCCACCACAGTGTTTGAATGCAATTTTTATGAAGTGTCTTTTATTTTGTACTTTGTTACTCTGTAACAAATGAGTCATTGATTTTTTCAAAAAAATTTTAAACATATCCAGAACATTTTCTTTTCTTTTTGTTATTTGCTTTGAACAGACACTCAGAAGCCAAGAGCTAGTAACCCTAAGCTCTCCGGCCTGCTTAGCCTTTCTCTGTTAGGATCCTTGAGACTCCTTCGAAGAGCCTGAGCCACACAGTCAGCCAAGGTGCTGACCCACCAGCATGGCGTCGGTTATCAGTCTTTCCAAAACATCGCCCAATAATTCTTTTTGAAGACGTTCCGGGAAGGCCTGGAAACAACAGTAATGAAAAAGGAACTTTAGGGACAATCCCAGTTCTCTTTGTGATTTATGAGATGCCTTGGAAACCTTTCCATGTGAGTTTAATCAGGGAAACTGACTGGAACCTCTATAAAACCGTGGTTGGGTCCAACTCCCCCTGCACCCATAGTCAAAACCAGATTCACTCGATGCCAGACTGTTTTCTGACATCCAGGAGTGGCCAATGAGACCAAGGGTGAGGGTGAGAACTCATCGAGGCTTTCACAGCATTCCAACAAACTGAAAAATAAACAACCTGTGTAAGAATGGAAAAAAAAAGGGGGGGAGAGGGGAGGGAGGTGTGTTGGTTGGTTAGAGCGCCCCCATGTGTCTCAACACCTCACTATTGCTTTATGACTTTTTCTAACCCCCGTTCCAATGCCATCCAGTAGCTGTCTCTTCCTTCACATATATTTTTAGAGCCACACATGAAGCTACTTCTTTATTTGTAAAAGAATTTTATTATATTCATTTGTTTAGCGGGTACCTGTGGAGGCCACAGGACAACTTGCAGGAGCTGGTTCTCTCCTTCCATCATGTGGGTCCTGAGGATTGAACTTGGGTCTTCAGGCTTGGCCACAAACTCCTTTTCCCACCAAAGGATCACGTTGGCCCAGGTTCCTTCCTCTTTCAGGGGGTATTAGTTTGAACTTCAGGAGTGATTGTCTTTTCTAAGAAGCTGTAAACATAAAGTTTCTCATTTTCTAGAGCGTCCTGGTAGATAGGCTCAATAAATGCTTGCTTATTGAAATTCTAGTGTCCTACTCAAATTGGAAATAGCACAAATGCCCATCAATGAATTAATAAAAAAATTATAGTACATTTATCCAGTAGCTACTAGTTAGCAATAAAAAGAAATGAACTCTTGTTATAGACAATACGAAGCTTCAAATGATGAGATTCATATATGTGAAATTCTGCATGGCAGATGCCAGATCGTTGCCAGCCAAGGACTTGGGGACAAAGGGACTAGGGCTGGTTATATAGGAAGCTTTCTAAGGACCTACAGATGTTCTGCATCTTACTTGATGTCCAACATCTGACCCATAGGCTTGATTCCCAGCACCTACATGGCAGCTACAATCATCTTTAACTCTAGTTCCATGGGATTCAACACCCTCTTATGGCCTCCCTGAACATCAGGAATGCATGTGATACACAGACATGCATGCAAGAAAAACATTCATACACATATAATAAAAGCAAATAAATCATTTTTTTAATTATGGAATTTTATATTTTAAAAAGGCGAGGTTTACTATATAAAATTACACCCCAATGAGCTTTGTAAAAGATTTTCAAATTCATGAAAACGTAACCCCTCCAAGTTACCTTCTTGGCCTCCTTTAATCTCCCATTTGAAACAGACACCCGGTGAACTCTCAGAGAGTTTGCAAGATCAGCTCAATACAAGGCCCCAGGGGAAAGGGGGGTGGCAGACTGCATTCCAAAAGGCCTGCTCCGCCTCTGCCCTTCTGGGACCAGGACACAGAGTCTCTGTGGTATTTGGATAGTGAAAAGGACAACATCAAAGTTCCAAGCCAGTACTAGCCCTTCCTCTTAATCACGAGTACTGCCCTTGAGTCTGGCGATGGGGTCTGGACCCTGAAAAACCTTGCTGTCTTTGTACAAGACAGTAGACCTCCTGGGTAGAGCCTGTACTTTGTACAACCCATCTAGGAACTTCTGGACTGATTCTCTGCCCCAGGCGGAATCTGAGGATAGATCCTGGCAAACAACTTTAGTTCCCACAGTCCTTAATATATTCTTCCCTGTTCCTAATGTTAGTGACCTACAAACAATGATCCAGGCCAGTGGTTCTTAAACTTCTGGGGCTCAAGAGTCACCTGAGGAGTGTATTTCTAAATGTCTGTCCCAAGTGACCACCTGCACCATGAGATTTCAGTAGGAGCGGACTGGGAATGGTCTTTGAACCCTGCACCTCAGGTACACACTTTGAGAAGTAATGATCTGGGCTAGGGAGAGACTTAGTGAAGTGTTTGCCATACAAACGTAAAGACGAATTCAGAGCCCTAGGAGCTGTGTAAAAAGCCAGGTATGTGTATATGTTTTTTTTGGGATGATCATTTGGTATTGGGTAACCAACTGGTGTGCTCTTCCCTGAGGTCCCACTCTCAGCTTTCCTTAGTTCTTTGTGTAGCTGAGATCTCACAGCTGTCCCCATCCATGCCAGCATGTCTATTAGTATTGTCCTTGTTCAGTTCATGTTTGGGCAGTCAGAGCAGGTTGTATGTATATAGTTAGGAATATATAAGAACACACACACACACACACACACATGCGTACATAACAATTAATGAAAAAAGAGGATGAGTTTGAAAGAGGTCAAGAAGGGATATGTGTAATGGTTTTAATTGAAGGGAGGAAAAGGAAGGGGGAAATGATGTAATTTTAGTCTCAAAAAATAGAAGAAAACATTAAAAAAACAAACACCAAAAACCCAGGTGCTGTGGTATGTGGTAGTAGGATTTCTGTGAGTTCCAGACCAACCTAGTCCACATAGCAAGTTCCAGGCCAGGTAGAGCTGCATAGTGAGACCCTGTCTTAGAAAAGAAAGAAAGAAAAGAAAGGAAGGAAGAAAAAGAAAGACCAACAAAAACCAGGTGCAGCAATGGAATCCTAAGGTGGGAAGGCGGAGACAGGATCCTGCAGACTTGCTGGCCAGCCATTCTAGATGCAAGAGTGGGGCCCAGGTTTAGTGACGGACCCTGTCTCAGAAAATAAGATGGAAAAATCATTGAGGAAGACTCTTGGCATCAAACTCTGTCCCCTGAGTGTGTGCATACACATCACAGATAGAAGAAGCCACCTAAGGACAAGAAAATGTCAGGCTGTTCACTGGAAACATCTGACCCACCAAACAGTCTTGAGTGGCATTAAGAGTGGGGGGGCGCTTAGGTTCAAAGTTCACCTCCAGTCCCGTCATCTCCCTGCAGGCTTGTATTGGAGGAAGCAAGATCAAACTAGCTTAAGCTTCCAGAGCACTTACAGTAAGCACCAGTGAGCATTAGATAAATATCATTATCATTCTGTCTGGATCAATGAAGGCTGGAGGGAACATTGCAAACCATGAACAGAGACAGTCACTTCAAAGAGCTTTTCATTCAAAGTTTAGGCTCACTGAAGGCTTGACGTGGTGGAGGGAAATATAACCACTTTATGCATGCCAGCTTCCCCACATTCCAGATATCCTTGTTCTGTTTACATGTTTAAGATAAAACTGAAAAAAGAAATATAAGCTGGGCTTAACTGTACCCCATTTTGATTGATTAATGAGCCTATGACAACTCATATATATAAGCCAGATCATCTTTATAAGCTACCTTAATCTTTGGTGATACTCAAACAAAGCTGCAAACCAGCATCACATGTACAGCTTTTGAAAAGCGCACACTGGCTTGGTAGAGATTAGGGTGAGGCCAGAGGCTCTGATTTTGTTTGAAGTTCCCTCCATGCTTTGGCGGTACATTCTAGGAAGAGAAGCGTCCCACTTGGATGAAAGCGGGCATGCCTTATTTGTTTAAAAGATGTATCAAACCAGTTGGGCATAGTGATGAGTACTTGTAGTCTCAGCTACTCGGCAGGCTGAGGCAGAAAAGTTGGTTTAGCAGCCCGTGCAGCATATTGAAACTGTGTCTTCAAAATGAATCAAAACCCACCCACAAAACAACAACAACCTCCTAAGAGTCAGGGACCAAACACATTAAATAACTTGGCCAAATTTCATTTAGCAAATCATTTGCAGAGACAGGAGTTGGAATGCTGTTGTTATAGTCAGAAAAAAAAAAAAGTTTAAAAAACAACCAAATTGATTTCTGTACTCAGCACACATAGGCTTCTTTTCTTGTTGTCATTCCTTAAAAAAGTACAGTATACTTAGCTACTTAGATTGTCTTATAGCTCCTTATATTGCATTAGGTATAATAGGTAATTCAAAGGTGATTTAAAGTATATGGAAGATGTGTGTAGTTTATATGCAAATATTATGCAATTGTATACACTAGGTTTGAGCACCTGCAGACTTTGGTACCCAGAGGGCATCCCTTGCTAATCATAAGGAACCACTATAATTACAAAGGTAATACCTTTCCATCATAGTTTATATACTGTAAATAACTTGTATAGGTCAAGATAAATATTGTGGATTCCCTTCCTTATTTATTCATGAAATAATGGTGTGATTGAAAGCTGAGAGCATTAGATTGGAACTGCTGGTTTGGGATTCTGAATTCTTTTCAGATTCCATCCTTTATCTTTCTGTCCACAAATCTCTGTTTATTGATTATTGCCATTAAGTCCCTGGAAGTGTAAGGGGGAGTTTCTCCTGCGGACCCTGGATCAGATCCCTCAGTTAAAGATGATCATGCATTTGGGGACTTGTCCTTCTCCAATCTTAGAGCAAAAGAACCTTCAAGGATCATAGTTTCATCATGAACAAATCCAAGATAAACTGGCACGTGAAACTGAGGAAAATGAGGACCCCATTAGACCACGAACCTAAGAATATTATTATCCTGTGAATCAACTCACAAATCACCAAGACACAAATATGACAGACATCCAAAAGGCCGTTCTAGAGGTTCCCAGGCAGTGACATTTAGGTGGCCTCTGGGCTGAAATTCTTATGGATTCCCTTTTCATCTTAAAATATATGTAACCTATGAAGTCCCTTAGGATCCATTTTCCTTAGTATTTTATCGGAGAAGAAAATCTGTCAAATTAAAGTCTGCCGTGGATGGATGGGGGTGGGACCGTGGCTAGGACTCATGAGATATTATTCTGCTAAACTTGAGCCATGGAGGCAAATTAGGACAGTATCATTTCACATGCAAAATGGCCTGGCAGGCTGGAATTCCTGCCTGAGGGCCTTCACACACCACGACCTCTAGCTCATAAAACAGCCCCGTTATTTAGTTACTTCTTGGCACCCATTGGCTGCTTCCCTTTAGATTTCCTGCTGATCATTTTTTCAGTATCCCGCCTTTGCGTTCTCCTCTGGGTTTTGCAAAAATACTGTTTCTTTTTCTTTTTAAAGCTCTCTTTTAATCAGATAGCTCCTGCTGGCATGAGATGTCAGAGGTATTCCTTTCAGTGGATTCTGGCCTATGCGGCATTACCCTGGCAACAAGATGCCCTGGCCTTGAGTGTGTCAGAGTCTCCAACTAGGAGAACTCAGCACATCTCACTCTCCAGCAAGGCAAGTTGCTATGCCAACCATTAACAATAAAACCCATCTCTCTCTTCTAGGGTTTAATTCAATAACTTTTCAAATTGGTTCCTTCTGTAATTCAATTGGCTTGGAAATGTAATATATGAGTGTATGTGCACATGTGTGTTTTTAGCCAGTTGTTAATGGCCTTCCACTAAATGACTGAACACTGGAAAAACAATTGGGGTCAAAAGTTCATTAAAAAGGTTTTTTAAAAAAAGACTAATAATAATAAAATAAAGTAGCTCTCAGTCTAACGAAAGGAGCCTGAAATTTTGGAAGTCTTGGCCAATTGGTAACTAGACAAACACGGAAGAGGTGACCTTTGCCCTCAGATATATGTGCATGACTGCTGTTGGCACAGCTGCCTTGCCAGCTTGATACCTGGAGTAGCTGGGCTCCTCTGCATATTTAGAAATCTTTTAGCAGTTTTGAGAACACAACTAATTTCAAGTTCTTAAAAGCACTCCTGTGTTCAAATTCACACTTCATTTCCTTCATAATCAGAAATTTCTGTAGGAATTCATGGCCTTAGAGAGTCTTTTGACTCCAGTTACCTTCAGACAGGGATTGTGTGGCATCCAGGACCTAGAAAAGCCAGGGGACAGAGTTCTCAAATGTACTTGTTTTGGGACATCTATGTCCTTACGTGCTGTACAAGTGTTTGCTTATGTTTCTTCTCTTTTAATCGACTTATTTCAGTTCCTATCATATGCTGGTTGTTCTCTGCTCCTCTGGATCCTCTGCCACCAGGCACGGTTTTAGTTTCCAGCAAGCAGTGTATGAGAGCTGGTGGCTACAACCAGGCAGTGGTCATCAGAAACACTGCAGTGTCCCAGTGACCACTGGAGGCATGGGGTGTCTGTACACTGTGTGAAGATGTATTGTTGTGATTGGTGTAATAAAAAGCTAAATGACCAATAGCTAGGCAGGAGGTATAGGTGGGACTTCTGGGCAGAAAAAGAACTCTGGGAAGAAGAAGGGTAAGGTTGCCAGCCAGATGTGGAGGAAGCAGGATGGGCAGTATGGAGATGCCAGGGAGACACTGAAGAGGTCAGACATACAGTACAGAGTAAAGATAACCAAGCCACGTGACAGAAAATAGATCAATATAAATGGATTAATTTAAGTTATAAGAGCTTATTGAGGACAACCCTAGGCTAATGGCTAAGCTCTCATAATTAATAAAAAGTCTTCATGTCATTATTTACAAACTGGTGGTCCTGACAAAAAAAGTACCGCTACACAGGTCATTATTTTTATCATCTCAATTTCACAGAGGAAGAGGCAGAGGCAGAGGAGTTAGACCTCACGTGCATTGGCTCAGTAGTCTACCCAGTACTTGGGCTGACTGATTTGAGACTGTCTGTAAAGATTTCTTTGTTTTCCACTTTTTGTGCATTTTTGAGAAAAATTTCATGGATCCCAGGCTGGACTCCAGCCAAGGATGATCTTGAACTTCTGATCCTCCTGCTCCCACTGACCAAATGCTGGATTATAGGTGAACATCTGCACATCTAGTTTTATGTGGTGCTGGGGATTGAACCCAAGACTTCATGCATTCTAGGCAAACATTCTACCAACTGAGCTACAGTCTCTGCCTCCAAATTCTTCGGTTCTAATAAGCTTCCAGGTGAATATGTGATCCATGGGTGGGACTTTCAGTGGTAGTGATCTATGACTGTTGCCTGATATGTGCTTTAAGTAGAAGAAATGACTGGTCACCTCAATTACTCAGCTGCAATGCTGATTCAACATGGGTGAAGGAACGCATGCTCTTGCCGTATCTGTGTTGTGATAACGTAGCCCTGAGGTCCCAGAAGGATGGCTGCAGACCCACATGGTCACACCCGGAATCTCCTGGGTAAGCTGGAGCCTTTTACCATCTCTTTCTCATTGCCACCATGGCCATGGTGATTCTCATCAGCTGTGGTTAATACTTTTTATTAAAAACAGCAACTACTGCAGCTTCCCAGAAATTGAATTTGTACACGTGAATATTTCTTTTTCTTTAGAGATGAAAGGAAAACATTTATTTTCAACATCAGAATCAATTTCCCTCCAAGGGATAAGCCTTGGTGCATGAAAGATAGCAGTGAAATGTGTGGTTCTCCAAACAGTAAATCTTATTTGCTCAGATTCTGTCTAGTCTTGTACAAACAGGTTCTGTGCGCAGAGGCAGAGTTAAGCTCCAAGAAGAGATCATTCAAAACAAGGCCCACTCCGTGGGAAGCTCAATTGCTCGTAAGCAGTTCAAGCCATTAGGAGGCACGAGTGCACTTTTACATTCAGCTGAGCAATGTACACTTTTTGAATACCTACTATGTGTCACACACTGTTGTAGCTGGAGTTTTCTCCAGTCCTGCCTGGCCCACAGTCAGGACAAATCTCTGTCACCCACCAGTCCCACAGCCGCTCAGACCCAACTGAGTAAACACACAGAGACTTATATTGCTTACAAACTGTATGGTCATGGCAGGCTTCTAGCTAGGTGTTCTTATATCTTAAATTAACCCATTTCTATTCATCTATAAGTTGCCACATGGCTCGTGGCTTACCGGTATCTTAACATCTTCTCATGGCAGTGGCTGGCAGCGTCTCTCTGCCTCAGCCTTCCACTTCCCAGAATTCTTCTCTCTCCTTGTCCTGCCTATATTTCCTGCCTGGCTACTGGCCAATCAGCATTTTATTTATACAGAGCGATATCCACAACACACTGTGTCACTTTGCAGGAGGTTATGCAAAGTCGAACTTTATGACTTCCATTTTTTTTGTCACTGTATAGTTATTTTTCTGTGCTGTGATAAAAATAGCATGACCAAAAACAACTTAAGGGAGAGAAGCTTAATTGTTCCAGAGGGACAGAATCCTCATGCTGGGAGGGTATGGCATGGTGGCTGGAACAGGAAGGGGAGAGGCAGAGAGAGAGAGAGAGAGAGAGAGAGAGAGAGAGAGAGAGAGAGAGAGAGAGAGAGAGAGAAAGAATGCACAGGACCCAAGGAGTGGGGATGAGATTATACATTTCAAAGCCTAACATTGGTGACACACTTCCTCCTGTAAGGCTCACACCTTAAAGGCTTCCCAAACAGCACCAACAATTGGAGGCCAAGTAATCAGATATATAGGCCCATGGGAGAACATCTATCAAATACCACACTTACATTTATTAATTTGTGTGTGTGTTCACATGTGTGTGCAGACATGCACCTGCTATGGCACATGTGCAGCAGCTAGAGGACAGCTTGTGGGAGTTGGGATAGCACGCATGCACGAGAGGCAGCAAGTGCTTTAAGCTGCTGAGCCATTTTGCTGGACCAAATCCGAACAAATTAATACTGTGATAATGCAAGCAGATTCTGGCCAGTATCTATTTCATTAACTATGCAAGAAGGATTTGTTCTGCCAATTAAGAGATCAACACATTTGTTTCAGTTAATTATTGTTTTCATGGCACGTGGAGGTCAGAGGAGAATATAAGATTCCTTGGAACTGGAGTTAAAGATGGTTGTGAACTACCGTGTGGGTACTGGGAACTGAACCTGGATCCTCTATAAGAGCAACAAGTGCTCTGAACTGCAGGACCATCTCTCCATCCCCTTATATTTTTGTAAAAGCTTCTTAAGAGAGTAAATGATTCTCAATAACTTGCAAGTGTTTCTGAAAGGCGTGTTAGGATCTTGCCAACAGGAACACTAATTGATTAATGATGTTGATTGTTGTGCTAATTTTAAAATTATTTTAAATGAAATGTAATACTTTAAGATTGTATCCTGAATAAAATGAGCTTAGTCAATAATAATGTACCAAGGTTGGCTTTTTGTTATGACAGATGAATCATGGTAATGCTACATTATTAACATTTTTAAAAGGGCATATGGGAACTCCGAATTACCTTTGTAATTTTTCTGTAGATTAAAATCATTCCAAAACGAAAAAGCCTATTGAAACAATTCTTACACATGCATGAGGTCCATTTCTCTAAGAACCCCTATTGACAACAATAGAAGCTATTTATTGAGCGATACTCCTGTTGGCACAATGCCCTAGACATGTGTTCACAACAGGTTATAAAGTAGGTATGGTTATTATCTTCATAATTATTATCTGCACAGTTTCCACTGTGCTCAGAGTGATTAAGCAATGCATCCATAGATGCACAGATAATAACTGACAGAATCAGGACTTGACAGGGACTGTGGAATCTCAAAGCCTGGTCTCTCAGGGACTCCACAGCCATGGTTTGCCTTGCCTTTCTGATCCTGCATTCCTTTTTCTTTCTTGTCTGTCTCTCTCTGTCTCTCTGTCTCTGTCTCTCTCTTTCACCCTCCCTCCCTCGATCTCTCCTAACTTATTCCTTCCTTTTTTTCTTTTTTTTTTTTTTTTTCAAGACAGGGTTTCTCTGTGTAACAGAGCCCTGGCTGTCCTGAAACTCACATTGTAGACCAGGCTGACCTTGAACTCACCAAGATCCACCTGCCTCTGCCTCCTGAGTGCTAGGATTAAAGGCGAGCGCCACCACGCCCGGCACTATATTATTATTATCATTATCCTCCTCCTCCTTTTCCTCCTCCTCCTCATTATTATTGGTTTTTCCCCCTGTGTTTCTTTTTGTGAAAAGAGCTTCATTTGCTCAGATTGGCATCCATCTTTCAGCTGAATTGATGAGACATGTAAACTGGACTAATTGTATGGGCTGGAGGGATGGCTCAGTGGTTAAGAACAATTGCTACGCTTCTAGAGAAAGTCTCTGTGGTGGTTTGAATGTAATCAGCCTCCATAAGCTCACTGGGAGTGGCATGATTAGGAGGTGTGGCTCTGTTGGAGTAGATGTGGCCTTGTTGGAGGAAGTGTGTCACTGTGGGGGCAGACTCTGAGGTTCCTATGCTCAAGATATGCCCAGAGTCTGACCACTTCCCTGTTGCCTATGAGATCAAGATGTAGGTCCTTCTCCACTCACTCAGCTCCTTTTCCAGTACCATGTCTGCCTGTATGTCACCATGTCCCACCATGATGTTAATAGACTGAAACTCTGAAACTGTAAGCTGGGCTGGAGAGATGGCTCAGTGGTTAAGGACACTGGCTGCTCTTCCAAAGGTCCTGAGTTCAATTCCCAGCAACCACATGGTGGCTCACAACCATCTGTAATGAGATCTGGTACCCTCTTCTGGCCAGCAGGCATACACGCAGACAGAACACTGTATACATAATAAATAAATAAATCTAAAAAAAAAAAAAAAAAAAAGAAAGAAAGAGAAAAGAAAGAAACTGTAAGGCAACCAACTAAAAATTTTCCTTTTTTAAAGTTGTCATGGTTTCCAGGCAGTGGTGGTGCCTGCTGTTAATCCCAGTACTTGGGAGGCAGAGTCAGGCAGATCTCTGAGTTCGAGGCTGGCTTGGTCTACAGACTGAATTCCAAGACAGCCAGGGCTACAGAGAGAGAGATCCCGCCTTGAAACAAAGAAACAAACAAAAAGAGTTGCCATGGCCATGGTGTCTCTTCACAGAAATAGCAACCCTAACTAAGACAGTCTCTAAATGTCCTAACCTTGCTTTTTGGCTTCTGTAGTTCTACTTCTGGCTAACTGTTTGTTAATTGAAGTATGTCAACCCAGGAAATGGTTCTTGTGCTTAAAAGCTCCCCCCAGGAAGGCTCAGTGCTATAGTGGGGTCCTGAGCACCCAGTGTAGTTGCCAGCCATCTAATAAAGACTTTCTATTGGCTTAAACCCATCTCTGAGCAGTCTTCTCTGGTAAATACCCAGAACAAAAGTTATGTGAAATGAGATTCTTCTGAATCCTCTATCTGTAATTTCTGAATATTGTCAAGGGCTCTACTATTCTCTATGAAGCTCATTTTCTTTCTCATATACAGTAGTGGTCCAAGACCTGCAGTAGATGCCTGAAATGAAAAAAACCACTGGATCCTGTAGATACTGTTTTTCAGTACATACATATCTACAGTAACATTTACATGCACAAGACTTCCAATAAAACTCACAATAAAATATAAGTTATACTGTAACTGAGTGAATGCTCTCTTGCATATCCTCCTCTCTCTCCATGAAATGCAGTATACAATATGAACTATGCTGGACAAATAAGTGATTCACTTCCTGCGTAGAAGACAGAGTAGGATAGTATAAGATTTTACCTTACTCTTTTTCTTTTTAATAATTTATTTATTTTATGTTCATTGGTGTTTTACCTGCATGTATGTCTGTGTCTGGTCTTGGAATTGCAGACAGTTGTGAGCTGCCATGTGGATGCTGGGGATTGAACCCAGGTCCTCTGGAAGAGCAGTCAGTGTTCTTAACCACTAATCCATCTCTCCAGCTCTACCTTATTCCTCAGAATGGCATTTAAAACTTATTCTGAGGTCATATTGTAAAATTTTTATGACAATATTTCCTACAGTAGCAGATGATAGGTAACTGAACTTCAGAAATGGCAAATCCAGGATCTCCTGTGCCTCCCTCTCCTGATGCTGACCCTGTGATTCTCGAAGATGCCCCTCCGTCATCTCCAAAGCACCCTTTTTCTTCAGCCAATACACTCTCCTTTCCTTATTGCTTCTTTTGATTCTGTCTCAAGTAAAGCCAAACAGGCAGGGCTTGGCGGCACAAACCTTTAAGGCCAGCATTCTAGAGGCAGGAGCAAGCAGATATCTGTGAGTTCCAGGACAGCTTGGTCTACATGGGGACTTTAAGTAGGAATCTTGTAGTGTGATGCTTTTTTTGGTCTCTTCACAAATGATTGAATAACTAGCCAGGCCTCAGAGACACACGTAGATGCCAAAGGGTATGCCTGAGCATATGCCTGAGCAAAGCCGTGAGAAGCTGCACACAGAGGTGACTGTGACAATGAACGGACTGTTGGTGACATTACTCAGGCCTCCGCAGGCACCTCGCTAGCCCAGCCGGCTAGTGTGAAATGTTCTAAAGTGAAATGCTATCTCCCATATTAAGAGTGAGTTTTTAATGTATCTTCTGTACACTCATAGAGGTTTGCTTTGTTTAAAGACTGAGAAATTGGGGCTGGAGAGATGGCTCAGTGGTTAAGAGCACTGACTGCTCTTCCAGAGAACCCGGGTTCAATTCCCAGCACCCACATGGCAGTTCACAACTGTCTACAGACAACTTCAGGATCCAACACCCTCACACAGACATACATGCAGGCAAACACCAATGCACATAAAATAAAAATAAATTATTTATATATATATATATATATATATATATATATATATATATGACAGAAATAAGTAACAGGACTTGGTGACAAGAACTCTTGGGTAGGTGGAAGAGGCTTTCCACATAGTCAATGAAGGAGTTATTGTATATCTTGAGTTTTGTACAAAGAATATTACATATTAATATTCTAAAAATAAATACATTAAACAATGAATCTCTAACAGAAAACATACAATACCTTTAGAAAGATGTGACTATGCTGGGTGTGGTGGCACACATCTTTAGTCCCAGCACTTGAGAGGCAGCAGCAGATGGATCTCTGAGTTCAAGGCCAGCCTAGTCTATAGAATGAGTGCCAGGACAGCTGGGGCGATGCAGAGAAACCCTGTCTCAAAAAACCAAAACCAAACAAACCAAACCAAACATACAAACAAACAAAAAACCACAAGAAAAAAGAAAGAAACAGAAACCCATTTTCCCATCACGAGGTCCCAATCGGGGAGCCTTTCTTGCCTGGGACTGTACCCAGAGGAAGATCCCTGGTTTGAGCAGTTCTCTCCCTGACAGATGCTCTCCAACTTGGCTGCAGTTCAGAATCATCTGGGAGGCTGATTAGATGAGCGCTTCTAAACTCTGTGCCAAATTTTGCATTTTGAACGAATGTCCTAGGGATTCTGTTGCACCAGGAACTACTCTTTGAGAAACCTGGATAGCTTACCCAGTGTACCCTTCCAGACTGAGTAAGATGACTAAGTTTTAAGACTCATGTGAGCTTTTCATGACAAAGAAGAAGAAGAAAAGGGCCTCAGATCAGTGACAGTCAAGTCAAACAGAACAGTCCCCTCCCCGGACACACCAGGGGTCAAACAGGATGTGTCTCAGATGGAGTCTGCTAATGCAAACAAGATCTGGGGAGAAATAGCAATTTTTCCCTTTCATTCTGAACCTCAGTCGGCCGAGTTCCGGAAACAGTCCTGATTAGAGCATAATTGATTTGGGCCCAGAAAGCAAAGTAGCCAGGCCTGCACCCTGCCTTCCTGCTCCAAGCAGGCTGCGCTGCATCATCCAGCTCTTCACAACATTAACACCAATGTGCCATGACATGTGCTAAGAGTGTGTTCAACCTAAGGAAGGTGATGTAGTGATGATCGTGCCAGCCATACTATAGAGCGATGGTCAGGCATTTCTATCCAGCCCCAAAGAAGGCAAACAAAAAAGGGCTTTTGTTGTTGTTGTTATATAAATACTGACTTTGGTAATCCAGGATCTGGGGTCTTTTGTGGGTCAGGAAATGATGATTATGTATTACTTTCAAAGCCGAATCACTTACTCTAGTTTAAACAAGGATTTCTAAACACTTTACGCACATCATAGAGTGACTTTAATTCAAATTTATCAGGCATTGAAAGGACAAACCAAATAAACAAGAAAACCCCAATCTTCCCAGAAAGCTAGGAGGAAATGAATGAAGTCAGTGAAGAATGCCGGCAGGGGCTTCTGGGACAGTGTGCTTGGCTCGGCACTGTTGTGCTGTGTGAGTTGATATCGAGCTGACCTGCAAAGGGGTCATCATCAGCCAAGCAAGCACTAACTGTTTTGCTGAAACAGCTTTTAGATACACACCACCAATTCTACTCTCTGAACCTACTGCTTACTGAGCTAGGCTTTCATAACCCCGTTATCAGAGACGTGAGAATACCGTACCAATTATATTACACACACATTGCTTGTGAGTTTACAGGAAAACATTGCTATCTTGTTATGAAATACTCAGCTGAGGAAGAGGTTAGTGCTTGGCTCCAGATGGTTTCGTTTTGCTTGTTTTCTGTCTCTGTGCTTTGCAGACCTGGGACTAGTATCTTTCATGTCTTAAAAAAATAAGCCAGGGGTGTTGACGTATGTCTTTAATCCCAGCACTTGAGTAGCAGAGGCAGGCGAATCTCTCTGAGTTTGAGGCCAGTTTGGTTTACACATTGAGTTCTAGGACAACTAAGGCAGAGAAACCCTGTCTTGAAAAACAAAACAGAACAAAAAACTAAGGGGTTGGTGAGATGGCTCAGTGGGTTAAAAAAAAAAAGGCATTTGCTGTGCAAGTCTGGTGTTCAATCCCTGTGTCCTAGATTTATGTCAACTTGACACAAGCTAGAGTCATTTTGGAAGAGGGAAAGTCAATTGAGAAAATGCCCCCACCAGACTGACTTCTGAGCAAGCCTGTTGAGAAAAATGTCCTTACCAGATTGGCTTGTGAGAAAGCCTGTGGTGAGACAGAGACTCATAATGTAGCCTTGGCTAGATTAGAACTCACTATTGTAGCTAGAGTTTTCCTGCCTTGCCCACAGTCAGGACAAATCTTTGTCATCCGCCAGTCCCACAGCCGCTCAGACCCAACCAAGTAAACACACAGGGACTTATATTGCTTCCAAACTATATGTCCGTGTCAGGCTTCTTGCTAACTGTTCTTATAGCTTAAATTAATCCATTTCCATAAATCTATACCTTGCCATATGGCTCGTGGCTTACCAGCATCTTCACATGCTGCTTGTCATGGTGGCGGATGGCAGTGACTCCTTCTGCCTTCCTGTTCTCTCCTTTCTCCTCTCTGTTAGTCCTGCCTATACTTCCTGCCTGGCCACTGGCCAATCGGTGTTTTATTTATTGACCAATCAGAGCAATTTGACATACAGACCATCCCACAGCACACTATGTAGACCTGGCTGGCCTTAAACTCATAGGATCTACCTGCCCATGCCTCCCAAGAGCTGAGATTAAAGGCATGTGCCACCATGCCCAGCCCATGGTGCATTTTCTTGAATGATATTGATGTGGGAAGGCCCATCTCATGGTGGATGATATAAGAAACCAGGTTGAGCAAGCCATGAGGAGCAAGCCAGTAAACAGTACTCCCTCCTGGCCTCTGCTTCAGTTCCTGCCTCCAGGTTCCTGCCTTGCTTGAATTCTTGCTCTGGCATCTCTGGGTAATGGACTATGATGTGGAAGTATAAGAGAAATAAACCCTCTCTTTTCTTAAGTTGCTCATAGTCGTGGTGTTTTTCTCACAGTAATAGAAACCCTAAGACAGAAATTGGTACCAGGTGTGGAGTATTGCTGTGACAGACCCGACCATGCTTTGGGGAGGATTGTGGAAGAACTTGGGAACTCCGGGCTGGGAAAACCATTGACTTTTCAGAGCTTAAAGGAGTGTTGTGGGAGTTCAGAAGAGAAGACTCCTGAGAGAGTGCGGACAGTGGAGGCCGGGCTTGGGAAGTTTCAGAGGGAATTTTTGAGAGTTCCTTAAATACTTTATGAGGTTATTAATATTTTGAATTAAGGACCAGTAAAGTGAAATGTTTGCTTTTCTGGGACAATCAGTACTGATGGGGGGTGCTGAAGAATCCATCTATGATTAAGAAAAGACCAGCATCATTGAGACAGACTCTTGTGGGATATTTGTACACTGTGTGAAGATGTATTTCCATGATTGGTGTAATAAAAAGCTGAACAGCCAATAGCTAGGTAGGAAGTATAGGCAGGACTTCCTGGTTGTCGGGGAGGAAGAGAGATGAATCTAGGTACACAGAGGAGATGCCAGGAGACTCCGAACAAGTTGGAGGTACAGAATGAAAGAAAGATAAAAAGCCATGTGGTAGAATGTAGATGAAAAAATACAGGTTAATTTAAGATATAAGAACTAGTTAGGAACAAGTCTAAGCTATACGCAGAGCTTTCATAATTAATAAGTCTCCACGTCATTACTTGGAAGCTGACTGGCAGGACAGAGAAAGACTCGATACAGAATCTTCTGGGAATTTTTTCTTCCAGGTCAGCACACAGAAGCTGTGGTCCAGAAAGGGCTAAGGTGTGCTCTGTGTGGGCAGCTGAATTTGGTACCGAGTAAGAGTCACCTGAGTGGTTCTGGTTTGGAAGGCATGAAGGTCGTGGAGAGCAGCTGAGGCTTGGCCTTGTGTGGCAGGGCTGGAGTCCCCGAAGAGAGGTCAGGAGAGGCCACTGAAGAAGGTGCAGTAGAAGGGCCAGGACTGAAAGGATCACAGAGAAAAGTTGCGGACTGGCCCCATGTGGCAGGGTCAGAGTCCCTGAAGAGGGTTCAGGAGAGGCTGTCGGTGAAAGTGCAGTTCAATTGCAGCAGGAGACCCGAACAATTTGGAGATGCTAGTAGTGTGGGATGAGCACCAATGGTGGCAGCAGTCATGGAGTGGAGCCAGCCTGGCCTATGAGACAAGGTGTGTGTGTGTGGGTGGCAGGGTCCAAGAAGTGGGGCCAGCTGCCCAGACTGAGGATCCTGAGTGTGTGCCAGACAGACATCAAGCACTGAACTATTTACGCTGTTGGATTTTGGTTTTGTTTTGTTCAGATTGTAACTGTGCCCTTGTTCTCCCTCTTGGAGTAAGAAAATATTTAACTTGTTTTTTGATCTTACTGGAACCCACAGATGAGACCATGGGTATTTTAGAGAGACTTTTTTTCTTTCTTTAATTTTTTTGAGACAGGGTCTCACCATGTAGTCTTTGTTGGCCTGGAGCTTGCTATGTAGACCTTGCTGTCCTCAAACTCAGAGATTCACCTGCTTCTGCCTCCTCAGCCAGGGTTAAAGGTGTGTACCACTATGTCCCACAACCCTTTGGAATTTCAGCCACATAGCTCTAACATATTGGTAAAGCATAGCTCACTGGGAATGGGTATTGTGAGTAATCACTGATCATCCATACACTATGGTCACTACAATGACTGTTAGTGTTGTCTCTGCTGATTTCATTCTAGCAGCTGAGAGGTGGATCAGAGCAATTAGGCATATCTGCTGCTCTCCCCAGGACCTGAGCCTGGTTCCCAGCATCTACATCAGGTGCCTATAACTCCAGTTCCAGGGGATCTGACGCATATCTGACATACTGTACCCCCCAAACATATATTTCACTAAATATAAAATAAATCTTAAAAATAGAGAGAATGCTGTTTTTAAGCTTAGATACTTGTGTACTTAGGCCTCAGCCCTAGCCTCCACTCTGTCACTGCCGTTTCACTCTGAGGGTCCCATACATCACTCTAAAATATAAGCAGCTTTTAAAAATTGTAAACATTGCCAGGCGGTGGTAGTGCACGCCTTTAATCCCAGCACTTGGGAGGCAGAGCCAGGCGGATCTCTGTGAGTTCGAGGCCAGCCTGGGCTACCAAGTGAGTTCCAGGACAGACTCCAAAGCTACACAGAGAAACCCTGTCTCGAAAAACCAAAAAAAAAAAAAAAAAAAAAAAATTGTAAGCACCAAACTACTATCACACATAAAATTAAAATTGCTTCTTCAATGTAAACCCATTTGCAGTTGTTTGTGGAATTTTAATCAGAAGTCTTACGGAAAGATCTAATGACAAAACCCAACATTTCCTGTAATGTTACAAGGGCTGTGCACCCCTCTTCCCTGCTGGGCACCCCTCTTCCCTCCTGAGCTCCCTTCAAAGGCAGGGATACCTCGGAATCAGATTCACATAAGTTCTTTTAAGTACTTGTGGCTGAACTCATATGTCAAAACCTCCCTGGCTGTGGAGACTGGGTTGGCTTCTCCATCACTGTTGACTTTGGTCTGAATGTTTATCCATTCATTTTTCAGACCTCCAGTCGCTTGTTTATCTTGGCCATCCTTTTCCAGCCTGGGACTTCCCACACCCTACCATCTGGCACCCTCTCTGGTTTCATTCCCACAGTCCTAGCTCAGAGTAGCAACCTCAGCGGAAGCCCAGATGTAGCAAAAACCCCTGAGGACTGTGCCCCCGATTCTGTGCCCCAATCCTCCAGGGGCAGAGAAGGAAGTGGGAGGAATATTTGGAGAGGATCCTCAAGGTTTTAATACCAAAATTTGATTCAATGGATAGACGGATCCTCAGTGCCTCAGTGAATAAATCTCCATGGTAGGTTTGAAGGTAATATGCTGTGGCAGGTAACAAACACCAGAATATTCCTGGTGTCTCCTTTTTATTCTTTTTCTGTCTTTCAATACGATCGCTGAAATTTCAGCCTATGTCTTTAGACCTGTAATTGCTTTAGGCAAGATTACAAAACCAAACCAACCAATGAGAACTGAAGGTTTCAATTGAATTTTGACGGTGAAGATTTTGAGTTAGTTCATGCAGACTGAAGCAACACATTGAAGTCTACTTACTGTCTGAAGAATGCACACTGCTTCCTTCTGTCCTACAGAATCTCCCTATGGTGCTTTGAATGGGAAATGTCCCCAGTAGGCTCCTTTGAACAGTTGGTCCTCAGCTGGTGGCACTCTTTTGGAAGGTTGTGTCTTTAGGAAGTGGAATTCCTCTGGAGAAATCAGGTCACTACGAGAGGCATGAAGGTTTTCTAGCCTGGCTAGGCTCCCTGTCTGCTCTCTGCTTGCTGGCTGTGGAGACTATGTGACTAACAGCCTTGCATCTGCTGCCTTGCCTTCCCTGCTGGGGTGGACTGTGCCCTGCTAACCATAAGACGAAACAAACTTTACCCTCCTTACAACACCTCTTCTGGTGCATTTGGTCATAGCAGCCAGAAGAGTAACTAAGACATTCCGACTCGCTGAAGGCTATTCTAACTACTCAAGCCGAAGAGGCTTGATCTTGGTTCTCAGGAGAGCAGCATTCTTCCCACTGCTTCCACCACAGTGGCTACCATTGTCCGAGGCCTTCGTGTGTCACAACACTGTGACAGCCCTGAATATACTCTTACATTTAACTTTTACCCATAATTTCAGGGGGAAAGAGCTACTGTCATCATCATCTTATAAACTATGAGAGAATATGGAGAAATCATGTAAAACTCAAGGTCTGGGCTGGAAAGATGGCTCAGTGTAAGGGTATACACTACCTTTCAGAGTGTCTGAGTTCAATTCCCAGTACCTGTATCAGATGGCTTGAAATTGCCTGCCACTCCAGCTCCATGAGAATCCAATGTCTCTGCTTATGCTGGCACTTGCACTTATGTGTATATCATCATAAACAGATGCATGCATACACCAAAAAACAAACAAACAAACCCCCCAAACCAAAAACCAAATCAACCCAAATCCCAAAGCCATAAGGACCGTGGCATTGCTGGGCCATATGTCTCAGAGTACCTCTCTGACCTTAAAATACATTACCTCAAAATAGAAAAAACAAAACAAAACATATTTTTTGGCCTGAGGAGATTGCTCAGTGGTTAGGAACACTTGCTACTCTTCAGATGACCTCATTTCTTTCCTAGCACCCACACCAGGTGGCTCAAAACCATCTGTAACTCTAGCCCTCTAATACCCTCTTCGGGTCTTTACAGGAACCTGCATACATGTAGTGTATACTCACACAGACCAAGCACATGCACACATAAATAATAAAATAAAATAAATTTTTGAAAAACCCAATCTTATTCTGTCTTGAATTGTCCACAACATGTTAATGTTCATGATACCTTTGTTTGAACCGTCTCCTTGTGAATTCTTTATCATGGTAGCTGGTGCTTGATGAATCTTAACCATTATTGCTGTTGCTGTCGTCAGTTTTCATTTGTGGGATAGCCAGAACTGATGTCACCATGCTGGGTATATCAGGGGCAGAAGCCTCAGAGTCTGGCCTTCCTGCTGCAGATTTAGCAGATGAACACAAGATGCAAATCTGGAGACGCAACATTCAGTTATTTGTTGTTTATCTGAAATTCCGGTTTGACAGGGTGTCCTGTACTTTATCCACAGCCAGAGTCGAGGGACTTAGCAACCTGGAGGGATGAACAGAGCACAGTGGAGCAAACTAAGTCCTCTGTGAAGCCATATGGTGGTGATTATCAGCAGAGAAGCAGTTCTGAGCAGGGAGGGCCCAGGCAGATAGAGAGAGATTCAAAGAGGCTAGGAAACAACTCTTAGGCAGATATACAAGGATGAACGGTCCATTTAAAGGTGTCTAGGCTACTGGAAGGACAACTGGGAGCAGAAACAGAGCCAATGACTTCTAAAAGTTCTAAGAATGAAAACAACATCGCAAGACAGAGGTAACAAAGTTGGTTGTGGAAGTGTAGAAAATCTGTATGAACTGTTCAGAGCATTAACCTACATTGGCTTAAGTAGTCCAATTCCTGTAAGGATTCTGCACTCTCTGTCTTGAGGTAGAAGAATAAAAGCAAGTCTAACTTGCAGAGAAGCGGATAAGCTGTGTTGATAAGGTGTGCCGAGAAATAAGGTGTGTCTGAGTTTTTGTTGTAGGGAAGAAGACAAGAATCTAGCCACAGTCTTGAGAGAGGCTCCCTCCTGATTGAGGGCATCCATTCTGTGGTCCTCTAGGTTTTGAGCACTGGGCATACATGCTAGAACTTAATTCTCATGGTGTTCCTGTTTTGCTCTATGATTCTAATCACATAAGGGAGAAACAGTCTTCTCCGGTCGTTTACAGCAGTTTCTCCGCTGGTAACCTGGAGGCTGGCGTTCAAATTGAGGTTGCTGAGATTTGAGGTCTCCTTCTTCCACCATCCTGACTTGAGTTCCTTTTCTGCCAGTCATGTTTTGTTTTGCTGGTTTTGCTTAGAATTTGAGACACTCAGAGTATCTTCCCTTAGCACTCCAGCATCACACAGGCCTCTGAGACCTCCATTCAGTCTGTGAGTGGCTTTTGAGGATCCATCTCTCCCTAGCATTTGGTGTCTCTATCAAAGAAAGGGGGAAGATGCATCTAATTAAAAGAATTTCCAGGTGCAGGGAACAAAATCCAGATGAATTACAGTCAGGGCCCCTCGCATTTGCCGAAGCTGGAGGACGTGGGAAGAGGGAAAGACACTTGCAGCCACCGAGAGCTGAAGAGTGAAGTCAGGGGCTGGAAAAACAGCCTATTTAATTTACTGGGCTGTGTTTTTCCAGGGCCTCGGGATAGAGCTGTGATTGCCTCCTGCAGGGACTCGTGACCTCATTCTTCCTCCCCACCCCTGCTGCAGTGACTACAGGGTTTCCCCCTGACGGCTGACATATGGTTTGCAGCAGGAAGTGCGAAATCCCAGGAATGAGCAGGGGCTCGGGTTTCAGACTCCGGGGAGACTCAGGTGAGCTACAGGGAATGGCCTTTGTTGCCCATAAAAATCGAGTTGGAAAGATGGAGTGTGGTGACCTCTTGGTTTGGAATGAGGTAATTAGTTCTCCAGAAACACCCACCAGTTTCCTGGGCAACAAAGTCAACGTGCTGTTGATAGAAAAACCAGGAATAAGAAATTGGCTAAAATTACACATTTTCTTCTTCTTCTTCTTCTTCTTTTTTCTTTTACATAGCGCTCCTTGCCAACCCCAATATAAAACAAAACAATTCCAAGCAACACACACATTAAAACTGACTCTCCTTTTTCAGCCTTTGACTCCCCTTGGCTTTACATTTACTGCTGTGTAAATATTATTACTCCTGAGAAGATAAGAAAAGAGAAAGGTGGATCAACTCTCCCCTGTGGTAGGGTGTGACCCACACCTGTGCTAGCACTCAGGAGACTGAAGCAAGAGGGGGGAGAGTTTGAGACCACCCTGGACTGCCCAGGCGAGTTCAAGGCCAGCCTGGCCTACATAGTAAGACTGGTCAATAATACATAATACATAATACATACATACATACGTACGTACGTACGTGTACACACACACACATACGTACATACCTACACACATACATGCATACATACATACATACATTAATACCACTCCTAGTTGTACACAGAATAGGAGAATTTGGGGCAGTTTTAGGCTAATAATCTTATTCTGAGTGGGTTAACCATGGAGTAAAGAGGGCAGAATTCCCATAAGTGGTGGACTGGGAGCCAGTATGAAATCTTTGTTGAGGAAAGCACTTAGGGTTAAAAAGTAAACGGCTCAGAAACTGCCTTAGGCTGCCCTTGCTACTGCACTTCCCAACTAACTGAATGCAGCTCCACCTTTCACCTGTTTGTTTTTGTTTTATTTGAGTTTGGAGTGGGGCATGTGTGCCCGCAGCGGGAGATGGCCCAGATCCTGTTCTATCCCTCTCAAGTCTCTGGTTGAACCTGGAGCCAGGTTGGGACCAGAAAACTCCAGCAATCTTCCTGTCTCTGCCTACCACAGTGCTGGGGTTACAGGAGACCATGTTGTTAATATTCTGATCCGCCCCTTGAAATCCTGCCCCTTGGTGCCGCCCTGCGAGTGAAAGGAAAAACTCCGCCCCTTCTTCTCTTCCACTTCCCCCCCACAAGGTGCGCACCCTCGAACTCCCTCTCTCTCCTCCTTTCTGTCTTTTCCTCTTTCTCTTTATCCCTCATGATAATAAACCATTACCACCCCGATGCAGCCTCTGGGTTGTGAAGGTCCACTTGCCGCCCGTGGCCGTGCCCGTATGGAGCGGGTCACCCACCAGCCCGCCACTGCGTCTGCCCAGGACGCCAGCATGCTTCCCTGCATGTGCGAGATAGCTGTCCCCCCCCCCGCCCCCCGTGTAATAATTCATAACACACATAGCCACACCTGCCTTTTTATGTGGGTTCTGGGGATTTGAACTTTGAACCTTATGCTTGTTTAATCAAATGCTACTCAGCCTACAACCTCTATTTAATAATGACTAATTGCAGAAGGAGCCAAGGGGTGAGGCGGTCTCAAAAAACCTACTTGGTGTGCTTTCTGATTCTAAAATCAAAGCCTTTTCCTTGGTCTTCTAACCACGGCAGGCAGGAGTACCTTTGTGCATCCTGAGAATACCAAGTTCAGGGCCAGACAGCCTAAGCCCCTCCTGCTTACCACACACATATCTTGTAGAGGCCATTGATTATAAGATGCATCATTGTCTTCAGCATCAATAAGAAAGACATAAAGCTGCATGATCAATTATGACACAATAGTAGTATGCCATCAACTGTAGGGCACATCTCAGTTTCAAAGACGTTCAAATTTGTCTGGCATGGTGGCACCCACATTGAGTCCCAGTAGAGGTAGGCAGATTTCTGAGTTCAAGGCAACCTGGTCTACAAAGTGAGTTCCAGGACAGCCAGGGCTATGTAGAGAAACCCTATCCTGAAAAACAACAGCAACAAAGATGTTAAAATCTGACAAAAACATTGTCGTAGCATTTATAGACTATGGTATTTGTGCAGGAAATTGAATCTCTAACTTAACCTCTCTTTGTTTCGTCCTCCTGTTTAAAAACTGGTAATAGTTACAGAACCTGCCTCATAGAGTTGTTGTGATGCTTCAGTGACTTAGTTCGTGTAAAATGCTCAAAACATCCCCAGCACATAATGTTCGATTAGCTATTCCCTGCAGACCACACAAGTCCCCAGGCACTTACTCAGTTGAAGAGCAGAGGCCGTCCTGGTCGTTGTTCTGCCAGGGCTGAGAGGGACAGCGCAGGGACACATTGCCTAGCACGGCTTGGGAGAAGTTACAGCGGGTCAAGTTGGGAGGATGGCATAGACTGTCTCTGTGCCTCAGTCGCTGGTGATTTCTTCAGGTACACCCTGATCTCCACTGAAAAGCATCAGACTGCTCTAGCAATTGTTCTACTGTGACTTTTTGCATTGGTGATGCTCTTATGGATTATTTTGCCAAGTTTTTTGTTGCTCTAAGCATATCCTGGGACCACCCCAGCCATAGGAGAATCCCGACCTCAGAGGGACGCTGGGAGGTGGGGGTGGGGTAGAGGCAAACGATGAGTGCTGTGCATGGCCAGATGGTTCTGCACAGCAAACACTGTTATTTCATTCACAGAAAGTCAGAAACATGCTGAGTCCACGATTTCAGGCCTGAGGAATGGAAAAGTGAACAGCCCTGTCTTGATGCAACCCAGTTTTTTGAGTAGATGAACACAGGTGCAAATGAGAATTCCCAAAGCAATTGCTGAGTAGATGTAGTCAGTTAAGGACAAAATTAAAAAATAGGACAAGGCTCTGAACCCACATATGCTTTCCAGCCTTTGGAAACCCTTGAATTTTGTTGTTGTGCTTGCTTAGCCTGCTGCTATCCCTAACTTCCTTGTGAGGCTGTTGAAGAAATGGATACTTGGATGATGAGAATGTCATCGAGCTGGCACTCATTTAAAGGCCCCTGGATGTTTTACAGCCAACCGAATCTGATCAAAAAAGAAACTGTGTGGGAGTTGGCACACCGAAGCTTTCCAGGCCCAGATACAGAATTTGAAAAAACTCAGAACTGGCGTTTAGAGACTAAAGTGTTGCTCTCTCCTTTGGGTGGCCCAAGTGATTGTTTGGTTCTTAGATTTCCTCTTACCGTTGTTCAGTTCTTAGATTTCCTGTCTATAGAGCACTTTCTAGCTCCAAGACTGTAAATCAGGAACTTAGCAATCATTTAAATGCCACATAATAGATACTTAATTTTCTGTCAATCATCTAGACTAGGTTGAGTTGCTTGGTCACACTTGTTTAAATGCTGTGGTGAAAGCACCTTGTAGATATAGTTCACAATTACAATTTGTTGACGTTAAATAAAGCAGGTGTTTTGTTTTCTATATTGTACAGGCCTCACCTATTTAGCTGAAGTCCTTTAGAGCAAAGACAAAGGTTTCCTAGAGAGGAAGAATTCTGTCTTAACACTTGAGAAATTCTGCTGGAGTTGGAATCTGGTTGGCCAGCTCTATAAATTTCAGACTGAAGGCAGAAATGGCAGCTCTTACTTGAATTTGCAAGCTGCTGGTCTGCCCTACAGATTTCAGCTCTGCCAGCCCTATAGCCACATAGAAAAAGACCGGCTCTCTGCCAGAACCATTTGCCTGATTTACCTTGTACGTGACCACTCTACCTAACCTTCTCAGATTTTGGCTTGTTTCTCTAAACTTGCCTCACCCCTCAGCTCTACATGTCTGCCTCAGTCTTGTATTTTTCTCATAGATGACTGTAATTTAAACTTTCTTTTCACCCCTGGATGCTGTTTATTTTCCTGAATAGAACTTCCTCTGATGTGCCTTCAACCTGAGACCCCACATGTTGACCCAGAGGGACCTTGATTGGTCTGGTGAGCTCCGTACAAGCACAGATATCCACATGCTCAGAACTTCTGCCCTTTTGCACCTCACTCTGTTAGAGCATTCTTGCCCTACATATCTTAGCTCAGAAACCACATTCTTTACGCCATGTTCTCATACTTTTCCAAAGGGTTAAAAAACAGCTGGATTCATTTCTACCTCCTGGGTGTTGAATTCCTTATTCATGTCTCAGGGGACATTCAGCTACAGGTGGATATATTTGTTAATTAAAGGGGAGTGTGGGTAATCACCTTTTGCTTATTCACAGGGCTATTTTTAAATGTAAGCATAGATGGGGGGTTAGTGGGGGGTTATTTCACAGCAAATGTTTGCAAAGCTCTTAGAGATCCATGAAAGGAAGTTACTTGGCTCATGCCAAGAATTATTAGAAACACAGGCACTACTATTGTTGGCCTTACTCTAGAAGACTCTTATCATGGAGTGGGTGTTTGTCTTTATAAGGGGCTCCTCATCAGAAGTCTAGAGCACACAAGGACTTCAGTGCATTGCCTGTCTGTTGAAGTCTAAAGGGTTCTATATGCGGTCTCCCAGTCTGTGGTGTGTTTAAGCTATCTGGGTATTTTCGCTCTCTTGCACTCTAGTGGAATCAGGCTAAGCCTGTGTTATATAACACCACCAGCTCCTGCTGTACCGAGCAACTTCTAAGGAGGAGGCACCAGGGGAACAAAGCCACCTGGCCTCGGCCAGCCTCTCCTGCTCTGCCAGCACACCTGCAGAGAGCTCCCAGGGCTCAGCCTAGAAGAGAGACTGCCTATTATGTTTCATTGCGTGAGATGACAGTGTCTTGCTGGGGCAGACTGGACTGAAAATCTCTGCCTTTGTTTCCCAGCCAAGTTTTATCCAAGGTCTCCTACGGCTTCGGGATCACGGAGCAGCTGCCTCACTGAATCTGGGTCTCTTGCTCTCACTTCACCTGCTTTGAGAAATCTGATCAACTCAGACAGAGACAGCTCTCAGCCATCCGTGTCTCAAAACGCTTGCAGGGTTAATTCAGGCAAGAGCCACGTGTTGGTTGTATGCCTCAGTCGACTTGGCCATGGTTCCTGTCGGGCCCATTGGGGTATTAAATCAAACTTGTTTCATCCCTATGTCTTCATTATAAGGAAACTGTTTCTTATGTTGCCTGCGAACACTAGAGAGCAAGGGGTTATCAATATAGGGCCCTTTGTGATGAGACAGGAAACCCAGCTCACATTAGTTTAAATGGAGAAGGACAAGTATTGGATCAACTAACTGAAAAGCTGGAGGCTAGCTTGGCTTCTGGTTTACATGAGGTCATAGGGACTTGGTTTCTCTCCATCTTTTCCCTTTCCCTTCTGTTAGGTTGGCTTTATTTTTAGCCTCCAGGTGGTGGGCCCTAGCAATTCGAGACTCCCCCTTGTGGGCAGGACTGTCGTAGAAGTTCCAGACACTGTAGGGAATGGCAGGTATGGTTGGAAGCTTTCTGTGAGTGCAACAAAAACCTGTGATGAGCCCATTTTTAAGGCAGAAAGGTTGTATTTGGCTCCTAGTTGTAGAGGTTTCCATCCACCATCTCTTGGTTGTTGTGGGCAATTGATGTGGCACAGGTACCTCCTGATGGGGGCACATGGTGAAAGAGCCGCTTAAAGCTCCCAGGGTAATGTCCTCATGCTAGGCCCCATCTCTTCAGAGTGTCTCTACCTCCAATAGCACAGGAGGCTGGTTCCTGAAACACACAGACCTTTGGAGGACAGTCAAGATCCAAACTACAGCCAAGGGATTGACAATTTTTGTTTTGCATAAAGGTGCCAAATAGGAAATAGTTTAGGATTTGAGGATCGTATGGCTTCTGTTTCCAACTGCCCAAGTCCACTGTAATAGCGTAAAAGCAGCTATAGATCATGCATAAATGAACGAGCATGGCTATGTTCCAAGACATTTTTATTTACAAAAACAGGCAGTGGGCCAGATACAGCCTGACCTCTGGAACTACAGAATTGTTGTTGGAAAAAGTGTGCTCAGTCAGGGACTAATTTTCTGGCTCCTCTTATAATTGGGAGAGATCACGTGACTGAGTTAATGCCTGTGGGACACGAATGGAAGTTATGTGGACATTTTCTGGGCCAGAAGTTGAAGTCAGCAAGCACACTCCTTTACACCCTCCTTACCTTCTGAGGATGGGTTTATATAACAATGAACTTCCCACAGTAAAGGAGTATCATTGTTTGGAGTTGAGCAACCAAATGACCATACAACATTTGCATCACACCGTTAGGCAACTGGAAAATAGATTTCCATTGTGTCTGAGTCACTACATAGCATGGATTAAGGCAGCTTACCTACCTTAAGTAATGTAGAAATCAGTGGAGGAAAGGGAATGAGAATGTGTAAAATACCCAAAAAGTGGCACTCAGTAGTTGTACAATGGGAAACAAAACCATCCAAACAAATAAATAAAACCCCAAAACAAAACACCAACAATAACAACAACAACAACAAACAGAGTAGGCTGTAAAAAGTGGTGCCTTATGTTATTAGTAGCAAAAGAGTTCTTAAAATTGTTGACTACTAAAATCTGCAAGTACAGCCAGACACTTGATGAGATTATAGCACTAGGAAAAGCCCTTAAACAGAGACAGAATGTTTGTGTGTGTTTGAGTTGAGTCCCTTGATGCTTATGACAGATTACAAGAAAAGCATGATTCTTAGAAATAGCTAACAAGATGAAAGGAAATGCAGTCTCCCAGTTTGGAAAATCTTGGTGATTCTGGACCTCAAATAGGGAATAAAGACTGAAAAATATGCAGAAAGACAGAAAGACACACACACACACACACACACACACACACACACACACACACACACACACACAAAGATACTGTAGTAACTCAGTTCTGCAAAGATCAAATTAGGAGTGGAGGCTTTCTATCCAAACCAATTGTTCTGATGGTCTAAGTTAAGAGAAAGACACCAAGACAAGAAGCAGATACTCGAGACTGCAGAACTAGCTCTAGGAAAAGATTTTAGGTGTGGTCACTGGTGGTTGGAATTTACTGGGAGCAAAGAAATGGGAAGGTTATTGTTACTGAGGGGATCGCATTACAAAGATCCCAAGCTCAAATAAGTAATCTCTGATTGGCCATGCCTTATCCTTTTGCCCTAAATTTGTCCAAGCAGGAAGTGAGCTGTGAAGGTTGGACAGTCTTCATGAGGGTCACTCCAGAAGCCATCCACATGATAACATACCCCTCATTTCATATGCTTCAAGTGGAAGACTCGCAGTATTACACTGCTCTTGTTTTAGATATGTGTGCAGGTGCATGTGTGTGTGTACGTGTATACAGGTGCACACACGTGTGTGTGGAAGTCAGAGGATACCTCCAGGTGTCGTTTCTCAGTTTCTGTCCATGTTTTCTTTTTGAGACATAGTGTCTCATGGGGCTATGTTATGAATTATTGCACGGGGGTGGTGGTAGGGGAATGACCCCGAGGGATCCCGTGGGTGCTGGGCAGATGCACACCATGCAGGCATGGTGGCAGCAGCGGAGGTGGCCAGTAATTCACAACGCAAATGCTGCACTCACGTGGAGAGTTCATTATAATAAAGAGAGGAAGAGAAAGACAGGAGAGAGAGAGAGAGAGAGAGAGAGAGAGAGAGAGAGAGAGAGAGGAAACCTCATGGGGGGGAGCAGAAGAGAGGAGAGAGGAAGGGGAGGAATTTTTCCTTAGAATGAGGCTTTTATGTCAGGACTCAGGGTGGTACCAAGGGGGTGGGATTTCAAGGGGTGGGTCAGAATATTAACTTTCCTCCATTTTGATTATTATAAAAAGAGGTGAATTATGGGAGCAAGTGGGGGAACAAGGGTGCTGAATTCTCAAGGCTATTTCAAGTTGACAAGGGGTGAAGTGGGGAGGGGGGAACTGGGAGTCACACCAGGCAGAAGACTTCAGGAATGTTCCTTGAGGGAGCTGAGGAGGCAGGTTGCAGCAGTGGTGTTCCAGGGGATTGGGGGAATGGCATGCCAAATCAGGAGTATAGAAGCCATAGCATCTGCTGTTTCTCTGGAGGTCAGGTGGGAACAGGGAATATGCAAAGTGTGCTTGAAAAATAGGTGGGGTCAGAAATGGGCTCTGGAAACTGTCACTTTTCATCAGACCAGATTTCTTGATACAGTAGCAGAACTTTTTACAGAAGCCTGTAGATATCTGTAAGACAGCTGGAATAGATTTAGCAGAACTTTTTCTAGGAACCTGTAGGTATCTGTAAGACAGCTGGAATGGATTTACATCATAGCAAAAGGGTTAAAAATCCACAGAAATTTAAGGACTCTTAAGAACTCTTTGTAGTCAATGTTCTATCAGTTTATCAAAGCTGCATTTATCAGTATTAAAACTTTGAACCTCTGGAGTTATAGCTAAAACTAGTCTCTCCTGTATCATGAAGTCTGGGGCTGTTAAGCTGATACCCTAGTCATCAAACATAGTCAGATATGAGAAGGATAAATTTAAGAAGAAGTGGAGACAGCTCTCCAGCTACCTAGGCAGCAATCCCAAGTCTCTCTGTGGTCATTGTGGGGGTGGCGTGGGGGGAATGGCAGAAACCCCAAAGGCAGCACTTGTTCAGCTGATAGGCCCAGAAGATCTGACAGATTTTTTCTGTGGTGTAGAACTGTGGAGAGACTGACCCACCTTGGCTTTGCAGTAGGGGGCAATGGGTCCTCCATTGTTCCACTTATTCACAGTCTGGACAGGATCTCAGCTTCTTGCTGCATGGCCAGCCTTGCCATGAGCTTCTGGGTAGAAGTTCTTCTGCGGCCATCCATCTTCTTGGAGGAGATACAGGATGCTACCAGGAGCTGACATGTCTCTCTATCATCAGAAGCTTTTATATTAAATGTCATATTCTCAGATCTCTACAGGTGTTTGAGGACTGGGGGAACAAAATCTGTTAGATATATTTATAACTTTGAGAGCATATATATATGACTTAAATATGAATATACAGGTTTCCCAGTTAGTTACAGCTTAATGCAGTTAGCAAGGACAGGGGGGCTGATCTTTGAATACCATCAGATTATAATCCTAAATAACTTACATAGAAATAATCATTTCTTAAGCTGTCTCCTGAGAAGGAAAAGAAGAGTGACAGAGAAAAATCCCAAGGCCAAATGAGAACAGGAGAAAAGGGGCTTGTGAGTCAGGGTGCAGCCCAGCTCTGAGAAAAGGAAAAGGACCCTCTTGGTGGACTCTATGACAGGGGTTCCATCTTTAACCTAGCCCTTCAGCCTGTCCTTGGAACAGGGAGCGTAGTATGATGTGTTCTCTTCCATAACCGCTTCAAGCTGAGACTCAGGCAATGGGGTATTTATCATCTGACCTGACTGGTCCACATCACATAGACAAGAGTCTCTGCTGGCATCCGTGGCAGGGAAAGCGCTGCAGGCTGTGGTCCACAACTGCCGCCCGATGTTTCCACCAGCCTCCTTAAATATAGAGTAGAGACGGGAGTTAAAATTTGTGAATTTATTTGGAGCTTTTTGGCCCATGGTCTTAGTAATTGGGAAGAGCAGGAGTCTCAAGGCCAGGAGAGAGAAAAAAAATACCATCCTTAGAAATAGACAAGTGAGGAAAAAAATAAAAGTTTCAGATAAATTAGTATTATCAGTGAGTACTGAAATCCAAATCATGGAAAAGCAGGTAATAAGTAGCCAAGGAAAATTTAAAATCCTGAGCTTGTAACCCAAAGTGTATCAGAATTGTATTAATGTTAAGATCTGAAATTTTAAAATCTTAGTATAATGATACCGCCTGCATGTAGTTCTGCTGATGCCCCAGAGGGGAGCACGTACATCTCTGGGCCCTGACCATGCTGCCCTTAATAAAGATGGCAGTGAGGTCATATGACCAGCCTGTTTTGACCTTAGCCAAGATGGCAGCTAGACCACGTGGTTGCCCTTATTTAAGATGGCACCACCTGATCACATGATTGCCCCTATCAAATATGGCGCCTGGCCATGTATTCATGTGAGTTTTTTTTTTTTTCTCACAATAAACTGAGCGGATAAGGAACAGATAAATTGAAGCAGAAAGTCAGTCAGAAAGAAATATAGATGACCTATCATTCATACGTTTCTATTCGCACATAGGAAATAGACTTTGTGAAAGAAAGATGGAGGAAAGTTTTTCTGGGAAGCTTTCATGGTTAATGCATAGGAGCTTGGAGGCGGTGCTGTCAAGGGTGGGAAACAGAGTAGCAGTGCAGGGGACCTGAGAAAGAGACTCCCCGGGGGCTGCAACATGGTGTGAACAGCCGCATGGGAATGAACCCAAGCCATGGGTTGGCAGCAGTGATGGGGGCGGGGGGCCATTGGTGCATTTTCCACAATGAGGTACAAGGCCCAGCGGACTGACCTCCAGCATCCCAGAGGGTCAGCGAGGGCCAATGATGGAAGGCACAGGCCATCTCCATATGCTGTCACATAGGGACCGGGGAAGCTGGGGGTGGGGGAGCCGTGCAAGAAGGGCTATAAGCCCAAAAGACACGTGGTACCAGCAAGCAAAACAAGAAGAATCTGACCTCTAGTGTCCCAGAGAGTCAGCGAGGAAGTGGGCACAAGCTGTCTCCATATGCTGTTGCATGGGGCTGGGGACCGGAGAGCTTAAAGCCTGAAAGAGAAGTGGTACCAGAGAGCGAAATGAGAAAAACTTGTGGGGAAATGGCCAGAAGGGAAGGGAGGAATCTTACTGATTCGGTAGGGTGAAGAGTCTCCAGTGGTGCTCCAGCCTGAGAAATAGCAGTGGCACAGGACCCTCGAGGGCATCCCACATGTGCAGGGAAACATATTCGGCAGGTGCAGTGGGGGGCTGGGCAGATGAACGCCATGCGGACATGGTGGTGGCTGCGGCAGCAGCCAGTAATTCACAACCCAGACGCTGCATCCACATGGAGAGTTTATTATAATAGAGAGATGAAGAGAAAGATAGGAAAGAGAGACAGAGAGAAAGAGAGAGAGGTCGAGGGTGCACATCTCATGGGAGGAAAAGCGGAAGAGAGAGAGAGAGAGAGAGAGAGAGAGAGAGAGAGAGAGAGAGAGAGAGAGAGAGAGAGAGAGAGAAAGGGACAGAGTCTTTCCTTAAAAAGAGGCTTTTACATCAGGGAGCTGGGTGGCATCAAGGGGGTGGGATTTCAAGGGGGCAGTCAGAATATTAACAGGCTAGGCTGGCAACTAGCCTGTCTCTGCCTCCCTGGTCCTAGGATGTACTCCCCAAGGCTTGGCTTTTTAATTTTTTGTAATGTGGTTCTAGAATTGAACTCATTATGTTCTTGCATAAGCTCATGTGTCTGTCTTTCTGATTCAGTCCGGTGAATCCTTACATGTACGAAACTCTGATTTAATTCAGTAAGTTCACAGGTAATCTTTTATTAGCATGGCATTATTCATCATTCTGTGCCCTATAATCGTGCCATTCAGAAGGTAGCTTTTCTTCTCCGTAAGTTGTGTGTAGCTAAAGCTTATTAGTTATCTACTTACACAGACAACTAAGTGTGTTATCACTTGTATTCAAAGTGTGCTTCTCAGCACAGTGCTACTCTATAACACAGAGTAACAGCTGTGGCATAGGGTAATACTGTAGCTCCCTGTATAAAGTGGAGCAATTCAGGGTGAGCACAGTTTGCCTTCTACAGTTAGGCGTGGCTGTATGAGTAAGCTTCAGCTAAGAGACTCTGAATGGCTATGACGGAAGCCATTTCAGGCGGAGAAGCTGGTGTGTTCCCTGCTTGCACTACATCTTCTGCTGGTTGGGTATCAATAAAGATGAAGCCCTGGGGGATGGTGCAGCCCCCACATGGAAGGAGTCTGGGCTCTGAGTCGTCACTCGGATGAAGAGTGTCTTCTGACTGTTGTGTGAGTAAAACATAAACTCTAAGAATTTCACGCAATATATTTCCATCACATTCGCCCTTCCTCCCTTGACTCTTGACAGATCCACCCCCACCTCCCTACTCACCCAATTTCATGACCTCTTCTTTTTAAAAATAGTTTAAAAAGTTATTATATGTGTGTGGGTGTTTGCCTGCATGAGTCTGTGTACACTTGCATGCCTGGTGCTCTTGGAGGCCAGAGGAAGCACCCACTGGATCCCCTGGAACTGGAGTTACCTTGTGGTTGCTGGGAATTGAACTGGGATCCTCTGGAAGAACAGCCAGTGCTCTTAGTTGCTGAGCCATCTCTCCAGCCCTTCTGCCCATCAGGTTCAATTTGTGCTCCGCTGGAGCCTGGTCAGTCTACCAGTGGCTCCACCCTTAAGGAACACTGACTCTTCATCTCCCAGTAGCCATCAATTTCTAATAGCTCCTCAGCTGGAGGTAGGACTTTGTGTCCACCTCCCTGCTCCATGGAGGGTTTTATCTGGCTTGAGTTTGTACAGGTTTTGTGCATGCTCTCATTGCTGTCATTGCTGATCTGAGTCCACGTGCAACTGCCCTGTTGTGTTTTGTAGTCAGCCACCACCTCATAAACTCTTGTTGTTGAGCAAGTGTAACATTTTGTTTACTTGTTGACACAGCACAGTCTACTTAATACAACAACACAGCTGCTCTCCATTTCAACTTCACTCTTCCTTGCTAGGTTCTACGTTTAAATCTTCAGTCTGGAGAGATGGCTCAGCAATTAGCAGCAAATACTGCTCCTGCAGAAGACCCAAGCTCTGTTCCAAGCAGCCATAGAGAACAGCTCACAAATGGCTTATAACTCCAGTTCCAGGGGATCTAGCACTCTCTTCTGGCCTCCATAGGCACTGCATTCATGTGCACAGGCCTATACCCACATCCATACCTGTACCTACACCCACTCAAAATTAAAAACAAAACAAAACAAAAAACAACTTCTGTAATAGGTCTTTCTTTGGACCACCAACTCCCAAATAATGGACATAGAGACTTTTTATTAATTATGAAAGCTTGGCCTTAGCTTAAGCTTGTTCCCTGCTGGCTCTTAAAATTTAAATTAACCCATTAATAATAATCTATGTTTTGTCACTCAGCTGTTACCTCTTCTTAGTACGTTCAACTTCCTCCACATCTGGCAGACGAATCTCCCATGCCTTAGATTCTTTCCCAGAGTGCCTATCTCTCCCTGGAAGTCCTGCCTATTCTCTTCTGCCTAGCTATTGGCCATTCAGCTCTTTACTAAACCAATCAGAAGGTGCCTTAGGCAGGGGAGGTAAAATAGAAACACATCTTTACCCAGTGTACAAAAAGATTATCCGAACACTCTTCAATCCACTTCCTGTTGAGTTTTGGAACTGCAGAGGTACAGTGGTCTCCTTTCATGGGTGTGTGTATGTATATCCAATTTCCCTGGCATCATTTATTGTAGAGTTTGCACTTTTTCTAACATGTATTTTTAGTGCTTTGTTGAAAATCAGTTGGCTTTAGATGTGTGGGTTCACTTCCAGGCTGTGCTCTGTTCCCTTGGTCTAGGACAGTCTGCTGAAGCTGTTAATTCAAACCAACTATCTGTTTTTATGCAATCACATCCCATGGGGCTTATCTGAAAGTGGTACAGATTATCAAGGTATTCCTTACAAATATCTTTTTCTTTTTCTCAGTTTTCAGTGACATTTTTTTATTACCCCCAGGAGCTTTCACTCCTGATTAAAGTCTGATATTCCAGGTAGTAGGCTAGCAACCTACACTTAAAATAATATTCTTCAAATACTTTTCTCCCTGTTTCAGGAGAAAACTCAGAAATTGAAAGTTTTTCCTTTGTCTCAAGCGGAGTGGCTTCCTTGTTTCTGATATCATGGCACCAATACATGTTTGCTGCTGAAGAACTCTGAGTAGATGAGCAAGGTACTTTTCCATACAAAGAAAATACCTTTCCTCATTGAATTCCAGTTCCAGCTGTTATTAACATAACTTTGTAAAATATATATTATATAATTTATACATATTTTTACAAGTACATAATCAAAATGTGGCCATTTTAGCCTTATAACTCCACTGGGACTGCTAAATTCCGTTATTCAAACTGTGTGTTATGTGACTCTAGAAGTCACATTTACATTACACACTGTGCATCTGGTAATCCCCAACGTTATGCAGTCCACAACCTACGTGTCCATATGTTCTAGGCTTTTTTCAAGGACCACCTACCACTCACTAATTATCTCTCACTGGCCCAATTCCACATTCCTGGGGGAAACCACTTGGTCATCTGTTTGGGGACATATCAGATATGCTCAAGTTGGTCTTATTATAGACACAAGAATCCACGAGAATCCAAAGTCTCACTTTTCCTGGGGAGCCCATTGCAAAGAGAGAAGCAGGATATTATTCTCAGAGAAAATGGAAACACTTGGGCTTCTACTCAAAGCTTCTGCTCCATGACCTCTGTAGAAGTTCAGTATCTGCCTAAATTCTCAAAGGCCACATTGTTCTGTCTTCTAGACAAGATCCCTCTTATGTTCCCTTTTCTGTTGATGGGCATTGGTTAAGTCCCTTATGTGTGTCTGATCATGAAGAAACATGGGCTTGACTTCCATGGTCCACTCCCACATGCTCTCCTGTTTCCATGGAGATCACTTGAGAACTAGCTGAGGGAACAGCTTTCCATGTCCATAGGTCTACCTTCTTCTTCCCGTGCATGCCTCCTCTGGAGTTTTGGGCTTACAGTCTCATACTTAAGGCACCCTGTACCTGTTTTCTAGTCTCTTGTTTTGGTGACTATTTTGGGTGTTCTCTGAATAGACAGGTGTTCCCTTCATATTTCCCCTCTCCTTTTTACCAGCCAGGCCTTGGATGGATATTTAAAACTCCTTCTAATAACCCTCCCACTTCTCTCCAAACAGGGTTGCCAGATTTAACAGGTAGAACTATGGGGTGCACAGTTTCAGAGGGACAGGAAAAGGGGTTCTATTCCTGAATTACTATGTGCATCAGACCCGTTGCCTAACAGTCATGCAAGTGGGAAACAGATTTTTATTGTGTCTGAATCGTGATATAGCTCTGCTCTCTTTTTAACAGCAGATTATTCACCCTAAGTAGTACAGAAACCAGTCTCTCAACATGAATGAAAATGTGTGAAGATAAAAAAAAATTATATGTAAAAAGCCCCAAACAGGGAGCACTCACTAGTTAAAAAGTGGGAGACAGGAAAAGAGAGGAGGCTGAAAAAATGGTGCCTGTAGTATGCTGTGGCAAAGTCTCCCTTAAATCGACTCTTCTGCCATCACATGTAAGTCTAACCAGAGCATCTTTATAGAGAGATGGAATTCCAGAATTCGTGTGTGTTTGAGCCCCTTGCTGCTTATGACAAATTATTACCAGAAAATGATCATCTTTGGCAATAAATTGCTAGTAAAAACTATAAAGGAAGAAAAATAGAGAATAAAAAGAGTCCCAAGATTTAGAGAAGCTTGTTGATTCTGGATCCCAAAGTGTGATTAAGACCGGAAAGTATGCACACACACACACACACACACACACACACACACACACACACACACACACACACACAAGGAAAAAAGACCATTAAGAATTAGATACTGAAACTCAACCCTGCAACCCTGCAGTAAAGCTCAAATTAAGGGTGGAGCCTTTCCAACTAAACCAATTGTTCAGATGATCTAAAGGTCCAAAGAAAGCTATTGAGATAAGAAAGCAAGTAATTTAGACTCCAGAACAAGCTCTAGGAACAAACTTTGGGTGTGGCCACCGGCATTTGGAATTTACTGGAAGCAAAGAAATGGGAAGATTATTGTTACTGAGGGGATCGCATTACAAAGATCTCAGGCTCAAACAAATAATCTCTGGTTGGCCACACCTTATCTTTTTGTCCTAAATTTGTCTGAGCAGGAAGTGGGCTATGGAGGCTGGACAGTCTTTGTCAGGGTCACTCTAGAAGCAGTCCCATTGATAATGAGTGAGGAGGGCTCCCTTAGAGAGTAGATAGGAGACCCTAAAGGCAAAGAGTCCCCCCTCCAGAGTGCAAGACAAGGGATAACAAGGGCTTTAGCCTGCCAGAGAGAGAATCTTTACACTGCTCACTGTTAAGTAAAACAGTAAGTATTTCCTCTTCCTTTCTTTTTTGTGTGGCAGGTGCCTTCACTGCTGTTATCAAGTTCTTGTTCCAACCATGGATAGTGGATCTGATAAAGCAGAAGTTCTCAACCTGTGGGTCATGACCCCTTTGAGGGGCAAATGACCCTTTCACAGGGTTGCCAAAGACCACACAGATATGTACATTATGATTCATAACAGTAGCAAAATTACAGTTATGAAGTAGCAACAGAAATAATTTTGTGGTTGGGGTCACCACAACATGTATTAAAGGGTTGCAGCATCAGGAAGATTGAGAACAACTGTATTAAAGGGACAGATAACTGGCCTTTTAGCCAATAAATTGCTGAACCAAGAGGAGCCCCATGAAAAACTGGCCAAGAGCTTGCATCATCTTGGTCTAGCATCCTAGACTTTGAGTTAGATATTGACTATTCACGTCAACTCAAGTCAGCAGATGCTCCCTTTGTAAACTTTGTATGCTTTGTAAACTCTGCTAATGTTCAAGGTGTGCAAGTGGCCAGGCCTCTGCCTGAAGAGCTCCATGGCCAGGCCCCACCCCCAGACTTCTCTAATGGTCCTAACAGCCAGGCCCGGTACTACAAGAAAAAAAAAATCTCACTAGTTCCTGAGTTTGCCCCAAAAATCAGGCCACATAATCCCACCAAACACAAGCCATCCTGAAAAGTACCCCCCCCCCAAGAAACTATATAAACCCCGCCTTCTGCTCATTTCCCTGCTTCTTCTCACCTGAGCAGGGGCAGCCACACTCCTGGGTTTTTCCCTCCCAATAAGTCTCTGGGCGAGGTTTGTTGTGCAGTGTGACTTTGTGGTATTCCTTGACTCCCAACTGCTTGGATACATTTTTATTCAAGCTGTAACACTCATGTAAAACAGAGTGATTGAGCAAGAGTCCAGTGGGTTATCTTCTGAAAGAGGGAATGAATGTGGCCTCTATGTGGGCAGAAGGGTGGTAATGGACTATTAGTGTCCAGAAGAACTGTAATAGACCTGCAAGTGTTTACTAAGACTTCATTTGCTAAAGATTCATTTAGTGCCATAAGCAGGCAATGCCACTGACACAGACCAACATGTTCCAGTCTTTCCACAGGCCAGTGTTAATCCCACCAATTGAGAATGAAACCATTACCGCAATTTAAAGCCAGATTTGAAGCAAGTTTTAATTACATGCTGGCCAGGTGGATAGACTCTGGCTAGGTTCATACCTGGGTTCCCAGGAAATGACCACCAGTCATGTTGCAAGAGGTTACAAAGCCATAATGCACTGCATATCCCATCAGGTCCCGTCATGGGCAAGCCCATATCCTGACGTATTTCCTGCCCACGCACCTCCCACCCACATGTGATCAGGCACAGCTGGTGCAGCTGGGTCAAACAAGCGTGGAACTATCAGGAACTCATTCTTAACTGTCTTAACTGTAAACAGAACCCTTAACCTGCAAGGTATATTTTTCTTGTCTTGCTCTTCCATTATCTTGCAAGGTGTGTTCTTGTTCCTGTTCCTGTTTTGGTCTCATAGTCAGACCTTATCACATATCAATAAAGCCATATGCTTGCCACATCAGTTTGATTGGCTTTACTTCATCATAGTTTCATTTGGTAGTTGCTACTATGAAATTACAAATTCTTTATTCCATTTTTATCATTTTTCCCTTTGTGGTTTATGTGTCTGTGTGTGTGTCTGTGTCTGTCTGTCTGTGTGTATCTATGTCTGTGTTTGTGTCTGTGTCTGTGTGTGTCTGTGTCTGTCTGTCTGTGTGTATCTATGTCTGTGTTTGTGTCTGTGTCTGTGTGTGTTGCGGTCAGCAGTTGATGCTGGATGCCTTGTTCAATTGCTTTCCATCTTATTTTTTGAGATGGGGTTTCTCACTGAACTCCAGCTAGCTCACTAGCTCACTGATTGGTTAGAGTGGCTGCCTGGTAGAGTCCTGGCAACTGCCTTCTACTCTCCACGTGCAAAGGTTATGGATGCAAACCACTGCACCTGGATTCTTTACGTGGGTGCTGGGAACCTGAACTCAGGTCCCCATGCTTGTGTGGCAGGTACTTAACAGACTAAGCCATCCATCTCTCAGCCCTTTGTTCTCAGTCTTTAACATCTATAGTACACAGATACATGGTGTTTTCAATAGATGTATCAGGTAACAGAGATTTAGAAAACAGTAGAGAGGCTGAATACCTAAGGCAAGGAGTCAGAGTAGAGTCAATGCAAATGGCAGAGACTCTGCTGGTGACCAGGAACAGGTTATGGACCACTATAGGCTGTCAAGTTGAAACGCCAGTATGCAGTTTTGAAGTGGGTGGTATGCTGGTGTCAAAACAGGGACATCAGCCAGGTGGCGGTGGTGCACCCCTTTAATCCCAGCACTCAGGAGGCAGAGCCAGGTGGGTCTCTGTGAGTTCAAGGCCAGCCTGGTCTACAGAACAAGATCCAGGACAGGCACCAAAACTACATGGAGAAACCCTGTCTCAAAAAACCAAAAAACAAACAAACAAAACCAGCAGCAAAAAGACAGGGACATTGATCTGATCAACCAGATCAGATTAACCAGGATGCATTGAAGTCCAGGGACAAACATACATTCTTCGGGAATTTCTGTGACAAAGATCAGGAAGGATATTTGGAGGTGCCCATGACAAAATAGCCATCTGTGTTAATGTCCCACATCTTAGCTATTTCTCCTTTTATGTTTCCAGATAGGGGTTACATCACTCTTTTTAAAAGTTTATTTTATATAAAAATTTATTTAATTTATTACTATTATATATGTGGTGTGTGTGTGTGTGTGTATGTGTGTGTGTGTGTGTGTGTGTGCATGCCCGTGCACACGTATGTGTCAGGGCAGACCTGTGCCACAGCACTTCTGCTTAGGTCAGAGGACAACTTTCAGGAATCTGTTCTCTCCTTCCACCTTGATGAGGCAGGGTTTCTCTCATTTCTGCCTCTCTGTGTACTTCTGGCTAGTTGGATGCTCCCGTCTCTGTACCTCTTCCCCATCTGGCCATAGGAATGCTGGGATTACAGATGTGTACCACCACAGCTGGCTTTTTTATGTGGGTTCTTAGAGCTGAACTCAGGCCATCAGGCTTGTGTGGCGAGTGCTTTTCCCGGCTGAGTCATCTGGCTAACCCCTGGCCTTAGTTGAGCTGTGTTTTTCTAAACTCAAGTTCCTGGTGTATCATGAAGCAACTCTTCTTTCTCCCTCATATAGCACAGCCATATATGTAACAGGCCAGAATACAAACTTCTCAATATGCAATGAATACTATTTGTATGTCCCATGCAATATTTTGGCACACACCACTATTAGAACACTTTTATGCTCTTTATCAGAAATTCAGATTTAATTGAGGATCTTGAATTTTATCTGACCACCCTATGCTTATTGTTCCTTGATGAAATAATAGGCTCAAGGGCCTGGCTGAATAGTGCATGGTAGTTAGGTATGATACTAACACTTGGGAGGCAGAGGCAAGAAGATGTTCACAAGTTTAAGTCAGTTTGGTCTACGTAGAGTGTAGCTAGAGTTTTCCTGCTTTGCTCACAGTCAGGACAAATCTTTGTCACCCGCCAGTCCCACAGCCGCTCAGACCCAACCAAGTAAACACAGAGACTTATATTGGTTACAAACTGTATGGCCGTGGCAGGCTTCTTACTGTTCTTATAGTTTAAATTAATCCATTTCCATAAATCTATACCTTGCCACGTATCTTGTGGCTTACCGGCATCTTCACATGCTGCTTGTCCTGGCGGCGGCTGGCAGTGACTCCTTCTGCCTTTCTGATCTTTCTTTTCTCCTCTCTATTAGTCCTGCCTATACTTCCTGCCTAGCCACTGGCCAATCAGTGTTTTACTTATTGACCAATCAGAGCAACACATTTGCCATACAGAACATCCCACAGCAGTAGAGAGTTCTAAGCCAACCAAGGTTACACAGAAAAGGCCAATCTCAGGGAGGAAAGAAAGCATGGACTTAAGCTTTAAATTTTTTAATTTAATTTTAATTAATTAGTTTTGTACCACTGGAGATGGAATACAGGGCCTCTTGTAGCCTGGAAAGCACTGTGCCACAGAGCTACAGCCCCAGCTCACTAAAGCTTGTCTTTACGCACAGGTAGGTGTGGTCATGCTCTGTCCCATAGGACCCTCCCCACCTTCATCTCCAGAGCTTTAGCTCATCTTCGATGAACACTTGACTGCAGACAGGACGTTTAGGTTAGTCCACAGGTCAGCTCACCGCCTATCAGGGAGCCTGGTGCAAACATTTGCATTAAAGGGAAACAGTGACTCGATCTTCGACCAAGGAGATGCTTTCTCTCAAGAGTCTGGAGCCATCATGTGAGAGAATTAGTCAGAGGAATAGAAGCCAAGAGACACAGAGAGAGCGAGAAGCAGAAGGTGAGTTTACAGCTCAGAAGAGGATGTGAAAATTAGCTCTGGTTTGGGAGAAGGTGGTGAGGGCTGTTTAGTAACATCAGGAGCATTATGAGGGAGAGAGGGAGGGGAAACTGCTGAGTCTTGGCAGTGGCAGGACACTGGAGCTCAGTGAGCCCTAGTTCTGGGAGTCCAGAGCCAGCCTGCTTCTGGGAATGAATCACAGCAACCCTGTTCCCAGACCAGGACCCAAGCTCTTTAAAGCCCAGCTGGACCAGTCTGGTGTTTAGCTTTTCTTTGGTTCACAGAGAGAGCTGCCTCTTTGGCTGACCTTTCTTATTTCTGTTTCTGTCCTTACAGTCAATCTCCATCATTTCTGGGATCAAGTTAACCTCACCAAGAAAGATAGGCCCCCAAGGCTGCTGGTGCTGTTAGTAGCGCTCCACCAGGAGAGGAGTTTCATGTCTCCCACCTCTGTATCAGCATCAAGGAAATCTTCAAATGCCAACACCTTCTGGTTCCAACTTGGAGCTTTGGGCATGTGTCATGTGCCACTGCCTACTTTTGAAAAATCTCAGTTATGGCATCTTTTTGTGCATGTCAAACTAGTGCTTGGCACAGGGCCTGGTACACGCTTGGAGACCAATGAAAACATGCAGAAATACCCTCTGCCTATGTCAGGTTGAATGCCTGCAGCATTGGATGGAAACCCCTGAGTTCTAACTCTAAAACCACCTGCATAGTAATGTGGACAAGCAATTTGGTCTTCTAGGTCTCCATTCGCTCCGCTGTAAATGAGGGTGTGAGAGTTGCTTCTCTGGTTGGGCTGTTGTGAGGTTTAAAATAGCAGATGTGTGAAAGTCTATACACACCAAGCCCTCTGAGGTATGAACTGTGCTAAAGCAGGAGGAAACTGTTATGTGAAAGGGACATGCTTTAATCTCTTCCGAGTAGAAAGCAAATGCACCTCAGGACACAAGGTTCTCTCTGACAGAAAGGCAGACATTGAAGCGCTGGGTAATAGCTCAGTGGGTAAGAACACTTGTTGTGTAACCATGAGGACCTGAGTTCAGATCCCCAGGGCCACTCACACTTTGCAGGGGTGGAATGAGACAGCAGGATCGCTGGGGATTGCTGGTCACCAGACTAACGAGACAAACTAACAATGACAGAAAAAGGTGAGCTCCAGGTTTAGAGACAGTGCGGAACTGTTTCAAGAGATTAGGTGCAAGGGACATGATGGAGAACACCAGATGTTTTCCTCTTCAGGCTTCTGTATGCACCATATGCATAAATGCTCACATATATGCATGCATGCATATACACACTCTCATACAGAACACACACACACACACACACACACACACACACACACACACACACACACACACACACACACACACCACACGGCACAAATTCCTCTTGGCCAGTTGGAGAGAAATAAGTAGATTTTACAGTTGGTTGGGCTTTCAGCTTAAAAATCTTGCAATTTTGGAATTTAAAACTAAATAGAGTTGTTTGTATTATTTTAAGAACCTCAAAAAGGAATATTACTATTGTCATACTAATTTATTTTGAACACATCTCAATCAATTTTTTATGAAACACCCCTTTAATGAACGCCATGACTTGACAGAAAGGAAATGAGAAAATACAGTTTGTGTTGTGAAATGGATGGTTCTCCATGGTCCTGCACAGCTGTATAATGGGGCAGGCTGTAGCCTCTGGATCTGCTCAGCACCGACCCTGGAATTTCCAAAATGTCATAACAGCATGCTTTCAAAATAATATGCTCAGGCCCTACACCCCCAAGTGTGTAATATTGTCAGGGTGTTTTATCTGCTGCCATGGATTGTGCACATGACGAATCCATTTCCCCCAACAAACCATCACGTATGTCCACACTGTCTATAAATTTTGAATTCTGACAGCTCTGCAATTATCCTCTGACGTCTGGATTGGCCTGGGTTGAATGTAATCGGAGGGTGATGTTCTTAAAGAATAAAGGAGCTGTCACTTCTTTCTTCCTGATGGGTCCTTTCTGGAAAAGGTGATGTCAGACATATGCAAGGCTTAACCTTGCTGGACAAAGTCCCACATACTTTCCCCCAGGGTAGAAGAGATTGAACAGGACTGATCTGTAAGCATCCCACCTCTGGGGGTGATAACAGGGTCACCATGTACTCAGGTTTGGCTTTGTAATAATACATCTGGCATCAATAGACTTCCTTTCCTTCCAAAGTGCTTTCCTATTCGTGATCCCATTGCCCTCACCAGAGGAGGATGAGGATCTGGTTTCCCTGCTCTGGTTCAGGGCAGGCCGCTTCACCCTGCTCAGATCCAGTCGCTGGAATGAATCACTGTTGACTGCTCAGGGTTACGTGAATGCAAATGCAGCAGGGAAGTGCTTTGGAAAATATGAAACGTTGTGAATAGAAACAGGCTGTGATAGTAACAGTCAATTACACACTCTAGAAGTTGCAGAGATGGAACACCAGTAATAGCGCAGTAAAGAGATTTTCATATAAATTGGGTGTGGTGGTCCATTCTTGTAATCCCTGCACTCCGAAGGAGGATCAGAAGTTCAAGACCATTTTCTGCTACATAGACAGTTTGGGGCAAACCTTGGCTATGTGAGATGCTTGCTGTCTTAGAAGAAAAATTGTTTCCATCTTTACTTTGTGAAGACAGTTGACTCATGTGCGTGGACAAGACACATTACTTTAGTAGGCTCAGATTTTATTAGTTTCTTACTAAATATAGGTCAAGTCATTGCTGATATTGGCTTGTTGTAGGCAGAAATTTCTCCAGTCCTGCTTTGTCCAGTGGTCTGGATGAATGTCTTCCACCTGCAGTCCCGAAGGCACTTATTAAATAATTACACAGAGGCTTATATTAATTACAAACTGTATGGCCTATGGCTTTAGCTTCTTGCTAGCTAGCACTTTCATCTTAAATTAACCCATTCCTATTAATCTATATGTTGCCATGTGGCCGTGGCATTACCGGTCTGCTGGCATCTTGTTGCTCCTTGGGTGGCAGTTGGCATCTCTCTCCACTCCACCCGTCTTCTCTCTGTATCTCTGCTTGGATTTCCCCCCTGGTTGTAAGCTTTCTTGCCGTAGGCAAAACAACTCTATCTATTATCCAATGGGAGCCACACATATTCACAGCATACAGAAAGACATCCCACAGCAGCTTGTTCTCCACTTTGACAAACAAAAGTATTTCACATACAAGGGAGAAAGATGTTATGATGAGAGCAGTTTTGTTTTTCCAACTTATTTTGTGCAAATACAAAATTTGGATTCATGTATATAACAAAATGCTGACCCAAACTGACTTGAAGATGAAATTTATTGACTTGTGGAATAAACGGGTATGTAGCAGTTCAGGCTTCAGTCATGAGGTGATCCAGGGATTCAAATGGATTCCTCAGGACTCCTTTCTATCTGTCTCTAGGGTCTTTTCTTCTTTATATTGACATTGTCCAGTCTCTTCTCGAGTGATAAACAGCTCCCAGCAGCCTTAGGCTTTTGTCTTCAAACCTTAGCACCTTCCATGGAAACAGAGTTTTCTTTCCTTAATGACTTCAACCTAAGTCCCAGGACTAAGACTCCTGGGACTGAAGTGGAATCCCTGCTTGGGCAGACACTGTTTTCCAGGCAATGGGTATATGGTTAGCTTGGGCTGTTTCTATTCTTTATTGCTTTCTCTAGGGTGGGGGTAGGGTTAGAAGTGGGCTCAGCCTCATTGGAACCACATGGACAGAGGCTGGGTGTGGCTATTCCCTAAAGGAGAATGGAGAGAATGTTAAGAGCAAATAGAGAGGCTGGAGAGATGGCCCAGTGGCTAAGAGTGTAGTATATACTGCTCTTACTGCGGAACCCAAGTTCAACTCCCAACACCCATGTTGGTTGGCTCACACCATCAATAAATACCGCTCCAGGAAGGTCTGCCTCTGGCTTCAGAGGGCACATGCACTCACATGCCCATATCCACTCCACACTCTTACATACAGATAATTAAAAATAAAAATAAACCTTCCCAAAAAGTAAAAAATGAGAAAGTAGGATGGAATCTAAGATTTATTTATTTACTTACTTGGGTTTTGGTTTTGGTTTTTTGAGACAAGGTTTCATTGTGTAGCTCTGGCTGTCCTGAAACTCACTCTGTAGACCACACTGTCCTTGAACTTACAGAGATCCACCTGCCTCTGTCTCCCAAGTGCTGGGATTAAAGGCATGGGGCACCTTTTTTTTTTTTTAATTTTCATATCCTTTGCTTGTTCGGTTTAGATCCTCACCTTTATCTATGAGTCCCGATACCCCATCTTTTGCCTGACTCACTCTACTCATACGACTTCTCTTGGTGTGTTCTCGTTGGGTTACTGAGTTTTTCAATTCCATCTTCATTTTGGTTTGAGTCCTCTGTAGTGTTTCTGTCTCTTTATTGAGTTGCATCTTTAAGTCTGGGCTTGTCTTTGCCATGTCTATCAGCCTTACTCTTGTGTTTTCTTGAGTGTCATGGAGGCATTTCTTCCCCTTACGTCCTTTCTCCTTGATTTTATTGAGCTGTTTGTGTCTTCTTCAAACTCTTTGAATTCTTTGATGAAGTTTGTGATTGCTCTTTTAAATTCTGTGTCCTGGAGTTCATCTAGGTAATTCTCATTAACAAACATTTCTACAGGACTAGAAAGTTTGGGAGGGAAGATACTAGCTTGATCATTCATAATTTTTTTGTGCTTTTTTTCAACACGATCTGGACATGTGGACTTCTTTTGTTAGTTCTGAGTCTGTTATGGACAGAGCAGGTTGGGGCAGAAGGGAGGATGTGTGGGTGGGTTGGGCCTAGAGGTTAGAAATGACTTAGGTGGAATGAAATTGTGTGTAGACAGAGGTGCTGGGCTGCTGTACAGGATGTGAGTCCTGGTACAAGTCCAGAGTGTGGGCATAGATCTTGCTGGGTGGAAAGGTTGAATGTTGTATGGGAGGGTCCAGTGGGTTGGGGGTTAGGCAGAGTGGGTCTTGACAGAATCCTAGAGGTAGGTTGGGGTGCAGGTAGGGTGGCTAGACTAGGTCAGGGGATGTGGGTGTGGGTGCCTGTGGAGGCCAAAAGATGGTGCTGGAGTACCTGGAACTGGAGATGCAGGCAGTTGTGAGCCTTTTGACCCCAGTGCTGGGAACCAAGTTCAGGTCTGAGGAACAGCAAATATGCCTAAGTACTCAGAGCCATTTTTTTCAGCCCTAGAATGGAATTTACGAAGACAAAACAAACAGTGATTATAGTAAACGAGGTGCTTGAATGATGGGTAAGCACACACTTGCAATGCACATTCCCAGTGGGCAGCCCTTTACCAATGTAAGAACTGCATGGCTAAAAAGTCACTGATCTAATCCAACACTCATTTTCAAGGTGTTACTGTCTAATAAGTTTGTCCTGGGAATAAAAAGTGGAGGTTTGACCTCTGATTCTGGCACCTCGTTAGAGATTTTCTCAATGTTAAGAGCCAACACAGAGGCCTCTCATAAGTGTCTCGTGAGACATTGCCCTTCCAGAGGTGGTGAGGAGACCTGCTTTTCAAAGACACAGTTCATGCTTCTTGATGTGGAAAACAAAACCACACAAAGTTGAATACTTTTAACTTCTCCACTTTTACATGACCACAGGGATGGTAGAAGGAAGTATGCTTTATCACCTGGATTTAGGGACAGAGAAACTGAAATAAAGACTCAACCTCACATGTAGTCTGCAGAGTTAGATACCATCATGGTGTGATGTGAGGTGCTTCATGGGTCCTTCTATTCCTGCAGGCCTCTAAAATAAGCGTCTACTGATATTGGGGTGCTGCCTGAGTGGATGTAGTTTAGCTAGACCATGGAGTTTCATTACCCAGAAGCAACTGCAGAGCTAATAACCTTTTAGGGCTGAGTTCACTTCAACGAATAGTTAGTTACTGAGGACCTACCAGAGAGTGTGTCACTGAGGGTGACTTTGGTTCTAAGCAATAACTCTAATTCCTACAGTATTAAAACAAAAAAAGGCCGGGCGGTGGTGGCGCATGCCTTTAATCCCAGCACTCGGGAGGCAGAGCCAGGCGGATCTCTGTGAGTTCGAGGCCAGCCTGGGCTACCAAGTGAGCTCCAGGAAAGGCGCAAAGCTACACAGAGAAACCCTGTCTCGAAAAACCAAAAAAAAAAAAAAAAAAAAAGAAAAAAAAAGAAAGAAAAGAAAAGAAAAAAAAGAGGAAAAATAAAACAAAAAAAAGTTTTATGTTTTATTTACTTATTTATATATTTATTAAGTGTTGTTAGGGATCCAAACCAAGCCCTCATGTATACTAGGCATGTGATCTACCACTAAACTGCATCCCAACCCCTCCCCTTCAAGAATTCATTAACGACACCAGCGGTAATTTGTCTGTCATGCAAGACTTGATCTAATTGTTCTAATAGCTTCTTCTTCTTCTTCTTCTCCTCCTCCTCCTCCTCCTCCTCCTCCTCCTCCTCCTCCTCCCCTCCTCCTCCTCCTCCTCCTCCTCCTCCTCCTCCTCCTCCTCTTCTTCTTCTTCTTCTTCTTCTTCTTCTTCTTCTTCTTCTCTTCTTCTTCTCTTCTTCTCCTCTTCCTCCTCCTCCTCCTCCTCCTCTTTATCTTGTCTTATCTGCTGCCCATTGATCTTAGGATGGCTTTTAGAGTATTCCTTGATGGTTTCCAGAAGTTTCTTATCTTGTTTACACACAGAGCAAAAATAGTAGCTTCCCAGGAGTTTACACAAGTAAAGCAATTCTTTCCCGGTGAGCATCGCCTCTCATGGGAAGGATTGGGGCAGGGGGGTGGGGGGGCAGAATTAATGTCTACCTAACCATAAAATAAACTTGTTGACCATGAGGAGGGGGTATGCTAGTAACCATGCCTGGTACTGTTCTCCAGAAGCACATGATGTGTGTGTCTTAGTTAGAGTTTCTATCACTGTGAAGAGACTCCATGAGGGGTCATGTGGCTGAGGCAGAACCTGGAGGTGAAGGAGAAGAAAGAGTGAAAGTCAGGAAAGGGTCCTGCCTATCTCCTGAAAGAGCTTTACAGAGAGATGGCAGGTGCCTTCTTATTGGGACATTTCACCTCAGAATGCTTCTCCTTTTTGGCTAGGTGTGTGTGTGTGTGTGTGTGTGTGTGTGTGTGTGTGTTGGTGGTGGTGGTGGTGGGGATGTGGAATCTACTTCACATGCTACATGCAGGACATAACCCCAGATACTTCCTCTTCCTAGACCAGGAAGGGCTGATGCTGTGTCAGGGTGTCATTCGTAATGTGCTCAGGCATCCAACTAACTTCCTGCTTTTCCTGTCCACACTGCCCCAGCCTAGGGACATCTTCCATGAGCAGATGGGACATCCTGTGTGACAGAGGCTATCTCCCTTTATCTCTCTCTCTCACTTTACCCTAAAGGAAGGGGCCAGAGCCTCTCCCAAGTCCCTAAAGGCACCTTCCAGACTGTCTAACTATAGACAGCTCACTGAGCACAATGCCCAGAGCCCTCAACCACTTCTATCTTTATCTTCCAGTGTGACTGTCATCCACCTAAGGGCCGTTATTAGATCCGGGATTTGGGAGGCTCTGAGGGCCATTCTTTAACAGTCCTCTTAACCCTTTACCGCTGTGTCTTCTTGTCTCAAGGGAACCACAGCTCCCTTTGTTGCTGATTCTCCCCAGCTGGCATTGCCCCCCCTCAACCGCTGTGTCCTGGAAGCAGCCCAGACCTCTGTACAGGCACTAAGGGATGGGCTTCGGGGACAAGGCACCCGTCAAAGGTGTCCCCAGCTCAGCTTCTTCTCCTTCACCTTCTGCCTGTCTGTTATCACTTCAGAGGAAGTTTCAGCAACTGTGCTCGTGGGGCTTGGCTAAGGGAAAGCAGAGTCCAAGGCCATACTTAGTGCCTATAATTAGCACTCCCGGCATCCCTGCTCCCTCTGGCTTGTGACACATATCACCTCTCCAGACCCTGCTTGGGACCTACTGTGGAATCCTGAGCCACCACTGAGCTGCAGGAGGATTATAGGTAATGGCAGCGAGGCCTTGGAGGACTTTGGATGCTTGGCCAGGACTAATGTCTGCCCTCAGCTGGGTCTTAGGTGCTGACTTGTACCACAGAGAAGCTATTAGCTTCTTCCTGGAATCCATAGTCTACCTGGACTTTGAAAGTAGAACATCTGCCACTTGGGGTTTCAAGTGCTCCAGGCTGTTTTCTACTTCTGTTATTGTGAGCCAGAAACTGTTGTTAATAGGAATTCACTGTGATGATTCTCCTCTGGGCTCAGCACTGAACTGTAGGGCCACACAAGTAGACTTCTCCTGTCTTTAATTCTTTTCTTATGCTAATGGCTCACATCCAAAGACAAGACTCACACAAGTCAAATAGAAAACCAAGCAACCGCCGTATTCAGTTCTGGAAGGAATCTAATCAACGCAATGATCTACAGTCAGTGTCAGTGTGGCAGCTGCTGGCCATAGGCAGCCATTTTTAGTCATGCTTGTTATAGCAGGTGCTGAATAGCCACATGTGGCTCAGTGGTCACCGGGTTGGAGAGGGCAAATGAACAGTCACTCTGGGGAAAGTTTCACGGAACAGTCTGGAGCCACCTACAGATGCCACCGACAGAGTACAGGTGCGGTTCCATCCTGGCCAAAGTAAAGAGGAAGGGAAGGGTTCTCGGGTGGGAGGAGCAGTGCTCAGGGTTGGAATGGACCTGGTGTGCGCCAGAGGACAGGGCCAGTCAGAGTGCAGAGTTGCTTCAGAGCTGCTGTGAAAGCCATCAGTCTAAGTGGTAACAGCACAGAGAACGAACGGGAGAAGCCGCTCCCCTCTCTACTCTTGGCCCTTCCCCAGTCCCCGTTTTTCTCACTCACTGTAGCCCATAAGGAGGCAAGAGCTCTAACCGTGATCTCAAGGCAGCAGCGGCATCAGAACTGTAGTTACCCACAATATCTGAAAACATTGCTGCACTCTATGGGGAAAGGAATCTGGAACATGACTTATGACCCCAACCTTACTCTCCAATTGGGATTCCTAGTCTTCTGTGTACCTGGTTGATGACAAAAGCCTCCAAGTCAGACCCTCCTGAGTTCAACTACTGACTCATACTTACTAAGGTGAAATGCCCATAAGCAAGTAACTGAATTTCTTCAAATAGTAGTTTTCCTATCTGCAAAACAGGGATGATCATAGCGTTGTCCTTGAGAGGTAGTTACAAGGGTCCAGGGAATAACATTTACAAAGGATTGGCATAGATCCTGGCAAAATGAATGCACCGCCTTTATGATATTATTTCTTATAATGTTTACAGCTTCTTTGATGCTGCTGTTTCTGCTTTCTTGATTTAAAATATTTTTGTGCAATTGAATTTATCAAACGTTTAAGGATTTATGTTTTATGTATCTTATATAAGAAATAAGGAAAATTTCTGGTTTTGCCTTACCTCCCAAGTACTAAGATTATAGATATGTGTTACCATACCTGGTTTTTTGGGAATGAGAATCAAACTCAGGGCTTTGTGCATGTTGGGCATGCATTCTACCAATTGAGCTATATCTCAAGCCCAGATCCAATAATCCTTTAAACTGGGCCCAGTTGTGGAGGCTCAGGAGGTTAATGCAGGGAGATTCTAAGTTCCAGGCAGCATGGGCAACTTAGTGAGACCCTGTCTTGAAAATAAAAATGAAAAAAAAAATCCCCATTTGAAGATGTACCTCAATGGTACTAACAATTCTTGCTTAGCATGTATAAGACTCAATGTTCAACTAATCCTTAGTATTTCAAACAAAAACAAAAACAAAACAAAACAAAAAACAAAAAAAGGAAAAAAAACAAAAAGAATGGAGAACAAAGAGAAAGAAAAATCAATCTATGATCTCCTCTTGTATTTTCTTCTAAAAGCACCTTAAAGAATTTCCCCCTGAAATATAGCTACAAAAAAGTGCACAGGTTGTGTTTTTACCCAGTTGACATATAACAAGGCCAGATCAAAAAGAATGCCATTAGAAGTCAGGAGCCCACATGCATTGGTAGGGTTAATATAGTAAAAAAGGCCATCCTCCCAAAAGCAATCTGCAGATTTAATGCAATCCCCATCTATAGCTGGAGTTTTTTCTTTCCGGGTCCCACCAAGTCCCAGCAGTCCTGGAGCCCACTTATAAAATAAACATACAAATGCTTATATTATTTAAACTACTTGGCCATTAGCTCAGGCCTATTGTCTAGCTCTTACTCATATATTTAGCCCATTTCTATTAATCTATATTTTGCCACGTGACTCATGGCTTATTGGTACCTTACATTTTCCTTGTCCTGATGGCGGCTCCAGCAGTCTCCTCCTCTGCCTTCCTGTTCCTTCAATTCTCCTCTCTGTTTGTTCTGCCTATACTTCCTGTCTGGCTACTGGCCAGTCAGTGTTTATTTATACAGAGTGATATCCACAGCACCCATCGAAATTCCTGATGCTGTTCTGGCTCTACTGGCCTGGGTACCCTTGTGGGCAGGGGTTGAGAAGACACAGAATCAACGACACAGATTCTGGGAGTTTCGAGAAAGCTTGTTTATTAAACAAAGGGTTGAGGTATTTATGAGTGGGCTGTTTGGCAGATTTTGCTTCTATGGCTATTGTGGCATTTCTTGATTTGGCCCTGGGTCTTATATTGACAGTTGCCATCTAGGGGGTCCAGTTTCAGGCTCTTCTGTGTCAAGGCACTACTGCACATGTCATAGATTTTTTTTACTTGAGGCTTAGCCCATTCATCTGGTGTGTGAGCCTTATCTGCCTCAAATTCCAATTCATCACAGATTTTGAAAGGACAGCTTTCAGCTTCATATAGAAACAAAACACCCAGGACAGCTACAACACTCCTGAGTGGTAAAAGAACTGCAAGAGGTATTACCATCCCCGATCCCAAACTGTACTATAGAGCTATAGTAAGAAAAACAACAGAGTATTGGTACAAAACAGTCATGATCAACGGAATAGAATGTAAGACTCAGAAATAAGTCCACACACCTATGGACACCTAAATTTTGATAAAGAAGCTTGGAATACACACTGGAAAAAAGATAGCATCTTTAATAAATGCTCCTGATCAAACTGGATGGCTGCACATAAAAGAATACAAATAGTTTCATACTTATTACCCTGCACAAAACTCAACTCCAAATGGGTCAAAGACCTCAACATAAAACAAGGTACACTGAGCCTGACAGAAGAGGAAATGGGGAACAGCCTTGAATTTATTGACACAGGAAAAGACTTCCTGAACAGAACACCAAAGACTTCTTGAACAGAACACTGATAACACAGGCACCAAGAACAAAAATTAATAAATGGGACCTCATGAAACTGAAAAGCCTCTGTATACAAAGGACACCACCATTAGGACAAAGCAGCAGCCTACAGAACAGGAAAAGATTTTTACCAGCTCTGCATCCAGTAGAGGGCTAATATCCAAAGCATATAAAAACAAACAAATAAACAAACACTGGATGTGAAGGAAACAAATAACCCTATTTAAAGATGGGGCACAGATCTAAACAGAGAATTCTCAAAAGAGGAAAGGCAAATGTCTGAGTAACACTTAAATGTTCAATATTGGGGAAATGCAACTCAAAACTACTTTGAGATTTCATCTTGCACCCATCAGAATGGCCAAGATCAATAGAACAGATGACAGCTCTTGCTGGCAAGGATGTGGAAGAAGGAGAACACTCATCCATTGCTGGTGGGAGTGTAAAGTTGTACACCCCTATGGAAATCAGTGTGGTTGTTCCTCAGGAAGATGGGAACTGATCTACCCCCAAACCTAGCTATACTACACTGGAGAATATACTCAAAGGATGCTTCATCCTACTACAGAGACACTTGGTCAACCATGTTTATTGCTGCTCTATTAGTAATAGCCATAAATTGGAAACAACCTAGATGCCCATTGATGAATGAATGGATAAAAAAAATGGTACATTTACACAATAAAGTATTTCTCAGCTGTTAAAAAAATAAAATGAAATTTTCAGGTGAATGAATTAAACTAGGAAAAAAAAATTCCAAGTGAGGTATCCCAGACCCAGAAAGACAAATATGGTACATGTTCTCTTATATGTGGATGTTAGCTGTTCAGTCATTGATAAGCAAGCTACAATCTATATAACCACAGAGGTTAGGTCTGGGCTACACGCTGCTTTGATAGAACTGCTTCTGATAGTTGATGGTACACATAGCTCTAGACCCAGAGCTGGCTGTAAACTGTACCACTGCCATGTTGGGAAGCTGATGGTGGCAGAGCCATCAGCCACAGCTGCCTTTTCAGTCTTAGAATGCTGCAGTTTAAAGCAATAGATTCACAATAAGACAGATTCAGATGGAACGAGACTTTAAATGTTTTATAATGTGTGTAAAAATGTACATAGGCTGAGGCAGAGAGACACTGCCAGCTGCTGCCATGACAAGTGAGATGTAAGGTACTGGTAAGCCATGAGCCACGTGGCAACTTATAGACTTATAGAAATGGGTTAATCTAAGATAGAAGAACTAGATAACAAGAAGCCAAAACAAGCCATTCCTTCTATAACCTGTCTTGGTCATGGTGTTTTATCACAGTAATAGAAATGTATCTAAGACAGTCCTTGGGCTCTGGATTGTGCCTTTTAATTTACTCACCCCAAAGATCTGCTTTGTAATGCCTTTGACATACATTTCTCTCTTTTCTTTCCCACCTGCTATCTACCCGCTCCCCATAACTACCATTTTATTCTGTTTCTATGTGTCTTTTCTTTTTCTTTCAGATTCTGGATATTATTGAGTATGTAGTATTTTTCTTTCATGTCTGGTCATGTCCTCTGAGTTCATCTGTATTGCTGCAAATGGAAAAATGTCCTTTTAAAAGACTGAATGATATTATACTGTACATAGTGCCACAGTTTCTTTTTCCATTTATGTCAGTATATCCTTAACTTACTTAGAAAGTTTAAGACCACCTTCAGTTGCCAGGTATGTGAGAGAACATTTTTTTTACATGTGTGTGTGCATGATGTGTGCATGTTCACGAGTGGGTGCACCTCTGTGTGGGGGCGGGAACTGACATGCAGAGTCTTTCTTGGCCACTTTCCATCTTATTCTCTGGTCAGGGCCTTTCACTTGGCCCAGCACGCATCCATATGACTAGTCTAGCTAGCTAGCTTGCTCCGGGGTCCCTCATCTCTGTCTCTAGAGCACTGGGATTATAGGTGTGTCACCATGCCTACCTGGCTTTTGTGTGGGTTCTGGGTGTTTGGACTCTGGTTCTCAGGCTCTCCTGACAAGTGCTTTATCCAGCTGAATCATCTGCCCAACTGCAAGAAAATCTTCAGGTTTTTTTTTTTTTAATGTTACTTTTCCCCATTACTTTACACCCACATGATTTCTATCCCACTTAACTTCAAAGGAAGGAGGGGTGACCTGGTTGTGCTGAGGTCACACAACAGCAGCTTTTGTTTTGCTCTCTCTGTTTGGGCTGGGAGTTCCTCCCCGGCGAGAAGCTGCTGGGGCCCCTTTGTGACAGAGCTGGGCGAAGCCTGGGACAGGTTGTTTTCACAGCTGCCCTGCCTCCAACCCGGAGCTGTCTGTCCTACTCCTCACACTCAGCTTGCTGGCGTAGAGAGAAAGAGTACAGACTGTAGCTCTTGCTTTGCTCTCCCATGTGTGTTCTGAGCTCATGTGCCTCCCAGTCTCATCCAGGGGCCTCTGAAGTTGGTTTGGATAGTGAGCCAACCCTGCGGGAAAGGTGACTGCTTAGCATAATAGAAGACCTCCTGCCCTGGGGTGAGGGGCAAATCTACTCTGGTGTGTGCAGGTGCGCCGTGCTTTCCACAATGAGGGCATTGACAGAACCTTAGACTGATGGGACCACACACTGATCAGGGCCATCACCTCATGTCATGGGAGAGCAAACTGCTTGTCTTATAAGTTCAGTGGAATAGATGGTCTCAAAAGACTCCTCCTGCTGTGACAGCATATGATTTACGAAGACTTAGAGATTTGAGATTTTTTAAAATGCCTCGTGGGAGCAGAGTTCTCTCTGTACCCAGACAGTGTAAAGCACTTTTCTCTTTTTTGGTCTTTAGAACAGCCTTTGGAGTTGGGCATTCCTTCCCTTGCTTCATTGAGAGAGGAAACAAAGTTACCGAAACAGCCGCATCTAGAAGCGGTCCAGGCTTTCTGGCATTTAGAACTCCTCTCACTGAAGGCCGAGCTTTGGTCACTTCCTAGGACTGAAAGAGAGCTGATGATGGGCAGCATTCCTCTCACCCTCCCTATGACGACAGGAGTGTGAGGAACCAGCCGGCAGCAGTCTTTGGTTTGTGCGCTGCTGCACTCCACAGGATCTGGAGTCCTCCGGACTGTGGCTTACCATGGCCTAGGTCACCAGTTAGTGACGGTGAGAGCTGATGCACTACACAGCAGAGCACTTTCTGGAAACACAGCCAGCTTCTTGCGGGAGAGGAGGTGAAGGGTTTCAGTTCAAAGAAGGCACACTGTTCCCAGACCTTCCCTTGAGGGAACTTGGGCAATATGCTGTCTTCATTTCTCTGCAGGAGTCTTGCTGTGTCTGCCGCTCGGGTTTTTTTTTTTTTTTTTTTTTTTTTTTTTTTTTTTTGTGAATGTAGGCCAAAGGGAGGCCCCACCAACACCCCCGCCCCCGGCTGTTTCTGACAAGCCTGCACGTAGGCAAAGATCTGTTGCCCATGGTGATTGTCCATATCTTTCTTTCTGTTTCCCTCTATCCTACTTTGCTTCTTTCTCTATGTTTCCCCCTCTCTCCTAGAGCTCTGTATGGTCAAAGTACTGCAGTCAGCACATGTACCAACACATCACATATGTCCCAGTCATCTGGGGGGTACGTGTTCAGATCCTTTCAGGAAACAGGTGGGCGTGAAGGACAATAACATGAGCCCAGTGGGCCAACACTGGACTGTATTACTCTTCTCTAGCTGACTCTTCTTTTTGAAACAGAGTCTTATAAAGCCCAAATCAGCCTCCACCTCAGTGTGTAGCTGGTGATGACCTTGAACTCCTGATTCTTCTGCCTCCAACCTCTAAGTGATAGGATTACAGAAACGCACCATCATGTCTGGGTGTTGCAAAATTTAGACAGTAGCCATAGGCTTGATGTCAATGAATATTTTGGATATGTGTATGAAGTCTCTTTGTTTCCTGAATGGGAAAGCTGTATTAGCCAAATTTCAATTTCTATAACAAAATACACAAAGCTGTGTTTTTCAATAAAGAAACATAGTTTTGTTTTTCTTATAGTTCCAGGGGATTGAGGACATGCTGACCTTTGCTCAGCTGTCCTGAAGACCTGTAGGTGATGTATCACATCAGCAGGAAGGTGTAAAAGATGGGAATGTGTGGTGAGACAGGAAGCAGGAAAGTAGGGAGAGTCAGGTTCCCTCTTATAGCAACTAGCTGTTATGGGAACTCCTCAGGGTCCCAGGAGAACTATCTTCACCCCTACCAACATAGGTGTACCTAACGACCTATCAAATCTCTAATGGAGTCTCTCTCTTAAAGGTCACACAACCTCTTAGCACACAGTCTCTTAGCCCCTCTGGAGGAATAAATCATACCCAAACCATAGTAGCAACTATTTAAGCAAAGCCTTCTTAAAGATTGAGGTGGGTTTTTTTTGTTGTTTTGTTTTGTTTTTGTTTGTTTGTTTGTTTTTTTGAGACAGGGTTTCTCTGTGTAGTTTTGGTGCCTGTCCTGGATCTCACTCTGTAGGCCAGGCTGACCTCAAACTCATCGAGATCCGCCTGGCTCTGCCTCCCAAGTGCTGGGATTAAAGGCGTGCACCACCACCATCCTGCTAAAGATTGAGTTTTAAATTATGTGTATGTGTATGTATCTGTGTGTATATGCATGTGAGTGCAGCACCAGATGAGGCCAGAAGAGGGCAATGGTTTTCCTGGAGCTGACTTTACAGACCATGGTTTGTGGCCATATGGGAATTGAATTCAGGTCCTCTGCAAGAGTGTTAAGTGCTCCTAGAGTGCTAAGTGTTCCTAAAGGCAGAGCTAGCTCTTGCATCCCCCAAGCAAAATCTTAAAATGCCATGTAACATGCATTCAATTCAATTGGCTAGAATCAGCTCCAGCTTTTCTTTTCAGTTTTAGCATGTGCTATGCCTGAATATTTATGACCTTTGTTGTGTGTGTGCGCGCATGTATATTGCCCTTGCTCTGGAAATTAGTAGTGCTCCTGTGTTTGCTGAGCAGAGCTGTCTGGGACTCCAGTGTGGACTGATAAGATCAGGTTTCAGTCTTATTCTATAATAAATAGCTGTGCTCACATGAGTCTCTTGGTTTGATTTTAGAATCTAGATCTATGAAACGAAACTGTTGGTGAACGAATCCTTAGGATTTCTTCTACTTCCCAAATTCCATGTCCATGGCTTGAATTTAGCTCCGTTCTGTTTGTATTTAATGTACTCAGACTAGGCACTTAGAATTGCAGGCTTATGCTGCACTGTAGAAACATAATTGGTTGTAAATTGTAAAGAAGTCCCTGAAGGCTGTTTTTCCCCCAATAGATTTCCTAGAAGGAGAGGCTAAATAACGGTCATCCTTAAATTAAATGCTACTATGATTCCCCAAATGGCAAATACCATCAGGAATTTCATCTGAAATCTGGGGAGAGTGGACGGAAGGATGGAATCCATATTAACAAAGCATGACAAGAATAGCAATGATTCAGAGGAGACTGAACCCTTAGCCATCAGCTTCTGGGAGTGCAAAGCAGAGCAGTCATTCTTAAAAAGTTGGTCAGTTCTTCAAAATATTAAGCACAGCATTACAACACAATCAAGCAATTCTATCCTTAGTGAGACATGTGTTTTTAGAATGTGTTATGCCCAAATGTTTATAGCAGCATTATTTACAGTGCTCCCAAAGTAGAAAATCTCTAAGGTCTGTTTGAATGAATAGATAAAACGTGGCTCGGTACACATCTGTAATCCCAACACACGGGAGGCTAAAGCAGGATTGTGAATTTGAGGTTACTTTGAGGTATACAGTGCATCTGAGGCTAGCCTCAGCTATACAGCAAGATCCTGTTTCAAAAAAATACAGTAAAATCAGGAGTGCTGAGATGGCTTTCACATTTGCTGCACACATCTGAAGACCTAATTTCAATACCCAGAACCCAGTGCAGAAGGAGAAAACTGACTCCAAAGTTGTCCTCTGACATCCATACACGTTTTGGCATATACTCACCAGTGTACACATACCACACATACAACAAAAACAACAATAAAATGAAACAAACCCCACAAAAAGTGGCATTCCTATTCAATGGATTATTCTGCAATAAAAGAAGTTGTGGACGTGCTACATCATAGATCAATCCTGAGAACATTGTGCTAAGTGAAAGAAGCTGGCCAGAGTGGCATATGTTCATATGAAGTGGTCAAGGTTACAGCAAAGAAAGAGAAAGCAGAGTGGGGGACACTCAAGGCTGGGAAGAGTGAAGGAAATGAGTTATGCTAAAGGATATGACGTTTCTTTGCATGGTGATAAAAATGCCCAAAATGGACTGTGGTGATGAATGTGCAATTCTGCAAACACACAAACCCCACCAAAATGTAATCTTTTAGTGGACGCATTGTAAGGTATCTGAACTATATTCCAATAAAGCTGTTTAAATGAAAAAGAATATTTAAGGGAAGCAAGAGGTAAAAAGATAAAGGCCGGTGAGAAACAGGAATAGGAATGTTATGAATAAGGAACCTGGGCAGATGGTTCAGGGATGAGAATACTTGCAGCTCAAATCCCCAGCATCCACATAAAGAGATGGGCGTGGCTACCTGCCCACCTGTAACCTGATGCTGTGGGGAGCAGAGACAGGAGACTGTCTGGGTTTGTAGCTGCCAGTTTAGCTCTAGGTTCAGGGAGACCCTGTCTCATGGGAATAAGGTGGAGAGTGATGGTGCACTCAGCACCCTCCGCTGGCTTCCATGTACACGTATGGGTGCACCCCGCCATGTGCTCACCCCACGTGCTCACATGCCATACAAACAGCCATTTCACTAACATATAGATTTAGGGGTACCTAGCTTATTTCAAGACAGGCCTTTTATCAGGCAAATTGTGACCAGGGCAAGTGATGGTTAAGAATGAGAAATGGTGATTTTCATTCTTGGATGTGGGCCTAAGCACTGAACTGTTTTTTTTTTTTTTTCTGAGTATTTTAATGTGGTGTTTTGAAGCTCAAGCAGCCTGTTGGTCTGTTTTCTTGGCTCCATTTGTTTGTTTGGCTGGTTTGAGTTAGTAATGAGAATGCATATGGCAGGGGACACTCATGACATCAGTCCTGGCAGAACTGCCGGAGTTCTGCCAAGTCCCACTGACTTGCCCCGGGACTTGAAAAACCAAAATTGCAAAATACCTAGAGTGGAGGGCTTGCTGGCCGGTGTGAAGTTGGGAGGAAGTCTGTTCCGGTGCCAAAGGCGACAGCATTCTGGCAAGAAGCTGCTTAATTCGATCGCAAGGACAACTTCAGTGGGGTTCAAACCCAGGCCACGCTTCATTAGATTCTCTGGGAAGAGGGGTCACAAATCAGATGTCGGGCAGGTAGAGAAGGGCGGTCCGCTTCCCAGATGGAGGGCTGCCTACCTCATCTTTGGGGGAGGGGCTGCCCCCTCCCCGTGTGCTGCCCGTTCCTGAACGGAAGGAAGGGCGAAGTCTCCAAAGCAATGTGAGTTTTCAAATGAAACTGAACATAAGGGTGTTTACATACTGACATCTTCTTTTGAAGTGTTGCCATTTAATCAGAATTTAAAGTTTTATTTATTAATCTTATTTTATGTGTACATATGTGCTCCATGTGCACGCAGGAGTCTGTGGAGGCCAGAAGGGGGCATTAGATCCCCTGGAACTGGATTCTAGGTAGTAATGAGCCACCTCAGCTGGGTGCTAGGAACCAAACCCAGGTTCTCTGCAAGAACAGCAAGTGCTCTTAACCACTGACTCATCTCCAGCTCCTCAGCAGAATTTGAAATGCAATGACCTACAGCAATTTAAGGGGGCAAATTATTTGCAAATCATACACTTGATAAGAGATTTGCATCTAGAATATATAAAGAATGCTTATAGTTCAACAATACTGACAACAATAACAATGATAAACAACCTGAATTTAAAATTGGAGAAGGGTCCGAAAAGACACATCATCCTGTTGAGACACACAAATGTAATAAGAACATGAAGAAAAAAAAAAAAAAGCTAACTGTCATTAGTGTCAGGAGAATAGAGACCCAAACCACAGTGAGATTCTACTTCCTACCCACCAGGATGGCTAGAAAAGAAAGAAGACAGTAAGTGTGGTGAGGATAGTGACTGGGCCCTCGCAGTGGTGCTGGGAACGGGAAATGACCCCAGTCAGTCATCCTTGAAAACACAGTAGCAGTTCCTCAAAGGGGTAAATGGAATGGTTGTGTGATGAACTCTTTACCTCCTAGCTACCTACTCAAAACAAGCAAATATATGTGCAAATGAAAGGCTGTAAATGAACTTCAATACTAGCATTGCTCATTGTAGTAGTTACTTCTCCATTGCTGTGATAAAACATCATGGCCGAGGCAATTCATAGAAGAAAGAGTTTGTTTGGGCTGAGGGTACCAGACAGATTGATGTCCATCATGGCTGGGAAGTGGCAGGCACAATGGCTGGAGGAGCAAGCAGAGAGCTCATAAACTGCACGCAGGAAGCAGGGGGAAGGTGCTGGCAACGGTGTGAGGCTTTGGAATCTTAAAGCCTGCCCCCAGTGACATTTCCTTATCTAAACAGCTCCACCAACTGGGTACTGAAGCATTCAAACATCTGAGCTTACAGGGAACATGTTCATTCAAACCTCTATGTTCATGTACCCCCGAAGTGGGAACATCACTTATGTTCAGTCACTGGTGAAAGGTAATCCTCCACTACGTGGGATATTATTAGTGCATTTGGAAATAAAAAGGAATCAAGTACCGGTACATGCTACAACATGGATAAACTTTAAAATGCCATTTTAGGGTGTTCCCAAGCACCTGAAAATCCAGCTCCAGGGGATCTGATGCCCTCTTCTGGCTTTCAAGGGCACTTGCACTCACATATACATATCCCCACACAGACACAATACAAGCAATTAAAAATAAAAAACAAAGCTGGGAGGCTGTGAGAGATGGCTCAGTGGTTAAGAGCACTGATTGCTTTTCCAGAGGACCCAGGTTCAATTCTCAGCACCCACATGGCAGCTCACAACTGTCTGTAATGCCAAGATCTGACACCCTCACACAGACATACGTGGAGACAAAATGCCAATGCACATAAAATAAAAATCATAAAATTATTAAAAAAAAACAAAGCTGGGTTTGGTGGCATGCACTTTTAATCCCAGTGCTTGGGAAGAAGAGGCAGGTGCATCTCTGAGTTTGAGGCCAGCCTGGTCTACAGAGTAGTTCTAGGACAACCAGGGCTACACAGAGAAACCCTGTCTTGAGAAACGAAACAACAAACAAAACCCCCAAAACAAAACAGCAGCAACAGCAGCAATAGCAGCAACAATAAAAACCATAAAAACCAAACCAAAACCCCAAAATCTTAAAAATGACATTAAGTGAAAAGGGCCAGTCAAAAACTCCGATATCCAATATCATTTATATACAATTTCTAGAAGAGACAAGTTTACTCAGACAGAAAGATTAGCAGTTCCCTAGGGTATGGAAGATGAGGATAAGGGGTGGAGAGTGAATACAAAGGGCAGGGATCTCTTTCTGAGATGAAGAAAATTGCCTGAAATTGCCTGTGGTGATGGCTGTGATAACCCAAACCCACTGAGCTCTACTGTAAACAGGCTAATTGTACGGTATGTGCATGTTTCCCCAATAACGCTGTTACAGAAGAACCCAGTGAAGGCCTCACAGAGCATAGCTCCCATCTTCAGATTCTCTGCATAGGTCCTGACAGCTGCAGAGAAGCTTAGGGCATCAGGGGAGAGAGGGCTGTGCCTGAGTTAAAGACATCCTCCCATTCAGTGGCAGAGCTGGGCTAGAGATCCTCTCCTGACCTCCTCCTCTGGTCATAGCCATGTGTTCAAGTGTAACCAGAAAAGGACTGTGAGAAATCAACATCATGCTTGCTTCCTTTCCTATTTGGCAAAGGCTTTCCTCCCTCCACCCGAAGGCTTCTTGAGAAGAGGATAAAACACTGTAAAGAAGGATACCCCTTAAAGGGAGAGACAGGCCGCATACTGCCCCCAGCCTTCCCCCCAGCAGCATAGGAGGGTCTCTGTGCTCCAGAAAATCCTTACTCTGTACGTACTCTGTATGTTTGGGATTCAGTCACACTTAGCTCATCAAAACACTGTTTTCGCAACCACCATTTGATGTCCAAGAAACCCTGTGGGCCTCATAAGGTTTAAAAAAATTTTTTTTATTTGAACCAGAGAACTGAGCTTTGCCAAGAGCAAATGGAACTCAGATATCAAAAGGTCTGAGTTCAGTTTTCACTGAAGACAAAGGGTGAGTAGATTGTGAACCGAGCCAAATGCGCTCTCCCACCCTTAATTTACAGTACATTGTTTTGGCAGACTCTACAATTCTGAAAGTTGGCTTTCTTCTCCCATTCCTCTCTAGGGTGTAACCATAAGCCTATCTTTTAGTTAAGTTTACGAAAGAGAGAGAGAGAGAGAGAGAGAGAGAGAGAGAGAGAGAGAGAGAGAGAGAGAGCGAGAGAGCATATTATATGTTTGTGAGGACCTCACTCATCATAGTTCCTATAGCTGTCAATTTCATTAGAGCACATAGAAACATTTGGAAAAGTCAAAAATCTTCTCAGAAGCTGTATTTTCATTTGATCTACTGCAAGGATTTTATTTTCAAAGTCCCTTCAGGTGGAAGTTTATTGAAGGAATTTTTTGCCATAGCCCCCTCAGTACATAGTCAGGATATTAACCTGTTATTAACTCGAGTCCTGAAGAATCACTGTTTATTGGAATGCTTAGGTTTGGAAGATAAAAATTTCTTTCGCTTTGCCTCCCAAAGAGAAAGGCAGAATGAGGAGTACTTACATATATATATTTTCCTTTTTTTTTTTTTTTTTTTTTTTGGCAGCAATGGAGATTGAACTCAGGGCCTTGTGCACTCAAGGCAAGCACTCTACCACTGAGCTAAATTCCCAACCTTTTACTTACCAAAAAAAAAAAAAAGTCTGTGTAGGTGTGAGTATGTGCCACTGGGCGTGTGTGGAGGTCAGAGAACAACTAAGAAGGTTCATTTTTTCCTTCCATCAGGTGGGGCCCAGGGGTCAAGCGCAAGCTGTCTGGCTTTGAGGTCGATTGCTTTACTCTATGAACTATCTTCCTAGCCAGAGATAGGGAAAAAAAACCCAAAAAACAAAACAAAGAAACAACAACAAAAAAGAAAGAAAGACAAGAAAACAGAATCTGTTTTAGTTTCTGTCGTCCCAAGATAAGCTCCAAGGCACTAGAGATCATTTTGCTTTTATTCTGAAAAAGCATTTGCACTATAACTGTATCTAAATCTACAGCTATGTGTTGTCAAAAGAGATATTATATTGTTTTATAATATTTTTTCATTTGTTAGTCCACAGTTATTGAATAAAGCTGTAATTAGTCATGTATAAGATCCAACTGTGCAAGTGATAATTGAAATGATTCAGTAAGGAGTCTTTTAATTAAAAGTGACAGAAAACCCATGTCAAAATGACTTAAGAACAAGAGGAAATTTTTTGGCTCACATCTGAAAGGTGTAATGGGAGATGTGGTCCAAGGCCCAGCAAGACTCAGGGCTCAGGTGCTGTTATGAAGTCTGTTTCTCTCCTCTCCCCTTGGTCCTTCTGCTGCCTTTGTACCATTGGAAGGTCGCACGCACAGCCAGCAGCAGCTCAGGATCCAGCAGCTCAGGATCCAGCAGCTCAGGATCCAGCATCTCAGGGTCCAGCATCTCAGGATCCAGCATCTCAGGATCCAGCATCTCAGGATCCAGCAGCTCAGGAGCCAGCATCTCAGGATCCAGCATCTCAGGATCCAGCTGCTCAGGAGCCAGCAGCTCAGGATCCAGCATCTCAGAATCCAGCAGCTCAGGATACAGCAGCTCAGGAGCCAGCAGCTCAGGATACAGCAGCTCAGGATACAGCAGCTCAGGAGGCAGGAGCTCAGGAGGACCAGCCTCTGCTGTTGCCCGGCAGGCAGAGGAGAGAAGGTCCCATTCCAGCCTTATCATGCAAACCTGACTGTTTGTATTGGTCCTTCAGCAATCGCTGTGCCTGTGCCTGTGGGTTTGCGTCTGGGTCACACAGCACTCCCTGGGATTCAAATGTCTCGCCTGGACCACACAGACTGTAAAGAAAAGAGGGAGGCTGGGCTCCATGGACAGCACGGTTATTGGAGTGAATGGTGGGCGGCCCAACACCAGTCTACAAAACACATTTGGACTTTTAGAACTCACTTTATGCTAGTTTTCTAGAACTTTCATAACAGACTGCCATAAATTGGTGCCTCAAAACCCAGAAACTTATTATCCCAAACTTTTGGAATCTGGACATGTAAGATCAAGGTATCTATGGGGTCACTTAATTTTTTCCTCGAGGGAGAATCTGGTCACACTTCTCTCTTGGCTTTGTGTGGCTCCTGGCAATGTTTGTGCTTGCCTTGTGGATGCGTCACTCTGATCTCTGTCTCCATGCTCTCATGGCATTCTTCCTGTACACACCGTGTGTCCAGATTCCTTTTAAAATTAGTCATATTGGAATAGAAACCTGTCTGTTCTGAAAGGATTCATTTTAATTAATCACATGCCCAAATAAGATCAGAGGAACTGGGAATAATCTATGATTTCTGGGGTGGGGGTGGGGTAGGCACAATTCAATTTATAATGCTTTCACACACTTCCTGTTTCTGTTTCCATCTAAGACCCATCTGAGCTGAATTCAAACGCTACAACCAGTCACTTCCCTCTTTCAACTGAGCAGGCTAGCAATTTGGATGAAGCCACTTCAAGGGCCCCTTACCTAGAACCTGTGGTGATATTTTGTTGTATTCTAATAAAACTTGCCTGAAGATCAGAGGACAGAGCCAGCCACAGACTGGACTACAAGAGCTTGATCCAGTCTGGGAGAGAAACAGAGCCAGGCAGTGGTGGCACACTTTTTAACTCCAGCACACGCCATTAATCCCAGAACCAAGGAGGTTGAGATAGGTGAAATGGCTGGGCGGAGAAAGGCATATAAGGCGTGAGGAGACAGGAACCAGAGGCCCTTTCCGCTGAGGACTCAGAGACATTCAGTCCGAGGATTTGTGGAGACAGGATTGGCTGAGGAGTTGGCGAGGTGAGAAGTGGCTGTGGCTTGTGTCCTCTGATCTTTCAGCATTTACCCTAATATCTGGCTCTGGGTTTTTATTATGTGACCATTTAGGATTCAGCAACAAGAACTTGTTGGTTTTGTGTGTGAGAGCTAAGAACATCCTAATGCCAGAATGTACACTATAATTTTCATCACGTATGAGCTCAAAAACTTTGGGCAGTGAACTTGCCTTCTGAAAACCTCAGTCTTTGAATATTTTACTATTGTAAAACGTGCACAAATAGTCTCTTGGTTCACTGGGTTGTCATAGGCTAGACAGATATCGATCAGTTTGTGTCAGTGTGCCTACCTACAAAGACTCGAGGTCTACAGACCCCAAACCACACTTAACCCTTCCTGCTCTCACCCTCTGCAATTATTCTCAGAGTTTTCTTCCTGGGATTTCCCCAAAGAACTTCAAGACCACGAAGGTGGCTTTGCTGTCTTGCAAACAGGAATTCAAGTCTAGTTCAGGGAATACCCAGTGTTTCTTTCTCTCCCCTCTAAAGCCAGACATAAATTCTGAGCCAGCTCCTTTCTCCTTGGCAATACGTCTATGAATTGCTCCATGTCTTTTGGTTTCACTTATAGCTCCTCCTGGTAACTGGTTTTCTCTCTTGCTATTCTTTTGGGTGTGGGCAGGAGCCAGTCACTTTGTTTACAGTCTCCTTTTGGCTCCATAAACTTGAGGAAATGAACAGACATGCTCTACCACATACCTTCTTTTCTGGCTTGTCTAGGTGCTCACATGAACTGGAACTTTCAGTACTGGAGGATAGCAGAACGACACAGGTGTATTAGGACTTGGGGGGCACCCATCAGCTTTAAAAAATGTAATTTCAGTTAGTGCCAGGTGTTGAGATAAGCACTAGGGACATAACAAAGAATAGGAGAGCCACTGTCTCTGCTTCTGAGAAGTGTGCAATCTGGGGACATTTATTTCTGCAGAAAATATGTGAGAATTTATTGAATGTCAGCTATTGCTCATTTTTAAACAGAAACAACTCCTGTATTGAGGGTTATGGTATGTCTGTAGGGTTAGAGAGAAAGAGGGCAGAATATATTTTTAAAAGATAAAGTCATGTGAAAAAATGGTAAAAACTGTGGGAAAAATAGCAGGCTCAGGGAGACTGGATGTGTCAGAGGGAGTTTACAGCTTTAAGCAGGTTTCATTGAGGTTGTGGCACTTGGAGGAAGGGACCATGAGTGTGTTCAGCCTTTTCAAGGATATAGAAGGCCAGCAGTGAGAGGTGTGAGCTGTGATTTCATCCTGAATGAAATGGGGAATGTCTTAGTTTCTTTTTTCTTTGCTGTGATAAAATATTCTGACAAAGGAATTTGAGCGGTAAAGGCTTTATTATTTGACTTACAGTTCCAGGTTATAGTTCATCATAGCAGGGACGTCATAGTGGACAAAGATTGAGAGAACTGGTGTCATTACATCCATAGTCAAAAGCCCGGAGCTCATTTCCACCGATTTGTATTGTCTAGGATCCTCTGCCTAGGGAGTGAGTGGTTCTACCCACAATTAAGATGGGTCTTCCCATGCTAATTAACACAATCAAGACAATCCTCACAGATAGATGAGAGGCGTTTCTCTCAGGTAATTCTAGAGCCCATATAAGTTGATTACAGTAAACACCACAGGGAACCTCTGGATAGGATTGTTCTGGTGGTGGATGTGATGTCATCAGATAGGTGACAGGTAGAGATGATGAAAAGTCGGTGGGTTAGAGACCTATTTTGAAGCCAGGACCAATCGGATTTTGGGCAGATGGGACATGGGCTGGGAAAAAGGCAGACATCACTTCAAGATTTTTGCCCTTTAAGGGCATGGAACAGCCACTGACTGAGATGAAAAAGCCCTATTTGGAGAACGTTTTTGTGTATGGGGTTAGGGCTTTAGGTTTGGACGCTTTACCGTTGAAGGGCTCAGTCGTCACCTAAGTGAAGTGAGCAGCAGGTTTTGAAGCTGTTTGAACAAAATCATTTGGGTGACATCTCTAAGGTCTCAGCAAGTTATATCCGGATCCAGGGTCTCCAGGACCCTAAAACAGGTTCTTACAGAGCTGGTCACGACACGCTAGTCTTAGCTGACCTGAAGGCTGGAACATACCTGGGAAGCACTGCAGTCTAATTAGCTGGCAAAACTCTCCTTCCTCTTTGGGGAGGAAGAGAAGCGCTGTCGCACGGCAGCAGCTCGGCGCCTTCTTCCCAACTGGTTGCAAAGGGCACCACCCTCTCCCAGCAACAGCAGCCTGCAGGGGTTCGGAATTCTGAAACGTGGCCACGCCCCCTCCAGCAAGGGGGCGGAGCCTGAGAGTGGGGCGGGGTCCTGCGTGAGCACGCCACAGAGGGGGGCGTGGCCTGCCCGGTGCGCGCGCCTTGCCGCCGGTGATCAGCTGGTCTGCGCTCCCCTGACGTGGGCTAGGGCACGTCACCGCCGAATGGCAGCCTCCAGAAAGCCACCGCGAGTAAGGTGAGGGGACTGTGCCGGCTGGCCGGCGTCCGGGCGCGCGAGCTGCACACCCGGGAGGGTAGGGAAGAGAGGGCGAGGAGCGGCGGGCCCGCGGCCGTCGGGGGCTGGCCAAGACTGGCGGGAGCCTTCCGAGCTGGAGCCGGGGATCGATCCGTGCAGCCGGGCAGGACTCAGCTCGCTTCCGGCGTGGCCGCGGGCACCTCCGGGCGGCCGGATCCCGTCCTGGGACCCGGGCGGGCCGCGATCTTCACCAACCCCGACCCGGAGGGAAGGCCCTGCTATTGCAGGAAGTTGGTCCCTCTTGAATCCACCCGGGGTACCCAGAGGTGGTTGTGTCCCTGTCCTCACCCTCCCCTTCCCGCGGCAATCTAAAGTTACAGCAGCCCTGAGCATTCTGATGTCTGCATTTTACCTCTTATCCACCCCCTCCACAGAGACAGGCAGCTGCGGGGCCCTTCCCACACAAATCGTCTCTGGGGCAATATCAGGAAACTGATTGGCATAACCTTCCGGAAAAATCCCACCAGGAACCTGCTCTGGGTGCTCCTTGGACACAGGAAGTGCGAAGATATTTCTCAGCCTCATGTTGAACATGTTTTAGTTGATTCTCCCCCCAAATCAGACACACATAGCTATTAAAAGTGGGAAATAAGTACACAAAGGCCAGAATTAAAACTGTGGTGATCCACAGAGGCTTACCAGTCCTCTAAGACCAGTTGACGCTCGAGTGAACTCATGAGAAACTGCAGCCTGACTTATTTGTAGAATTCTGACCATATTACGCTTGTGTTTTGTGAGTGGACAGATCTCAATCCTACCTTGACTTGGACCTGGTTTTGTACGTTAAGTACGACCAGAAATTCACATGTACACTGTGGAGGGGTGTGGGTAACTGTCCACATGGATAGACCTTTCTGGAAGTTTTCTCCTGGAAAAGAAGGTCAGGCAAGTGGAAAATGATGTAATGCCAAAGGCTGAGAGGAAGCATTGAGGACCAGACCGTAGTCATTGCTAGATCCATAGAGTGACAGTATTGGGGGTGGTCTTTGAATGGCAGTTGGTAGGCTGAGAAGGGAGGCCTTTTGTTTCAGGATGCTTTCCTGAAGTGGTAGAATTCCAGTGCCATCCAGTGTACGAGGACTCCTTTCATTTTAGAGGGATGTAAAATGGAGCTGGGGTGGTGTTAGTGAAGCTAAAGCCAGAAGAACCAGGATCAGCATCTTTTGTGCCCCCTTTCACTTCTGGCTCTGGTTTGCTCAGCTCTTGACTGGGGCAGACTTTTTCCTACAAGACTCCTAGGTGGCCAGGCAGTGGTGGCGCACCTTTAATCCCAGCACTCGGGAGGCAGAGGTAGGTGGATCTCTGTGAGTTGGAGGCCAGCCTGGGCTACAGAGTGAGTTCCAGGAAAGGCGCAAAGCTACACAGAGAAACCCTGTCTCGAAAAACAAAAAAAACAAAACAAAACATAACACAACACAAAACAGACTCCTAGACCGACAGTCACATAGAAACAGTCTTACTTCAGCATGGTGAGACTCCTAGGCTCACAGTCATATAGAAACAGCCCTACTTTGGCTTGGTGAGACTCTTAGGCAGACAGTCACATAGAAACAGTGTTACTTCAGCATGGTTGGAGCAGGACTCTTAGATCTTACTCTGACCAGACTTACTTGATTGTAAATGTTATCTGAACTAGTTGTCATGACCAGAGGCGTGTACTAACCAAGCCTGCATCCATGATGTAGCACATCAGTGATGGATACTCATTCCAAGTCTTTGACTGAAATGGAGAAGGTGGTCCTCAGGTCAAGAGGGTGGGCTCCGTGTGGAGGAAGACACCGTTGCCTCCTCTCCCACCCTCACAGCTTCTTCCGTTTGTTTCATTTCATGGAGTGTCGTTGAGCACTTGGTTGTTCTTTGGCCTCAGCTCAAGCATTAGAGCTGTGTGATTCTCATCACAGGCTGGGAATGGAGTTTGGTGCATACCTAGAACTCTGTTGGGATTTCTTTTTAAAATGAGAGGGAGAAAGGGAGACAAATGCATAGTTTTCAGTAGTTCTGGCCATAGCCACCGTACGCAAGGATGGATCAGGGAGTGTTCTGTACACTCCTTCCCACTGAGGTACCTTTTCTTTATGATCTGGAGAAGGTCTAGGCTTCAGAAGTTCTTGGAAGGGGTAGAACACTGAGGAGGGATGAGGACATCGAGAGGCCTGGACTCTGATTCTGTAATACTTTGCTTCTGAATAGTTGAATGGCTTTAATAATCACTAGTTGTATAACTCACCGATGTTAAGGACATTTTTATCTCCAAATGCATTTTTTTTTTAGATTTACTCATTTTTTATTTTGTGTATATGTGTGCATGTATGAGTTTTATGTGTACTTCATGTATGCAGTAGCCCTTTGGGGACCAGAAGAGGGCATCAGATCCCTTAGAACTGAAATTACAGACAGTTGTGAGCTGCCACGTGGGTGCTGAGACCCTAATCCAGGTCCTCTGCAAAGAGCAGCAAGTGGTTTTGACCACTGAGCAATCTCTTCAGGTCCTTTCCCCACCCTGGCTCTTCCTCAGAACTCCTCATTTCCCCAGCATCCCATTGTCTTCAGCCCTTGGCTTCCAGAAGTTTCCTTTGTCTCTCTAGGTTGCCCATTCTGGCCATTCATATAAATAGAATCATACACTGTGTTTTTTTGATGCAGGTGACAGTTTTTCCCTGAGTATAATTTTATCTTTTCACTTTTTCTTTTTATAGTGCTGGGGGTTGAATCCAGTGTCTTACGCATGCTGCATGCTGGACAAGGGTTCTACCCCTGAGCTACACCTATTGTCCTTTGAACAAGTTTTTATGAGGCGATGTTTTCAGTTTTCTTGAGTATATGCCTACCAGTGGAATTGCATGGGTTAGATAACCATATTTCTTTTTCTTTTTTTCCGAGACAGGGTTTTTCTGTGTAGCTCTGGCTATCCTGAAGCTCACTCTGTAGTTCAGGCTGGCCTTGAACTCAGAGAGATCCGTCTGCCTCTGCCTCCCAAGTGCTGGGGTCAAAGGTGTGTGCCACCACTGTCCGGCTCATATTTAATTTTTAAGGGAACTATTGAGTTGTTTCCAAAGCCACAGCACCAGTTTACATGTTGTTAGCAATGCCTGATGGTTCCAGCTTTCTACATCCACATCCATACTTGTTTTTGTCGTTTTTTTTTTTTTTTTTTTTTTTTTTGTGGCCCGTGCCTTTAATCCCAGCACTCAGAATGTACAGACAGGTGGATCCTGTGAGTTTGAGATCAGCCTGGTCTACACAGTGAGTTCCAGGCCAGTCAGCAACATAGTGAAACCCTGTCTCAGACAAATAAACAAATTATATTTTATGTGTGTGTGCGCGCCTGAGTGTATGTATGGGCAGGAGCCAGCAGAGACCAAAAGAGGGTGTTGGACTCTCTGGAACTGGAGTTACAGGCAGTGTGAGCCACTGTGTGGGTGCTGGGACCAAACCTGTGTCCTCTGCCAGAACATTGAGCACTCTTAACTGCCGAGTCATCTCCAGCCCCTGACTGTGCCACTCTTGTTGGGTGAGAAGTGATATCCTTCCTTTCTCCAGTGATGGGGTAGAACCCAGGGCCTCAAGCATGCTGGGAGAGCCACTTGCTTTCCCCTGGGTGCCAGCTCCAGCCATCATGGCTGTTCTGCAGACTTAGGATGCTCAATGATGTTGAACGTCTTTTTTTTCCTCTCCCTCCCTCCCTTCAGTTTTTTTTTTTTTTTTGCACTTAAGTCTAGGCTGGACTCAAATTCGTGGCAGTCCCCCTGCCTCAGCCTCCTGAGTTTTGGGGATGCATGTGCGAGCCACCACATTCAGTAGTGTTGAACATCTTGTCTGTCTTTGACCATTTGAAGAAAGGTCTTTTCACATTCTTTGACCATTTTCAAATTATGGTTATCTTTTTATTGGTGAGTTGAGATAATTGGGGCCCTTTTGGCTAATCTCAGTCCCTGGTATTACTGTATTTTAGGATCTACTTGTCAGCTTATATATAGAAGCCAGCTGGAATTTTGATAGAGAATGTTCAATCTTATATTAACATCTTTTTCTTTTTGAGACAGGACTCTGTGTGTAGCCCTGGCTTTCCTGGAACTTGCTATGTAGACAAGGCTGGCCTCTAACTCACGGAGATCGACTGGGCTCTGCCTCTGAGTGTACCATCACACCTGGCGAGTTTTATATTAATGATAAGTAAGTCTTCGGATCCATGAATCTGTATATTCAGATTTTATTTAACTCACATGTCACCAATCTTTTGTATATTTTACATTATGCATTTTACACTTTCTTTGCTAAGTATATTAAGTATTTTATTGTTTTTGATGCTATTGAACAGGGATTTTTCTTTATTTCTTGATGTTGAGAGCAAAGGTATGGAAGTATAATTAATTTTTACATACTGTGTCTTTGGTGAGTTCAGTTACTCTAGTTTTTGGTGAGTTCTTTAGGGTTTTGTCTGCTCAAATCAATGGCATTGCAAATAGAATTTACTTGTTTTTTGATCTGGATACATTTGATTCATTTTTTTGCCTGATTACCCAGGATAGAACCACAAATGCAGTATAGAGAGCATTAATTTCTGCCTTGCTTCTTCCTTATACGGCAAAGCATTCAGTTTCCACACATCCTGTAGGTCTAATAGTTAGGTTGGGAAATCAAAAACAATTCACTTATTTGTCTGTGTGTGTGTGTGCACATGTTGAGGTCAGAGGACAACTTAGGGGAGTCGTGTCTGTCCTTCCACTACGTGGGTCCTGGAGATCGAACTGGTAATCCATCTTAGCCGTAGGCTCCTTGACCTGCTGAGCCATCTCGTTGCTGAGTACTTTTATCCTCATTGGGTGTTGCATTTGTCAAATGATTTTTTTCCATGTCTTGAGATGTTGATTTTGCTCTTTATTCTATTGATCTGGTGTCTTAACATTAAATTTACTATGTTGACCAACCTTGTATTCCTGGGATAAAAGCTGTGTTTGCTCTTTTCTGGCATTTTGTTGAGGTCATGTGCTCTAACATCTATGAGATCCCTGGCATATCTTACTTTGGACACAAATTCAAGGCATTCTGTCCTATATTCTTGTAGAGGCTTCATGGCCTTGTATTTGCTATACTCCTTTTCTGGGATGTTCTTTTAGAATTGAACATGGCTAACTTTGTCACTTTTTTTTTAAAGATCATTCTTTGCTAACATGGCAAGTATTACCAGGAAGACCTCCCTTGCCCTCCCTTCCTTTCCCTGCTTTGTAGAACAGTGTCTGTTGCTTTCTCTCCCCTGTCCTGTCTCCCTGGCCCACTCATAAGTCAGAGGTCTCATCCACCAGTGTCTACACTAACATCTAGATACTGGAAGGTTCTCAGCCAATATTCGAGTGAAGGTGATAGAGAATTCTCAGGTGCCACAGATTTAGAGGGACTTCCAGCTTACCTGAGATGGTGAACTTAGCCTGGGAAGGTATGAGATCCAAATGGAGGCCTTTATGCCTGAGATCCAGGGTCCCTGTAGATGGTTTGCCTAAGAAGTTAATGTGAAAATTGCAAACTGTGACAGTAATGCTTGTATGAATTAGGACATAGCTTTTCATAGATAGTTTACATCCCTGCCCCCCACCCCTTTTTAAGATAGATGTTCACGCTGCAGCCCAGGGTGGGCTCAAACTCTTCCCCTCCTGCTTCAGCCTCTTAAGGAGTGCTGGGATCATAGTTGTGTACCAAATGCCTGGCTGAAGATAAACTTCAGTTCCTTGAGGCAGGTTCTCATGTATCCCTGGCTGACCTTGAACTAAGTAGTATATTGTGACTTTGAACTCCCGATTTTGAGCTTGTACTACCCAGCCTGGTTTGTTCAATGCTAGGGATTGAGCCCATGGCTTCCTGCACGCTGGGCAAGGATTCTACCAGCTGAGCTACACCCTCAGCCCGTGAAGATAACTCCCAGTGAACCACCAACGGGGAAAAGCAGCACATCCAATAAACACAAGACTTGCTCTCCAAGGTGGAAAGTTTGAAATAAATGCCTAAAATGATCAAGCTGCTAGGAGGAGAAACTGAAACCAGAGTGGAAGAATAGGACACCACAAAAGAGTGAAATGGAACAAAGTAGAACCTTTTACAAGTGCAAAATCTCATCATCGAGAACATAGTTACAGAAAATAAATCTTAGTCTAGTATGGGATTAGATGTAATTGAAGAGAATTCATGAATTGGTAGTCAGCTGAAGAGGTCTGGCTGCTGTGGGTTGTTTAACAATGGCAATCTAATGTGCCCCATAGGGAAGTGCTCCCTGCCTGGGGTACCCCATAAGGAAGTGCTCTCTGCTCTGGGGTACACAGAGTGAAGGGTGGTTTATCCAAAACTGGTGTGCCATCACTGATACCAGGGTAAGAGTTCTGACTCACCCAGGAAAGCTGCTCAGCCAAGTTACGCCTTCTTTGACTGAGCCTTGCCACGTTTCCTGGGGCCAAAGTCTGCAGCATTCTGCTCTTTCTCTTTAAGGGCGAATCACCAGGATTTTCAGCTGAGAAATTTAAGAATAATTGAACCTAACGAGGTGACACCTTCAGGAGACAAGAGTGTGGAAAGAGGTAACAACAATTTTGCTTATAAATTATATGGAATATCACAAGAGTTCCTGTCCCAACCTCAGATTGACTGGGAAGAGAGCTCAAGGGATTTTTAATTGAGTGTGACTAAGATGAAGTTAAAAATCATGCTGTCCTCTGGCTTCCTGGGTGATCAGTTACTGTTTTTATATATTTACCACTTAAATTTATTATACTATGTTTGTTTATTGTGTGTATATGTAAGAGTGTACATGTCATGGCACGTGTATGGAGGTCAAGAGACAACTAGTGGGAATTGATTTTCTTTTTCTACCATATGAGTCCTGGGACTGGAACTCAAGTCAGGCTTGGTGGCAAGCACCCACCTGCTGGACTGTCTTGCTGGCCCTAGTGTTTTTTTTTTTTTTTTTTTTTTTTTTCATGTTATGGGGATGGATGGTGATGGTGGCAGGTGGAGGCGATTGTTATTGAAATGTCTTCTGGTTCTTCTAGTGCCAACTTTTATCTCTCATATACTCCCTATTGATTACCTTAGAAATTAACTTTCTACCATGTGTCAGATTCTGAAATGGGAAAATATATTACTGTGCTGTATACATTTAGTATGCGATTAGGAAAAGTTCTTTTTTTGTGGGGGAGGGATTTCCAAGATCAGCTTACTTCTTAAAACTGGTTAGCCTCGCTTTGCTGTGGCTACCCTAACAGAATTGCAGTGTGTCTTCCATCCTGAAGTGGCTGTGGGAATACCAATGGCATTGTGTGCAGTTTTACATCTAAAAATACAGACTGTCCAGCTCATTTTGAGCATATTAGGGAGAGGAGAGAAGGAAAAAGAGGGCTCAAATAATCAAATTTGGAGTTGGAAGAAAACTTCCAACTGTATGAAGGAGGTAAGAGTTCCCGGGAGCTAAGGTGGCAGATGCCAGCTGGAGATCAGAGCCCAAGTATTGATTCTACTGGTCATAGGCTCATTTAATCCTCTATTAAGTCCCCTAGCAATGTTGGTAATGGAGCATGAACTAGAGAATTGCATAGACCTTGGGTTCTGGCTCTTGATGGTCCAGCTGACTTGGGCAACTCCTTAACTCTTTTTATTCCCTATTCCTTTAAATGGCAACAATGAAATCTTGCTGGAAAGAATCATTGTGAGAATCAAGCACTAACGTATGTAAAGCCCTCAGCTATCACAGCCATATAGGCAGAGACACAGACTCTGTTTACAAGAACATCTGGGTATAATCTAGGATGCTGAAATTGAAGGGTATCAGCCCCCCTGCTCTTACAAGATGAGTGGGAATCCCAGCTGGAGCCTCAGGTCCTGGTTCACATATTTCTAGAGTTCCTTCATGTGGTGCTTTCGTACTTGTTATCATGTCTAGTGCTAGCCACCCAGCGAGGGGAGTGAGCTGTGCCTTCAGTGTGGTCAGGCAAAGCTTTTGGGATCAAGGCTTCAGGTTTAAGAACTTATTTCATATGCAGGAGACTTCAATGAGTCATTCTCTTTAAGGCATGATTTAAAAACACCTGGCAGTGTAGGCTAATGTTACATCATGGGCTGGTCTGTTGCTCTTGGCTTTCCACTACCCTGCACACCACTCAGCTCTTGGCAGCTGCTAACATTTCTGAAAAAATAAAAGGATGTGGAGTGAGATGCTATAATATGGCATCTTCTGAGTTCCTAACTTTTTATTTCACTGTTATGTAGCTTTTTCTGAAAAGATCATAGACACACCATTGTGATACTCAGCCATCTAAATGTGCATAGTTATGCATGGATACAGAAATGACATGGTCTCTGCCTTAGGGAAAAGCAGGATACATGCCTGTTACATCATTCAGCCCATTGCATTTCTTCTTAATTTATTCTGTATCAGACTCTAATAACTGCAGATACTCCTAATGCTTCTCCTAGAATAACTAGTTTTCATCAGAACTACCCTTTGAGTTTATCAGCCATGACTGTCACGTGCCTTTCCTACCTTAGGCTGGGGTGCACATTTGTGCCAATTTTGTCCTTCAGTGTCACCTCTTCATCCGTCAGTCACTTTCATCGACTGTTGTACATGGCTGAGGCTGCTCAGCCATCTTTCCCCTTGTGCTTACCTCGGTGGCAGTCTGTGGCTGAGCTGTTTGTCTGACTTCAGCCATTGTCTGATGTTGGGGCCTCTACTCTTGCTGCCCCTCACTGTATGTATCTGTTGGTTGTGCTTTTGGGAGTTTTTTCATCTTGTCAAGGATACAGATGACAAGGAAGTGGCTACATTTGACCCAAAACAACAAGTGATGTGATGAGCCGGAAGGATAAGAAGGCAGAAAAGGGAAATGTTGAGACTAGCCTTGGGGGTTGAGGTCATGATGGATGGAAAGAAATACACAATTGTAACACATGGATGCTGCTTATGGTTCTAAGGCGGCCCGATTGGCCAATCGCAGCGAGGGATAATAGTAAAGAGGCAGGAAAGAGTGATGAAGGCCAGGGTATGGCGGTGAGGAGACGGGATAGCGAGTAGGAAGTGAAGATGACTTGGACCAAACTCACTTGGTCTTGATGGTTTTCAGTTCCCAGCCGAGGTGCTGATGTTTGCCGCTGTGTTAAACTTGTCCACGAGGTTAGTAACTGCCAGTGTGGGTGCCTTTGGTGCTGTGCTATGAACTCCTAGGTGGTACCAACAAAACCCTTAGGTCGGAGTGTGCCCTAATTAGCCAAATTCTGTAAGAAAATTAGTGATCTCAAAAGAAAGTACCGTGGACTCTGTCAGATATTTGCTTTTTAAAATTTCTTATGCCCAGGCTGCACCCCAGACCAATTAAATCAGAAATTCCCAAGGCAGTTCTAACATGCAGCCAAGGGTGAATCAGTATTCCAAAAGAAGTCTTTATTTTGGCCTGATGTGAAAATGTTACCATAGGTGGGGGAGGGGGCCTGCCTGCCGTCCCAGATGTTCAGAAAGCTGCAGTAGGTGGAGCTCTTGAGTACAAGAGGGTTGGACTAGCATAGGCAACAGAGAGACACCCAACCCCCCCCCCCACACGCACCACAGTGGGATGGGGTTTAATTTGTTTAATTAGAAGCATAATAAATCTGTTCTGAAATTCAGGAAAGTTGTCACAGCCATGTTTTCAGGCATTCTTTTGAGTTCACAGTGGGTTTTACTTTGGATTCAGTAGGAGTGTTAACATATGCATTGAGTTTTGACTTTTAGGGAGTGGAGCAGTGCTGGGTATTGAACCTAGTGCTTCATGGTGCTAGGCAAGCGCTTACTACTGAGCTGTGCTCTTAGTACTAAGATGAATTCATAGTAGTCCAGATACTTCTTGTGTGTGTATGTGTGTGCTACTGGAGATTGACTCTAGAGCCTAGTGCATACTAGGCAAGCAGCTGGGCTGTGCTCCCACTCCGAGCTGTATCCCCCAGACTGCACCCCCCGCCCCCCAGCTGTATCCACAGCCTTCTTTTTCTTTTGAAGTCGTATATCATATCACTAATTTGCCCAGACTGGCCAGGAACTTGTGGTCCTTTTGCCTTATTCTCCTTTAGAATTACAGGTCGGGGCCTCCAGGCTTGGCTTCAGACCAGATATTCTAATCTCTGTTTCTCTGAGACATGAGCTGATAGAGGCTAAGTAGAGGAGAGATTAGGAAAGGAAGTTCCTCTGAAGACAGTTTTCAGAACAGCTGTAGTGTAAGGAACATGGATATGATTGAGTGGTGAGTAGGACAGTCTCCAGCAATACTTCCTTTGAGTAATTCTGCTCTGAGACTCCTCTGAGCTGTAACAGTTGGTGCAGTTGTCCTGGTGGAGATGATGAACTGGTCAGTTTTTCAGCGAGTCATACAACTGGTGTGAGGTATGTTGTAGGGAAGTCTGTTGAGGTCACCATAAGAACTGAAGTGTGAGAACCCAAGGTGCTGGTGCTGATGAAGAAAGAGAAGGAAGCAAATGGAAAAGAGACAGTGCGTGTAAGCTGCAGCAGTCATGTCCGTCCGTGAGAAGCCCCTGGTTTAGCTGCCTCATAGGAACCCCCCTCCATTATGCATAACTGTATATCAGGTTGTTTCTTGATAACTAAGATCTTTCATTACTTGCTTAAAATGAGTTGCAAAATCCCAAACACCAACAATGTTTAATGCTGGCAAGGATGTGGAGCAACGGGAACTCTTGTTCATTGCGGGTGAAGCATGGCCAAGCCACTTTGGAAAGCAGTTTGAAAGTTATTTACATGCTAATAAATGCTTGTCATGTAATTGAGCTATCACATTCCTTGGTATTTACCCAGATAAGCTGAAACTGTATATCCACACAAAAGCCCTGAGCGTGATTGTTTATGGTGGCTTCATTCATAGTTATCCAAATTTGGAAGTAACCTAGGTGTCTTTCAACAGGTGAATGAATAAATAAGCTGCAGTACAGCTAATTATTAGAATAGCATTCAAAACTAAAAAGAGTTGAGATAGCACACCCTAAAAAGATATGGGGTGCTCTTACCTTCATCTTGCTAAGTGAGAGAGGCCAATCGAAAGGACTACCTACTGTATGATTCTGGTTGAATAATATTCTGAGAAGGTCTAAACAAGATAGTAAGAAAGATGAAAGATTGCCAGGGCCTAGGGGAGAGTGAGGCATGGGTAGGTTGAGCATGGATGATTTTGGGGGCCAGTGAAAATACTGTACATGGTGGTACTTGCCTACAACCCCAGCCTGAGGGAGGAGGATGTGAACGTGAGCCAGCTGAGTTAGATAGTAAGTTCTAAATCAGCCTGGGATATAGAGAGATCCTGTCTCAAAAATCAAGGGCTGGTGCTCTAGTTTACTGGTCTGTTGCTCAGGAAACACTGAAACAAACACAGCTTGGGGAAAAAGGATTTATTTCAGTTTACACTTCCAGGTCACTCAATCAATCATCCAGGGAAGTCAGGGCAGAGACTCAAGCAGGAACTTAAGCAGTGGAGGACCACTGCTTACTGTCATGTTCCTTCCAGCTCTTGCTCAGCCAGCTTGCTTATGCACGAGCACACATATATGCGTGTGCACACACACACAAATATAATTTAGAAATTAAAAGAAATACTTTGAGCTGGGTATGGTGGTACATATAGTTCCCAGCACTCAGAAGGCTGAGCAGAATTGTGAGTTTCAGGCCATTCTAGCATACTTAATGAGACCCTGTCTCCAACAGCAACAACTCTAACGAACAAATCCCTTATCATTCCCACTTTGACTTCTAGCATTCTAGGCATGTTTTATGTTAGTAATGCATGGACTAAGGACTGTGTGCTTGACCACAGCTCTGTTGGCTTTTTGTGATGTCATTGGTTAGGCTGCCATAGGACTGTGGCTAGGGCTTATCTATTGGATGAGTCAGTATCTGTTGAGTAAAGGTCTTTTTGAAGAGCCTACTAAGCAGGGGCTGGAGAGATGGTTTAACAGTTAAGAGCCCAGGCTGCTCTTTCAGAGGACCCGGGTTTGATTCCCAACACCCACATGGTCACTGACAGCTGGCTATAAATCCCATTCCAGGGAATCTGCTACCTTCTTTTGACTTCCAAGGGCACCAGGCATGCATATAGTGCACATATATACGTGTATGCAAAACATTCATATACATAAATAAATCTAAAAAATTGCAGTTTTATACATTTATATAATTTTAGTCATTTTCACCCCCATTACACTCATCCCCCCACTTTCTTATTAAAACCTTTCTTTTCATTAAATCACCTACTTTCATATCTTTTTATATTTTATGTGTGGTCTACTTAGTTTAAGAGTTGCTTACACAAGTATGGGCGAGTTATTTATTGAAGCATAGGCAGCTATCAGTGGCTACATCACTGAGGAAAATTACAGCGTCCTTCCAGAAACCAACTGGCACTAGTCTCTCGGAGATGGGTGGGCTTTGTCTGTGATGAGATGTTGCCAGGCCCCGTCCTGTGCAGGTCTGGTGTGGATAACCACAGCTGCAGTGCATTTGGAGTGTGACAGTCGTGTTGTACGTTGAACCTCCGTCGTCTGGCTCTGTGTGCTTTAGGTCCCTCTTCTGTATGCTCGCTGAGCTTTGCAGTGGGTGATACAGATGTCCCATTTGGAGCTGATTACTTATTATCTCTATTCTTTGCATTTTGACATCTCTTTGAGCAAGCTATAAGGAGCAGGCCAGTGAGCAGCAGTCCTCCATGGCCTCTGCATCAGCTCCTGCCTCCAGGGTCCTACCCTGTTTGAGTTCCTGCCCTGACTTGCTCCAGTGATGTACTCTGAGGTGGAATTCTAAACTGAAATAAACCTCTACCCCAGGTTGCTTTTGGTCATGGTGTTTTATCACAATAATGGAAAACCTAAAATTATGACACACTCTTACATGGATGATTGTCCTGGAAATTTCTTTGTGCATGTGTATATTTTAAAATGCAATTTTAAAGTAGCATAATCTACATATGCCCTTTCAAAATATGTTTTTAATTACCCACCAGGCCTAGACATCTTTCCAGTATTCATCCCACACATACACCTATGTAATATTTTCCTAGGTCTATATAAGTTTTCATGGCTTGCTTAGTGTTCTATGCATCATAGTTTATCTAACCAATAATTCCTGTTTCTTCCTATAAACAAAGCTATAAACAAAGGTTGACACCTATATTTTTATATATCTATTTAATTATCTCCTTAGAGTAATATCCTAGAAGTGCAAGATAATTGGAAAATGAGTCTTAGTGGCAAACTTTTTCTTGCCACCTAATGGATGTTTGGAAGTAATATTTAAATAACTATAAACATAAGTGTCTGTGGCTGCTTCATGCTTAGTCTGGTGGTGTAGTCAGTTTGAAGATGAAGCTGCAGGAGGATGGGATGAGGGAGGATGGGATGAAGGAGGATGGCATGAGGGAGGATGGGATGAGGGAGGATGGGATGAGGGAGGAGAGGAGGAGGGGAGATAGGAGGAGGGAGGATGGGATGAAGGAGGATGGGATGAGGGAGGATGGGATGTGGGAGGTACCCTCTTTTAGCTTGCTTTGAACTACTAGTCAGTTGAATTTCGGGAGCCAGGCTGGTTTTGGAACAAATTCTCCTGTTGTTGCAGACCACAGGATGGCTCCAAAGGTGACATCAGAGCTGCTTCGGCAGCTGCGACAAGCTATGAGGAACGCTGAGTATGTGGCAGAACCAATCCAGGCCTATATCATCCCGTCAGGAGATGCCCACCAGGTACCAAGTAGAGATGGCTGAAGAAAGGACCCATCACCCTCCTTGCCTTTTATCTTCCCTCAGCTCTAACATGTTTATAGAATTCTAGTTGTGAGCCCATGAGTAAGTGTGTCTTCTGGGGCCTGACACAGGAGTGGTACCTGGTTAAGACTCACTGAATGCCTGCAGCATTGACCCTGCTTCTTTGTTCCCAGGGAATTCAGCTCTTCCAGTAAATTGTGAAGAAGTCAGTGGGCAAATTAAGGGCATAAGTTCTGGATCTTTCCATTGCTGGTGTCTTCTATCCCATTGCTTCTGCCATGTTCTGACCCCATCAGAATTGTCTCTTTTGCCTCTCTGTGCTTATGCAGATGGTTCTACCCCTCTGGCATTGCTAGAAGATAGGTAGGAAGCCATCAAGGCGCTCCATCTTAGTGGTGATGAATGAACTCAGGACTGACTTGATGTAGGCAGGTCAGCAGGTGTGAGTGTCACCTGTGATGGTACTGAAGGGTTAAAGGTGGAGGGTTCTGGTTTAGTGAGAGAAGAAACAGTGTACAAAGTGCTTTTGCTCCCCATTGAGGCATCTATGTTTGTTTTTTTCCAGCCTTTGCTCATGTGCAGGGCACTACCTCAGTGGTGTGCCTCATGCCAACAGGAGAATTGTTTTCTACCTTAAGAATCAGTTAGCTGGGTGGTGGAGGCGCACGCCTTTAATCCCAGTACTTGAGGCAGAGGCAGGCGAATCTCTGAGTTCGGGCCGGCCTGGTCTATAGAATGAGTCCAGGATAGCCAGGGCTATACAGAGAAACCCTGTCTTGAAAAACCAAAAAAAGAACCACTTTAGTAATGGGGTTAAGATGTCTATGTATGGGGCGGGAGAGATGGCTCAGCAGTTAAGAACAGTTGCTGATCATCCAGCAGACTTGAGTTTGATTCTTAGTATCCATGTTGGGTAGCTCACAACTGCCTGCAACTCTAGCTCTAGGTTACCGGATACCTCTTGCCTCTGGAGGTGCCCTCATATACGTATGCATTGTCACCCACAGACACACACACATTGAAAGAAAAGGTGTGCACACGTGTCTCTTGTAAGGCAGAGAGAGTGTGTTAACTACTGTGAAGAAAACGATCAGACTGTGGAAGTGGGAGGATGGGAGAGGGTGATCATGGGGGATTTGTGAGACAAGATAGTTGAACTAGAGCCTGAAGGGTAGTGTGGGTCGTGGAAACAGGGGAGGGGAAGGGAAGGGGTTTCAGGTGAGGGTTAATAGGAACACAACCAGGGAGGCAGACAGTCTTAGAATAGTGTGGCAGTTTCCCTGGTGAAGTCTCAGGGAAGCGTAAAGTGTTAGTGTGAGTTAAGGCTGGGTTTGAGGAGTCCTCAACTGCAGGTGGCAGAAACTGCTTCCACACACCATGGACAATAAAAATGCTTTGGGAGTTTAGACCAGTGGTTCTTAACCTGTGGGTCGTGACCCCTTTCTTGACATCATGTTTTTTTCCTGGGCCAACAGGCAGGCTACAGAGCAGGGAGTATAAACTGCTAGGCTTTCATTTCCTTATCTCTTACCTTGAAGATACTAGACTGAGCCAGAGCCTTCATCCCAGGTCCAGAGTCCAGGGAGGATGAGATTGCTGGAACTCCCTGTCTTGTGCTCCCGCCCCCAACATCACGTGGCACAAATGATTGGGGTCTACTGCTAAGCTCCGACCTCTGTGTGTGGTATTTAGAAGTGCTCTCCACATGCGTTCTGAGGTGTTTGTTTCTTGTCATATGCTCTGCAAACACATCTGTGATCTAAACAGTGAAGTGAGCCGTAGTCAAACATCACACAGTCTACCAGCATAATCACTTAGAACGTGCAGTACTGCAGTGTTAGCAACATGCACACATTGTTACATGACAGATTCTAGAAGTTCTTCATCTTGCAAAGCAGATGGAAACTCTACCCATTAAAGGACCCCTCCGTTTTCCTTCCTCCCTGCTCCTGTAATCCTTCATTGTATTTCAGGTTCCAGAAGTCTGACACTTCAGAGGCTTCATGTAACCAGAATCGTGTTTGCCCTTTGTGACTAGACTGTTTTACCTAAGTGTCCTCGGGGCTCCACTGCATATGACAAGAGCTGACGCTGATAAGGGCTTTCACCCCACTCTTTCCCTTTTCCATTTGCTCTTCTCCCCTTTCCTCTCCTTAACACGTTTACTTTATTTGTGACCCGTCTCCTCCAAGGGTGGCCTAGTGCAGGAAGATTTGAGCCTCAGTGCACGTTCAGTTCAAAGTCAAAGGGCCTGGTTCAGGCTGTGTGTGTGTGCAGCTGTGTGTCTGTTTGGGTCTGTCTCTTTAGCCTGGTCTTAGCTACGCTCTGTACTGTCTGTAGAGAACACTCTCACAGCTAAGCCAACCCAAGTTTTTCCTGATGTTCTCAGTCCTGGGCGCTGTTCACGAGAATTTATCACAAAGCGGGTTTTCTCCTTCGACTCACTGAATTTAGATACTCCTGCCTCTGACATTGAATGTGACCTGATATACTCTTCAGCAGTGATAGTAAGGCTGGCCAAAGGCTGGTGCATGGTGCAGGTTTACTCAGTCCTTCGGCTTTTACTGGAATGTCATTGTTGAAAGTTTTCCCCTCCATCAGGAGGTTGAGGCTCCGACCCCAGGAAAATGTGTCCCCCAGCAGCATCCTAAAAACAACAAATCAGGCTTGGTCAGTGCTAGTCACTGTGTAGCCCAGGCTGGCCTTGAGTTAATTTTTAATTATTTCTAAGTGTGTGTGTGTGTGTGTGTGTGTGTGTGTGTGTGTGTGTGTGTGTGTGACAGTGCAGGTGCCCCCAGAGGCCAGAGGTGTCGGACCCCTGGAGCTCCAGGTACAAGAGGTTGTACTTGTGAGCTGCTCAGTGTGCATGCTGGGAATTGAACTCAGGTCCTTTGCAAGGAGCAGCAAGCACTTTAAACTGCTGAGCCATCTGTCTAGTCCCTGGCCTTGAACTCTTGATCCTCAGTCCTCTTGGCTCAGCCCCTGCACTGCTGAGATCACATGCAGCACCGCACCCAGCTGTATTCCTGGCTCTTGTCCTTCCGTCCTCCCCACCAGGCCGCTCCTGTTTTTTCATCTTTCACTGGCTTTCTTTGTTGCTGTGACTTAAGTGCCTGTCATGAGTTTGTAGGGGAGACTGAGCTTTATTTGTTTACCATTTCTGCCTGCCTGCTCAGGGCTGATACTGGACAAGTGGAGAGGCAGGTGGCTCCCATGTGGGCCTGAGGGATTGTCCGTTCAAAGGCTTGGATGTCAGATTTGCCACTTAACCGGTCACTTAGATGTTAGACTTCAGTCTCAGCTTGCCTGCAGAAAGGGGACAGTGACATGTGAGTCACAGGGCTGCTGTCAGCAAATACTTGAAGCAGCTCTGCCCCTTAGGTTTCATTGTGTGAGCTGCTTCTGTTGTTATTATCACCATTATGGAAGCTAATAAGAGTCCCCTTTGAGTAAAAAAATAGACAAGCCACAATTGGAGATGTGAACACAAATATAAAATCCCACTTGTTGTAAGGAAGGGTTTAGCCAGCACCATCCAGGAGAAATTTGTGAGGTGTGTGTCACTTTACATCTTTAGCCACACTATAAGGTAAAATATTAATTAATTATTTACTCCAGTGTATCAGAAGATTTGTCATTTTCATATATCAGTATAAAGAGTATAGATTACTTTTTATAGGAACCATTCAAATATGGTAGTTTATATTCATAAAACACCTCAATTTAAACATACGGTTTTGAGTATTTGGTCTGTATATACCTTTCATTAAATTTATAGTTGACAAAGTAGACTCACATACCCAAGTTGTTCTAAGCACACCCAAAGGTTTTCTAATAATTGAATATCTGTTTAAAATTACATTGCAGTTTGCAGGGTAGTGGTGCCTTTAATCCCAGCACTCAGGAGGCAGAGGCAGGTGCATCTTTGTGAGTTTGAGGCCAGCCTGATCTACAGAGTGAGTTCCAGGACAGCCAAGACCACGTGGAGAAACCCTATCTCGGGGTGGGTGGGGAATTACATTGCAGTTGATTAAAGTGAAGTAATACTTAATACTTAATTTTCTTTAGTGCTTAGTAGCCACACGTGGGCCAAGGCTGCTGCTGCTGTTCACTGCATAAGCTTGTCTATGTATGGACTGCATCCCTAGGTGAGAGGGACCTGCAGACAGTAGAGTAAGGAAGGCTTCCTTGAAGAAGTGCATTTAACTGGACTATGGGCAGTTAGAATTTGGATGTGAGGAGAGAGGTAGAGAGGGGAAGAGTGAGAGAAACAGACAGAGACATTCAAAAAAAAAACCATGGGCACATTTAGGTCAAGGCCATCTGTCAGTCATCCATTCCTGTTCATAACCTTGACTCCCATAGTCAGGAGTTTTTTTTTTTTTTTAGACTCTCTTATAGCCCAGGCTAGTCTCAAGCTTGGTATTGTAGCAGAGGGTAACTTTGAATGCCTGTCCTCCTGCCTGCAAGGATTACAGTGTGCCACCCACCATGTCTGGCTGAGTAAGGATTTTGGAACAGGAAAGTGACATGACCAGTGGGGTGCTATTGACTGTGGATTGGTTGGAGGAGGAAGACACAGAAGTGGAAACCTGTTGATGGGTCAGGTAGAATCCTGGAGTCTTTGTAAAGAGGGTCTGAGGCTGAGCGTTGGCCTTAGAGAGCAAGGCTTGGGAGGAGAACCAGCAGGGCCTGCTGTAAGTGTGAGCCGAGCAGGCAGGTAGCAGAGACTCTCAAGGGTAGGGTCCACGGGTGGTTAGGATGGCAGCAACAGCACTGGGTTCCTGGCTTCAGTCCCTGTGGGGCGCACTGTGCAGTTGGGGTGACTCCACTAAGTGGGGCTCTGGGTCCTTGCCAGGACTTTGAGAACAGGGAGGAAGGGCTGCTTTGTGTGTGACTTGTTCAGCAGCCTCCTCTGCAATAGAGAGGCTCTGTTCTCTGTGATCCTATTTGTTTCATTTCAGCCTGATTCAAGGTTGGTGGAATTCCTCCTAGGGGTGGAGAAGGGAGGGCGCTAGAGGAGTGAAGGGGATCTTGAATTCTGTCCTTTGTGTACTTTCCAAAATACAAATACACCCACATACTGTTCCCTAGTAGAGAGGAAACAGATGAACCCCAATGAGGGATTATGCAAGGACTTGGCACTGCGGTGGTCGGCCTCTCTCCATTCTCCATCGATTTATGGGGTTCTCTTTAATCCCAGAACAAGGCCCAGGGGAACTTTCAGTGGTAATCTGGATGTACTATCTCAGGCAGACACTGGAATTTCCAGGCATCTCCTGCTTCAAGCCAGGACAGTCACTGGATGGGGACAGGGCCAGGATTTTAGAAATCCTAATTCCTCACCCTTCTTCTCATCTGCAAGGCCCTGAGTTCTGCTCTTTGGCCTGGCTGAGTCAAAGGGTCACATTTTGTCAGGGCGAATCTGCTAATGTGAGTGTTTGGCAGCGTACGGTTCTCCTGGAAGACATGAGTCAGATTTTCCTAAACTCTTTGCATTTTTATCCATGCCTCCTGAAATCAGCCTCCTGTTTTTTTTTTGTTCCTTAAACTTAATCCAGGGGCAGAGTCGTGATTTTACCCACTAGTTTGTTAGAGCCAGTGTCTGTGGTGGGTAATTCATCGTGTAGCTTTAGGGGCCTGGCACCGTGAAGTCTTAAGTCTCCATCCTGGTTGATGAGAGACCTGACCTGGGCTCCTTCATCTGTGGTACCACCTTTCTAGCTAGCACAGAGAGAAAGAGTGTGGAGAGAACATATTTATTTTAACTCTTGACCCAGCCATCCCTTCCTATCATGTGACTTACCTAGTAGCAGTGGGGCCTGGGAAATGAAGTTCCAGCTGGGCGGCCACCATCCAGTGACCTGTCTCCACTACAGCAGGAGTGCTAGTCTTTCCTCACATTGACTCCGTTCCTTTAGGGGGGAGTGCCAAAGCCAGGGCATTAATGACGTCAGTGTTTGGGCACAAGGAGCTCATGTCTCTGTTCACAAAAACACGTGGTATTTTCTGTGTGTAGACATCCAAACGTTCAGGTTCACTTTTGTTGAGAACTGTATGTTTGAGGCATGTTCCAGATACGTGGCTTATAGGAGTGCAGGGTCAGGGAGGAGGGAGATGTGTCTCCAGTGTGGGATGTAATAACGTTCATCTTGCTTGTCCTGGCATTCAAGCATTAGTTGTCCTTGCCCTGTTCCATGTGCATGTGGCCATGTGACGGCTCTTCTTAAAACTCAGCACTAGTTACCACCCTGTCCTCAACCTTAGTGTTTCTCTAGAACTTGCAGGGTGGAGTGCAAGCCTTTCAGGAAGACGTTTGGGCCTCTGACCGTGTCTTCAGACTGTTCCCAGAATCCTCTGCTGCTGCCTCTGTTGTCAGGCCATTGGCTGGCAGCCCCAGGCCGTTTGTCTCTTGCTTCCGGCCTTCTCTAGCTTTGCCCTCTGGGTTGTCCTCTCCGTCCTCCTCACCTGTCCCTGGTGGCCCAGGTTAAACCTCTGAGTGTGGCCTTTGGGTTTAAGGCAACCTTGAAGCCAGAGCAAGCTTTGGACTGCATATTTGGCGTACCCCGTGTGGCTGTAGCTCATGTCTCTTGGGTGCCTGTCCCCTGGCCAGAGAGCTGACCGAGAAGCCTGGTCAGGCCCCGTCTGGCTCGCCGCCTGACGCAGAGGAGCGGGTGCTGCTCCTTGTTGGTGCTGAGCACCAGCTCATACCCAGCCCTGCAGTGTGGGCATCGTCTTCTCCCCATTTCACAGATGAGCAAGCTGAGCCCAAGGTTTATCCAGCTAGTAAGCTGAGTTCCAGGCTTGGTCATAGGCTTGAGCTGTCGATTGTGTGGTTATTGAAGGTTGAGGACTCTGGGGGCATACTTGTATTCCTTGTTCCTTCTGAGTTTGTACTGTATGGATTATACATGGTTAAAAATAGGAAATTGCTTGACAGTGCAGCGAGGATGAGGGCTTTTAAGAGTCAGGCCCGAGTTCAAATCTTCTCTCTACCATTTGCCATGTGGTCCCTTGAGTGGAAGGGAGTAATTGACTTCTGTGAGCTTCAGGTTGATTTTTCCATCTGTAGCTGGGGGAGGTGGTTCCTTCTAGACCTGCTGTGGTATTAGAAGTGGAGGAAATTAATATAGTCATTGGCAACAAATGGGAATCGCGCCAAATACCTCAGCCACTGTTGTTTGTCACCATCATCCGAGACTCACAGATGTGGGGACCTCTGCAAGCTGGACTTGGTAGGGAAGCATTGTGGTAGAGGGGTTTTGGAGCTGGATTTTGAGAGATGACTGAGGGTCTTTTTGTAGTTTGTAGGTGTGCTTTATATTGTTTGAGTTAGACGCCAACATCTAACAATGGGGAGGTTTCTCATGAACACCCGCCTGTCTCGTTTTCCCGAGTGCCGAGGGCTGCAGCCCAGCATGGCGGCAGTGAGAGTGAGGGAGCAGCTGCTGCCTGCAGACGATAACCCCTTGTCCTGCCTGCGGGCCGCCTGCCTGCCTGCGGGCCGCCTGCCTGCCTGCGGGCCGCCTGCCTGCCTGCGGGCCGCCTGTGCTGTAAGCACTCGGGTTGAGGAATCCCTCCAGCCTTTCCCTGTCTCCTGTCACTGCTCTGACAAGTCAAACAGCACAGATGTGTTCCCTCACAGCTCCAAGGTCTCCAGGTCTGTAGTGGAGCAGCAGGGCTGTGTCACTTCTGGAGGCTTCAGGGAGGCTCCCCTTCCTTGGTCTCCTGGCTCATGGTCTCTTCCTCCATTTTTGTAGAGATGGGTAAGGTTTTGTGGGCAGAGGGAGAAAGACCGGCATTTATTCTGCACATGTTGGCTGGGGACCCACTGCATGGTCCCTGTTCTGTGCACAGGGACAGCTGTGACCGCTTTGATCTTGAGGGACACTCTGGGGGAGGCGTGAAGGACCTATGTGGCATAAGTATAAAGTGTTCCTTGAGAGAAAGTGGCTTCTATACAGTGTTCGAAGTGAATGGGTGGCTGTGTTGTCTGGTAGTTCGGGCAGTCTCTTCGTGATGACCTTCAACCCAGATGCACAGATGAGAAGGCACTGGTTAGAGTGGGGTTGGGGTCTCAGGGGACAACAGGGCTTGGTCAGGTGGTACTCGGGGACTGGGCTGGGATTTGCATTGGATCTTAAACATGACAGGCAGCCATCAGAGAGTTTGAAGGAAAGTGGTAATAAGATGTGCTAATACTAAAAATATCCATGTGCTTGAAACTCTGTGTCTGAAGTGTGGGTTTCAGGGCAGTGTTCAGGTGGAAATGGCCAGGCTTGGGCCCGAGTCCTCTTAGGAGAAATGCAGAGAAGTGGGAAATTCGGCAAGAAAAGCCAGCGGGTGTGTCTGCTTCTTTGCGTCTTTCCCTTAGCCTGCTCCGGGAAGAATGTTCCTGGGCCCTGCCAGCGTCCTGACTGGGGGAGAGCCCAGGCCAGGACTCGGCCTGTCTGGCCTCCTTAGCCTGCAGTGTGGAGGTGATGCTGCTGCCAGTCTCACTGGCGGTGTCCTTCTGGCTTGCTGACCGCTTAGGTCATGTTTGGTTCTTGCCCCAGGCCTTGTCTGGGTCCCAGGCTAGACATGCTCATCTGCTGGAGAAATCTGTCCCCTGCTTTCTGCTGGGGCTGGATGGAACCTGTGGTCTGCCCCCGCCCCCAGGCTTGCCCACAGAGTAATGGGGCCGGGCACATTGGAGACATGTGTCTCTGAGAGAGATCTGGGGTCATTAGCACTGTTAGGGCATCCTCACTCTGCCCTCCCTGGTAGGAGGCCACATCCAGGGAGCCATGTTGTCGGTTGAGAGCGTCCTTGCTGAGAGGATGAGTTACTTCTGTTAGCTTTGTTGCCCTGGCTCCTCAGATGCTTTCTCAGGAAGATGTCTCCTGTGTACATGCACCGCTTCCAGACGTCTGCTGAGGCCAACTCCGTATCCTGTCTGTCCTTCCCAACAGGCATAGGAGAGATGTTGTTTTTATCCTCTCCAGCTCCTTTCTCCTTAACATTTTTTAAAATTTATTTTGAGACAGTTGTTTTTTAATTAAAATTTTATTTTATTAAGCTGCCCAGCTGTCCTTGGACTTGCTCTGTAGTCCCAGCAGGCCTTAAACTTGAGATCTTCCTGCCTCAACCTCCTGAGCAGCTGATAGAGGCCTGTGCCACAGGGCCTGGTGCTCCCCTGCCTCTGCCTCCCAAGTGCTGGGATTAAAGGCGTGCGCCACCACTGCCCGGCCAGATTTTCTCTTTGAACTTTAGTGTATTAGTTAATTGTCTGGCTAAAATTGTCGTTAAATATCTGACAAAAGCTACTAACTGTAATTGGATGATTCTCTCCCGCCTGCCAGTTTCTGAATAACCAGAGGCTAAATATTACTTAAAAATGCTTAGCTAGTAGCTCAGGCTTATTACTAGCTAGCTCTTACACTTAAATTAACCCATAATTCTTATTTATGTTTAGCCACATGGCTTGGTACCTTTTCTCAGTACAGCATTCTCATCTTGCTTCCTCTGCATCTGGCTGGAGACTCAACTCCGCCCTCCTCCTTCCCATTATTCTCAGTTTGGCTTTCCTGCCTAACTTCCTGCCCAGCTACCAGCCTGTCAGCTTTTTATTAACCAATGAGAGCAACACATATTCACAGCGTACAGAAGAACCATATGGGAGGAAGGGTTTGAGGATACACTCCATCATGGCAGGAAAGGCTTGGCCGCAGGAGCATGGTACATAGATAGAGACAGCACTTACGGAAGGGTTTGAGGATACACTCCGTCATGGCAGGAAAGGCGTGGCCACTGGGACATGAGGTAGCTGGTCACATGGCATCCACAGCTGGGAGGCAGAGAGAGATAATGCTGGTGTTCAGCACACTTTCTCCTTTCTCTTCAGTCTGGGGCTGCAGCCTACGGAACGGTACCACGCACAGTTAGGGTGGGTTAGTCTTCCTTAATTAGCCTAATCTTACTCCTCCCTCTGCTAGGTGAGTCTGGATGCTCTGAGGGACAGTGTTAGCCATCACTCAGTTTTCTTGCTTGCTATTGATCTTATCCTAACGAGTCCTGAGGATGAGATACTTTGTGGTAGAAGGTAGCCTGGCACAGGCTTCAAAGTGGAGGTTCTGGGGCTGACAGCGCAGGTTCAAATCCTATTTACTTTGCACTATTTACTTTGTACAAGTTACATGAACACTACTTCCCTGGCTGCCATGTGGTGGTTTCTCACACCTCCTGCCCTCCCCCTTCCCTCACCGAGGCAGGGGGATTATCAGTGGGTGGGGCCTGTTTTTGCTGGAGCCCCTTGGATTGGAGGAAGTGCTTCTTCTGATTGCCTCACAGGAAGGGGAGGGCCTGTGTGGGAGACTGACTCCACCGTGGAGGGGACACAGACAGGGTGTTCAGAAAGTACCAGCGTCTAATGAGAGACTTGTTAAAACAGAAATGTAGCTCCAGTTTTCAGAAAAATAACAGACGCCCACAATGTCAGGCATGGGAGGAGAAGGCGCCCAGGGTTTGCAGGATCTCGTTGAGGAGAGCGCTTGGGAACCAGTTCTCTGTGCTTGCTGTGTTCCCCGGGGGCTGGGGAGCTAAGAGCACTGACTCCCGCAGCCTTCGGTTGGCCTTTCAGAGTGCGTGCTAACTTGTTGTTGTTCTGCTTTTGGAGGCGGGCGCTTGCTGTGTAACCCGGGCTGGCATCAAACTTGAGATCCTTTTGCCTCAGTGCTGGGATTACAGGTGTGGCCCCCATGCCTGGCTAGTTTTAAAAAAGGTGTTTGGTTTGATTTTCTACCTGTACATTTGGCTCCATGAGCAAAGGTACCAAGAATCCTCCAGTCTTTGTAATACCCACGGGCTCTAGCACAGGGCATGAACAGTGGAGGGTCAACTCGCACCTTTTTTTTTTCCAGAGTGAGTACATTGCTCCCTGTGACTGTCGGAGGGCTTTTGTCTCTGGATTCGATGGCTCTGCAGGTGAGTCACTGAATTTAGTGTTTTTCCGTTGTCTTTGTTTGTTTGTGTTCCCCTCCCAAAGTAACAGAACTGTGTTTCAGCCTGTGCTGTAGAACCAAAAATAAAATGCAAACTGGACGTGCCCAGCTGAGCCTGTGCAGGATGGTGTGTGTGGGTTCCAGTTTCCCTGGCTCATCAGTGTCACCTTTTAGTGACCCTCTGTTCTTTTCTGTGTCTTTTCTGTTTCGAACAAAGCAAAACAACCTTCTAGTATAAGGAACAGTTTTGAGCTTTGTGTTGCTTATGACATACACAGAAAAAGTAGCATTAGTTCAACTGAGCATAGCTGTCTAGGTGGTGCCCCAGACGTGCACTGCGAGCTCACTAGCTTTCTGTGAAGTTCTCTGAGGACTGTTGGCTTCTCTGTTTTCAGTGGTGTAGGTGACAGTGGGTACTGGTGAGCTCCCTTGGTGTCAGGTTCTAACTTTTCCAAAGCTGTTACAGCCTTGACTTTTTGGGTGGTTTCCCCTTTGGGCTCCTATCCCTTAGCAAGCTGGATGAGGTGGGAGCCCCTCTCAACTTGTGGTTCACCTCTGCTTCCTTTGGCTTAAGTGCTTGTGTTGGTTGGCACATTTAGGTTGGTTTTGGCCGTCACCTCTGCTGAAAGCCCCAAGGTCTGCCAGGTCTGTGGGAACTAAGGGTGAATAGAGGTGGGAGGCATGGACTTCCTGCTGGTGCCTGCTGAGTTACTGTGGACACGTATGGTCCGGGTTGCTGCTTCTGGGGAGAGGTGAAGCAGCTCTTTAGGGTGTCTGTTGGGGCAGAGGAACCTTCCCCACCCTGTCTTGTTGGTTATGAGATTTGGCTATATGGTCCTCTGTTCCAGCCTTAACTCAGGCTGCATGTGCTCAGAGACCAGCGTCCTGGTAGTCTAGGCCTCACAACTGCTTCCTCCAGAGTCTGATCCGCAGTTGCCACGGCATCATTCTCTTACCCGGAGGCGGTTGCCTTGGAGTCTAGGACCCCTCTGCCCCAGTGAGAGCAGGTGCTCCTCCCTTCCCTGGCAGCTGCCTGCTACCATGTTTTTCACAGATTGTCAGTGCTGGTCAGAAACTTTTCTTTTCTTGCTTCTTTGCTCTAGGCACAGCCATCATCACGGAGGAGCATGCAGCCATGTGGACTGATGGGCGCTACTTTCTCCAAGCTGCCAAGCAGATGGACAACAACTGGACTCTCATGAAGATGGGTGGGTAGAAGCATAGACCAACCTGCCTTAGGTAATTGGCTTGGTCTGGGCAGGGGTGGAATGCTTCCGGCATCTAGGATCTTAATGTTCTCCCTGACATTTCGGATCCTTTGAAAAGCCAAGGAAAACCAAAAAGTGGTATGCCTCTGTATACACACTATTGCATACTCACTTTTGGAGGATCCCAGGTTCATTTTGCTGATAGAAAGCTGCCTTTGGGCTCCCCAAACTGAAGCTGCCAGGTCTGGTAGCACTATGGAGTAGAGCAGTAGAAGACTGAGTCCCATCAGGCTATTGAAGTGGGAATATGTCAGCTGCATGGCATGGGTGGATCCCTAGCCCTCCTGAGCGCTGTTCTCATTTGTTATCTACCTTTCCTCAGGTGTGCCACTGTGTGGGGAGGTTCTGGAGGGCGAGTCACTGCCCATGAGTGACTCAGCCCCAAGGTTTCGCCAAAGATCTGTCTGCTAGGAAATGATGTGACTTCATCCTACAGAAGTTATCAGGAGTTCCAAGAAAAACTTTGTTAATAAAGTGGCTTATTTAGTGGTTTGTTTAAAAAAAAAAAAGGGAAAGAATCAAATAGCAAAATTAAACTTCATGCCAGCCTACAGCTTTTAAGAACTGTTAAGTCATGAGCTTTATAAACCTTTGAGCTCTGTCTGTCAGAAGTCAGCAGAGAAACTCGTCAGAATGCACAAGCTTTTACTCTGAATAGACATGCATGGTGCCAGGATATTAATTATTTAGCAAAAATCTCATTGGCTTAAAAAACTATATCCCATACAGGCAATGGTGGCGCATACCTTTAATTCCAGCACTTGGGAGGGAGAGCCAGGTGGATCTCTGTGAGTTTGAGACCAGCCTGGTCTACAGAGAGAGATCTAGGACAGGCACCAAAACTACACAGAGAAACCCCGTCTTGACCTACCGATGCATTTTGCCAGCCCCCCACCTTTATGTTTTGAGACAGGATCTCTGTAAAGGTGAAGTTCATCTATTCTGCTAGGCTAGAAGTCCAGTAAGTTTCAGGGATGTCCTCTCTCCCTACCAGTGCCTGGAAACAATAAAACAGAACAAAACAAAACAAAACAAAACAAAACCCATATCCCAAAGATACTGGCTTGATTAAAGAAAAACTGGCTTATTGAAATAAGTTCTTTCTCTTTGGTGGTTGTTTAGTTCCTATCATAGTGTTGTAGAAATTAGAGGCTGTCCACTATTGTGGTTGGGAGTCCCAGGGCTGCAGCAGGCTCCTAGGTATCCCTCTTGGAATCCCAAGAAAGATTTCTTTGTGGCCAAGACTTAGGCTCAGTCCTTTCGTCAGAGGCTGGCTGTGGGCAGGGCGCTTTGCTCTGTGCTCTTGACCTTGTAGGGGAAGGGTGGGCATTTAGCAATTCTGTCCTCCTAGGTTTGAAGGACACACCAACTCAGGAGGACTGGCTGGTGAGTGTGCTTCCGGAAGGATCCAGGGTTGGTGTAGACCCACTCATCATTCCCACAGGTGAGTGACTTAGTCCTTCCAGCCCGCTAGACTTCTCTGCATACTCCTTGCTTGCTATTTGGATCTGGGGCATCTGGGGCTCAATATGACTTGACGTCACAGTGAAGACTCAGCTGGAGGACATTTCTGGGACAGAGGCAGGGGAGGCCATGGTGCATGCCTGGCACCGGGGAATGCCTTCCAGAAGGGCCTGGCCAAGGTCCTGCTGTTTGCCTTAGAAGAAATAGATATTTGTTTCATGGCTGACCATGTGTTTTTCTTCAGATTACTGGAAGAAGATGGCCAAGGTACTTCGAAGTGCTGGGCACCACCTTGTACCCGTGAAAGAGAACCTTGTGGACAAAATCTGGACAGACCGGCCAGAGCGCCCCTGCAAGCCCCTCCTCACACTGGGCCTTGATTATACAGGTCAGAGCCACACCTACGACCCTGGGACCCCTGGCTTGCCAGCCCGTCTTGGCAAAGGTCATATTAAAGACCCTGTCATGGAGTTGGCCGACCACATCGTATGTAGCCTTGTCTCCAGCACAGGCCTTTGACATGACCATGGAGTGTGCCTCACCTGGTGGCGAGGACCATTTGACAAGGCTGTGGCTTTACTGCCTGCCACTTCTGCACCTGCTTGTCCCTTGCTTTTTGGCTTAGTGTGTTTTTGCAGCGCTCCTCTGGGCATCTTTGTGGGACCTGGTGGAAAGACTGAAGCTTTCTCATGGCTGCCAGCTGCCACTCTTCTGGGTCTGGTAGTGGGAGCAGCATCTGGTGACGCCAGCGTCATTTCCTCCATGGTGACGTTTGTAGGGTTGCCTTGTGGCCTCACCGTACCTTATGCTGGTAGAAGCTGAGGTGTGATTGCTTCCTTGGCCTGGGACAGTGGGTGAGCTGCACATTCTGTGCACCTTTTGTAGGAGAGGAATTGTGGCTCAATGAAGACAGTGAGGGTAGAGGGAGAAGACTGGGGTAGGACTGCAGGGCGGGGAGCCTTGCAGCCCAAACATGGAGGATGGGGGACATCTGGAATGTAGGCAGATTGCCAGAGGGGTCCTGGGAATAAAGTACCACAGCTGAGACACTGGGCCAAGTTTTAAACAGCATTCCTGGGCTGATCTTCAAAGCAGCCGTGGGTTGTGGGCAGCCCCAGGCTTGCTTTCCAGTGTGACACCCTCATTGGGTGTGATTTATAGGGGAGGATGGGTACAGCGGTGGCCCACGGTCAGCTTAATATTTTCCATCAGCATGGTTGAAAGAGTTTTAACTGAAACAGAGCCTCTGACCTGTTACTGTAGGAGAAGAGATCTCAGGTATGCTGCCAGAGTTTCTGTTTTGCAAACAGTTGCATGCTTGCTGTGGGCAGGGCACTTCTAGGTATACCATATGGGTGTGACTATGCTGCTCATAGGTAGTTAGCGATAAGCTAAGTTACAGATGCTACCCTGGTGAGATGACTTCCTCTGGTACCATATTGCATTCTGGGGAGTAGCAGGGAGGCCTTGGCTGTGCCTGACAGGGCAAGTGTGATTTGGACATGATATTCACAGTGAGTCAGGCTGCAGGGTACTCTTTGGTCTTAGCACCAAATCTCAGGGCCAAAGAAATGTAAAGTGGGTTTCACAGGCGAGATCTCTGCCAAAGAGATTCACATGTATTCCTAGAGCTCAGTTTACTCAGTCACACCAGTGTTTGAATAGTAGTGCACTTAGTTTCTGATCTAACTGTATGCATTGCCTTGTAGATTCTAAGTTCAAAGAGGGCAGGGACTGGTTTTTTTCAGAGCCATAACTGCACTGAGCAGCAGGACCCTTGGTAGGTACCTTTACCTGGCAAGTCTGGATGCTTCACAGTGGGATAAACATTATACTGGTGTCACAGGCAGTCAGGGCCCACAACAGTCAAGGGACTTTGCCGAGTCATTCCTCTTCTGTTGGGGATTGAATCTTGGCTGCCTGCTCTGCAGGTTGCCTGTTTGATGTAAGAAGTACTGTGTAAGTGTTCGGCATAGGCCTTCTCACTTGGCCTCCATCTTCACGGAATCACAGCTGGAGTCAAAAGCATGTTTGTTTCTTGCAGGCATCTCCTGGAAGGAGAAGGTTGCAGACCTTCGGTTGAAAATGGCTGAGAGGAGCATCGTGTGGTTTGTGGTCACTGCCCTAGATGAAATTGCATGTGAGTGCTCTGGTTTCAATGCTTGGGCATTACCTGATCCCTTCCTTGGGCCTCTGGGAATCTGTGTGTTCGTGCCATTCAGCTTTCTGAATGGTGAGGGAATTTGTAACAGACAGTGTCTCCAAATGAGAGCGCAGATGCCAGTGAGCACACAGGAGAGAACATCACGATGAGCTGGGCAGGGGAGTGTAGACGTGCCAGAGTAGTACACAGCAGGGGCTCATGGTGAAGCCATGGGCAATGCCTGCCTCTGCCCCATCTCTTAGGATTGTGGCCTCTCTGAGGAAGAACATTTCTCTGAACGTTTTTGTGTCGTTATTTCTTTATGCTTATGAACTTTTCTAATATGTTCATAGGAAGAACCTTCTAGTAAAATTTTTACCTCAGCAAACTTAAGAACTGAAAATTCTTCTCAAGGCCCCTTCCCTTAATCTTCATACCTTCCACGACTCCTGTCCACATGGAGTTGTTTCAAATCTGTAGTCTTCAGAATCTGAAGGGATCTGACTGCAATGCCCCCTCCTGTCTCATTCTGACTGGATTTGATTCAGGGAAGCTTGGAAGAGGCTGCTGTGTCGTATCTCCCCACTGGAGGAAGAAAGTCCACTCCATCCGTCCTGCCTCTTCAGTCTCTCAGACGGTGTCAGATGTCAGTGATTGCTGTCTCTAATTAAACCCAGTGTCAGAGGAAACACACACACACACACACACACACACACACACACACACACACACACGCACACCACACACACACACACACAGAGTTTCTCCCTTGAATTTAAGAAAAACGTATTATGGAAACTTGCAAAGTGCAGAAGTAGAAGAAGAAAACCAGAATCACTCACAATCCTGTTCCCTAGTGACAGCCATGGTTGACGTTTCTGTGTGTCTGTCATTCAGTCTGCTGTTCTAAATGTTTCAGTCTGCTAGGAGCAAATATAAACGTAATTTTAAGCATTAAAAATTCCATAAAATGGTTATACAACAGTCTGCCTAACAGTTTCCATATGGAAGGCCTTTGGGCTATTTCCGGTTTCTCCGTAATTTATTTTGATACTTCCATCAAGATCGTGGCTCATACACTTATGTCTTAGTTTTTGATCATTTTGGTCTTTGTATTTCTGGTTAACTTTTAGGGATAGTCTTGTGAATTTAAGGGTAAGTGTGTGGTAGGACTTTCGACCTATGCATCCTGTCACACCACACACACAGCTCCAGGTACCTTCATTTAAAAGGAGCTGGTAAGCCTGATGTGGTGGTGTACTTGGGAGGTAGAGGCAAGTGAATCTCTGTGAGTTTGAGGCCAGCCTGGTCTACATAGCAAGTTCCAGGCTAGCCAGGGCTACACAAAGAGACCTTCTCTCCAAAAAAATTAAAAAAAGGAGTCAGTATGAGAGGTTAAAAAAATGTTACTTTTCTGTTCTGGTTTTAGAAATGATTATTTTAAAATAGAGGCAGCAACTTTTTGTACTCGGCCCTTTTTGCTCTTATCTTTCTGAGAGCATGCTTTAGAGCTGGCAGCCAGGACCAGAGCTTACTGTGTGCTTGTCCATCAGGCTTCTCAAATATGCTGTGACCTCATCAGACTCTGGCCCCTGACTCGAGGCAGGTCCTCCACCCAGCGTAGTAACAGCTCACTGTGGCTGAGCCACAGGCTGTGAGTCAGAGCTTTTCTTCTACCTCTGATCAGAAGCTCTGCCTCCGTAGGGTCCTCTGCTCAGTGGAGGTCCTTGTGCCCCCGCCCCCCCCCCCCCATTCTCCTCACCGCCCCCCCCACCCCAGTTTCAGTTTTTCTGTCCTAGGTCATTTGCCTTGGGATAGAGAGAATGCTTGTATCCTCCTTATATTTTTTGGGTGCCAGAGAGCTGAACTTGGCAGGTCCCAGCAACTGGGTTAGCTATTTCAACTCTTTTTTAAAAATATGGAACGCTTCACGAATTTGTGTCATGCTTGGGCAGGGGCCATGCTAATCTTCTCTGTATTGTTCCCATTTTAGTCTATGTGCAGCCAAAGCGAGCGCATTATTTCAGCTCTTAGGGGGACACTGTTCGTGTGTTTTGAGCCTGCTTCCTTCTCTGGCTTGCAGTATGGCCAACGAGGAAACAGTTCTGGTGCCATCAGGTGGCAGGCTCAGCAGTTGCAGCTCAGCTGTGGAACCTTGTGTAAGGTCCTTTACCTTTGTGAGAGATGTGGTGAGATCCTTTGAGAGGAGCTGAATTCTAAGCAGAAACTCTTCCCTCCCCCCAAAGCTACCTGTTAAGCTTTACCTGGGAGCCAGACAGCTGATAGAAACCATCTTTAAGAAAATGCTTTCCTTTTCAGGGCTGTTCAATCTCCGAGGGTCAGATGTGGAGCACAATCCAGTGTTTTTCTCCTATGCGATCGTAGGACTAGAGACCATCATGTAAGTGTTCACTCCCACCCAAACTTCGTCCCCACAGCTCCAAGGGCTCAGGCTCCCCTTTCTAGTCCTCACCCCACAGTTATGGTAGTATGATTCCTTTCTCCGGAACTTCCCCTTCAGCCTTGCCTTAACAGGTGTTTGTTTTTATCCTGCCTTCCCGCTAAACCTCCAAATGTCTTGAAATCTACAGAAGTATTTATAGTGACAGGAGACTGAGAAATAAGTAGATGAGTCCAGCGGGACAAAGCCGGTATGAGGTTCTTTAGGTTCCTGTTGCAGTCTTGCCCAGGCTACATTTGATCCAGGTTTCCTGGAAGGCAGTGCAGAGGGGGCCACACAGGCTCAGCTTGTAGTTCTCGACCCCAGTCATTTGGAAGGTCAGCAGTGATGCGGGAAACACCCCCCCCCCACCCCCACCCCAACTTTGCTCTGTGGACTTGTCAGTTTTATCAGTCAGAACATTGCTTATAGGCTTCCTGTCATTGTTTTTCTACTGTGTGTGGTTCCAGTTCTTTTCTCTTGTGATAAAACACTGACCAAAAGTTACTTAGGGGAGGAGAGGACTTAAATATCTTACACTTCTATGCCCCAGCCCATCACTGAGGGGAATCAGGGCAGGAGCTCAAGCAGGAGCTTGAGGCAGGCTCTTGCTAGCTGGCATTCTTATACTGCACAGGACCACCTGCCCAGGGAATGGTGTCACCCACAGTGGGCTGGGCCCTCCTGTATCCATTGAGAACCAAGACAGTTCCCCAGAAACCTGCCCACCAACAGTTTTTCTGGACAGTCCCTCTGAGCCAGTCACCTTGAAGTTGATTTTGGATGTTGGATGATCTGGGCCATGGTGTCATTGGAGACCTTTCAGGGGGTCTTGGCTGGTAAAACTGTATTAGCCTGGAAGCAATCCACAGATTTTCATCTTCTGTGGAAAGAAAAGCAGAACCTCTTTTCCAGAGCAACGTATCCTTAGACATAGATTTTGAAATCAAGATACTTTTAAAATATACATGCTGATTTAACTCAGCAGCTTTTACAATCAGATGTCTCTCTGCAGTTAAAAATCCCAAAGACAATATAATCTAGATTCTCGTGTAACATCCATCTTTACATGGCTTATTTTTTATATTACCTTTACTGACTCTTTAAAGACTTTATTTTTTAAAACTATTTCTTTATATAACTGTCTATATTCATTTTCTTCTCTCTTCCAAGCCTACATACATTTTTACACATACTATAAACCATTTAAAGTCTTATTTCATCTGAGTCTGCCTTATTGTGAATCTATTGCTTTAAACTGCAGTGGTCAGTCCTGAAGCAGCAGCCTTGGCTGCTGACTCCGCCCATCTCAGCTTTTCAACACCGTGGAGATAATTCACCGGCAGCTCTGGGAGCCATGCTGTCCGCTGACTCTGGGAGGCAGTGGGTCTTTGCTTCTATCAAAGCAGCCTGTAGCCCAGAAACCTCTTTTTTTTAAGTAACAAAAGCTATATCCACCACACCATGTTGCGCAGCTTGCAGAAACTTCTGTGTAGCTCGGCAGGAATCCGCCGTTCTGTAGCTCCAGCCTGCATGCCACAAACTGGCTACAGCCAGGGGACACATCACTGTACCTAGGCCTGCCATGAGCGACATGAACTAGGAAGGTGCTCTTAGCTACATTTATAATCTCTTCTTAAGCTCTCTCAGATTTTACGTGGAAACTCTTGTCACCACGTGTGGGAGCCATTTATAGCTGAAGTTTTCCTGTGTCCCGCCTGGCCCATGGTCAGGACAAATCTCTCTCACCCTCCAGTCCTGCGCCTCTCGGACTCAAGTAAACACACAGAGGCTTACATTATTTATGAACTGTATGACCATTAGCTCAGGCTTATTACTGACTAGCTCTTACACTTAAATCAACCCATAATTCTTATTTATGTTTAGCCATGTGGCTTGGTACCTTTTCTCAGTTTTGCCTTCACATCTTGCTTCCTCTGTGTCTGGCTGGCGACTCCCGACTCAGCCTTCCTCTTCCCAGAATTCTCCTTGTCTGCTTATCCCACCTATACTTTCTGCCTGGCTACTGGCCAATCAGCCTTTTATTTATCAACCAATCAGAGCAACACATATTCACAGCATACAGAGCGACATCACCCATCACAGAGAGGTGTTGGTGGACAGGACTACAGACAGCTGGACAGATGTGATGGGGTGTGGCTGGAGGTCCCGGATGTTAATGGAGGTGGGGGTGGGGAGAAGGGACATCAAAGACAATGGCCTGGAGAATGAGACGGATGACAACAGCGTTTACAGGGGCAGGAGATGCAGTTGGGAGGGCAGGGCTGGGGCAGGCTGCGGAGAAAGAGGAAAACCTGTTTGATTCTGAGTGCCAGAAGATGTGAGCCTTGTGTGTGTTCACCTCCTCACGTGCCCCCTTTGGTGATCCACCCCTGTCCCCGGCAGGCTCTTCATTGACGGGGATCGCATCGATGCGCCTGGTGTGAAACAGCACTTGCTGCTTGACTTGGGCCTGGAGGCAGAATATAAAATCCAGGTGCTTCCTTACAAGTCCGTCCTAAGTGAGCTCAAGACGCTGTGTTCTGACCTCGCCCCAAGGGAGAAAGTGTGGGTCAGTGACAAAGCCAGCTATGCTGTGAGCGAGGCCATCCCCAAGGTGAGTGGCCTCACTCTGGCCCCTTTGCGGTTCTGATGTCGTACACAGCGGGAGCAGAGGCGTGGGCTCTGAGCTGTGGTCTCCGGGTAAGCCCAGAGCTGGAGTGGAGTATCTGAGACTCCTTAAACGGTGTAGGTCCACGTCTTCCAGGGTGTGGCGTGAAAGATGATCTTAGGTGGCACACGTTAGTACTTAGGCTTATTTAAATATGTTTTAACAGCAGTTACTGTAACTGAGGAAAAGCTCTAAGTAGTGTCTGAGACGGTGCTATTGTGAATATTCTTTCAGATGAAGTACAGAACGAGTAAGGGGTACCAGGCTGAAGGCAGCACAGGAACCTGAATGTTGGGGTACACTTCCTAGCACATGCCTCATCTCTTTCCCCAGGTTTTAGATGCAGAAATTCAAGGCCCAGAGAGGCTGGGGAGTGGAGGCTTTGTCTTAAGCTCACATGGTAGTGACAGTTTTGCCCGTCACTGAGTCCTTGCTGGGCCAGGCTAAGCAGCCAACAACTGTTGTTTCACACTAGAATCTGGGGCAGGCCTAGAACCCACATCCCTTCAGCTGGTTGTTCTTCTGTCAGGCCCTGGGCTCTTGGTAGATAAGTGGGCTTTGGCAAGGTCAGCAGTGCACTCTCGGCTAGAGCCCAGATCTGGCTCATCAGCATCCCTGCCGCGTCTCTGTCTGGCCACTCATCACTCAGAGCTGAGCGTCCTTGACCCCAGCAGGGGTCGCTCTTGCTTTCCCTGCTTCCTGAGGTTTGTTTGAGGAGGGCGGTGCGGGGAGACTGTGCACAGCTTGAGAAGCTGAGGGCCTTCCTCGTCACCCCGTCACACACACAGGGCTGGGTTCTCCTTCAGCTGCCGCGGTGACGAGAGGCAGAGAGGAGGGTCCCTGTGCAGGTTTGTGTGCCACTCCAGCAGGAGAGCTGCCCGGGTTAGCTCCGAGAGGCGGTGCCCTCGCCACAGCCACGAGGCCTGGAAAGCAACCTCTGCTGTGACAGGCGGGCAATGGCAAAGAGTGCGAGTCGAGGAGGAAGATGCCCCATTTGATGTACTGAACTTATTGGGGTGAGCTCAAGCTGTGTGAACATGCTCAGGGCATCAGCAGAACTGGGGGGACTCCAGGCTCGGGACAGCTGCGGTTCCGAATGGGAGCTCTTCAAATCGTTTGCCTCCGAGTGTGTTTTCCTGGCGGTTGAGTAAATCGTGCTTCTCATCTTCTGTGCCTTGCCCCAGGATCACCGCTGCTGTATGCCTTATACACCCATCTGCATTGCCAAAGCCGTGAAGAACTCAGCTGAGGCGGAAGGCATGAGGCGGGCCCACGTGAGTCGAGCTGGTGCGGGAAGTAGGATGGGGGGGTCAGAAGGGCCTGCTCTCCCTCATCTTGTGGCTGGCACAAGTTCTGAAACTCACCGAGCCTAGGTCCTTCTGGTCTTCCAGAGTTAGTGGGGAATGAAATAAACTGTTTTGTTGGGCATGCAAGCCTGGAACCCTAGCTGCTGGGAAGCTGTGGCAGGAGGATGTGAATTTGAGGTCAGGATCAGGTACATGGTGGAACCTGTCTCAAAAAATAATAAAATTGGATGTGTTAAATTCTTATGAACTGTAACACAAAATACAATGAAGGAGGCTGAAGAGACGGCTCAGTGGCTGAGCGCTTGCCTGCTCTTTTGATTCCCAGGACCTAACCTACGCGCCATCTCATAACTCAGTATTCCCAGTCCAAGGGGATCCGACACCCTCCTTTCAACTCTGTGGGCACCAGGCACATGTGGTGTATAGCCATATGCAGGCAAAACACCTGTAAATGTTAAACACACACACACACACACACACACACACACACACACACACACACACACACACGGGGAGGGGTAGGGGTATTGATGATGATAGTGTAGACGGTGGCGAGGCCGTGGTGTAATGAGTAAGTTAAGGCAGGTGAGGCACGATCTGAGTTTGGCAGAGGCTGACCCTAGCCTGTCGTTCTGGCCCGTGTAGGGTGGAATTCACTGGTTAGAGGCGCTGCCTGTGTGTTCAGGTCGGGCCCCTCCTGACTGCCTCAGTTGATGAGTAGCTGGGCAGCCCATTTTCCCTCCCTGTAATGGGAAGGGCCACAGAAGGCTTCCAGGAGCGTGTCCACAGAGTGGAAGCCTGAGTGCTGTTGGGTTCTTTGGCCCTGGGGTGCAGTCCTGGAAGGGTGCCTCAGGGCTGGGCTCTCTGGTCATCTGACTCTCTGTTGTTTGCACAGATTAAGGATGCCGTTGCCCTCTGTGAACTCTTCAGCTGGCTGGAGAAAGAGGTTGGTTCTTACCCTTGTTGAGCACGTGGCTGTAGAACACTCCAAGATATCAACAGACCATAATACAACCATGGCCTCCCCGGGGCTCTGATGGCCTAAGGCTTTGGTTGGTTTTAGTGTTCTCTTTGGCACTGTGTTCTGTAACTTCGTGCATATATATATTGATAAATTCTGTGGGAAAGAAAGAAATTCCATCACTGTGGCTCCTTTATGCTAGAGAGTGGAATTTCATTGGAAGGAAGAGTGGCCCTTCCTGAATTATAGGCCAGCTGGCTACACTGGGGGTAAGCTCTCTTGGTGTGTTCATTTTGAACCTCAAGCTATGAAACTTTTTATATTAAATTGACCCTTGGCCATTAATTTCTTGCCCAACCATACCTGGAGCTGACAATGGTTAGTTTCTTTGTGCTGCTATTAAACAGCGCCACTCTACATTTAAATAACTAGGGACAACTAGAATTGGAAAAAGGGGATTATACTAGTTTCTTCTAGTAGGAGCATTTTTTCCTCCATACTTCCAGCTGTTCATCTTTGTAAATTCTTTTTGTTTTTCTTGTAGTATGCAGATAGGTTTTTGTGTTTGGTTTATTTTACTCTTAGGATCATGTAGTGTGAGCATTGTGCACATGCTTTGCTGTCTTAAGAGAAAATCCAGGTGGTGATCTCGTTGCATCCAGTGGCCAGATTGTTTTACTTACGTATTCTTCCTGTTTTTGACTGTTAGGACCTATTTTTATTCCTCCAGGATAATTGGCTTTAGGATAGTTGTTTATAGGGGATGCTTTTGAAATTTTAAACTTAGATGCATTACATTTTGGGAGATTTGGGGATATAGTGCTGTGACACAATGGTTCAGGGCAAAGTTAAGTGACTAGAAACCCCTCTCCTTTAGAGAGCTTTGTTAAAAGCCCCCGCCATTCCCTCATTAGAGAGGAGACACAGTGTATCCTGACGAGGGGGCCTTTGGGATGCCAGCACCAAATGTTCACTCTGCATGGCTGAAGCCCGAGGTTCTTTGTGATGATTCATAAGCACTTTCTCTTGTAGGTCCCCAAAGGGGGTGTAACTGAGATCTCAGCTGCTGACAAAGCTGAGGAATTTCGAAGGTAAGTGTTTATGGAGAAGACCTAAACCGTGTGTGCTGATTTCTTGGCCGCTGAATGAGCTGGGAGGTCCCTGACTCCTGCCACAGTGGAACCCTTGAACGACTCTGCTCTGTCTGTTCCAGGCAACAGGCTGACTTTGTGGACCTGAGCTTCCCAACGATCTCCAGTATGGGACCCAATGGCGCCATCATTCACTACGCGTAAGGCATGCGGACGGACAGAGGAGGAGCACAGGCCTGGCTTGCGTTGCTTCCACACAGCAGCCTGAGCAGGGGAGGCAGTTTTCCCAGAGCCTTTGTGCCCACCACTGTGTGTCTGTGGAGACTGAAGCAGGGGAGAGAAGATCCCACAGGATCCCAGAGTTTCCTGAGTCCTCAAGCCTCTGTCTTTTAGGAGTTTCCTCTTACTTGTTTTTTGTTATTATTGTTAACAGTTTTTGAGATATATTCTCACTCTCTAGCTCAGGCTGGTCTGGAACCTACTACATAGCCTGGGCTGGCCTCCACTTCATGGTGATCCTCCTGCCTCAGCCAGAGATGACAGGGATGAGTTCCCACACTTAACCATATTTCCATACTGAGGCTCAGAAACTGTCTCTATAACCCTTGTATTTTGATTGATTTCTGGAGTTATCTTTCCTGGTGTCAGCAGGCTTCTTGATGTCCTGGTCTATCCTGTATGAGCACCACTGCCAGCATCCAAAAGTGCTCTGCTCACTGGTGGGGTAGCCATTGTGGGTCAAGAGATGCTGGGTAGCAGAGCCATCTCTCCCTGACTCTCGGGGTTTGAAGCCAGCATCCCAGTCTAGTTTTTTTTTTCTTTCCCTTTCTTTTCCTTTTCACCATATGATCTGTGAGAGCCCGTGGACCCACAGAGCTGAGCCTCCCTGAACTCTGAGATGAGGGGCATTGTTGTACTTGGGATCTGAGCCCTGCTGGTGATGTAGGAAATGTAGTTGGGTGTGGACATCAGCTTACCCAGCCCGGTGCCCTCTCTCTCTCTCTGTGTAGGGCATTTGGCTCCTGTCCTCTGTCTTCCAAGTGCAGTAAGGGAAGGGCATTCGGACTGTCTCTGTGCTACAGTTGGCGTACACTTTTCTCCTTTTTAAATGATTGCTTTTAGAGCTGTTAGTCGTGGGGCAGCTTTCAAAGCTTGTGGGGGACATAGTCACAGATGTGTCTACCACTCTCTCACACGAACACCCCTGCTCCAATATGCAGATACCAGAGGCATTCACTTTGACTCGGCTGATGAATTTCATGATGGGTTTTTTCCGTACGATTAGAGCAATCAAACTTTGAAAGCCATTTGCTCCTCTTTCGGCATTTCTCCCCGGCAGGCTGTTAGAGGTCAGCCTAGAGACCGGGCCTGTGTCTGAGAGGGATTGGCCTCTGCAGCGTGTCAGCTTAGACTGCTGTCTGTAGATGTAACCAATCGTATTATTAAAATAAGAAACACAGAGCCAAGGTAAAAGAGAAAAGCCGAGAGGTCAGAGCTCAGAGATAAAATCTTACCTCCTGCAGTGCTCCTAGCTTCCCCGAGAGAGAGAGAGAGGTACTTCCTGTGTCCCTGTTTAAATAATCTTTCTGTTCTGCCTTCTCATTGGTTGTAAACCCAACCACATGACTGCCTCATCACTGCCTGTAAGTACCGCCCTCCAGGTCTTAAAGGCGTATGTCTCCAATACTGGCTGTATCCCTGAACACACAGAAATCTACCTAGCTCTTCTAACCACCACGCTCTTACTATGGCTCTAATAGCTCTGACCCCAGGGCAACTTTATTCATTAACATAAAATTAAAATAACATTTCAGTACAAATAAAATATCACCACATTTCCCCTTTTCTATTTTAATAAAAAGAAAAAAGGCAAAAGGTTATAACTAACAAAAGAAAAACTATATACAAAAGTACAATAACTATATACAATATATACAAGTAACAAATACCTAAACGATGTCTAGTCCATTTGTATTTGACAAATCAGAGAAAATAATTCCCTTATCTATCCTATTTTAGTAAGTCCAAAATGTATCTAATTCACTTTCTATCCTAATTAATCTTCAACTATAACTAACTAATCTTCAACTCCCTCAGAGACCCAAGAAGGAAATAATATTAGCTAACAAAAATAAAAACAAGAAGTGCACAAAAGCAGCTTCCAAAAATTTTGTGGGTTGACAGAAACAGCCAGCTGCCTGGACAGTCACCTGAGGTTTCTCCACAGTGTTGGGGCATCATCTTCAGCCTATAGGCTTATGGTATCTGACAGACTCATTTGTGAAGTAGGTTGTACACAAGGTCAACAGTTCAACCTCACATTGGGTGAGAGCAGTCCATGTACCAGAAACACCTGAATTCCACTAGTGTCATGTCATGATTCAGGATTTTAAATTCTGGAAATTGTTGATGGTTTTTGAATTCAGCTGTCCATTCTTCTTGGCGGTGTATATATGGCTTCATCTAAGCATGCCCTTCTCCACATCCCTCTATTAAATGCCAGTCTACTATTGAGAGGCGTGAGCTTTCAGTTGCTGTTCCATTGCACAACAGAAGCCATCGGCCCACTGCCTGTTCAGCTGCCTTCAAAGAAAAGGGCACTGTACCTTTTCCAGATTGTGAAGGCCACTTCAGGGATGGTGCCATATTGTCCTGGCCTCAGAAGATGCCTTTTGATAAAGCCATAACCACACTTGTTTTGGCAGGAATTGGTAGTCCTTTGTTTCGTGTTCTGTCTGTCCATTTTTTCTGTTGATTTGAGGATACTTTGTTGTCCAGTGGCTAACTTTTGCCACAATGAAAATTAACTCCATATGCAGTTTCTTCAATGCCCATATTTTCTCTGAAGTAGATTGGTACTGCCAGGAGCCGACATGTCTCAAAAAAGAAAAATTTCTAAGTTATTAAAACATTTTAAATGCCATATTCTGTAGATCTCTGAAGGGTTTGAAGATGACCTGTCTAAAATATATCTGCTCAATTTTTTAAAACATATCTAATATGACTGCAATTTCTATTGTAATGTCTAACTACTAACTTTCATTTCTTTATATCCTAATAGTTGGTAATAATGTAAAGTATTTAAAACTAGTAATTGTCTTTTTCTTTTCTTTCTTTCTCTTTTTTTTTTTAAACAAGAACCTTAAATCTAATCTCCTTTGCTTAGCCTTTTTCCTAACCCTTGACAACTTGTAACCTACCCCCCTAAATAATGAAAATTATCCCAGACCCAAAACCCATTAAAAGAACCAAAAAACCACCCGCCCCACACCACTTCTTTGGCAATGTGGGTGTCATATTCTTAAAATTGCTTCCTGCTGGGTATGGGCGAAGTTATCTTTATCCTGAAAGAAAAATTTAGGTTAATTGTCAAATTCTAGGAAAGGTAACTATATCCTTCATTATTATCCAGTCTGTGTATAAAGCCAAAGTTCAGGGTTTATCTCAAGTCCTTATTCAAGTAGTCTTTGAGACTGGATCATCTCAGCTAGTCATCTCAAAATTGCTCTGAGCACCTTGTAGTTCAAAGCTGATCTGTAGATGATGTTTGTCAGTTTAGTGATATTATTATTGTCCACGTGGAATTGTTGTTGTTGTTGTGGTTGTTGTGGGGCCCCATCTTCTTTCCGGAGACTTCAGTTGATGTTAGGCCTGGCCGTGATTTCCTGCAGAAAACTGATAAGAGACTCGAACACAAAGACATATATATGCAGCTAACTGAAGCCTTTTTTCTAGAATTAGTTAGTACTCTATATGACCATTCATATCTTAACCAAGTTTAAAATGTATATATATATTAATCTTGTAAATTTTGATATAAAATTTATACTTTAAGAAAAGTTTAAAGAATCAGAATAGAATCAAAGAGTTGAGATTAGTAATAGAATAGTCCCTTAATTAATTTGGCTTTTGTCCTGTCCCATAGCAGAAAATGGCTCTTTCTGGCATGATACAGGGAGTTTGCATTTTCCTTTTAACAACATGCTTGAGTTTGAAGAAGGAGAGAGCCATTCTCCAACTCCAAAGTCAGCTTTAAATTTTAATTGAACTGGGACTATTAGAAAACCAATAGTGTTAAATCTTTAGAGAAAAGCAGAAACAAACATTTAAGAAGACATAAAATTTTTTAGATAATATATACCCATATGCCATATACTCCCATATACTCTGTTTCCTGGGATAGATGATTTGTCCCTTTTCTTCAGTTGTCTCATTTGTCTTGTGTCCTTCAGATTCCTTAACCTTCATTCTCCTAAAAGACAAAAACAAAAACCTTCCCCCAAGACTAATTTTGGGGATGTTCCTTTTTGGCAAGTTATTATCTGATTAAATGAAAAGACATGTGTTACAGGTACAAGTTAGTTTAAATTGGATGTTCATGCTGGTTGATGAACTATCACCTCCTCTAATTAAGAGGTTTTTCTTGTTCAAATCGAACCTTTATCAATTTTGATGGTATCCACAGCTTATCTTCTCCTGTAGAAACAAAAGCAAAACCTCGTCCCCAACGTAATACATACCCTGGCTTCCATTCTGAGGTCAGCACATCCTTAAAGTATATAGGCTGATTTAATTCTGTAGTTTTTTCTATTACCCAATGTCTCTCTGCAGCTGTTGTTCCTTTCTCATTGGCATTCAGAAAATTCAAAGTTAATAGAGCATTATGCAGTCTATTTCTGGGGGTTTTTGTTACTCCTTTCTGTTTATTTAGCATATCCTTTAGAGTTCTGTTTGATCTTTCTATAACTGCTTGACCTGTAGGATTATGTGGTATACCTGTAATATGCTTTATTTTGTAATAATCAAAAAACTGTATCATTTTAACAGAGACATATGATGGAGCATTGTCAGTTTTGATTTGTGCAGGTATACCCATGATGGCCATAACTTCTAGCAAATGAGTGATTACAGAATCAGCTTTTTCAGAACTCAAAGCAGTTGCCCATTGAAATCCTGAATAAGTATCAATGGTGTGGTGTACATATTTCAATTTTCCAAATTCTGCAAAGTGAAACACATCCATCTGCCAGATTTCATTTCTCTGAGTACCCTTTGGGTTACATCCTGCTGGTAATGGTGTTTGATTATAGAAAGAACAAGTAGGACATTTCTTTACTATTTCTTTGGCTTGTTGCCAGGTTATGGAAAAATCCTTTTTTAAACCTTTACTATTGACGTGATGTTTTTTATGAAAGTCTGAGGCCTCCAGCACATTTCCTATCAATAATTTATCAATCTCATCATTGCCTTGTGCTAGAGGGCCTGGCAGACCAGTATGAGATCGGATGTGAGTTATATATAAAGGATGACTCCTTTTCCTGATTGTATCTTGTAATTGAATAAATAGTGAAGTTAATTCTGAAGCATCAGGGATAAATTCTGCAGTCTCAATATGTAATACCACTCTTTCAGCATACTGAGAGTCAGTTACTATGTTGAGAGGTTCTGAAAAATCCATTAATACCAACAGAATAGCATACAATTCTGATTTTTGCACTGAATTATAAGGACTTTGTACCACTTTACTTAAATTTTCTGATTTGTAACCTGCCTTTCCTTGTTTGTTGGCATCTGTATAAAATGTACAAACTCCAGATATGGGTTTTTGCCGTACAATTCGAGGCAAGATCCAATCAGCTCTCTTTATAAAATCAATTCTGTTGCTTTTGGGATATTTGCTGTTAATTTCTCCCAAAAAATTACTGCAAGCTCTTTGCCAAGGTTCACTTTCTGTCCATAATTTTTCAATGTCCTCCTTAGTTAAAGGTACGACAATTTCTGCTGGGTCTATTCCTGCTAATTGACGAAGTCTCAATTTTCCTTTCCAAATCAAGTCAGAGATTTTTTCCCCATAAGTTTTTAATTTTTTATTTGGTTTATTTGGTAAAAATATCCATTCCAATATAATATCTTCCCTCTGCATTAATATTCCAGTAGGGGAATGCCTAGAAGGTAAAATAACCAAAATGCAATCCAGCTTTGGATCAATATGATCCACGTGCCCTTCATGTACTTTCTTTTCTACCAAGGCCAATTCTTTCTCAGCTTCAGGTGATAATTCTCTTGGACTATTTAAGTCCTTGTCACCTTCTAAGGTTTTGAACAAATTAGTCAGTTCATCATTTTTTACCCCAACAATAGTTCGTAGATGAGAAATATCTCCAAATAATCTTTGAAAGTCATTAAGAGTCTGTAGTCTATCTCTCCTAATTTGCACCTTTTGGGGTCTAATTTTTTGTAGCTCTATTTTATATCCTAAATAATTAATAGAATCTCCTCTTTGTATCTTTTCAGGAGCAATTTGTAATCCCCAGCAAGGCAAAATTTTCTTTACTTCTTCAAACATTCTTTCTAAAGTTTCTGCATTTGAGTCAGCTAGTAAAATATCATCCATATAATGATAAATTATAGATTTAGGAAATTTTTTACGTATCACTTCCAATGGCTGTTGTACAAAATATTGGCACAGAGTTGGGCTATTTAACATTCCCTGTGGGAGGACCCTCCATTGGAATCTTTTAACCGGTTGAGAATTATTATAAGTAGGCACTGTTAAAGCAAATCTTTCTTTGTCTTTTTCTTGTAAGGGTATTTAAAGAAACAGTCTTTTAAATCAATAACTATGAGAGGCCATCCTTTTGGTAACAGAGTAGGCAAAGGAATTCCAGATTGTAGAGAGCCCATCGGCTGAATTACTTTGTTAATTGCTCTAAGGTCTGTTACCATTCTCCATTTACCAGATTTCTTTTTAATAACAAATACAGGAGAATTCCAAGGGCTGGTTGACTGTTCAATATGCTGAGCATTTAGCTGTTCTTCTACCAGCTCTTCTAAAGCCTGGAGTTTCTCTGTTGTTAAAGGCCATTGCTGAACCCATACAGGCTTGTCTGTCAACCATTTTAAAGGTAGAGCTGTTGGTATTTTTGGAAGATTATCAGTTGTTGTGCCCTGTTCTTGTATAATATGGATGGCTGGTGACCACTCAAAATAATGCCTTCTAATATTTCTCTCAGAAACATGTGCTAGTTTATGATTTGTTTCTGAGATTGGAGGGATTTTAATCTGAGTATTCCATTGTTGCAACAAGTCTCGACCCCACAGGTTCATAGCTATGTTAGCGACATATGGTTTTAATTTTCCTCTCTGTCCTTCTGGACCTATACATTCCAGCCATCTTGCACTCTGTTTCACTCCAGATAATGTCCCAATTCCTAACAGTTGAACGTTTACCTCTTGAAGAGGCCAAGCTGGATGCCAAAATTCTGGTGCAATTATGGTAATGTCCGCACCTGTGTCTACCAGACCAGACAACAAAACACCATTTATTTTTATCGTTAATTTTGGTCTCTGTTCATTAATAGAAGTTTGCCAAAAAATTTTCTTTATGTTTTCTCCTGAATTTTCTATTCTCTCTTTTTCATCATCCTGACCAGCATGATTTATTCCAATAGTCATTTGGTTATTTAATCGCTCAGAGCAGGGATTTCCTCTACAGCTGCAGGAAAGGTTTGAACTGGTTTTGCTATGGGGGCCTGCATGAGGCCCCTCCGGGAGTTTCCCGAAAACTGAGGCAAAGGATTACCCTGTCTGTCCTTTGTTGATCTACATTCGTTGGTCCAGTGTTTTCCCTTACCACACCTTCTGCATACTCCAGAAGGAAGGGGCATTCTGTTGCCATTGTTCCTTGAAGAAACATTGCTTCTAGGAATGACCTGTTTACAGTCCCTTTTAAAATGTCCTTGCTTTCCACACCCAAAACATCTAACACTCCTCAAACCTTTTGAAATTACTTCTCCTACCCACGTATCATCATGCTCATCAGCCTCAACATTAATTGTTTCTCTAATCCAATCTTCCAAAGGTGCAGATCTTGCCCTTAACGGCCTGATTATTCTTTTGCATGCTGCATTCGCATTCTCAAATGCCAAAGCTTCAATTATTGCCTTACTAGCTTCTGATCCTGAGACCATTCTGTTTACTGCTGAAGCCAGTCTTTCTAAAAAATCTGTGAAAGATTCTTTTGGGCCTTGCATAACCTTTGTGAATGACTCAGGTTTTTTTCCTGGTTCATCAACTCTGTCCCATGCATTCAAGGCTGCCATTCGACATAAAATTACAGTTTGAACATCATATAAACATTGTGTTTGTATTGAAGCATATTGGCCTTCTCCAATAAGCTGATCCTGACAAACTTGTATTCCTTTATCCCTCCATTGTGTTTCTACGTTTCTAGCTTCATCCTTAAACCACGTTAGAAATTGAATTCTCTGGCTGGGTTCCAGAACAGCTTGTGCAAGGTCCCGCCAGTCCTGTGGTATAATCCTATTATATGTTGACCAAGAGTTTAACATTTGCTTTACATATGGGGAATGCATGCCATAAGATACTATTGCCTCCTTAAACCTTTTAAAATCCATCAGTTCAATTGGAGCCCAGATATTTTGTGTAGCCATTTGATCAGGCATCTGCTGTACGGTTACAGGATAAATTAAGGATGACTGTGTGAAAACAGGCTTTCTTTCTGTAACCTTATGATCCAAACTTGAACCAACTTCACTGTTAAAATTAACAGGTTTTTCTAAAGCTGTTATCCTGGCACTTAAATCGACTATCTTTTTAAATAGTAAAATGAGAATAAGCATGGTGATTAACTGCATAATTCCCATAATACTAATCTTTTCATATAGTTGTTCCATTGTCAGACTGCCTAAAATTTCAAACAAAACCCAATTTTCTTCCAATGTACACAGGAAACCCATTTTTTTAAATGTGGAAAAAATTTGTCTTTTAAATAGTTTCCTTTATGACTTACCAAATCTGCGTAGAACAGTAGAAATCCGAGCGAATTTCAAAAGAGCCACCTAGTGTCCTAGGTGTGAATCCAGAGAGAGAGAGAGAGAGACAGAAACAGAGAGACAGAGAGAAAGCAAAAGCGAAAGTGAAAGCGAAAGTGAAAGTGAAAGCGAAGGGGTAGCCGGCTAAAGCTTAAAGCCAGCCACTTGTTCCCTCTTGAGCCGAGTCAAGGCTTGGCTTTACAGGCAGGGGCCCTGTTTAGCAGGGCAGGCCTGAGCTGTTTGTAGCACTGGCTTTAAGCAAGCAGCTCACAGTCCAGCCTGAGCCCAAGCAGACCTGGGCCGGGGCTAGGGAGCCGGCTGCTCCGGCTAGGGAGCCGGCCCCAAGCAGTTTTTAATGGATTCTTGTCACGTTGGGCGCCAGATGTAGATGTAACCAATCGTATTATTAAAATAAGAAACACAGAGCCAAGGTAAAAGAGAAAAGCCGAGAGGTCAGAGCTCAGAGATAAAATCTTACCTCCTGCAGTGCTCCTAGCTTCCCCGAGAGAGAGAGGTACTTCCTGTGTCCCTGTTTAAATAATCTTTCTGTTCTGCCTTCTCATTGGTTGTAAACCCAACCACATGACTGCCTCATCACTGCCTGTAAGTACCGCCCTCCAGGTCTTAAAGGCGTATGTCTCCAATACTGGCTGTATCCCTGAACACACAGAAATCTACCTAGCTCTTCTAACCACCACGCTCTTACTATGGCTCTAATAGCTCTGACCCCAGGGCAACTTTATTCATTAACATAAAATTAAAATAACATTTCAGTACAAATAAAATATCACCACAGCTGTCTTCCCTTTGGACATTTCCCAGCACACTGGTACTGTCTAGAGTATGGGATGGGGAAGGTAGGTCACTTTTCACAAAGAACCTCCTGATCTTTGAAGAGTTTCCTTACCCACTACTTTCCCCAGGGGAAGGTAGGGTCTCTTAGCACAGAGATTCTTGGGAGGGTCTGGAGCCCTAAGACTAGTGAGCTTGTCATGGACATTGGCTGATTACTTCCCATCCCTGGAACCCACGCTTAGACTCACTGCTTCTTTTGTCAGGGTTTTTATGTTGTCTGTCTGTCTGTTGTTTGAGGTAGGGCCTCCCTGTTGCTCAGGCTTGTCTTAATTTGTGGTCCTCTTGCCTCAGCCTTCTGAGGATTGCATCCACACTGGGTTCTGTCGATTGTTCTTTTAAAGTCATCTCTCAAATACTTTTGTTCTAGACACCAGCACCATTGATCCTTTTTCTGTTCCACTTCCTTAGTTGGGAGGCTAGGCTGCAGAGTCTTTGAATGGTCTACAGAACAAGTTTTAAGACCTCCAGGGCTTTACAGAGGAACCCTGTCTTGAAACACCCCAAAAAAAAAAAAAAAAAAAAAGAATAGTTTACAATATTCATACCTTCTCAGATTTGCCAAGTGATCACATTTTTGGAATAACTAATTTTTTTATTAACTTTGTTAGGCCGGTCCCTGAGACGAATAGGACCCTGTCCCTGGATGAGGTGTACCTCATTGACTCGGGTGCTCAGTACAAGTAAGTAAACCGGGGCTGCTGTAGAACTTGAGACTGAGTTCAAGGCCCAAGTCTGAGGAGCTGGATAAGCTGTGCCAGTCTGGCTGAGTGCACCCAGCTGCTCACCCATCCCTCGCTGGCCACGGATGGATGGTTTCTGTCTTATTTTCGTTTTTGACCTCTCACTGAAAAAGCCCAGTTGGCTGTTCCTGTGAAGGATGATGGAACTGTGTAGTCCTTGGCTGTAAATTGGTAAATTGTGAAATAAGAACTGAAGGAAAGCGAGGCCTTGGGAACCTGGGAAGCTTCCTGCTCCATCCCAGAAAGTGGTTGCCAGCTCCTGCTTGGAGCAGCCTTGGGGCCCGGGGAAGTAAGGGCTAATTTTGAATGTGAGGGTGTGAAATAAGGGCCTGACTGACCCTCCACTTCTGAACTTGTCTTGCCTCTTTTACAGCTGTCCACTTTAGCATTTTTTTTTTTTTCCCTCAGAAGAAAGCTGAACTTCGCTCCCATCTCATTGCTGAGCCCTGAGAGGAGCCAGGGTAGATAGCGTGTGCACTGTGTGCACAGAAAGGCGCCTTCCCCACTGCAGCTGGAGGCCAGCTGTTACACGGACTCAGCCCGTTCCCGGTGACTGCATCTGGCCTTAGGCTGCGTGGGGATCTCTTGGTCATAGCATAAATTCCCCTCTCTTCGGAATGTTATGGGAAGATCCTGGAAATTATATTTTGGTGTGATTAATGTGAACTAGTGTATGTTAAGAGAGGCTTCTGGGTAGTTTTAGGGTCTCGGTTCGGTAATCCCTTTGCTCTCCAGCAGCAGGAAATGGATTTTGCCTTTCTTGCTACAAGTACTTATTACAAGCCTCTGTGTACATGGTCTTTGCCCTCTTCGTCATAACCTGGTGATGGCTGTCTCGTGAAGTAGCTTCACTGTATGTACCAAGAATAATGTATGTCAGGGCCCATCCAGTCCTATTCTATCAAGCCAAGTTTACATTCACACTTTTCCTTATCCTTTATAACAATTTTATTGAGACAGAGTTCACCTACTCTAAGTATAAAATCAGTTTTTATGTAAAGTTGTGCACCCATTGCCACAGTCAGTTCATGGGAGGGTTAGGACAGATACACCTTTCCAGTTCTCTGGGCGGAGCTGGGCTGATGGCTCAAATGGTACCTTCTTAACCTTTCAGGCAAAGGGGTTTTCCACAGTGGGTTGTTTCCCATGCTCTTCCCACCAGCTCTGTGTTTATAGTTTCTCCACGTACCCATCTGTTTCATGGTTGAGAAAAGGTTACTTTGACTGGAAAAACTTTTTTTTTCTACTTTTGAAAGGGACGGAACCACAGATGTGACCCGGACCATGCACTTTGGGACCCCTACGGCCTATGAGAAGGTAATGTGAAACAGAATCTCCAGGCCCTCTCTGCCTTCTTAAAAAGACACTGCTTTTCTCAAAAGGGGTTGCATAAATAAATAAAAATTATAAGTGGGTAGTAAAACGCTCATTTTTGTGGAGTCAGGCTTATCGGCTTTATGAGATCTGTGTAATTAATTACTGGTGGGTAAGACATTTGGAGGAAACTTAAAAGCATGCTGTTAAGGTCAAAGCAGCCCAAGTTCACTTCAAATAGCTTTGGCCTTCTCTTTCAAGGGAGGGGCGGTGAGAGGCACGCTTTGTCAGCAGTGTCTGGACTCTGAAAGCCGCCCTCGCTGTTTCTCAAGGTCAGCATTCCGCTTTACAGCTCCCCTCTCAAGGGACTGTGGAATGATGGACACTGTTTAGTTTCTGCTCTGACCACTTAGAAAGGTAGCGTAGAGCTGTGAGGTGGAGCGCTCCCTGCCAGGGGTCTGGCCCCTGCTTAGATCTCTGCTGTACTGACTCTGTGGCCTTGAACAAAGTGTTCATTGTCTGTAAATGCGGGCACAGCAGGGGCCACCTCCTGGCGGCACATGAGGCTCTGGGAGCCTTGACGTCTGCTCAGCCAGCACAGGCTGGGTCTCAGAGTGCTGGGTCTGAGGGAAAGGGTGTTTGTCACAAGGTGGCTGGAGAGCTTTCTCGGGCTTGGTGCTCTGGCCTTGCCAGTTGCAGCCACCCCACCTGGAAGATTTTGGGCCTTGTGTGCAGGATCCATTGGCTGTGATTGGATAGAGGAGGCTCGGGTGTCAGTCCTTCCCGGCCCCCTGCAAGCCCCTGAGGATTGCATGGTGGTGAGAAGCCCAGAGGCCTGGCTGCCAGGCCAGGGTCTGCCACCTGTGAATGGTGGCTGGCCTGGTGCTGAGGTGTCTCAGTCATGAAGGTTTTGCAGGGTGTGCTGACTGGTGTAAATGTTACCTCATCTCACATCTTCCTGACAGCGTGTCAGAGTGCTTCAAGGGAGGGCCCGGGTGACCATCTCTCTCCTGCTGCTTTAAGTTTAATTTCAAGATTTTTCTGGCAGCCGGGCAGCGGTGGCACACGCCTTTAATCCCAGCACTTGGGAGGCAGAGCCAGGCAGATCTCTGTGAGTTCGAGGCCAGCCTGGTCTGCAGAATGAGATCCAGGACAGGCACCAAAACTATGCAGAGAAACCCTGTCTCGAAAAACAAAACAAAACAAAACAAAAAACCCCAAAAAAACCAAAAAAAAAAACAGCCAAACAAACAAACAAACAAAAAAAGGTTTTTCTGGCAAATTGGTACTGTGGCTGGGCTTTTTGGGTGGGGATTTTTTTTGTTTTTTGTTTTTTGTTTTTGTTTTTGAAATCACCTCGATGTTCTCTGTAGTATCGCCAGACACTTTAACAGCCGAGGTGTTTTGAAATGCTAGAAGACTGTGTGGGGTTAAAATGCCTGTCTCCTGCAGTCGCCTTCTGGGTTTTTTTTTTGGCAGGAATGCTTCACATATGTCCTCAAAGGCCACATAGCTGTGAGCGCAGCTGTTTTCCCGACGGGAACCAAAGGTAGGTGGTTTGTTCTGTAACATGGCAGGCTCATGGTTCAAACATGTCTGAGTTTGGGTAGAAAAAAGTGTATCCTCCATTTTGTTTTGTCAGTCTTAGTCCAATTCTGGCCCAGCTAGGCTGTGCAGGATACCCCATGGAGTGAGTGCCTCCCACCCTCCCCCATCCCCAAGAGCCAGGCTTAGGGTGGTTCTCGGTGTCAGCTCTGACCAGTAACAGAAGTGATTGACATGTGTGGTGCAAACTGGGCGCAGAGGCCTCAGGCCCGGAGTGGGCAGCCGCCCGTCTGTCTTTGGCGTGGGCCAGCACCTCCTCTGATGGCCCTTGTTGGATTTATGTCACTGGGATCCTGACTTGAGATGTATTCTGCTCGAGCACTGGTGGATGGGGCGTTGGACTACAAGTTGCAAGACCCCGGCCTTGGCTCTGGCCATCGGTGGGCACTTGCTTACCTTCCTTAGACTTGGTCCTTTCATCGTTCATGCCTGCCATTCTGCTTGTAAGACTCTCATGCTTAGAATTCTGAAACCTTAAGCTCCCAGGAAGGAATGTCCATGTCACCCAGTGTAGCCTTAATCTGCAAGAAGGTGTCCATCTCCAGCCTGCTGGTGCAAATGATCCCCTGGCTTTAGACTGAGCTCGGACTGGCTTCTCAGTATTTTCGGTTGTTAGAAAGTTCTTCCTTGTGCTGAGCTTAAATCTGGACTCTTGAGTAACTTTCGGTTTCTGTTTCACCTTCTTGAAGTCAAACATAATCCATCTAATCTCTAAAGTGCTGCATGAATATCAGGTGTCCCTTTGTCTTTCAGGTCATCTCCTAGACTCCTTTGCCCGCTCAGCTTTGTGGGATTCTGGCCTGGATTACCTGCACGGAACAGGACATGGCGTTGGCTCTTTTTTGAATGTTCATGAGGGTCCTTGTGGCATCAGCTATAAAACATTCTCTGATGAGCCCTTGGAGGCTGGCATGATTGTCACGGATGGTAGGTGTTCCTCATGGACAGGGCATATGGGAGTTCTTTGATGTTTCTTATGTTTCAGTTATTTTAAAGGAAATTGGTAATAACTCTTCCCTCCTTGGTCATCTTGAAATGACAACAACCTTTTTCAGTTATCAGAGTGATTTGGGTCTGGATAAGAATGTAAAAATAGGGTCTTTTATAGACATTTTGTTTGTCTTCAAGGTCGCACTGGACACACTGTAGTCTGCTCTCTTACATTACCCAGTGTTTGCAGACAGACCTCGGTGCCGCATCACTGTGTCCTGTTGGTACACAGTGTGTGGGGGTGGAGCGGACCCTTCCCCCTCTCTTCTCTGGTGGGCTGCCTCTCACTGAGTTCTTTGTTCTAGAGCCTGGGTATTATGAAGATGGGGCTTTCGGGATCCGCATTGAGAATGTTGTTCTGGTGGTTCCCGTGAAGACCAAGGTGAGTGTTCTTGTATTTGCTTAAAGATTTCCTACTCTTACTGTGGGAAGATGCATATTTGTGTCTTTGGAACCAAAATGTGCCATAGTGGGGCCAAAATGGAGCTTCCTTCCCCTCAGACCAGGGGTTTTACCAGAAGCTTCTCTCCTCTGTAAAACCAGAAAGGGACAGAGGCTGTAGCTCAGTGGTGGAGTCCTGGCTAGGCACAAATGAGGTCCTGAGTTCTGTCTACAGCACTATCAAAAAAAGAATAATAACAAAAAAATCGTAGTGAATGGATGAGCATGAGATTTGGGCTGTGTGGGTAAAGACACCTGCCACCGAGCCTGGAGACCTGACTTGGATCCCGGGACACACATGGTGGATAGTTGTCTTCTTACACAGACACAGAATTGGAAAAAAAAAAGCTTAGTAAATAGGACAACATAGGCTAATTGATTTGGATGGTTGATACCAAGTAGAATCTCAAGAACCCAAACCAGAGATTCCCCAAGTCCGGACACCCTCATGTCCTGTGCTCACCTTCTCCGCTGCAGCGTACATTAGCCTTACGGAGGTGCCCCGTGGGAGCGCTTAGCACCACCGCTAGTCCCTGGTAACTGAGAGGTGTGCCCGCAGTGCCGTGGGAAGTGGTGTCAGCTGCCCTTGTGTTTCTTGGTTGAAGATGGTGCCCTGCTGTCTACTGGTCAGCTCTCACATAGACATTTCTCTGAGGTTGCCGGGCTTGGTGGAGGAAGCTCAGCCATCCACTGTGCTAAAGGCGAGTGTAACCTGCTGTTTCCTCTCTTGTCCTACAGTATAATTTCAACAACCGAGGAAGCCTGACCTTTGAACCTCTAACTTTGGTTCCCATCCAGACGAAAATGATAGATGTGGATTCTCTTACTGATAAAGAGGTAACAGGGAGTCTTGGGGTGGAAGTTTGGAGGAAATGTTAGTAAGGGATGGAGACTATCCCCTGTTCCATTCCATGGTTCCATTTAGAGTTCAACTTCGTCTGAAGTCCTCTGGGACTAGTAGCCAGTATGTGCTGGGCTCTTAGCAGAGGTAGTCCCATTCCACAGGCCGTGGGGCCCTAGTGCTCATGGGTAGGCACAGTGGGCCATTGCTTTTCAAGAGAAACAGCTCCACTCTTCCTGTTCAGGTGCACGGAGGCAATGCATCAGCTACTTTTGTGTCCTCAGGAGCTGACAGAAGCAGCTTTGGGGGAAAGGTTTGCTTTGGCTCAGTTTCAGGAGATTTGGGGCCATCCTGTGGGGAGGGCATGGAGGAACAGCTCCATGAGTGAGAGGAGCTGAGGCCGAGTTTGTGACGGCTGGAATGTGTAGCAGAGGTTTTCCATGTTTCAGTGGACCAGGAAGCAGTGAGAAAGACTAGAACCAGGGACCAGTCCCTGACCTTTGAGGACCTGTGGTTAGTGACGACTCCTGCCAGCTAATAGACCCCACCTCCTAAAGGTTCCATAGCCTCTGAAAGTAACGCCACCTCCTGGGGTACAAACAGTCAAAGCAGGAGCTCATGGGCTGCATCTCAGAGTCCTCTTGAGCAAACACGCATCCATCTGTCTTTCCTACAGAGAGCCAGGTGGATGTGACCATGCAGGAAACACTAAGGCGACAAGAAGCAGGATCTGTCGTGAGCTCAGGTTCATGTAGTTGAGTGAGGTCGTCCCAGTCTGTCTGTTATGGCTGTGGGCACCTTGTGTGGCACCGTGGGGTTCACTTACCAAGCTCACAGGGCTAGAGGGATCCAGACCTTTCAGGTGGTACAGGAAGTCCCCAAGCCTCTAGGCCAGAGAAGGTGGCAGGCCAAGTACCTGGAGTAACGACTGAGGGACCAGGCAGGTGATCCAGGTCAGGGAAGAGACAGGACCTGGACAGGGCAGGAACAGTTAGCCAGCCAGAGCAAAGCAGGTTTTCATCCAGGAAGCTGGAAGCCAGGACATAAGCTCCATGGCGAGGTGCAGGTGACTGATGGGAACACACTGGGCAGGAAAAGCGCAAAGACACTGTAGGGATCAGACACCTGAAGGAAGCCGCAGGCCCTCCCAGGGCGCTGGTGACTTCTGGTGCAGGGTGGATCTTCCCTGGGGTCTGCTTGTGTCTCCTCAGCACTGAAGAGGAGGGAAACTGAGGACTCAGATGCTCTCCAGGGAGGCTGTAGAGTGGGGTTCACCCAGCTAGAAGCCTCCTGTGTGTTTGACTTAACATGTGGGTTACTGAGGAAGTCCATCCGCTTCCTGTTTAGCTTAGCTTTCCTGTGTGCCTGGGCACCTCTCTGATTATGGTGCCGTGGTGCATTTATGTTTGCAGAACACTTAAGGGGCCTGGCCATGCTGGTTTGTTCAGATTGTGGGTAGATTTAGAACAGGATGCTCAGGCTCACAGCAGCCTGGTGGCCTGTGTCTCTTGAGTGGGAAGAATCCTGTCTGCAGCCAGGAGCCCCTCCCCACCCCACCGGAGTAACGCTGTGGAGCAAGGGAGCGTGAGCGCACGACGGCGTGAGAGCCTCCTGCTTCGAAGCTCTGTGTCCCACAGGGACCTGTGCCTCCTGCAGCGTCCTTGCTACACTTTTTTCAGGGCCTCATCAAGGCTCTCGAAAGCCCAGGGCTTTAGTTTAGGACCGGGAAGTAGGTTACACAGTTGCCCTGACTGTGTGTGGATCAGGAGATATTTGTCCCAGGTGATGTTCCACTTTATTTAGGGAATGAGGAAAAGGTAAGCAAGGCTGTTTTTCCCTGAAAGAGTTTGACTAGTAAGACTCACAACCCACTTTGTGAAACTTGACACAGACCACTGGAATCTGCCATGTCCAGTGGCTATTTATATACCTTGCCTGGCCAAATCACCAAAGGATTGTTGTGGGCAGCTCCCCTTTCTTTGGGTCAGAAGCACGTTTCCGTGGATATAGTGTTTGACGTACCAGGTGGAGTGCTGTCTCACTGTTTTAGCAAAAGGCCCCTTTCTTGTATAGCACTTCATAGGCTAGGACACCATCTTTTCTGAAGGAGTGGTCGTAGCTCAAAATGAGGTTTGTCCTCTGTTCTTTTAAAATACCTGATCATTGTACTTCAGTATCAGCCTGCTCTTGACTGTCCCTTTAGGGGTTCTTTGGAGTAGGTCTACCTTTTCTCACCAGATGGCAGCAGAGGACCATAGTCTGATTTGAATTCGGTCACCCGCAGACATCAGGGCCATGGGGTATTGCTCAGTTCCTGTTCAGTCATTTTACATTATCTTGTCTCTCAGCCCTCAACCAACAGGGCGTTAGGAGTGCCCCTTTGCCCAAGGTTGCCACCCTCCACCCCCCAATACTGAGCTGTTTCCACTGCTGGCAGCCTAAAACTCCGTTTGGCTTTGTTGCAAGCACAGGCACACAGCGCTCCGCTAGTTTTGACACCCTCCCCAGCACTTGCCCAGCTGTGGCAGGGCTAGTTTGCTTTTATCAGTGGGCACTAGGGCCCTGGCTCTGTCAGAGCCTGTTGACAGCAGCACCCCGTCTGTTACCTTTGGTTTATGTGCCCATCTCGGTCTCTCGGGCAGGCTTTGGTACCTGGTGCAGACTGTTCCCAGAGGCCAGCTCCTTTATGAAAACACAGCCTCCCTGAGTAGCATGTTGCTCAGTTGCTACAGCCAGACCAAAGGCAGTTAGGCATATGGTCAAGTCCATGCTATGGACATTGTCCTCACTTTCTTCATTCCCTTTTCCCACCACTCCCAACAGGAGAGGATTTCACTCTTGGTGCCCGAAACAGTCCTTCTGATAGCAGGTCTGGAGTTAGCAGTTCCCAGGCACCAAGTTCTGCCAACATTACTGTTTAATCCTTTTTAAAAAACTCTGTGGCTCTGGTGGCTTATCCACAAGGGGCTAAGAGTCAAGCTTGTGTCCAGCGCTGCTCTGAAGAACCGTAGTCCTTGACCACCAAAGGCTTTGTATCCTCTAGACAACTGCAGACCAGAGCCACCTGGGCTTAGCTGATGCTCATTTATCAGCTTTAGTGGGTAAGGACAGGAAGCTGAGGAGCGTCTGGTCTCAGCAGGCATCTTTATAGCTGTCAACGTTTGTTCAGGTCGGTCAGTACCCTGAGCTAGTTTGGGTTAAGTCCACATGGCCTGGTAAGGAGCTTTTAGCTTAGTGACGTGATCAGTGGATGTGGCTTCCAGGTGTCCTGACAAGGGGAGCCCTGGTTACAAGCTGCGCTGCACTCAAGGAAGCCTAGTACCTTGGCTTGCTGCCAGGTTATTTTTGGTTCCCTCACAGTCACTGCTAGTTCAGGTTGGCACACTACACTCTTCAGGGAGCATTTCACCAGAAGCAATGCAGCCTGTCTGTTCCCAGGGAAGCAGACAGGAATCTGGGAGCAAAAGGACAAGGTTTGTGCATCTTTCCTCTCAGCTGTGACCTTAGCACCTGGGCCTCTCACTGTTGGCCTGTGTAGCTTTTCAGTAACAGTATGGTGTCCTTTTCTTCCCCTGCAGTGTGACTGGCTCAACAGTTACCACCAGACCTGCAGGGACGTGATTGGGAAGGAGCTGCAGATTCAGGGCCGCCAGGACGCTCTCGAGTGGCTCCTCCGGGAGACGGAGCCTGTCTCCAAGCAGCATTGACGCCTCCCTGCACTCGTTTTGTAGGATGCTCTGGGGGAAGGAAGGAACACGGCGGACCCCGACTTCCTCCTCCTTACCTCTTCCTCCCGACTCCCCTTTTTACTTTTAGACACTAAGAAGAACTGAAACTCTTCTTACCCACTTTGATATTTTCTTGCAAACAGTCTTTTATGAATTTTTAATTGTTGAGAATGAGCCAAGAATAAAATTGCTATGCCAGAAGGAGGGGACCCACAAAGCTGAAGACTTGACAAGGGGAGGCACCCGTGCCCTCTGGCCAGTGATGGTGAACACTGAGTGCTCCATGATGGTCTCGTTCCAGGTGCTAGTACATCAGTCACGGCCACCTTGATGTTCATGAGACCCTCTTCCGATCAGTGAATAAAGACATCAAAACTCTCCTCTGTTTTGGCTGTCTCTTTCCCCAAGGTGCTGTCTCCCAGTAAGTCAGGCAAGCTGATTTCCATGGCTGCTGATCAAGAAACACACACAATCCCCCAACCACACAAAACACAAGCAAAAGACCAAGGAGTCAAAAATATGCCCAGACTAAGCAAAGGACACTGAAAGTCTGCAGAACACCATTGAGTTCACTTTGTGTTGGCCAGTGACTCAGGGCATGGGCCTGCCTGAGGTGTGGTTACTATACCCAGAGAGACTCCATTAGAGAAAGCTGATTTTCCCTATCCCAGTGGGTATTTTGAGACAAATTCATTTCTAATTAAAAAATTTCATACATGCATTTAATGTATTTTGATCATATTTACCCTGTGCTATTCCCTTTAAGTTCTCCCAGATCCCCCCGCCCCCACCCAGGGTTTTAGTTTTTAGTGCATGGTTCCCAAAAGGGAAAAAGGAAAACAGAAAAAACCATTACTGGCTCTTTAAATCTCATAGGCATTACTTTGAAGGAGGAAGTCTTTCAACTCTTCGTGGTCATGTGACATAGCTGTCTACCTCTGCACTTTTTTTCAGAAGCAGCAATTACCACCAGAGCACATCTTCATCTGATCCAAGGTCTGTTGTTTGAGCTCCTCCAAGCTCTGCAATGTGTTCTAGGAACATGTATGTGCCGCCGTCTGCCAGTGCAGAGAGACATTTGTGTAATGAGACGGGAGGGGGCGGGTAGCTGCTTCAGGGCTACAGGCTGAACTTGTCCAAAATCAACCTCTACTTGCTGTCAAGGCCTCTGCAAGTTCCAAGCCCTCGGTTGACTTGGTAGTTCCCAGATGGTCACATCGACGGGTTCTGCCGGTGTGGGTGCTGTGTAGGTGAGCAGACAGAATCACAAGGTCCCACTTTGTGACTGTCCCTCAACTCGGTCCTAAACCATACCTGTCATTCGAATGGCTTTGACAGATGAACAAATGTGAGTACACTTGCTGTTCATCAAAGCCTGACTGGCAGTGTCCATTATTTTTGCCAATCGGGAGTGGAAAATAAAAGAACTAATTGATGTTACCATTTAGAACCAAGATGGTATCACTTTTACTAGAAGAGTGAGCCCAGATCCACAGAGTACCAACAAGCTTGCCAGTATGGTTTGCTTTCTTTTTGAGTTCCTAATTCCAACCTGCCACGTGGTGGGAGCAAGATCTCCTCCTCAGGTTGTTTTGTAACAGGGTCAGAAAAGTATAGAAATGATGCTTGCCAGTGAATAGCAGGATGCAGTTTGATCCCCTGAAGATGAGTTCTTGACTGTCTTTCCCCCGTACTTGATCATATTTCTAATATGTACCAGAAAGTGAGACTTAGAGGGAAAATCTCTCCCCAAAGGATAGAATGGATTAGGCATGTTTCTCATCCGTCATCCCTCTGGAAGGCAGGAGGCATCCCCTTAGGACTCTGTCTGTCATCTCCTGATATCCTGAAAGCTTCCTTATCCATAGAAATGGGAACTGTGAATCACAGTTGATTTCAAGTTTAAACAGACCATAACTCAAGTGTGACGGCAACTGTACCATTCCTTCATCAGGCTGTTCAGCCTGTCGCTTCCCAAGGCAGCCTCAGAGCAGTTTGACTTAATTGGCTCCAGCCATGCTGACAGGTGCCAGGTGCCTGGAGCTTCTGCCTGGGCTGTACTGTCTTAGCATACGCCTCTGAGACCTAAACTAGGTGAGACAGTTCCATAAAGACAGGGCCGGATACAGCTCTAATGTGCCAGAGCTCGAGGGAAGATGTGAGAGACAAACCGCAGAACAGAAGAATCAATTTGAATAAGTGATAGATGTTGAGTGGGAAAACAGCGTTGATGCGACATTACAGAACTCCAAGGAACCCCGTCTCATTTCTGTTTTGCCTGCTCTGTTCCCTGGTAAAGTTTTAAGTACAATAGTGAAGATCAAGGAATGGTTCAATGCATGGCTTCGGCATTGAACACCCCAGGGGCTGGTTTCCGGGGTGCTTTTCAATCTCTGTTGCTTCTGTGATACTTGCACATGGGAGACAGCCTCTCCCGCGCCCCCTCCCCCCCCATGATCTCTGGTCTAGGAGGTTGCCTGGTATCTAACTGCCAAGCAACAGCCTTCTGCTGTTTCTCACCACACCAGCTCTGGGTGGTGGTAGTGATTTGGAGGCAGACCCAGGAGTAGTGACTGGCTCCTTTGGAAGTGTTAGGGTTTCTCAGCGGCTCAGAGTTTATACCACCGATGACCTAGAGGCTCAGCATAAAGTATCTCGAATTTCTCAGTGTTCCGAGTACTTTACTTCTGGGAAGAGTAGTAGTGGTTCTGGAGGGCCTCAAGGGAGGAAGTAAGTATGTGGCAGTTTTTATGTTGTGTGTGTACGTGTTCGTGTTCGTGTTCGTGTGTGTGTGTGTGTGTGTGTGTGTGTGTGTGTGTGTGTGTGTGTGTGTGTATTATGTGGAGGGCAGAGGTCAATGTCCAGTGTCTTCCTCTATTTTCCACAACAGTCTTTGAGACAGGGTCTCATTGAGCCTGGAAATCACTGGTTCAGCTAGACTGGTGGCCAGCCAGCCCAAGGGACCTTCTGCCCCTGCTTCCTGGCACAGGGATTACAGGCATGTGCTGCCACGCCTGGCTTTTTACATGGGTGTTGGAAATCCGAACTCAGGTCCTCATGCTTGTAACAGCAAACTCTTTACCAGTTGAGCTACCTCCTTTTTCAAGCCCACATGGTGGTTACCAGCTAGTCAGAATACAGATTAAGAAATTCACAGGCAAGTGGGACATGGTGGTGCACACCTTTAATTTCAGCATTGGGGAGGCAGAGGCAGGCGATATGAGTTCAAGGCCAGCCTGGTCTACAGAGTGAGTTACAGGACAGCAAGGACTGTGTAGAGAGATTCTGTCTCAAAGCACCAAACAAAACAAAAACAACCTGTAACATGAAATCTAATAGGTCTTTTTTTTTTTTTTTTTTTTTTTTTTGGTGAGCTAGAGATGAGTGGTCCAGTAGTTTTTTTCCAAGGGACAGTTGTGAGCCGCCTTGTGGGTGCTGGGAATTGAACCCAGGTCTCCTAGAAGAGCAGCCAAGGCTCCCAACCACTGAACCATCTCTCCAGCCCCTAATAGGTCTTTTAATAAAAAACCTGGAGCCAGACATTGGGGTAAATGCTGAAAGATCAGAGAGACAAAAGAACAAGCCACCAGAGAGATTTCTCACCACTACCGAATCCTCAGGCTGAAATGGAGGCAAGATCCTCTCTCCACAATTGCTTAGACTGAAAGCCTCTGAGTCCTCAGCCGAAAGGGCTCCAGCTGAAAAGTGCTCCTCAGCTGAAAAAGCTTCAGCAGAAAAAGGCTCTGATTTCTGTCTCCTTAGGCTTTATACGCCTTTCTCTACCCAGCAGTCACTTCCTTCCTAGTGCTGGGATTAATGGTGTGTGCCATTACTGCCTGGCTCTGTTTCTCTGCTAGACTGAATCAATCTCAGCTAGTTCAGGGTGGCTTTGAACTCACAAAAATACAGATGGATCTCTGCCTCCTGAGTGCTAGGATTAAAGATGTGTGCCACCACTCCCTGGCATCTATGTTTAATCTAGTGACTTGTTCTGTTCTCTGATCTTCAGGCAAATTTTATTAGGGTACACAATCTATCACCATAACAAACCTTCCACAAAAGTCCCAAAGAAACAAAAAAGAAATTCATAGGATCTAGAGTTAAAAATGCAGATTCCAACTTTTCCATAGTTTTGAATCTCTCCAAATCACTATAAAGACAGAGAAGCTGGGATAGCAAAATGGAAATGCAGGGATGAGATTTACAACAAACAGTGACACAATTCAACAGGACCAGGGCAGCTGTTCTCTCCACTTCTGTGTTGGAGGAAGGTGAAGGAGGGGCCAGGTGCTCAACCAGCCTGGGAACAGGCCAGGAACTCAGGCTCCAAGAGCTGGGTTGAGAGCTGTGATCAAAACAAAGAACACTGCACATTTTGGTGATGTTTGTGGGTTTTGTGGAAGAGAGGCATGAGCCACAGCAGAGAATCCTAGCAACTGGCGGGGCAAAGCCCCACAGCAAGAAGAAACTGCTGAGGACAGGCCCAAACAGGAGACACTCCTGAGGATAGACCCAAATGGGACACTCCTGAGGATAGTCCCAAACAGGAGACACTCCTGAGGACAGACCCAAACAGGAGACACTCCTGAGGACAGACCCAAACAGGAGACACTCCTGAGGATAGACCCAAACAGGAGACACTCCTGAGGACAGACCCAAACAGGAGACACTCCTGAGGATAGACCCAAACAGGGGACACTCCTGAGTATAGACCCAAACAGGGTATACTCCTGAGGATAGACCCAAACAGGAGACACTCCTGAGGATAAACCCAAACAGGAGACACTCCTGAGGATAGACCCAAACAGGAGACACTCCTGAGGACAGACCCAAACAGGAGACACTCCTGAGGACAGTCCCAAACAGGAGACACTCCTGAGGATAGACCTAAACAGGAGCAGGACAGGCAAAGGTGGAGATTGATCCAGCAGAGACCGGGATCAGAGCTGGGGAGATCCCAAAGTAGGTGCTGTCTTTTGAATGAGTCACAATATCATCAGAAAAGACTGTTGTAGAGCCCCAATAATAAAAAATGATCTCAGTTCAAGTCTCTTTTCCTGAAGCTCAAGACAATCACAGAAGGAATCATGTCACAGAAACATGACAGAAGAAAGATGGAGGTGAGAAGTTAGAAACATTTGAAAAACCGCAGAATTATATGCCAGGAATGGAGGCACACCTCAGGGAGATGTGGTAACAACAGATGGAAAACATTTCAAAACCTCAGGCTTACATGAATACAGGATGGAAAAGCATAGCAGACAGTATCTTAAGGAAAACAGAAAAGGAATGAAGAAAATGCAACAAGTCAGAGCAGGCAGGGGATGGCTGTCAGCCAAGAGCTCTCTGCCCCAAACCTGAGGGTCTGAGGTGGGAGCCTTGGCACTCACATTAAAAGCCAGGTCAGTCAGGGTGTGCCTGCAGTCCCAGCCCGGGAGGCAGAGACAGCATGACCCTGACAGTGATGACCCTATGAGAGACCCTGTCTAAAAGAGAGAGACCCTGTCTAGAAGAGAGAGATCCTGTCTAGAAGAGAGAGACCCTGTCTAGAAGAGAGAGATCCTGTCTAGAAGAGAGAGACCCTGTCTAGAAGAGAGAGATCCTGTCTAGAAGAGAGAGAGACCCTGTCTAGAAGAGAGACCCCGTCTAGAAGAGAGAGAACCCGTCTAGAAGAGAGGGATCCTGTCTAGAAGAGAGACCCTGTCTAGAAGAGAGAGATCCTGTCTAGAAGAGAGAGACCCTGTCTAGAAGAGAGACCCTGTCTAGAAGAGAGACCCTGTCTAGAAGAGAGAGAACCTGTCTAGAAGAGAGAAATCCTGTCTAAAAGAGAGAAATCCTGTCTAAAAGAGAGACACTGTTTAAGAGAGAGAGACCCTGTCTAGAAGAGAGACCCTGTCTAGAAGAGAGAGACCCTGTCTAGAAGAGAGAGACTCTGTCTAGAAGAGAGAGACCCTGTCTAAAAGAGAGAGACCCTGTCTAAAAGAACGGCGGCAGAGACGAGTCGAGAAAGGTATCTGATATCAACCTATGTATGATCTCTATGTGAGTGCACAGGCACTAGCACACACTAAACACACAAAAGTCAAAATGAGTAAAAAACACTAAGAGTACGACACAGATGGACAACAAATTAAACATTTATACAGGTTTCTCCAAAGATGGAAACCAAAGCAAAGGAACAGAACAAATATTTGACAATGTTCAAACAAACGTCCCTGAGATTACAGAATAAAAATGTGAACTGATACATTGAAAAGGTACACCTCACAGCTATATAAGTAAACCAATAATGTCCAACAGTACAGAATGTAGTAAGTATTGGACTTTAAAGAAGGAAGAAACCTTTTAGTGTTTAAACAAAACACCCACAGGATCTGTACAGTGGGAAAAGTACAAAGTTGTCATCAGACATTTTCACAGCCCTGCGGAGTCAAGAAAGTGGCATGACAGCAGCAGAGGTCTTCATTATAATTGATTAAGCTCCACTTTCATGCTAGGTTTGGTATCTGAGCTAAAATTAACACTCACAAAGGTTTCTTTTTAAAAGTAGCACTGGCATTGACCAGGTTGCCAAGATAACTGAGTTAGTTAGTGCTGGTGGGATTGGTGTGGGATGGAGGAGGGAATGTGTCCAGCATAAAGCTGGCAGGAGGCACCATCTGCACTGGTTCGCCACGGGATGAGGAGGGCTTAAGGGGAACAGAGAAAATACAGTTTTAAGGAAGAGGTGAAATTGTGTGTGAGCATATAAATGGGAGTGATGTGTGAGTGACATTTTGTAGTTTTTAAGCATTTCTTATTTCCTGTGTGTATATGTGTGCGTGCGTGCATGTGTGTGTGTGTGTGTGTGTGTGTGTGTGTGTGTGTGTGTGTGTGTATGCAGGCTTGAGGTTGATGTCAGTGCTTCTCCTCTTTGGCCCTTCTACTTTATTGAGGCAGGGCTTCACAACTGACCCCAGAGTTTGTGATCATGTCTCACTAGACAGCTTGCTCTGAGGATCTTTTGCCTTGGACCTCTGAGGGCGGCCACACCCACTTGGCATTTATGAGATTTCTGACAGTTTGAACTCTGGTCTTCAGGCTTGTACTGCAAACTCTTTAGCCACTGGTCCACCTATCTCTCCAGTTCCTGGTTTTGAAGCATTTACACCACTCCAAGAGAAGCTGAAACGGATACTAGGTCACTGGACTAAGGGTCTCTCAACTTAGAATCTTCTGTGTTTTAATCAGTACAGGGGGACCTAAGGAGGTTTTGACAAAGCTGTCTGGGAGCCAGACTGAAGGCTAAGACCGACACTCTAGCAGCTCCTGCTGGGTCTCAGGCCAAGGGCTCACTGCACTGGGGCTTGCTACCTACCCAGCACCTGTCCTGTAAGAGATGGCATGCCACAGCCTCCTCTGCCTGGAGGACCCCCATATCGTCCATCCTTCCACTTCCTTCTCTTCTTCAGAACCTAGCTCCAATTCTGCACATCCCTCTGCATGAGTCCCTATGCCAGCTTTCTATAGCATTCAAAAACTGTAAGAAATTTCCCTTTGAAAGCTGAACTTCCCCATGTTTCTCGCACTAGGCTTACAGCTTCCTGAGACTCAACACAGTCTGTGGCCACAACTAGGAACATAATCACTAAAAATATTTATTTATTGACATGGTGGGTGAAGATATTTCAAACAGGCTTACAGATGACAGGATATGGAAGCAGAATAGGCATCTTCCCACGGCTTTCAAAGTCTGGCACCATCTATTTTCTCTGACCTCCAGTTTTGTCATTTATAAAATAGAAGTAGTAATGACATCCTTGATAGCTTATTTGTATGGATGAAGCAAAACAATGGCCACAAATCTTAGCCTACTGTAGGACACACATTGCCACCCAGTAAAGCTGAGTGTTATGAGAGGGCACCTGTGTTTTTAGTCAAGAAGGAGAGACATGTATTCTGTATTGAATTCTCTCACTATTGTTCTTTATTCCTTCCTCTTCATCCCTATATCATTATTTTAAAAACCAAATGTTCTCAGGGGCTGGAGAGATGAATTCGTGGGTAAGAGTGCTTGCTGCTCTTCCAGACGACCTGAGTTTGGTTCTCAGCACCAGTGTTTGGTAGTTCACAACTGCCTGTGACTCCGGTACCAGCGATCAACACCCTCCTCTGGGCTCTGCAAGCACTTGCACCCATGTACACATACTTCCAGGTTCAGTAAACACAAATAAAAATGCATCTCAAGGGAACCAAATGTTTTTTTAGAACAGTCTTAGATTTACTGTGAAAACAGTACAGAGAGATTCATTTTTATCACAATGAACAAATGTTGATGCATTATTAATAACCGAAGACCATTCTTCATTCCAGTTTTCTCGGTGTTTGTATTGTACTATTTTCTGATCGGAGGATCACATTTAGCTGTTGTTCTGTGTGTTTTCTGTTGCTTGGATCCCGGGTCACAGTTCACTGAGGGAAGCCAAGGCAGGAACTTGAAGGTGGGAACAAAAGCAGAGGACACAAGGAACACTTTTTACCGGTTTGCTCTTCCTGACTTGCTCAGTTTGCTTTCTTACATACCCCAGGATCACCTGCACAGGAATGGCACCACCCACATTGGGCTAGGTCCTTCTACATATCACCAAGCAAGAAAATATTCCACAGACTGCCCACAGGGAAATCTGGTGGAGACAGCTCCTTGAGTTCCCCCTCTTCCCAGATGACTCCATCATATATCAAGTTGACAAAAAATTAGCCATCACAGCTGTCATGTCCTTTTAGGTTGTGACAGTTTCTCATTTTGTTTTGATGACATTGACAGTTTTGAGGAATAATGGCCAGCTATTCTGTGTACTGTCCTTACATTGGGACTTTCGTATGATTAACCTGTGGTTCTAGATTTTCAAGGGGAAGACACAAAGATAAAGTACTATTTTACCACATCAGATCAAAGGAACACACCAGCAAGACAGCCTGTCACTGTTGGTGTGTGCCTTGGCCATCTGACTGAGGAGGTTTTGCTCATATTTCTTCACTGTAAAGTTAATTCCCTCCTTGTTACTATACTCTTCTGAAATAAGTCACTACGTGTAGACCAGACTTGAGTAGGGAGTTACACTCAGCTTTCTAGAAGAGTGAGTATCTACAGAACTTATTAGAAAATAATCCACATGGGAGATCTCTCTCCTCTCTCCCCCTTCCTCTTTTGTTTCTTCAAGACAGGAATTCTCTGTGTAGCCTTGGCTGTCCTGGAGCTCACTCTGCAGGCCAGGCTGACCATGAACTCATAGAGATCCACCTGCCTCTGCCTCCCAAGTGCTGGGATCAAAGGCATGTTCCACCAATGCCCAGCTTATCTCTCTTCTTACATTTTTTTCATATCCATAAACCTGTGGATATTTTGTATTTTGGAAGGAAATTTTTGTTTCTCGAACTGTTCCATCTTTGGTTATTAGGATCTCTTCCTATTGGCTTCTGTGTCCCTTTGCCAGATCTTCTCCACCCCTGCCTCATTCTTGGTATCCAATGCTTTCAGACTTACTTGTATAGTATATTTCCTGGCCAGTCCTTGAGTTAGCCATTTCTCCAAGGAGCTCAAACTCTTTTGGAAGGAGGTATTTAAAACTAAGCTCTTGTACCAAGGATGGATTCTTGGCTATTGGCTATTGGATTATCATTGCTTCTAGACCCATTCAGCTGGTGCAAGGGTACAAAGCCACCTGTACATCTGTACATCTGTACAGAGTCATAGAACATTTCATTATTTGTACAAATGCTTCTATATGTAACCAGTTATACGTGTTTGTGTTAAACTAAATATGATTCAAACTGATGTCTCCAACTCCAGTCCATGGGCAAGGTATGTTTTCTCGTTCATCTGCAACCTTGCTCGTTGGTGAGAAGCTTGACTCACCATCGTCCACCATGTATGTGACTTGACTGTTCAGTCTGAGTGTGCACTTGACTGTTGGGTTTTAGTATCTGTGTTGTGATTGGTAACCCGGGCCACCGTGAGGGTACCTTTGTCACTGTTCAATGCGCCTTCTTTTGTTTGACGTATAAGCTCCATTCCTTCATTTTTAAAAGTGGCTTAGACCCAACCTTTCCCCCCTGTCATTTGAATGTGGTTGTTTCATTCCTTCAAAGGCTATTAGGTCACATTCTGAATCCCATCCTATATTCTCTTGGCTCATTCATTCGTTCATTCATTCATTCATTCATTCATATTTACACACACTGAGGTACAGTCTTCTTTCTGACTGTAAGGTTCAATGAGTTTGATAAGCACTTAGTGTTCTAAATCTATAATGACAATATCTTGAAGATAGTTTCACCGCTTGAAAAAAAAATCCCCCACTCAAAAACTCCATCTACTCAAGCCTCCCTCTTGTCTTTCTGGCAAGCTCCTAGCAGCTGCTGATCTTTTTACTGTCTCTAAAGTTTTGTCTTTCCCAGATGGTACATAACTGGAGTTGTAAAGTAATACGTTCTTCAGATGGGGCTCTCATCAGCAATATGTACTTAAGGTTCATCCATGTCTTGTGACTTGATAGCATTTTCTCTGAGTCTCTGTCTCTCTGTTTGTTTCTGTTGAGGGGTGTTGTACTTAGAACTTTGTACATAATAGGCAAGTGCTCAATAGCGTCTTTTTCAATCATTGAATAATATTCTAGTACATAGATATAGCAGTTTGTAAACCAGTCACCTGTTGAAGGGCAGATTGGTTGCTTTCTATCATAATATCTGTCTACCGATCTTTCTACCTATTGGCCTTTTATTAGTTATATATCATTAATCTACCTACACACACACACACACACACACACACACACACACACACACACACACACACACATATTTGCTGGGAATCGAACCCAGGGCCTTTAACATGCTGTGCATTTTCCCCAATAAATCCCCAGTCCTAATATCCATTTATTTTTAATTAAAACTATTTTATTATTTTAACTGTATGAATGTGGTTGTCTGCATGTATGAAAGTGCACCACATGCATGCCTGGTGCCTAAGGAGGTCAGAAGAGGGTGTCAGATCTCCTGGAACTGGAGTTACAGACGATTGGGAGCCACTGTGTGGGTGTTAAAAGAAGGATCCTCTGCAAGATCAGCAAACACTCTTAACTGCTGAGCCAAGTCTCCAGCATCTAGTCCCAATATAGTTTTTTAACTCAAAAGAGAAAGTTTTTTTTTCTTATTAGAGAAAATTTGATCTTAGTTTTTTGTTCTAGAAGTAACATAACAAGAGAGAATTACAGTGATTAGAAACACATATTCCGGGGTAGACCTCACTGTGTCTGAGCCGTGTCATTGGGCAGCACAAGCCTTTGAGTCTCTATTCCCTATGGAGGTTGGTGGTCCCACCTCCTGTTTGATGGTGAGGACTTACCATGTGTGTTAAGAGATTAAAAATGTGAGAACAGACATGACCTCTGACCTGGTGAGGTTAAAGGTCTAGTGGAGAAGGTGAAGCATCACTGAAGCACCACAGAGCTGACATGTGACAAGTGCTAAGAAGCAGCTCGTGGTAGTGGGCTGCTGTGGAACATTGCTTTAACTAGGTAAAGATGTGTTACATCTGTTTGTGCCGTACTTGTTTAACAATGTAAAGATACATTGGTGAGGTAAAGATACATTGATGAGGTTTGATGGTGAGGACTCAACCAGGTCGTTGTTGCATATGAGAGCTCTGTGTACACCCATGCCTTTCAACCCAACCTGAGACATTTTAAAAAATGTCATCGCAGCATTACTGAGATGTAACTGACATACTATGCCAGCCACCTAATGACCAATACAGTGGTACTTTCTTGCCATCTCCAGATGTCAAAGATCACCTGGCATCATCGTGAATGTAAAGTGCATCCTGATTATTGACATGTGAAACAAACATAGAAACTGCCATAATAGAGCATCTGCCTAAGCTCCCCTGGGTGCTGTGACTTGGTGTAGTGAATTTCGTTGGGAAGGGGTGAGTTGTATGTGTGGGGACGATGGTATCTGGCTCTTTCCACCATCATGCTCCCTGAGCCCAGGTGGGGTGGTGGAGGACACACCTTTCTCAACAAGAGAAGCAAAAAAGGGCAACTGGGGAAAAGCCAAAGGGAACAGTTGAGCAGGGTTTCCCACAGCAAGCAGGGTAGACGTCCGTGGGTCAGGATATCATCCCTAGAGATAGGCACCGGGGAGGAATTTCCAGGACATCCTATAGCATCCCAGGCCCAGCTGCATGTTTTGCCAGCAGGTGGCAGTGTGGTTCTTCGGAGCGAGCAGAGACCACCATCGGGCCTGGAAAGAGAGGTCAATTACAGATACTCAGTGGGACCCCTGGAGGACCCCAGGACATCTCTGACACAGGGGCTGCCACATGGCTGCCACTCAATGTCCCTTGAAAGCTCACTATCTAAGCAGCCCATGACTGTGGGGAGGAGGAGAGGGAGAGCTCATTTAATAAGCTAGACTCAAGTGCCGGCCCTGAGGGGCCCTTGAGCTAGTGTGGTGGGAAGAGAGCCGCGCGCCACGTGGGGCCTGTCAGCTGCAGCCCGGGGCCTATGATCTAAGCCGTCCCTGGGAGGCGTCTGCAGAACCTCTCGAGGGTGCCCTGGCTGGGGCTTGGTGCTCTGTCGCGCTGACACTGCATCTGACTGAGATTTGCCCGGGTAACAGGCGAGTTCCGTTAGTTGGGAGGACAGACCTCCTTCGGGTCTGGGTACGATGGTCAGCGTGATGGTAAGTCAGGGCAGCATTTGCTCCCTGCCCTTTTTATTGTCGCCATCAACAATATCACCTTTCTCTTTTTCTCTGAGACTCCTTTGTCTCTTTTGATCTGAAATGGGTCACCTGGGGTGGACTCCATTCCTGGAAAGAAGAGGGCTGGGGGCTTCTTCTGTTGTACCCTCTACCCTTTACTAGAGATGCACAGGGACCCTTGGAAGCCAGAAGAGTGTTGGGTTCCTTGGAGATGGAGGTACAGGCAGCCGTGAGCTGACTGACACATGTGCTGGGAACTGAGCTCTGGGCTTCTGGAAGAATGGAGAGGACTCTTAGCCAATGGGCATCTCTCCATCCTCTAGCCACAGATTGATTCTTGGTGTTTTCTCCATGTGGTTTTTTGCTCTGTAGCCTTGGGTAATCTGGTTATCTTAGTGTGCTTGTGTTCAGAACCAACAAAATCACAGTCCTTGGTTGAAATCTCAGCGAAACAGGGGGCCGCTGCTCTGTGATCAGCCACCGCCTTTAATCCTGGTCTTGTCATGATGTTCCAGCTCTGCTTTCCGAGTTCCCACCTTTTTAGTCCTCAGTTGAGTTTCCTTAGCTATCTGTCTGTCTTCAGTACGTTCCCATCTAGGCCCTAGGACCATGCCCATCCCTTGTCAAGCTGAATGCTGAGTCGATTTTCAGTCACTTCTCCTGCCCTGGTTCTCCTGAAACGGTGCCCATCCTAAGGAAGAGCCCGGATATCCAAATTATTTTTCTTCTGTGAGATCAGCTCTGGTCTCCTGCTCAGCCCTTCTCGGGTGGCTGTGGGATTCTGAGAGGGCAGAGGTACCGAGCTTGTGGGTGTTAAATTGGCTCACCTTCGCCACATGGCCCTGGTCTACTCCCTGGGCTCTCCAGAAAGTGCCCAGAAGAGAACAGAACCTTAGCAATCATTTATTTTGCTGAATACCTCCTAAGAATCCAGGTTCTTTAAAAAATACTACAGTTTCATTTGATCATTTTAAAACTCCTCTAAGGTGAGTGCTAATCACCATCTGATTTTACATAACCAGAAGTTAGAGCCAAGAGAAGAGAAATGACGTGTTCAAGGTTGCACAGCCAGGAAAGGATGGAGCCAGGAATGTCAGCTGGCAGGCTGACTCTGGAGACTGGGCTGGCATCCAAGAGGCACTAGACACCCTCACCCCATGTCATGGGTGCCAGTCTCATGCAGGCAGCTGCCATTTTCAGACTTGGCTGCAAGGCCTGGCAAGCAGAGGTGGCACTCTGGGTGATCCTGTTATGGAGGAAATTGTATTTGCCACGACTGGGTCAGGGGGTAGCAGGTGTTGATATTCTAGTTGTCCCTTGACAGCGGGATGGCAAAAGTGAATACAATGGAGTGACAAAATCCATATGAATGCCTGAGAAAGGAGGTCAGTACAAGTGTAGATTTAAAACACACACACACACACACACACACACACACACACACACACACACACGACCTGATGCTAATTGGCAGAAATGTTTCTCACTGCCTTGCAAAGCATGGCTCATTAATTAAAATGTAAAGTTCCCAGTGACTTTAAAATTAAAGAGCTAAGACATGATATCTTATGAGGCAGATTCAAAGGGTAGCTATTTATATTCTTGGATGACTCTGACTTATGCTTGTTAAGTGGAAGGCAGCAAGGGGGGGGCTTCTAAGTTACTAGTTATGCTTCCTTTCATTGTATATTCAGTTTGTGAAAATCCAGAGAAATATAAATTGGTTTCCCCATCTGCACTATTGTTCAGGCACACACTGTTATCTAGCCTGGGTGCTTAGTTCTCCACAGAGGAGCCTCTGAGCCTCTGAGCCTCTGAGAGGGGAATGTGCTGTGGGATAATCTCTTTGTACACTGTAAAGGTGTGTCTCTGTCTAAGACACCTTCTGATTGGTTTAATAAAGAGTTGAATGGCCAATAGGCAGGCAGGAGAGAATGGGCAGGATTTCCAGGAAGAGAGAGGGACTCTGGGTAAAAGAGAGGCAGGGAGACACCAGCAAGATGTGGAGCAAGTCCGATGTACAGAATGGGAGAGAGGTAAAAGTCACAAGGCAGAACGTAGATTAATAGAAGGAGGGCAATTTAGGTTATAAGAGGAACAAGCCTAAACTAAAGGCCAAAGTTTCATAATAATAAGTCTCTGTGTCATTATTGGGGAGCTGGTGTTCCCAAAAGAAAGTCTGGTGAGAAAGCTTGCTTAGAAATGGCTTATTTCTAAGTCAAAATAAGGCAGTGGCCAACCTGGAGCTAGGTCTCACCTCTGTGGCTTAGCTCAGGGACACCTAGTCTGTGAGTAGACACACAGTTGGAGGCTGTCTAGTAGAAGGATGCCTTGGGAGACCTGAACACGGGAAGCCGCTTGGTAAATTTGCATGGTTGCTGCTGACACCTTCTCCTCAGCCTGGAGCTCTTCCTTCTCTCTCCATCTCCCGTCTGTAGGTCCGCTGACGAGGGCTTCGTTTGCACTCTTCCTTTAGGAGAAGAGACTTCTTCCCTTTGCCAAGGCAAACTCCCCAACCCGTGCCTTCTTGCGGCTTTCCAACCCTCCTTATTGCACAAACTGCTCTGGCATTTGCATTTTTAATCTTCTTTGCCTCCAGGAGAGTCCTTTTTGTCTCACTACAAATATACTTTACATCTCTCCCTTCTGAAAAAACAAATCCCTTCTCTGGTCCTAGTGAATGAGTCAGCAGACATTTGTGAAGGGCCTTCACTGGGGTTGGATGCTGTGCAAGATGCTACCTCATTCACAGTGTAGCAGACCTTGCCCCTCTGAGGTGGCTGTTGACGTCAACAGGCTTTTTTCATGAAGCTGAGTCCATCTTCATCTTCCCCAACCCTTCTTGCTTTGTTCCTGTCCCAACTCACTATCACCTAGCACTTGTTATCACCACTATTTTATACCATCCTAGAATTTAAAATTTTCGGTAGAATGGAATGGTGCCACTTTCTACCAGTTCCTCTAGAACAGCAGTTCTCAAGGCCTGGGTTGCAACCTCTTTGGGAGCTGAATGACCCTTTCACAGGGGTCACATATCAGATATCCTGCATACCAGATATTTACATTATGATGCATAACAGTAGCAAAATTATTGTAATGAAGTGGCAACAAAAATAATTTTATGGTTTGGGGGTTACCAAAACACAAGCAACTGTTTTAAAGAGTTGCAGCATTGGGAAGGTTGAGACCACTGTTCTAGAAGAATTAACGTGTTAGTCACTGTTCTTCTTCTGTGAAGAGACACCATGACTAAGTCAACTCATAAAATAAAGCATTTAATCGAGGGCTTGCTTACAGTTTCAGAGGCTTAGTCCATTATCATCATGGTGAGGAGCATGGTGCCGAAGTAGCAGAGAGGAGAGAGAGAGAAGAAGAGGGACGGAGAGGGGGGGAGGGAGGGGGAGGGGGAGAGGGAGAGGGGGAGGGGGGAGGGGGAGGGGGAGGGGGAGAGGGAGAGAGAGAACCAGCTTGTGTCTGGCATAGGTTTTTGAAACCTCAAAGCCCACCCCCAGTGACACACTTCCTCCAATAAGACCACACCTCCTAATCCTGCTAATCCTTTCAAATAGTGCCACTCCCTCATGACTAAGTGTTCAAATGTATGAGCCTGTGGGGGCCATTCTTATTCAAACCACCGCAGTTAGTAACAGCCTTCCATTTCATCTTCTCAAGTGTTCTAATTTGGATTTTAAGCCTTTTGCTCATCCCTTCCAGGCAGCCATGCCCAGGGTCTCTTCTTTTTTCTCATCTGTGTGGTGGTATTGTGTTCCCCAAAATATTGTGTACTCTAATAAATTTATCTGGGGTCAGAGAACAGACAGCCACTAGATACAAAGGCTAGAAAATGGTGGCACTCACACCTTTAATCCTAGCATTCCAGAGATAGAAATCCCTCTGGATCTCTGTGAGTTCAAGGCCACATTGGAAATAGCCAAGCATGGTGACACACGCCTTTAATCCCAGAAAGCCAGCCTTTAATCCCAGGGAGTGGTGGTAGAAAGCAAAAAGATATATAAGGCGTGAGGACCAGAAACTAGAAGCATTTGGCTGGTTAAGCATTTAGGCTTTTAAGCAGCAGTTCAGCTGAGAGCCATTGGGATGAGGACACAGAAGCTTCCAGTCTGAGGAAACAGGACCAGCTGAGGAATTGGCAAGGTGAGATAGCTGTGGCTTGTTCTGTCTCTCTGATCTACCAGCATAGACTCCAATAACTCGCCTCAGGTTTGATTTTATTAATAAGAACTTTTAAGATTCCTGCTACACATCTGTGCTGATTCCTGTGTTGGAATAATTTATTGGATAACTGATTAGATTCTGACAACAAATGGAGACTTGAGTTCAAATCCTTATCTATATATAAGCTTGAGTCTCAGTTTCTTTATCTGGAATCCAAGGAACCACACTGTAGCTACCTGCTAGAACATCTCCAGGGTGCTAGGGAAGCATTTGAACGGCTTGCCAAGGCTCCAGGTACAGAGTGAGTACTCAGTAAACAGGGTGGCCCACACTGTCACTCCCTTTAGAAGCCCCCTTCTTGACCTTGGGGATTCCCACAGATTTGACCTTGTTATTGGATGCCTTCTAGGCTTCGTGTGTGTGTGTGTGTGTGTGTGTGTGTGTGTGTGTGTGTGTGTGTGTGTGTGTGTGTGTTGGAGCACACATGTACCTGTGTGTGGTTTGAGTGAACACATGTGAATGTGGAGGCTAGGGGTCAATATTGTCTTTCTCAATCACTTTATCGTTTTTGAGAAGAGTTCTCACTGCACCTGGAGTTCACTGCTTCCGCTAGACTGGTTGGTCTGTGAATTGCAGGGATCCCCATGTCTACACATCCTCCGAGCGTGTGCCACTTTACTCAGTCTTTCACAGGGGTCCTAGTGAACTGGAAAGCAAGTCCTTATGCTTTACCAACCAAGCCCTTTCTTCCCGGTTAGCCCCTTCTTCATCTTATCAGTCTCATGCAGGCTAAATCTATGGGGTTTCTTGGATTTCTGGCCTTAGAGATTTAGTTTTACTTTATGATGAAGAGGGTGAGCCATGTCACAGGTGGCCTAGCTCAAAGCACTGTAGTGGCAGGTACTGTCCTCATCAGTTGAGTATACTTGGGCATGCTGTGTAACCTCTTGAAGTCTTTGCATAACACAATTGGTGTCTTTGTGACTACACTTGAAAAAGCTAGGCTGACTTCATATGGTGCTCCTGAGGGTTGCATGGGCTAAGACTGTGTCTTGTAGAACCCAATGTACACCCAATGCTTGTTACAGTTCCTACTTCTCAGGTGTTCTGAGTTGACTCCTTGTTTATCCACTCTCCTTTGGAAGAATTTGGAGTTCATTTTATCTCAGTGGGTTCCTCATACCCTCTCTTCTTCTCTTCTGTAGATGCCCTAGTTGTTTGTGATTTTGTTTTTTCCTTCTGATCTACTGAAATGATCTCACACCAGCATCCCTGCTATGAGCCTCTTCCCTTCTGAATCCATTTTCTATGTTCAAAGCAACTAGACTTGTGAAGCATAGTTTGGATCATGCCACTTTCTTGCTCTGAAACCCACTATGGCTCCCTGTAGCTAGAGTTTTCCTGCCTGGCCCAAGGTCAGGACAAATCTCTCTCACCCGCCAGTCCCACAGCCACTCAGACCCAACCAAGTAAACACACAGAGACTTATATTACTTATAAACTGTATGGCCGTAGCAGTTCTTGTTATCTTGTTCTTATATCTTAAATTAACCAATATCTATTAGTCTATAAGTTGCCACGTACTTTACATCTCGCTTTTCATGGCAGGCAGCTGGCAGCATCTCTCAGACTCAGTCTTCCACTTCCCAGAATTCTCCTCTCTCCTTGTCCTGTTTATATTTCCTGCCTGACTAATCAGTGTTTTATTTATTAACCAATCAGAGCAACACATTTAACATACAGAACATCCCACAGCAGCTCCCCATTACCTATAGACTAGAGAGCAAATCCCTAGTCATCCCTTTTAAGCTTTCTGCATCTAGATCCCACCAATAGAACTGATTTCATTCTGCTTTCCATCTCTCTGCACCCAGTGATCCAACTTCAATGGACTTGTTCCTTCCTTCCCAAATCCTCCATTCATGCTTGTTATTATGAACAGCCCTGCTTGAACATGAGGAATGTATTTTCTGAGGCTGGAGCAGATAATCTTTTTTTCATTGTTTTGTTATAAAGATAGTACCTCTGCCCACCCAAAGGCTGGTACAGGAGGTAAGCTGCCACGCACCTTTGTGGAGACGATTTTAAATGTGCTGTTCCCTTAGAAACAGATGTGCCAATTTAGCAGTGAGAGGGGAGCAGAGAGTGAAAGCGCATTGTCATTAACCTTCTGGCTAATATTTCCCTCCACTCACCAGGCAGTTCTGGGGTCACTCTTCTCCTTCTGTATCAGTAATTTTTCATACTGGTTTTGAAACCCAAATCCAATGAAGTCAATTCTCTGCTTAAAATCCAACAATGCCTCTGTGGCTCTTAAACTGATGCTCTGGAAAAGGGAGCTAGATGTCTGTATGACCTGAAGCTGACTTTCCTCTCTAGACTTCCCTCCATCTGTTCACCCACTCCATATCCATCTTTAAAGTATTTGTTTTGAATTTTATTTTTTGAGAACTTCCTTCATGAGCACTGTGTCTATATCACTCCCACCCCTCCCCCATCAGACTCCTCTTACATCTCCCTCCCAAATTCATAATATCTTCTTTAATTATTATTGTTACATGTCTGTACACACACACACACATATGCACACATGCATCCACAACTTACTGAGTCTATCATTGTTTTTATGTCCAGGGTCGATTACTTGGAACTGGATAACTCAAATGGGAACCTGTCCCTAAATTAAACTGACTGCCCCTCTCAGCAGCCACTAGTCACTTGTAGCTCTTTGTTTAGGGTCAGGACCTAAATGTCGTATTTTCCCTGTCCATATTGGCATGCCAACTGGTGTGTCGTTATGCTGATCTAGTTCAGGCAACCATATCATTGAGATTTCACGGGTGCATTTTCCCTGTCATGCTGAGGGGACACTATCTATTAACAGTGAGTGCCCTGGGCCTCTGGCTCTTAGAATCTTTCCACCCTCTCTTCCCAGTGTTCCTCAGCTTTGGGCTTGCGTTCCTCTTTTACTGATGGTAATTCCTGGGTTCCTCCTTCCCACTGCCATCCTCGCATGCCACTTGTCCTGCTTGGTGTGCTCTGCCCTGTCTCTCGTCACCCACACTCACAATCAAACACACTGTCACCCACACTCACAATAAAAACATTGTCACCCACACTCACAGTCAAACACATTGTCACTCACACTCACAATCAAACACATTGTCACTCACACTCACAGTCAAACACATTGTCACCCACACTCACACTCAAACACATTGTCACCCACACTCACAATTAAAAACATTGTCACCCCATACTCACAATTAAAAACACCACTGAAGCTTCTCTCTCTCTCTCTCTTTGGTTTTTGAGACAAGGTTTCTCTGTGTAGTTTTGGTGCCTGTCCTGGATCTCGCTCTCTCAAGGAAACACTCTTTTTTTTCCTCCTTGTCTATGTCTCTTTATTTTTTTCAAATTTTTTTCTTTATTAAGAAATTTTCTACTGACTCCACATGCCATCCACAGATCCTCCCTCCCCCACCCCCAGCCCTCTTTTCCGAGCCACCCTGTATCCCCACATCCCCCAAATAGAGGTCTCCCATGGGGAGTCAGCAGAGCCGGACACACTGAGCCTAGGCAGGTCCAAGTTCCTTCCCACTGCACAATGGCTCTGCACGGCATCACACCACAGGCACCATATTCCCAGAAGCCTGCCCATAGACCAGGAACAGATTCTGATCCCCCTGCCTGGGTGCCCCCCAAACAGTTTGAGCCAAACAAGTGTCTTCCGTATCCAGAGGGCCATGGGGGCTCCACAGCCACCAGTCCACAGTTCATGGGCTTCCACTAGTGTGGCTGGTCATCTCTGTAGGTCCTCCCATCATGATCTCCACGTCCCTCGCCTGCAGTATCTCTCCTCTCTCTCATCAATTGGATTCCCAGAACTCAGCCTGGTGCCTGGCCATGGATCTCTGCATCTGCCTCCATCTGTCACTGGACAAAGGCTCTATGATGACAGCTAGGTTATTTGCTAGGCTGGTCACCAGAGTAGACTGGTCCAGGCATCCTCTGGACCACTGCCAGCAAATCAAGGTGGGGTCATCCTGAGAGCCTTCCCAGAGCCCTGCCTCTTCCTATTCCCACGATGTCCTCATCTATCATGGTATCTTCAAGGAAGCACTCTTTTTCTGGACAGCGTAGAACGCTGATCATATTCCTGCCCACTTTCTTTTGGGCCACCAACCAGTTCCCAAATCATGACACAGAGACTTATTATTAAATATGAATGCTCAGCTTTAGCTTATGCTTGTTTCTGGCTAGCTTTTTTTCTTTAACTAAATTAACCTGTTTCTCTTTATCTACATTTTGCCTTGGGGCTTTTTACCTTTCTCTCTGGTATCTCCTTCTCCATGTCTGTCTGGTAGCTGCCTGGCCGACCCTGGGTGGCTCCTTTTCTTTCTCCCTTGTTCTCTTCTCTTCTCTTCTCTTCTCTTCTCTTCTCTTCTCTTCTCTTCTCTTCTCTTCTCTTCTCTTCTCTTCTCTTCTCTTCTCTTCTCTTCTCTTCTCTTCTCTTCTCTTCTCTTCTCTTCTCTTCTCTCTCCTGGGCCTAGATCTCTCCTCCTACTTATTCTCTCCTGGCAAGCCCCACTTGTCCCTCTACTGCCTAGCTGTTGGCTGTTCAGCTTTTTTATTAGCTCAATCAAGGTGCCTTAGGCAGGCAAAGCAACATACCTTTACATTGTTAAACAAGTATGGCACAAACAGATGTAGCGCATCTTTACCTAGTTGAAGCAATGTTCCACAGCACCCCACTACCACGAGCTGCTTCTTAGCACTTGTCACATGTCAGCTATGTGGTGCTTCAGTGATGCTTCACCTTCTCCACAAACCTTTAACCTCACCAGGTCAGAGGTCATGTCTGTTCTCACATTTTTAATCTCTTAACACACATGGTAGGAAAGTTTCACAAACTGTTTTCTCTTCCTTTAAAAAATTCTTATTGGGCATTGAATTGCATTCTGGTAACATATGAAGTGAGGAAAGAAAGCCACACAAAAGGCAAGGGAGATCATGGGAGGAAAAACAGAGTCACAGAGGTGACATGATTTAAAGGGGCAGAGCCAAAAAAAAAAAAAGGAAAAAAAAAAAAGGAAAATTAGCAAAGCAGTCTCAGGCTCTGACAAAGAAAGGCTTTTGTCCCACTTAAACCAAGTCTCCGTGGCTTCCCAAGGCTTCCAAACTTACTGATGTAGCCGGTGCTTCTGATGAGACACCAAAACAGTAGTGAGGAGCCGTTCAGAACCCCAGGGAATCTGACTGAGAATTTTTATTTCATTTAGCAAATATGTACTTAGACCTGGCATTTTATAGACTAATTCTAAAATGTTAGGAGCAGTGAGAATCATCTCACATGTTCAGAAGTAATACAGCCACAAGGCAGAATGTGCTTTGATGGCTGGGGAACGAGAGTGCCAGCCTTGATTTATTCAGGTTGTCTAAGATATACCTAGAGAACATGATCTTTCAGAGTGAGAGTCAAATCCTGGAGACAAACTGTTTTTAAGGAAAATTTGTTTGTACTGGCATGCTAATTTGAGAGCATCAGTTTGAGGCATTGTAAGCAGACTTCTCTGAATTGTAGACTCAGTTATGGTACACCATCTCTCAGGAATTGTATCATAAATATTTCAGGGCCTTACATATGTGCCATGATTAGGCGTGTGTTTTACTAGTCAACTGAATAAGGGTTTGATGCATTGACATGAAAAACACTCCTTTTAGTTTAGCGTGTTTGCATCCAGGGCTTAAAAATATCCCATGTGGAAATTCCCATAGAGCACAGAGAAATTCTGTTTCCAAGATCAAAGTTCTTTCTATAGATTTCGGAACTGAGCAATGGGATCCTGAGTCTCAGTCTTTGGTGTACCCATTTGTTAGAAGAAAATCCCCTTAAAACATACTTATGAGTCCCCAGCCTTTTCACTAATTTGTTTTGATTTTGGTAACGCTACTCCACAGTGAATAAAGTGTGGAAATGAGTTTTAATGTAGAAATAGTTTTGAAATAAAAATAGAGAAATCTTGAATAGGGGGCTGAAGAGATGCTCAGTGGTTAAGAGGGCTTGCTACTCTTTCAGAGGGCCTGAGCTAGGTTCTTAACACCCATGTGGGTGGTTGTCAATTGTCTGTAACTCCAGCTCCATTGAAACCTGATGCTCGCTCTCATCTAGCCTCTGCTGGTACCTTCACACACACACTAAAATAATAGATCTTTAAAAATCCTAAATAATTCAACAAACTTGTTGTGCATTATGTAATGAGTTATTTAATGTCCAATTTCAGATGCCAGGAAGATCTAGGCAAGATCAAAATGCAGTTGGTTCAATTTTTTACATCTATGTTTTGTGAAAGTCTATATTAGAAAACCTTGAAAAAAGGTGTCTTAGGATTTCTATGTCTCTTAAGAGATACCATGACCATGACCACTCTTATAAAGGATACATTTACTTGGGGCTGGCTTACAGTTCAGGAGTTTAGTCTATTATGGCGGGAAGCATGGCAGCATGCAGGCAGACACGATACTGGAGAGGTAGCTGAGAGTTCTACATATGGATCTGCAGGCAGCCAGAAGAGAGAATGGACCACTGGGCCTGGCTTGAAAATTTGAAACCTCAAAGCCCATCTCTAGGGACACACTTTCTCCAATGAGGCCACACATACTCCAGCAAGGCCACACTTCCTAATAGTGCCACTCTCTATGAGCCTATGAGGACCATTTTCATTCATACCACTGCAGAAAGTATCATTTAAGAGGGGAGATAAGGGTCCAGTGAGTGGACCAATAGATAAGGGGACTTGTCACCAAATCTGAGATGACCTGACTCTAACCTCTGGGACCCACATGGCAAGAGAGAACAGATTCACTTATATTGTCCTCTGACTTCCACATGCATGCCATGGCATGTACACTCACATAAATATGCACACACATACACACAAATAAATAAATGTGTTAAAAATTTTTAAAAGAGAGGAGATAAGAAAAACCAAAGACAAACAGACAAGATCATTTACTGTCAATAATAACAGAAATAAAAAATGCAGACGAGAGAGAGGAGCATTGCTACTTGGAAGAGGATGTTTCCTGGAATTGTGGAGATGTGTAGATGTAGGAGAAAGTTTCTTTCCCACCCACCAGTTCCCAAATAACTGACACAGAGCTTAATATTAATTATAAATGCTCGGCCAATAGCTCAGGCTTGTTACTAGCCAACTCTCACATTTAAATTAGCCCATATTTCTTATCTACGCTCTGCCATGTGGCTTGGTACCTTTTCTCAGCATAGCATGTCCATCTTGCTTCTCTCTGTATCTGCTGTGACTCCTGACTCTGCTCTTCTTCTTCCCAGCATTCTGAGTTTGGCTCTTCGACCTAACCTTATCCTGTCCATCTATTGGCCAGTCAGCTTCTTTATTAAATCAATCACAGTGACATATAGTCACCCAGTGTAAATGAATATTCTACATGTGAATATGAAGGCAGAAGACATAATTATAATTAAGGAAAGAGCCTGAGTAAGTGCATGGTTAGCAAGCAGGGTGCAGGGATGACAAGGACTGTCTGTGGTCTGACTGGTCATATAGTGCATTAAAGAGGGTGGTGGGCATAGACTGCAGGCTAGACAAGTCAGATTACTGGGGATCTGGGAAGCTGAGGATTTTAATCCATTTTTCTGTAGTCCATGGAGAAATGATTCAAATGTCTGGCAACATAAAGACTTGTTTTTATCTCAGACACTAATGGCATTTATGCCAGTGGCTTGTTAGAATCGGTTTATTTTTAAATTAATTGAAAATTTTGTGACATATTTATTTATTTATTTATTTATTTATTTATTTATTTATTTGTTTGTTTGTTTGTTTGTCTTTGTCTATGTACACAAGATGAAGTCCATGTGTAGAGGGCAGAGGACAGCTTGTGAGAGTCAGTTTTCTGCTTTGAACATGTAAGTCCCAGGAGTCAAACTCTGCTCTCCAGTCTTGGCAGACAATGCCACCTTGTCAGCCCTTAGGTTTTTTTAATTAACATGCAAAGCAATGGATTTCCTTATGATGCTGTCGTACACAGTATGTATCATGGTTCTTTGCTCATATTTGTCAGGATATCACGCTTTCTTGTCACCCTTGCCCCTTCCTGCTGGTCCCTTTTCCTCTTCCTTAATTATTCCCATCTAGTTTCATTTTCATCTATATAAACCAAGGTTTATATATATGCAACATTTGTCTGTCTTTCCCCTCCCATTATCCTCTCGTGGTCTCTCCTCTTCCTCCCTTTATAACTTCTCCCTCTTCTACCATGTGGTCTCCTTTCTGCTCCCCCGCCCCGTTTCTCCCCCGTCTCTCTCTTTCCCTCTTATCTCACAATAAGAGTATGGTACTTACCGATCTTCTCTTTTCTCCTCTCAATACTGGGGACTGAAAGTAAAGAATTGCCCACACAGAGAAGCAATTTACTACTATGCCTTCAACCCTCTCTCTGACTTTATGTTTTGAAGCAAAGCTTCACTAAGTTTTCCAGGCTGACCTTGAGTTCACTTTTAATCCAGGAAAGCCTTAAACTTGTGATCCTCCTGCATTGTCCTTCAGAGTCACTGGGTTACAGGCCAGCATCACCAACTCAGTTATTTGAGTCTGGCTCATTTCATTTAACACGATGACTTCTGGTTCCACACACTTTCCTGCAAATGAACAATTTCATTCTTCTTTTTTTACAATGTATTTGTATGTATGTATGTTTTCCTGATTGTCTATATGTATACTATGTGTATGTAGGTGCCTATGTAGTCCAGAGGAGGGAGTCAGAACCCCCAGAATTGGAGTTATAGGCAGCTGTAAGCTGCACAATGTGGGATCTGGGAGCTGAACCTGGGTACATGCTCCTAACCACTGGGTTATCTCTCTAGTCTCTTTCATCCTTCTTTATAGCAGAATAAAATTCCACTGTGTACATACACCAAACATTCTCATTCCATCTGTTCACAGATACCCAGGCTGGTTTTGTATCTTGTTAGTTATTGTGAACAGTGTTGTGATCAACATGGATGTGCAACATCTCTGTAGTATGTAGACTTAGGTTCTTTTTGATATACAGGCCAGAGTGGTAAAACTGGATCATATGAGACTTCTACTTTTAGTTTGTGGAGGAACCTCTAGGCTGATTTCCACAGAGGCTACACTAGTTTACACCCACACCATCAGATGGTGTGTAGGAATTCCTTTTCTCCCACATACTTGTCAGTGTTTGCTGTCATTGCCCTTTACAATATCCATAAGTTAAAGTCAAAGACAGACAGACAAGATCGTTTACTTGGTAAGTAGATTGCTTCCTTCTGTACAGATATACCTCAGTTAACTTAACTGTGTCCCATTCTCCTCTCAAGATTGTTATTAGCTCCAAGACAACTGTGTTTTGAAAAACATTTTTCAAATACTGGTGTTTGCTCCTCACAGATGTGTACTCAGGCCTTACAATTCTAAGCCAGAGGTGACTTTAGGGATGAACTCTTGCAAAATGCTTCATATCAGAGCTGAGGTCTGGGCACGTTGAACCCCACTGTCACCAGATCTTGTCCTTCTGCTCAGTCAAACCATCCATCCTTTCTCCCTCTAGTTGAAGACAACAGCAAAAACCACTGAGCTCAGATGCAACTCCAGGTCTGGTGGTTTTGTGACCTCCTTTATGTTCGACTCCCTGGGCATGGGAGGGACACCAGTTCAACTTTTCCTTGCTGCACTTCTTATTGTCACTGGGAATTCTCTTATGTATTCCTGTCCCTACCATGGTTAATGCACACAGCCTTCATTTAAAGCAATAACCAGCTTGAGGTTTATGAAGTAAAAGATTGATATCGGCTTCATGAAACTCAGGCAAAAGCAATATCTTTTCTATATCTCACTGTGCTTTTAACTCCAGGAACCTTCATATACAGTGGCCACTAAAAATGAAATAACAACAACAGTGATGATCATAATAAAAAGGGAGATATCTTCTGAGAACCACAGTTTGAGTAAGGATGGCTTTAATTTCTTTATTGCTTTAATGACAATTGATGAGTATGCTTATTTCTTTCTTCACTTTTAAAGAATATTTTCATTTTTAAAGGAAAGAGTCGTAGAATGTAGTACAACTTTTTGTATACTACCTGACTTATTTATACATTGGGAGCCCGGAGAGCCAAAATACTTGGTCATAGCTGTTTTATTCACTATAAGGGAGGTAAGTATCACATGGTAAGAGAAGGATTTGCTTTTTTGATAGCATGAAACATGCTATCAAAGTAAATCAGCTTTATACCTGTTTTTTGAGGACTCATCCCATCTCAGGCTGGGCTGTTTATTCGCACACAGAAGGTGTAAGTACTCATAAGAAATACAGGATTTGACAACATGACCCAACATTATTTGGCTCCAGACAAGTTATGGTCTGTCTCCTAGTACTTAACTTTTCTTACCAGATATCTTGGTCAAATTAGATACTTGCCATAGACCATGTGATTGTTTAATTTCTACCCAGTTAGGCAACTTCCACAATTCAATTAGAGTATTTATTCCACTTGCCTTTAATTGGGTTTGAGGCTACTCTCTTATCATTGGCCTTTATCTGACCATCAGTTCTTTTTTCTTTTCCCTCTTCCCCCTTTTTCTCCCCTCCCTTCTCCTCTTCTCTACACCCCCTCCTTCCTTCCATTTTATACAGTTAACTGAGGCATTTTCTGTATTTTCTCTCTAACAATAGCTGTTTTAAAGTTTTCACTACTAAATTCATCACCCCGTTCATCTCTGTATCTCTTCCTATTGGTGAGTTTCTCTTTTGGTCTGTGTCACAGTTTTGTTTTTATACAATGTATAGATCCTGATTGTTTGTTGTGTTCCATGGTACTAATGACCCAGATTTCATTGTCTTTCTCAATAGACCTTAGCAGACTACAGTAGTATTCAGTGAGTTAATCAACTAATACTGCATAAGGACAGAGGAGCTTCCCATCAAGCTACCCTCCTCCTAAATCACGTAGGGAAAGCTAGAAAATAGTTTTTCCTCCAAAGCTCCCAAAGCACAGCAAGATATTGAAGTTTCTCTAATTGTCTCTGGTGGCTGAGATGTCTGGCCTAGCTTTGGCATCTTCTGGAAGCCTCACCTTGGAGGGACTAGGCTCTAGTTTGAATCTTCTCTTTCCAGCCAATTTGCCTTTCCCTGTGAATTCAGACTCTGTCAGAGGAGAAAATGTCAGACACCAATCAAACCTCAAACTTGACTTGAGAGAAAGGCTCTGGGTGTCAGTTACGTAGTCAGATGCTGTCTCCTGTGGAGTTTATACTGTTAAACTCATTTTTAGCATAGGAAACTCCATTCTTGTAGCCTTACAACTTTGTGGCACATACCTGGAATAAGATTATTCCTTAGGTTTGGTTTGCATGGTGTAGCAGGAATCTTTAAGAGTCCTTTAAGATTCTTTATTGTTTATTAACAAAAACAAACCCAGAGCCAAATATTGGGGTAAATGCTGGAAGATCAGAGAAGCAGAACAAGCCACAGCTTCCTCACCTCGCCTGTTTCTCAGCTGATCCTGTTTCCTCAGACTGGAAGCTTCTGTGTCCTCATCTGAATGGATCTCAGCTGAACTGTGCTGCTCAAAGCCTGAAAGCTTAACCAGCTAAAAGCTTCTAGTTTCTGGTCCTCACACCTTATATACCTTTCTGCTTTCTGCCATCACTCCCTGGGATTAAAGGCTCACTTTCTGGGATTAAAGATGTGAATCACCATGCTTGGCTGTATCCTCGAACACACAGAGATCCAGGTAGATCTCTGCCTCTGGAATGCTAGGATTAAAGACGTGTGCTACCACTGCCTATCCTCTATGTTTAATATTGTGGCTGTTCTGTTCTGTGACCCCCAATAAGTTTATTAGCATGCACAATATTTTGGGGAACACAATACCACCACAGCATGGCCTGATTCCAAGACTTTCATGCTGCACCCTTGCTCATTGCCAGTGAGCTGTGACCTGTGGTTGTGGCTGACATCACACAGGAGGATCAGGGCTGCCAAGGAGAAAAATCCATCATGGAAGAACAATTAGTTTCATATGAGTGCTGCCCAATTTGTGGTACTGAGAGCTGAGCTTGGAAGTTTTCATTGCACCTTGATAGGCACATATGATGCCACCCACAAAGTCTTGTGGCCTTCTCCTTAAAACAAGATCATTTCTGTGGGAAATGGAAAGAAAATGTACTGTCTTTTTCTCTCAAAGGGTTAAATGAGGCATTCCATTAAAAATTGTAAAGAAGGCATTTGGAAGAAATTAAAATTCCTTCAGGGTCAGTGCTTCTTGTAATTAAAATATATGTTCAAATTTTGAAACTACTCTATTATCTAATCATGCCATAATATGAGACCAAACTCTGACCACTCAGAGTGAGGTGCAGGACCCCTTTGAACTGGGTCAAAATCCAGTGGGATGCTTGATATGTGTGCTTTCTTGCTAGCTTAAGCATGGCTACATACTCTTATGATTCTTCACAAAACTTTTTGCCTTGACGAAATAGTTTAGATTGTGTGGAGGTTTTCTTAGGACTCTAGACCTAAATGACCATCCTACCTGTCTGAGTCACTGTTCTATTTCTGTGAAGAGACATCATGACCTCAGCAACTCTTATAAGGAAAGCACCTAGTTGGGGCCTTACAGTTTTAGAGGGTTAGTCCATGATCACCATGGTGGGAAGCAGACATCCATGGCACTATAGCGGTAGCTGAGAACTTTACATTCTGACCTGCAGGGGGAGACAGAGAGAGAGAGAGAGAGAGAGAGAGAGAGAGAGAGAGAGAGAGAGAGAGAGAGAGAGAGAGAGACAGAGAGACAGAGAGAGACAGAGACAGAGAGAGAGAGACAGAGAGAGAGAGACAGAGAGAGAGAGACGAGACTGGGCACTCCCAGTGACCTACCTTCTCCAATAAGACCACACCGTCTCCAACAAGGCTACACCTCCTAATCCTTCCAAAACTGTTGTAACTGGGAACCAAACATTTAAATATATGAACCTATAGGGACCATTTTCATTCAAACCACCACAGTACTGACAATTTACAGATTCCATGCAATCTCAATCAAAATCCCCATGATATCTTTCACATAAACAAAGAAAAAATATTCTAAAATTCATATGGAACCACAATAGTCAAAGAAATCCTGAACAAAAAGAACAATGTTGGGAGGATTGCCTTATTTCATATATATATATCCCAGAGCTATAGTAATAAAACCAGCATGGTACTGGCACAAAAATGGACATGTAGATTAATGGAACAAAACAGAGGACCCAAATGTGAGTTCACATAATTATAGCCATCTGATATTTGACAAAGATGTCAAAAACACACACTGGGGAAAACAGAATCTTTAACAAATGGTGCTGGGAAAACTGGATAGCCACACATGGAAGAATGAAATTAGACACATATACAGCACCCTGCACAAATGGACTCCAATTGTGAGACTGAAACTGCTTGGAGAAAACATAGGCAGTATCTACAAGAGACAGTTGTAGGAAGGACTATCTGATTAGGATTCCATTCACTCTGGAATTAAAGCCAACAATCAACATATAAAACTCATGGAACTAGAAAGCTTCTGTGTGGCTTCTTCAGGAAAACATTCTGTGGCCAGACACGGTTTTCCTTCAAGAAAGTTACCAGAGGAGCCAGGCTGAGAGCAACTGACATGGAAGAAAGACTGGCAGCATGCCGCCAGTTTCAGGAAGCTGATGAGGGGCTGAGATGATTGCTGCATGGGGGTTGTTTGCAAAAGTCCAATCCGTTCTTGCCAGGAAAGGACGGATTCAACAGAATTACCAATCAGCACAACATGACTTAGCTCTTAATTTGCTTATTCTCGGATTGCAAAAAGAATGTTGTTTCCCCCTCCCAAAAGGAGGATAGAGATAAATTGCCAAACAAAACAAGACTATAGATGCCAGTCTACCATAACAGCTAAGGAGCCAGAAAGGGGCACAAACTTCACCATAAATTATAAATGTGCATAAACTCAAATGCATATCACTGTAGCTGAAGCTTGACTTAAATGGGATCATTTTTGTTTCATAGCATTTGATTATTCTTGTGATGTTATTATGATGATCATAACTACTGCAATTTGCTATTGTGTGGAAATGGTTTGTCCAAAGAGATGCTGTTCAAAATCAAGAATAACAGAGATGATTTGCTGCACGACTCCATTTGGAAGGTCAGGAAGCATTCCAATTCAGGAAGCTCAGTGTGTTTGGGAAAGCCTGGCTGCTTCTCACCAGGGAAGGAAAATTATCCTTTACCTCTCACGTCACTGTTAAAGAGCAGCAGAATCTTGGACAGGGTGTTCCCATTGGCCTCTGTTATGAAGTTCTGCAAATGTGCTCTTCCATCAACCAACACTGGCAGACTTCTTGGACTGTGTTCTCTGTGGAGAATGCTCTCCTCCCTTCTCTCTGAAAGTCTGCTTGGTCAGTTTTCTTCCTCCAAATTCCTGGTACAGATCCACTTTGTTAGATGTCTCTCTGGGATCTGCAGGTAGAGAGAATGGTGCAATTTTCCCCATAAGATTGAAGGCAATGTGTGAACGCCAAATAATACTTTGCATAGAAAATAGGACGATCATTGTAGGGGTCACATGGTGTTGATGTAGCCTGGTATCGGCTTCAGAAGGTACTTGTGGAAGGGTCCCAGGTTCTTCTGTTCCTGGACAAAGAATAGCTCAGAGACAATTCATTGAGAGATAGTATATTTCCAGGGATAGAGAAGTGGGCTGAGCAAAGAGAGAATGTTAATAAGCTCAATAGTCCCCCTGTACAAAGAGTTGGGGTTTTTAATGTGACATAACACAGGCTCTTTGGGTCATTTGCATAACATGGGCTTTTTGGCTCATTTGCATAACACAGGCCCTTCTGAGCATGCTCTGTTACATGCAGTTCTGTGTACAATTTCACGCATCACTTATGTCATTAACATTTTAAATCTCTAGCCAGGGGTGTAACACCTTCTTATTGTAATGAGCCATAAGTCTCTCTCAGTCACTCTGGAATGCCTCTGCTCTGTGCGAGCTTAAGTCCACCTCAGCTGACTTAACTGATTTTGTAAGTCTTTGTGTAAGCCTTCCAGATCTCACTCTACCTTATTCTCCTGCCTCAGTATTATGATTACTTGCTTAATTTCTGCCCCCCATAAGACTGTACATGGTTTAAAAACAGGTGGCTCAGCTTTCTAGGCTCAGCATAATGATGACACTTGGAATAGTAAATACTGGCTGGCTGGCTTTTCTCAGTCACTGAAGAAACACCACGGAGCTGTTGCAAAAGAGGAGATGAAGTGGCACATAGTAAAGCACTTGGTGGTGAGCTTACACATATAAAATTCATAATTCTGACCTAATAATTCACAATTCGTAAAGCTGACAGAGAGAATGTAGGTGAGGAATCACAAAAAATCCTTCTTATACATGCAGCTTGTGTCTTTCCCTCCAGGTCTCTGAGACTTAGAGTCTCCTGTCTGCTTATGGGGAAAAACCATCTTATTTGAGTAAGAAAGGAGCAGTTGTTGCCATTTAAAAGATAGAACACAGAAGGCAGAGTGATGCTTTGAAATAAAATCTGCCTTTCAAATTTTTTTCTTTCATTTATAAACATTGGTTCTTCTACACTCATACTTTAGACCACGGAAGAGCACGAAAACAGTGTAAAAGGTCCAAGACCTTCTGTGTGGTGCCTCTTCACCAGGATATAGGCAATCATGAAGCCCCAGGAATCCCAGGGGAAGGCATTCTGTCACAAGGGTTTCCAGGGAGGGGATACTGCGGAAAGACAATCTGTGCACTCCTGGCCCCTGCTGGTCACTATGGTTATTCAGCATGCATGGACTTAGCCACCATCCTGTCCTTCATTCAACCAGCGTAGGGAGGCAAGATTCTGAACAAGCTGTGAAGAAGCAAGGACTACAGGGTCTCAGGACACACAGACATCACCAGCTCATTCCTTCAGTGTAGGAAATCTCAGAGCTAGGTGACCCCAGCATCCCTTCTGACTCCAAAAGTCATGATTTTCAATAAAGTTGAAACTGGTCCTCGCCACTTTCCCCATTCCACTTGGCATATCGGCTCAAATCCCCTTACTTTGTTCTGCAGTAATTTGATCAGAATCATGCTCTTTGATAAGCATCATGGGCATAGCCAAGTTCTATAGAATTCTTTAGTAATAAAGTGTCTCTCCTTATTCCACATACTCCTTCTCAACATCTCTGATAAATTTAAGTATAAAACATCTAAGAAAAAATTCCTTTCTAGTACAGTATAACCTCTTAGTAGATGCCAGCTAAGCTATTTACCTCTTGATAAGAAGTTAGTAAAAAAACCTGTAGGGAGAATATTTATTCTATATTTCCTTTTTGATCTTAGTAATTGGTTTTATAATTGCTAGACCTATGTTGGCACCCTGCCATTTAGAAGCAAGCCTGAGTTTTAACAGTTTAATGAAGGTTGACAAGTGCTAGGCTTATGTGGTAACAATGTGACATAACACCTCTGGTGACGCAGTGTGTAATTCCCTAGCTTTTCCTGTACAGACCTAACAAATTCAGTGAAGGTTGCCTTCTCAAAAGATGGCGAGAAACAGGTCTTCCTGGTTGCAGCCATTGGGAAAAGACACCAGTTATGTTGGCAAGGAAATTATTCAGGCCTTCAAATCAGAATACCATCTTGGTCCCATGTGGTTGAAGGGGACGACTTCCCATCCTCCCAAACTTCACCACCACAAGTACCTGGAGTCCGTTTGAAGGGCCATCACAAGGACTTCTCTCAGGCATTGATGGTGTGTGTTCCTAACTGCAAATTGCAGGCTCAGAACACAGGTTTGTCAACACATTGTCCTTGAAAAACACTTTTCTTTTATTTCTGAGATTATAATATAACTACAACATTTCTAACTTACTTTTCTTCCCTTCAAATCTTTCCACGTACACCTCTTCCTCGGTCTGTATAATGTTACCTGTATGTTATGTTTTTAGGGCTCATCATTTGGTAATGGATAACCAACTGGTGTGCTCTTCCTTGGAGAAGACCGTTCCTCTCACTTTAGCATTCCTTAGTTGTGTGCAGTTCTTTGTGTGGTCTCATGGTCTTCCCCATCCACTTTGGCAGGTCCATGGTGTCTTCTTTGTTTAGCTCATATTTAGACGGTCAAGCTGGTGAGACTCTATGGGTGTAACACATTGTCTTTTGGGAGGACAACTACCACACAAGAAATGGGAATTAATCTGAAGGTCAGGATGGTTATGGTGAGGCATGCCTGTTATTCCAGCACTAAGAAGTGTGAGCAGGAGGACTGCAACAAATTCAGTGCTAGCCTGGGCTGTACTGTGAGAGCTTGTGTCTAAAAACAAAGTGAAAAATTGAAGGGGGAAAAGAAACCATTGCCCTGGTAGCTGACCCTTCATTTTTGTGTGTTTTTTTTCATAATAAATTCAACCTATGTATTTGTAATGAAATACATCATCTTAAATGTACAGCTTATTGTTTAGTAAACATAAGTGTGCAGCTACCAGCATAAGAAAGACGTAGCTCACTTTGAACACCCTCCAAAAGGCTCACAATGTGCTTTGTGCTGCATCCCCTCATTCCAGCTCCAGCCAGCACTGCTTTTTGTCACTGTGGATCAGCTTTCACAATTCAGGAGTTATAAATGAGTGAATAATGTAGTGTATTAGTTACTTTCTCATTACTGTGGCAAAATGCCTGACGAAGGTTAACTCCCGAAGGAAGCTGGTTTGGGCTCATCATTTGAGGGTACAGTGCTCGGTGGTGGGAAGGCATGACATCGGAAGCATGAGGCGGCTGGCTGGTCACACTGTGCCAGAAAGCAGAGGGAGATGTGTGGTGGCACTCAGCTTCTTTTCTTCTTTTTATTCAGCCCAGAATCCCAGCCTGTGGCATGGTGATGCCCACACTCAGGGTGGGTGTTCCCTCCTCAGTTAATCCCTTCTGGGAGCACTCCCTTCTGGGAGCACTCCCATAGGCACATCCACAGGTGTGTTTCTGTGATTCAATCCCAGCAAGTTGACAAAATTAGCTATTACATGTGATTTTTACTCTTTTTTAAAAATTCATTTTACATACCAACCACAGTTCCCCCCCTCCTCTTGCTCCTCCCCCACCTTCCCCAATCCACCCTCATCCACTCCTCAGAAAGGGTAAGGCCTCCCATGGGGAGTCAACAAGGCCTGGCACATTCAGTTGAGGCAGGACCAACACTTCCCGCCCCCCCCCCCCCCCAATCTCCTGCATCAAGGCTGAGCAAGGCATCATACCATGTGGAGTGGGCTTCAAAATGCCAGCTCATGCACCAGGGATAGATCCTGGTCCCACTGCCAGGGGTCCCACAAACAGACCAGGCTACAAAACTGTCCCCTACATGCAGTTGTCCTAGTTGGGTCCCATGCAGGCTCCCCAGATGTCGGTCCAGAGTCCGTAAGCTCCCACAAGTTCGGGTGATCTGTCTCTGTGGGTTTCCCCGTCGTGATCTTCACCCCCTTGCTCCTTTCTCCCTCTTCCCTCTTTGGCTGGACTCTCGTAGTTCGGCCTGGTGCTCGGATGTGGGTCTCTGCATGATTTGTACTCTTCTCTTCTGGCTTTGTGTACACAGCACGTGTGTTTTAATTAAGTTTGTTTATTTGTTTTCTTTATTAATGAAAACCTGAGGTTCCAGTAATATCACAAATTTACCTATCAATAAGAAATATTAACAACAATATCTTTTATTTTTTTAATTTTGTTTTTTGAGACAGGGTTTCTTTGTGTAGCCCTGGCTGTCATGGAACTCACTCTGTAGCCCAGGCTGGCCTTGAACTCACAGAGATCCTCCTGTCTCTGCCTCCCGAGTGCTGGGATTAAGGCATGTGCCACCACTGTCTAGCTATTATTTATTTATTTTTTCTTCTTCCTTCCTTCCTTCCTTCCTTCCTTCCTTCCTTCCTTCCTTCCTTCCTCCCTCCCTCCCTCCCTCCCTCCCTCCCTCCCTCCCTCCCTCCCTCCCTCTTTCTTTCTTTCTTTCTTTCTTTCTTTCTTTCTTTCTTTCTTTCTTTCTTTCTTTCTTTCTTTCTTTCTTTCTGTTTTTAAAGATTTATTTATTATGTATACAGTGTTCTGCCTGCATGTGTCCTTGCAGGCTAGAGAGGGCACCAGATCTCATTATAGGTAGTTGTGAGCTACCACGTGGTTGCTGGGAATTGAACTCAGGACCTCTGGAAGAGCAGTCAGTGCTCTTAACCACTGAGCCATCTCTCCAGCCCTTATTCTTCTTTCATATATTATATCCTGACTGAGTTTCTCCTCCCTCACCTCCCCCAGTGTCTCCCCACTATGGTGATATTTTATTTGTACTGAAATGTGATTTTATTTGTATGTTAATAAATAAAGTTGCCTGGGGTCAGAGCTAATAGCAAACCATAGCAGAAGCTGGGTGGTGGTGGTGCACGCCTTTAGTTCCAGCACTTGGTAGGCAGAGCTAGGTAGAACTCTGTGTGTTCAAGGATACAGCCAGCATTGGAGACATACGCCTTTAATCTCAATACCAACCATAGAAGACCTGGAGGTCTGTACAGACTGGCAGTGACTGGGAGGTCATGTGGTTGGGTTTACAACCAATGAGAAGGCAGAACAGAAACTCTATAAAAAAAGACAGACACACAGGAAGTAGGTCTCTTTTGGAGAGGTAGGACAACAGCGACAGTGAAGGGTAAGGTTTTTAGCTCTTAGCTATTGCTCTGACCTCTCGGCTTTCATCTCTGTATTGGTTCTGTGTTTCTTATTGAATAAGATGGTTACTTCTACACCCCTACCTCCCTTCTCCCTCAGATCCACTACCCTTCTGCTTCCCTTCAGAAAAGAGCAAGCCTTCCAGGGGTGTCAACTAAACATGGCATAAGAAGCTACAATAAGACCAGGCACATACCATCACATCAAGGCAGAATGAGGCAACCCAGTAGGAGGAAAAAGGTCCCACAACCAGGCACAAAAGTCAGAGACAGCCCCCACTGTTAGGAATCCCACAAGAACACCAAGCTACTCAGCCATAACATATATGCAGGGGACCTACCTAGGTCAGACCCCTACAGGCTCCCTCATGTCTTCGAGCTTCTATGAGTCCCGGTCAATTGATTTTGTGGATCATGTTCTCATGGTATCCCTGACCCCTGTGGTCCCTCCAATCCTTCCTCCCTCTCCTCCGTAGGGCTCCTGGAGCTCCACCTAATGTTTGGCTGTGAGACTGCATCTGCTCCCATCAACTGCTGGATGAAGTCTCTCTGGTCTCTGCTGATGATTCTGCTAGGCTCCAGCCCCAGAACACTCTGCAGGCAGGACAAACAGAAGGTTGAAGGTTTTGTACCTGGGTCGGTGTCCCAGTCCTTCCACTTGAGGCCTTGCCTGGTTACAGAAGATGGCTGGGTCAGGCTCCGTTAGCACATGGTTTTTGACATGCATGGTTTGTTTATGCCTATACCTTGGTGTTTGGTCTGGTGTCAGCTTTCTTCAATTAACACTTTCTGGGAGCAGAAGTCTTATTGTAGGTATCTTTTTATTTTTCACAGGTAAATACCTATGGCTGGAAATGAGGGATCACATGGTCACCAAGAGTCTGAATTTTGATAAACTGCCAAATGATCCTCAAAGCAATTATTCTATGTTTTTTATTTTTTCACAGTTTTTCATATATGTATATAATGTGTTTTTGTGATTTCCAACTCCCTTTCCATTTTTCAGCCCCCTCCACTCTTGCTCTTTGCCCCAACAAGTCCCCTCGTACTTTCATGTTTTTTAAAAAATGCGTTGTTTCCCCCTTTTATTAAAAATCCTTTCTCATAATATATCCTAATTATAGTTTCCCTTGATCTACTTGTCCCTGTTCCTTCCCCCCTTCCAGATCTCTTTCTGTCTCTCATTAGAAGAGAACAGCCTTGCAAGAGATAGCAATCAAACATGACAGAATAAGATATAGTAAGATGAAGCAAAACCCATCACAGTGAAGTTGGACAAGGCAACCTAATGGGAGGAAAAGAGCCCCAAGAGTAGGCACAAGAATCAGAGACCCACTCATTCACATACTTAGGAGTCCCATAAAAATACTGATCTGAAAGCTATAATATATACACAGAGGACCTGATGCAGACCTGTGTCCACCTGTTCTTGCTGCTTCAGCCTCTGTGGATTCATATGAACCTTGATCAGTTGATTCAGAAAGTCTTGTTCTCCTCCTGTCTGGCTCTTACACTCTTTCTGCCTCCTCTTCCTTGAGGTTCCCTGAGCTCTGAGGGGAAGGATTTGATGGAGACATCCCATTTAGCGCTGTGTTCCAAGGTCTCTTTCTCTGTGCAATGTCTGGCTGTGCATCTCTGCATCTGTTCCCATCTGCTGCAGGAGGAAGCTCCTCTGATGATAGCTGAGCAAGGCACAGATTTATGGAGTATAGCAGAATGATGTTAGGAGTCATTTTATTGCAATGTTCCTTTAGCAAAACAGTAGTATTTGGTTTTACCCTAAGTCTTGGGGGGCTATCTAGTCTCTGGTTTTAGTCACCAAAGCAGTGTTATGTATGAGTTTCATCTCGTGGAGTGGGTCTTAGGTCAAATCAGATGTTGGTAACTCCCACAACTTTTGTGCCACTATTACCCTAGCATATCTTGCAGACAGGACAGATTGTAGATCAAAGGTTTTGTGTCTGGGTTGGTGTTTACCTTTCTCTTCCAGTAGCCTGCAGAGTGCCTTCCAGCACCAAAGACACTAGAACATAGGGGTGAAGGTTCCAGCTTGACCTCTCCATGTTCAATCAGTTGTGTGGATATTGTCCACAGCAATGGGGCCTTGCTGTCAGTTTGTGGAAAGCAACCTACTATCTTGGCAACAGCCTGGGTTTTTTGGTGATTTACATGGCACCCCTTTGACCCAATTGAAAGTGACTCATCTCTGGTACTGAAAGCTTCATTTGGTGACAAGGGATAGCCAGTTGGAACTCTGTCGCCCCCATTATTAGGAGACTTAATTAGAACTGCCTTAATATATTTTAAGAAGTTTCTACTGCACTAGGGTTTCCATACCATCCCTCAAAAGCTTCTCAATTCCAGTTGTCTTTCCCACCATCCTCCCTCAACCCCCTTTTCTATTTTATATTCCACTAGCAATTCACCAGTGATCCAGGTTGATCCATAGCCTCATTAACATACAATATTTTGTCTCTTAAAATTTTATTCATTTTGATATATGTATGAAATGATATCTCATTTTGATTTTACTTTGCATTTGCCTAGTTACTAATAATCTTGAAATATCTTTACATGTGCTGTTTGGTTATGTAGAGTTGATCCCCAAATACTTGATGAGACTAATTTAAGGGAAGAAAAGAGTTATTTTTACTCATTGTTTCAAAGGGCTCAGTCAATGGGCTTCTGTCTACATGTGCTTCAATAGGATGTCATTCTGTGGGAATGCTGGTAGCAGAGACTGCTTAGCTCATGGTGGAGGGAAAGAGGTGTGGGGGATCCCGGGGACTAGGCTTAATCTTTACAGCCATGCCCATTGATCCACCTCTAGGGAGGCTCTACCTTTAACAGCCTCTCCTGAACCAGCAGCACCAACAAGTAACAAAGGACTAATACCTGAGCCTCTGGAGGTCATTTCCTGTCCATTGGTACCACTGGGCATCCACCATCTCTGCAAAATGTCTTCACAAAGATGTGATCACTTTGAATGGTCTGTCTTATCGTTTTTGGTCTTTCTTTAAATGGTAGATACATGTTCTTTGTCAGATGTGTGCAGTGCATAGATTTTCTTCCAGAGCATCACTTGTGTTTTATCTTCAGTGGGATCTTTCAATGAGCCGCAGTTTTACATTCTCTTTTCCTCCTCACTCCAGGGTCTCATCCATGCCAAGCATTTGAGGTTTCTATTATTGATAACTTTAGCTCTAGAAGTTTTAAATTTGAGTTAACTCTGTTTTCCCCTTTTTCACTTTAAGACTTATACTTTTGTATCTTAGCTAAGAAATCTAAGCCTCAATACAGCCACATACAGCCACTGCCTCATACAGCCACAATTCCTTTTTTTTTTAAAACCGGGTTTCTTTCTGTAAAAATTTTAAGTTGTAGCCTTACCATGAAAGTTTCTGATCCGTTTCAAGTTAATTTTTAAATTTTACTTTTAATTAAAAGTTTATTTTTAACATGAGACCTACTCTCTTAATAGACACTAAGTGCATAGTTGAATGTTGCTGACTATAAATCCAATGTTGCACAGGCAATGTCTAGAATGTATTTACCTTGCTTAGTGAAACTTCAGCCCCTTGATTAGTAACTCCGTCTTGCCTTTCCACCATCCCAGGACAACTGCAATTCTGTGCTTTTATTCGACGAATTTGAGTCTTCTAGACACTTTACATAAATGCACCCATGCACGATTTATCTTCTGTGGCTAGATTATCTGACTTAGCACAATGTCTTCAGGGTTTATCTATGCTGTCACACACTGAAGAAATTCCTTTTAATTTTGGAATAATTATATTTGAAAATATATACACCTCATTTTTCTTAATTTTATTTATCATGGGGGAAGGGAACTTGCTTATTATTATTTTTTTACATTCTAACTGGAAACTTAGAAAATTGAGTTTTATACTTTTATTATTTTTAAGTGAATGTAAGAATTTAAAGTTTTAATGTTTCCTATAGATACAAGTGTGTGTGTGTGTGTGTGTGTGTGTTTGTGTATGTGTGTGTGTATGTATTGTTTGAAACTGAATCTAGAACCTCATCTATGCTGGGCAAGCATTTTACCAGTGACCTACATCTCTAATACAGCAGTGTTCATATTTTGATAAAGCTGTATTTTTATCTTCATTCAGTTTAACATATTCTTAATTTTTCTTGTGATTTCATTTTTGACACATAGGTTACTTAGAGTTTATCACTTAATTTTTAGTTATTTGGGGTTTTTCCAAAACATCTGTTATTAATTTCTAGTTTAATTCCAATGTGGCTAGAGAATATATTAGTTTAGATTTCAAGCTTTCAAAATATACTGATGCTTGTTTTATGCCAAATATCCAGGCTGCTGTGGTGAATGCTGTGTGCAAAACTGAATTAATGTGCATTCTGAAGTTTTGGAAGAGATGTTCTGTCTATTAGGTCAAGTTGGTTATAGAATAAAATAGGTAGAGTCAGCTGTAGCTATTCTACTGTGGCTAGAAGTACAATTACATTCATTTGCATCTGACAGCTTATGCTGTAACTAAATGAGATTGAAACAGGCCCCAGTGCTGACTTGACTCAAGTATCACTGATCTATTTTACAGATTGCTTCTCACCCAGTGCACTCAGTTAGCGTCTTGCTGAAAAGATTGGCTTCTGTATAGCAACATTTTTTTTGTCACCAAAGGAAAGTAAAAGAAACATGCAAATTACTTATCTCTTGTCTGATCTCACTTAGAACCGATACATTTGAAATGACCAGAGAAAAGTTTACAACTTCTAGACAGTGTTATTTTTGCTGATAGAAAATTTAATTGTACTCAGCTAAAATCCGTGGCTGGTTCCTTGACTCTGCCCAGATGGAATTTGTCAACAAACAAAGGAGGACTTGCTCAGTGTTGGTGGTTCTTAGTGGTTCTAGGTCTTACAGGGATAAGGACCCATGAGCTAAACAGATAGACAAACAGTCCCAGAGGCTTAGCCCCTGAGTCCTGAAAACTAGAAAGTTATGGTTACAAACTCTAAAGGCCAGAGATGTACAGCTCTGGATGCATAGGTACAGCTCTGGATGCACAGGTACAGCTCTGGAAGTGCAGGTCAGGGGCAGCTCTGGATGCACAGGTACAGCTCTGGATGCACAGGGGCAGCTCTGGATGCACAGGTACAGCTCTGGAAGCACAGGTCAGGGGCTTTACTGCTCTGGATTTTCCTATCACCAGCCTAACACTCAGCAACCAGTGATCCACAGCTTGTACAGCAGCTGAAACTGGTAGCAGTTCTAGCTGCCAGCATCCTGAGCTCTCTAGCACTCGGTGTTGGGACCACTGGTTCCAATGGAGCCCAGTGTTCCAGCCTCTGGGCCTCAGGTACTGGCAGTTCCTTAGAACTCTCCTGTTGACTGGGGCTGCATTCTCATATGTATTCTTTACAGCCTGCTTCTACCCTCTTGGTTTTATGCCTCTTCTTGCCTTCCTTCCTCCTTTGCTATCTCAACTACCTCAGTTTTCTGCCCCCATTTGCCTTCTAGAATGCTTCAGACCTTTCTTTATGGTTTGCTACCGCCACCAGCGTCATCAATACCATGGCTACCACCTCTGCCACAGCCATCGTCACCTCTCCTTGCTGTTACCAGCCTAGCCTGCTCTTCCAGTGCTAAAGGAGGCAAGAAAAGACTATTTGAGAGAAGCCTTTTGTTGGGATGGACAGTATAACACCAGAAGCATCATGGGAGGGCATGTCCCTGTTGATTTGAAAATGAGCTGAATACCCTGTGTAGCATCGATGTGGAATGCAAAAAAGGACTTTATTTTCATTGGTAACAATACAGGTCCTAATTCTACTGAATACAGTGGGATTATTGCATAAAGGACAATCACACATCCCTCATCTTACCAATCACTGGCTTCTTGGTGAGTTAATGAGGAGGTGAACCCTCTCATACTGAGTGAGAGTAATATATGTAGTATATACATTATATATGTAAAAATTGTATTACCTCTCTCTCTCTATATATATATCAAATAACTTTATGCAGTCTACTATTGATGGGCAGTTAGGTGGAATAAAAATAAAAAGTATGTTCTATAGAATTTTTTAAATTGTAAGGTTAAAAGTTGATATTACAGAAGATGTATCTGTATATTGGTATGTGCATGTATGGGTATATTGGATACATATGTTTTATATTCTCTGTAAAAGAGTAGGACATATTTCAAAATACTATTCTTTAATACTACCTCAAACTGATTTTTAAAATTTCCCTTCTCTCAGAGGGTTACTAACAACAAACAACAACAAAAGATGATGTTTCTTTGAGAGGGAGATAGAGTGGGAGGTGATAGAGGGAGTTTGGGGCAGGTATTGGTGAAGTGATATGATCAATGTATATTTTATAAATCTATAAAACTTTGAAAGAATATAAAATACTAAAAAATAAAAATGTTTTTCTTTTATGTGTAATTCTAATTTTCTCCAATATCTACTCATGTAGCAGGAATCTTAAAAGTACTTATTAATAAAATCAAACCCGAGGCCAGTTATCGGGGTCAATGCTGGTAGATCAGAGAGAACAAGTCACAGCTATCTCACCTCGCCGGATCCTCAGCTGGTCTTGTCTCCTCAGACTGGAAGCCTCTGAGTCCTTATCCAGAGAGAATCTCAGCTGAACTGTGTTGCTCCAAAGCCTGAAAGCTTAACCAGCCAAAATCTTCTAGTTTCTGGTCCTCACGCCTTATATATCTTTCTGCTTTCTACCACCACTCCCTGGGATTAAAGGCTGGCTTTCTGGGATTAAAGGCGTGTGTCACCATGCTTGGCTATTTCCAATGTGGCCTTGAACTCACAGAGATCCAGAGGGATTTCTATCTCTGGAATGCTAGGATTAAAGGTGTGAGTGCCACCATTTTCTAGCCTTTGTATCTAGTGGCTGTCTGTTTTCTGACCGCAGATAAATTTATTAGAGTACACAATATTTTGGGGAACACAATACCACCACATATTCATTCAGTAGTCAAACAATAAAACACACATTCATAAAGTAATGGGTGACAAGCTAACACAGACAGAAATTGTTGACACTTGCAAATAGTTGGTGACTCACCAGGCCACACCATGACACACTGCAGATTTCTTCATAGAGATGGAAGTCAGTAAACAAGAGACATCTGCTGGGCCATGTAAACAAAAATTTACAGATCAATCTGAGATGAGTTTGCCAAAGAAAGTGGACCATCGGCCCTAGGATCTTCCCATCTAATTATCACAAAAAGAGACTCCGTTACTTACTTGTCACAGAGCAGCATATGGAGAAAGAGGAGAGATATGACAAACAGATCAAAACAGGTTCTGTGCCAAGTGGTAGAACTTGTACTTTCTGAACATCACTGTCACAATTGCTTTGCTTAAGATATGGTAGCCAGACATTTTTTTGGCTTAATTCCCCAAAGCATCCTTTTTATTAAGTTAAATTATTTATGAGATAACAGAAGATAATTCCTGTTTGTTTCCAAACAGTCAAACAAACCAGAATTAAAAAAAAACAAACCAAAAACCAAAAACCTAAGAAAAAACACAAGAAACACACACACACACACACACACACACACACACACACACACACACACGCACGCACGCACGTGCGCGCCCATGGAGGTACACCCAGAAAAACACAAGACCAAAAAAAAAAAAAAAAACCCCACAAGATAAGAAAACAAAGCAATGTAAAATTAAAACGTCTACAAAAATACCATTGAGTTAATTTTGTGTTGGCCATCTACTGTTGGGCATGGAACCTACCCTTAAATGTAGTTAATATACCCAATGAGACAACATTGGAGAAAACTAATTTTTCCTTTGTCAATTGCAGATAGCTTCTTGGTTAGGGGTGGGAGACCAGGTCTACTTCCCCATCTCAGCATTGGGACCCCATGTTGTTTGAGCATGTGTGTGCCTTGTGTGTGCTGTCACAGTGTCTGTGAGTTCATACGTGTATCAGTTTATTGTGTCAGGAAGACACTGTTTTCATGGCATCATCCATCTCCTCTCTTTCTTACAATCTTTCTGCCTCCTTGTCCCCATAGCTCCCTGAGCCCTGAGGGAAGGGGTTTGGTGAAGACATCTCATTTAGAACTATGTGTTCCAAAGTCTTTTACTCTCTGAACATTGTCCAGTTATGAGCCTCTGTTTCAGTTCCTGTCTACTGCAGGAGGGCACTTCTCTGATAGTGTCTGAGCAAGATACTGACCTATGGGTATAGCAGAATGCTGTTAGGAATCATTTTATTGTTCCTTTTTTTTAGCAGAACAATAGTATTTGGTTTTCTCTTAGCCTTATGATCTATCCAGTCTCAAGTTCTTGGCCACCTGAGCAGTGTCAGACATGGGTTGCATCTTATGGAGTGGGCTTTAAATCCAATCAGAGAGTGGTTAGTTATTTCCATAGTGTTGGTGTTACTATTGCATCTGCATATCTTATGGGCAGGATTAGTAGCTGGGTTGATGGTTATTTGTCTCTGGGAGCATGCAGAGTAACTTCAAGTATAACACAAGTTCTTTAAAATTGTTATTCTCATCTGTTTTAAAAAACACTTATACAGATAGTGTCACCAGGTCTTTGGAGGAATTTTTTTTAACTGTCAAGTATATTTGGGCAACATTGAATTAAAACAGTTTGAACATGTCTCTTTCTTGTTGTGTTTCTAGAATCATGAATGAGTCATAGTATTCTAACTGGTTGAGGATTTACTATGACACATTTCCTAAAGCATGTGACTATGGAGAGACTGCCTCCTCTCTCTCTCTCTCTCTCTCCCCCCTCTCTTTCTTTGTGCATGTGTCTAAAATACGTTAGTATATTCTGAAAGTAGGGAATCCTAACAGTATTTTTGTTAAGTGTATATTTGAGTTCCCAAACTTCAAAGCCAGCAGAAGTCAGACAAAAATCTTACTGGATAGGGCTGGTGGCACAGAGGTTGGATGGATCTTTCGGAACTTGTTAGGTATTACCCATGTCAGGTATTGCTCCCCTTCTGAGATGCAGCCCCATTGCACTGGCAGATCTTCTGAGTTGTGAGAAAAGAAAGAAATACAGATTTTCACATAAAGAGTCCTAAGTTTGGAGCTTTGGAAGTTAATTAAGGTGTTAAAAAAACACACACACTGCTTTTGGACCACACAAACCATGCTTGAAAATAGAGTTAGCCCATGGGCTGACAACTGCAAATCCCAAAGTCCACAACGGAACCTTTAGCACCCCTGGATGTCTATTGACCATGGAGTAATTTGTCTTATCCAATATGTTTCAGGATACTGAGCATAGACATATGTCATGTATGTAATGATAACTATATTAATTCACTGAATAATAATAATCAGATATAGTAATAAGTTCTAAGGGATTTAACTGAAATATTTTCCACATGGAAGCATACATTAATTAAAGTTTAAGGTGAGAAAAAAGAGGATGCTGTAGCTAGAGTTTTCCTGCTTTGCCCACAGTCAGGACAAATCTTTGTCACCCGCCAGTCCCACAGCCGCTCAGACCCAACCAAGTAAACACAGAGACTTATATTGCTTACAAACTGTATGGCCGTGGCAGGCTTCTTGCTAACTGTTCTTATAGCTTAAATTAATCCATTTCCATAAATCTATACCTTGCCACGTGGCTGGTGGCTTACCGGCAACTTCACATGCTGCTGGTCATGGCGGCAGCTGGCAGTGTCTCTCCGCGTCAGCCTTCCACTTCCCAGAATTCTCCTCTCTCCTTGTCCCACCTACTTCCTGCCTGACCACTGGCCAACCAGTGTTTTATTTATTGACCAAGCAGAGCAATTTGACATACAGACCGTCCCACAGCACTTCCCCTTTCTTTTTTTTAAAAGGAAGGTTTTAACTTTTACACATCTCCAAAGTCAGCTTGGTATATTTGGGAATTTGGGCGTAGCTTCTCTTACTACTTCCTGCTGGAGGGGGGTGCTGTATCTTATGGGGACACAAATAAAATTGAGACCATATCGTCTGAGCCAGTTGCCTTGAAACGATTCTGGATGTTGGATCATCTGGGCCATGGTGTCATCGGAGACCTTTCAGGTGGTCTTGGCTGGTCAAACCTGATGTATCTTAATCTGGAACAAATCCATGGCCTCTGGCTTTCTGTGGAAACAAAAGCAGAGCCTCCTTTCCAAAACAACATATCCTTACATCCAAATTTTGAAGTTAAGGTACCTTTAAAATACACATTTTGGCATAACTCAACAGCTTTTGCAATCAAATGTTTCTCTTCAGTTACGAATATCAAAGAGAACATAATCCAGATTCTCTGTGTGGTAGCCATCTTTATGTGGCTTATGTTTTATATTACCTTGAGCCTATTGCTTTAAACTGCACCATTCTAAGACTGAAACAGCGCTGTGGCTGCTGGCTCCGCCCACTTCAGCTTCCCAACATGGCGGTGGTACGTTTTCCGCCAGCTTGAGGAGCCATCAATTCTCAGAAATAGTAGGTCTAAGCTTTTATCAAAGCAGCGTGTAGCCCAGAAACCTCTTTTTTTTTTTTTTTTTAATACTAGTAAAGACTAAATCTACCACACAGCGTAATGTGCCGCTGGCAGACGCCTCATTCCCGCCATACTGCTGGTCAAACGCACACGCCAGGAACCCGCCAGTGTTCAAACCCGCGTTTTGCAGCGTCTAGCTGCCCGTATGAGACAAAAAGCAGGAACTTGGTTTTGGCTCTGTTTAGAATTGGTTATTAAATATTCTCAGGTTTAAGGTGGAAACTGGAGCCGTTGGGCGCCATTTGTTGCTGGAGAGCTTCTCTCCAGGTTCCCCAAGCCCCGCAGTCCCACAATCCATGTATAAAATAATCACTCAGACGCTTATATCACTTATAAACTGTATGGCCGTGGCAGGCTTCTTGCTAACTGTTCTTATAGCTTAAATTAATCCATTTCCATAAATCTATACCTTGCCACGTGGCTGGTGGCTTACCGGCAACTTCACATGCTGCTGGTCATGGCGGCAGCTGGCAGTGTCTCTCCGCGTCAGCCTTCCACTTCCCAGAATTCTCCTCTCTCCTTGTCCCACCTACTTCCTGCCTGACCACTGGCCAACCAGTGTTTTATTTATTGACCAAGCAGAGCAATTTGACATACAGACCGTCCCACAGCAGGATGCTAAGATCATTCTTGGATGCTCACACTCAGACTTCACGAGTTAGTCAAGTAGTAGCAGATAGGAGAGGTGGATGCAAATCCAACCTGACTGCAAGACTGTGGTTTGCTGATAATTCAAGGCTCCCTTTTCTGTCTTCAACTGGGTTGGAAAATGTACAATAGATATCCAATAGATGTTTTTGTACTTGTGCTATTAAACTTTTTGAGAATGGGAACAATACCTCTACTTCTATCCTTTAATTTCTTCCACATACAAAGGTCATAGCAATAGAGTATAGTAAATAGTTGAAAAGCTGATATTTATTGAGAGATTTATCTACAAAAAAAGAGCCAATAACTCTGAGCACATGGTTGTTTCTCAACAATCACTAACAGATTTTTAATACATGATTGAAGAAGCATGGAGTAGTGAAAAAAAAAACCACTCAGACTTCAAGTCAAGAAATGTGACCTTGCTACACAACTTGCCACCAATTAGTGTGTCCTTTTCCAATCCATTGTAGATGCTAAATTATCCAATCCACAAACTCAGTATGTTGGACTAGGAATTCAATGATCTCTTTCCCAGCATTTAAAAATCCATAACTCCAATTGATCTGTGTTGCTGTGGAGATCAAGCTAGTTGAAACCAGACTTATGATCTGAACTTGCCTCTGGCAATGTATTAGTTATGGAAATTACTGTTGCAAGTAATGGAAAATAAAAGACAACCCTACTATTGCTTCAGTTATGCCAAGCCAAAAAGAATGTAGTGGCTTACAGAACTCAAAGTTACGGTTTGTGTTGGCACCACAGGTATCTGGAACATTGTCAGAATTTATCGTTCTCCCTTCTTTGAAATAAATACATTTAAAAATCTTAGGTGACTGCACTGTGAAGCCAGAAGGCAAAACCATTGGTCAAACACATCAATATAAGCCGAATGATTGCTTCAGAGGACAGGATCTCAGCATAGCCTGAAGGAAGGTAGCTAAACAAGCCAGAGAATGCAAGCCAGTAAGCAGCAGTTCTGCTATGGCCTCTGCTTCAGTTCCTGCCTTGAGTTCCTGCTTTGAGTTCCCTTAATGATGGACTGTAAGTTATAAGATGAAATATACCCTTCCTTCCCAAGCTGCTTTTGGTGGTGGCGTTCATCACAATGCTAGAAAGCAGCTAGAATGTTTTCTATTAGACACACCAGACATTGTAACTTTGGGAACATGTCTGGAACACTTTCTATTAAAACTTTGATCTTACTTCAGGACCCCAAAGATGGACTTGATGGCTCCCTGTGTGGCCACATTGAAAAGCAGCTCCATTTCCCTCTAAGACACTAGACAGACAGATAGATAATTACCCAAATTAAAAGTGAAAATGAGAAAATAATCTTGGGAAATGAATCCTATGGTCAGTTCTGATCTCCGGACCCCATGACTATTGATCATTCTTTATGCAGTATCAGGGAAGAGAGACTCTGCCGAAAGTGCTGTTGGAAAAATACTTTGTATCACAAACTAGGTCAGTATGGTCTATTATGGGAAACTTGAGTCATTTTCCTATTAGGCACAGTGGTTTCAGATCCCAAGATTTGCCTTTTCCAAGATTAAAGAACACATAAGTACCATGAAGTATATTGGCCAGAGGACACTTTTGGTTTACTTAGAGATTTGGGTCTGCATGTTAAATAAGAACAGAAACCAGTGTGTGTCCAAATCTAACCTAATTAGGATGCTGACACCTAATAGAGAATTATCTGGCAATATGCATGTAATATAGGTTCTTGTCATAAAGATAGTAAAATTGGTACAGTAATAATGGCTAAATGAAAGTCCTTCAAGTTAATGAAAATTGATAAAATAATATGCCTAAATGAAAGTATAGTAATTACCAACATTGAGTGAAAATTCAGGTTATGCCCTGCCTGTCTTGGATACAGCCAAGGTGAATGCCATGACTGATATCTTTCTACTCCCTCTTCTTTTATGAGTAAAGGCCTTTATAACTTGCTTCTAGTCAAAAGAGCACAGCAAAAATGAAAGGGTTTCTTTTGAGACAGGATCTTGCTACAAAGACCAGGCTGGCCTCAAGCTGGTATTCCTTCTTCCTCAGCCTCCTGACGGCTGGAATTATACCACTGTATCTATCTTAGTATGATGAGATTTTTGAAGGTGTAATTAACATACCAAATATACTGATTTTGAACTAATCAAAAGGAATCTTGAAGCTATGTTGATAGAGTGCTTACCTAGCATGCATGGGGCCCTCGTTTTGGTCTTCAGGACTGCAAACTGAGGGTAGTGTCACATGCCTATAATTTAAGCACTCTGGGGTGGAGTAGGAGAATCAGGAAGGAATTTAAGACCCTCTTAGACTACATACAGAGTTAGAGGCCTGGCTGGATTCCAAGAGACTCCTCTCAAAAGAAACAATAGAATAGATTTTTGCAGGTGGACTGGGGCCAGGTGGGGATGGGAATGGGAGGGATCAGGTCGGGGAGGATGGATGGAGAGAGAGAGTATGGGGAGAGATAACTGGAATTGGGAGGCATGGGGGGGGGTTTATATGGAAACCTAGTGTAGTAGAAATTTTCTGGAACCTATGAGGGTGACCCTAGAAAGGACTCCTAGTAATGGAGGACACAGAGCCTGAATCAGCCATCTTCTGTAGCCAGGCAAGGCTTCCAGTGGTGGAACTGGGACACCAACCCAGCTACAAAACCTTCAACCTACAATCTATCCTGGCTGCAAGATGTGCTAGGGCAATGGTGGCTCAGAGCTTGTGGGAGTGGCCAACTAATGCTGGTCTAACTTAAGGCCCATGCCTCAAGAGGAAGCTGAAGCCATGAGAGGGAGCCCATACCTGACACTGCCTGGATGGGCTGGAACTGGAAGCTGAATGACCCAGAGACCTAGGGTAGAACCAAACCAGACTGGAAAAATAAGGCAATGAAATGAATGATTCCTAATGATATTCTGCTATACTCATAGACTGGAGCCTAGCACAATCATCATCAGAGAGGCTTCCTCCAGAAGATGGGAACAAATAGAGAGACACACAGGTAGACACTAGGGGAACCCCACAGAAGAGGGAGAGGAAGGATTGTAGGTGTCAGAGGGGTTGAGAACACCATGAGAACATGGATGACAGAATCAACTAAGCAGGGTTCATAGGGGCTCACAGAGACTGAAGCAGCAATCACGGAGTCTGTATGAATCTGAGCTAGGTCCTCTGCATACATGCTGTGGTTGTTTAGCTTGGTATTTTTGTGGGACTCCTAACAGTGGGAGTGGGGGTGTCTGTGACTCTTTTGCCTGCTCTTGGGATCCTTTTCCTCCTATTGTGTTGCCTTGTTCAGCCTTCATATGAGGGTTTCATTATATAGTTCTGACTGTCCTGGAACTAGCTCTCTACCAGGCTGGCCTCAAACTCACAGAGATCCGCCTGCCTCTGCCTCCTGAGTGCTGGGATTAAAGGCATGAGCTACTACCACCTGGCAATTTTCTATTATATTGACAGGAATCTTTTTCATGTGGTCATAGCAAAAGAACCAACTCTTTATGGCCCTTGGTTGGACATTACTTTCAATTGCTAGACCCTTTCTAGTTCCTGAAGGCCACTCAGTTCTCAGATGTTACCTTCGGTTTTCTTGCCATGTGAATTTTACAACATGACTTTTTACTTCGCTAGACCAGGAGAGTTTTATATGATGAAGTCTTCTAGGATGTAACCCAATCCTGAGAATGATGCCCTATCTATCACTTGTGCTGAATTCTATTGGTTAGAAGCATGTGCTAGATACTTCCAAACCTCAAGGTGTCACCAACACCTGGCTGAGTTTTTTCATCTCGATAGAAATCAATAATAGGAAAAAGGGTAGGGTCCTTAGTGTTGTCTTCTAGAAGCTCACAGGCTGGGCTCCCAAACCCACAGATTTTAACTCTGAGCCATGAGAACTAGAGGCTATGGTTCCAAGCTTTCTAAGTCAATGATTATTGCTTCAGATATTCAAGAGTAGAATTCTATTGCCCAGTGTAGAGAGTAGACCCCCAGATGGAATCCCAGCTCCTGCATGTTAGGAATCCTCTGCTTTTTAACCTTTGACTGCTCTCTGAAATTCTTTTTTTAAAGATTTATTTATTTATTATGTATACAGTGTTCTGCCTGCATGTGTACTTGCATGACAGAAGAGGGCACCAGATCTCATTACAGATGGTTTTGAGCCACCATGTGGTTGCTGGGAATTGAACTCAGGACCCCTGGAAGAACAGCCAGTGTTCTTAACCTCTGAGCCATCTCTCCAGCCCCTGAATGCTCCAAGCCCTGCAGTCCCAGCTACCACCTTTGCTTCTTCCCAGCCTCTCACCATCTGCACTCTTAGCTCATTGTTCTTCCTGTTCGGTTGCCATCTTACTCCATCTCAGTTGTCAGGGTCCTCAGCTCTTGGTGACTTTCTGGAGCTTTTTGCTTGCCATCTTGCAGCCACTGTTGAGTCTCCAAGCCCCAGGAGCTTGGGTGGTATTGAATGACTAGTAAAGACCTACTCTTCCCATGATAAGGCCACACATTGGCCACAAGTAGGTGAGGTATGTTTGTGTTTTGGCTGCTCTTCAATCAATCACAGCTTGGGATAGTCTCAATTTTTCAATTCTAACCAATCATATACTTTGCATACAGGCCAATCACTAGGCTTGCATAGGTACAGTCTACTTTGTGTCAGTCATAAGCTTTGGGCTGAGTCATAGGGGAGGTGTTTTTCTTCCTCCCAAATCTTTTTTTTTTTTTTTTACTTATTTTTTAAATTTATTTTACAATACTATTCAGTTCTACATAATAGCCACAGATTCCCTTGTTCTCTCCCTTCCTGCCCCCTCCCCTTCCCCCCAGCCCACCCCCCTATCCCACCGCCTCCAGATCAAGGTCTCCCCCGAGAACTGGGATCGACCTGATAGACTCAGTCCAGGCAGGTCCAGTCCCCTCCTCCCAGATTGAGCCAAGTGTCCCTGCATAAGTCCCAGGTTTCAAACAGCTAACTCATGCAACGAGCCCAGGACCTGGTACCACTGCCTAGATGCCTCCCAAACAGATCCTTCCTCCCAAATCTTGTTGAGAGCTGCTGTTATAGCAGATGAGGTGTATGTGTGTGTAAGGGGGAGGACGAGATAGATGAGTGGATGGTCTCTTGGAGCAGTTTCAGAAAGGGTCATTGGAAGGTCATGGCTGAACTAAAGCTTTCTGATACTGGTATAGACTGGAGCAAGGTTGACTGGAGGCAGACCTTATGAAATAGAAATTAATGATACCTGCAGCAGCCATGATTGTAATTTATCAGTGGTTGGAGTATAGTTTCCTTAAGGTGTTTGTGAAATGTTCATGTGGAATACCACAATGACATTCTGACTAGTTGCTAAGCAAGTGGGCTTCTTGGCTGACAGAAAACTCTTAAGGAACATGGGCATGTGGGAAGGGTCTGGTAGTTGTCAATTAAAGGGTCAAACCAGGCTGCCCATATAGTTTAGTTTATTTGAAGAAAAATAAACATTAAAGGATGTTTGAAATAATATTATTATTCTTAATATTATTTAGCAGTCTTAACTCCTAATAGCCTTAGGGAAGATTGGGTCCTTCTACCTATCTCAAATAAGTAGTGGTGGGTTTTGTTATGTCTTTTATTGAGGCTTCCTGTAGGACGTTATTGGTTCTATGACATTCAGAGTTGGATTTTATACTCCTTATCACACCTAAGGTCATTTTTCTTCAGGTTTTGATGGTCCTTGGGACTGGCAACAAGAACTTGTCATATGCAACAGGCAGAGGGCTGCTGTTCAAGGCACTTCTAGAATCTGGTGCTCCCTCTTTCTGTTAAATAAAAGTGAAAGTGAGATAACAGTGCTCCAAGGCACCACCTTCTGAAAGTCCAGGGAAGCGCCCATAGGTGCTTTGAACTGCTGGGGCCAACAGAGTCAGACATGGAGGCCAGAGGCAAAGCATTCTGCAGAAAGCAGGAAGAATGGACTCAGGTTTTGGGTGATCAGGTGAATGCTTAATTCCTTCAACCCGTAGACATAAAGTCCGAATTAATTTTCTTGATTGCTTCCCTGTGAATGAAAAATGCTTGGAAGTAAACACGAAGCTGTTTCATCTGGGCTGATTAAAATACTGTTTTTATTAATCCTTTGTCTCTCCTTGAGCGTGTACTTTTTCCCCCCTCACATTTTAGAGATGCATTCAGCATGCAAAACTTAAAAGCCCCAAGGAGGGAAGGTCGCTAGAAATGAAGAATCCAGGGGCTTGGAGACAAATCTTGGAGTGTATGCTCGCCTGCTACCTGACCAAATGTACTCAATGAGGTAATTCTTATCCTGTCTTTGAGTTTCAGAGCCTCTGTAAAATGCACTTAATCATGCCCCAACTGAAAAGCAAAACAGTGGGTAATTGTGAGAGGGCTTATGAAGTACAAGTGCTTCATGAATGAGGTACAACCGGTCGCTTTTCCATTGGCACTTTGAGTAAAGTTAAGCATGTGTCGATTTGACAATGTCAGTGTAGAACACCACACGGCTGTTCCTTAGGCCCTGCAGCTTTTGCCAGTCAAGACAGTGATTTGTTGCATGTGACAGTACTTCTGTGTTATGAATTTTGAGTCTGATGAGACTTATACAATACTCTGCAAGGCTGTCCATAAAGTATAACAAATAGACTAAGAAAAGTTGACAATAAATTTATAACATGGAAACAAGTGCTCTTTGGGGGCTAAACCTTTAGTAGTTGTTGGATAAAATTATATGTGATCACTGGGGAAATTTGTGTAACTTTTTTTTTTTCCCATGGAATGTTAATAAAACTTCGCTCCTTATTTCCTGAGAATCTCCCTTTGATTCTAGGATGAAGAACATGCCTAGAATAGAGGTTGAGAGATGGACACTAATGTTTTTCCATCAGACCAGGCTACTTTTCAAAATTTCTTTTTTTAAGAGAGGGTCTCACTATGTAACCCTGGCTGGTCTGGAACTTGCTATGCCCATCAGGCTGGCTTCGAACTCATAGACATTTACTTGCCTCTGCCTTCTGAGTGCTGGCATTAAAGGCATGTGCCATCATGCTTGGCCCAGGATACTTCTTGACAGCTGAAGGAAATACGCTATAATAGCTCTTTCCCTTGGTTCTACTTTCTGATGGATTTGGACACAGAAAAGCAATGAATCTTGGTGTGATTTCATAGCTGATTTCATCACAAGTTAAAGAATTCAGTTTAGAGAGAAGAATGAGACAAGGAGAGGAAAAAAAGATCATTGAATAAAAAAAAATAGCAAATGATCACTTTCCTCATTCTAACACATCTGAGTTGGGGCTTTCCAGCCAGCACATTCTCACTGACTTGTCCAGCTGGTTTTTAAATAACTTGAAAGATTGTCCTCCCTTCTTTCTCTTGAGAATTCATTCTTCCGTGTAATGGAGTTGCCTTGTGGGACATTCTCCTTGAGATAATAATATTACAGTGTGTAATTTCTCCATAAATTTTCATTTTATTCAATTTTCCTTCTGTAAAGGAATCAATAAAAATGAAAGAAAATAGAAAAGGGAAGCATAGGTGATGGGCAAGGGAGACGCAGTTTCTGGCTGGTGGGAGGGGCCCTGGGAGCCTGCAGCACCAGGGTGTGTGTCTTGGTTACTTTTCAACTGCTATGAAGAGACACCATGACCAAGGCAACTTATTAAAAAAAAAGTATTTAATGGTTCCAGAGAGTATAGAGTTCATGACCAAGGCCACCTGGCAGAACATAAGCAGGCACGGCACTGGAGCATAAGCAGGATCTGATCCATAAGCAGGATCCATAGTGTGCATACACACATGCACACACACACACACACACATGCACACACACATATGCATACACACAGAAGGAGGGTGAGGGGGAAAGAGAGAGAGAGAGAGGAAGAATGGGAGAGGGAGTGACAGAGGAGAAGAGAGAATAGAGAAGGGGAAGGAGAGAGGGAGAAAGAGGGAAAGGGAGAGAGGGAGAGGGAGAGAGGGGAGAGAGGGAGAGAGAGAGAGAGAGAGAGAGAGAGAGAGAGAGAGAGAGAGAGAGAGAGAGAGAGAGAGAGAGAGAGGAGAGAGAGGAGAGAGAGGGGGGGGAAGAGGGAGAAAGTTAACTGGGAATGGCATGGGCCTCAAAGCCCACCCCTAGTGACACACCTCCTCCAAGAAGGCCACACCTCTGAATCCTTCCAAATAGTTTCACCAACTGCAGACCAAGCTTTCAAAAAACCCGAGTCTGTAGGGGCTATTCTCATTCAAGCCCCCACATGTTGGCAGTCGAGGAAACATAGCCCTCATGATGGCTCTGAAGGGACAGCAGCAGCCAAGGATCAAAACGAGACTTCTCTCCAAGCTGAAGTGGGCCTCAGGATGCTGAGGAATCTCTATGGGATTGGGCATTGCTCAGTCTGAAAACTTCATAGTGGCATTTGGAAAACTCCAAAACTGCATAGCCTGGTTTTGAATGACTTGAGGTTTTAGAGCAAAGGTGAGGAGGGTGGATACAGCCTTCCACATTGGGACTTAGCTGCTGCTTTCCCCACAGATCTGCCTACCGCTCCTCTCTTGCTCCCTCCATGATGTCCACTGTTGAATTCTGGTTTGCAAAGTCATGGCTATTTGAATAAAATGGCAGAGGGCGGGCATGTAGCACAGAAAGGACTATCTGTAGAGCCCAAACACAGCCAGATCCAGCTTCACATTGTCCTTGTCAGCACGGTCAAGGGCTGAGATTTCATATGGGTAATAAAAGGGTAAAGGCAACACATGGCAGTTTTAGAATTCTTTTGTGAAAAGACATTCATGAATTGAAAATATATTCAAAGAAGCCTATTAATTACCAGTCATAGGTGATCATGCTTTAAAAATATAGGCTTTGCTCTATTTTCATTGTTACTGGACCCCCCAAGGTCAATTTTTTAATACTTCTGCTCTGATGTGCTATTGATTCTGCAATAAAGTTAGAACTGTCCACATCAGGCCCAAGACCCTACTCCTTGTTTGGCTATATCCAAGTCTGGTCATTCTTTCTTGCATTATGGCCGCAGCAACCATGAATATGTCCTTACATGTGTCACCCTCCCTATGCTATGGGACCTCTATAGGGCTACTAACCTGTCATTCTCTTCCCATCTCTAAATATCCATTACCTCTGACACTAATTGTTTAGTTATTTCATTTTCAGAAGAAGCTTCTCTGGCAACTTCTGCCTATAGTCTAGGTCATGTCCTTGCCATAAGCTTCACATGGCTTTGTTTCCAGAGCAAATCTAGTTACAAATGTAACCACACTATACACGTATAAGGATGTCCACTCCAATGACTGTAAACCTCATTAAGAAGAAGTCTGCTGTGCTCAACACTATACCCCATGGCCTTCTGGTGTGGTGTGCACAATGGAGGCTCAGCCTTTCCTTCAGGAAAAGTACCCATGTAGTTCCATGCTGTGGAACAGGCCAGTTCATAGTACGGTGATCCTTCTGGGATCATCTCTGTGATGCTGTTCCAACCACTTAGAACAACCAATAGCTCCTATTTACACTGCACATAGGAAGCCTCTGCCACCTAGACAACTGGTTTCTTTTGAGTTAAAGTCATCAAAACAACATGCTAAAGGACTCAGAAGTACCTTCTAGTGGGTTTTGGCTTGTTTGTAGACACATGATCAGAGGCACAATCCCCTCTGTGCTGGTTAAAGTATGCTTACAAAGTAATTGCCAATCTCCTGGGTTTTTAAAGTGCTTTTCCTCATTTCTTAGGGAAATGTATAGGAGTGTTTTCCATCTTATTTAAGTTGTCAAGTAAGCTTTGTTTCTTTTAGTTTCTTCATAGCAGCCAGTGTGCTGCTAAATAGTGCTTACAATAATACTTAAGGATAACAACCATAACATGTCTTGGGAAAATTCATAGGCTCTTAGAGAACCCTTTTATTTTCCTGAGATAGTGAGAGACTCACTGGGATAGTTAAATGTAAGTTAAACATGGGTAGGAAGAGTGAAGAGCCTCATTGGTATTCTGTAATAAAACACAAACCAATTATTGGGAAGCTGAATCATGCAAAGCCACCAGTAAAAGGAACTGGTGAGTGGAACTCAGTGCTTACAGTCACTGAGACAGACACACACACTAGTCTTGTTGGTAGAAAGTAGACTGTTCCAGTGCTTTGTTAGGGAAAGAGGTCTTGAAGATGTGGGGCAATGGGAGTGAATGGTATAAAGGGCCTTGAGAGCAAGATAGGGGCCTAGGGAGTGTCTGCATAGGACTGTGACAGTGCCACCATTTTGTGGGGCTGCAGCTGTGCTGGCACTGGGGGTGCAAGGAAGTTGCACAGAGACCACAGCTCATGTTTCTAACATTTTAAATAATTCCTGAGTAGGAAGGTGAGGAAACACAACATGGCCAGTAATGCCTAGAGGTATAATGGCCCAAACTGAATTGACAAGATTAAGATAAGATAGTTGGATCCAATATAAGACAACCAGGCAAAACAGGAGAGTGAGGACCTTCCATCTGAAGTCCTCCTTCCTGTTGCCCTGGGCCTCTCTTCAGCTGGACTCTGATATCTCTGCTTGGTTCACTTAGGCAGCGCTGAGCTTTATTTCTGTTGGTCAGTATCATGATTATGTCTTTGCTGTCAGATGAAGGAGTTGGTGGCCCATCTCCTGACACTGCTTTGGCCACGTCTATGCATTGTACAGTGATGGCTGCTCACAAGTCTTACTTCTGATGGTGATCTTGCCCTGCATTCAGGTCACACATGCAGAAAACATTGGGCTTACCATAGCCTCTCATGTTAACATTTCATCCCAATACTGGCTTCCCAAATGAGCAACTCCATATCTTACTTATTGTTACAACTCTCAGAAACCATAATATTTCTCTTTTGGAATCAGACTACAATTGTGGAATTATCTCTACTTTTTATTCTTTCCTCCATGTTAAAAAATTGTATAATTTCTTGAATATACATATTCTATTGGTGCAGAAGGCCAAGCGTCTTAGTCTGTTTTGTGTTTCTGTAACCACTGAATAATCTATTCCTTGCAGTTCTGTGGAGCACAAATGAGTCCTTGCCTGGTGAAGGCCTTCCTGTTGTGCCATTCCACCCTGAAAGGTAAGAGGGTGTCAGGAATTGAGGGAGAGGGGGAGAAGTACACACTTTTAAACAAATCCTCTCCTGTGACAACAGCATCGATCCTTTTTCAAGGGCTCTACTTTCATGGCGTATTTACCTCTTTTTTATTTTTATTTTCTTCTTTTTTTAATTAAGAGATTTTCTATTCATTTTACATATCAACCACAGATTCCCCTGTCCTCCCTCTTCCCGCCCCCCAACCCTATCCCCCAGCTTACGCCCCATTCCCACTTCCTCACGTATTTACCTCTTAAAGGGAGGTAAATATCCCTGCTTTATCCTGCTGCTTTGAGGATTACGTTTCTAGGACATAAAGTTGGGAGTTATAGGACACCCATTCAAACTATAGCATACATTTTCATTTCCTGCTGTGTGTACTAATTAGCCTCCAGTTGCGTTTTCCTGCAGGCAGGGTCTTATGGGTGGTCAGGATGGGACCAAACTCTGTGGAGATTACAAATGTTTGTCTTTTAAAATTTTAGTTAAATGTAATTGCATTATTTCCCCACTCCTCTCCTCCTCCTCCCCCTTCATGTCTGCCCCCTCCTGAATTCATGGCCTCCTCTACTTTAACTTTTGTTACCTATACATATAAATGAATTAACATATAAATACAACTTGCTGACTCTGGTCAGTGTTTCCTGTATATATATTTCTAGGGCTGGCACTGGATAACCAAGGATTACTGATTTTTAAAGACGTTATGCTCCGTGGAATTTCGTTGTTCTTCTGGCTGCTTAAAATAAATCCACAATCATGCCTGATCCAAAATACTCTGAATATAAAAACCTAGGTGTACAACACAGAGCCAAGATGCAGTGGGAACAAAATCAGATTCCTTCCTTCTTTTTAGGTTAAACCTTTGGGAGAGAATAAACCAAGAGACCGTTGTGGCGTCTTCATTTTCAGCCACTGGTAGGATGACAGAATGGGAAATATGAAGAAAGAGATTTTGATCTGTGCTTTGCTTCCTTGCCAAATGACCATGAACTAGTATCTCAGCTTCTGCGGTCATTGTTTTTTCATCTGTAAAATGAAAGAATTATAGTAAATTGACCTAGTCTAAGGTCTTTCTGGTACTAACATTCTAGGAAAACAGTACACAAGCCTCAAAGGCTTGTAGCTGAATAGAACTGTCCTCATCCAGTAGGGGATTTGGACAAAGATCACCATGTTCTTCAGCTGAGAGAGAGAGAGAGAGAGAGAGAGAGAGAGAGAGAGAGAGAGAGAGAGAGAGAGAGAGAGAGAGAGAGAACACTTCTGGGTTCCTATGCACAAAGTTATTCTATTATACAAGGCAAGGAAGAGAGGAAAGAGCAAAGAGGCATAGGAGTGCTCGCCCTAGAGACTAAGCATGCAGGAGGACTAAGTACAAATCACCCCTCTCCACCTCTACAATACAGATGCTGCACTCTCCTCCTAAAGACGAGAAAGCTGAGGCCTAGGAGAATTAATTAAGGGTAAGTACATTGCTTAAGATTACAGATTCAAGTTCATCTCCTTTTGCTTCCGAAGTTACTATTTAGAAAACTTTGAAAAAACAAAACAAAACACTAGAAAGGAATGCCAGGCTTGTGATTCTACAAAGAGAGACTGGCAAGAGGTGAGAAATGTTGCTTGATTTTTTACTGTAAGAGAAATTCCTGGAGGAAATGCTATTTAAGTGTTTATAATGCCAGTGTGGTACATCTGTCTCGTTACTGTTCAGAGACATAGCTTTCTTATGGCACCGTCTCATCATCATGGCTACTATCATGAGGATTACTATAATTGGTTCTCCATGGATTGGAATAGCCTCCAAAGTGGTGGTGTTGGGAGATAGTATGAAATGTTTCAGAGGTAGGGCCTTCTAGGAGGTCTGAAGGCCATTGGTTGATGCCTTTGAAAGGGGATGTAGAAGTCTAGTCAGCTTTCTAGCTCCTTTTTTTGGGGAGACAATACCTCCTTATTCACACTATTGCTGCTATGAAACCATCTGTTAGGCTCCCACCAGAGGCCAAACCAGTGAGGACCCATCCAGTCTTGACTTTGAACATCCAGAACTGTGAGCTACATAAACCTTTTCATAAAGTTAGCTTGCTTGAAGTATTTTATTATAGCAGTGGGAAATAGACTAGTCAGTCATTCTCATCCTCTCAGATTAAGTGGGATATATGAGTATAACTCTCTGAGCCCTATGGTATGAAAACTATCCTTTACTGTAGCTCAAGAAAACACAGATGGACTGGTCTTCAGTCTGTGAGAGGAGTCACAGTGAATGGTGCAATGATTTACTACAGAAGGAAGAGTTTGAAAAATACAGCATGTCTCTGGCCCGTCTGTTGTAACTGTGTGGAGAGCAGAGTCCCTGTCAAGTTCCCTGGGAAGTGTTCTCCAGCTGAAGGGGACTTTTGACTTCTACAAGGTCTACCTTGACTAGAGAACATACGCTGTGGTCTCTGTGGGAAGCAGCACATCCCCAGAGACACAACTTTGGGGACAACCTATGCCCCAGGCGTAGGACAACGCAGAATTTCATAACCTTCAGGGAGCTTCAGAATTCCCCAGAGGACTCATTAAAGAAGATTGTTGTGCCCCATTCCCAACATTTTCTATTTAACAGGTCTGAGGTGGAACATTGCATTTTCCAAAATTCTCAGATAATGTTGAAACCCACAGCCATGTTAACTAGAGGCCTCCTTGTCTCACCTTGTGTAAAGAGGATTAAGGAAATTTCATTTATGTTTTGTGAAAAGAATTGGAGGCATCTTCCTCCACCCATAGACTCTCTCTGGTTGAATAGGAAACAGTCATGCACCAAGTCATATGGGGGGGGGGTTGGCATCCCTACTGAGGTATGTCCTTTCTAGGGTTAGATGCCTTTGCTGTATGCCTCAGAATTGCCCCCAAGTTCCTTACATCCATTCTTAAAAAAAGTGACTATTATTTTAAAAATGTGTGTGTGTGTGTGTGTGTGTGTGTGTGTGTGTGTGTGTGTGTGTGTGTGTGTTATGTCTACAGAAGCCAGAAGAAAATGTCAGATCTCCTGGAGCTGGAATTACAGGCAGATGTGAGTTGCCTGATGTGGGTCCTGGGAACCAAACCTGGGTCCTCTGTGAGAGTAGCAGGAGTTCTTAAACACTGAGCCATCTCTCCAGTCCCCTTGCTTATATTTTTAACTCACTTTTTGTTTCCTTACTGGAGGAAGTTGAAAATGAGTAGATGGTTAACTGGTGAGTCTTGTATGCAGAATTCAAAAAATTTGCACCACCCCATTAAGAACTTTTCTCACTGTGTATATACAAAACTTTGATTTTTTAAAAATATATACACAAACATCATAAAGGTGTAGTTTGCTCTTTCTAGCTCAATGTCTGTGCACAGACAGTCAATGCTATTTACAAGCTCACTTCAATCTATAAACTAAATTTTCTTTTTCTCTTACCCACATACATTCATATATCAACGACCCTAAGTCAAAGTGCTCATTTTGGACCCAAAGAAAAAGATTAAATGAATTAATGCCTAACTAATCACTGAAAGTAGAGCATGTTGTCCATTCCACAGCTGCTTAAATCACATTCACAGATGTGGTGTTTATTCGTCATCCTCATGAGAAAGATTCTTACTGGTCCAGCTTGGTCCATGGACTGTTAATTACGTTTTTGGTCTTGAATCCTTGCTATCATTTCCAAGAATTATATGTCTATAATCTTTGCACGGTTTCCTGGTGGACAAATGACAGTGAGGAAACTTGCAGGCTGTTGAGAGAACAGAAACTCATTTTATGTCTGGGCCAAAGTTTGGTAAAATGATTGCCTGTGGAATCTGAGAAAGAGGGTTTTTAATGAACTTGAGCATTGGGATAGTCAATCTGCATGTGTGCAGTAGTGTCATGAGCTACATTTGACAACTGTAGCTGAAAGTTTTTCTGTGCCCCAGTCTGCTGGTGGTTGGGACAAATCTCTCCCACTTGCATCCCCCTAGTAAACACACAGAGGCTTATATTAATTAAAACTGCTCAACCATTAGCTCAGGCTTACCACTGACTAGCTCTTACACTTAAACTCAACCCATTTCTGTTAATCTATATGTTGCCTCCTGTTCCATGGATTTACTTGTGTGCCATTCCATGCTGCTCCCTGGACAGTGGGCTGGCGCCTCCTGACTCAGCCTGCCACTTCCCAGAATTTTCCTTATCTGCTTATCCTGCCTATACTTCCTGCCTGGCTACTGGCCAATCAGCGTTTTATTAAACCAGTGTACAAAAGCATTATCCCACAGCAGACAACATTGTTTAAGGCAGAGGTTGGCTTCAGGAAAGAAGGTTTGAAAACAGTTTCAGGTAGATATAGAGGTCTCAGTGATTCGGAGACCTACAGGGTTGCAAAGTGAAATTGCTTTTGATTTTCCAAAGGCATGGTCATTAAGCACAGTCTTAGTTGAGGCCATATGACCCTCACAAAAAACCAACCAAACAAGAGAGTACGAGGTAGATACCAGTATCCAGACAAAAGCATTGCTAGAAATGTCAGTGGTTCCACCCAAGCCCAGTGGAGTAGATACCACAAGCGCCCCACCCTTTCCCTTGGCCAGGCCAATGCACTCTTTTTCCCACAGCTGCAGGTGCTGGCTGCTAATAGCTCAACCTACATCTGTCCCAAATGCTTCCTCTTAGTTGATTAGACGGGTCCTGAACCTTCCACCCTTGTTTCACCATCTGTGGCCTTTCTACAAACAATTCCCAATGGTTTTAAGATTGGATGAAGGAGGCAGGATTTTGTGTGGTAAACTAAAGCTGCCCTTACCATGAAGTGGCCAGTGAAGCGTGGAAATGTGGCTGTGCTTTGTGTGTTTACAGACTACATGCAACACCAGTAAGTCAGCGATTCAGGATTTAAGCAACTTTCTTCCTGGAATGTATATAAAAAGGACTCAGCTTGCAGGCATAGTCCTTTCTCCCATTTTTCCTGATATTTTTTGCTGGTTTGAATGAGAATAGGAAAAGTGTCGAGCACTGCATTATACGGGAGACTTACTGTAAAGCTATCTCACAAAGCCTTAGTGACAGTAACAAAAGAAATTGATAAGAATAGCAAGAGAGGGGAGTCATTACTGCCCAAAATATCCTGGCAGGTGAATGTGGCTGACCTTCTGAGACAGAATTCTGAAAATTGTAAGAGTGGATGCAGCATCATTGTGTGGCCCCATTCAGTCAAAAGCCATGGGTTTTTCCAGTTCTGGCCATGCCACAGCCTCTGTGGCTTGATTTTTCTCTTAGCAATTGTTACAGAGAAATGCAGTTGTTGCAAGAGATGCCTGAGCAAAGCCTGCCGGGTCTTCTCATCATGGCTTCGACTGGCAGCTCTCCAACCTTCTGTCTCACGAAATATCCCATTCTTCATGCCTGCATTGCCTTACTTCCTAACTGGCCAATGATGTACATACCATGGCATGCACATGCATCCATCTTCTCTGTGGTCAAATGTTTTTCAATCACAAGGCCCATGCCCTTACAATTTGATCCTTCGAGGGAACAAAAGTGATCTGAATCAGTTTGGGATGTTTTACACACATTTTTGAAAGTGGGCTTTGCATCACATAAAAAGATAAAGCCTAAGGTGCTTCCCACATTGTGCAATGTTCTGAACAACCTGTTTTGATTTCTTTCCCCGGTTCCACTCATGTTTCCTTTCATGTCTCACGAATCTCTAACCTCATTGGCTTCCTTCTTTTCCCTCTATGCACTGAAACCCCAGAGCATCTATCCATGCCACTCTTACAGCTCAGAATAAGTTTCTTCCTAATCTGTTTTTCACTTTCTACCCACTTCCCAAGGGCTTGACCATCTTTAAATGCAGCCTTGCAGAGCTGTTGGTTACTGTGTGCTCCATAGGCAGAGTCTGGATTTGTATCTGATTGCTGTTCGCAGTGTTTGACCCTAGGAAATTCACCTCTCTAGGTGTTAGTTTCTTCATCTCTGTAATGGGAATGTCTCAGAGGGTTGTTAAAAGGCCTAGACATAGAGTCCAGGGGGATCTGGGAAAATGGCTACGGTGGTATAAAATTTAATTTTCTAAGCACTTAGATAAGTTGAAATAGCACTACTAAGATAGAATAAAACCTCAAACCTGCCCACTCACAATCTATGGTGAACATTTACAGTAAAATTAGTGGGCAAGTTAGTCTCATGAACTCTAAATATAAGTATGTAAGGGATAAGAGAGGGTGAGTGTGATCAGAATGCATTATCAACATGTATTAAATCGCCAACAATAAATTTAATACTAATACTAATAATAACAATAAATCAACAACGATGGGGAAAACTCAAATGGAAATGATTCAAACCAATTGTATTTGAAGTTAATTCCATAATTAGATAAAAAGCCAAAAAAAAAAAATGACTAGGTAAGGACGAGGTAAGGAGCTCCATGTTAAGCTCTTAATTGTAATAACAGCTGTGCTGAATGGAAAAAGCGAAGGAAAGCAACCGGCGACCAGTGTACATCTCACTCCCCAGAGAAGGGGGCAGGCGTTCCCTGCAAACTGCAGAGGTCCACTTGAGAACAGTATTCACCTCTCCCCAGACTCCACTAGCGCTGAGTGGCCACATCTGGAAGGGCCTGGGAGTTTGGGCCCCACGGATGTTCCATACTCATTAGACCAAAGTGCGTTCTAAGACAAAACCACATCATAGCGGAACTGATGGGAATAAGATCCAAAGCGAGCGGCAGGAGGTCAGTAGAGACAAAGAAGAAAGAAAAGCCCATGAAAGCAGGGGAGGAGACAGTGAGGAGACAAGGTGAACATTCTGCAGAGACAGCAGAAGAGGGCGCTCCTGAGCCACGGAAACCACGCATTTCATACAAAAATGCACAGTGTAAGATTAAGATCTGATTCCATAAAAAGATGTTAGAAATAAAAAAGAGGGAATAAGGAACATAATAACATTTCTGCAAACAATTAAAGCATGCCGGAAATAACATGTTTACAAAGTTAAAGGAACATCCTCTCAAGAGAGGAGCAGGCTGCGGAATTCTTCTGTGGAAGGGATCCTGAAGAAAACAGTGGGTTTTTAAGTCCCCTCCCCTAGAAAAAGCCATTTGAGGTGTCAGGTGGGCAAGAAGTTTAGTTTTAAGGAGCTGACTGGAGCCTTAATGACCATTCAGAACAGGATCTTGCATGGATAATGGAGCCAAGAATCTAAACGGCCCCAGAACACAAGAGCCAAGAGGAGTACAACCAACCAGAACACAAGCAGAAAACAGCATCGAGAAGTGCTTTGGGAAGGTGTTTATATTTTCTGTTGGAGCTCTTTCAACCCCTCTTAATAGTTAATTCGTGGACAGCCCACAGGGACACCAAAATGGCTTAAAGTCACGGAGTATGTGACAACATTCATGCATGGGTTGGTGCCTAAAAGGGGGAGTGGGTTTTGGAAGAGGGTACCATCAAGAGCATGACAGAGGCTGGGAGTCTGGAATGAGTATGCTAGCTTTTCTAGACAGGCCTGCAGTGGTGTCTCTGCCCTCTTAAATCCACCCTGATCTGTATTACCCATCCTTCCCTCGGACCCCTTGGTATCTTGCACTTGGGCAACTGCACACCCTCACTGAGATTTTCAATCCTTTTCCCCATTACTTGCTCCACAATCTCAGTGATCTTGGGTCCTTCTCATTGGCTTAGGCTCCACGGGTGTGTTTTCGCACATACAAAGGTCACTGTATCACTGCCTCCCTTCACTGGACTCCAGTAGCAGCACCGACTCTGAAAATCTATTTATAGGTCAATAATTGTCCAATATGTTTTCCTAGCTCTGACCTTTCTTAGCAGTTCCTCCTGCTTCCTTGACATTTCTGGTTGGATATCTAAAAGACACTTTCTATTTAACTTACCAACCCCCATGCACTGAATTCTTCCTTCCCCACTCCTTCCACTGTTCCCTCCTGTATTACCAGTGATCAGCCCCAAGGCTAGTGTTCCTCCCTCAAACACCACTCCATCTGTCAGAGTGCTGTGCTGTCTTCTCTCCGATCTGACACTCTGTCCATCCTTGCCTCTGCATTCCTGCTAAGGAGTCCTAGCACTACTAGGCGTCCCTGCATGACCACTGTCTTGCAGCCGGTCCTGAACTTTCCTGTACTCCAATCTGTGTCCTCACAGGAGCTGGCATTACCCGTTTACAACGGAGCAGCACAGACCATGTCATGCTTAAAACTGTGAATGTTTTCTGACTATACTTGGATGAGAAAAACTGTCATGAGAGATGCTTATGTATCTCTATCCTCTCATCACCCTGACCCTCATTAGGCGGCTGGAAACTGTAAAGGGTCTTCAGGACAAAAAGAAACGAAGCTGTGGGGAGTGGTGCTTGGCACTGGGGAGACTTGTGTAGAGGAGCCTGACCACCTTGTGTAGAGAAGCGGAGGTCAAGCTGAGCTGTTGATTAGGTGTACATCCACAGAGGAGGGTTAATTCTCAGTATGAAAGCTTGTGCAAAGTCCTGGGACCTGATGCGATGGTGGTGTGTTTGAGGGGCCAGATGAATGCTACAAGCTGTAGGACATAAGCCAGAGGTGTGAACAGAGGCTACCTCCCTCAGGGGTTTAAATACCATACTAAGGGTGATTTCATTGGGCCTACTCATTAGACTGGCTCTCAACTGTAATACTTTTTAACAATTCTTTTGTTTACATTTAGGGCTTGATCGAAATCAAAATGAGGAGACAGAGAATGGAGGAAATTCTTCTGATACTTTGGTGTAATGATGCCTCTGAGAACAGGTGCGTGGGGATGGGGTGGGGGTGGGGTGGTGATGGAGTGAGGATGAGGATGCTTTCTCTTATGAGAGTCCTTGGTGAAAGAAAGAAAAATACCAGAGACTTCTATCTTGGGTCCATTAGGCCAGTGCTTCCACAGGAGCATGAAAACCAAGTATCTCCTAGTAGGCCCTATTGGTCCAACCCTTCCTCTGTAGCTAGAGTTTTCCTGCCTGGCCCATGGTCAGGACAAATCTCTCTCACCTGCCAGTCCCACAGCCGCTTAGACCCAACCAAGTAAACACGCAGAGACTTACATGAGCAGGCCTCTTGCTAACTGTTCTAATATCTTTTTTTTTTTTTTTTTTTTTTTTTTTTTTTTTTTGGTTTTTCGAGACAGGGTTTCTCTGTGTAGCTTTGCGCCTTTCCTGGAGCTCACTTGGTAGCCCAGGCTGGCCTCGAACTCACAGAGATCCGCCTGGCTCTGCCTCCCAAGTGCTGGGACTAAAGGCGTGCGCCACCACCGCCCGGCTTGTTCTAATATCTTAAATTAACCCATTTCTATTAATTTATAAGTTGCCATGTGGCTCGTGGCTTACTGGCACCTTACATCTCACTTTTCATGGCTACTGGTAGCATCTCCTAACTCAGCCTTCCTGTTCCCAGAATTCTCTTCTCTGCTTGTCCTGCCTATACTTCCTGCCTGGCTACTGGTCAATCAGCATTTTATTTATACAGAGCCATATCCACAGCACTCCTCCTGTCTGGAGGGCCAGAAACTCATGGAGAGTCCTTCAGTTTAGGAAGTGATGACCGCAAAGCTGCCTCTGTTGGAAGAGTCAGGGGAGCTCAGAGTTTTGCAGCATGGAAGGTGTGAGGTTTTCTGTCTCCATCTGTTGTGGTTTGAAGCAGAATGCTCACCCACATCCAAAATGGCAGAGAGAGGCTTTCTTGGGGGTCCTTGCCTAGAACCTCCGTTTAGCAGAACGGAATGAAAAGGATTCAGTTTGGTAGGCAGGATGTATTTTCTAGTCATTGAGTATTCATCATTCATAAATGATGGGCATGTGTTTCTGCTGAGGCCAGTGAGTTGTGTAGAAGTCATTAAACAGCAAAGCTCCCCCAGCCCTAGTCTCTGTATGGTGCTGATACTGTTCAAGTCCCAGAGAAATACACGAATGCTCTTTGCAGAGACGATATGTTCCTTGGAAGCAGATTTTCACTTGTTGAAGTCTCATCACGGGAGGCTTTGAGGAGGACCTGCCACGATGTCAGTCTGAACAGCCTTGCTTTCCTCTGCGCTCAGCAGACATCTGGCTGGGGTTGAGAGCAGCTTGCATGGAATGAACTGCACAAACCAAAGTGGGAAGGAAAGCCCTCATCCACTCCCTCCCTTCCATTTCTTGGTCTAATTCTGGTCACTGGAGGGAGAGATAGGGGAGACAGTGAGGCAGCCATTGTGATGAGGACTTTGTGAGGATGCAGGCTCAAAGCCTTCCACTTGGAACCCAGGGGAGCAAAAGCTGGGTTGACTGAGAATGTACCATTTTTCATATTTCTGTAGGGAACCTCTTTAGCAGTTCCAGCACTGAAAGCTTAAGGCATAGTATCTCAGGTGTAGACTGTGGAACCAAAATAAGACCAAAATGCTTTCACCCTAAAACTAAGGCCTAAGATTTCTCTTTTTAGGTACAGGCCATGAGTTACTGGAATTGGCATGAGTTACTGAAATCAGTCAGTCCAGATTCCAGAAAACAGGAAGTGTAAAAGTACAGAGTCACAAGGTAGTCACAAGGTAATGACTACTGGACTATGGAATGTCCTCTCCCTGGTTCCGTTGGTAAATGTTTGACAAAAGAATGTTCCAACCCTGGTTTCCAGGGTAACTAACCATAGAAATGTCCCCATCTGAGGGCAACCAATGAGAAATGGTGGCGGGCAACCACCCCCTTAGAAGTAAGATTAAGCCATGATTTCTAGAAAGTCCCTAGAAGTGAGCCAATCAGAATTGTACCCTTACTAACATCCCTAAATGATGTAACCTTGTGGTTTTTGCCTTTAAAAACTGAGCTTGCCGAGAGGCGGGCACTTCCTCCAGCCTCCACTGTGTTGGATCTGTTGGACAAAGTCCCTGCCTAGGCTTGTATTGCTTTTGGATATCCCAAATTAAACCTTGCTTTTGCATTCCAGCATGCTCGTCTTTGGTGGTCCCTCTGGGGGTCGCCATCTGGGCACAACATAGACCTTGGGATTTTCATAAGCACAGAGCATGAAAAGAGAAAGGTCAGGACAAACGTCCTACAGAAGAGCCTAGGATGTATTTGCTCTCATTTTCTGATAACCAAAGCAATATGGAGGGCTTGAGCAGCAGTAGGCAACTGTGAAAACCTGCAGGCCAAGAGATGGAGGTCCAATATGTGGGCCTGGCACATTTTTTTAACCTTATCATGTATTTGGGAAACTCCTCTTTTCTGAGTTTCTAATTTTTCATCTCTGAAATGAGGAATCTGGGGCTAAGAGACCTGTCTGATCCCTCCTAGCTCTAATATTTCATGCCATTCTTGTTTGCCACAGGGATTACTTACAATGCGGAGATCACGATTTTAGATTAGATTAGCCCCTAGCCTCAGATTTCTGCTTCCCACTCCACACTTGAATGCTATGCCCCTAAGCTGTGAGATCCTTACAGTCTCGCCATTGCCCAGCCTTTGACCTCCCAGTCATCTATTCATGAAATCTCTATGCTTCATTTCCTTTTGTGTTCATTCTCACCTCAAGGCTCATGCTTGTGTCAGTCCCTTAAGATGGAAGAAACCTTGGAACATCTTTACAAAGATGAATGTTACTGCACAACCACAGCTTCGAGGCTTCCTTCTCAGATAGGTACTCTCCTGCCACAGCACGCACAACACTATACCCACCTGAATATTCAGTTCCTCTTCCTCACTTTATCGTCCTCATAGCCTTTGTGACGATCTAAAAGAAGATCAATATTTATTGTTTATGGGGTAACTCCAGGACAGTAGGACTCTCGTTTGTTTTATTTACCACTATACTCCTAGTGTTTGTCTTACATCAGATACATGTAAACCTTTATTGATGGAAAAATAACACAAATGCTTCTTCAGCAACAGAAAGTGCACAGTCCAGTGTCGTAGAATAGACATGGCAGAGGGAGTCTTTGGAATCAGCTCTAGGGACTTTATTTGCTTTTTCTTAGTCTGAATTCTGAGATTAGAAAGAGTTTTTCTCCATGTCAATTCCAGCTAAAGAAGAGTAAGAAACAACATAATACCCAGTAAAATCAGCAGAAGGAAGGGCCAGACACCAGCTAGGCCTTGTGGCATGCAAAATCTTTTGCTTCCTATAACTTTATGGTAGGCACAATGACCCTCAGTTTTGAAACTACAGAAATGGATTGCAATGGGATTCAGTTACTTGTCTGTGGTCATACTTCTAGAACTTGTTGGGTTGAGATGTCAGTACTAAGTCCATGTTAACTGTCTCTACTTCATTGTGTCTGTGATGGGCATCTCCAAGGCAACCATCAAGAACTGATTCCATTCTTGAATGGTGGAGAGAAGCTGTTCTACTCATGGTTAGGTTTTGTTACAGTGAAGATATCCAACTTACAATTAGCAAAGGCAAAGAAAGCAAAGCTGAGTCTAGGAAAGATGAGATGACACACTTCCTGTTCTTTTACTGGTGTGTCAAATGGATGGCATGTCATCCTCTTTGAGTGACTCAGGTTTTTTGCATATTTTACTATAGGTATTAAAGTTTCTCTAGCCAGAGATGCTCATTAGGGCAAGCTTTTTACTGGAGAATAGCTAGATAGGAATGCCAAGCCTTGCCACTGTCCTGCACCACTCTATCTCCAGCCAGAAACTGACACAGCATTGGAATAAAGATTCCTGGAAACTGGAGGTGCATACATGGGATAGACCAGGCCTAGTTCTGAGGACTCTGAGAACCCAAGGATCTGAGACTCCGTGGGAAAGGGCTTGATGAGGTTTCCATGAGCTGTGGTGTGAAGGTAGGAGGCCACAAAAGAGGAAGCTGAGGTTGGCCTTGTCCTTTCACATCATTTTTTCCCCTGCCACCCAAGAGCAAGGGAGAAAGCACACCGGGAAGAACACATTTCATGGAGAATCACACCTCTAGTGTCATAATGATATTTATTTGCCTTTGTAACAACCAAAAGTTGGTTTTTACTGTGAATGGAATCTAAGTACAACAGCCTTAGCAGGGGGGCACAGCCCAGCACCAAGTCTGGTCATTACCCACTGTCAGGCCACTGACTGTAGCATTGTTAGCATAGTGGTTTCTTTTGGTGGCAGGATGCCCAGGTGTGCTGTATCATAACATAGTTTCTGTCACCACTTTTGTTAGTAGAAGCTTAGTACAAAGTTTAAGGTGAAATATGACCCCAAGTCTACTTGTATGAACATAAATTGAAATAAACTAAAAATCCAAATTATATATTTTGTAAAATTTTACTGAGCCAGGAAAAGTCAATCGCTTTACTGATAGGAAGTCTGGTTTGCTTTGTTGAATGGGAACTGAGCTTCATTTTTTTTTTCAGGGGGATCTTCAAGTTTCAAATGGCAAACCATTTAGTGGTTTTAATATATGCAGCCATCCAGATGAGTGCTCAAATATTTGAATGAGATAAGTGTGTATGCATTGCCTATTTTGAGATTATAGATGCAGGGAAGACAAGCAGGTTCTTCTATTTCAGCATAACATTTAGGATACATTTCTCAAACACATTAAAATGATTGTTTTTCTGGGTCAATGAGGTAGCCCAATGGGTAAAGGCATTTGTCACCAAGCTTGAGGACCTGAGAAGGGCTAATATAAAGTGTGAATATTCAGACTGTAGTGGTTTAAAAAGCATGAATTTGAAAGGATTATTTCCTGTTTCCTGCTCAACCATTCTGAGATGACAAAGAAGTCTCTCCACCTCAATTCTTCCCTCTTCCTCTCTGGTCTCACAGAACTGAGGCTTGGTCCAAGCAGAATGAAATAGTCTCTAGAGTCTATTTCTATATTTTTGGCTGTGAGCCTCGCCTTTAACGGCTGAGCCATCTCTCCAGCCCTAGAGTCTATTTCTAAAGAAGCTTTATTGTCTACTCAATAGACAAAAGAAAACCACTTCAAGAGCTATCAAAATCCAGTAACTGCGTAGACATGTCTAGAAGAAGTTGCTACACAGGGCAGGTCCTCTAACAATTGCTTTATTGGTTGATCTCCCTGTTCTGTGTTTGTCTTATAGATGATGTTGGTTGGCAAATAGTTGAAATGTGTATATTTATTTTAAAAATTGGTATATTGTGGCTGCATCCAGCTTTATCCATGCAAGAAAAATACTTTTCTTTTATATCAGAAAAAAAAAGAAAACCAAGAACGGCCAAAAAGAATTTCAAAGCCTCCATCAAATCCTGAGAGCTCACTATTTTAAGGGTGTTGAGTTAGATGCTAGAGATGCAAACCATGTTTCCATGTTTCTACAGTGACTCTACCATAGCTAGCAAAATAGGATGCAGTAGGAAAGAGAGATGATAACAGGGCTCAGAATATCAGGGCAGGTACCAGGGTGATGTTCTGAGTCAGCCAACTTGGGCTCTGTATGCTTGACTTCTTCCCATAGACTAGAACACCCAATCATTCATGCTTTCTCACCTTCATACCTTTCACCTCATTCTTCTTCATCTGGCCAAATTCTTCCCATCTTTTATAGTTCACCTCTGCACTCCAGCTGAAGCATTCTTCAATTTTTCTTCACAATGCTAGTATGTGCTCAGTACTCCACATAAATACTCAAACATTTACGATAAGCTCCCTGATGATCAGGTGTGTATAATAATTTTTTTTATTTATTTTGGACATGCCCCAGTTAGACATAGAGTAATGATAAACTTGGTGCTGATTGATCAAAAATGCAGAGCACAGAACAATTGTCAGGGCTACTAGTGTTAAGACTCAGCCCAGAAAGAGAAGGACTATTGAAGAGGATGACCACAAAGGTTCTTATACCATCTTCCTTAAATATTTGTAGGGCTAACTCCTTTAATTTACCTTGTCATGTCGACCTCTCTCCTTTGTGCCACTTTGGGTTTCAGATAGAAGATATTCAGAGAGCTAACCCTAGTAGTTGTGCTAAGACCTCCCAGGAATAGCTGGTGGGATTTCACACATAGTCTACGCTTTTCCAGGTCAATCTTCTTGAGGTCCCTCAGTTTGGCTCCACAATCCAGTTCCCATCTTCCAGCAAAGCCACCATCTCTGTATTTCACTATTGACCTTTATATATATATTTGAGACAGGGTTTCTCTATGTGGCTTTGTGCCTTTCCTGGAACCCACTCTGTAGCACAGGCTGGCCTCAAACTCAGAGATCCACCTGCCTCTGCCTCCTGAGTGCTGGGATTAAAGGTGTGCGCCACCACCGCCCAGCTCCACTATACACTTTTTATGACTTGTGCCTCATCTTCACTCAGGTGCACAAACTTCAGAAGTGGATGTGTTGCTGTGTGCTCTACTTTCCACATCTAACTTTTCGGCATTTCTCTACTTACATCTATTTTTTTCTGTAAGTTGATAAATACAAAAAGGGCTTAAGCAGACCCACTCCAAGTAAGGAAACAGAACTAAAAATGAAGATAATTATCATTGCAGGCTTCTTATGAATCCAAGTCTTTGCTGTGGAAGAGTTTGGAATCTCGTAGGACGTGTTCCCAGAATTCACAATAAAAGCAAATGGGTCTCCCCACCTCAAGACTTGTGATGGATGCTGTGATGCACACCCCAGCCCGGACCCTCTCTTTTAGGTCTGAGACATTCATTTTGTCACTTGCTCAGATTGTTGGCAGCAGCTGGTCTCAGCTGACTCATTCTTTAGGACTTTCCCACAGGTGAAGAGAGCTGCCTAATTGAAATTCCTCTTCCTGTGGTAATCAGCAGAATATGTATACATTTAAAAATAATTCTTTGAGAATTTTGTACACTATATTCTGAACATACGTATCATTCCCCTTCCTCCAAACTCTGCCATATACCCTTTCTTGCTCTCTTTCAGATTCATGACCTCTTTTTGGTCAACCCTAAAAACACTCATGTAAGTAACACTTTACAGATGGAGAAGGTTGTGCTTCTGTATTTAGGACTATGTATACATGTCGTACATGTATGCAACAACAATTAGTGAAGAAAGAGGCCACAAGTTCCTTCTCTTTTCTTCCGTCCCCATCAAGTGCAGCTTGTGTTGCACAACTGCTCTCGGACTGGACACTGCTCTGGTGTGGGAACAGCCCAGTAGGGGCCACGTCATTAAAGAAAAGTACCCCCTGTGGCTGTGAAATGCCAACAGTCCTCAGCTAGCAGTGGTGCTATGTGTGTATCTTTCCCCTCGGGCTGGAGCTTGTAAAAGCCTTGTGAACGCTGTCATAAAGACTTAGAATTAATAAGTGCAACCGTACTTGAAGTTGCTCACCACTTCTGGCTTTTGCAATCTTTCCACCATCTCTTCCACCAGGATCCCTGAGGCTTTGGGGAGGGGTGTGGTATGAATGCCCGATTTAGAGATGAGCACTCTCAAGTCTTTTAGTTGGGAGTGGGGTTCGGAGCCATAGTAATTGACATCTAACTTTTGTTGTGGTCATGTTCCAGTTCAGTTCTTCCTTTCCACAACTCCTGTTTTTCCTCCACAGATGTTGATCATTCTCAGCTAATTTCCTGCATTCCAATTTCCATCTCAGAATCCAAAGAAAATAGATTCAACCCTTGACATATTATATCTATGATGACATCCAAGAGTTTCCACAATGCTGGGTGGTCACTCTTAAGTACTCTGTTCTTTTGAGCTAGGTGTTTATGATTGCATGTTCCACCTGACAGCTATCACTCTACTGTTGTTGATAACACTGTGGATGGGTGTCTGTGAAGGATGCACACCAGGATACCTCTCTATCTTACTGGGAACTAAATGGTCAAAAATGTGTTTAGTGAGTTTATTGCCACTGAATAAGTTAAAGCAGAGGAAGATGAAAGAGAGGAAGAGAGAGAGAGAGAGAGAGAGAGAGAGAGAGAGAGAGAGAGAGAGAGAGAGAGAGAGAACAAGCCTTTATTGGTTATATATAATGTGCTCACTAGCTACGATTTGTGTTCTTTCATTTTGTCTCTCAAACAACTTTGTTTCCAAGTGTGATTTGGTTCATTTTATGAAGAACAGGGAGGTTAAAAGTTTAGACTTAACTGTCTCGCTTAATCAGAGGGCCTGGTCCAGTCCTGTGCAGCCTCCACAGCTGTTGGTCCACAGTTCATGAGTTCCCACTAGCTTGGTTTGGTTGTCTCTGTAGGTTTCCCCATCATGAGCTTGATGCCCCTTGCTCATAGAATCCCTCTTCTCTCTCTTTGACTGGACTCCTGGAGCTCAGCTTGGTGTTCGGTTGTGGATCTCTGCATCTGCTTCTATCAGTTACTGGAGAAAGGCTCTATGATGACAGCCATGGGAGGCCTTACCTTCTTGTAGGAGGGAATTGGGGGTGGGTTTGAGAGGGGGAGGCTGGAGGGGCAGGAGGAGGGAAGAGGGGGATCTGTGACTGGTATGTAAAGTGAACAAAAAACTTCTTTAAAAAAAAACCCAAAAGCTCTTAGACATAATACTGTGGAAACAGAGGATTTAGAACCAACCAGAAGTTCTCTGACTCTTGACTTTTCTCTTTAAATTTTTTTTTGCACAGAAGAGGTGCATACATGTGCACGTGTGTGTGTGCGTGTGTGCGTATGTGTGTGTGTGTGCGCGTGTGCATGTGTGCAATAAGAAATTCAGGCAAGCCGGGCGGTGGTGGCGCACGCCTTTAATCCCAGCACTCGGGAGGCAGAGCCAGGCAGATCTCTGTGAGTTCGAGGCCAGCCTGGTCTCCAAAGCGAGTTCCAGGAAAGGCGCAAAGCTACACAGAGAAACCCTGTCTCGAAAAAACCAAAAAAAAAAAAAAAAAAAAAAAAAAAAAAGAAATTCAGGCTTCAATGGGTGAGAGATTACAACATAAAGACAGTTGTGTGGCTATGTGGATTCATGAGTAGGAGCAGAGATTATTGGTTGTGTAAGTTTTCTATCTCCACAGGTGGAGTAACATCAGTATCAAAATCATAGGATTATTGTGAGAAAGCCATGAGATAATGTACCTGGCATATTGCTACTGTTTAATGAATGTGAGGCTGCATCAAAAGTGATAAATAAAGACCAGATTTTAAAAGTGCTTCAACATACACACTTAAATCAGCTGACACTAAATAAATCACCAAGTCCTCAGATACAGAACATCTGACATAGGACCCCTTGGGTACAGCTTCAACATCTGTATCTTTTAAAAAAAAAGTCCTAAATCAAGTTATGGCGAATCAGTGGGAAAGGTCAACATAGCTGGGAAGTTCCTCGAGTTTCCAAGACTCTCTGATTCCAAAGAAGAGTCACTGCTGCTTAGATACAATGTTGCAGTCCATTCATTCTTAGTGGGGAGATAGAACTTTCAATGGGCAGACTTGGCTCTTTAATGGGCCGTGATAAGGTGTAATATACACGTATATACATAAGCAGATGAACGTGGTATTGCAGTCACTGGAGGGTGGCAGCTGGGAAACATCTAAAAGGCTAGTGAAGGGGGTGGTATGGTAGAACAGGTTGAGAGACTTGATTAAAAAAGTGGGGGGTGAGCTTATCCTTCAAGGTGCAGATGCCTTTCTGCTTCCTAACTTTTGAGCTACAAGTAGGAGAAATGGAAGTTGATTGGTGGTTCTGGGGTCTAAGACAATACCCGTCCCCCCATTTTTTTGTTCGAGGATAGTAAAGGCTATAATTTAAAGCAGAGAACTCATGTTTGAGAGCCATTTGTTTTTCTTTGTCAAGTTTACTTAAAACTGATATTTTTCTATTTTGGTTTACCTGGCTGCAGTCTCTGTGACCCCAGAAAATATCACGGGATGTAGGAAATAACTAGATTTTGAAACCAGAGAAAGTGGCATTTCTTCTGGGACCATGTGTGAGTGTTTTCGGAAGTAAGCGGAGGAGAGGTTGGGCATAAATGATGTAGTGAATTCTCATTAATCAAGGCTCGGTTGCCTATTTCTCAAACTGCATAGTGACTGTAGAGTTGGAATTTTGTATTTCCAACAAAGTCTCTCACACTAACATTTTGGAGGAGACTTTGTGAGCATTGTTCCTATAGGCTTACTGTATCAGCTACAAGGACACCCATCTCCTTAAGTGCCATGCAGAAGGAACAAAAGCTGTAAAAACAGGTGTGCCTGCCTGTCAGGGATCAAAATGATGGAAAACTGTGGGCTGCCAGATGTGCTGTTCCCTGGAAATCTTTTCCAAGACACTGTGCTTCATGTCAGCATATGAGCTCTAAAGCTTCACGATGTAAATATTTGTTCTAGGAAGAATAATTCCATCTCTTTCTCTCCTCCCCCAATAAATTTTACACATTGAAGGCACAATTTCTTTTTTGTTAATTTAAATTTGTTTTTTGTTTTTACATCTCAACCAAATTCCCCTCTGTCCCCTCTCCCCAGTTCCTCCCTGCCCCGCCCCATCCACTCCTCCTCCTCTGTTTCTCTTCAGACACAGGCAGGTCTCCCATGGGTATCAGCCAGCCATGGTATATCAAGCTGCATGATATGAGATTAGGTACCTCCTCTTCTATTAAGTCTGGGTGAGGCAATTTGGTAGGAGGAAAGGGTTCCAGAAGCAGGCAACAGAGTCAGAGATTCTGCTCTCACTGTTGAGAATCTCACATGAAGACCAAGCTACACAACTGTCCCATATATGCAGAGGGCCTAGGTCAGTCTTATGCAGGCTCCCTGGTTGTTGGTTCAGTCTCTGTGAGCACCTATGAGCCCAGGTTAGTTGGTTCTGTGGGTTTCCTTGTGGTGCCCTTGACACCATTGAGTCCTACAATCTTAAGGCACAATTTCTAACTAAAGTATTGTTTCATTTTTAAAAGTAGACAATCTAATGTTTCTAAAATTGGTTAAGTAAATAATGGTGCATATCTTTTATGGTATATTATGCAGTAATTAATGTTATTTATATATCTATTAAAAGATAATAATAGGAAAAAGTTTCCAAGACATAAATTAGTAAAAAAATAGTTTACATACATTATGAAATTATAATGAACTCTACATTTCTTGCTACAAATTAGATCACTAGTTAGAAAAATATTATTATATATTATAATATATTATTGTCTATTGTTATATATACAAGAGTCTAGAAGGACTGATAAGAAAATATGCTTATTCTTTTTTGTCAAGAGTATGGCTCATTTGAATTTTCATCCCAGTGCTTCTTTTTCTCATATAACTTCAATGAATTTTGCTCTAAACATGAATTATTTTGTTAATCATAATTAACTAGCAAAATATATTAAAATAAAAGGCTGTTCTAGGCTAATTTCCCTTCCCTATGTTTCCCCATCTTAGTTACTTAAACGTAGCCAGTAACATAAAATGATTTTTTGTTCTGCTTAAACGTTAAAAATAAAATCCACTGATTTTATTTTCTAGAGTGCTTAATTATAGATATTATAATTTATATATTCTAAATTATGTTATGCATGCATGCATATATATATACTCTTTTTGCTTGAAAGAGAAATAATTTCCTGTTCTCTGCTGGGGAATCACTGTATTTCTTTTAAAGGTAAATGATTTAAATATCCTGAAATGAGGTAAGTAAAAAAATGGTATATTTCTTTATTGGGATGCCAATTCACCATTGAAATGATTTACATGAATATTTAAAAATGCAGGAAAGAAGCTGAAGAGATGATTCAGTGGGTAAAGCGACTGCAGTGTGAGCATGAGGTCCTGAGCTTGGATCCCTTTCATGCATGTGAAAATCTGGGTGTGGCAATGTGCCTCTGCAACCCCGGTGCTGGCACTGGAGGTTGATTCTGGGGTTTGCTGGCCAGGCAGTCAGTTGAAATTCAGAGCTCCTGCTCTGTGAGAGACCGACACTACTTTGCTTTTAGAGGTAGAGAGTAATAGAGGAAGACATCAGCATACATGTGTGCACATGTACATAGACAAGCAAACATGGCAATTTCTTGATATTTTACTTAATGAAAACTCTACATGGGAATTTTGTTTAAATCACATTTTTTAAAAGATATTTATGGGCTCTGACTAGGGAAGCAGGTGGCCTAACTACAGGTCTTCATCTCTCTCTCCTCTCCTTCATAGTCAACCCCCAGTCTCATCCCCAGCTCAGTATCAGACAACCTGTTGCAGTCTCTCACTCTCTGCCCCCATTCACAGGGAACTAAGGAGATCCTGGTGGAATACACTGCTCTCCTACCACCTGTGGACCCCCTCCGTGTTCCTCATCTCATTTCCATTTCTTAGTGTCAGCCTCCAATATTTAGAAACACATTTTACCAGGAATCCCCAGTGGCCCACCTAGCAGAATCCCAGAATTCTCCACCAGGCAACAAAAAGCCACCACATCCTCCTAAGAACCACAGAGGGCAACAGAACAAAGGAACAAAACACTGATCCAACAAAGACAAGATCAGATACCAGCACCTAGAATTACAGTCTTCCCAAACCCAGGTACCCAGATGCCAGTGTAAACGCAGTCAGTAACAGCTAGAACAGCTTGTCTCCACCAGAGCCAGTAACCCCACCACGGCAGGCTCTGAGAACTGCAATGTAACTGAAACACAAGACAAAGGCCTGAGAACAGCCTTCACGGGTCTGATAGAGCTTCAGAAAGAGGAAATGAATGAGGAAAAAACAGACAGTGGAAGGAAGTGAATGAAACACTTCAAGGTCTGAAAGAGGAAATATAATCAATAAAGAAAATCCAAACGGAGGGAAACTAGAAATGAAAAATTTAGAACCTCAAACATGAGCCTCAGTGGCAAGCTTCACCAACAGAATAAAAGAAATGGCAGAAAGAATCACAGGCCTTGAAGACATGATAGAAGAAATGGAAACTTCAGTCAAAGTTAATGTTAAATTAAAAAAATCTAAACAACAGCAACAGCAACAACAACAACAACAACAAAAAAAACAAAAAAAAAAAAAACCAACTCCAGGCAAAAACTATCCAGGAAACCTGGGACACTATGAAAAGACCAAATATAAGAAAAAATAACAGGAATAGAGGGAAGAGGAGAAATCATGTCAAAGACACAGAAAATACTTTCAATAAAACACTAAACATCCAGAAGAAAGAAAGAATATTAAGAGCTGCAAGGGAAGAACACCAAGCAACATCAAGTAACATATAAAGGCACACCTATAATAATGGCACCTGACTTTTCAGTGGAGACTCTAAAAGCCAGAAGGTCCTGAACAGATGTTCTATATATTCAAATAGGCCACATATGCCAGCCCAGACTACCATACATAGCAAAATTTTCAATCATAATGATGGAGGAAATAAGATACTCCATGATAAAACCAACTTAAGAAATATCTTTCTACAAGTCCAGCCCTACAGAAAGCACTTGAAGGAAAATTCCAACCTAAAGAGGTTAACCACACCCAAGAAAATACAAGAAATAAATAATCTCAGACCAGCAAATCAAAAGAGGGGAAACACACACACACCATCACCATCACCACCACCTCTGCCACCACCACAACCACCACCACCACCAACAATAATAACAAAGGAACAAGAATCAACAAACATTGCTCATTGATGTCTCTTAACACCAATGGTCTCAATTCCACAATAAAAAGCCACAGACAGTCAGAATGGATCTATCCTACTGCTGCTGCATCCAGGAAACACACCTTTACACCAAGGATAAACATCACCTTAGGGTAAAAGGATGGGAAAAGATATTCCTGGGAGTTTCCATTGCATTAGGGTTTTATCTCACCTTGAAATGCTTCCCCCAATTTCAAATGTCTCTTCAAGTTATCTCTGTCCCATACCTAATCTCCCTGTGAAATCTATTTTATTTCCCCTTCCCAGAGAGACTCATGCATTTCTCCCCACCCCACTTTGAGACTTCCTTGTTACTTAACCTCTCTGGGCCTGTGGATTACAGCATGGTTATCCTTTACTTTACAGCTAATATACACTTATAAGTGTATTCACTTATACATACCATGTTTCTCTTTCTGGGTCTGGGTTACCTCACTTAGGATGCTCTTTCTAGTTCTATCCATTTGCCTACAAATTTTATGATGTTATTATTTTTTTAACATCTGAGTAATACTCCATTATTGTGATATTTATTTGTGATGAAATGTATTTTATCTGTATGTTAATAAATAAAGTTGCCTGGAGATCAGAAGTCATAGCCATTAAACAGAAGTCTGGCCATGGTAGCACACACCCTTAATTCTGATCACATGGCAGGAGGAGTCTCTGTTTGTTCAAGGACACAGCCAATCATGGTGACACATGCCTTTACTAACCATAGAGACCTGGAGGTCTGTATAGACAGTCAGTGACAAGGAAGTCATGTAGGTGGGTTTAGAGCCAATGAGAAGGCAGAACAGAAAGGCAATAAAAGACAGGACACAGGAAAAGGTCTCTTTCTCAGGGGAAGTGACGGCAGTGAGTGGTAAGCTAAAGGGAGTCGTGGCTCTTGCTCTGATCTCTTAGGCTTTAACTCTGTTTTTGGCTCTGTGTTTCTTAATTACTAAGTCTGTTTAGAATTTCATCTACACTCCATTGTGTAAATGTACCACATTTTCTTTTCCATTCGCTAGTTGAGGGATATCTAGGTTGTTTCCAGTTTCTGATTATTATGACTAGAACAGCAATGAACATGGTTGAGCAAGTGTCCTTGTGATAGGATGGAGCATCCTTTGGGTATGTGCACAGGAATGGTATAGCTGGTTTGGAGGTAGATTGATTCCCAGTTTTCTGAGAACCTATCACTAAGGTCAACAATTAATAAATGGGACCTCATGAAACCGAAAAGCTTCCGTAAGCAAAGGACACCATCAGTAGGACAAAACAGCGCCTACAGCATGGGAAAAGATTTTCACCAACCCCACATCTGACAGAGGGCTAATATCCAAAATATATAAAGAACTCAAGAAACTAGACATTAAAAAATAAAATAATCCAATTAAAAATGGGTTGCTGATCTAAACAGAGAATTCTCAACAGAGGAATCTAAAATGGCCAAGAACTACTTAGAGAAATGTTCAACATCCTTAGCCTTCAGAGAAATGCGAACCAAAAGAACTCTGAGATTCCATCTTACACCTGTCAGAAAGGCTAAGATAAAAAACACAAGGGTTTTTAATATTTTGTAATTAAAATTTATTTAAATTTTTAAATATTTAAACTAAAATTAATATTTAATAATTAAAATGTGTTTTAAAAAGCACATGCTGGAGAGGGTGTGAAGTAAGGGGGCCACTGAATGCAAACTTGTACAGCCACTCTGGAAATCAACATAGCACTTAGTTTCTATGTAACAAAATTGGAGAGATCTCATATGAGTAACTCAAGAGCACACTTGGAAGCTCTAGGCCAAAAGGATGAAATCACACCCAAAAGTAACAGATGTCAAGAAGTAATCAAACACAGCACTGAAATCAGCAAAACAGAAAAAATTGCAAAGATTCAATGAAACAAAGAGTTGCTTCTTTGAGAAAATTGGTAAGATAGACAATTTTGTTTTCTTTTTTTCTCTTTTGGTTTTTTGAGACAAGGTTTCTCTGTGTAGCTTTGGAGCCTGTCCTGGAATTTACTCTGTAGCCCAGGCTGGCCTCGAACTCACAGAGATCTGCCTGCCTCTGCCTCTTGAGTGCTGGGATTAAAGGTGTGCGCCACCACAGCCCAAAGATAGACAAATTTTTTATACAAACTAAATAACATACAAAGAGAAAACATCCAAATTAACAAAATCAAAACCAAAAAGGGGAACATAACAACAGACACTAAGGAAATCCAGAGAATCATAAGGACAGACTTTAAAAAACCTATTCTTCACCAAATTGAAAAGATCTACAAGAAATGGATAACTTTCTTGGTACATATAACTTACTGAAGTTAAATCAAGATCAGATAAACAATTCAAACAGATATATAACCCCTAGTAAAATAAAAGCAGTCATTAAAAAGTCTTGCAACCAGAAAAAGCCCTTGGCCAGCTGGTTTTAGTACAGAATTCTACCAGACTTTCAAAGAACAGCTAATGCCAATACTCCTCTAATTATTCCATCAAATAGAATCAGAAGGGACATTTTCCAGTTCATTTTATGAGGCCACACAGAGTTGCTCTGATATCCAAACCACATAAAAAACGAAGAGAATTACAGATCAATTTTACTGATGAGCATAGATGCAAAAATTCTAAATAAAACACTCACAAACCGAATACAAGAATACACCAAAAAGATGATTTATCATGATCAAGTAGGCACCATCCCAAAGATACAGGGATGGTTCAACATAATAAATCAATAAAATGTAATCTTTCAAATAAGCAGACTGAAAAGCAAAAACCACATAATGATCTCATTAGATGCAGAAAATGCCATTGACAAAATCCAACACCCCTTCATCATGAAAATCCTGGAGAGACTAGGGCTACAAGGGACATATTTCAACATAATAAAGGCAATTTATAGCAAGCCCATAGCCAACATCAATCTAAATGGAGAGAAACTTACTGCCTTTCCACTAAAATCTGGAACAAGTCAAGGCTGTTCACCCTCTCCATGACTATTCAATATAGTGCTTGAAGTTTTAGTTAGAACAATAAGACACTGGAAAGGAATAAATCAAAGTATTATTATTTTTAGATGATATGATAGTATGCATAAGTCACCCTGGTAATTCCACCAGAAAACTGCCATAGTTGATAAATGCTTTCAACAAAGTATCTAGATGCAAAATTAACTCACAAAAATCAATAGCTTTCCTGTATATAAATGACAAACTGATTGAGAAAGAAATCAGGGAAACAATACCTTTCACAATAGCCTCAAATAATGTAAACTATCTTGGGATAACTATAACCTAGCAAATGAAAGATTTCTGAAGAGAAACAGAGGAAGAGTAAATGGGGGGGGGGAGAAAGGGAGTTGGGGAGGGACTGGGAGGAGAGGGGGTAGGGGGAACTGGTCAGGATGTGAAATAAATAAATAAATATTAAAAAACCTTTAAGACATTGAAATAAGAAATTGAAGAAGATATCAGAAGATGGAAAGATGTCCTATGCTCATGAATAGATTATATTAATATAGTAAAAATGGCCATCACACCAAAATCAATCTACATATTCAATTTAACTCCCCTCAAAACTAGAACACAATTATTCACAAATCTTAAGGGGACAATTTGTGGCTTTATATTGAAATATAGAAAGCACAGGATAGCTAAAACACTTATGAATGATGAGAGAACTGCTGGAGGTATCACCACCTCCAAATTATACTACAGAGCCAAAGTAATGAAAACAGCATGGCACTGGCACAAAAACAGACATGTTGATCAATGGACTAGAATTGAAAATGAACACATAAGTCCACATAGCTGTGGATACCTCCTTCTTGATAAAGAGGCTAGAAATACACACTGGAAAGAAGACACAGCAAATGGTGATGGTCAAACTGGGTGGCTGCATGTTGAAGACTAAATAGATCCACACTTAACAGTTGTTACAAAACAACTCCATATGGATCAAAGACATCAACTGAAAACCAGATAAATGGAAAGATATACCAAGATTGGTATAGATGGATCTTGAGGTTGATCAATTCTCATCTTCCTGCTCTTATCGATTTCCATAGTGGCTGTACAAGTTTACACTACTGGCAGCAATGGAGGAGTGTTCCCCTTGCTCCACATCCTTGACAGCATGAACTGTCATTTGTGCTGTTGATCTTAGCTATTCTGACAGGTGTAAGATGGAATTTCAGTGTTGTTTTGATTTGCATTTCCCTGATGGTTAAGGATAGTGTACATTTCCTTAAGTGTTTCTCAGCTGAGTTTCCTTTATTGAGAATTCTCTGTTTATAGCTGCATCCATTTTTAAACAGGATTATTTGACTTTTTGAAATCTAGTTTCTTGAGTTCTTTATATATTTTGGATATTAGCACTTTATCTGATGTGGAGTTTGGTAAAAATCTTTCTCCATTCTGTAGGCTGCCACTTTGTCAAACGATGGCATCCTTTGCCTTACAGAAGCTTTTCAGTTTCATGATGCCCTATCTATCTATCTATCTATCTATCTATCTATCTATCTATCTATCTATCTATCTATCTATCTATCTATTTTCGGTTTTTCAAGACAGGGTTTCTCTGTGTTGTTTTGGTGCCTGTCCTGGATCTCACTCTATAGACCAGGCTGGCCTCAAACTCACAGAGATCCGCCTGGCTCTGCCTCCCTAGTACTGGGATTAAAGGCGTGCGCCACCACTGCCCGGCCTATGTTCCATTTATTAATTGTTGATTTATTGCCTGTGGTATTGGTGTTCTGTTCAGAAAGTCATCTGTGGCAATGAATTCAAGGTTATTCCACAATTTCTTTTCTATACAGTTCAGTGTTTATGTTTATGTTTATGTTGAGGTCTTTGATTTATTTGAACTTAAGTTTTGTGCAGTGTGGACCTGTTTTCATTCTTCTACATGCAGACATTAAGTTTGACCAGCATCATTTATTGAAGATTCTGTCTTTTTTTCCAGTGTGTATTTCTGGCTTCTTTGTAAAAAAAAAACAAAACAAAAAAACAAAAACAAAAACAAAAACCCAAAAACAAACAAAAAAACCCCAAAACAAAACAACAATAACAACAAACCCCACAGATTTTCACAGGTGTGTGATTTATGGTCTTCAGTTCAATTCCCTTGATCAACACATGTTTGTTTTTATGCAAATACTATGCCTTTCTTTTTTTAAACTATAGCTCTGTAGTACATTTTGAAATCATGGATAGTGATACATCCAGCAGTTTTTTTTTTTAATTTTTATCATTTTTTTTTTTATTGTTCAGGATTGTTTTAGCTATCCTGGAATTTTTGTTTTTTCATATGAAGTTGGTAATTGTCCTTTTGAGGTCTGTAAAGAATTATGTTAGAATGTTGATGGAGATTCCACTGAATTTGCAGATTGCTTTTGGTAGGATAGCCGTTTTTACTATATTAATCCTACCAATCCAAGAGCATGGGAGATCTTTCCATCTTCTGATACCTTCTTCAATTTCTTTCTTCAACAACTTGAAGTTTTTTTTTTCTTTTAACCACACCAGGCTTTCACTTGCTTGATTAGAGTTACTGCAAGACATTTTATATTATTTGAGGTGTTGTGAAGGATGTTGTTTCCCAGATTTCTTTCTCAGTCAGTTTGTCATTTGTATATGGGGGCGGGGAGGGTTACTGATTTTGTGAGTTAATCTTGTATCTAGTCACTTTGCTGAATGTGTCAGTTGTAGGAGTTACCTGGTGGGATTTTTAGAGTCACTTATGTATACTATCATATTATCTGCAAATAAGGATACTTTGTTTTCTTCCTTTCCCATTTGTATCCCCTTGATCTCCTTCAGTTGTCTTATTGCTCTAGTTAAGACCACATCCTCTATTGAACTGATATATAGAGAGTGGACAACCATGTCTTGTTCTTGATTTTTAGTGGAATTGCTTTGAGTTTCTTTTCATTTAATTTGATATTGGCTATAGGTTTTCTGGAAGTTGTCTTCATTTTATGTTTATATATGTCCCTGGTATCTATAATCTCTCCAAGACTTTTACCATGAAGGGTGGTTGGACTTTGTCAAGGATCTTTTCTCCATATAATGAGATGATTATGTGTTTTTTTCTTTCAGTTTGTTTATATGGTAGATTACATTTATTGATAAATTAGGCTTTTGAAAATACTTGTTATCCTTCATTTGTACACTATCTTTAGTTTAAAGCACTAATCATTTGAAAAACAATCTAACAATGCAATAAATCATAATGTGCTTCATATAAGCTAGGTACTACCAGGTATGTCTAATCTATGGCCCCTGGGCCACATGTGGACAAGGAAAGCTTTTAATTCCACCTGATATGAAATCCACAAACTTACTTTAAACATTATGAGTTTTTTTCCAGTACCGTTTTTGTAACTGTACTGCAGGATTCTCAACCTGAGCCTTGTAGGTGACAGTGTTGTCTCAGTGTTGAAGGTTGTTCATGCCTGCTGGGCTGGCACTTGGCGCCCATTACCTCACTAGCTCTCAGCATTCTATCAGCTATGTTTTCATATCATTGGACTTATACGTGAAGGAGTTGAGACTAGTTGAACGATTTACTCCAAGGCACAGGTTTGTTAACCTGACAAATCCAGGAGAGAATGCCCAGCTCCCTCTGCCATATGGAGATCTGAGAAAGTCATGGAACAGATGTCACGATTCCCTGAGAACCAATGTAACTGAGTTCCTCTCTGCAACTGTCAATATGTGCAAGCCATAAACATCAAGGTCCCGACAGCGCCTGACAAACGCACATGTCAGTTCTGACTGTTTTGCTCTGCCTGCCCTCGGTTTTCCACCTTTGCTGGTTTATGGAGATAGTTCTGACTACGATCCATTCCTGAGGCATATTTGAATGGCTCTGTGGATGCTTGGTGGTAAGAAATACATACAATGAAAACAAAAGCTAAGCTTCTGAAGGTTTGGGATACAGCTGCAAAGCATGACTGAAGCCCAGGTTTCAATCCCCAGTACTGAAAAAAGGAGGAGTTAAAAAAAAAAAAAAAAGGAAGGGAAAGATAACACTTCTGAAGACACATTTCCCCTGACCTTTCTAGATGGTAAAATCATTAAAGTCATGGCTAGGGTTGAAAATAAGACAGTAGCATCATCAAATCGGGCAAAGATGTGACTGGCATATCTGCCTCTCAATTCATGGCAAAGGAAGCCATCAGAAGCTAGATGCTGACTACCCTCAAGTGGTCAAATCTAGTTCCCAAATCTAGAATGAAATCTAAGGCTCTTATTGACCAATGTAAAATTTATAGGGATAAGTAAATAATGAAGTTTTAGAATCTCTCTCTTTTCTGCACAGATTCAACAGAGGCATAATTTATTATCATAATAATCTTACAGTGTTTTTTTTTGTTTTTTGTTTTTGTTTTTGTTTTCATAGAAGAGTTCTGTAGCCCTAAAAGTATCTTTGCATTTTCTAGACTTCTTTCCATCTGTGCATTCCCATGTAGTTGCTGTGGGGAGTGCCAGGTAGGGGCTCAGATGTTAGTCCTGAAGACAACTGGTGTTTTAAGGTCCAATTTGCAGCACTGTGTTTCTCCAACATAAATCGTGCCATCTCAGTGAGGGAATCAGTTATACACCCTTTTCAAAGATGTTTTCCCAGCTAATGATCCTATGTGGCTTAAAATTATTACTGACAGAAAAACAACTGCAGTGACTTTTAAACTAATGATAAAATCCCATGGATAATTACCTCTCAATAGCCTGGAGATGTGAATGAATGAATCACATATCGTTGCAGGAAGCAATTCTCTGAATGGATTCTACCTGATGGAATCTTAGTGCATAGCAGATTGAGTACAAGCTTTCAGTTGAAATAAGACTCTGAAGTTTCACCCATACCCTGAAGGAGGTTGGTTTTGGTCACACTGTCCTGGAATCCTGTGATCCAAATGGCCCTCTTCTGTACATGGAAATACATTTTGTAAAGAAATAATAGCGTAAGTGTCTTTCTTTTTATTTTATTTAATTTATTTCTTTTTCATTTTTCTTTATTAAGAAATTTTCTACTCACTCTACATACCACCCCACAGATCCCATCTCCTCCCTCCTCTCACCCCCTCAGCCCTCCCTCCCAAGCCACCCACATCCCCAAATCCCCCAAATCAAGGTCTCCCATGGGGAGTCAGCAGAGCCCGGCACACTGAGCCTAGGCAGGTCCAAGCCCCTTCCCATGGCACAAAGGCTGCGCAAGGCATCACACCACCGGCACTGGGCTCCTAAAAGCCTGCCCATGCACCAGGGAGGGATCCTGATCCCCTGTCTGGGTGCCCCCTAAACAGTTTGAGCCAAACAGCCATCTTTCATATCCAGAGGGCCTAGTCCAGTCCCATGGGGGCTCCACAGCCACTAATCTACATTTCTTGGGCTTCTACTAGTGTGGCCAGTCATCTCTGTACATCTTCCCATCATGATCTCAACGTCCCCTGCCTGCAGAATCCCTCCTCTCTCATCGATTGGATTCCCAGAGCTCAGCCTGGTGCCTGGCTGTGGATCTCTGCATCTGTCTCCATCAGTCACTGGACAAAGGCTTTATGATGGTAGTTAGGGTATTCACTAGACAGGTCACCAGAGTAGACCAGTCCAGGCACCCTCTAGACCACTGCCAGCACTCCCAGGTGGGGTCATCCTTGTGGATTCCTGAGAGCCTCCCCCAGCACCCTGCCTCTTCCTATACTATCCTCCCCACGTTTCTTTCCACCAACCTACCTTTATAAAACAGGGACTTATTCTAGTCCAGGATGACCTAGAACTCATTCTATAGCCCAAGCTGGCCTCAAACTCACAACAGTCCACTTACTTCAGCCTCCCACATGCTAAAATTTCAAGTGTGAACTGCCATACCAGCTCATTCTCCTTTGTGTGAATTGGCTTCCTCTAATGATCTGACATTGTATCATATTTCTTTCTCCAGAGATTTCTTTCTTTCTCATAGACATGAAGTATATAATGAATTTTAGTTTTTTTTACTCTTCCATTCTCCTTTCCAATCCCCTTCTTCCTCCCATTGACATCATCCTTCTTCCCAAGTCCTCCTATTCCATGTCATCTTTTTGAGTGTGATGCACTGAGTTTAACTAGAGTGTCTTGCCTGAGCACAGATGGGCGGTTGTTTGCTGGAGCAAGGGCAGCTTGTTAGTGGCTGCATCACTGACAAAATGACACTCTTCTGTTGCTGGAGGGTTTCTCTCCAGGTTCCACTAAACCCCACAGTCCCACAATCCACGTATAAAATAATCACTCAGATGCTTATATTACTTATAAACTGTATGGCTGTGGCAGGCTTCTTGCTAAGTGTTCTTATATCTTAAATTAACCCATTTCTATAAATCTATACCTTGCCACGTGGCTGGTGGCTTACCAGCGTCTTTACATGCTGCTTGTCCTGGTGGTGGTTGCAGTGTCTCTCCCTCCTTCTCCCTGTTTCCCCAAATCTCCTCTCTCCTTGTCCTGCCTATATTTCCTGTATGGTCACTGGCCATCAGTGTTTTATTTATATAGAATGATATCCACAGCACTCTTCTCCCAACATTATATGAGGAAACAACGGGACCTCATGGGCCTCCCTTGATCCATGATGAAATCTTGTATATACAACAGCTGCAGTGAGTCCTTGAGTGCAAAGGATATGTTATGTTCAGAGGACATCTTTTTGTAGAACATCTTTCCCTGTTCTTACATTCTTTCCACCACCTCTTCCGTAGTGCTCCCGGAGCTTTGGAGTGAGTGATGCAGCTATCCTATCTAGGACTGAGCATCCCATGGCTACTAGTTATCAGCACTTTGACTAGTTAAAAGTTCATTCACTAAGTACCATCTGCGTCAGAAAGAAGCTTCCATGATGAAGGCAGTGCACAACACCAATCTTGTTTTTTCAGGTTTTTTTTAAAAATATTTAATTTTTTAAAATTCATTTTACATACCAACCACAGTTCCCCCTCCCTCCCCTCTTCTTGCTCCCCCTCTCTTCCCCATCCACTCCCTAGAAACGGTAAGGCCTCCCATGGGGAGTCAGCGAAACCTGGCACATCAAGTTGAGGTAGGACCAAGCCCCTCCCCTCTGCATCAAGGCTGAGCAAGGCATCCCACCATAGGGAATGGGGTCCAAAAAGCTGTTTCATGCACCAGGGACAGATACTGGTCTCACTGCCAGAGGCCCCACAAACAGACCAAGCTACACAACTGTCTCCCACATGCAGAGGGTCTAATTCAGTCCCATGCAGGCTCCCCAGCCATCGGTCCAGGGTCTGTGAGGTCCCATGAGCTTGGGTCAGCTGTCTCTGTGGGTTTCCCCATCATGATCTTGATTCCCCTTGCTCATATAATCCTTCTTCCCTCTCTTCGACTGGACTCTTGGAGCTTGGCCCAATGCTTGGTTGTGGATCTGCCTCCATCAGTTACTGGATGGAGGTTTTATGATGATAGTTAGAGTAGTCACCAATTTGATTACAGGAAAAGACCAGTTCAGGCATCCTCTCCACTATTGCTAAGAGTCTTAGCTGGGGTTATCCTTGTGGATTCCTAGGAATTTCCCTTTCTTTCATTGCTCTCCCTCTCCCTCCCTCCTTAACTTGCCCATCTTGTTTCTCATGTTCTCACCCCTCAATCCTCCATCTATCCTTCCAACTCATGCCCCCAGTTCACCCAGGAGATCTAATCTATTTCCCTTTTCTAGGGCAATCCATGCATCTCTCTTAAGGTCCTCCTTGCTACCTAGCTTCTCTGGGGCTGAGGATTATAGCCTGGTTATCCTTTGCTTTTCATCTAACATCTACTTTTGAGTGAGTACATACTTTGTTTTTCTTTCTCAGTCTGGATTACCTCACTCAGGATGATTTTTTTCTAGGTCCATCCATTTGCAAATTTCATGACATCATTATTTTTTATAGCTGAGTAATACTCCATTGTGTAAATGTACCACATTTTCTTAAATAATTCTTTGGTTGAGGGGCATCTAGGTTGTTTCCAGGTTCTGGCTATTATGAATAATGCTGCTATGAACATAGTTGAGCAAGTGTCTTTGTAGTGTGATTGAGCATCCTTGGGTATATGCCCAATAATGGTATCTCTGGGTCTTGAGGTAGATTGATTCCCAATTTTCTGAGAAACTGCCACACTGATTTTCAAAGTAGCTGTACAAGTTTGCACCCCCACCCGCAGTGCAGGAGTGCTCCCCTTACTCGATATCCTCTCCAACGTAAGTTGTCATCAATGTTTTTATCTTAGTTATTCTGACCGGCACACCATCAATCTTAAATGGTGAGCTGGGACTGGGACCCAGAGTTATCCTTTCTTGAAAGTCTTTTATGTGCCACACCAAGCAATGTCTGGGGTATGGTTATCACTGAATGGGGATATTATTATTTTTATTTTAACAATGATGAGATTAAGACTCAAAGAAGTTGAGTAACTATACCCAGTCTGCTCTGGTAAGGAGGGACAGAATGAACACATCACATGAAGGCATGATGCTAGGATCAGGCCTGGCTCTCTTTGTCCTCTGCCCTATGTTGGTTTTACATTCTTTGGGACCAGAGGTCATTGCCATAATAAGCTGATTCTTCAAAGATCTATGGGTTATGATGGTGTGGCAGATAAGTGCAGGGTTAGATTCTCCAGCTAGTTTTCTGGAAGTTGTATTGCTTGTGGTAGGACTAACCTGTGGTAAAACTATTGTGATCAGAAATGTTAATTATCAGTTTGACAAGATCTAGAATCTCCCAGGACAAGGATCTCTGGGTGTGTCTATAAGGGATTATCTTGATTAAACTAATTTTAATCAAGATAAAATCAATGTGTGGGAAGACCCAAATTAACTGTGGGGAACACCATTCCCTGGGCAGTGATCTTGGACTGTATAAAGTTTAGGAAGAAAGACAAGCACAAGCATTCATTTCTCTATGCTTCCTACTGTAGACACAGTGAGGCCAGTTACTTCAAGCTACTGCTGCCTTGAATCCTCTGCCATGAAGGATTGTACCTTGAACTCTGTGCTAAAATAAACAATTCTTTCCCTAGTTGTTTTTTCCCATGGCATTTTATTACAGCAATAGGAAAAAAAAACAAAGAGAGAAATTATTAAGTGCATGACAAATACCACATCTAGTATAATCCCAGGAAAGCATAACTAATGGGCAGTAAGGTCCAGGGAACCCAGACCAACAAAGGAAGATGGCACATGACAGAGTCTGGGGATTAGTGCAGTGGGAAAAAATGATACTTCCTGTCACAAGTTGTACCCAGGAAGACCCCAAAACATGCTGAGTGGCAGATGAACCAGTGCTGTGAAATTTGTCCACCCCACAGAATGACCTGCTGGAGTCAGTCAGAGCATGTAGGTGACTCTGATCTCTGATTAGGACTAGGTGGGAACTCCAAATGCCCTCACCTGGAGAAGAGCAGGTGACAGTCATGTCTTTGTTTGAGTGGGGACTCTCCTGGACTCCAGAGAACTAATTCTTTGGAGCAGTTTATATCTAACACCAGTGCTCAGGATGAAAGGAAACAATGAATGTTCTGCTTCTAACATAGGTGATGGGGTGCAGAAGGTCTGTCTATAGACATGTGATTCAGACCTGGGGAAGTACAGGCTTAAATTTCCTCCATAGTAAAACAAAACAAAACAAAACCAAAACCAGCTAATTAACTAACCAACTGGTCAACCAACCAGCCAACAAACCAACTCTGAACTACTATGCTTCATTTTATTTTTGTATTTCAAGAGAAGTTAATTTTTTTTCCTTTTATTTTATTTTACAATACCACTCAGTTCTACATATCAGCCACGGATTCCTTTGTTGTCCCCCCTCCTGTCCCCCTCCTCTTCCCCCAGCCTACCCCTCATTCCCACCTCCTCCAGGGCAAAGCCTCCTCTGAGGATTGAGATCAACCTGGTAGACTCAGGCCAGGCAGGTCCAGTCCCCTCCTCCCAGACTGAGCCAAGCATCCCTGCATAAGCCCCAGATTTCAAACAGCCAACTCATGCAATGAGCACAGGACCTGGTACCACTGCCTAGATGCCTCCCAAACAGATCAAGCCAATCAACTGTCTCACCTATTCAGAGGGCCTGATCCAGTTTGGGGCCCCTCAGCCTTTGGTTCATAGTTCATGTGTTTCCATTTGTTTGGCTATTTGTCCCTGTGCTTTATCCAACCTTGGTTTCAACAATTCTCGCTCATATAAACCCTCCTCTTTCTCGCTAATCTGGGCCTAGCTGTGGATCTCTGCCTCCAGATTCCTCAGTCCTTGGATGGAGTTTCTGGCACGACTATTAGGGTGTTTGGCCACCCCATCACCAGAGTAGGTCAGTTCCGGCTGTCTCTCGACCATTGCTAGCAGTTTATTGTGGGGGTATGCTGTGGGATGGTCTGTATGTCAAATTGCTCTGATTGGTCAATAAATAAAACACTGATTGGCCAGTGGCCAGGCAGGAAGTAGGTGAGACAAGGAGAGAGGAGAATTCTGGGAAGCGGAGGGCTGAGGCAGAGAGACACTGCAGCCACCACCAGGACAAGCAGCATGTAAAGACGCCGGTAAGCCACCAGCCACATGGCAATGTATAGATTTATATAAATGGGTTAATTTAAGATATAAGAACAGTTAGCAAGAAGCCTGCCACGGCCATACAGTTTATAAGTGATATAAGCATCTGAGTGATTATTTTATACGTGGATTGTGGGACTGCGGGGCTTGGTGGAACCTGGAGAAAAGCCCTCCAGCAACAAATGGCGCCCAACATGGGGAAAGAGTTTCTACCTAAAACCTGAGAAAAGATTCTAAAATGGAGCTAAAAACAGCTTCCTAATTGTCTCTCTCAAATGAGCGGCAGCCTGCTGGTTTGAGCTACTGGCGAGTTCCTAGCGTGCGAGCTTGATCTGCAGTATGGCGGGAATGAGGCCTCTGCAAGTGGCACATTAAGCACGTGGTGGATTTAGCCTTTGCTAGTACAAAACAAAAAAAAAAAAAAGAGGTTTCTGGGCTACACACTGCTTGGATAAAAGCATAGACCCACGATGGCTCCCAGAGCTGGCGGAAAAGGTACCACCGCCATGTTGGGAAGCTGAAGTGGGCAGAGTCAGCAGCCACAGCGCCTTTTCAGTCTTAGAAGGCTGCAGTTTAAAGCAATAGGCTCAAGGTAATATAAAAAATAAGCCACATAAAGATGGCTACCACACAGAGAATCTGGATTATGTTCTCTTTGATATTTGTAACTGAAGAAAAACATTTGATTGCAAAAGCTGTTGAGTTATGCCAAAATGTATATTTTAAAGGTACCTTGACTTCAAAATTTGGATGTAAGGATATGTTGCTTTGGAAAGGAGGCTCTGCTTTTGTTCCCACAGAAAGCCAGAGGCTATGGATTTGTTCCAGATTAAGATACATCAGGTTTGACCAGCCAAGACCACCTGAAAGGTCTCCGATGACACCATGGCCCAGATGATCCAACATCCAGAATCATTTCAAGGCAACTGGTTCAGACGATACAGCCTCATGGACTACTCCATGATCCTAAAATTTTCTTTGTGTCCCCATAAGATACAGCGCCCCCCTCCAGCAGGAAGTAGTAAGAGAAGCTACGCCCAAATTCCCAAATATACCAAGCTGGCTTTGGAGATGTATAAAAGTTAAAACCTTCCTTTTTAAAAAAAGAAAAGGGGAAGTGCTATGGGATGGTTTGTATGTCAAATGCTCTGATTGGTCAATAAATAAAACACTGATTGGCCAGTGGCCAGGCAGGTAGTAGGTGGGACAAGGAGAGAGGAGAATTCTGGGATGCGGAAGGCTGAGGCAGAGAGACACTGCAGCCACCACCAGGACAAGCAGCATGTAAAGACGCCGGTAAGCCACCAGCCACATGGCAATGTATAGATTTATAGAAATGGGTTAATCTAAGATATAAAAACAATTAGCAAGAAGTCTGCCATGGCCATACAGTTTATAAGTGATATAAGCGTCTGAGTAATTATTTTATACGTGGGTTGTGGGACTGCGGGGCTTGGTGGAATCTGGAGAAAAGCCCTCCAGCAACAGGGGTATCTTTGTGGATTTCTGTGGGCCTCTTTAGGTTTCTTCCTTTTCTCATGTGGTGAGAAGTTAAATTTTTGTCCTTTTATTCTTCACTTAATGTGCTTTATGTTTCTTACAGTTAATGCCATGAATCTTTATAAAACAGAAGCTACTCAAACATGAGTATTTCTATGTGGGAAAGAGACTCATAGCTGTGACTCTTGCACACAGTAAGCTGCTATTTTACTTGCCTCATTCTACCCAGGGGGAAAAGTGACCATTCTGATATCTTTAGGTTTCAGTAAACAGAGTACTGGCCACCTGTGAATGAAGGACAAACTTATTTCAGAACCATCCCGTAAATCTTCAAAGCCAAATGAGAGTCTAGGTGGATCCCACAGCTACCCTGAATTACTGCTAGAGATCAATGTGGCTCCCCACTCTCATAGGAGAACTGCATCATTGGGCTGTAGAGAGCTAGGCTCAGGTGCCAGCTCACCTACACATTGTTTTGTTGTTTAAACCAGGGTTAACTTTATGCATCTGTACAATGTGAGGATTAGATTTAGGTTGTGGAGCCATATCATATAAATTAATGTGTGTGAATATCAATAAGGCATTTTAAATTGTGAATGTGGGTAATATTAGGTGACTCTTGTTTTTTGTTCTAAATGTGCAAAATATGTGGTTAATGTAGGAATAATATTATCTCTACTATAAGCCACTCTGTTTTTTTTTTTGTGTGTGTCATTTAATGGATGATGGATAACTTTGGAATTATGACTCAAATAAGTATGAATGCCATTATTGGCTGGTGCTTCTAGTATCATAGCAAGTATAAAAATGAAGGCTATTCTTTTTCCTCAGGCAACAGAATTCAGGAACCTCCCCTATCCCCTCTGTCTTGAACCCATTTTGATATCATGAAATGACTAGTGGCATGTCTTGTCCTGCCCTGCACAAATGGTTGTTAGTAAGATAGATTGAAACCTCCTAGAGTGCCCCTTGATTCGCTGGTATGGGTGAGCACAAGCTCTCTGTCTGGAGCAATATCCTCTTTTATTAAGCACTCTGGTGGGCGGGGGGAGAACTGCAAAGTGCTCTCCAAACACAAGGCATTAGAATGACTGATGAGTATAGCCTCATCATGTTACACCTCCGTGAGAAGAATTGTGACATTTATACTGAAAGAGAAGCACAACACAGCTTTTTTATATCTAAAATCCTCCTTTGTGCAGATTTCAGCCATTGTAAAAAGTGTTTGAAATAGCCCAGGCCCAACCAGAAGCACTTGCCAAGTAAATGGATTGCACAACACACTAGAAAGAAAAGCCAAGAAGCTATTGTCAGATTTATGTCTTCTGTTTTGTGGAGTTCGACTTGCTTCATTCCCATAATGTCCTTCATTCTTACTTGTAACACGAATTACTGAACGGTCTTATAATAAAACCCAGGGCCTGGTATTGGGGTGAAAGCTAAAAGATCAAAGAAGCAGAGCAAGCCACAGCCACCACCTCTCACCTCACCACCTCTGCCGCCTGAAAGGTTCCAGCCAAAAGGGCTTCAGCTGAAAAAGCCTAGTGGAACAAAGACAAAAGGGACGCTTCTGCCAACAAGCCTTAGTTCCTGCCTCCTCACTCCTTATACACCTTTCCCCACCGGCCATATCACTTCCTTTTTAGTGCTGGGATTAAAGACGTGTGACTTCTCAAGCTATGGCATGAGATCTCAACTACTGGGATTAAAGGTGTGTGCCACCACTACCTGGTTCTGTTTCTCTCCTAGACTGAATCAATCTCAGGTAGTCCAGGGTGGCTTTGAACTCAGAGATCCAGATGGATTTCTGCCTCCCAAGTGCTAGGATTAAAGGTGTGTGCCACCACAGCCTGGCCTCTATGTTTAATTTAGTGGCTTGTTCTATTCTCTGATCTTCAGGCAAATTTTATTAGGGTGTACAATATATCACCACATTTCCCCTTTTTTATATCTAAAATAATAAAAGAAGGTTATAACATAAGAAAAACTATACACAATAAGTACAGTAAATATACACAATATATACATTTTACATTAACAATGATTTACATTAACAATGTCCAGTCCATTAACATTTGACAGATTTAAAGAAAATATTCCATTATCTATCCTATTTTGGTGAGTCCAAAATGTTCTACCTAATTCACTTTTTATCCTAACTTGTATTACCAACCCAAAACTATCTTTTGATGTCTTTTAATCTTATACACTTTACACCTTTTTAGTGAGTTTCTTTTCTAAATTTGTTAACAAGGAAAACTATATAATAATCTAGTTTTCGACTCCCTCAGAGACCTGAGAAGGAAATAATATTACCTAAGTAAGCAGGAAGTGCAAACAAGTAACTTCCAAACAATATAAGAAATGACAGAAACAGCTGGCTGCCTGGACAGTCACCCAAGGTTCCTCTGCAATGTTGGGGCATCCATCTTTGGCCTACAGGTATAGAATATCCAACAGATACATCTGTGAAGCAGGATTTTCTAAAGGGCCTTCTTACCTTGTCTTAGCAAGGTTCAGCAGTCCTTTCTTTTGTGTCCTGAATGTTCATTTGGACAGCACACTGTCAGCAGTTGAGGCAAGGACACTTTCTTGCCCAGTGGCTAACGTTTGCCACAAAGAAAGTAAACTCAATATGGAGTTTTCTTCAATTACCATTATCTTCTCTGAAGTAGATTGTTGCTGCAAGGAGTAGACACGTCTCATAGTCATAAAAAATAAGAATCTATGTTATTAAAACATCTTAAATGCGATATTCTGTAGATCTCTGAAGAATTTGAAGATGACCTGTCTATCTAAAATATATGTCTGATTGAACTTGAAAACATACCTAATATGACAAGATCTATTGTAATAGGTGACTAAATACTAACTTGCATTTCTTTATATCCTAATTAGTTGATAATAACTTTCATAGACTAGCAATTTGCATTACATTGTTAATTGAGCTGTATAGCTACAATACCTTTGGCAAGATTAGAAATGTATGTACAGAATGTTCTAACAAATTAATCTCAAATTTTTTATTAATACACAAAATTTGTCCAGTGGTCTTCAAATTCCTTAGTTGGATGCCTTCATTCTCTTGAAAGACAAAACAGAACCCTTCCCCAACCCTAAGTTTGGGGAGGTTCCCAAATCTAATCTTTATCAATTTTGATTTGTGGTTTCTCCTTAAGTTTTTGTTCTTTCTTCTGTAGCTGTTCTATCATCCAGAGCAATATGTTTTTTTTTTTTTAACAATGGATATTAGGTTCTTTAATTGCTCTGGGAAGGAATTTCCTCCATGATGACAGGAAAGGACTGAATGGAATTTGACATGGGGGTCTGCAAGAGCCCCCTCAGGGAGTTTCCCAATGGCAAAAGCAAGGGATTACCTTGTTTGTCCCTTGTTGATCTACATTCATTGGTCCAATGTCTGCCTTTACCACATCTTCTGCATAATACAGAGGGAGGGACGTTCTGTTGCCATTGTTCCTTGAAAAAACATTGTTTCTAGGAGCACCTTGTTTATAGTCCCCTTTTGGGTGACCTTGTTTACCACATTTGAAACATCTGACATTACTATTTTTCTTCAAACCTCTGGAAATCACCTCTCCTATCCAAGCATCACCATGATCATGAGATTCAATATTAATTGTATCTTGGATCCATTCCTCCAGGGATGCTGATTTTGCCTTTAATGGCCTAATTACCCTTTTGCATTGTGCATGAGAATTTCCAAAAGCCAGAGATTCAATTTATCTATCTAGCTTCTGAATTTAGTGTCATTCTATTTACTGCTGAAGTCATTCTTTGTAAGAAATCAGTGACAGTTTCTTTTGGGCCCTATATAACTTTTGTAAATGACTCAGTTTTCTTTCCTAGTTCTTCAATTCAGTCCCAAGCATTCAAGGCTGTGGTCATCATGTAAAGATTGTCTTCATAAATCAGCATGATCACCTTTTCTAAGAAGTTGATCTTGGGAAATTTTCATACCTCTAGCTCTCCTTCATTGTTCAATGGTCTTAGCCTCATCTTTCCACCAGATCCTCCATTGTAACTTGGGACCAGCCTTTAAAACTGCTGTAACCAAATCTTTCCAGTTTTGAGGGATAGTTCTATTTCAAGTTGACCATGAGTTTAACATCTGCTTCACAAAAGATGAGTAGATACCATATGAGACTATTGCTTCTGTGAATCTCCTCAAATCTAACATTTTCACAGGAGTCCAGTCAGCTCTTACACAGCCTTAAGTTTATCTGTCACTTAGTAGTTCCTTTAAGGTTACTGGATAAATTAAGGTTGACTGTTTGAAAGCCTTAGACTGTTCCTTATAATGCAATGTTAAGATTGTTTCTCCTTTAAATTCTTCTTCTGGGTCTATCTCTATGTTCTGTTTTAACAAGTTTTTCTAAAACTTTTATCTTGGCACTCATATTAACCAACTTTTTTAATGATAAAACAAAATGATCAAACAAATAGTATTTATAATTGACATTATATCTATTCCATCTGTGGTGATATTTTATTTGTATGTTAATAAATAAAGTTTGCCTGGAGATCAGAGGAGATAGCAAGCCATGAACACAAAAGTCAGGTAGTGGTAGCACACTCCCTTAATACGATCACTTGGCAGGAAGGGTCTCTGTGTATTCAAGGTCATACTAGGGAACAGAGCCAAGCATGGTGACACACACCTTTAATTCCAGTACCAACCATAGAGATCTGGAAGTCTGTACAGATAGGTAGTGACAAGGAAGTGAAGTAGCTGGATTAAGAGCCAATGAAAGGGTAGAACAGCAAGGCAATAAAAGTGTGGGCAGACAAAAAATAGCTCTGTTGTGAAGTTATGCTAAGACGAGTTAAGGTTAGTTGGTGGCTCTCACTATTTCTCTGATCTCTAAGGCTTTCACTCCTATATTTGGCTCCATGTTTTTTTTTTATTTAATAAGACTGCTTAGAGATTTGGGGAAAGGTTTTTGTTTTTGTCTTTTAGGAGAATGAAGGTTAAGGAATCTGAAGAACACAAGACAAATGGGACAACTGAAGAAAAGGGACAAATCATCTATCCCAGGAAATAGAGTGAAACGGCGTATGGGTATATATTATCTAAAAAATTTTATGTCTTCCTAAATGTTTGTTTCTGCTTTTCTCTAAAGATTTAACACTATTGGTCTTCTAATAGTCCCAGTTCAATTAAAATTTAAAGCTGACTTTGGAGTTGGAGAATGGCTCTCTCCTTCTTTAAACTCAAGCATGTTGTTAAAAGGAAAATGCAAACTCCCTGTATCATGCCAGAATAAAAGAGCCATCTTCTGCTATGGGACAGGACAAAAGCCAAATTAATTAAGGGACTATTCTATTACTAATCTCAACTCTTTGATTCTATTCTGATTCTTTAAACTCTTCTTAAAGTATGAATTTTATATCAAAATTTACAAGATTAATATATATATATAGATATATATATATACATTTTAAACTTTGTTAAGATATGAATGGTCATATAGAGTACTAACTAATTCTAGAAAAAAGGCTTCAATTAGCTGCATATATATGTCTTTGTGTTTGAGTCTCTTATCAGTTTTCTGCAGGAAATCACGGCCAGGCCTAACATCAACTGAAGTCTCCAGGAAGAAGATGGGGCCCCACAACAACAACAATTCTACGTGGACAATAATAATATCACTAAGCTGACAAACATCATCTACAGATCAGCTTTGAACTACAAGGTGCTCAGAGCAATTTTGAGATGACTAGCTGAGATGATCCAGTCTCAAAGACTACTTGAATAAGGACTTGAGATAAACCCTGAACTTTGGCATTATAAACAGACTGGATAATGAAGGATATAGTTACTTTTCCTAGAATTTGACAATTAACCTAAAATTTTTCTTTCAGGATAAAGATAACTTCGCCCATACCCAGCAGGAAGCAATTTTAAGAATACGATGCCCACATTCCCAAAGAGGTGGTGTGGGGCGGGTGGTTTTTTGGTTCTTTTAATGGGTTTTGGGTCTGGGATAATTTTCAATGTTTAGGGGGGTTGGTTACAAGTTGTTGTCAAAGGATAGGAAAAAGGCTAAGCAAAGGAAATTAGATTTAAGGTTCTTGTTAAAAAAAGGAAAAGAAAAGAAAAGAAAAAGACAATTAGTAGTTTTAAATACTTTACAATTACCAACTATTAGGATATAAAGAAATGAAAGTTAGTAGTTAGACATTACAGTAGAACTTGTAGTCATATTAGATATGTTTTAAAAATTGAGCAGATATATTTCAGACAGGTCTTCTTCAAACCCTTCAGAGATCTACAGAATATGGCATTTAAAATGTTTTAATAACTTAGAAATTTTTCTTTTTTGAGACATGTCGGCTCCTGTCAGTACCAGTTTACTTCAGAGAAAATATGGGCATTGAAGAAACTGCATATGGAGTTAACCTTCATTGTGGCAAAGTTAGCCACTGGACAACAAAGTATCCTCGAATCAACAGTACAAAATGGACAGACAGGACACAAAACAAAGGACTACCGATTGTTGCCAAAGCAAGTGTGGTTATGGCTTTATCAAAAGGCATCTTCTGAGGCCAGGACAGTATGGCCCCATCCCTGAAGTGGCCTTCGCAATCCGGAAAAGGTACAGTGCCCTTTTCTTCGAAGGCAGCTGAACAGGCAGTGGGCCGATGGCTTCTGTTGTGCAATGGAATAGCAGCTGAAAGCTCACGCCTCTCAATAGTAGACTGGCATTTAATAGAGGGATGTGGAGAAGAAGGGGATGCTGAGATGAAGCCATATATACACAGTCAAGAAGAATGGACAGCTGAATTAAAAAACTGTCAACAATTTCCAGAATTTTAAATCCTGAATCATGACATGACACTAGTGGAATTCAGGTGTTTCTGGTACATGGACTGCTCTCACCCAATGTGAGGTTGAACTGTTGACCTTGTATACATCCTACTTCACAATGAGTCTGTCAGATACACTAAGCCTATAGGCTGAAGATGATGCCCCAACACTGTGGAGAAACCTCAGGTGACTGTCCAGGCAGCTGGCTGTTTCTGTCAACTCATAAAATTTTTGGAAGTTCTTGCATGCACTTCCTGTTTTTATTTTTGTTAGCTTATATTATTTCCTTCTTGGGTCTCTGAGGGAGTTGAAGATTAGTTAGTTATAGTTGAAGGTTAGTTAGTTATAGTTGAAGATTAATTAGGATAGAAAGTGAATTAGATACATTTTGGACTTACCAAAATAGGATAGATAAGGGAATTATTTTCTCTGATTTGTCAAATACAAATGGACTAGACATCGTTTAGGTATTTGTTACTTGTATATATTGTATGTAGTTATTGTACTTTTGTATATAGTTTTTCTTTTGTTAGTTATAACCTTTTGCCTTTTTTCCTTTTATTAAAATAGAAAAGGGGAAATATGGTGGTATTTTATTTGTACTGAAATGTGATTTTAATTGTATGTTAATAAATAAAGTTGCCCTGGGGTCAGAGCTATTAGAGCCATAGTAAGAGCGTGGTGGTTAGAAGAGGTAGGTAGATTTCTGTGTGTTCAGGGATACAGCCAGCATTGGAGACATACGCCTTTAAGACCTGGAGGGCGGTACTTACAGGCAGTGACGAGGCAGTCATGTGTTTGAGTTTACAACCAATGAGAGGGCAGAGCAGAAAGACTATTTAAAGACAGACACACAGGAAGTAGCTCTCTTTCGGGGAAGCTAGGAGCACTGCAGGAGGTAAGATTTTAGCTCTGAGCTCTGACCTCTCGGCTTTCTCTTTTACATTGGTTCTATGTTTCTTATTTTAATAAGACGGTTGGTTACATCTACACTCCTATATTTGGCTCCATGTTTTTTTATTTAATAAGACTGCTTAGAGATTTAGCTACGCCCATCAACATTAATTACCCTCTCATTTAATTATTTCATTTTCAGACTGTTTAATGTGTAGTCAAACAGAGATCAAATGCCCCCCATTATAAAAATGTTTCCCATTTTTTAATGCAGGGGGAAAAAACTTTCCTTTAACTAATTCCTCCCTAAGAAATCCCAATTGACTCATCAAATCTGCTGACTATGACATTTCAAATGATGGTGTGGCAGCAGCCAGAGCAGGGGTCCCAGAGAAAGCCAAAACCCACCAGAAGAGGAACGAAGCAATGATCCTAAGTGTGTGAAAGTGGCTGACTCCCGTGGTTTTTGAGGCCCCAAAGCCTATGGAGTTTGCTGCAGAGAGGCTGCAACAAAAACTTAGCCAGTGGGTTAGGGAGTCCAGCCCATGTGGGGTGGAGATTCTGGCCATGTGTAGCTGAGGCCTGAGCCAAGGACTGAAAGGCCACAGGCAAGCAGCTTTTTCATGAATATGTGCCCCACATTGGGCACCAGATGTAACAAGAATTGCTAAATGGTCTTTAATAAAAAACCCAGAGTCAGAAATTGGGGTAAATGCTGAAAGATCAGAGAGACAAAGGAACAAGCCACCTCTTAACTCTTGGACTCCTCAGCCTGAAAAGCTTTCCTCAGCTGAAAGGCTTTAGTTCCTGTCTCCTTATGCCTTATTTATCTTTTTCTGCCCACCTGTATCATTTCCTGTCTCAACTTTCCTAGTGCTGGGATTAAAGGCATGTGCCACCACTGCCTGGCCTCTATGTTTAGGTGGCTTGTTCTATCCTCTGCTCTTTAGGCAAATTTTATTAGGGTACACAATATATCACCACACTCACCCACATGCCTGCAAGATGGTCTGCACATGCTTTTGGCTGGAGGAGGGTCAAATTTCTTCACTGTTACACACTTACTGTTGTCTCAGTTTTCCTCTGTGTCTTATCATTCCAAATGTTTTATAACCCTTTAATGTCACTGACTGTTTCATTTTTTGTTTCCCTCTTTCCATTTATTTATTTTTTACTTTTTTGTTTAATTAGAGAGTTTATTTAGAGTAGCTCATTGATGGATAAAGGAGATACCATACAATATTCAAATCATTTGTGTTTAAAAGACAGTGAATTTTAAAATGTACTAAATTCAGCTCTCTTATTTTGAAATATAGATGTAGGATATAAGAATCAGTGATGGGACTGGAGAGATGGCTCAGTGGTTAAGAGTGCTTACTGTTCTTGCAGAGGACCCAGGTTTGGTTCCTAGCACCCATATCATGTGGCTCACAACTTTCAAAATCTTTAGATCCAGGGGACCCAATGCCCTCTTCCACTGGCACTGGCACAGATGTGGTATAAATAAACTCACACAGACATAAACACACATACATATAAGTACATCTTAAGAATGCATGATAAAGTTATCCCCAAAGAAACTCATGTTCAAATTGCTTCCTCCTATGTGTTATGTCCCTTCTTCTATCACAGCCATTCCTAAAGCTACCAAGAAACTTTCCAACTTTCTTGTCTTCTTGGAAAATTACTCATGTCCTAAAATCCTTGTGCCTGTTCCTCCATATTCTGCATCAATTAGCCCATCAGCTAAAGCAATGACAGAGAGGAGAGATGAGACAGTTGAAACCAGAGGAGCAATTTGTTCCAGCGAAATTTTTTTTACTGTGGTGGAAAAAGAATTGCTGAAAATGTATGCAGAGGTGTAAAGGGCAGTGCGTTATTTGTTATACTGAATTTTTTTTGTTTTGAGACAAGGCCTCAGGTAGGCTGGACTGGGCTCAAACTTACTGTGTAGCTAAGAATGAACTTGAACATCTGCTCTACCTGCCTCTACTTTCCAAGTGCCAAGATGACATATGTGTGTCATCATGCCCAGTTTCTGCAGTTCTGGGGATCTTTGTGCACACTAGGCAAGCATTTCACCTACTGGATTGCATCCCCAGTCCTCATTTTCCTCCGAACTTCCCAGAAGGGCACCCAGCATAGTGTAGATGCTTTAACTATTTATTGAATAAATGAACTTGTGGAAAGATGAAAAAGCAAATGAATCACACTTTTTGGGGTTAAAAATTAAAAATTTCTGTGAAATATCAGATACATGTATATATACGGTGCATTAGATCTATATATGGTGCATATAGCACAGGTCTGTAATTCCAACAGTTGGGAGGCAGAAGAACTGATTGTTAAGGACAATCTGTGTTACACAGTGAGACCCTATCTCAATAACCAGCCAGCTAACTGATAAAACTAAGGGAGTGACTGAACAACAACCTTGCCCCACACTATAAATGCCTTATGCCTCCATCTTCAAACTGTTCTTAATCTTTCTCAGGGAATTCTCTGTATTGAACTCAGTGTTAATCATTTCTGTCCTTAGCATTTGTATCTTCACTACATATGGATATCTAACAAAAACCTGCAGAATGTAGACAATGTTGACTACTATGTTTCTGTTAGAGGTGTGAAAAACAGGTGGTTAATGTAGGAGTAATATTATTTCTACCATAAGCTATTGCTGGGTTTTCTGTGTGTTGTTTAATGATGATAGACAATTTTAGAACTGTGACTCAAATAAGTATGAATGTCATCCTTTATTTAGTTTATTGGTTCTTTAGTATCATACAGAATGTAAAAATTCAAGCCATTTCTTTTCCTTGGGTAACAAAATTAAGAACCTACCCTGTCCCCCTGGTTTACACCGGTTTTAATGTCATGCAATGACTAGTGGTATCCCCTGTCCTTACCTGCACAAATGATTATCATCAAGATGAATTGAAACTGCTTGGAATGCCCCTTGGTTCTCTTGCATGGGAAAGTACAGGGTTTCCATCAGAAGCCTTGCATTTTCCTGAAATGTACACTAATAATCAATAGCATATTTGTGAGATAAATACAAGCTATTATACTTCATTCTAGCTTGGAGTCTGTTCTGCATGGATATATCATAACATATCCATTCTCACAACAGTCCTAGGAATGTTCTTATTCACATCTCCTCTAGCACTGGTAGTTAGAATTCTTCAAAGTACATCCCGAGGAACTGAGCTGCTGAGCTGTGGGGTCACATAGGCTTCAGAGGCTGGCTGGATAGTGATCCAATGCTGGTGTACCAATGTATATACCCATGCATTGCATTTTTAAGACTTCATTTTCCTACTTACCTATTTCAGTGATGAGTCCTTCGGGAGATGGCTTATTGATGCTGAGCTTGCCCAGGGCCCTCTCATTATGTTGGTGGCTGTCTGGGGCCTGGGGCTCCAGCACACAGAGGCTGCCATTTCCATAGCTGAAGCCACCATGCTTCTGCAGGATCTGGGGTACTAAACTTCTTTCTCCTGATACTCATGTATCTGTAGTCTATCTATTGAAACCACTTCCACCAAAATAGAAGGTTGCATGTAATGTCAAGGGGTTCCCTTCGTCTAAGTGTGGTCTGTGCTGGTGGAACTGGCCTTGAATCTTTTCATATGTCCCTAGTCTCCTTGTTGTCTGACAACATTCAATCTCATGATATTCTGCTGTGATATCATAGCACCGTAAGGTGATAGTATTACTTCCAAGATCTTGTGGTTTTGGGAACAGTAGGCTTTAGCTTAATGCCTTTCAACTACAATTTATTAAAGTATATAATGCTTAAACAGAGGGTATTAAAATTAATCTGGCCATGCAGTATTAATATTACATTTCAAAAGAAAAATCCACATTCCATGATCATGGAAGCAAGTATTTGTTGCCCAAAGTGTCATGATTTACAACAAAATATTCTTCTATTAATTACTTTCTCTCTTCAAATGCAATGAGAGTTCATACTCATAAATATCATTAAAGATATTTAAAAGCACTTTTCTACATGTTTATACTTGACCATTTTTTCTAATTAGGTTTTGAAGTGGTTAATTCCCATTTTTTTGTCACTTGTTTCTAATATAAACTGGCATCTTGAAAGATAAGAGACCACAGCTATCCTGCAGCACGAAAGAGCATGCAGACTGAGCTCTCACAACAGCAGTCAGAACAAGCAGTGTTTCAGATCCTAGGTGTTATAGTTAGGGTTTTTGCTGCTGTGAAGAGACACCATGACCACACAGCTCTTATTAATGAAAACATTTAATTAAGGGGGACTCGCTTACAGTTTCAGAAGTTCAGTTCATTATCATCATGGCAGGGAGTATGGTGGCCTGCAGGCAGATGTGGTGCTGGTGCTGAGAGTCCTACATCTTGACTCAGAGGCAAAAGGAAGTCAACGGACTGTCACACTGAGGGAAGCTTGAGAAAAAGAGACCTCAAAGTCTGCCCCCGAAGTGACACACTTCCTCCAACAAGGCCTTCTATATACAAGTGACAATTGGATTGAGAAAGAAAGAATCTTTCACAAAAATAGAAAATATCTTAGGATAACTAACCAAGCAAGTGAAAGACATGTATGATAAAAATTTTAGTGGTAGGCTGCCCACAGACCTTTTTTCTCTCTGTTCCGCAAACCCAATTCCAAAGTCCCTTCCCTAGCTCTGCAACAGAACACCATCTGCACGCCCCCACATCTCCTGTGGATTCCACAGACCGTCCTCTCCTAACCTCTTCCCCAACTCATTATTGTATTCCAGCTGCCAACTCCAGCTGGCACCCTTGCTAAACTATAGGTCACGCCTGCCAGAAAATCAGGTAGGCTGTCAGCAGACCTTCTCCTCTCATTCTGTTCCCCTAGACCCAATCCCGCAGTCTCATCCCCAGCTCTGTAGTAGAGCACCCATGGCAGACTTCCTGCCCCCCCCATCTCCTGTGGATCCCACAGATCTTCCCCCTCTAACCTTCCTTCTACTGTTTGTTGCCTTTTTCCCAGATCCCAACTCCAGCAGGCACCTCTGCTAACCTAAGGGCTATTCATCCCAGGGCAACAAGTAGGCTGAAGGCAGATCCACATCTCTTCTACTACTCCTGAGATCCAGTTCCCCAGTTTTATCCCCAAGTCTGTAGCTAGAAGCCTGCTGTGATCTCTTCTTCCTTTCTGACCCCATCCACAATGGATCACAAAGACCTTTTCCCCTGATCTTCCTTCCCTCAACTCATTCCACTATCTCAGACTCTAACACTAGCAGGTATTCCCTGTGAACACACCAGATGAGAAGGCCAGGAAAACAGGCAACACATAACTATGAGACTCCCCAAAAATCCAGAGAGGGGACAGAAACCAAGAAACAAAATGCTCACCCAACAAAGACAAATCTAGAAATCAGTATCTAGATATATACTTATCCCAAGCCCCAGATGCCCAGATGCCAGTGTAAAAACACAATAAAACCAGGACAGTATGTCTCCACCAGAACCTAGCTATCCTACCACAGCAGGCCCTGAGTATTCCAACATAGCATAAGCAGAAGAAAAAGACCTTAAAACCAACTATATGAAGATGATAGATGTTCTCAAAAAGGAAATGAATACTTTAGAGGAATCCAGGAAAACACAAATAATTTGAAGAAATGAAAAAAATCCCTTAAAGATATCCAAGAAAACACAAAAAGTTGAAGGAAACAATTAAAACTATTCAAGACCTGAAAATGGCAATAGAATCAATAAAGAAAACACAAACTGAGAGAAAATCAGGAAATAAAAAAACGTAGGAATTACAATGTCAAGCTTCACCAATAGAATACCAGAGATGGAGGAGAGAATCTCAGAAACTGAAGATGCAACAGAAGAAATAAATATATCATTCAGAGAAAATGATAAATCCAAAAAAAAAAAATCTCCTGACACAAAACATCCAGGAAATCTGGGACACTATGAAAAGAAAAGAACCTAAGGATAATAAGAGGTGAAGAAGGATAAGAAATCCAGCTGAAAGGTCCAACGAATGTCTTTAACAAAATTATAGAAGAAAATTTCCCTAACGTAAATCAGGACATGCCTATAAAAGTATAAGAAGATACACAACTGTCTCCCTTATGCAGAGGGTCTAGTTTGGTCCCATGCAGGTTCCATAGCTGTCAGTCTAGAATTTGTGAGTTCCCATGAACTTGGTTCAGTTGTCTCTGTAGGTTTCCCCATCATGATCTTGACCCCCTTTGCTCATAGAATCCCTTTTCCTTCTCTTCAACTGGACTCCGGGAGCTTGGCCTGGTGCTTGGCTGTGGGTCTCTGCATCTGCTTGCATCAGTTACTGGATAAAGGCTCTATGATGACAGTTAGGGTAATCACCAATCTGATTACCAGGGTAGGCCAGTTCAGGCATCCTCTCCACTATTGCTAGTAGTCTAAACTGGGGTTATCCTTGTGGATTCCTAGGGATTTCCCTAGTAAACAGGTTTCTCCCTAACCCCATGTCTTCCTCTATCAAGGTATCTCTTTCATTGCTCTCCCACTCTATCTCTCTTCCAGGCCCTGGCAGTGGGATAAGGATCTAGCCATGGTGCATGAGCTAGCTTTTTGGAGCCCATTACCTATGGTGGGATGCCTTGCTTAGTCTTGATGCAGCGGGGAGGGACTTGGTCCTGCCTCAACTGAATGTACCAGGCTTTGCTGATTCCCCATGGGAGACCTTACCCCTTAGGAGGAAGGGATGGAAGCTGGGTGGGTAAGTGAAGGCTGGGGAGAGTGGGTGGAGGGATGAGAGGGGGATCTGTGGTTGGTATGTAAAATGAATAAAAAATTTCTTAAATAAAAAAATAAGTACTACCCCCCCAAAGTATAAGAAGCATAAAGAACACCAACTAGATTCCACAGGAAAAGAAAGTCCCTTTTCCACATAATAATAAGTAACTAAACATATAGAACAAAGAAAAATATTAAAATTTGGTTGATACATTGTGCACCTCAATAAACTTATTTGGGGGTCTGAGAACAGAACAGCCACTATATTAAACATAGAGGTTAGGCACTGGTAGCACACACCTTTAATCCTAGCATTCTCGAGGCAGAGATCCATCTGGATCTCTGTGAGTTCAAGGCCATGCTGGAAACAGCCAGGCATGGTGACACACACCTTTAATCCTAGCACTTGAGATTTCATGTCTTGCTTGGAAAAGACACATGCCTTTAATCCCAGGAAGTGATGGCAGGAAGCAGAAAAATATACAAGGCATAAGGACCAGGAACTAGAGGCTTTTAAGCATTTAGGCTTTTAGCAGCAGTTCAACTGAGATCCATTTGGATGAGGACTCAGAGGCTTACAGCTTGAGGAAACAGGATTGGTTGAGAATTTGTCGAGGTGAGATTAGCCGAGGTTTGTTCTGCTTCTCTGATCATTCAGAATCTACCCCAATAGCTGGCACTGAATTTTTTTTAATTTAATAAGACCATTTAGCAATTCATCTACATTAAAGGGTGTAAGGGAAAAAGATCAAGTAACATATACAGGCAGACCTGTTAGAATTACATCTGACTTCTCAATGGAGACTCTGAAAGCCAGAAGGGCCTGAACAGATATGCTGCAGACTCTAAGAGACCACAGATATCAACCTGGACCACTATCCCCAGCAAAATTCCAATTACTATAGATGGAGAAAATAAGATATTTCATGATAAAATCAAATTGAAACAATATATATCTACTAAGTCAGCCCTACAGAAGGTGCTGGAAGGAAAACTCCAACCTAAGGAGGTTAACTACACCTGTGAAAACACAGGGAATAATTAATCTCAGACCCCAAAATCAAAAGATGTGAAACATACACACACACAGAGCTACCCCCTCACCAAAATAACAGGCACTAACAATTATTCTTCATTGATAGCTCTCAATATCAATGGTCTCAACTTCCCAATAAAAAGACACAGACTAACAGGTTGGATATGAAAACAGGATCTATCCTTCTGTTGCATCCAAGAAACATACCTCAACATCAAGAATGGAAATCACCTCAGAGTAAAGGGTTGGAAAAAGAAATTCCAAGCAAATGAACCTAAGAAACAAGCTGGTGTAGCCATTCTAAAGTCTATCAAAATAGACTTTAAACCAAAAGTAATCAAAGGAGAGATAGAAGGACATTACATACTAATCAAAGGAAAAATTCATCAAGACCACATTTCAATTCTTAACATCTATGTTCCAAACACAAGGACTCCCAAGTTTGTAAAAGAAGTACTACTGCAGCTTAAATTACATATTGACCCTCACACACTGATAGTGGGAGACTTCAGTACCCAACTCTCACTAAGAGACAAGTCATTGATACAAAAAACTAAACAGAAATGCTGGAGCTAATGGATGTTATAAACCAAATGGACCTAACACTTATTTACAGAACATTTCATCTAAACACAAAAGAACACACCTTTTTCTCAGCACCTCACGGATTTTTTCCTTCAAAAGTCACTGTATTTTTGTACACAAAGCAAGTCTCAACAGATACAAGAAAATGGAAATAACATCTTGCATCATATCAGATAACGGTGGATTTAACAACAACAGCAGGAACAACAGACAGCTTACATGGTAACTGAACAACTATCTACTGAATGAAAAATGGGTTAAGATAGAAATAAAGAAAGAAGTAAAAAACTTCATAAAGTTGAATGAAAATGAATATACAGCATACCCAAACTCATGGTTCCCAATCAAAGTGGTTCCAAGAAGCAAATTCATAGCACTAAGTGCCTACCTAAAGAAATTGGGGAAATCTCATACTAGTGACTTAACAGCACACCTGAAAGCTCTGGAACAAAAAGAAGTAATCACGCCCAAGGAAAGTAGATGGCAAGAAATAATCAAACTGAGGGCTGAAATCAACAAAATAGAAACAAAGAGAACAATACAAAGAACCAATGAAACCGAGAGCCAACAACAAGATAGACAAGCCCTTATCCAAACTAACTTAAAGACGGAGAGAGAATATCCAAACTAACAAAATTATAAATGAAAAGGGGGACATTGCAATAGACACTAAGGAAAACCAGAGAATCCTAAGGTCATACTTAAAAAATGTGTACTCCATTGGAAAATCTTCAAGAGATGGATAATTTTCTCAATAGGTACACTTACCAATGTGAAATCAAGATCAGATAAACGATTTAAAAAGACCTATAACTTCTAGTGAAATAGAAGCAGTCATTAAGTTTAACATGAATCTTAAAAGGTCTTATTAATAAAAACAAACCCAGATCCAGGTATTGGGCTGAATGCTGTAAGATCAGAGAAACAGAACAAGTCACATCCCACCTCACCTTGCCAGTTCCTCAACTGATTTTGGTTCTGCAGACTGAAAGCCTCCGAATCCTCATCTGAATGGATCTCAGCTGAACTGCTGATAAAAACTAAAAGCTTAAAAAGGATCTAGTTCCTGGTCCTTACGCCTTATATACCTTTCTGCTTCCTGCCATCACTTCCTGGGATTAAAGGCATGTGCCACCATGCCTGGCTGTTTCCAGTGTGGCTTTGAACTCACAGATACAGATGGATCTCTGCCTCCAGAATGCTAGGATTAAAGGTGTGTGCTACCACTGCCTAAACCTATGTTTAATATAGTGGCTGTTTTATTCTCTGACCCCCAGATAAGTTTATTGGGGTGCACAATGGTATCAACCATAATTAAGAGCATACCAATAACAACAACAACAACAACAACAACAACAACAACAACAACAACAAAAACAAAACAATAACAACAACAACAAAAAAACAGGGCCAGATGGTTTCAGTGCAAAATTCTACCAGACTTTCAAGGAACAGTTAACTCCAATATTCCTCAAATCTTTCTACAAAATAGAAACAGAAGGAACATTGCCCAATTCATTTTTATGAGGCCACAGTTACCCTAACACCCAAACTGAATAAAGACTCAACATAGAATGAGAATTACAGAGCAATTTCCCTTAGGAACATATGTGCAAATATACTCAATAACTGAATCTAAGAACACATAAAAATCATCTACCATGATCAAATAGACTTCATATCAAAGATCCAGGGATGGTTCAACATACAAAATTCAGTAAATATAATATGCAATACAAATAAATTGAAAGAAAAAATGTACAATTACCTCATTAAAGGCTGAAACAGCTTTTAACAAAATCCAACACCCCTTCATGATAAAAGTCTTGGAGAGATTAGAGATACAAGGGACATACATAAATATAATAAAGGCAATTCATAACAACCCTATATAGCCAACATCAAATTAAATTGACAAAACACAAAGTAATTCCATTAAAATCAGGAACAAGACAAGACTGTCCACTGTCTTCATATCTATTCAATATAGTACTTGAAGTATTAACAGGAGCAACAAGACAACTTCATATCTATTCAATATAATACTTGAAGTATTAACTGGAGCAATAAGGAGATCAAGGGGATACAAATTAGAAAGGAAGAAGTCAAAACATTATTATTTACAGATGATATGCTAGTATATATATTTGACCCTCAAAATTGTACCAGGGAACTCCTATAGCTGATAAACACTTCAGCAAAGTGTCTGCTGGATATAAGATTAACTAAAAAAATTGGGAACTCTCCTATGTACAAATGACAAACTGACTAAGAAAAAAATCAGGGAAACAACACCTTTCATAATAGCCTCAAATAATGTAAAAAAATATTGGGGGTAACTCTAACCAAGCAGGTGAAACACTTGTATGATAAAAACTTCAAGTCTTTGAAGGAAGAAATTGAAGATAATATCAGAAGATGGAAAGATCTTCTATGATTATGGATCAGTAGAATTAACATAGTAAAAATGTCCATCCTATCAAAAGCAGTCTTCAGATTTGATGCTATCCCAATCAAAAATCCAGCACAATTCGTTCCAGAACTTGAAAGGATAATTCTCAATTTCATGTGGAAACACAAAAAGCCCAAGATATCTAAAACAATCTGTTGCAGAATATGTTTAATATGCAAAGATGTGTTGCATTTCTTTATGTTGCAGAGTATTTGTTTAACTATTTAGAGATGTGTTGCATTTATTTAATTATGTAAAGATCTGTTTCTGTTTTACCTTGCCTGCCTAAGGCACCTGATTGGTCTAATAAAAAGCTAAACAGCCAATAGCAAGGGAGGAAGTATAGGCAAGCCTCTCAGGCAGAGGGAGAAATTAGGATGATGAATTTAGGGTCAAGGGAAGAAAGAAAAAGAGACACCAGGGAAATGCCAGAGGCCAGCCAGCCAGACATGGAAGAAGCAGGAAAGTAGGATATACAGAATGAAAGAAAGAAAGATTAAAAGCCCCAAGGCAAAATATAGATGAATACAAACAGGTTAAATTAAGTTAAAAGAGCTAGTGGGACAAGCCTAAGCTAAGGCTGAGATTTCATAATTGTAATAAATCTCCGTGTCTTTATTTGGGATTTGGTTGGCAAATCCAAAGAAAATTCTAACTATAACAATACTGAACAATAAAAGAACTGCTGGAGGTCTCATCATCTCCAATTTCAAATATTACAGAGCTCTAGTAATATAAACACATGGTATTGGCATAAAAATAGACATTGAAATACCTATCAAAACTGCTTTGAAATTCCATTTTACACCTGTCAGAATGACTAAGATTAATAACACAAGTGACATTTCATGCTGGTGATGTTGTGGAGCAAGGGCAATACTCATCCATTGCTGGTAGGAGTGTAAACCTGTAGAGCCACTAAGGAAATCAATATGCAAGTTCCTCAGAAAGTTGAGAACCAATCTACCTCAAGATCCAGTTGTATTACTCTTCAGCATATACTCAAAAGATGCTTTATCCTACCACTACGAAACTTACACAAACATCTTCTTTGCTTCTCTGTTCATAATAGCCAGAAATTCGAAACAACTTAGATGTTTCCCAAGAGAAGAATGGATAAATGAAATATGATACATTTATTCAATTGAGTGTTACTCAGATGTTTAAAAAATGACATGAAATTTGCATGCTCCCAACTCATTGAACATGGAGCAGTTGAGCTGGTGCCTACATGGAATCTTCACCCCTACATTCTAGTCTCTTTGGTGTGGGAAGGTACTCTGTAGGCTACATAAAGAAGAACGTGGACACCAACCCAGGCACAAAAACCTTTGAACTACAATCTGTCCTATCTGCAAAATATGATAGGTCAATAATGGCACAGAACTTGTGGGAATAGCCAACCAATGTCTGATTTGATTTAAGCCCCATCTATTGGTGAAATTATTAAGGCAACTCCATGTAGTTAAAAGGGAGGTTTATTTTGTGGGGTAACTCACAAATGAAGGGATTGGTAACAGGGTCTGGGAAAGGTGTAGCATTTTTGGCTAGAGGCCTTTTGGTTGAGGACTCAGAGGAATTCAGTCAGAGGGTTTGTGGAGATAGGATCTTGCCTTCCATTCGACCTCAGGATTTGATAGCGGTGAGAAGTTTCTCTAGTGGCTTGTTCCTTTGTCTCTCTGATCTTTCAGCATTTACCCCAATATCTGGCTCTGGGTTTTTATTATAAGACCTTTAGAAATTCGAGCAACAGGCAACAGAATGAGAAAAGATTTTTTTTTAATCAACTCCTCATCCAGTAGAGGGCTAATATCCAAACTATATAAAGAATTAAAAAAAAAACTTGGATTTTTTTGGTTTTTATTATAAGATCTTTAGAAATTCAAGCAATAGGCAACAGAATGAGAAAAGATTTTTATCAACTACTCATCCAATAGAGGGCTAATATCTTTATATAGTTTCTAAAGGTCTTATAATAGAAACCCAGAGCTAGATATTGTGGAGCCTTCAAGGGACTGGACTGGGCCCTCTACATAAGTGAGATAGGTGTGTAGCTTGATTTGCTTAAGGGACCCCTGGCAGTAGGATCAAGATCTATCCCTGGTGCATGAGCTGGCTTTTTGGAGCCCACTACCTATGGTGGGACATCTAGCACAGCCTTGAGGCAGGGGGAGGGGCTTGGACCTGCCTCTACTGAATGTACCAGGCTCCGCTGACTTCACATGGGAGGCTTTACCTTCTTGCAGGAGGGAATGAGGGTGGGTGGGTTGGGGAGGGGAAGGCTAGAGGGGTAGGAGGAAGGAAGAGGGGGATCTGTGATTGGTTTGTAAAATGAATAAAATATTTCTTAATAAAAAAAAGAGCAAAAAAACCCCTTTAGACATCAAGAAAACTATTAACCCAATTAAAAAATGGGGTGTAGATTTAAACAGAGAATTCTCAAAAGAGGAAACAAATATCTATGAAGCATTTAAAGAATTTTTTAGAAACTTTGTCATCAGGGAAATGCAAATCAAAACTACTTTGAGATTTTTATCTTTTACCAATCAAAATGGCCAAGATCAGTAAAACAAATGAAAGCGCATGTTGGCAAGGATGTGGAGGAAGGGGAACACTCATCTATTGCTGGTGTGAGTGTAAATTTGTTCAGTCTCTATGGAATTTAGTGTGGCTCTTCCTCAGGAAGCTGGGAATCAGTCTATAGATACCTCAAGATACAGTTGTACCTCTCTTGGGTACATGCCCAAAGGACACTTCCAACTTGCTGCAGAGATACTTTCTCACCCATGTTCATTGCTGCTCTATTCATAATAGCCAAAATGGAAACAGCCTAGATGTCCATCAGTGGATGAGTGGATAAAGTGTGCTACATTTACACAGTAGAATATTACTCAGTTGTTAAAAAAATAAAATCATGAAATTCACAAATAAGTGAATGGAGGTAGAAAAAAAAACCATCCTGAGTGAGGTTCTTCAGACATAGAGAGATAAATATGGTATATATTTGCTTATATGCAGATGTTAGTTGTTAAGTCATTGATAAGCAAGCTACAATCCACAGAACAAAAGAGGTTAGGTATAGTGTACAGGGCTGGGGTATGAGGGGAGATGGATCTCCCTAAGAAGTATAAACAGAAAAGACAGTTACAGATGGACAGTGCAGGAGGACTGGAACAGAAGGATCAAACGGGGTGGGGGGAGGTGAGCAAGGGTATATGGGGAGGGATATTTAAAACTAAAAGCCATTTGAGGGGTCATATGGAAACCTTATACAGTAGAAGCTTCCTATAATATATACATAGATAAAGGATATATAAATGAAATCGCCAATTAGCCAAGGAGACAGAGCCTCAACTGAACCTCTCTTGTCCTCAAAGGAAGCTTTCAGTTCCAGGGTTGGGTTATGTCTAATTGAGTTGTTGGCCAAAGGGGTCCCATGAGAATCCCCAAACAACCCAGGCTGGTGCTAAGACTCTAGGTTACTCTCCACAAACTGACAAAATGGCAAGGCCTCATTGCTGAAGATAGCACCCACTACTCACTGAACATGAAGACGTTGAGCTGGTGCCTATATAGAGTCTTCACCCCTGTGGAGTAGTGTCTATAGTGGGGAAATTGCTCTGCATACTACTAAAGGAGAAAGGTATACACCAATCCAGCTCCAAACCCTCTGGATTATAGGAATGACCAGACTGTAAGACATGCTGGTGGAACAGTGGCACAAAGGCTGTGGGAATAACCAACCAATATCTGATTTGCATTAAGGCCCACTCTAGGAGATGGCACCCATATTCAAAACTTCTTGGCTGGACAATAACTTGAGACTAGATAGACCAGGGATCTAAGGGTTAAACAAATACTATTGTTCTGCTAAAGGAACATAGCAATAAAGTGACTTCTAACAACATTCTGCTGTACTCATAGGTCAGCACTTGCTCTGCCATCATCAGAGAAGCTTCCTCCTATAGAAGATGGGAACAAATACAAAGACCCACAGCCAGATATTATGCAGAGAATGAGAGACCTTGGAACACTCAGCCCTAAAAGGGGTGTCTCCATCAGACCCCTCTCCTCAGGGCAGGGAACTCTGTGGGAGAGGAGACAGAAAGAGTGTAAGAGCATGAGGGGCTGGGAGACACCAAGGAATCCAGGCCTTCTAGACACAATGGGGTTGTAGCACATATGAACTCACAGAGACTACGGCAGCATGCACAGGGCCTCCACGGGTCTGCATCAGATGGGGTCCTAGAGCTGAAAGGTGAAGTGGACACATGCCCAATCCCTAATCCAGAAGCTATCTCCAACTGACAGCCACTTGCAAATGAGAAATTAGTTTTCTCCAGGAGAGTCTCTCTGGGGAGATAAACCACTCTTAAGGGTAGGCCCTGTGCCCAGGAGTAGTTGGCCGACACAAAACAAAGTCAGTGGCGTCTTTGGAGGTTCTTTGTCTCTAACGTTAAGCTAGGCCATTTTTCAACCTTACAGTTCCTTTGCGTATATATCATGGCTTTCAGTTTTGGGTTTTTATGGGATTCCTGTGTATGTGAACATGCGTGTCTCTAATTCTATATGTGTTTCTTGTACTTTTTCTTTTGCTCTTTTTCTTGTTTGGTTGTTTTGCCATATTCAGGTTTATTTGTTTTTGATTTATTTTATTTTATTATTACTCCTTAGATGCTTGTTCATGTTCTAAGGAGAGATAGAAAGGGTGGACCAGGAAGAGAGTGAAGGTAAATAAGAACTGGGAGGAGCAAGGGGAGGGGAAATTGTAATCAGAATTCACAGGATGAAAACATTCCATTTTCTTTTCCCCCTTCTACTGAAAATAGGTTGCTGTCCACAAACTGACAGCAAGGCCCCATTGCTGAAGATAACACCCATATAACTCATTGAACATGGGAAGTTGAGCTGGTGCCCACAAAGAACTTTTATCCCTTGTTTTTGGTGCAGGAGGGTATTCTGCAGGCTGTGGGAAGAAAAATGTAAACACCAGCTTAGACACAAAAACCTTTGATCTACAATGTTGTCCTGCAATACATGCTAGGGCAATGCGGCACAGAGCTTGTGGGCATAACCAATCAATGTCTGATTTGACTTAAGGTCCACCTCGGGAGACAGAGCCCATCCCTGACACTGCTTGGTTGACCAAGAACCTGAGATTAGATAGCCAGAGACCTGAGGTAAAACCAAACACTACTGGTCTAACAAAAGGTATCAGTGATGTGACTCTGAACAATATTCTGCTTTACTCAGTGATCAGTGCCTTAGTTATCATCAGAGAAGCTTTCTCCACTGGCAGATGGGAACAAATACAGAGACCCACAGCGAGATGTGTGTGTGTGTGTGTGTGTGTGTGTGTGTGTGTGTGTGTGTGTGTGTGTGTGTGAGAGAGAGAGAGAGAGAGAGAGAGAGAGAGAGAGAGAGAGAGAGAGAGAGAGAGAGAGAGAGACTGAGAGAGAGAGAGAGAGAGACAGAGAGAGAGAGAGTCCTCGGAACACTCAGCTCTAAATGGGATATCTTCATCAAATCCTTCCCCTCAGAGCTCAGGGAACCCCAAGGAAGAGGAAACAGAGAATGTGTAAAAGCCAGAGGGGATGGGGGACACCAGGAGAACAAGGTCCTCTGATTCAACACGAGAAGAGCGCATATGAATTCCCAGAGACAGAGGTAGCAAGTACAGGGTCTGCACCTCTGCGTGTATATGACGCCTTCCAGTTTAGTATTTTTGTGGAACTCCTGAGTGTGTGAATGAATGGGTATCTGATTCTTGTGCCTGCTCTTGGGCTTTTTCCCCTTCAGTTGGTTTGCCTTGTCCAGCTTTGATGTGATGGCCCATGTTTTATCTTATTATATTCTATTTTGCTATGTTTTGTTCTTATCTCTTAGAAGCCTGTTCTTTTTTAATGAGGGACAGAAAGGGTGTGAATCTGGATGGGAGGGGAAGTGGGGAGGAACTGGGAGGAGTAGAGGGAGGGGAAACTATCATCAGGATACATTATATGAGGCAAGAATCTCTTTCCAATAAAAGGGGAAAAGGAAACTAGATTTTTATCTCACATAATATATCCTGATGATGGCTTCCCTCCCTCTGCTCCTCCCCAGTCCTCTCCACTTCCTCTCCCATCCAGTTCCACCCTCCTTTTGTCTCTCATTAGAAAAGAACAGATTTCTAAGAGATAGAAATAAAATATACAGTGTGGTCCAGTAGACAGGGTTTGAGATCCCACAGTCACATAAACCAGGGTGATTTCTAATTAGATTTGTCAAATCAGTACACAGAGGAGTTAGTTCATTGTGGCATTTCATATCTACCCTGCTCTTGCTGATTCCCCTCCCCTCTGCCCTTCCCCACTTCCTGTCTTCCCGTCTTTCTCCCCCAACCAGCTCCTCTCCTTTTCACGTCACATGTATTCTACTACCCTCTCTGCCCACTTAGACCCCCGTCCCCCATCACTGTCTGTTTCCTAGTTCCATAGCCTCCCCTGCTTCCTCCAGAGTCACACAGCTTTCCTGTGTTTGAGTGTTGTGGCTTTGACTAAGTCATGACAGCTATCTAAACCTTATTTCTTATTTGTGGTCCTGCTGTGGGGTAAATAATTCAGAGCCGTGTCTGGCACCCAAAGCATTCTTGACAGAAAGTAACTGATTTCTTACTCTATTCTTAGTGGTGGGTGGGTGGGGGACGGCAGCATTCTCCATCTATTTAGTATCTGTCTCATTTATGATAATCTTATTTGGTGTTGCGTTGATAATAATAGTCCTCCAGAAATATGTATCAAAGGCTATTTCTCATATTCAGGAGAGGATTCAGCTCAACTTCATACCAAGAACGATGTCTATACACTCTTACCTTTGGGAACATCCTTATTTCCCCACCTCGAGGATTAGCAGAAAGCCTGTGGAGGGATTGGACATTAGCCAGGGAGATTAACGGCTTTAATTTAATTTTCACTCACCTTACGTGTCAATGTGTTCTTCACGAACATCTGTATAACTCAAATAAGAGGGTAATTAAAATGTAAGAAAAGAACCACGAAGAAGCAAGGAGAAGACACTCAAACAGGGCAAAGATGCTCAGAGGGCTGTCTGTATTCATTCCTCAAGTCCCCAGATCCATGCCTTCCACCAAAGCTCTCATCTCAGGCACATAAAAAATGTTATTTATTTATTTGATTACTTATTTATCTGTGGGGGATGTTCATGCATGATGTGTGATATATATATATATATATATATATATATATATATATATATATATATATGTGTGTGTGTGTGTGTGTGTGTGTATGAGAGAGAGAGAGAGAGAGAGAGAGAGAGAGAGAGAGAGAGAGAGAGAGAGAGAGAGAGAGAGTATATCTGTGGGGATGTGCATGAGATTGTAGGTACCTTTGGAGGCCAAACGAGGGCATCAGAGTTTCATGCAGTTGTGAGCTGCCCTGTGGGTGCCAGGAACTGAACTTAGGTTCTCTGCAGGAGCAGTAAATCCTATTAATTACTGAGCCATCTTTCCAGCCCTTAGGTACATTTTTTATTTTAAGCTTGTAGATCTGCTAAAATTTCACTGAATTTTAGTAGCCCAGTAAAGTATTCTGTAATACTGTCAGAGGGAGAGAGCGTCAAGGCCAGCACTTCAGGTGGAATGCTAGAAATACGGAGATGTACTTCAGTTGGTGAAACGCTGGATATGATCCATGGCACCATATAAAGTAGACATAATGGCACCTGCTTCTGAAGGTGGAGGAAGAAGACCAAGCAAGTTTATGGCCAGCCTGGGCTACATGAATCTTGTCTCAAAAACAAGACAAAAAGAAACTATGGAGAGGGGCCTTCCTGTGGGAAGGAATAGCATTTATTACCTATGATACTAATTTCAAGTTCTACCTGCAGAGACTAAGTATATCTCTCTTGTTTAGATATACATTCTCTTATGATAATTCATAAGCATACACATAGACATTTTCATATACAATACATATGTGCAAATATACACTTCCACAGGAAACCAAGGCCTCAGCAATAGTGGCAAATTCTTTTTGATGCCATCAGAAAGATTGGACTTAATACACTACAGCTTTGCAGTCTGTCTCATTTTCTTTCCAACCCCTAACTAATGTGAAGGAAAAATCGTACGACATATTAAAGAAATAAGTAATTTCCTAGGCAAATCTCAGACTTAAAAATTTTTAAGTTGGCAATTTATAATTTTAAGAAAGTAACTACAAAATTAGGGAAGCGTTTGCTCTAGTCAGTAATAATGTTACTTAGAAATGTGTAAAATTGATTTTAAAAGAGGAAAATAGAACAGTGGCTATCCAGAGTTTTACTGGACCAAACGGAAGCTTTCGGTTTTACTGGAGAAACTTAAAGGTACACTAACAGGAGTTGTTTTTATGGACCAGGATGTCCATTTAAACCAGAGGTGGGTAATGAACTTGTGGGGTGTAGCTAGAGAGTTTTCTCTCTGGGTCCCGCCAAGCCCCTGCAGTTTGAAAGCCCACTTATAAAATAAACACACAGATGCTTATTATTATTTAAACTGTTTGGCCTAATGGCTCAGGCTTCTTGTTAACTGTTCTTACATCTTAAATTAACCCATTTCTATAAATCTATACTTTGCCACGTGGCTCATGGCTTACCAGTACCTTACAGCTTTCTTGTCATGGCGGTGGCTGGCAGTGTCTCTCTGCCTCAGCCTTCCACTTCCCAGCATTCTCCTCTCTCCTTGTCCCACCTATACTTCCTGCCTGGCTACTGGCCAGTCAGTATTTTATTTATACATAGCAATATCCGTAACAGTGGGGAATGGCTGATCTGCCTGGATTCTCCCTGATACCCCAGAGCAGTTTTGGGTGTGCTAGAGCTGACTTGTTTTTTTTTTTTTTTTTTTTTTCTGAGACAGGGTTTCTCTGTGTAGTTTTGCGCCTTTCCTGGAACTCACTCTGTAGTCCAGGCTGGCCTTGAACTCACAGAGATCCACCTGCCTCTACCTCCCGAGTGCTGGGATTAAAGGCGTGCACCACCACCGCCCAGTTTAGAGCTGACTTTTAACCATAAACAGGGGCCTTGTATTCATAGACAAGTTTGAGAAGAGCTGGGCTTAACACCTTTATAAAAATTTATCCCCATGCCTGGAGCACTTTTGCATGCCATTTCCATTAGCTGTGGACTGCTCTATACACCACATAACAATGGGGAGAATGAGGCATTCTGTTCTGAGGTCCATCTTCCATGAGGCAGACTCCAACCAACACCCATCTTTTCTGAGCATATATTCGTACATCATTCAGGAATAATGGAGCATGCTCAGTTACGCACGTACTTCTCATAGCTCTGTCTCACAGGAGAGGAGTGGATTATGAGCTCCAGAATGAACTGTCAAGCTCAAACCAAGCAACTTCCCTCACTGGCCAGTGATCTTGACCAAGTTTCTTATCCTCTCTGGTGTCATTCTCCCCTTATTGAAACACTGAGCATAGTAAAGGCATAATCTTTCAAACTCCTGTGAGGACCTACTGAACGATGCTTACCGCATAGCGGTACTGGAAAAATGACACCTTGCTGTAGCCAGAAAGTTTCTCAGATCCCACCTGACCTCCACAGACCCACAGCCACTTATAAAATAATCACTCAGAAGCTTATATTAATTATAACTGCTTGGCCATTAGCTCAGGCTTATTACTGACTAGCTCTTACACTTAAATTAACCCATAATTCTTATCTATGTTTAGCCACATGGAATGGTGCCTTTTCTCAGTTCTGCCTTGTCATCTTGCCTCCTCTGTGTCTGGCTGGTGACTCCTGACTCTGCCCTTCCTCCTCCCAGAATTCTCCTTGTCTGCTCACCCTGCCTGTACTTCCTGCCTGGCTACTGGCCAATTAGCATTTTATTAAACCAGTGTACAAAAGCATTATCCCACAGCACCTTGCGGGCTGATGAGCTGGTTTGGAAAGGAAGGTACCACGTGAGCATGATGACCAGAGACTGATCCCTGGGACTCTTGTAAAGGTGAAAGGAAAGAATCTACTCCCCCAAATTGCCCTCTGACCTCCACGGTTGCACAATGGCACATGTGCTTAATAATGACAAAAATAAAAGTAACGACTTAGTATTGCAACAGAAGGAAATATATTATTCCTCCTTAAACCCCAGGGATATAATACTTAACACACATGCAAGTGTTTAGTTAATTAAGCAAATGATTGTGACAGCAACCAACCCAGCCTGCTGCGTACAGAATTTCAGTTCTTACTTTCCAGCAATGGTCAACAAGAATGCCCCTTTTCTAGGTCCCACCCAACTACATCTGAATCCAGGAATTTTGGGTGTTTGTCTTAAAGAACTTTCAGAGAAATTTCTAGTTTCAAATATTTTACATTTCAGATATTACGTTCTATAAAAGGAAAACAAGAGAACAATAGCAAAAAAGCCCAGGCCCATTAGCTTTCTCACTTGGGGGTGGGCATGTGTATGTGCCTGTGTGTGTGCATGTGTGATGTGTATGCATGACTATGTGTGTGTGTGCGTGTGTGTGAATATTTTTTTTGCATTTCTTTTTGTGTGTTTGTTTTGGAGGGCTGGGGATCCACTGCAGGTCTTTGCGTTTACTAGTCAAGCACCTCTCCACTGATGAGCATCCTTAGCAAAATCTTAGATTTTTGTTTAGGAACACATCAGTCTAGCAGAAGGAGAACAAAACCATCTGGTACTTGAAAATGACCATCCTGATTTCTTGTGCTCTGCCCACAGACGGAATAAAACATGTAGCACGAATCTTAATTGGCCTTAATAATAAAAACCCGGAGCTAGATATTGGGATAAATGCTGAAAGATCAGTTAAGGAGCCAGCTACTAGAGAGATTTCTTACCTCTACCAAATCCTAAACTCCCATCTCCACCCTGCCTTTTCACTTCCTCTCTCTGCCCAGCCATATCACTTCCTGTTTCCCCCTCTCAAGTTCTGGGATTAAAGGTGTGTGCCACCACTGTCTGGCCTCCAGTGGCTAGCTCCACACCCTGATTTTCAGGCAAGGTTTATTTGTTAAAGCACAAACAAAATATCATCACAGAAACAGGTATTTAAGTTCACTATCCACCTGGGGTTTTTTGATGCAGTCAGTACCCGAATGCTGGTGTGGAGGATTACATGAGGACTGCTTTATTCTCTTGCCTTGAGGAGAGATTACTTCCATTTATTGAGCCTAGGACTACAAAGGTCAGGAGCTATTCACACCCAAGGCCTTTTAGGGGGAAAGAGTCTACAGTGAGTATATGGAACCTTTCAAAAGCCCTTCTCCATCCTGTCCTGGAACTGGGGCAGACAAATGCACCCTGGTGTTTTGCTTGAAAACAACTGTGAATATTTATCTGGAAAGAGTTCTAATCAGTTTTAGTTCTTGCACTGGTGATAGATGATAAACACTGGTTCATTTCTCTATTATACAACCATGTGGCATTTCATTCTTTCAGACCTTTCTATGTTCACAGCAACTTCTGTTTTGTTTTTCACTCTTTTCTCAAAAACCTTTACGAGGAAAAAAAGACATCAGCTGCCTGCATAGAAAGAGAAAGAAGAAATCCAGGTGGGTGTTCAGAAGTTGCTAGACACAAAGCAGACACAGAGTCTCTGGCTCTGGGTCTGAGGCACACGTACATCCTCCTTTAAGGGCTAGAAGGAAGACTGGGTGTGTTCAGTGATGCCTTTCACTATTTTCAGCTGTGATTATACTGGGTGGAGGGACCCTCCAGAGGAGTTCAGTTCCTAAGGGCAGAGCCTTATGGACTTTAGGATTTGGATCTGAAATGTTTTCTTAAGGCCATTGTCTAAAGGCTTGGTCACCACTCTGTGGCACCAAGGGAGATCGTGCAGTGTTTAAGAGTGGAAATGAAGTTACCATGAATATGTCCTCGAAGTGGGCAGTGGGACTCTGGATTCCCACCTGCGTGTCTTTGCTTTTTGTTGCCATCACACACTCCCACTGCCATGGTGTTCTGGCTTATCAAGGGCTCCAAATCAGCAGGGCAAGTTGTGGACTGAAACCCATGGCAGCAGGAGACAAAATAAACTTCCTTGGATTTAAGTTGTCTGTCTTAGGCATTGAAGGACACTGACTAACCCACAGACTTAAGGCGTTATGCAGGAATGAGTTATTTCTTTGCTTTCTATCACTCATTTTGCTGGGTGATGACCTTTATCATGTCAGGATATATCAAGAAACCCCTTGTGGGGTATGGCCACCTTGGTGGGACTTCTTAGCTTTCAGAACTGTGAACCAATAGATTTCTGTTCATTATTATTATCTTGTGGTATTCTGTTATAATAGCACAAAGTCATCTAAGACAACAGCATATTAGTAAAAATCCACTAGGAGGTACAATCCTCCCTCTCAAAAATGTTGATGTCTGGTAGCAACCATGCTATTGTAATGTGACAGAAAATCAATACATGAGAGAAAAAGGTTTAAACATGGAAAAGAGAGTTCCCGTCAGTCAGAGTCTCAGGTGAGTATAATCTGGCCAGGTCCACATCCCCCAGCACACAAGGGAGCCCACTTATGTTTAATACCCCAATTTTATATTACTTATTTCTAGAGTATTTTAAGAACTCATTCAAAGCTATAACCTGGCTTTAATAAATATGTTCGTGTGGATGCTGTGGAGGCAGTTTGGAGACCACACATTTAAGGGAGAAACATTGGGTGGGCTTAGTTAAAATTTATCTTCTGTGCTTTAATATGGCCATTATCACCACTAGCATTCCTAGTAACAAGAATCTCAGTGGTTGTGTGGTGAAGAGCTGTCCAATTTGAACATAGCTTTGTCTGACCACTGGCCTGTACTTAGTTTTCCCAACAACCATCTATGTTAGACATCCCTTCCTCGTTTGCAGTGGTGGACACTGAAGCCAGCATTGGTAAATGATTCAGCTGCACAATGGATTGTGTGAGAACAAGGATTCCTGTTCCGTTCCTTTCTCCAAGTGCCAAATGCCAGTGCCAGTGGGACAGTTTGGAGCAGAGTTGATGTCAGGAGATTCACACCCTTGTGTGACTCTGTACGGTGTCTTGCCCCAGCCTCCTTTCTGCTGTGACATCTTGGTCAACTTACTTCATCTGTTCCACTTAAGATTAGTTCCCTGTGAAGCAAGGAGGTCTGTTGGAGGATTGCCATATCCCTTTATGTCTTTTGGGGAAAAATCTGCTCATGCAGAAAGTGTCAGGGACATGGTCTTCTTTTTCTCTAGTCACCGGACAATAGATATTTAGAGAGCCATGTAGAATGGAAAAAAAAATAGGTCCCTAGTGAAAACTCCCAAGTCAGCTTCTCATGAATTTTCACTCATCTGTTCCCAAGTGGCCTAGCTGCCAATCATTAAGTTATCTTTGGTTGGAGTAAAAAAAAAAAAAAAAAAAACTCAAACCCAGAAATATTGACCTTATGTATACTTGGCCTAAAGTCCAGGTGAAAAACTTAGAGTTTCCTGTGGCCATAGCATGAAGCAGACCCAGAAGGGGTGATGCTAATCACTGTCCATCTAGGATGGCATGCTAATGAAGGTCACTGTGGTCGACTGCTGTTCCTATTGCAACCACTTTATTGAGGTCTTATTAACATATGACAGTCTGTTGTATTTTTGTTCATAGCACAAGTTTAGAGTAAATATATACCTATCAAATTATCATTGTGATAAGAACCTTCTTAGTAAAATTTTAAGCATTCTATACGGTATTGTTAAGTGTAAGCACTGTTGTATGCAGATCTCTAAGACATATTCATCTTGTATAACTGAAATTTGTATGCATTGACCAATGCCTCCCTATTCCTGCTCCCTCTTTCCCAAGCACTAGTAACCACCATTCTACTCTCTGTTTCCATGAGTTTGACTATTTAAGATTTATCTTTAAGTCCTCATTGGATTTAATCCTCCTGAGAGGTAAACCAGACTCTGTTCTCTGTTCTTACCCTTTCCCCAGTCTCTAGTAGTGAGTCTGGGGCAGATGAGTACTCAGCGAATAATTGTTTAATAACTGAATAGATGGGCCACTTTAAACATAGTTGAACACAAGAATATCAACTCCTTGGCCCAGCCTGTCTTGGAGACTTTGGATGTGATGTGTCTATGAAGGCACATTACTGCTATTAGAAGCAACACACATTATCAGAGCCCCCTCCCATCTCCTTCTAGACAACCAACTTCTGAGGTAGTGGCCTGGGAAAAGTTTAAAGAAGCTTGTCCAAGTGGGCAGAAATCAAGCTCAGTTTAGGGTAAATTTGATTAGGAGTCAGGGCTAGTTTCTGTGAGACTAGAAAATTGGTCTTCAGCTACCATTGCTTCAACTAGCAGCCTAGTAATGCCCAGTGGGCTAGGCATTTCCACTGTGGTGCCCTGAGTGCCAAGTCTTCACTCTGTCATATTTCATTGTATCTTTTACCCAAGCTTCCGAGTTCCCTATGTTTCATTCTCAGCTGTTGGAGATGATAAAATGTGTAAATATATGTTCTTATTGAATCATCTGTAGCTGATAAAAGTTTCCCATTTCACCTCTTTGGGGATTATTTGTCTTTAACTTTCAGGTTATTTCTTGACACAGCTTTCAGAAGAATAGTTTGATGATGAGGAAAGGAAACAATTCATTCCGTATGGATATTTCTCTTTCATGTATATACATGCCTGCACACATCGATGCAGATATGCACATATGAGTACTGGCAATAGGTAACAGACCCCTCAGCTGAAACTCTCATCATCATGATCAGTTCTCTGTTATTTATGTCAGGAAAAACAGGTCTCTTTATTCATTCATTCACTCACTCACTCACTCACTCACTCACTCATTCATTCATTCATTTCTGTCTGTCTGTCTGTCTTTGTCTCTCTCTCCCTCACCCCCCCCCACAGAAAGTAAAATGTAATGTAAAAGAAAGTAAAAAATAGGCTGATGAGATGGCTCAGTGGGTAAAGGCACTTACTACCAAATCTCCTTATTTGAATTCTATCCCTGGGATCCTCATAGTGAAAGGAGAGAACCAACTTCTGCAAGTTGTCCTCTGACCTCTGCATACATTCTGTGGCATGGGTGCTTACACACACACACACACACACACACACACACACACACACACACTAAATTAAAAAAAGTTTTCTTTCTTTGACAGATCTCAGACTTTAAACATTTTTAAAGAGGATAGAAGATTTACTTAATATGGGATATTAAGTAAAATAATTAATTAGAAATACTCAATTAGGGATAATACTTACATTTAGATCCAGTAAATAGCTTTTTAAAGAGGAAATTAAGAACACGTTAAGGGTTTTTCTGTATTGGATGAAAACTTTAGTTTTATCGGCTAGGAATAAAGAGCCCTAATGAGAGTTGGTTTTATGGGCCTCCAGCTCCGTTCTAAAGCGGGGCAGCAGTGAATCAGAGGTGAAGACGCTCCTGTAGCACTGTAGCTAACCGTCCTGGTGCATTGGGTCAGGCTTGGACTGGCACACAACCAGTGCCAGTTTTACCTCCCCTCTGCCCCCTCACAGTCGCAGACTAGGCTTGGTGGCTTCCCTATGTCCTTAACCAGGCCTGTCCTAGTCACAGCCCCCTCCAGCCCTTCCGTGGCTCAGTTCCACATTCTCTTAACTACTTTCATCTTCCAAGAAGGCCCTTCAGTGATGCCAGAACTCCTTAGGATAAAATCCTGAAGGTAAATGTATACTCATATACTTTGTAGGATACTAGAGCTTATTTATCTATGTAAACAAAATTTATACCCCATGGCTAGTGACTTTCTCTTTCCCTTTCTGCAATAGTCTTTTTATTCTTAGTCTATGAGTTTGACCATTTCACAACTTGCATGATTGACCTCTGATGGTTTCTATCTGCTCACTCCATGCACCAACACACTGGTTTCTTGACTGTCTGTAAAGCACCTGCTCTGTCTCCTCAGAACATTTGCTGTGTTCTGTAGCGAAAATCCGAATTAGTCTTAATAATAAAAACCCAGAGCCAGATATCAGGGTAAATGCTGAAATATCAGAGAGACAAAGGAGCAAGCCACAGCCAAGCCTTACCTTGCCAACTCCTCAGCCTGAAAGAGGTGAACTTCTGTCTCCTTCTGCCTTATATTCCTTTCTCTGCCCAGCGATATCACTTCCTGTCTCCACCTCCCTAGTGTTGGGATTAAAGGTGTGAGCCACCACTGCCTGGTCTCTATGGTTAACTAGTGGCTAGCTCCACTCTGATCTTCACGCAAACTTTATTTGTTAGATCATAAACAACACCACAGTGTTCTCTCTTTCTGCTTTTGTTTTCTGCTCTCACCGTCCCCCCTGAAGTGGTTTTCTGCTCATCTAGCAGACCTCAGATCAGATATTTCTCCTTATGGAAAAGTTCTCTGAAACACTGCCCAGATCATGTTTCTGTCTTTGTCCTCGTAGCATCTTTCTCCTCCTTGGTAGTACATGGCTATTAGAATTTTAAAATTATTTTCTGTTTTGCATTTTTAATCAACATTGAAAGAACTACTAAGAGCATAGTTCAATATAAAAATAATAACCCAAAAGGAAAAAGTCAGGAGGAGGAATCTATTTTCAACTTATAACTGGCTGTTATATGGATCCTAGTGAGTATTGACTGTAACCACAATATTCACTAAACTACTGTTACAACATGCAGTACATCTTAGAGAAGCTAAATTTAGAACATTTTGCAACAATAAAATGGGAGCTATTAGTATATATTTTTTGTTTTTTCCCTTTATTTTTGAGATTATATTATAATTACATCATTTCTTCCTTCCCTTTGCTCCCTATATTCCCCTCCTTCAAATTCATGGCATCTTTTTTTCATTAATTTTTGTTACATGCATATATATATATATATATGTATATATATATTCCTAAATATAACATACTCAGTCTGTATAATGTTACTTGTATGTATGTGTTTTTCAGGACTGATCATTTGGCCTTGGATAGCCAATTGGTGTGCTCTTTCCTGGGGAAGACTATTTCTCCCACTCTTAGCATTCCTTAGCTGCCTGTGGTTCTTTGTGTTGGGTTGAAGTCTCAAGGTCTTTTCCCCATCCCCTCTGGCATGTCTGTTGTTGTTGTCCTTGTTCAGATCATGTTTAGGTAATCATGTTGGTGAGACTTTATAGCTGTAGCTGATGACATTACTAGGCGACCCAGTCTCCTAGCTGTAGCTAGAGTTTTCCTGCCTTGCCCACAGTCAGGACAAATCTTTTTCACCCACCAGTCCCACAGCCGCTCAGACCCAACCAAATAAACACACAGAGACTTATATTGCTTACAAACTGTATGGCCATGGCAGGCTTCTTACTAACTGTTCTCATAGCTTAAATTAATCCATTTCCATACATCTATACATTGCCATGTGGCTCATGGCTTACCGGCATTTTCACATGCTGTTTGTCGTGGCGGTGGCTGGCAGTGACTCCTTCCACCTCCCTGTTCTCTCAGTTCTCCTCTCTGTTAGTCCCGCCTATACTTCCTGCCTAGCCACTGGCAGTGTTTTATTTATTGACCAATCAGAGTGTTTGACATACAGACCATCCCACAGTACCTAGCAAACTCTCTGGTTCTGTAGCCGTTGTCATCCTTCCACTCTCTGTTCCCTAATGTTCCCTGAGCCTCAGGTGCAGGAGTTGTTTTGTAGATGTATCCATTGGGACTAGGCTTCACAACTCTCAACTTGATTGGTTGTGACTTTCTAGAGTGCTCTATGTCTTTTGCAGATAAGAGTTTCCTTGATGGGTGGTGAGGACCACACTTATCTGTGTATGCAAGGAGAAATATTTAGAGTATAGTTAGGAATTATACTGGTTTAGTAACATACTGGGTATAGGTTATCTTTCAAGATTCATGAATTCACTAATCCTGGGTAGTTGGCTGGGTTTCCAATACCAAGCATGATTTTCCCTCTTATTTAGCAGAATATACTTTTTAGCAAACACTTTCAATGTACTTATTTTGTTATAGACCAGTGATTAATTTTAACTTTCTGAAGGTAGATAGGCATGTTAATCTTAGCAAGCAGCTTCTGAGAGACTGGACTATAACCATTGATAGAGCTTTGCAACTGGTAGGAATAAAACTCTGGCACAGCCATATCTGAATAGAATGAATAGAATGGTAGAAGTCATAAGGCCAGCACAGCTGCTTGACAAAGATCCAGCAAAGCTGAGCCACATGATGGCTGCCGTACTACCTTTGGTTTTTATCTCCACCTGTTGCATATTTGAGGGACTTTTAATATTTGCACAATTTGGGGATATTGGATTGATGAAAAATTCCTTATGAATCATTTATGCCTACTCCCAGAAATGCTGCTTCTAAGTTTCCCCAGGACAGTCCTGAACATACTATTCCTCCCTCCCTGCTTTTAGGGAGATATCCTTATCTATTTGAAGGTCTTCCTTACACCTTGGAGGTTGTGACACATAAAGAACCCAGAGATCTCTTCATGAGGCTATGAGACATTTTTGAAACATCTGTCCCTATATTTACTCAGGAACAAGATAATCAAAACAAAGTAAACCTAAAAAGGTCAACAAGATTCAGTGGGCTAGAGGAGTTGGCCATAGTTCAGATAACAAGCCTCTTCCCACTGTACACTCAGACAGTTATGTGACACATACCTCTGCCCTACACAGAGACATATTGATGAGCAAAGTATGGAATGGAAATATGATAAAAGTATGAGACATCAGATCTCCCTTCCTTAGAAAAGTTAGCACATGCAGAGTCACAGTAATGTCATATGACCAAGGAACAACAGAATGCCAGGATTAGACATATAGACAAATTCTATAAAGATATAAACATTTTATTATGCCAGAATTTGAATAATAACTGTAGCATCTTTAGCCTGAGGATTTTTCCTGGGCACTTTGACCACTAAGAGTTAATAATACACTGTTTGGAACATGTCAAAATGCCTGGGGTGGTTTGAAGATTTTGTTTTGGTCTAGTGTCCTTGAAGCAACCAAAGCTAACAGCCTGAGAACAGGCTGTCATATGCCTCTAGATTTTTAAAAATTGGGCTATGGGGTTAATGAATAAGAAAGATAATTCTGTTTATTAATGATGTCAAAACTTGAGGGAAAATGATTGGAAATGATAACTGTTCTGTTGTAATTTATTAATGATGACTAAAAGATGAGCAAAAGGAAGTGAAACACACGTCTAAAAACAAAAATGATACGATCTATGCTTTGGAACATCATAAATGTATCCCTGATTACTAAATTATGTATAAATAAAGAAGCATTCTGGATGCTAGTCAGTCAGGCTGAAAGATTCTCCCAACCATCATGGTCTGGCTCACTTCCTTCCCCCCAACTACTTTTTTTTTTTTTTTTTTTTTTGGTTTTTCCGAGACAGGGTTTCTCTGCGTAGCTTTGCGCCTTTTCCTGGAGCTCACTTGGTAGCCCAGGCTGGCCTCGAACTCACAGAGATCCGCCTGGCTCTGCCTCCCGAGTGCTGGGATTAAAGGCGTGCGCCACCACCGCCCGGCTCCCCCCAACTACTTATATCCTCTGCTGGGACCTGTCCCACCAAGGATGGCTCCTGTCAGAGTAGGACAAGCCATACTGAGATGTGCTTCCTCTCTGTCCATCTCTTCTAAAATGAAACTAAGAAGTGTCCAGAATCTGATTCCTCCTGTTGCTGCTTTTGCATCCACCCATCTTCAGACTCTGCCCTCATCCGGAGCTGGACTCTGGCAAAACTCAAAGTGAAAAACTCCCACTCATACAAGGAAAGTGAGACAGAAGATAGGAGGAATAAAAATCACAGTGACAACAGAACCAAGTTCAAAGGATGAACCCTGATTAAACCCTCATTCTAAAGAGAAGTAATTAAAGGCATTTTAGGGACAATGGGGAAATTGAATATTAATATTAGATGATATTTTGGAGTTACATTTTTTCTTAAGTAGGAAAAATGATTCTTTAGTCATGCAGAAACGTGGCCTCATATTTAAAAAATGACTTTAGGTAATGAGGTCTGAAATACTACATTATATAATGTGTATGACTTAGACAAAATAGCTGTGCAAATCAAACAAGCAGATATGAGACCAAGGAACCTACTGGAAAGATAAACAACTCCATATTATTTCTTACAGTGAGGTGTTCTTTTTTCTCCAGGTTTTTCTTTAATTTTTTTTATTAATTAAATTTATTTTACATCTTGACCACAGTTTCTCCTCCCTCATCTCCTCCCATTCCCTCCCCCTAACTCCTCTCTTCTTCCTTCTCCCAATCCAGTCCTCCATTTCTGTCCAGAAAGGGGCAGGCCTCCCATGAGTATCAACAAAACATGGCATATCAAGTTACCGTAAGACTAAACACCTTTCCTTGTGTTAAGGCTGAGCAAGGCAACTCAGTATGAGGAATAGATTCCCAAAAGGCAGCCAAAGCATTAGGAACAGTACCTGCTCCCACTGTTAGGAGTCCAGCGAGTAACTAAGCTACACAACTGTCACATATATGTAGAAGGCCTAGGTCAGTCCCATGTGTGCTCCCTGGTTGTTGGTTCAGACTCAGTGAGCTCCCATGAGCCTAGGTCAGTTGATTCTGTGGGTTTTCTTGTGATGTCCTTGACCCCACTGGCTCCTATAATCCTTTCTTCCTCTCTTCAGCAGGACTCCCCGAGCTCAGCCCAATGCTTGGCTGTTGGTCTCTGCCTCTGTTTCCCCCACTTACTAGATGAAGCCTCTCTGATGACAATTGGGGTAGTCACCAATCTCAGAGTATAGCAGAATATCATCAGGCATTGTTATGCTGATTTTTTCCAGTCCTGTTTGATTCTATCCTGGGTCTCTGGGCCATCCAGCCTCTGGGTCTTGGGGCTCCAGGCAGTGTCAGGGGTGGGCTCACTCTTGTGGCATGAGTTTCAGGCTGGACCAGTCATTGATTGGCCACTCCCACAATCTCCGTGCCACCCTTACCCCAGCAGATCCCATAGGTAGGACAGACTGTAGGTCAAATGTTATGTGGCTGGGCTGGTGTCCCAATCCCTCCACTGGAAGTCTGCAGCAAGGTGATTTTTAATGTCTTTCCTATTAGGTGAAGGTGAAGCCAGTCACTATTATCTGTGAAGTCTGATGCATATAACAACAAAGAAAAGGAGAAAAATGTCTAATACCCTCCTTTTCAATGAACTCAGTCATCTCCCTTTGCTAAAGCACATGCTTGTGAAGTATGTGGGTAACAGTGATCACAGTGTAGTTACTCTTGTGTCTTCTTCATATGGTAAACTGGAGGTAATGTGAGCCTTAGAACTGCTGTGGGATGGTCTGTATGTCAAATTGCTCTGATTGGTCAATAAATAAAACACTGGTTGGCCAGTGGCCAGGCAGGATGTAGGTGGGACAAGGAGAGAGGAGAATTCTGGGAAGCGGAAGGCTGAAGAGAGAGACACTGCAGCTGCCGCCATGACCAGCAGCATGTGAAGATGCCGGTAAGCCACCAGCCACGTGGCAAGGTATAGACTTATGGAAATGGATTAATTTAAGCTATAAGAACAGTTAGCAAGAAGCCTGCCATGGCCATACAGTTTGTAAGCAATATAAGTCTCTGTGTTTACTTGGTTGGGTCTGAGCGGCTGTGGGACTGGCGGGTGACATAGATTTGTCCTGACTGTGGGCAAGGCAGGAAAACTCTAGCTACAAATGGCGTCCAACGAGAGGGCAAGAGTTTCCACCTTAAACCTGAGAAAAGATTCTAAAACGGAGCTAAAAACAGCTTCCTAATTGTCTCTCTCAAATGAGCAGCAGCTGCCGGTTCGAGTTACTGGCGGGTTCCTGGCGTGTGCGCTTGACCTGCAGTATGGCGGGAATGAGGCCTCTGCAAGTGGCACATTAAGCTACGTGGTGGATTTAGCCATTGCTAGTGCAAAACAAAAAGAGGTTTCTGGGCTACGCGCTGCTTGGATAAAAGCACAGACCCACAATGGCTCCCAGAACTGGCGGAAAACGTACCACCGCCATGTTGAAGCTGAAGGGGGCGGAGCCAGCAGCCACAATACCATTTCAGGCTTAAAAGGCTGCAGTTTAAAGCAATAGTCTCAAGGTATTATAAAACATAAGCCGCATAAAGATGGCTACCACACAGAGAATCTGGATTATGTTCTCTTTGATATTCGTAACTGAGGAGAAACATTTGATTGCAAAAGCTGTTGAGTTATGCCAAAATGTGTATTTTAAAGGTACCTTAACTTCAAAATTTGGATGTAAGGATATGTTGCTTTGGAAAGGAGGCTCTGCTTTTGTTTCCACAGAAAGCCAGAGGCTATGGATTTGTTTCAGATTAAGATACATCAGGTTTGACCAGCCAAGACCACCTGAAAGGTCTCCGATGACACCATGGCCCAGATGATCCAACATCCAGAATTGTTTCAAGGCAACTGGCTCAGATGATACAGTCTCACGGACTACTCCATGATCCTAAAATTTTCTTTGTGTCCCCATAAGATACAGCGCCCCCCCTCCAGCAGGAAGTAGTAAGAGATGCTACGCCCAAATTCCCAAATATACCAAGCTGACTTTGGAGATGTGTAAAAGTTAAAAACCTTCCTTTTAAAAAAAAGAAAGGGGAAGTGCTGTGGGATGGTCTGTATGTCAAATTGCTCTGATTGGTCAATAAATAAAACACTGGTTGGCCAGTGGCCAGGCAGGATGTAGGTGGGACAAGGAGAGAGGAGAATTCTGGGAAGCGGAAGGCTGAAGAGAGAGACACTGCAGCTGCCGCCATGACCAGCAGCATGTGAAGATGCCGGTAAGCCACCAGCCACGTGGCAAGGTATAGACTTATGGAAATGGATTAATTTAAGCTATAAGAACAGTTAGCAAGAAGCCTGCCATGGCCATACAGTTTGTAAGCAATATAAGTCTCTGTGTTTACTTGGTTGGGTCTGAGCGGCTGTGGGACTGGCGGGTGACATAGATTTGTCCTGACTGTGGGCAAGGCAGGAAAACTCTAGCTACAAAATAGAACAGCTGGCCAGGGTTTGAATTCCTGCACCCTCACTGTACAGTGAGCTTGAACAAGTTGGTGAATTTCTCTTCCTCAGCTTTCTAGTGTGTAGAATGTTGATGGTGATAACAGTTGGGTGTTAGTAGATCCATCAAATGGTACAAGCAAGGATGTACAAACATGATACTTTTTCTTTACTTCCTCCCTCCCTCTCTCCCTCTTTCTTTCTTCCTTCCTCTCTACCTCTCCCCACTTCTTCCTGAGACTGTTTCACTAGCCCAGTCATCCCTGGACTCACAATGTATTTTAACCCAGGTCATCTGTAAACCCTCCTGCCTCAGCCCCCTAGTTCTGGGACTACAGGCCTGAGCTACCATGCCAGCCTGGCCTTACCATACACATTATGCAAGCAACATCTCTTGTTATACATAATTCATTTTATAGTTATATGGAACCCCAAGCATTTTGGAACTGTCTGTGTTTATTATCATATCATGTAACCACTTCCTTCCAATAGGAGAAAGGCTTGTAGGACACAGGGAGCTAACAAAATCTACAAGGCCCAGGCCAGAAATCTCATGAAACTTATCCAGCCTAGGAAGTTCAGAAAATTGCAAGACTCACAAGGCCCTTTCTCAAGGTTCTGCAAGCAGCAATAATTGCTGGGGCAAGGACTCTTTTTGTGAAGCTATCTCTATGCTGTGCAGGCAGCCAGGGTGAGCTCTGGGGACTCATTGCTTATGCTCAGATGGGCTTTTCACTGATGCTGCTGCTTTTATGCCACCTGTTCTGTGAGAAAGCCCTCACAGAGCCCTGTGTAAGCAATCCCGATGAAGTCATTGGTTCATCAGGCTAGATTTGAGCTTCCTTTGTTTGTTGACTGTGCCCCAAGCAGCATGAATAGATGCTTGTTCATGTATCCACAGGAAAATTATACAACATGTCATTTTGATTATTTTGTTTTTTCACCTTTTCCTCCTAACTCTTGTGAGGAAGAGAATACAGATATTAGCTTCCTGTTTGTGACATGAAAGCTGAGTTCTAGCATGGTCAAGTCACTTGTCCCCATTTATATAAATCATTTGGTCATTCACTTGGAAACTGTTGAGAAGAATGTGCTCTTCTGCCTCTTTCCTTAGTCTTAAATTCCTGTCCTAGGAATGGGAAGGACAGTGAATGAGAACTGACAAGGATGAATTCTTTTTCACTTTTCTGAAGACTGTTAGTTTCTCATTGACAGTGGTCACTCTCAGGTTATATGATAGAGCATCACTAAGAGCCACCAACCTTATCATAAAAAATACCCATGAAAAAAAAGTTTCATGCATTTGGAACAACAGAACTAAATAGATGAATTTAAGGCAGGCAGTAATTACATGAAAGTTCATGATGTCATATGGCAGTCACAGATACTTAAAAACAGGGTGGTGAATGCAAGAATCAGGTTCAGGATCAAACTGAGGCAGGTGCTTTTTCTCCTGAAAACAGTCATTTTGTCCTTTAGTGAATGATCTGATTATTTTTGTAATATTTCTGGAATCTATTAAAGATATCACTTAGTTCTGAAAAATATATTACTGTGAAAAATTGAGGAGACAACCTCAAATTGAACAATACAGCTGTTTTGATGCCACCTGCTAAACAAATCAGATTTTAATTGGCAAGATATCTCACTTCACTATTGCTATCACTAAAATTGTTAACAGTGATGTTTTTAAGATATCAGAATGGTATTTTGCCACCTAAGTATCTTTGCAAAAACTAATGAACTGTATTATGCAACACAATATGTATACACACATATCTTAGAATATTCATCAAAGGAAGATGTAGATGAATTTCTTAAAAGGTCTTATTAAATAAAAACATGGAGCCAAAAATTTGGGTTAAAGCCTTAGAGAGATAGGGAAATATGAAAAGCCAGCCACCAGCTAATCTCACTTCACCAACTCCGCAGCTTCCAAGGAGAGTGACTTCCTGTCTACCCAGGCATATATGCCTTGCTTTTCTGTCCTTGCATTGGCTCTTAGTCCAGCTACCTCACTTCCTCTTCCTACACAACTCTGTCACTGTCTGTCTGTCTCTATAGACCTCCAGGTCTCTATGGTTGATACTGGGATTAAAGGCATGTGTGCTACCGGCCAAGCATTTATAATTAATATAAACCTCTGTGTGATAATTTGGGAAGCAGCAGTTGGTATTAGGAAGTTGCTGTCAGGACAGAAACTTTTGCTTACAGGTAGGCTGTCTATAGATTTTCCCATCTCCTCCTGTCCCTCTAGATTAAAGCCCCCAGTCTCATGCCCAGCTCTATCTATAGCAGACCTCTGGGGTGGCCTTTCTTCACTGTCTCCCCCTTTCCCAGAAGAGGAAATGAGCAGATCCTGGTCTCCTCCCTCATATAAACTCCTTCAGACCTCTACCCTATCCCCACCCCTAAACATCAGCTCTGAGTACTTCAAAACACATTTTACCTGGAATCCCCAGAGGCCACAACTATCAGGTCCAAAGAAAATTTCCTACCAGGCAACATACAACCATCAGACTCTCTGAGAAAACAGGAACCAAGGAACAAAGCACCCATCCAACAAAGACAAATCCAAAATCAAATGCCTCGGCGCCAGTATAAAAATACAATTGATAACAGCCAGGGAAACATCTCTACCAGATCCTATCTCTCTAATCACAACAGGCCCTAAATATTCCAACATAGCTGAAACACAAGAAAAAGACCTTAAAATCACCAGGATGAAGATGATAGAGGTCCTTAAAGAGGAACTGTACAAATTCCTTAAAGAAGAGCAGTAAACATAAACCAACAATTAGAAGAAATGAATAAAGCCCTTAAAAAAATCCAGGAAAATCGCCGGGTGGTGGTGGCACACGCCTTTAATCCCAGCACTCGAGAGGCAGAGTCAGTCGGATCTCTGTGAGTTCAAGGCCAGCCTGGGCTACAGAGTGAGTTCAGGAAAAGGTGCAAAGCTACACAGAGAAACCCTGCCTCAAAAAACAAAACAAAACAAAGCAAAAACAAACAAAAAGTCCAGGAAACTCAAACAAACAATTGGAGGAAATGAATAAATCCATTAAAGAAAACCAAAGAAACACAGACAGTGGAAAGAAATGAATAAAAATGGAAATAGAACCAATAAAGAAAACACAAACTGATGAGATTCTGGAAATCAAAAATTTAGGAATACAAGCTGGAAATACAGACACAAACTTCAACAATACAAGAGATGGAACAGAGAATCTCCAAAATTGGAGATATGATAAACAGAAATGGATACATTACTCTGTAGTGGGTAGCTGTTCCAGCTTTGACCTGGAAGTTCTACCCCCAGTGAGGCTTCCAGTAACTGTCATGTCTACCTATGGCCTGCCACTGAGGCAGGACCGAGATGTGAGCCCTTAAGACCTGAGATCCGGATGTGCCAGCTCTCTTGGTTCCTGGTGATCCTGGATGCTGGATGGTAGACCAAGCAGAGTTCTCCAGAGAACACTGCTGGACTGCACTTCCCCTCTCCTGGATCCTGTAACCTATTCCTTTACTTGTTGTAAGTTACCCCAAAATAAACCTTCCTTTTAATTATGTGGAGTTGCCTTAATTATTATTCAAAGACAATGTTAAATCTAAAAACTTCCTGACACAAAACATTCAGAAAACTCCAAGACACTATGAAAAGACCAAACCTAAGAATAATAGGAATAGAGGATGGAGAAAAAACCCCGTTCAAAGGCCCAGATAATATTTTCAACACAATCATAGAAGAAAATTTTCCTTGCAGGTGTTCTGCTGCAGAACTGGAGATGAGACTGGGGGATTGGATCTAGGGGAATGAAGAGAGGAGAGTAGATCCTTTGGCTGTTTACCTCTTGCTAGTTGTTCTGCTTTTCAGATCATCTACAATCAATAAAAAACTGCAGCCAAACATCAGGCAGAGCTCCAGGAGTCCAGTAGAAGAGAGAGAGAGGAGGGATTCTATGAGCAAGAACATCAGGATCATGATGGGGAAACCTGCAGAGACAACCAAACCTAACTAGTGGGAACACATGAAAGTTGGATCAATGGCCATGGGACTGGGCGAGGCCCTCTGCATGGCGAGATAATTGTGTAGCTTGATCTGCTTGGTGGGCCCCTAGCAGTAGAATCAGAATTCATCCCTGGTGCATGAGGAGGCTTTTTGGAGCCCACTACCTATGATGGGACACCTCGTGCAGCCTTGAGGCAGGGGGAAGGGCTTGGACTTGCCTCTACTGGATGTTCCTCCCCATGGGAGAGGCCTTACCTTCTTGTGGGGGACCAAGGGTTTGGTTGGGGGGAGGCTGGGGGATGGGAGGAGGGAAGAGGGGGATCTCTGATTGGTGTGTAAATGAATGAAAAATTTTCTTAATTAAAAAAAGAATGAGTATGCCAACAAAATATTATAAAAAATGTGTGCTTACTGAATTTGGTTTATGAATTACAGTTTGTCTCATATCTAAGTTAGATCACACAGTAATTATCATCTTTCACTCTGCAGCTGTGGATTCTGAAGGTGAAGAGTTAAATGATTTTCTCAAGTAATAGAGTGAGTTAGTGAAAGAATACCTTAGTCTCCTGACTGCTAGTCTGGTCCTGCCCCAGAACTGGTTGAACTGTGATGGCCAAATCACAAAGACAGCATAATCCTGAGGCATCATGTTTTGTATCAGGAAAGGCTCATCAGCTCTAGAGTGGCTCCAGTTTAATGTATGACCTAAATAAAATAGAGAGATGGCTCAGTAGTTAAGAATGCCTGATGCTCCTTCTGAGGACTAGAGTTTGGTTCTCAGTACCCACATCAAATGGCTCAAAACAACCTCTAACTTCAGTTCCAGGGGATCTGATGCCCTCTTTTGGCCTCTTCAGGCACCTGCATGCTTGCTTATGCACACACACACACACACACACACACACACACACACACACACACACGTGTACATGCACAGTCCCCACACAAGCAAAAAACAATTCTAAAAAAAGAAACCAAATAGGGTGAGGAAGTTGGGTGACACATGTATACCATTCCCTCTAGCTTTAATACAATATGTTTTTAAGATCAAAGATTTGGACAGATATTTTATTGTGAAGTATTTCAAGCTAATCAGTAACTATAAATATTGTAATATTTTGTTTAAATAGTTATTATGAACAAACCAACAAATATTTATCTAGCCTACCAAGCTGTGAATAGATGGAAGAAACATATGACATTGTTTTAAAATAATTTACATGGAGAAAGTATTATTTTTGTAGCACATAGAGAAAATGAGTAAACAATATGTATGCAGGGTTGGCTTGATCCTGTGCAGGTCCTGTGTCGGTCACCACATCTGCTGTGAGTTGCGTCGTGCATTATCCATGTCGTGTCCAGAAGACAGCCATCCTCCCCATTGTCCTGCTCTTACCTTCTTTCCACTCGCTGTTCCGCAGTGTTCTCTGAGCTTTGGACAGGGGACATGGATATGTATGACACATCTACAGCTGAGCACTCACAGTCATTTCTTTTCAACATTTTCACCAGATCTCAGTCTGTCTACATCACCTCCGTGTGTACTGGCTAGGTTTTTGTCAACTTGACACAAGCTATACTAACCAGAGAGGAGGGAGCCTCAATGAAGAAAATGCCTTCATAAGATCCAGCAGTAGAGAAGCTTGTAGGGCATTTTATTAATTAGTAATTTATGGAAGAGGGTCTAGCCATTATGGGTGGGTGGTCCTGGGTTCTATAAGAAAGCAGGTTGAACAAGCCATGAGGAGCAAGCCAGTAAGCAGCTTCCCTACATGCCCTCTGTATTAGTTTCTGCCTTCAAGTTCTTGTTCTGTGTGAGTTCCTGTCCTCCCTGCTTTTTTTTTTTTTTAAAGATTTATTTATTTTTTATATATACAGTGTTCTGCCTGCATGTGTCCCTGCAGGCCAGAAGATGGCACCAGATCTCATTACAGATGGCTGTGAGCCACCATGTGGTTGCTGGGAATTGAACTCAGTACCTCTGGAAGAACAGTCAGTGCTCTTAACCACTGAGCCATCTCTCCAGCCCTCCTCCCTGCTTTTAATGATGAATTGTTACATGGAACTGTGAATGAAATAAATCTTTTCCTTTCCATGTTGCTTTTGGTCATGGTGTTTCATCACAGTAACAGTAACTCTAACTAAGACACCATGCCAAAAGGAAGCGTCTCTGACCAAGATTAACAGCAACAGAAATCTATGGGTGCAAATACAAATATTAAGAAGGTAGTTTGACAACATGATCATTTAATGAACAACACAAATAGATTCCCCTCTAGGGTCTATGATATCCCCAATTATCGGCTTTTGATTGGGTTTCAGTAACCATACATAAAATCTGTCCCATGAAAGAGGCTTAAAATCTAATAAGAAGTGGTTGGTTACTTCCACTACAGTCTTCCTATTATCACACGAGTGGGCACAACTCTTTTGGACAGACAATATTGTATTGTGAAGGGTCCAGTACTGGCTATGAACACTGATATGATATCCTTTCTCCCTTGGGAGGCTGCATAGAACCTTCTAGAACTATGTAAGCTAGCTAGCACAATGAGTTTCCTAGTCAGTTAAGGTCGAGTTTTCTATGTACTGAATCCAAAGTGGGTATATAAATTAGATGTTAAGATCACATGTCTTTTATCTCATGTTCCCCAAAGGAAAACTTGGCAGTCCTCCCAGATCGGTGGTTTGCAGAGGCCAGAGATTCATTGATTCCATTTCTGAAGATCCTACTATAGCAAAGGAGTGGTTTTGTCCAAACACTTCTACTTAAGTTTTTCAAGCAGAAAAACAATTTAAAATGGGATACTTGGGTAACAAAGCCAGTTCTTGGCAGGTACCAGAGTTAGGAGGCTCTCAGTACACAGGGCTGGCAGATTGTGCTCTTCCCTGTAAAGTTACAATATGAAACTCTCCTAATTATCTCTGTCAGGACTCTACGATGATCCTCACAACCAATGGGAAGCCATAATGAGAATCTTACACTGTGGAAGTGTCTGGCAGTTTCCCTGAAAGTGAAGTGTGTACAAACCTTTGAGACTGAAATGTTGGGACACATCCCAGTATCTTAGACAGCCAAGAGGATGCCAGGTTTCTCTGTGCTCTTTAATAGTGAAGCTAAAACTTGGATACTTTTAAACATCAGTCATAATCACAAGTTTTATTCTTAACTCGCAAAAGTTCATGTATAACAAGCGGCATAACAAAGATTTTAAAGAGTGCTGTGTCATTCTTGTTTTTTCCCCCATAGAATTTATATTCTTTGTATTTGATTATTTCTTTCTTTATATGCTTCTGTTTTAAAGATACAGAATTCCAGGGGAAGTTTATGAAGAAAAATGATAAGCTAATCACATAAAAGTATATAGGGAGTGTATATAACATGAAGTGTTTTTTTATAAAAGGAGATATGGTAATAATGGATGAGATCAGAGAATGTCAATGCTGGGAGGCATCTTACAGTTTTTTTTTCACATCACATCTTTAGGAAGAGGGGCTGAGAGGTAGAGTTGTGTTTTACTAAGAGTATAAGAGAGAATTGATGGAAATGATTCTTGGGGTTTTGATTAATTACTAAATAAGTTCAAATTTGTTGGAAATCATCATGTGCAGATAAAGAAGGGGCTTTATGAATTTGACTTTAAATCTTGTGGAAGGACAGAAACTTGAACACTTATGGACGCACAGTTCAGTTGCCATGAAGGTATTGCTGAGGATGAGAGTTCCATTGGAAGAGAGAGATGGTAACTTCACAGGGTTACCCCTCCGAGGGATCTGGCTAGGTCTGACGCATTCTGCTCTTTTTCCCTCTACACTACCTGAAATGTGGATGATGAGAGGCAGGATGGTAACATAGAAGGTGCTGTGAAACCTCCACCAACAGTATAGTCTCACCCAGCTTCTGTCTTTTTAGCTGAGTCTCTCATGGTGGCCTGGAGTTTGTTCTTCTGAGAGCCATGGTTGCCATTTGGCAGGTTACATTCTTGGGAGTCTTGAGGCAAGAAGATTTTCACCAAGATCAAAGGCCTTCTATCTGTAAAAGCTCTTCCTTATTTAATGTATACAGTGCTTTTTCTGCTTGTATGTCTGTGCCTGGTGCCCTTGGAGACCAGAAGACAGAGATAATGTCGGATCCCCTAGGAATAGAGTTAGAGATGGTTGTGAGCTGCCATGTTGGTTATGGAACTGAACCCCAATGCCCTGCAAGAGTGGCCAGTGCTCTTAACAGCTGAGTAATTTCTCAACCCCTGCAAAGGCTCTTTATACACTAGGATGATTTGGAATGAGGTATCACTAGAAACGCGAAGAACCAATAGGAAGTTCTCAAAATTAATGGACTGAGACATAGTTCAATGCAGAGTAAAAGTCAGGTGATGGGAGCAATGGCTTTTTAATTAACAAGTTATTAGTGTTTATAGTTTCCAGTTGCCTTATACATAAAATAAAAAGCAAAAATTATCTACTTCATTTTCTGGTTTGGATCAACAAGTTATTGGACTCTGATATATGACTATTTCTATACATGAATACATTTTTCTTCTTTTTTTCTACATAGTCCTTGCTTCTATCCAACATATAAGTTCCTCTTTTTTTGAATCCCTCAGAACATAGATTCAGATCTGTCTGAACTCATGTTCCTCATATTATAATTCCTAAGACTCTAAATAGATTTTATTTATGGATTATGAATTTGAATTTATGAATGACACATGGCAGTGCTGTGTGTGTGCATGTATGCATATATTGTATATGTGTATAACCATTGTAATATTTTCCATGATGGCTGTACTAATTTGCATTCCCATTGTAGTGTACTGGGGTACCTTTTCTTTGCACTATCTCTATTACTTATCGTTTACAGATAACTGCCGTTCTAATAGATGTGAAGTTATATCACATGGTGGTTTTAATTTGCCTGTTAAATATTTTTATCATATGCCCATTGGCTATTTGCATGTGTTCTTTGAAAAGTGTCTATTTAGGTCTTATGCTTTTTTTGTTATTGAGTTGTTTCTCATACATTTTGTGTACCAACCTTTCCCAGACTTAATATCTGCAGATATTTTCCTCTGTTCAGTAGGTTGCTCCTTCACGCTGATGTTTCCTTTGTTCTACAGAAGCTTTTAGAGTTTGTTGTAATCCATTATGTTTTTTCTTTTTGCTTTTTTGTGTGTGCTTTTAGGATCCATTATAATTTCTATTCTTTACATTTATAAACTAAAGTCTGGAGGGACTGGATGATTTGGCAATCTATGGGATTGCTGTAGTGGTCAAATGCATTATGTTGCAGAACCATTGTCCAGTGCACAGGGCCACAGCACACAGCACTTGATAAATGAAGGCTACTACCAAAAATGGGATTACTATTTTTATTCCTATTTCAAACATGGTCTTAACTGCCTCTGTAGTCTAGTCTATATCCATTAATAACCTGCTTTTAAGGTTTCTTGCTTGTGTTTCCTTTTCTAGTATACTCTGGAGCCTGCTTTTTTTCAATCTGATTTCCACCCACAAGCAGCAATCACCTCCCTTTAAAGTCTCTCCCACCTGCTCCCTCTCCAGCTTTGTCTCCTGAACTTCTATATTTCCTGGGAGGCTTGTGAATTTTTCTCATTAGATGTTAAATTACTGCCACCCCAAAGTGACAAATGACAGCTTGTGATCTCTTACCATCATAAAGCTCATGCAATAAAACACAAAGGAGCTGTAGAGAAGCGAAGTTTGAGGGATCATAGAGGATATATGTCTGCTTCAGGCCATTTAATCTAAGTGGCAGGATGCAGCGAGTTAATGCTTAAGGAAGAAGACAGCTTAGGTTACTGAAGTGGCGTACCTGGGAACACGGATCTGTCATTGTCACTTGTGTGAAACAGAGGGCTTGTTTCTTGTGAAGAAACACTTGTGCATAATGAAACATTACCCAGAGCAACGATTTTGTTAATAGAGGCCTTATGTCAGCTGTCAAATGTTTCTTTCCCAACCTTGGAACCTTCCAAATAGCTTTCTGGTTGTGGGTCATTGCCTTCCTGGAGACATATTTTCTGAGAGGATTTGACAAAGATGGTGTATTCACCTGCATTTCACAGGCACAGTAGCTACACCTAGTAGAGTCCAGGGATCCCTGTGACAGCCCAGTGTACATTTCACAGGCACAGTGACTACATCTAGCTGAGCCCAGGATTCCCCCATGACAGCCCAGCACTTTTTGTGAAACCAAGGCTGTAGAGATAAAAGTCCCAGAATATCAGAGCCAAAGAAAAGCTACCCTTGTTTCCTCTCTGCGTGCCCCTCCCTCTTCACAGCTGGCATCTCTAAAAAGCTCCCTATGATTGTCATTTCAAATTGTTGTAGTTAGTGGAATTGATCATAAGTAAGCCCTTGGACAAACGAAGAGTTTCTAGTAGTCTTGGATCACCAGCAGGATTTCCCACTGTTGACTGAGTCCTGCTGGTTTTGGCTTTTATGGCACCACACACACAGCCATAGTTTTCCATTTATTGCTCCTGTTATAATCCATTTTTTTTGAAAGAGGAGGGGGATTTACTTTCGGGTTCATTTCCATGTAACCCCAGTCATTGTCCTTTAAGGTCATACCAAGTCCCAGACTTGGTTTCACACTTTATACTTGCTCTGAAGAATCTCATCCAGGACTTCACCTGGTTTCTGTGTGCAAGTGACCCACACTCCTCCCCTATCTGCTGTGGATTCCCTTGACCTTGATATCTCCTCAGAATAGCTTCAAGTATTTGAAGACTCCAGGAATTCAGGTCCATATGGTCAATCTTTCTCCCAAACTCCCCTCTTATTTCTCTATTCACATACAATTGATGAGTTTGATGGTTGAAATTATTCTCAATAACTTCTTGCAGCTCATCTCTGATTCATCAGTGACCTATGCTTGTTTTATGTTTTTCTGCAGCTTAAACTTCTCTACCTCTGCAGTCTCAGGTCAGAATCTGGCATACAGAGGAACTCAATACATATTTAACAACCGAATGAATCTCCAGTGACGCACTACCCCATCACTACTATAGGTTCTAGCCAGAGTCTTGCATGAATATCTTTCCAATCTTGAGTCTCTTTCTTCATATAACAAATGGGATCTATTTAAAATAGTAAACCTGACCATGTTATCCTTTTTCCCCAGCTCAAAGCACTTTAGTGGTTTCTCATTAGTCCTAGAAAATACAAAGTTAATAGATGTATCAAGGCCTGTGTAGTGTTTCCTCAGTCTGTCTCTGTAGTTCCATTTCACAGGAGGATCTGCCTTTCCTTCGTCTATCAAGCATACCCACAGTGTCACTCTGTTCTAGATCGCTCACACTGGCTGTCCACCCTCCTGTCATGGTATCATGTCCTGTCCCACTTTTCTTTCCTTTTCACAATCACCCCTAGTCTAGGAGTGTTCATCTTCAATACTGTGGCTCCTGTGTCTCACCTGTCCTCAGAGTCACTTGCCTTAACTTCCCATGGCACCATAAGAGTAATAGTTTTGTTTTTCTAAATGTGTAAAATTGATTAATGTTTATCTTTTCCAGAATATATGCTCCTGGATAGCAGAAGAAATACCATTAGCTTCTCTGTTGCTTTGGAAACCAGCATTATTGGTGCCCAACACTATTTGTTAGACACATTGAATAGTCTTGGCTTTTCTGAGGGAGACAGCATGATTTTAGGGACAAGACTTGTTTCTTGGATCAAACAAATTGTCTTTCATTATTGAAATTTATGTGTACAATGTAAAAATTTTGCCCACTGTGGTATTCAATCCATTTGCTGATAAATTCGCTAAGTGAAAGTCTCAGTTTTTAGAAGCTTAGATCCAGGCAATTAAAGTACTCAACTGATTCAATTTAATTTCCTAAATTCCTTCCATTAGCTGTGGTTAGTGTCCCACATTGCAGATTGTACCCAACTGAACTTTCTGTGATGAATTGCTTACATGAGTGGTTCTCAACCTGTGGGTCATGACCCCTTTGGGGTCGAATGACCCTTTCACAGGGGTCACCTAAGACCATTGATGAACAGATATTTACATTACAATTTCTAACAGCAGCAAAATTACAGTTATGAAGTAGCAATGAAAATATTGCATGGTTGTCGGGGGCCACATGAGAAACTGTGTTAAAGGGTTGCAGCATTAGGGAGGTGGAGAAGCACTGGCTTAGACATGGAGATGCAGACAGTGCCAAGCTGACCACAGTCTACCTGTTCAGAGTTTGCCCTGTTGTTTTGTGGGTTGAAACATCACCACCGTCTGTTGGTCTTTCATTTGACTCCTTTCCTTGTATAGCACCTGCTGCCAGAGTCATGGGCACATAATTATAATTGACAGGCTCCACATGAATAAGGATCAACATGTCAACATCAAATTAAATGGAGAGAAACTCAGAGCAATTCCACTAGAATCAGGAACAAGACACAGCTGTCCACCTTCTCCTATCTAGTTAATATAGCACTTGAAGTTTTAGCTAAAGCAATAAGACAACCAAAGTAGATCAGGGGAATACAGATTGGAAAGGAAGAAGTCAAAGCGTCATTATTTGTAAATGATATGATAATGTAGATAAGTGACCCTAAAAATTCCACTAGGAAATCCCACAGTTTATAAACACTATTAGCAAAGTGCAAGATTAACTAAAAAAAAAAATCAATCTTATACAAGATTAATTAAGAAAATTCAATAGCTCTCCTATATACAAATGACAAATGAACAGAGGAAAAAAAGCAGGAAAATAACATCTTTCACAAAAGCTGAAAAATATAAAATATCCATGGTAACTCCAACTGAGCAAGTAAAAGATTTGTATGATAAAAACGTCAAGTTTTTTTAAGAAATAAATTCAAGAAGACACCAGAAAATGGGATGATTTCCCATGCTCATGGATTAGTAGGATTAACATAGTAAAAATGACCATTCTACCAAAAGCAATATACAAATTGAATGCAATCACCATCAAAATTCCAACACAATTCTTTAGAGAGTTTGAAAAGACAATTATGAGTTTCATATGTAAAAACAAAAAAAAAATCCAGGATAGCTAAAACCATACTGAAGAGTAAAAGACCATCTGGAGGTATCACCATTCTTGATTTCAAACTACAGTCATAAAAACCACATGGGTATTGGTATAAAAACAGACATGTTGATCAATGGAATGGAATTGAAACTGAGACATAAATCCTCACATCTATGGATACCTGAGTTTTGATAAAGAAGCAAGAAATAAACAATAGAAAAAAAAGCATCATCAACAAATGGTGCTTGTCAATCTTGATTTCTGTGAGTAGAAAAACGCAAATAGATCCATATCTATCACCCTGCACAAAACTCAGGTCCAAGTGGATCAAAGACCTCAACATAAAACCAGATACCCTGAACCTGATAGACAAAAAAGTAGGAAATAACCTTGAACACCTTGACACAGGAGAAGACAGGCACTAAGGTCAACAATTAATAAATGGGACCTCATGAAACTGAAAAGCAAAGGACATTGTCATTCAGACAAAATGGCCACCTACAGAATGGAAAAAGACTTTACCAGCTCTACATCTGATAGAGGACTCATATCCAAGTTATATAAAGACCTCAAGATCCTAGATAACAAAATATCCCAATTAAAAATGTGATACAGACCTAAACAGAGAATTCTCAATAGAAGAATCTAAAATGTCTGAGAAACACTTAAAGAAATGTTCAACATCCGTAGCCAACAGGGACATGCAAATCAAGACTACTATGAGAGTCCATATTACACTTGTCAGAATGGCTAAGATCAATAAAACAAATAACAGATCAGGCTAGGGTGGATGTAGATCAAGGGGAACACTCACTCATTGTTGCTGGGAGTGCAAACGTGTATATAGCCACTATGGAAATCAACATGGCAATTCCTCAGAAAATTAGGAATCTATCTACCTTAAGATCCAGCTACACCACAATTGGGAAATATACCCAAAGGACATTCCATCCAATAACTATGTTCATGGTGGCTTTATTCATAATAGCCAGAAACTGGAAACAACCCAGCTGTCCCTCAACTGAAGAACAGATAAAGAGAATGTGGTACATGAACACAACAGAATATTACTCAACTGTTAAAAAATGACATCATGAAATTTGCAGGCAAATGCATGCAACTAGAAAATGTCATCCTGAGTGAGGTAATCTAGACCCGGAAAGACAAATATTTAATGTATTTGCTATATGTGTATATTAGCTGTTAATTAAATTATAATCAAGCTGCAATCCACAGACCCAGAAAGTTAAGACTCTGCAGTGGGGTGGGAATATACATGGATCTCATTGGGAAGGGGAAATAGAATAATTTTTTTTTGGGTGGATTGAGGGTGGGTGGGGCTGGCAGTGGGAAGGATCCATCGGTGGTGGGGGAAAGAGATGGAGGGAGAGAATGTGGGGAAAGACAGATAGAAATGGGGAACATTGCGGGGATGGTATTGAAACCTAGTAGAGTGGAAACTTCTTGGAATCTATGAACGTGACCCTAGTTAGGACTACTAGTAGTGGAGTTAGAACTGGTCATTTTTTTTGTAGCCAGGCAAAGTTTCCAGGGTTGTATTCTGTTGTTGTTGACTGGAGCAGGGGAGGGTGGTACCGTGGAGATCCCTAAACAACCCAGGATAATGCTAGGATAGAAAGTTGCTCTCTGTGGCCAAGGGCAACATCCACACAATTCACTGAACATGGAGAGGTTAAGCTGGTGCCTGTATGGAGCCTTCACCCCTATGTTCTAGTTTCTTTGGTGCAAGAAGGTCTTTTGTTTAAATATCCTCAGAGAGGCTTCTTTCAGCAGCAAGTGGGAGCAGGTGCAGAGATCCACAACTAGACATTATGCAGAGATACAGAGTTTAAATTGGAGGTCTCCATTGGCTCTCTGCCCTGGGAGATTGCTGAATCCTTTGGAAGAGGGGAGGAAAGATTGTAAGAGTCAGAGGGAATGGAGGATACTAAGGAGAACATGGCCCATTGAATCAACTGAGTAGGACTCATGTGGGCTCACAGAGACTGAAGCAGCAAGCATGGGGCCTGCAGGGGTCTGCATCAGGTCCTCTGCATGTATGTTCTGGCTGTTTAGCTTGGTGTTTTCGTGGGACTTCTGGGAGCAGGTGTGTCTTAGGGTTACTATTGCTATAAAGGAAACATTTAATTGTGGTGGCTCACTTACAGTTCAGCGGTTCAGTCCATATGGTGGGGAGCAGGATGGCATTTAGGCAGGTATGGTGCTGAAGAAATAGCCAAGTGTCCTACATCTTATGGGCAACAGGAAGTCGACTGACACACTGGGTGGTATCCTGAGTATATGAAACTTCAAAGCCTGAAGTTGAAGGAGATGGGAAGTTGGGAGGAGTAGAGGGAGGGGAAACTGTGGTTGGAATGCATTGTATGAGAGAAGACTCTATCTTCAGTAATAATAATAATAATAATAATAATAATAATAATAATAATAATAATAAAAGAGTCAGCATGCATTTTCAGAGCCCTTGCCACATCTTACCTTTGTGACAATTCTAACTTACAAGTCTTATTATTTTTATTATATTTTAATTAAATAATGTTTTATAATATAATGCCCACATGCCATGGTATTCATGTGGAGGACAGAGGATGCCTTGCGGGAATCTGTTCTTGCTGTCCACCATGTGGATTCCTGTGATCACAAATCATATGGCTTAGTGGAAGCTTCTTTACCTGTTGAACCATCTTGCTGGTTCTGTTAGAAAAGATAGGTGGTCAAAATTCTATGAACCTTTCTGGTAAGCTGAACTTTTCTGACTCTACCTTATATATTTAAAACAACACTATTTCAACTTCATGTCCCATGCTTCCATATTGTTTTAGACTGAAATGTGTTTTCTCAAAGTTAATATGTTGAAGCCTTACGCCGTATGTGACTGGATTTGGTTAAGTGTCCCTCAAAGGCCAATATGTTTAAAGGCTTGGTCCTCAGGGAAAGCTCTATTGAAAGAGGGTTGGACCTGTAAGAGGTAGGGCCTTGTGGTAAGTCTTTAGGTCTTTGAGGCCTTGAAGGGGATTGTAGACACCGATCTCGTCCTCTTCATTTGTTTCTGGGCTCAAAACTTGAATGGTTCTGCATCATTGTGTGCTTCACCTCAGCAGAAGCCCAAAGCTACAAGATCAGCTAATTATGGACTGGCACTTCTAAAACTGTGAGTCAAAGGACCTTTTTATTTTTATCAGTTAACTACCCAGAATATTTTGTCATAGTAACAGAAATCTGACTAACTTAGGGTCTTTAAGGGGATAATTAAGGTTAAGTGAGGCCACCAATTCAGTAAAACTGACGTCTTTGTAAGAGGCAAACATTACTGAACTTTTTCTTATCTCCTGTCTCTATTTCTTCTTTCTTCTTATAGGAACAACATCAGAAGGCACAGTAAGAAGGCAACTATCCAGCAGCCAGGAGTATCCCCACCAGAGTGTCTTGCCTATGTGTCTGTGCACCATGTAAGTGCAGTACCCAAAGAAGCCAGCAGAGAGTGTCAGGTCCCCTTCAACTCGATGTACAGATTGTTGTGACCTGCCAGGCTGGGCATTGAACAACACAGGTGCTTTGGAAGAGCAATGGGTGCTATTAACCACTAAACCATCTTGCTAGCCCCCCAAAAGCATCTTGAAGTTGGATTTCCAGTCTCTGGAACTATAAGAAAATAAATGACTATTATTGAACAGTTGGTGCTTATTATTATGATTGCTCACAGAGCATGAAATGTATCAATCAGACAGATGTACAAGAGGATAGGAAGGATATACAGCAGACAGAATTGCTTAGTGGTTGTAGAATGATGAGATGCTTCCACATCTATGGTGGAGATGGTTTAATCAGCACAGATATGGCAGCTGTGGGGTAGTAGTCAGTTTTCTAGCACCAAACAAAATTACTGAGATCATCAGCTTGTATAAAAAAGTGTATTTTGTCTCAGTGTTTTGGAGGGTCCAGTTTATGATCAGTTGGTTCCATTGCCTTTGTGTCTGTGGCAAGGCAGCCCATGATGGTGGGAGCATGTAGCAGAGCAAACACTCATCACAGCCAAGAAGCAGAAGAGAGAATGAGGTAGGAGCTGCGGCCCCACAGTCTCCTTCAAGAATTATCCACAATGACCTCACAGCTTACTATTTCCTAACACTACATCTTTAGCCATTTTCCTTAGTTTTTACTTAATGTCTCTTTTTTTTGTCCTTTATGAACACTGGATTGTATTTGTTCATTATGTACCCATGGGTGCTTCTCTTGGCTAGTTGGGTTTTTAGACTCTCCATGATTTGATGACATGAAATACTCTTGACTGCTGAGGCACCAACAATCAAGTTGTTGGCTTCTCTAGTGAGACAGGACCAAGTAACTGTTGGGGCCTCAGCATCTAAGGTGGAAGACATCTGTTGTTTCTATTTTAGCATAAGTTGGTTTAATAAGTTCTTTTATTCCGTCTGTCTGTCTTTCTGTCTAGTCATCTTATCAGTTCTGTTCATGTTCAGGGACTAATAATATAGGGAGCGAGAAGACAGCCTCAAATTCACGAAGTGGTTCTTATTGCTGCGTTCCCTTAAAAACACAGGCCATCCTGACATTTGAGGGAAGCCAAGTTAACTCCTGGGGAAATCAAGCACTTTGTTCTGTTAGTAGTCACAGGGCTCAAAATGTCTTCAGTTAGTAGATAAATCTGCACTTTTTTCCCAATAAAATTTCCTCAGGCAGGTCTACTTATTTTTACTCATGTGGCTCTTTATTTTAAATGGCGAGCTTTGAGTTTTGGGATCAGCATGATTTTTTTCCTGAAATGTGGTCATTATCTTGGCCTCTTTATGAATGTACTAGATATTGGATGTGAAAAATATATTCCATATGCATCCAGGGGAAATGGAGGATAAAGGAGATCACTCAGCACCTAATGTGTCACCGCTGGGCAGACAAACAAAAGCACCTTAATCATGTCACCAGGAATACAGCACTTGTTGGGACACACGTCAGAGATGATGTGCAGAATAGCAAATGAGCCAAGCACAGTGGGGATATTTTGCCAGCCAGGAGGAGGGTGTGTCCTTGACAATACTTGTTTGTTTTGGAAGAATAATAAACTTGAGAAAATAAAATTAGACTTTCACTACAATGACTGTTTTGGCTTCTTTTGTGCTTATGTGTAAAATATATTTGTAGATCACACTTCAAAGTAGAAAATTGTCTTAGTTTCTTTTCGTTCTCTTTTAAGACAAATTTGAAATGTCACAGCCATGCAAACAGGATTTGTCCTGAAATCTTGCTACATTGTCTGCATCTCACTGTGAAGGGAATGAAAGGTCCATTAGAGAAATATTTCAAGCAGTCTTCATAGTTGAGCACATCCCACAATCTTACATCCCCATATCTGACTTACCTAGCAGTCAAGCCTTCCATTGCCATTGTTTTGAAGAATACATCAAGATGCTAAGTCCTTCATTTCTCAGTGTAGGCTGAGAGAGCAGAAAATACTACCTATTGTGCCAAAAGTCATATATAGGTCAGTAAGTTATTTGCTACAAAGATACAGTGAATTTCTCACCCCCCACTGTAGCTGCATACATGAGAAAATGGAGCTGAGGGTTGGGAGTTAGTAGAAGCAGACCTGGTGACCTGTGCTCTTCCTTGGGGGGTGCATTATTCACATCATCTGCTGCTTCATGTCAGGAGCTTTTGCTCTGTTCACTAGGGCAGTAGGTGGTCACTGAACTCATTTGTTTGAAGTGCTCCTGCTTTCAGACTGATGGTAAGTCTACCTGGCTTCCTAGCCTAGGAAATCTCTCATATGCTTCAATTTCTTCATCATCTCACATAAAACAGTGTGAATACACATTTAATAGTGTGAGCATTTGGTCACTTCTATGTCTTTTACTAGACATAAGGACAGGAACTGTGTATTCATATTTGTGAGTCATTTCAGAAACTTGTGGAACTGAAAAGGTGGACACTGAGGATAGTGAGCAAAACGGACTTTATTTAGAATGTTTCCTACTTTTTGTTTAAGGTGATGTAGTGATTCCTAGTGCACTCATTGGTCAACAAGAATTTGTGTACAACCCAGATAGTGTGCAATCAGTTTGTGGTTTAGCTCTCAAAATCTAGTCTTTCCTCATATTTTTTGCCCCCTTTTCTCTTACTTTGACTTAATCCCTTTCAAAGCAATCCCTTTTGCTTATTTCAGAGAACATATTTTACATATAGTAACTAACTCATGCAGTAACATACCTGATTTTTTTCACTTCCTGATTTCATTAACTTGCTGCATAAGGAGAACTGAACTACTATTTACATAAAAGTAATTTACCACCCACCAAGAGAAGTTTGATGATCAAACAGTAAGACATCCAAGTGAGAAATTCTGAAAGACATCACTCTTATTTATAAACAAATTGGGTGATGTGGTGTTTCTGGGCTCCAACACGCTATTTCCTTATAAATGATGAAAATTTTTAGAAAAAGTCAGCTATATTCTAATTTTAACAAATGCTTACTTATCTCACAGTTTAAAAAATAGGTGAATATATTCCATTATATTCAATGAAAGCAAATTTCTAAGAACCAGAGGGAGAAATTATCTAAGGTAAATATGTATGATTAATTTCAAAATTACTAACTGCCATAACATCTAAGCATACCCACACAGAAACAACCATTCACCTGCGCGCGTGTGTGTGTGTGCGCGCGCGCACGCACACACACACACACACACACACACACACACACACACACACACACACACACACACGGAGAGAGAGAGAGAAAGATAGACAGAGACCGAGAAAGAGAGACAGATAGACAGAGAGACAGACAGAGAGAGGCACAGACATGACAGAAATGCACACACACATACAAACACACACATACACACCCTAAAACAGTCTTTTATTTCTTAGAATTGAAGGTGTCACCTCATTGAAAATCACTGAACCCCTAAATTTAATTGTGAGACATGTTGTAGAATCATACACTAAGCTGAACTTGCTTTCTCATTAAGTTCTTTGCCATTAATTGGAAAGGTGAGTCTGAAGACTGCGATGGAGAAATTTGGGTGGATGGGGTTTCAGTGGAGAATTTCCACCTTGTCTCTCTGATGCCTTGCCTGTAGCCCTTCATGTCTGAGCAGTTTGGCTTTCCACCACTTGACGACAACCTTTTAACAACGTCATCCTTCCTTCTTTTAAGTTATTTATGTTAAAACAGAATGTTATAACTATATTTCTTCCAACTTGGTGCCCAATGATACATTGTCTGGAAAAACTGGTGTTTCTCTCCTTGAAAATTATCTCTTGTATTGGAAAAGTTGATTATAACAATTACATGTTAGCCTATGTAATCCTTGGACTTTTTTTCCTACCTTACTTACCACCAGATTTTGCTCTTGAATTTTCAGTTCACAACTTTAAAAGTAATTTCTCTCCAAAGTCCTTAAATATGAGGATAATATTTACAAGTTATACAGTTATTTTTTCAAGGGTTGATACTGTAGTGATAAATCACAGTTTAGAGTTTCCTGAAATTTCATTTCCCCCTCTTTTGATTTACAGCAATAATAGCAACTATTGGCAAAGTCAAGTATTTAACAACAAAGTTTGGCTTCACTACCTCTAAAGGCAAACATTTTCTTGTGTTTCCTACTGTTATTACAGCCATAAAACCCCCAAACACAAATTAGCTTTAGCCTAGCAAGGGTTGTTATGGGATGACAACACAGCTCCAGATTCAGCTTTCGGGACGCTATGGAGAACGTCTCACAGGACTTCTGACTTCCTTTATTAAAGCTCTATATTTCACAGATACAAAAAAAGTTGTATGAACAGAATGGACAACAGAATTGGTCCCATCATATTTACAGGAAGTCTTTTTGGTCTAGTCTTCATCCTACTGTATTTAATGAGGTGGAATCTATTTACCATGGCTTTATACAAAAAGTGCAAATACATTGGCATAAACAGTAATTGGTTCTTGTCCTGGCCACTTATGAATTTGGTGAAGATATGTATGCCTCACTGGGCTCTGCTGATGGCATCTTAAGTACTTTTATCTGGTGAAAGACCTAGAAACAATAATAGGGGTGGTTTTTTGTTAATGAAGAAAAAAGAACCAAGGCTAGACTGACCTTTGCTTAGCCAGAGCCCATTTTAGCTTAGCAAAATTCAATCTGCTTGAAATGAAAAGAAAATTGACTTTCTCATTTCTTTTGTCCTATCCTAGGGGGAAAATAAACTAAAGAGGTGAATAGAGCGGTCTGATCATCACAAAGGGCTGGCTCTGCCTTTCTGCAACCAAAGAAGTAACGGAAATTGAAATTTACAGCACCACGGGCACTGTTCCCCCTCCAAAGCAGGTCACCCTGAGTGCATTTACATTATTGGTTTGCTTTACATATTCATCATATTCTTACTCAGTCTGTTTCTTATAGAAGACTGTGTGGTTCTGAGATCAGAGCCTCAGCAAGCATGAGTGAAGAGCCCAGGACATTGATCAGGCAAACACCATTTTACTTGGAAAATATTATTTTAGGTTGTTTCTCACCTGCCCACTTCTTATCATCCCTGCCTTTTGAATTAATCATACTCATACCATAGAAGACATCCCAGAGCCCATGAGTAAGGCAAGAGACTGTCAGTCACAGCTTCTTCTCTGCTTAAGACTTTGCAGGAGGGTGGTGAATCAGACATGTCTCAAAGACAGTGTTGTCTTCTGGGGGTACCTCATTTGCATCTTCTCAGAGCTCTTTGCCTAAGAGGAGATCCAAACTGTAAACACTCTGTGAATAGTATGGTTAAGAGCTTTGAGATACAAAGGTCTGAGGTCCATGTTCTGCTCTGTCACTCACCAGCTATAAGACTTCTCAGACTCTCACTGTCCTTACGTATGAGCTTATATATGGTACATAGGGAGGGGTAAGTATGTAGTGAAGTGAACAAGATGGAAGGACACTGCAGAGTCTCTGTGTGCAAGTGGTCCCCAAAATATCACTTGGGTTTCTTGTTTAAAAATACAAATGATTGCATGGTTATTTATTGATCTGGTAAATCAGGATCTCTCCGTGTAACTTGTGTGAAATAAACTTTCCAGGTACTTCTGCATGGGGGTCGGATTTGGAAGCTAGAGAGCCTTAGAAGCAGCTGAAGGTTTTAATCCCTTATTATTCTCATCTTTTGTGTGTATGTGTATGGGTTGTATGTATGATACTTGTACTTGTTAGTGTGGGTGTGTGCACATGTGTGTGCCGAAGCATATATGTGTATCTGTGGAGGTCAGAGGTTGGTGTTGGGTATCTTTGCCTTATTGATTTTCATCTTTAAGTTTCGAGATAGTGTCTCTCAGTGACTCTGAAGCTCATTGATTTGGCTAGACTGACTTGGTCAGTGAGCCTCATGGGTTCCTCCGTCTCTGCCTTCCTCCCAATCTGGGTGTACAGTCATATACTATTGTGTCTTGATTTTTGCTTGGTGTCTGGGGTCCCAAACTTGGGTCCTCATGCTTGCTTGGCTGGCACTTTTCTGATGGGGACATATCTCCATTCTGTGTTCAGATTCTAATACTCAAGTCCTTTCTTCAGTATCTTTACCAAATGTAGTTTAGTACCTGCTTAAGTCCACCAGAGACAGACTGCTCACTATCATTGGTGGCAGACCTGTCCACATTTTACAGCTTTCAGATCATTTCTAGTAGTCCATAAAAAATTGTACCTGGTGTTTTTTTCTCACCAATAATTTTACTCCTGGGGACATTTAGAACAAATTTAATACCCTTTCACATTTGAAAATATCCTACATTTCTCCATAGGCATTTGAAAATACTTGCATGTCTCAAAGAGTCCTTTATTTACTAAGTTTCAATACCTTGCATCCAAGTGCTAGTTCCCAAATGGCAACCCATGTAAGGCTCTAGCCGAAGGCATCCTCATGGCGACAGGCCAGCGGCTGTCCTCACCCTGTTTTTGGAGAGCTGAGTCCCTGTATAGTCCCCTTTATTGTCACTCTTCCACTCTGGTGAGTGTGGACAAAAGACAGACTGTCCGTAAGTTACTTCAAAGGAAATATCACATGTTTTCGTGGACACATTTCCATTTCTCCAACTAGAATGCCAGTGACACAAAACCAAGACCATAACTTTTAATACTAGAGTAGAAGATATGAGGTCATAGGACAGAGATATAGATGAAGGCGTTGGCTCACAACTTTCTTTTATCAGACTCATTTTACAGAAGATAAATGGAAGCACTGGGGGTGGGGGTGTAACTGAATTTCCTAAATAATTTCAAGTAGTATCTACCCAATATTCAACTATGAGTAATTTTGACAGCAAACTTTATAGGCATATATTCATGTGTCTTAAGCCCTGATCTTTCAGACCTGCCTGCCTGACTAACAAAGACTTTTAACAAGAAAGCATTTAGGCTAGAGATGGTGCAGTGGTTAAGAGTGCTTACTGCACTTGCAGTACCTGGCTTGGTTCTTAGCAACCATATCAGGTTGCTCGCAACCACCTCTTACTCCAATTCTGGGGGATCTGACGCCCTGTGGCTTCCACCCACACCTGCATGGTTGTTGTGTACACATACTCACACAGCACAGACAAATACATACAAATAAATAAAAATAACTAGATAGATATTAAAAAAGAAAACACTAGGGGCCTAGGATATGGCTCAGGGGATAAGAGCACCTGTTGTACCAGCACTGGAGTTTGACGGTTTGAAGTTGAATCTTGGCGCTCACATAAGGATCTGGGCATGACCATGCTTGTCTGTAGCCTGGCGCTGGGGGTTTGAGACAGGTGAATCCTGTCTGACATGCTAGCCTAGCAGAAACAGCAGACTTCGACTTCAGTGAGAGAGCCTGCTGTAAGGCAATAAGCAGCAATAAGCAGCAAGTGCTACAGAAGGAGACTTGATCCTGCTCTGGCCTGCACGTGAACACACTGGCACACTCGTGGGCATGCACCCTGCCACTGAACATATGGGTTAGCATTACAATAAAAAGTCAAAACAATTCAAACAAAGCCCTGGATTTATGGCTTCTCTCAAAACGTTGCAAATCTTGCCATTTCATATGCTGCCTTACTACCTAGAACATTAGGCTCAGTCTCTGTGGAGCTTGCCATCTTTTAGTGGGCCATTAGATCCTCCATATCATCTGCTTGCTCACATAGGTGTTTACATTTACTGTAGTTTCCTTAGCCTAGGATGGTGCTTTAAAAATAATTGTTTATCTAGCATTGCATATGAACTTTAGAACAAGTCAGTGTAATAGAGAGAGCTGGTATAATCATACTTGGATATACAGTATATAGTGTACCATGGGATGCATGATATAGTATTAGATGCAAGGTGAAAAAATATTCAAGTCCCCTAACATGTATTGGGAAGGGGAATAGTGCCAATTTTCTGGACCCCTGAAATCAAATTTTCAGGTACCAAATCCCAGATCTATCATTTAAAGTTGTATAATGCAGGCAAGAAAGTAACATTTCTGAGACAATTTATTTATCTTTAATATGAGGAAGATGGAGTAGGCATTGTCTATCCCATAGCATTGTTGAGGAAAGTCAGTGAAAAAATGTCTGAAGTAAGAAAAAAATTGGAATGCGGGTTTGGTAACTGTCAGCTTTTTAAGCCTGGGAAGAAGGATGGAGGCCGGCCATCTGGTATTAAATGGAATGCTATTTCCACTGTCTTAATGTAGCATACGAGTCACCTCTTCTACTCTCGTGCCTCTTAGACCCCAGTTTCTGGAGCATTTCAAAGAGAAGGTCTTATGGGGACAAGGGATGAAAACTGTTTTATGGGCTGCTGGTGGGCATTTGATGAGCCACTGAACTGTCTCAACCTCCTGCCCAATCAGATGAAGATAATCATGTTTCATGCTTTCCTGGATAAATGGATGGCTTTGGAATTCCCACTGATGTCTTTTTTACGTCATGCTGAGAGCCTTTCACAATTGATTGGCCATCCAAACCTGTGGCTTTACCTCTGTTGAGTCTTCAGATTGTGCCAATCAATCACCCCTGAATGCAGAAGCAGGGGAAAGCAGTAAATTTCATGTCCTTACAGGTGTCCTTTTGTTTCCAGTTGGAGTCCTTTGATTGGTCTTTTGGTAGATGTTTAGGAGCTTGTGTGGCAGAGGAAAATTCAGACTGCATGACACAGAGAGACTGCCACTGTTTGAGATGGTGTTTTCTGATGTACAAGGAAGCTGGAGGACACACTTGGGGAAATTCTTTGGAAGCATGTCTCAGAATGCTGTCCTTGACTCACCTGTCTCAGAGTCACTGGAGAATTGTTTACAAAGGCAGATGCTAAATCTGCTAAAGATCTATTGAAACAAAGGCATTTTAACAAGTGGCCTTGCTGAGTCTGCTGGTATTGCATGAAATCCCACACTGAGGAAATGAAGATGGTAGGTGGGAGGATTGGGAGAAGTCAGCTTCAGCTGTATCCCGAGTTCAAGGTTACATATGGTTACAGACTGCTTACAACTGAGACACTGTCTCAAATGACAAGACAAAACCAAACCAGGTGCCCCTCCTTCATGACACCGAAGTATATAGAAGTATGTTGACATATAGACGTATGTCAACCTGGGAACTGCTGTAGAGTTACAGAAGAGTTAGGGTTCTCATAGGAACAGGTCATATTATGAACCAGGCACCAGGGACTATCAAATGCAGTGCCCTGTCTTTTAGGAATGTTATGTAGATCCCAAACAAGAAAAAAGGTCGGAATGATACAGCAAAACAAGGTATTAAGTATTACTATGTAAATATGATTAAGTATTATTGTGGTTGAGTGATACTGGTGATGTTACAGGACTTTTGGGACTGGGGTTACCAGTAGAGAACAGCATGACACAATAAGGACATGGTATGATTTAACTAGAAGTGATCTACTTAGGAGTTAAAATATTAGATGGGGGAAATAAGATATTTCCAGATCATGAGCAATACCAGCAACTGTGAAGAAATGGTAACACATATAGTATTTAGAGATGATGAAGAATGAGATAAGTGGATCAGGATAAATAATATATTCTGCTGCCTCTAAGAAGAGTCAAGGCAAGATCTGACATACTCAGTCTCAAGGTTACAAAGTCTTAAGTCTTTTTTAAAAAACGTATTTTATTTTGAATTATGTGTATATGTGTATCTCTGTGTGGGTATGTGCATATGACTGCAGATACAACTGGAGGTCAGAAGGGGGAGATGAATTTCTGCAACTGAATTACAGGTCATTGTGAGCTGCCTCATGTGGGTGTTGCGAACTGAACTTGGGCCCTCTACTTAACTGGTGAGCCTTGTCTCCAGCCCCAATTTGTGGAGTCTTAGATTAACATTTGTTTATTTATTTGGAGGGCATCCCAGAGGATGTTACATTCTCTGGGGGCATTTGACACCCAGAGCCTCTTCTCTCCTTTAAAGACTCTGCTGCAGAAGTGTGCAGACTAGTGTTACTTCAGGAAGAAAGAAATGGCTCCGAAAGAAAAGGTAGCATTTGCAAGCACCATCAAAACTATCTACAGAGGAAGGAGGCAACAAGGAGGGAATGAGATGTATGGATCAGGACAGATAATCTGTGCAGTTGCCTCTAAGATGGGTCAATGCAAAACCTGAGATTCTCAGCCTCAAGGTTACAAATTCTCTTCTAAAATTATTTTATTTTTAATGATATGTATAGGCATGTCTCTGTGTGAGTATGTGCATGTGGCTGCAGGTGCCAGTGGAGCCAAAGACCTACCACTTATGCTGCCTTCCTAACCTGCTTTGTCACTCTCCAGTTCTAGGAACCCAAATCCTGTGTCTTCACTAATCCATGTGTGTAGCATGGTTTGCCTGCAATGATTAGCACTGTAAAATATTGTTTCCAAAATGGGAACTAAAGGCCTCATTGATTTTTAATAAGACTGAAACAGAATTGTGTGGAAAAGTCCTTTAAACTCTGTAAATATATGTCACTGTGATTAGTTTAATAAAGAAACTGACTGGCCAATAGCTGGACAAGATAAAGTTAGGTGGGAAAACCAGACTAAGGACACCAGGAAGAAGAAGGACAGAGTCAGAAGAGTTGCCAGTCAGACACAGAGAGGAAACAGGAGGTACAAGAGAGGTAACGCCACATGGCAGAATGTAGATTAATAGAAATGGGTTGACTTAAGTTGTAAGAACTAGTTAGTAATAAGCCTGAGCTATTGGCTGAGCATTTACAGTTAATATTAAGTGTCCGTGTTGGTCACTTGGGAACTGGCAGGCAGGGAAAAAAGTCTACCTACAGAATTGCATTTATTTTCTGGATGTAATGGGCTTTTAAAATTGTTTATCATTATCATCATCATCATCATCATTGTCATCATATGTGTGTGTGTGTGTGTGTGTGTGTGTGTGTGTGTGTGTGTGAGAGAGAGAGAGAGAGAGAGAGAGAGAGAGAGAGAGAGAGAGAGGGAGGGAGGGAGAGACAGAGTACAACATTCTGGAGTGGATTCTATTCTTCCATTGTGGGTTCTGGAGGTCAAACTCAGGTTGTCAGACTTGTGCAGCAAGCACTGGCTACCTAGTGAACCATCCTACCAGCCCTTCTTTAGACTGAAAATACTTTATTAATTCTTTGAGAATTTCATACGTGTATTTTGATCATATTCACCGTCCCCCACCCAGTTCTTCCAAGATCCATCACCACTGTATGTATATATTTTAAACCTATTTGTGCTGCCCAAATACTCTTGGGTATGGGGCCTGCCCTGGAGGAGAACTGAGCTGCCATGTGTCACACCCTTAAAGAAAGTTGACTCTCCATCTTCCAGAAGTTATCAATTACCCAAACACCTTCTGATTGGCTTTAAGGCTGTTGCCCACCAGATGGAATTCATATCTGGCCCTCTTATTGGGGTCAAGAACCTGTGGCCAGATAGGTCATAGGCCTGAGTGAAGATAGTTAATGGACATAGTATTAAAATAACTCTTACTGACTTACTGTTACATCTATAGTTTTGTGTTTAACTTCATTAGAGAAGCTTCTTCTTGAGGTTATGGTAATTAACACAGAGACCTACAACTGGCCAATGTGGAAAGAATAGGAGGCTGGGGAATGCTTAGTCATAAGTGAGCCATCTGTGCTGGGGGATGTCTTTCTGTACGCTGTGAATATATGTTATTCCCATTGGTTAATAAATAAGCTACTTTGGATTAATGACAAGGCAGCTTAGAGGCAGATGGGAAATCCAAGGAGAGAGACAGGAAGGAGAAAGGTGGAGTCTGGAGAGACACCAGCCTGCCGCCCAAGGAATATCATGTCAGCAGACTGGTAATCCATGGAACATTTGACAAAACATAGATTAATAGAAATGGGTTAATTTAAGATATAGGAGCTGGCTGGCAGGAGGCCTGTCACAGACCGTGCAGTTTGTAGGTAGTGTTGAGCCTCTGAGTGATGATTATATAGGCAGCTGTGGGACTGCCAGGTCAGGCTGGGTCAGAGAAACCTTCTGACTACACATCTATATCACATCTGTCACCTCAAGGTGCAGAGATTACCAGGAAGAGGATGTAGAAAGACTGTAAGAATCAGAGGTAGAGGGTGAATGAAAGGAAACAATGTTTTCTGGATACAACAGGAGAGCTGTGCATATGAACTCACCAGAGGTTGTGACTGATCAAGCCAGACAAAACCTAGCACAGAGAGCAGAAGTGGGCATGAAGTCTCACCCCCATCCTGGATTTTTAAAATGGAATTTTATGTAGACCTCTGAGGGGCCCCCAACTGGATCAGGCCCTCTGAATAGGTGAGACAGTTGATTGGCTTGATCTGTTTGGGAGGCAACTAGGCAGTGGGACCGGGTCCTGTGCTCATTGCATGAGTTAGCTGTTTGAAACCTGGGGCTTATGCAGGGACACTTGGCTCAATCTGGGAGGAGGGGACTGGACCTGCCTGGACTGAGTACCAGGTTGATCTCAGTCCTCGGGGAAGGCTTTGCCCTGGAGGAGGTGGGAATGGAGGGTGTGCTGGGGGGAAGGGGGGGCAGGAGGGGGGAGAACAAAGGAATCCGTGGCTGATACGTAGAATTGAATGGTATTGTAAAATAAAATAAAAGGAAAAAATGGAATTTTATCTATCTTGTGGGCATATGTGTATGTATGTGTGGGTGAGTGTGTGCTACATACAGCATGGGTGTGGAGGTTAGGAGACAACCTGCAGGACTTGATTCTCTGTTTACCATGTGGGTCCCAGGCATCAAACTCACATCATTAGACTTGGCAGCAGGTGCCCTTACCATCTTGCTGGTCCCCACATCGTATTTTTTTTTAAACCAGAAATATTCTTATGTTGAATCTTGGAGTGAAAAACCTATACAAGACCAATGTTTTTCTTAGAGTTTTACAGTAAAAAAAAAAGGTCCCCATTTCATGTTGTAACCAGGTTGATATTGTTTGTACAGTTTGAAGATGAAGGCTCAGTGGTAAGGAGCGTTCTTGGCAGGTGTATATGACTGTACCTGTTGAGATAGCATCTTGGTTTGGTAGGTGCATGAAGACCGGTTTAGCCTGTTAAGAATTTGCTTGCGATTTTCAGTGGAAAGTGAGTATAGCAGCTGGAAGCGTTGGCTTCTGAAGATTGTAGCAAGTCCAAGCACCGTACTGCTACCTGCAAGCATGGAAGCATGCATCCCATGTGTTGATATGAGAATCCTTATTGGGACTAACTTCACACCAAGCCTGTAACCCAGGAATTTTGTCTATGCATTGTGAAGAGTAAATGTTTTTTTTTTTAAGTTTTTTTTTTTAAAGTTACCCAACATTAATTTTCATTTCTTTTGAATCTCCTGAGCTGATACCCACCTGCAACAACAACAGTGTTCCTTTTTGTAGAGTTGCTCTGTTCTCAGACAGCGTGATGTAGAAGAAGCTGATTTCACTTCTTGCTCCAGAGCAGGGCAAATGACTTTAGACCCAAGACAATCAACACACTCCATTCGCTTGTTTGAGAAGTAAATATGAGCAAGAATAGTATGGAACCAGCCTGAGCCCATGAGAACTAGGTCTGCACTGGGGTGGCCTGGAAAGAGACCTGCAATTTCTTTTTTCCTGGATTTAATAAATGTCTCTGGGAACCCCTGTAGCATCTTGTCACATCAAGATGATAAAAAAAGGCATCGGAGAGCAGATGAGAGCCTGAGAGGATGATATCATTTGACCTCTGAGTCAAGACACATGGGGAGATAAATACTCCCCTTAGATGCTTTATTTCCACAAGGAAGTGAAGCCTTATGATGCTTAAGCCATTTCTGGTTGACTGAATAGTGAATTCTTATAAGCTAAATCACTTGCTTTTTTTTGACATTATTAATCAATGACTTTGGAAATACTATCTCTTTATAGTTATGTTAAATCTCAGTGGATCAATATAATCACTTTAGTTCTAAGCTCTTTTAAACACCTCCAATTTTACTCTAGCTAATGTGATATCTCTAAAACATTAAGAGGCAGCCACCCACTTAAAAGAGCCTCACAGTGAAATCCCACTGTGAATTAGGGCAGCCCATGTAAACGGTTAGCATGTTGGGTATACAGCTTTGTGGATTCTGCTTTTCACCTGTCTGTGGAGCTGTGACACCTAAGACTCTGTTCTTATAGTCTCTGAGCTCTGGCTGGTGGTGCAGCTGGTCTCACAGCCATCAATCCCCCTCTCTGAACAAAACATGGAATGCACTTTCTTATTGGGACATATAACAACAATTTGCCTAATTCTCAGCACTCCTTGAATTATAACAGACATACCAGATTGATTTTCATGTTAAGCCATGTCAAACAGGCTTTATGTTTGTATACCTGGAGGCCATGGCCATAAGTCAGATTATAAAATAGAAATCACAACAGAAACACCTTTTGTGCCCTGGTGAAATGTAGCTATCGGGAGTGAGTAGTAAATGTTAGGGTTCCGTAGCCATTTTCCAGGTGTAGTTAACTTTTGAAGTTCATGTCATGAGAGTTAAATGGGGGAAGAAGAACTGCAAAGTGTCCTCAGAATTTGGCAAGTGGACTTTCTGGATGACCTCCCTGTAAGTAGGTTCAACAATATGGCCAAAGCTTGGCTCCTCTGCTAAGGAAGTAAAATGCTGTTTATCTTGCTTACTTTTTTGTTTAGTTTTGAAATTATAATTACATTTCTCTATTGGTGAAATTATTATGGCCACTCCACGTAGTTAAAAGGATATTTATTTAGTGGCTTAACTCATAAATTAAGGGATAGGTAGGTCGCAGGGCCTGGGGAAGGTGTATCGCAGTCCAGCGGTGTTCTCTGGAGCTCTGCTCGGTCCACCTCCACCATTCAGGATCCTGGAACAGAGAGAGCACACAGAGAGAGCGCTCGTCCATCCAGCTCTTGGGTCTCCAGCTGCCTCCCCTGACCCTGCCTCGTAGGTGTGACAGTTGCCAGAGTCTCAATGGGGGTTGGAACTTCCAGATCCAAGCTGGAATGGCTACCCACTACATTTCTCCCTTCCATTTCCTTCCATATACCCTTCCCTGCTCTCCTTCAAATTGATGGCTTCTCTTTTTCATCAATTGTTATTGCATGTATATATGTATAGGGAAAAAGGACTGGCTAAAGAAACCCACCCTGACCCTAGAGCCATGAACTAGGGAAAGATGGCTCAGATAAGGCCAGTGAAAGAAATACAGTTTGGCTCAAATCAGAGCCATTTCTGCCCCTGGCCAACTGACTTGTGAAACCAACCAATTGCAGAGCAGAACAGTAGTACCTTGGCCCTGGGGCCCAGGACCAGGGAAAGAAACACAGCCTCAGTTTGGGACCTGAGCCAGAGAAATGAACACTTTATCCCCAAACCCAGAACCAAGGAAACATGCTCTGACTCCGAAACCAGTACCAAAGAAACACTCTTGGTCCACAGAATCAGAGTCAGTGAAGAAATGTGCTCTGGCCTTAGAATTAGTGTCAAAAAGCCAAGAAAGGCCAGTGAAAGAAATACAGTTTGGCCCTGAAATCAGCCATCTCTGTCCCTAGCCCACAAAACTGGCCAATCCCTGGGCAGAAAAAACCTAACCAATCACTGGTTGACTCCACCCCCAAGACATCCTATATAAACTGCTCTACCTTGTCAGTTGTGGGCTGTTCTCTCCACCCTGGTAGAGGCAGCTACTCTCCTGGACTCCTCCTTCTCAAATAAATCTCTTTCTCAAAAGAGATTTTGGGTATGAAGATCTTTATTCACTGATGTAGAGAAGATCCTTGCTGAGATGTCCCTCAGTGGATAGAGCAAGGAGGAGCTGAACAGAAAATCCTTGCTGAGAAGTCCCTCAGTGGATAGAGCAAAAGAGAGCTGAAAGAGCTGAAAAAGTAACACTTTTCTCCAGAGTGGGAGGAGTTTGCTACATTTCTGCAGGGGTTTCTCCTCTTTTGCAGAGTGAAGTAAAAGAAGCAACATCTTAGGCAGGAGAAGCAGAGCTCTGCTAGGAAGCCCCCTTAAGTGGGGGCTGAGCAAAGCTCAGCTGTAGCAGCTCTCCAGGAGAGGAGCAGGACTGCTATATCCTGCGGGGAGACCATCCCCCATCACACCAGGTATAGCCTGACTCTACCAAACAGTCAGGTTACCCTTCCCTACTGAAGCAGTTCCAGGTCTGGCTCTTTTGAGCAGTCAGAAAAACTTCCCCTCCAGGGTAGAGCTGCCTCAAGTGGCTCGAGGTATCCAGGATATCTTGCTCTCCAACTGTCAGCTGTCCTAAGCAGCTCCGGCATCAGCTGTCAGAGCTGTCCCAAGGAGCCAGTGGCTCACAGCTTCAGGGATACCTCGCCCTCCAGCTGTCAGCTGTTCTAAGCGGCTACCTTGCCCTCTAGGGCTGCTGTCTAATCACAGCTCCAGCCATCTCTTGGTTCCCAAGTTGTCATGCTGCCTTTTCCCATAGTTGCAAAACTCACATTTTGGTGCTGAAATCCAGGACCAAACCCAGAGAGTTGCAACAAATTTACTTACAATATGTGTATATACACATATTGTATATTGGTTCTGATATTACTATAAAACACAATCTCACAGCAAAGTTCCTGATCCTCCGACTTTTACATCCACCCCATTCCATTCTGCAATATTCTCTGAGCCTAAGGTATGGGAGTTCATTTTGTTGGTGTATCCACTGGGACTAGGCTCCACATTTCTGGATGTTGATTGGTTGTGTTTTTCTGTAGTGGTCTCCCTCTGTTGCAAAGAGAAGATTCTCCTGTGGGATGTTCTGTATGTCCTGTGGGAGCCCGTTCTTGGGTTCCCCGTGGCTTTACCCAGCAGGTCTGCATAGAGGATGGTTAGGACCATGGGCCTGAGTGCAGGTGTCTGAGATGGTCTGCACTTGGCTGTGCTGTGGGATGGTCTGTATGTCAAGTTGCTCTGATTGGTCAATAAATAAAACCCGATTGGCCGTGGCTAGGCAGGAAGTATAGGCAGGACTAACAGAGAGGAGAAATAAAAGAACAGGAAGGCAGAAGGACTCACTGCCAGCTGCCTCCAGGACAAGCAGCATGTGAAAATGCCGGTAAGCCCCAAGCCACGTGGCAGGGTATAGATTTGTAGAAATGGATTAATTTAAGCTATAAGAACAGTTAGCAAGAAGCCTGCCACGGCCATACAGTTTGTAAGCAATCTAAGTCTCTGTGTTTACTTGGTTGTGTCTGAGCGGCTGTGGGACTGGCTTGTGATAAAGATTTATCCTGACTGTGGGCAAGGCAGGAAAACTCTAGCTACAAGATTCCTTGATGAAGGGGTGAGGACTATACTTATCTGTGGGTAAAGGGCACAGTAGCTGCAGATTGTTGTTAGGGATTATGCTGGGCATGGGACTCTACAGGTAGGCTAGGCTGGTGTGCTCCAATAATCTGCCTCTTTCTACCTTCTCAGGGCTGAGATTATAGGTGTGTGACATCACATCAGGCTCTTTTAAAAATAAAAGTTCTAGGGGATTGAATTCAAGTCTTCATGCTTAGAAGGCAAACACTTTATCAGTTGAGCTATCTACCACCACAGTCCCATTTTCTTCATTCCAGGAAACTTCTCACCCATTGATTTCTTTATTTTTTTTATATTCAAGCACTGTAGCTAAAATACACAATTTTGGAAATGTCTAGGGACATGGAATAGGAAAGGGAGGCTGTAGCATATGCTTTACAAAATTGAATCAGAAATCTCAAATGCCATTAAATGCTTCTACTTTAGCTCAGCCCCTTTATAAAACTGCACTTTTCTTCCCCAGTTAGTGTTTGCCTCCCATGACTTAAATGCTTCTAATGAAGTGCACAGGGTGTGCTTTCCCAGTGATTTTCCCACTTGCTAGCAATGCTCTCATCCTTTTTTATTATGACCAGTATCCTGATTAACCAGCTTCTTCAGAGCAAGACTCTTAAGGGATACACTTTAAAGGAAACCAGAGATAATTGAACAGAAATAGATGAGATGCACGATGAATTATAAATACAAACGAGTGAGGTGGGATTTGATGATATTGGAACATAAACAAATTCAGCTCATTGCGGTATCCAGGTTTCCTACAGCACATCATGTTTGCACAATGTTTCCATTGCAAGTGTTTAGCACTGGGAATGCATAGGATCCTACTTTTTTCCAATAATCTCTAGTGTGTTCTCTGTCCCTTGATCTTCTAAATGCAGTAGAAAGAATTAATTGACCTGGTTGCCTGTTGGAAATTTTATCTGCACCATTCTCTATTTGACCACTCAAAGTCTTGAAGATGTATGATTAGAAAAATCACAGTAAATATATAGAAATACTTTGCAGCTTAGATAAACGAGAGGGTGCATGAAAAATGCCTAGCAAGGCTGCAGCCAGGTTAGCTGTGAGGCTGGTGGGAAGGGACATATCTATGGTGGTATTCTATTTGTACTGAATGTGATTTTAATTGTGTGTTAATAAATAAAGTTGTCCGGGGGTCAGAACAATTAGAGCCGTAGAAAGAGCGTGGCGGTGGTGGCGCACGCCTTTCATCTCATAGATCTCTGTGTGTTCAGGGATACAGCCAGCATTGGAGACATACGCCTTTAAGACCTGGAGGGCGGTACTTACAGGCAGTGACGAGGCAGTTATGTGTTTGGGTTTACAACCAATGAGAAGGCAGAACAGAAAGATTATTTAAAGACAGACACACAGGAAGTAGCTCTCTTTCGGAGAGGTAGGAGCACTGCAGGAGTAAGGGTAAGGTTTTAGCTCTGAGCTCTGACCTCTTGGCTTTCTCTTTTACATTGGTTCTGTGTTTCTTGTTTAATAAGATGGTTGGTTACATCTACACATATCATGCAATGAATGTGAATGAGTGTCTTTATTTTAATGCTTTGTGTTCTTCTCTCAGTTAGTATGACCTCCATAGATTATATGACCTCAACATCACAGGGGTTGAGAGCATTGGTCTTAGAATGCCTGGCTTAGATTCTCAGTCATCCAGTTCTGAGTGTGTGATGATCACTTTTCTGTTTCCTCTAAGAGTATCTGGTTGTATATCCAAAGGGATCAAAGTCCGCATGCAACATACTATATATTGAGGCCTATTGCTGCATTATTCACAGTGATAAAGTTATAGATGACTGGATAAAGGAAACATGGTGTATATGTACAATGGGGTTTTATTCTGCCATATTAAATAATAAAATTATGTTATTTGTTAGGAAATGAATGGGGATGAAGATTATCATGTTAAGTGGAATAAGCCAAACTCAGAAAGACAAATATTACATGCTTTCTTTCAAACACAGAATCTAGATTTAGAAAGAAAAATATGAAAATAGAAGGGGGGATCTATTTTGGAAGAGGAAGGATACAGGAGTAGTGGGGTGAAAATGGTGGAATGAAACTCATTATTTTGTACAATTAATATACATGAATAGATAAAAGGAAAAAAACAGTACCTCATCCATAGGATGACTATGAAAAATTCAAGATAAAAAATGTAACAATTAGAATAGTTCCTGGATAACACTAAATAATAAATACTAAGGACTGTTTTCAAGACTCTAGCTCTGTTAAACTTTCTAGTTATGCCCTTCAAGAATGTCAAGGTTAAGCTATATTCCACATAATTTAACGCTGGTATTATAGCAACAGCATGAGCTCAGATAACAAGTTCCATGACATTTGGTTTTATTATGGGTGATAGACTCATATTTTCCTATGATTTCCCTCACTTCTACTAATTAATTAATTAACTAACTAATTAATTAATTTTTTGAGACAGCGTCTCATGTAGACCATCTTTGAACTTGCTATGTAGTCATGAATAACCTTGAACTTCCAATTTCCCTGTCTCTGTCTCCACAGTCCTGGGATGACAGGCACCACCATGCCCACTTTATGCAGTGTTAATGATCAAATCTAGGGCCTCCTGTATGCTAGGAAAGCCATCTACCACCTGACCTGTATTCCCAGTTTGGTGATTTCTTTTGACTAATACATTGATAGGAAATGCTAGGCACATGGGTTACTATCTTCTCCTTTTCATAACAATTGCAGCCACCATCAATCAACTGTCCCATCTATAACTGAGCCCATAAAAGGTTCAGAGTTCTTCTCAGCAGTCAGGGCAGCTTTGTGAATTAGGGCTGGCTCGGTGGTAACCTATTTGCTGTTTTATCCTAGCAATTTAGTCAGTAGTATTACCGTGGTGGAGTGAAGAAATTGAACGGAGGAGGGGGCTGAGGCTGGCAGAGGACTCAGAGATGACTGATGCGCATGCTGGCATCTGATAACCCATTCCCTGTCAGGAGGACCCCGTCTCTACTGCTCCAGTGTGGTGATTTGCAGGAGCATAAAATGAGCTAATTTTGGAAATTTGTCAGTGTGCAATCTTGGGTAATAAAATATCCAGATTTACACAAGTGCTGCTGTGGCAATGACAGCAGACATGATCTGTGCAGCTGGGTGGGGTGGATGCTGCGGAGTGTCAGATGGCAGCCTGTTTTAATGTGTGGAGAAGTTTTACTGCATTTACTCTTTCAGTTATAGGGGTGTGTGGCTAAACTGGACACAGAAATTAGAGAAAAAAAGGTCTATCAAATGCATAGATTTTGTAATTTATTTTAGAGTGCTGTAGTCTGGATCATGGCATGTGCGCATGACCTTTGGTTAGGAAAATTGTTAATTAAATCAATATAGAATGCTTTAAGACAGTAGTTCTCAACATGTGGATTGAGAATCCTTTGGGGTTTGAGTGACCCTTTCACAGGGGTTGCCCAAGGCCATTGGAAAACACAGATATTTACACTATAGTTCACAACAGTAGCAAAATTACAGTTATGAAGTAGCAACAAAAATAATTTTGTGGTTGGGGTCACCACAGCATGAGGAATTGTATTAAAGGGTTGTGGCATTAGGAAGGTTGAGAACCACTGCCTTAAGAGGTAAAATGAAAACATAGGGTAAAGGCAGGAAGGTCCCCCATGAACTAACAGTTGAAGACAGTTCTGGCTGTTATCTGCCTTCTGATAATGTTTAGTTCCGTGTTTTCTGAGTCCAGCACAACCTTGACCTCAGTTAACACATTCTTTTGAAGCACATATGGGAGCATTTTAGGAGATGTATCTTAAAAGGTCCTAGCCAATTCCTCAGCTGATCCTGTTTCCTTAGACTGGAAGCTTCTGCATCCTTATCTGAAGGAATCTCAGCTGAACTCCTGCTCAAAAGCCTCAAAGCTTAATCAGCTCTAGTTCCTGGTTTTCATGCCTTATATACCTTTCTGCTTTCTGCCATCACTTCCTGGGATTAAAGGCGTGGGTCACCATGCCTGGCTGTTTCCAGTGTGGCTTTGAACTCAGAGATCCAGACGGATCTCTGCCTCCCATTTGATAGGATTAAAGGTGTGTGTGCCACCATTTTCTGGCCTCCATGTCTATCTAGTGGCTGTTCTGTCCTCTGACCCCAGATAAGTTTATTAGGATGCACAGTATATCGGGGGACACAATGTATCACCACAGTTAGGTTTGCTTCAGTTAATGAGCAGGTTTGTAGCTTTTCCATTCCCCCCTCCCTTCCTCCTTTCTTTCCTTCCTTTCTCTTTCTCTTTCTTTCTTTCATGGAGGAGACAGGATCTCATGTATTTATGCTGGCCTTGAATTTACTTTGAAGCTGAGGATGTCCTTGAACTTTGAATCCTCCAGCTTCCATCTCCCAAGTTCTGAGGTTTCAGGTGTGTGCCACCAAGCCTACTTTTGTGGTGCTGGGGATCATACTAAACTTCATTTATGAGAGGCTGACATTTTATCAACTGAACTATCTCTCCAGTTGATTGTTTAATTCATTTTTGTTGGGTTTCCTAGTGGGTATTGGTTTCCTGATCCAGAGGAGGAACTGGTAACCATATCTTTGACTCAAATCTCTATTTCCAGTAAACTGGTTGCTAACTAATTTGAGCTAATCATTTTCTATCTCCTACAAATTTGGAACTGGAATTTAGAGATTTATACAGAGCTACTTTTTGGCTGTATTTATCTTGGATAACAATATTCTGTAGTGGAGTGGCTATTACCTTTTGCCACCATGAAGACTCAGTGAAGAGGAAGAAAGGGAGCAGGAGAGAGAGGAAAAGAGAGAGAGAGAAGGAAGGAGGGAAGTAGAGAGAGAGCCCATTTATTTGCCAAACTCAGTTCCATTTTGAGGACTCATGGAATTCTGGGTCATCAGGTGCATGAGAGTGAATTTGGCCAGGTGGAAATGCTGCCTTCAAAGGCCCTTGTATCTCTAGTGCTTTTCTTTTGTTTAAGCCACTTATTTTATGCTCACTCTGTGAGTTTTAGCACAGCTCCCCAAACTGTGTAAAATGCCTCACTATCTCAAATCGCCAGATCACAATTTCCTCTTCAGTAAATATATCCAAACCAAGAAGGGCGTGAAGTAGTCACACACACACTGCTGAAGTTCACTCCACTTCCAGATAACATCTCTTTTCTGAAGATTGAGCATCATGAATAAGACAACAGCTTCAAATAGCTGTTATTTTTGTCTAATAGATATGACTATTGAAACTTGGGATATTTTGTAGAGGAATTACCCAAACAGTCAGTCAGTGGCAGGATTATAATTTTTAACATATTGTTTGACTTCAGTCCCAAGGCCCCAAACCCTTGGGTTCCTTTCTTCTGTCTGCTCTATAACGCTGACATGGTATTTACTTTCACACTGGTAAACGTTGGTCCTTCAGCCAAGTTCTAGCGACCACAGGCCTGGGCTATTTTCTACATTTTTACCTTCCAATCAAACATGATAAACCAGCATGAATTGACTGATGTGAGATGCTCTGGATAATGGGTGGAAATGTTTGTTTACCTGTAAAAATAAAAGAAGAGGAAGAAAGTGAAACTGTCAACTTGAATCAGATAGATACAGGATCCACATAGCCCTTAGACCCTCAGATGTGCCCAAACTTTAAGAAGGGCCATTAGGGCTAACACCCCTCAGCTTTATGCATGTCTACCTTTGGCCTACAAGCTGATACTCAGTAGTAACTCTCTTCTGCTTCCTCCTCCTCCTCCCTCATCTCATGCCTGTTTCACTGGCTACACTCCCATCCTTTAGGGAAGGTGAGTGGTTCATAGTTGTGTTGGACAACTGAAGACAACTGTTTAGCAGCTTCCTGCCTTGCATACTGCTCCTGCATCCATTTGCTCTTTTCCTCATCATCTCCTTCATACTTATGGATTTTAGTCAGAAGAAAGAAATTACCTATCCCATTTTGTCTTCTTTTCTAAAACACGTGCTTCAAAATTTGGGTACCTGTGAAGAGAAGAGATCATGTATGTTCAACAAAGGACATTCCATGTGAGAATATTTTTGAACAATCTTACATGCCCTATTCTAAAGCTTCACTTAGCTTGGCTTCCCTGCAGCCACCTTAACTTCTCCGTGGTGCATAGTTCAGAATTCAGCAGCTATTAAAGTTAAAGGTATTTGGCCATCATTCCTCCATCAAAAGTACCGCTCACACCTAGTAACCTTTGCTTCTTTGCTCCTTTCCAGACTTCTGAACTGGTCAAGAAGTCCCTTGTAGTAGTTGGAATGAAAATGTCCCCTATAGGCTAAAATGACAACACTTAGTCCAAAGTTGGTGGGGCTGTTTGGGGAGGTTTGGGTGGTGTGGCCTGGAGGAATAATGTTGCTGGGGGTGGCCTTTGAGAAATTAAAGACTCCACACTGCTTCTACTTTGCTCTCTCTGCTTCGTTCTTACAATAATGGATGTTGAGATCTCAGTATCCTGCTGTCATATTTCTGCATGTTGATGGGTTCTCCTTCTTCTTCTTCTTCTTCTTCTTCTTCTTCTTCTTCTTCTTCTTCTTCTTCTTCTTCTTCTTCTTCTTCTTCTTTTCTCTAGACAGGGTTTCTCTGTAGCTTTGGAGTCTGTTTTAGAACGCACTCTCTCACTCTGTAGACCAGGCTGGCTTCGAACTCACAGAGCTCCGCCTGCCTCTGCCTCCCGAGTGCTGGGATTAAAGGAGTGCACCACCACTGCTTGGTGCTGTTGATAGTTTCTTATACCTCTGGAGCTATAAGCCAAATAAATATTTTCTTCTTTGAGTTGCCTTGGCCATTGTGTTTTATCAAGGAACAGAAAAATAGCCAATGCCATCCTTGTGTCCATGGTCTACTCTAATGAATCTTTTTATATTTCTGTGAGTACTCAAGGGCATCTCTGGGTAGACAGGAACCCTAATATTGTTCTTTCAGTCCTCCCTATGTGGGAGGACTATAATATCTATAAGGTGTTTAACAAGGCCCAAGAGGCTATTCTGTGCTCATTCCAGTTAATGGCAATAAAGGTCTTTTACTAGAATCTTATTTATGTTTCTTTGGTTCTGACGCTCATCTTTAATTACTGCCCATACAGAGCTCAAGACCTGCCATGAATGATAAAGACTCATTCTCATTGCTACCTCAAATTTACTTCCCTTCCACCCAGTGCAGTAACCTTTATCACTGTAAGTTATGGCTGTGTGGTTATTAGAAGGGAGCTAAAGGATAGTTTGCTTCTATGTAAGATATGAAGGCAGATGAGTCACTGCTTGCTGTATGAGAGCAGGTTGGGGAATGGAGCATGAGTCCTTTGGTGGATCCATAAAAATGCATTATCTTCCTTTTAAAAGATAATTATTTAGGAGATACTTGCTTAGTTCAGTTAGAAGTTTCTTTCAGAGATGAGAAATATGGGGAAGGAAAAGAAAAAATGATGAATTTGTTTACAATTGGATTCATGGATAGATGAAGGAGCAGAAGAGATGGCAAGACTGAAGATCAGGAAGGCATTGGGTGTCCTGAAAGTAGTAGGGTGTGCAATATCTCACAGGAAGGAAGTCAAGACAGTGACAGTGCAATCTTGTCATTTGGTTATGGAAACTGTATTTCTTCGTAGATTTCACTGCACTTTTTGTTTCTACATGAGGAAAAGCATCTTCATCTACAACAGAGAGTCAACATGTGATTTTAATTTGTAGTTCAAGTGATGTCACTGGTTTCTAGAAAATAGGTGACTTCTTGAGACTTTTTGTCCTCTGAGAATTTTGAACAGAAAGTGGCTATGTTATACGTCATCAATGACTGACCTTTCTTTTTCAGCTTGGCATTTCATCTCTTTACCATACTTTTTATCTTAGTGTCTTTTGTTTGTCTTTGTTTTTTCGAGACAGGGTTCCTTTGTGTTGTTTTGGTACCTGTCCTGGATCTCCCTCTGTAGACCAGGCTGGCCTCAAACTCACAGAGATCTGGCTCTGCCTCCTGAGTGCTGAGATTAAAGGTGTGCACCATCACTGCCTGGCTATCTTAGTGTCTTAAAGAAATTGCAGTCAACGCCCCCCCCCCCACCAAGTAAAACACAGATTTCCTACTGGACACCACACATTAATAACTGTTTACATGTGAGGTGACTTTGATCCCATTACAATGCTACCTCTTCTCTACTGTATCACTTGTTTCTTTTCTCTCCCTTCTCTTGATTAATTTCCAAGGTTTAATCTTTATCTTTTCTACTGACTTATTATTATCACATCCTTAATGAAGTTTTACTGGTTTCTCAAAACTTATGTATGAACTCAAATACAATGAACACATATTGAATGACTATTACATCTTCCCTTGTATGGTATAGGAACCTTAAAAGGCTTGCCCGTTTCTTATGTCTTTTCCTGTCATTGTTTTGCATTAAAATTTTACTATGATATATATATATATGATATATGATATATATATATATATATATATATATATATATATATATATATATGCCTTGCATACTGGCCACTCTCTATCAGCCCACCTTGTCAACCCTTCTCTTTTTCTATAAATCTCTTTCATATCTATTAATTTTTGTATTGTGACCCACCAAGATTAATCAAGGACCATCTGTGTGACTAAGGGTTTTTAACTATCCATTAGAGTCTGGTAGGATCAGCAGAGGTCATAAAATAAAAGACAGTGATTCTCCCTCTCAAATCAATCAGGTAAAGGGATGGACCCTCTAAGCCTCTTCTACTCACTGGACTGTTAATAGAGTTAGTATTTTTGTGCCCAGTGCAGACAACTTTGGTAGATATGAGTTAATGATTACGGTGCTTGCATTGAACCCAGAAAATGGCATCTCACGACTCTCACATACTTCTTGCTCCTCTTCTGCAGTGTTCCCCAAGTCTTGGAGTGGGCGGCATAAGTTACTTGGTTAGGACTGAATCCACAGCAGTCTTTTTTTCCCTATTCTTGGTAAGCAACAAGTCTCTACATTCACCACTGTTCACGGTAAGCAGAGGCTTCTCTCATTAAAGCTGGGAGTTCCATTCATTTGGCTATTTGTCCCTGTGCTTTATCCAACCTTGGTCTCAACAATTCTTGCTCATATAAATCCTCCTCTTTCTTGCTAATTGGACTCCCGGAGCTCCACAGGGTAGGCTGGGGGGAAGGGGGGAGGGGGGAGAACAAGGGAATCTGTGGCTGATATGTAGAACTGAATTGTATTGTAAAAAAAATTAAATTAAAAAAAAAACAAAAAGAAAGAAAGGAAGAAAGAAAAAGCTGGGAATTCCTTATGTCTATTGGTATAACATAGGCGTTTAGAAGGCAGATTGCTGTTATGTAAATTAATCACCAGAAATGTGTTTCATGATTGGGCCTGATACCTCTCTAGACCTGGGTTGTTATCCAGGCTTACCATCCCAGGCAGTGTTCCTACCTCATACCTCTGGACTAGATATGATTAAAGTGCATTGTACATGTGAATAAAATGGCATATGACCTGTGGTTTTATATAATGAATATGTGCTAATAGTAGTGAAAACAAGAATAGTATATTCATCTCCAAGTATAAACATATGTTTACATGCACACATGACACACATGCATGCATACATGTGCACATGCATATATGCACACACACATGCACACATACATACTCATACACACACACACACACACACACACACACACATACACCTTCAGTACTACTGTCATATATAAGAAATCAGATCTTCAACAGGAAACCTTCAAGGCATACAATAAGCAAAAAAAAAAAAAAAAAAAAACAAAGAACAAATACAGCAAAACACAAAAGCAAACTCAAGCATGACAAAGACCTGAACACTATCAAAGAGGAGCTTAGAATAATTGTAAATAAAACCATAAGGTCTCTAACGAAAAGGTAAGTACCCTGTAGGGACAGAGAACACCAAATATAAATAATGGGAGAGAAAGAGGGGACATATTATATTCAAACTGGTTAAGAAACAAAGAGGAAATCCTACAGGCTCTCAGAGTAGGGCAAAGATGTATTGACTCCAGCAGAACAAGGCTAAAAATTATAGCAAACTTCTTGTCAGAAAAGAAGACAGTGAGCGAAGTTATATGCTTAAAGCTAAAAGGGGGGTCGGCAATGAACCTAGAATTCTATATTCAGCAAAAAAAGAAAAAAAACTTCAAAAGTGAATGAAAAATAAAGGTTTTGTTAGGAAAAAAATGAAAGAGTTCACTTGTAGCCCAAGTGCTGCATAAGAAATTTTTAAGAGCTTTTGTAGAAGGAAGAATAAGAAGACATGGGATGAAACTCAGACTTATTAAAAGAAGTGAAACACTGGAGCTAACATCAAATGTAGTGAAATAAACTCCTCTCCGTCGTTTGTCAAAAAGATAACTGCTAAAGAAGACTATAGTAATAGGGGCTAGAGAGAGGGCACTGAAGTTGAGAGGACTTATTGGCCTTGCACAGGATCCAAGTTTAGTTCCCAGCACCTACATAAACAGCCCACAGTCACCTGTAACTCCAACACAGCTCCAAGGGATCTGACACCCCTATGTGGCCTCATTGGACCCCTACTTTAATGTGCATGTGGGTGCTTGTGTGCACGCGCGCACGCGCGCACACACACACACACACACACACACACACACACACACACACTTATTCTTGCTTCCTCTCCCATTTATTCCAAATACTCTTGCTTCTATATTGTCTTTTTTCATAACTAATTTGCTTTATTTTATTTTAAAATATGACATATTTTAACTAACTCTTTGAGACTTTCTTACATGTATACATTGCATTTTGATCTACTCACCCTAATCTACTTTCACCTAATCACCTTTGATCTACTCCTCCCTCCCCTACATCTACCTCACCCCATCATCTCTCAACTCAAAGTCTTCTTTTAAAAAATAACTCATAGAGTTCAGTTTGTGATGACCATGTATTCATGAGTGTGGGGCCATCCAGCAGGTAGTGTAGTCTACCTTAAAGGAGTCACACCCTTCAAGTAAACTGATTCTAGATTTCCCAGAAATCAACTGCTGATAGCTCCTCAGCTAGGGATGGAGGTTCATTAGCCTATGCCCTCCACATCCATGTCTATGAGATAGTGTCTTCTATATATGATGGGGAAGCTGCACTCAAGAAATCTCCTAAATGGACAAGTCCATATAATGGGGGAATCTCACAAGGCTTCACCAGTCCTACGGCATCAGCGCTAAACATAACTGAGCAATATTAAATGTACTCAGCAGGTTGTGTTTATAAATTTACACATATGTAAAATTATAATTAAATAAGAGGATATGAATTTGAGAAAGGGTAGGAGAGACATGAGAGGAATTTGAGGGAGGAGGAGAATTATGTAAATATGATTCTTACATACAAAATTCTTAATAAATAAATATCCAGATTTTGCATATGAGAGAAAAGATGGAGCATTTGTTTCAATTTGTTATTTCATCTAGTGTGAGGGTTTACAGCTCTGTTCATTTCCCTTCAAATGACAAAATCTGTTCTTTTTGGAAAATGCTCTTCCTACTGCTGGACATTTTAGTCAGGAATTCAGAGTGGCTTCAAGTGTGCTTTTATTATACTTACTCTTGACTGACAGGCTTCAGATTCCTTTAGTTGTTCACTGGGCTTAGTTAGGGTGTAGATTAATTCATCAGAAAGATTCCCCCAGTGTCTGCTTCCTGTTAGAATCTGGGTTTCCCTGCTTGGCTTTCTGTGCTTAGAAACGCACTGTCTAGGAAGAGCTGATGACTTAACCAGTGAATATTATCAGTTCTCCAACTTAAGAGGGGCAGGCTGTGGCTGAAGGAGCTAAAGAGCATGGAATTTGGAGTAAGTGTCCAGATTTCCTTATGTCCATGTTTGACTTTTAAAATTATTTAAAAATTTAAAAAAATTATTTAATTATTGAGTAGCAGTGATACACACAGTTATATGATATATAACTATTATATAGTTATGGGAGTATCATGTTACTATTACCAAGTGCCTAAGGCATTTCTGTCCATGGTGGGCATCACTAGTGGTTCATTCCAGTCAGCAGAGGCTTGTGTGCACGTGGTACATCTAGTCAGCACTGTCACAGGGTATGACGTGTATTTGCCATTTCTATGCTTGGGTATTCTCCAGTTGCTTGTCCTGGCATAGGATGCCTATTCTAGTCTCGTTGGTGTTATAAAACAATAGGAAGCAAAACTACTTCTACGTTTGGAATGGAAAGTTTGGGCCCATGGCACCATTCAGGGCTCAGGGCTGAAATAAAGTGAAAGCCCTGGATATAAGGTAAAGATATGTGTTGGAGACTAATTGTTGGCTCAGAAATAGGCAAAAACTTAGCAATATTATGACAGAGAAATGTTTTCACATGTTAAAACAAGCAAAAGTCCAGAATTCCCATGGTTTTCAGAGAGGTTAGGCTTTTCTTATATCAAAGAGAAATTGTTCTATAGTATTGTGCTGTGGGATATTCTGTATGTTGTGAATAAATAAAACGCTGATTGGCCAGTAGCCAGGCAGGAAGTATAGGATAGGTGGGACAAACAGGGAGGGAGGCTGGGAGGTGGAAGTCTGGGAGAGACACTAGCCTGCTGTCCAGGGAACAGCATGTAAAGGCAACAGGTAAAGCCATGGAACACGTGGCGACATAGAGATGAACAGAAATGGGCTTAGTATAACAGTAAGAGCTAGACAATGGTAGGCCTGAGCTAATGGCCAAGCAGTTTAAATAATATAAACATCTGTGTGTTTATTTTATAAATGGGCTATGGAACTGCTGGGCCTTGGCAGGACCCGGAGAGAAACTCTCTAGCTACAGTACTGTTACGTTGTTGCTAACGCAATTTGCAGGGTTAACATGCAAGGTTTTGTTATCACAGGCTGTAACTTGAGAAATGGATTTGAATGAATCTTAAATAAATATTATATACCAACACAAGAGTCACTGTGCAAAACAACAGTGTTGCCAGTTGCTCCCTGTGAACATTATAAAAAGAGCATCTTGATCAGCCCTCCAGGAATATTACAGAATGAGAGTCAGATTGTGGCGAATTCAGTTAATGGAGGATGTATTTCTGGGATGTGTTTACAGGAAATCTGAGTTCATGTTCCTTTTTTTCCCTTTTAAAGATCTATTTTATTATTTTATGAGTGTGGTCCATGTGGGTGCAGGTGCCCATGGAGGTCAGGAGAATGTCAAATCCTCAGTAACTGGAGTTATAGGTAGTTGTGAGCTGTGTGTAGGTACTGGGAATGGACCTGGGTCCTCTGCAAGAGCAGCAAATGTTCCTAACTACTGAGCCATCTCTATTCCCACACTTCTAGAGGAATTCTATAGCTGATTAATGCATTAAGGGAATGAATTAATGATTAAGGGAAAATGTCAGCACACAAGCCTTGTAAGTGATCTTCACAGAACAAGGAGAGTGCTTTCATAACCTGGACCATCCTTACACAAATGCTTAAATAAAGCCACCAAGGAGATTCTCAGGTACATGATGTGATCTCAGGCCACCATTACGAGGGCAGAGTGTATAGACAATGAGGGAAAATCCATAGAAGAAATCACTGCTACTCAAGGGACTGAGGCAGGAAGATTCCAAGTACATACCTGTCTGGGACCAGTGAGCTCAAGGCCAGCCTGGGTAAGTTAGTATGACTCTATATAAAAATAAAACAAAAATAAAAAAATAGAAGGTACTTTTGAGTTGGCTACTATGACTGGAGACCACTTTGTTCTAGGAAACTTTTGGGGAGCCTTATGATGTGTATTCCATATTCTCTGTGTAGGAGATAAAAGGGAGAAATATTTATTCATAAGCTTCTGGCTCCACAGATTCTGGATCATCTGTATTCCCAGGTTGCATGGTATGAGTGTTGAGTGAGTTTGGTGGTATCAGGTGCACAGTTTGGGAGAAGCCCTGAGTAATGAAGCAAGAGGAGATGGGTGGCACAGGGCCTACGATGAAGCATTGTCACATTGCACCTGTGTGAAATGGATTATGTTCCTACAACAGTGATGGGAGGAAGCAGGACCAGAATGAAGAAATCAACCTTAAAAGGCCAGTGTTGTAGTCACCCTCCACCTAGTTTGCCAAGGGGCTGTTCTTTGCAGCTACCTATGCTCAATGGCTGGGCAAAATTCCACAGAATCACCGATTCAACAGACAGTACATTCAAATTATGCCTTTCCCAGGAACCATATTTACTGGGCTCATGTCTTAATTTCGACTTATGTTGGGTTGAATCATGCTCCACAAATGGCTACCATCGAGGCAACAATTTATGTGAAAAACATTAGAGTTCACACACTAACAAAGTTAGGACTTTTTAATATACACCTGAGGAAGATAAGAGTCTGTCTCATATTGATGATGTTTTTGTGTATAAAAATCAATATTAACATAAGATTTTGAGAAATACATGAATAGTTTTAGGCATAAAATAATATACATGAAGAAACTTAGGTGCTCTATAATGGACAGAAATGTACTTTTTAGTTTATGAGTTTTTTCAGAGCTTTTTTTTGTATTTGAGAGACATCAATTTTCTTTCTTTTAGTTGGAGTGGAAACAGTTCTCACATCTGTCATTAGAATGTTTTCAAACTTTTATCAATCAGCACATCCTAAAGCATACTGATGTCAGTATTCAGGTCAGTGAGCATGAGTTTGCCCTGGGGAGGAAAACAGCTGTTTTCTGCTAATTACAAATTTAACTTAAAGTCAGTAGATTCATGAGCTGTGGTGATTACAGAGATAAGATTCTGGAATGGGGTTGTAATTTTCAGTATCTTTTCCTATAGTGGGATGCTGAACTATAGTTATGCCATTTTGTGAAAGTATTCTTAAGGAAAACTTTAAGTGATAAAACAGTCCTGGGTAAACTGGTCACTGGCTGCATAGACCAGCCATAACTTTCTATACAGTGTGTCCCTGAACTTAAGGTTTGAGAACAGCCTCTTTAACTGCTACCTTTCTGCTTCTGTAAACAAGACTTGCTTTCTTCCTTCAGATACCCACAGCTGCCTTCCTGTACACATCACACAATTGCAGTTTTTGTCTTTAAAAGCTCAAGCAAATTGGAGGTCAGGGCTACTCCCCACCTCTCTGTATGGGGCATTCCCACTGGTGGAGAATAAAAGCTCCACATAATTTTACTTATTCAGGCTTCTTGGGTGGTCTCTTTTTGGGTATCCCATAATATTCCTTAAAATTATTCCTTCAAGCAGTAGAATACTGATGAATACATTGACAGCTTTGACTTCATGGAAGAAAAGGGACATTGATGGTAGAAACCAGAAGTTCTACCTCCAGAGCACACATGGTTGCCATCTTCCTGGACTCCTCAGGAAACTTTTGAAGCTATTGCCTCAAATCTTGCCCCTTCTCACTTGTCAAGTAGATGAGCCAAGTTTAACAATGGCAGCTATTTTTTGGACTAGTGTGTGCATCCTCTAAGAATTTATACATTTCAATCCTACTGACTACCATAATGGCATTTGGAGTTAGGGCTTTGGAGAGGTGATTAAATCAGAATAAATCATGCTCCATTGATGTTGTTGGTTAGTGTCTTTCTGAATAGAGTAGGTTGTAATCAGACATTTTCTTTCACCTGCTTGTTCCCAAATACCCAGCAGCTGCTTCCCAAATTACCACACAGAGGCTTATATTAATTATAAATGCTCAGCCAATAGCTCAGGTTTATTACTACTAACTAGCTCTTACATTTTAAGTTAATCTGTATTCCTTATTTACACTTTGTCATGTGGCAGTACCTTTATTAGCATAGTACATCCATCATCTGCTCCCTCTGCATCTGGCTGGTGACTCCTGACTGTAGCATGAATCTTAAAAGTTCTTATTAATAAAATCAAACCTGAGGTCAGTTATTGGGGTGAAGCTGGAAGATCAGAGAGACAGAACAAGCCACAGCTAACCTCACCAGGCAAACTTCTCAGCTGATCTTGTTTCCTCAGACTGGAAGCCTCTGTGTCCTCATATCCAAATGGCTCTCAGCTGAACTGTGATGCTCAAAACCTAAAAGCTTAACCAGCCAAATGCTTAACCAGCCAAATGCTTCTTGTTCCTGGTCCTCATGCCTTACATATCTTTCTGCCTTCTACCATCACTCCCTGGGATTAAAGGCTGGCTTTCTGGGATTAAAGGCATGAGTCACCATGCTTGGCTGTATCCTTGAACACATGGATTTCTGCCTAGCTCTGCCTCCCAAGTGCTGGGATTAAAGGTGTGTGCTACCACTGCCTATCCTCTATGTTTAATATTGTGGCTGTTCTGTCTCTGACCCCAGATAAGTTTATTAGGGTACACAATATTTCGGGGAACACAATACCACCACACCTGACTCTGCCTTTCTCCTTCCCATCATCCTTACTTTGGTTGTCTTGCCTGTATTTCCTGCCTGGCTACTAGCCAATCAGCATTTTATTAAACTGATTTGAGTGACAAATCTTTACAGTGTACAAGAGGATTATTCCACAGCAGTTGGTCCCTTTACAAAAGAAACCCTGGAAAGTTCCCATGTTCCCTTTTATTCTGTGAAGATACAGCAAGAAGACAGCTGTGTTCAGAATGTGCTGAAAGACATTTACAACATTGTGGCATTGACTTTGTCAGATCACAAGAGAACATCACCACCTAAGATCGTTTTCTCAGCATAATTAAGTATGTGGGTATGGGGCATAGTATGGCAGGGAGGAATGTACACTGTTGATTTGTCCATTATCCAGAACTAAACATAGAGAAAGTGACCCAGAAAACTAAGGGACATATGATTGTAGCTGGAGTTTTCTCTAGTCCTACCCAGGCCTGTAGCCGCTCAGACCCAAATAAACACACAGAGGCTTATATTAACTAAAACTGTATGGCCTAATGGCTCAGGCTTCTTGCTAGCTTGATCTTACATCTTAAATTAACCCATTTCTATAAATCTATACCTTGCTACATGGCTCGTGGCTTACTGGTATCTTTATATCTTGCTCCTTGTGGCAGCAGCTGGCAGTGTCTCCCTGTTCTCCCTTTTTCCTTCCTCCTCTCTAGATAGGGTGTCCCATCTAACCCTATTCTGCCTCACTATTGGCCAAACAGCTTTATTTATCAACCAATCAGAGCAATATATTTTCACAGCATACAAAAACACTCCCATCACATGATGCTAAAAGAAAACCTGAACATTAAGTCCCAACGCCCCCTAGAAACTTTAGGAATGGTAGCAACATGAGGTTTTCAACTACCCCACAAAACAGAGGGCATCCCAATGCATAGGATCAGAGACAAAACCGAGCATTCAAAATCAGAAGATTCAACAGGGAAGGAAACTGAAGTACTGGGTTCTACCCCTCACAGGCAGCACTCATCTTTCATTCCTTAGGAGTCTACCCTTCTCATCTTTTCAGGCAGAGAATCCCATGTTTTCAGAATAAATCAGTGTGTTATCTTCCTTCTATAACCATATGTAGTATTGTTCTAAACACCTCGAATATGAGACATCTTAACCTTACAGAAGTTAAGAATGGGGGCTTTGTATATACCATGAAGTCTCTTTCCTTCACAAGTGTAAGAAAGCCTCTATTAATTATTCTGTCACATTATGCTTTGTCCTACTCTTTCCAAATAATAATAATAATAATAATAATAATAATAATAATACCTTAGATGAATACTACTTACAAAATATTCTCAAGTGCTAACTTGCTTGGTCACAGGACAATTACAAGATGAAATTATTCCCATCCTACAATTAAGAGAACAAGTTAAAGTCAAAGGCAAGCAACTTCCTTAATCTCACGTTTTCAGTAGGCATGAAATGAGGCACCCAAGCTCCAGAGATGAGCTTGGTTTTTGTCTGTTTTATGCACAGAGAGTGTGTTCACAATTAATCATTTAAAAAGCAGTTATGAAGTAGGAAGTTTGCAAACAATGGTGATAAAATATACTTAAAGTGTCTTGGAGACTCTGTGGGCCAAGGTAAGAAGTGGATGTGCCAGTTTTGCTGAGGTCTTGGGTATGTCTTATTTGGAGTCAAAGTTGCAATTTTGTCCCCAGAATTAGCAATATTTCAAAATTCTAATACTGGAGGCAACCAGGAAATTACACAGTAATGCACCATGGGAGAGGAGATTGCTTTCTGATGCTCCAGGCATTTGTTTTATGTGCTGACACAAGAACATTTGATTACTCTCTTAGCTATCTTATGGGGAGTAGGTGTAAATGTTAATATGCACCACACATTACCATAACCATGGGAATAAATTTCATGACATCAAGACCTGCAGGCATGCATTCTGTATCACAGCACCAGTCTGCCATTGGTAGACAGACTATCATCAGGTTCTGGTCTCAGAAAGATCCCAGGGTCAGAATTCATGAGCTGCAACCTGTTATCAGAGTTACAGTTTATTCTTAAAATTTACTGTTGGAAACAACATGAAATGTATTTCTTGCAGTAGGAGAGATTCCAGAAGAAAAAAATAAATCCTAAAGTTTAATGAGAGAGCAGCCGAGGGAAGTCATATGTGAGTTCTCCTGTGATAAAGTGATTGGGGTCCTTTTAGCTTGTCATGGTGGAGACAGTAGAAACAATTTTGTGTTTATTCAACTTCCCCAAGGCTCAATGCTTTGGAGCACCTGATGCATGCCCGGCACCAAATGTTTTGGAGCACATGATGTATGCTTGGTACTGTATTAAACACTTTGCACAAATCACTGCGTGAGTGCTCGTCATCACCTTGTGGGTTAATGTTGCTTTGAGACATTATAATACATACATATCTACCTACATACATACATATTACATATTATATGTATTTACAGATTGTCACCTTTTCTAAATACAAAATAAATTTAGAGTCAGTAGACTAGTGTGCAAGGAGCCTTAGTCTCAGGGAAGAGTCTGGAGATGGAGATAAAAATGGTGCTGATGGTGGAGGAGGGTCCCATGAGTTCCCACCTCTGGCTGAGAATTCTTAGGGGTTGATGGCCACTGGGGGAAGGAGAGTCAGCTTTCTTCAGGGATGTAGCCTTGTAGGTTGCCCAGGTTCCAATGGATAGCCTACACCGATGCACTCAAGTCACCACCCACTGGACTCAGTGGGCTGTTAAGGAAAAAAGAGAGGCAGTGAGGTTTGTTTGGAGATAGACAGGGAGGAGAGTCTGGAGAGAAGTTACAGGGCAGGAAGTGGGGACCAATACGATATGATTAAAATACATAGTCTACATGTATGAAATTCTCAAACATAGATAAATAAGAATTTAAAAATTCTTATTTTTAAAGAACCCAGGAGAAGAGATAAATCTCTGATTCTAAGGCAAAGGGGAACACAGTGGGTTGTTGGGTTTTCTCCCAGCTAACCATCTTTAATGTTACAGGGTAGCTGGAAATAGCCAGATTCACAGTCATTGTAGACCCAGTGTCACCTTGATGGATAGCCAGAGACTAAGACATTTTTCTTTGTCTCCCTTGTTTTGGAACTAGTAGTGCACAAAGCTGGGAAATATAGGAATCAAAATTCAAATAAAGCAAAAGAGAAATCCAGAAGTATTAAATGATATTTTTGACTGAAAATATTAATTTAACATGCAAGTCAGCTTCTGTTTATGGCCAGAGAAAGTAACTGTCACCAGACTAGTCCTCTTGTCTGAAGGAAAACAAATAGAAGATCCCATGACAGTCACTTACCATAAACACAACAGACTGTGAGATGATCGTGTCCAGGTGTTGACAACAGGCAGAGAAAACCATGATACTGAAGAGAAGGGAAGGCAGAAGAGCTTGAATACTTGAGGCCATTTCAAATCCCTAGCTGGAGAAGAGAGGTCCAGCCTGTAAATAGGAGAAGGCAGACATTATAACCAGATGTTTTTAGGGTAATAGCTTGGCATATGGCAGCCCCAATGAGATAGGCTTGGCCACCCATTGTGGCAGACCAATTAAAGTCACAAGTAATGGGGCAAAGCAGAAGATTTTGTTCAGTGTGGTCTCTCTGGGAAGAGAACTCATAAGGGAGCCTGGTCATTCCTGAGTTCATCACTGGGGTGTTTAAGTGATCCTTTTCTGGACTCAATCCCAGGCTGTATAGCAAGACCTGACTGTTTGAAACCATGGTGATTCCTCTGCCTCTGCTTCTCAACTACTGGGATTACAGGTGTGTACCAACACACTGTGCTTTCATGTAGCTGTATTTAGAAAGATATGACTGAATCAATCAATTAATAAGTTGATAATTTTATTTGAATACTTCCTAGAATTTAGATTGCAAAGATTTTTTTTAAATTACGGTTTATCATCGGGAAGACTCTGAAGCAGTAGGAAATTGCCTGTCGCCCACCCCACAAGACTCTGAAGCATTAGGAAATTACCTGCTGGCCCCCGCAATGCTCCCCTTTGGAACAAGCATCCCTGCTATAGCATCTCAGATGGGTTTTGTTTCTGGACCTCAACCATTACTGCCTTGGAAAGTCAGGCACATGACTGACATGCCATCCCCAGAGCCACCAAAGTTTAGCCTTTGGAGCAGAAGACATCACTCAAATATAGTGAGGCTTCCAGCTCTGTTTTGCCCCATAGGAGTTTCTGCTCATACACCTCTGGTCTGTGTCTGTTAATAGTGAACTTGGATCACGGTATTAATTTTATTAATTCACTGAATGTTTTCCCCCACTACCTTCAGATATTCAATTAAATGAGGCATTTGGGATCTTAAACTCATCCATCTGAAAATATCTTCTCCTGATCTGAGATGGTTTCATTAATTTGTTCATTTGACTGCATTTAACAACATCTAGTTACAGAGCTTCTATACCTGTGAAGTGTGGGTATCAGCAAGACTGATGAAGCAAGACACAGATGAGAAAGACATGGCCTTGATCTTAAAGACCTTGCAGTGTGAAGGGAAAGTCAGATAAGCAGAGGATGATGACCACATACTGTGGTGTGAACTACAGTGCCCTAGAGTTGGGTTTGTACAAGGATTAGAAGTTAGTTTTCTCAAAAATCTCACATTGCACTTACTATCATGAATACTTGGAAAAAATGTAAAGGTATGATTTCTAAATGTCTCCCTAATGATTCTGTGGAGTTAGGGCTGAGCAATCTACTTTAACAGAATACTCCAGGTGGTTCTTAAGCACACCAAACAACTGAGAGAACAGTTGCTATAGATCCATTGACCAAGGCTTGATCCCTCTTCAGTCTGAACTCTCACCAGAAATCCACAGCAGGCTGTGGTAGACAACACAGATCTATTGCAGAGGTAATCCTGACTCAAATATAAACCACTCAACTTTTTGGTAAAGGTATTATTGCAAATTCCTGGCAACTCACCGTTTAGTTGATCAATAAATAAGAGATTTTGTGTTCTAGAGGCTAAGGTTTAGAGCTCTATGTCTGGCCAGCTGTGACGCTTTGAGTACATTGTGTCTTCATTTCCTCATTTGTGAAACAGGGTGATAAAAGCACTACCATGTAGGACTGCTGCAAGAACCAATACATTCACACATATAATCAGAAAACACTGAAAACCCTGTGATCTGCTCCATGAGTGGTCAGTTTCTATCTCCTTCCTAACATAGTTTCTGGGGACATTTCCTAAGGAGTACAGAGCATGGCCACTGCTTTACACAGAACAGTGAGCAAAACAATGGGTCCCTATGTCATCCATTGTGGTGGTTTGAATGTAATCGGCCTTCATAATCTCACAGGGAGTGGCACTATTAGGAGGTGTGGCTCTGTTGGAGTGGGTATGGCCTTGTTGGATGAAGTGTGTCACTGTGGGGGTGAGCTTTGAGGTTTCCTATGCTCTTCACAGCAATAAAAACCTAACTAAGACACCCATGATCAAATAATCTGTGACTATGTTCCCTGACATGGGCAGAGAGTCTGCAGATGGAATCTGGGAAGGGAGAGGGTAAGTGGAAGATCCCATTACGCCCAACCCAAGTGGAGAACTTACCAGGTGCAGTCAGACATCGATACAGCCTTGTTGGCATTGTAGATGGAGGAAGGGGCTTGTGGGAGCCCACAGAGGTTTCCTAATGTGATCTGAGCTTGCTTTACCAGCAGTACTGCATAAGAAAATGATTGGACCACAGGCCTGGTTACCAGGTGTTTGGAAGGATCTATACTTGGCTGTATCTAGCAAGGGGGAGGTCTTTTGCCTCGCTCTATGGCATTGTTATAAAAAACCCATTTGAATAAAGTTCAGGCCTGGTGGATAAGGATCGAGGCCCTCTCAAGGCTATCCCATGTTTCTATCTGTTTCTCTCCCCTCTATCCTTCTATTTAAATCTCTTCTCCCTCACTCCTCAAGAGTACCCAGATAAAGGTGGGGGCTGGTCCCCCACAGGGGCTGTGAGCCAAAGGGTGTAGGCAACCTCTGGAATCTGACAAAAGCAAGGGAATGAGTCTGCCAGAAGGAAATAAAGTCCTATTAGCACATGAATTTTAGGTGGATGAATCCACGTCTGAAGAATGAATAGTTTAACTTCAAGAATATTGTAGAGGCACTGAGTTTATGGTATTTTGTTTGAGCAGGAATGAAAAGTTAACACATGGCCTTAGAGACAAATGTTCCCCCTTTTAATAATATACACATTAACATTTGTTTGTAGGTTTTGTACTCAATATGATTTCCTCCCATTTCAACAGCATACTTCTTGTCAGTGGAAGTAAGGATTTGTCTTGACTGTAAGGATTTGAAAGCTGTTATTTAATTTCAATAAATCTTCCATCTTCCAGGGTGCATGGTACAAAGGAATTCCTCCTGTTCTTTTTTAGTACCTCATCTCTAACATCCTCATATTTAATCATATGCTTCCCCCCACTTCCCTTAACCTTTAGAGGTTTGTTTCTACAGTATTTCCACCACATAATACCTTAAAGATTTCTGTTCATGTCAAACTTCCCATTATTCTGCAGCCTCTTCCCTGGTATGCCTGGAAACAGGGTCTGGATAATTGGCAATCACATTATTTGCTTCACTACTCTAAAATGCCATAAAATTATCTTTCAACTAAATGAACCTAAAAGAAATAATGCAACTAGAATATTTAAAGCCACAACTAAGAGAGTTTTTGCATTATTCTGAACTTTGGTTACTAAGTGAAGATAGTTTTTAAAGCTGTGATTAAAGATACATTTAAATTAGAATGCAGTTAAAAGGTGAGACAGAGCTTGTGAAATCTCATCTGACTCAATGGACCCAGTGGGAGAAAACGCTGTCTGCACTCCCAGATGTGGTTCATGGCGTCTCTATTGTACGAGAAGAACAATAACAAAGCTTGCAGCTCAGCACACTGAAATTGATGTAGGTTTCTTTTCATCGGCATATACATTTATGACAGCTGCCACCAGCAAATAAAAGCTTAATTTTCTAATTTATTAATGCATTCACAGAGCTGTTTGCCTTTTGTTTTAAGGAAGGTTCCACTAGTTTGGGTTGGTTGCAGCTCACACTTCCTGAGGAAAGTCTGAAGTGCCTAGAGTTGTTAATCCAGGAGGTGAAAGGGCCCTGGGTCACTCTAGGTGTAAGCAATCAGCTTCCAGAGGCATCTTCAGTGAGATGTCGGCCCCAGAAATGTCGCTGCAAGTTTTCTGTGTGTAATGCTGTGAACCTAGAGTTTTCTTCACATTGGGCATGAGCTCTCCCAACAAGCCACACCCTCAACCTTTATTGGGATCTTAGAATAATTCTCTATCCTCTGAGGCTACTCTGACCACAAATAGGATATTGGTTTCATGTCACTCTTTTTTTTTTTTTTTGGTTTTTTAAGACAGGGTTTCTCCGTGTAGCTTTGCGCCTTTCCTGGAACTCACTTGGTAGCCCAGGCTGGCCTTGAACTCGCAAAGATCCGCCTGCTTCTGCCTCCCGAGTGCTGGGATTAAAGACGTGCGCCACCACTGCCCGGCTTCATGTCACTCTTGATGAGAGCTGATGTTTATCAAAATACACCCAAAGGTTTGTGTGGTGTTCAAAAAACTTGGGGACGTTTTTACTCAGAAAAGGAAGAACTAGTGGAACACGACAGCTGAAGTCAAACATCTGAAGGGATGGCTTGTGGAGAAAGAGGTTGACCTACTTCTGCCTTTCAGGAAGGGATAGAAGTGTCCTGTGTTAGGAAGTTACACGAAGATTGAACTCCTGGGACCAGAACAGCTTGAAGATGGAGATGATGAGCTGTCCTTAGAGCTGGGTAGGCATCTCCAAGAACTTGGAGGTTCTTGTTCATATTAATATCCATGCTTTATGATGCTGCCATGTGTTGCTAGGTCAAATGAGGTCAACTATTAAAGCCCCAGTGTCATGCCCTCCAACACCTGCATCCTCTGTGCTGGGTGGGACCAGGTTGGGCATTGGCAGATGCTAAGAAAGAGTCTAGGCATCGCTCCCATACCCTGATCCAAAAGGCACAGGGACAGTTACGTGGTTACAGGGTATATATAGACGGCAACTGCATGTCACCATTTCTCCCTCTCTCCCTTGCACCATGAGGGAATTGCCTTCTATGGCATGGGTGGAGCCTCAGGATTCTTTTCTACACAACATCTACTTTACTGTGGGCTCCCAGATGAAACTGTGTCTTTTGTAATCCCCCGCTTTAAAAGACAAACTTGTGAATGTGTCTTCAGCCCCCAGTTCAAGATAAGTCAGCACGTTCTCTACTCTGGGGTTTACAAAGTGCATTGCTGCCTTGCCAGCTGTGTGGCTGCCAGGCTCAAGGAGCACTTCAAGGCTGGCACCTGTTTCCTATCTGTTTTCTTATTTTGGTGTTCTCTTCCTCCCTCCCTCCCTCCCTCCCTCCCTCCCTCCCTCCCTCCCTCCCTCCCTCCCTCCCTCCCTTCCTCCCTCCCTTCCTCTTTTCTTCTCTTTCCCTCTCCCCCCTCTCTCTGTATCTGTAGGTATGTGAAGGTGCTTGTGTGTGTGTGTGTGTGTGTGTGTGTGTGTGTGTGTGTGTGTGTACAGGCCAGAGGACAATCTCAGCTGTCATTTCTTGGGTGCCATCCATATTGAGTCCTGAGACAGTACCTCTTATGAACTTGGGGCTGGCTGGCCAATGAGCCTCAGGGATCCATTTGCCGGTGCTGATATTACATACTTATGCTGCCTGCCTGTGCCGCCCCCCCCCCCCCCGCACCGCTTCCCTCCCTCCTTCTTTCTTTCTTTTTTTTTTTCAAGACAGGGTTTCTCTGTATAACAGTCCTGGATGTCCTAGAACTCACACTGTAGACCAGACTGGCCTCAAACTTACAGAGATCCACCTGCCTTTGCCCTTGAGTGCTGGGACTAAAGGCAATCACCTCCATACCCAGCTGGCTATCTTCTTTATAATGTGGGCTCTAAGGATGCCACTTGTGTGTATATTTCTGCAAGGCAAGCATCCTTCTGACTGCACCCTCCCCCCAGCTCACAGTTATTTCTGTTTTTCTCTGGTTTTCTGCTTCTCTCTTCTCATAAGTATCACCAGAACAACATCAGTTCCCTTCTGTAGTAGCTGTTGAATCCAAGTTTAAGTTTTTCAACTTTCTGAAAAGCAGCCTCCAATATCTTCCTTGGTGGGAGAATAGCACTCCAGAGCCACTGTTGTCCTTGAACATCTAAAATTTGACTGCATAGGAGTCCCCTTCTGCCTTCCAAGCACTAACCATTCCAAACCTCCCCCTTTATTGTCCTTCTCTAGAGGTAGGAGTTCCTGTGACTGTACTTCCCTTAGCCTGTTTACATAGCACAACTATATAGCTAATTAAATGTTATTTGGCTTTCTTTTCCAATGCTGGTAATTTTTTTGTCACATTTCTCAATAACACTCTTGGCTGCCTTCATGACCCTCTTTCCCTCTCTCTGTTAAAATATCCCCTTAAAATGTGAGAGAAGAGGAACACTAGGGAAATAGAAAGGCTATACTCCAGGCCAGATCCAGATAGTGCACACTCATAGCTTGAATGGCATGTTGAATAAACAGCTCAGCATGGATGTGATGTCATTAACTATAATAAAACAGTAGAATGCAATACAAAAATGTTTTTTTTTTAGGAATCATAAAGTCATAATGATTAAGTATAAACCAAAAACTTATGGATAAAAGGATCTAAGGAAAATAAGTCAATGTTCAGCCAGAAATGTTAAATAATTACTAAAGAGGCTTACAAATCAAGGAAACAATGAAAACAGCTACGTGTCTAGCATATGGCCAGAAAATGATTCCTCCTGCAGTGAACAGTTTTGAGTGGAGATAAAAAAGAATAAAACCTGCACCTGCCCTTCCGGTTCAAGTACCTACCCTGCCAGGATCATCTGAACCCTGAGCTACCTGCAGGTGAAGGTTAATTATTTTTAATATTACTGCCTCTTAAGCATGTACTGTGTTAACCAAGTAAGTGTTTTGTTAGGTACATATTGATATATGGTGTCTTATTACATTTAATGTTCAAGAAGTCATGTTCCAATTTTAGAATGAAGGAATCTGTGTTTTCAGAGGTAGCTGGTAGTTGTCCAGGGTTTCTCAAACAGCCAATAATTGAGCTAAGGTTAGACACTTGGCCAACCTGATGCCAAACATTGCCCTTTCTACCACCTCCAGCTGCCCCTCTTCCTACCTTGTCCTTCCTTGCTATTTGTAATGTTTCTCTTATTAACTTATCAGTTTTTTTCTTACTATGTCTGTAGACTGCTCCTGGCTTTAAATTGAACTATTGATTCCAACATAGACTGACCAGAATAGTCTCTGACACATGCTTATATCCCATGGATGGAACCTGGAGGAAGACAGAAGGTGGGGCCGAGGCAGGAAGTGAGATGATGGGTGAGTCTGCGGGTAGAACAGGAGTAGAAGCCTGAGCCCTCTTTAACTCACATGTCTCTCTGGTTATTCCACGCATGCGTCTCTGAGACTAGCAATCTGCTGTTCCAGTGTTAACCTCTGGTTTGGTCCCTTAGCAAAGGAAACCTCTTACATCAGAATCACCTTTGCTAAAAGCCTTTAGCTCTTTAAATGCACACAGTGCTCTTTGGTTGACCTTTTCCTTAGTTTTAAAAGTAGTGGGAAGCTTTTACATTTATATTTGGTGTTAAAAAAAAAAAAACAACCATGGCCAAAGGGCCAAGTCAGAGGAAGGACTGTTGCCTTGGAGCAGAAGCTATGAGGGCTACCACTGTTGTCTCTGTGGCTCCCATGGTTCTGGATGAGCATATGGTGTTCAAGTCCCAAGAAGGAGCTACTGCAGAGAGGGTGTAATTCCTAACCACCAACTTCTGTCTTCAGCGTGTAGCATGGAATGGAAAATTGAGTGGGCTGAGGAGAGGAAGGAGGGGACTCTGGGAAAGTCAATGTCTGGATTATGACTTGACAGGGCCAGTAAATATAGACATCAGACATGCTCTGGACTTTGGGTTGGCCACATGCTAAGATTTGATTCTCTACATAGGTCTGTCTGAGAATTAGAACAATACCGGAAGACCACCAGAAAAGCAATTAAAACCACAAGCAAGCAAATGATTAGTTGTACTGATTTTCACCAGATCGAGTGACCTTACATCTGTGGATATGGAATGAAGTCAATTAGAGAACAGGAGACTCAGTATCAACTGTTAGTTTATGGGAGATGCTGGGAGCAAAGGCAAGGGATCTTCAGCCCCTAATCACCATTTTCAGAGGATTTGTGCTTATTAGTAAAAGCTTCTCCAACATAATTGGAATTAAAAACGGCAGAAATTAAGTGGGAGGAATTTCAGAAAATATATGAAACCTCCTTCCAGTAGGTATTGTAGGCTGATCTCCATTTGCTAACCATGGATACTCTGAATTATGAAAGCTACAATCTTAGAGATTTTTTAATAGAAAAAGGGGCTGTGTGACCCAGTTCTAGCCAGTGAGCCAGTGGAGGTGGGCTGCTTCCATATATTCCTCTCTGCCTCCCTTCCTGCTGGGATGCAGCAATGAAGTTGGTTACATTGCAGTCTTTGGTGAATCCTGAGTCAGTAACAAGGAGGACAAAAGCCCATGGAGTAACGGTAGCAGAAGGAAAGGTAAAAACATCTGGGGTCATGGCTCCCTGATGACACACTGGAGAGTCAGTCCTGGATGGCTGTCAGTTGAGCTGCTTTGAAAAGATTTCTTTACTTGTATGTTTTTGAGTGTTTTCCTGCATGTATGTAAGTGCACTCTGCACCGATTCTGGTGGAGGTCAGAAGGGGTCAGATCTTCCTGGTGATAACACAGTCTCTCTCGCCTCGCCTGTTTTCTCTTTTCCCGTGTGTTGTCAATGCAGTGCTGGTTTTCTAAACAAAATGAAAAGGTGTCAGATTCTTGCAAGTTTCACAGACTCTGGTTGTAGACCTACAATCAATAAAGGAGGGAAACTCCTGTGCGGTGCAGTGGAATGAGGAGATCCCTCAAGTTAAGAGTTGTCTTGGTGTTTAAAAATGAGGTTTTAGTCTCCTACACATCATCCTGGTCTAGATTGATTCAATACATCAAAACTGTATTGAATGAGGGCTGCAGGTAGGATTTCTTCTACAAAATCTTACATATGCTATTTCAGCTACTCATTCCAATGAGAGAAGCACTTGCTAGCATTAAGAGTTCTAACTGCAGCCAAAATTTCTTAAAACTTTATTGCTTTATTCTTAACCTAGGTAAGATATCTATATGAATCTATGTTCACACAGACACATATGTGCACACATGTGTATGCATATATATGCATGTGCAATTTCTCATTTTTTGAGGTGCAATTCTTCATTCTAGTTTGGTGGTTCTCAATTAGAAGTTTTGTCCCTTCCTCCCTTTGGGGACATTTGGCAATGCCTGGACCAATTTTTGGTTGTCACAATTGTGGGCAGTTTACAGATAAAAGTTAGGGACTCTGCTCAACCTGGAATGCATAGGGCAGCCCCCCATTTCAGCAAACAATGTCCCACGTCCCCACATGTCCATAATGCTGAGGTCGGGAAGAAGCTTGTGATGTTTGTTTCATCCCCTGTTTTTATAACTAGGAGTCACAGAACACAACTAAGTTTTTTTCTGAGGTTGTAAGCTCAACTTGCATGTACATTTACTGCAATGACTTTTCCTCGGTAAATATCCAGATGTCTGTGGAAGCCCAAGCTAAAATCAAGTCTGAGGACTGTGAGAGCACACAGCAGGAGCGAAGGGTGCAGGGGCTTCTCCTGGACGCCATCAACAATCAGTCTTCTGCTTTGGCTTGGCCCTGCAGAGCCTGACGCTGTCATGTTTATTTTGAAGTAGCTTTCATTTCCCCGAGCCCAGGCTATGAGCTCTTGAGGACCAGCACTCCACTTAGTGTCTCTCCAAGTCCTAGCTTTCTTATCACCTTGAGTTTGCAGGTTCTCAGCACACAGCTGTTGCAAAGCATGAGATAGATGGAGCAGAATGAAACTTCCTGAATGAATTCTGACTTGTCCATAGGAACTTCAATAAATTGAGCATTGTAAGTCAGAAGGAAAGAACGTGATTTATGTCATATAATTTTCACATATTTTACTAAAATGATCACAAGATGAAAACTAAATTATTTGTTTGGATTATAGACTACCTATTGTAAGAAAATGTATCTTGATGGGAGTTAATTTCCTTTTTCATTCAGTCAACGCTTGATTTCTTCCTTTTCTTTCATAAATTTTAACAAACTTGAAGAAAATCAAATAATGATGCATTAGATACATGAGCTGAATCTTTTCTTCTGTTATTTTCCAGGTTACACATCAGTGGTATCTTGCCTCAGGATTAATCTCAACCTTTTTTTTTTTTTTTTTTTTTTTGCATTGTGTACTTCATGTGCTGGTTTTACTTATGTAAACTTATAATATATTATTTTAGCAATTAAAAATAATCAGGATTAATAAAAAGGATACATCTCAGGGGCAGTGCACTTGCCTAGCATGCATGAGGCTGTGGGTTAATCCCTAGTAATGAAAAAAAATCAGCATTAACAAAGCAAATATCTTGTTACATTCAGTTTAAGAGTATTTTCCACATGGAATTTTTTTAGCTTTTCAAATCTAGGATTAGAGAGAAGATCTTTTCCTATAATAATTTTGTAAAAGAAGCATATGAAAAACTAGTTAAAAAGAGAGAAGTATCAGGCCGGGCGATGGTGGTGCACGCCTTTAATCCCAGCACTCGGGAGGCAGAGGCAGGTGGATCTCTGTGAGTTCGAGAGTTCGAGGCCAGCCTGGGCTACCAAGTGAGTTCCAGGAAAGGCGCAAAGCTACACAGAGAAACCCTGTCTTGAAAAACCAAGAGAGAGAGAGAGAGAGAGAGAGAGAGAGAGAGAGAGAGAGAGAGAGAGAGAGAGAAGTATTATTTTTGCTTAATGAATAGGTAATATTGGTTTTTCTAGAAGGAATTCATAGTGATTATTTTTTGAAATACACTTAGGTGAAAGTGGAACAAACTTATGGGAATAATTGCAATAATTTTTCTGCATGCTTTCTAGAAACATCTTTAATTTTCATTTTAAGATAGAAATTCAAGATAATGAAAATTGGCTTCTGCCCAGTGAACCTCAGAGCCTTCAGGGCAGTCTATATACAACACAGCAATAAGTAGTTTATTTGATCTGTCACTCAGTCACTTCTAATCAAGTATTTATTTTCTGTGTGCTAGGCAGTATTCTACATGTGTTTATTGCTAAAGTCATATCTGCTTTTATAATTTTTCTTTTTTAATTTGAGACAGCATCTTATATAGCCCAGACTGGCCTTGAACTCCTAAGGATGGCTTTGAATTCCTGATCCTCCTGCCTCCACTTCCCATAGATCACAGGCATGCACTACCATAGTTGGTTTATAATCTCATTATGAGTTTGTATGTGTATATGTGTGTATGTGTGTTTGTGTATGTGTGTGTGTGTGTCTGTATGTATGTACGCATGTGTGAGTGTGATCACAGGCATGCACTACCATAGTTGGTTTATAATCTCATTATGAGTTTGTATGTGTATATGTGTGTATGTGTGTGTGTTTGTGTTTGTATACATGTCTATAATGTGTGGAGGCCAAAAGAAGATGGCATGTATTCTGTCATATAAGTTTCTGCCTTTCCCCTTGAAAAGAAACGCTTAAGGAATTTAGAGCTAGGCTGGTGGTCACCAAGCTCCAGTGATCCTCCTGTCTCTGGCTCAGTAAAACTGGGGTGACAGGCCCCTGCATGGTCATCCCTAGCTTTTTCTGTAAGTTCTGTGATCTGAATTCAGGCCTCCATCCACACATAGCAAGTGCTATTACCCACTTAACTATCTCTCCAGCCTCACAGTCTTTCTTTTTAAACCAAGGGAAAGTTCAATCTTTGGCCCTGATGACACTTTAGATTACACTGGAGAACATTTTGTTAATCACACATGCCAAGCCCATGAAAACCAATGTTGTATGATCTCACTTACCTACTTACCTAGGGAAACTGAAAATGTCAAATGCATAGAAACAGCAGAGAGAGAGAGAGAGAGAGAGAGAGAGAGAGAGAGAGAGAGAGAGAGAGAGAGAGAATGTGTTTACCAGAAGTCTAAGGTGGGAGAAATAGATACTGCAAAAGATAGAAAGTTGCAATCACAAGCTTTGGAGACCTTGTGTATAGTGTGGTGGTGGTGACTACAGGTAATTATATATTATGTACTGGAATTACACTAAAAATAGATCTTCAGTTAAGCCAGACATTGATTGGCCACTCCCACAAATTCTGAGCCAGCATTGCCCTAGAATATCTTGCAGGCAAGACAGAGTGTAGGTGGGGGGTTTTGTGGCTGGCTTGGTGTCCAGGTTTCTCTTTCCATAGCTTACTGAGTACCTCCACATGCCAAAGAGACAAGAACGCAGGGGTGAAAACTCCTAGCCCATGCCAGCTTGATGTCTCTACATTCCATGAACTATGTGGAAGTTATCCTCAGCAATGGGGCCCCACTGTCAGTTTTCAGAGAGCAATTTTTTTGAGGCCCACACCGAAAGAGGGAGCCCATGACCTATATTGCCTCTGTGACCAGGAACCAGAGACTGGGGATAGCCCTAAGACCTAGGGTAGAACCAAACAGGAATGGCAACACAACACAAAACAAAACAAAAACAACCACACAGACAGACACAGACACAGACACAGACACAGACACAGACACAGACACAGACACACACACACACACACACACACACACCTATACACACACACACACACACACACACACACACACACACACACACACAAACAAAAAACAACAAAATGATTCCTAAGGATAGTCTGCTATACTCATAGCTCAGTGCCTTGTCTAGTCATCATCAGAGAAGCTTCCTCCTGCAGCAGATGGGAGCAGGTGTAGAGACCTACAGCTAGACATTATGTAGAGTCTAAATAGGAGGTCTCTATTGGGTCCTTCTCCTTGGAGATGTAAGGAAGAGGGGGAGAAAAGATTATAGGAATCAGAGGGGATAAAGTACACCAGGAGAACATGGCCCACTGAATCAAGTAAACAGGACTAACATGGGCTCACAGAGACTGAAGAGGCAAGCACAGGGCCTGTACGGGTTTGTACCAGGTCCTCTCCATGTATGTTATGGTTGTTAGCTTGGTGTTTTTTGTATGACTCCTAACAGTGAGAGCAGATGTGTTTCTATGGTGATATTTTATTTGTACTGAAATGTGATTTTAATTTTATGTTAATAAATAAAGTTGCCCTGGGGTCAGAGCTATTAGAGCCATAGCAAGAGTGTGATGGTTAGAAGAGCTAGGTAGATTTCTGTGTGTTCAGGGATACAGCCAGTATTGGAGACATATGCCTTTAAGACCTGGAGGGCGGTACTTACAGGCAGTGATGAGGCAGTCATGTGGTTGGGTTTACAACCAATGAGAAGGCAGAACAGAAAGACTATTTAAACACAGACAAACAGGAAGTAGCTCTCTCTCCGGGAAGTTAGGAGCACTGCAGGAGGTAAGATTTTATCTCTGAGCTCTGACCTCTCGGCTTTCTCTTTTACATTGGCTCTGTGTTTCTTATTTTAAAAAGACGATTGGTTACATCTACATGTTTCTGCTTCTTTGGCCTGCTCTTGATACTCTTCTCCTTCTGTTGGGTTGCCTATTCAGCCTTGACATCAGGGCTTTCACCTTGTCTAATTGTACCTCATTTTTTCTTGTTTGCCTACTGTTTCTTGGAGGCCAGCTCTTTTCTGAAGAGAAAACATAGGGGGAGTGGATCTGGAGGAGAAGGGAAGTGGGGGGGGCAAGAAGGAGTGGAGGGAGGAGAAACTGTAGTTGAGGTGTATTTATGAGAAGAATATTGTATGTATTTATTTTCAATAAAAAAGGAAAAAAATAGATCTTCAAGGTTCTTATCACAAAATGTAATTTAGGCCATGGATATATATCAATTAGCATGATTGTGTCAATCATTTTAGTCAATCATCTCTCTCTCTCTCTGTCTCTCTCTCTACCTATCATCTATCTATCCATCTATCATCTGTCATCTATCTATATATCATCTCTCTATCAATCATCTATCTATCATCTATCTATCTATCTATCTATCTATCTATCTATCTATCTATCTATCTATCTATCTATCTATCTCCCTACCTACTTACCTACCTACCTATCACCTAAGCATTGAACACTCTGAACACACATGATTTGTTTTTAAGCAATGCTACTCCAGCAGTCTGGAACACATGCTCTCCAAACTTGCCTTAGACTTTTAGAAGATGAAAGAATTGGTGTGACACAGAGCATTCATGGTGAGTACATGTTGAATTGAATCAGTTGGATTCTGTGTTAGAAACTTCTTGGCATCCTTCCTCTCAAAATCAATCTCAGTCTCCACTGATGAGTATAGAAAGCACATATTGTCTGAAGATTGCTGCTTTTTGGAGTACACTCAAGTCTAGAGTCCTACACAGACGTTTCATCTGGGGGGAAGCTATTTCAATATCTGAATAGTTTCTGTGCAATTTCAGCTTCATTTCCACAGTTCATTAATGAGAGTGAGAACATTTAAAATGTTAGCTTTATGAAAATCCAGACCAGCAAAACCATAAAAACCACAATGTATCTTGATTTAAAAATCATATCAAATTATAAGCATTCATTCTATGCCTTTAAAATACTGCCATTCTTAAACATTTTAGTAAAAGAATCTTGTTTTGACTCAGTATGAGAACTGAAGCAAATCAGCCTGCTTTCATTATGTAAGAGGAGGACATTTTGAAATGAGTTGTTTTCTGAACTTCAGTCTGACATGGCCTCTTGCATGTCTGGCACAGACAGAGTTGTGACTGAGCACCCAGGTGATGTGGCACTGAGGTGTCTCTGGAGAACATGAACACACTACTATTTGTGTTTCATTTGTTTGTGTTCTCAGAAAAGATTTCTTTAAAGAATACCATTTCACTGAAGGACATCTTCTTTTGTCTTGAAAAGTTGTCAGTCTAAGAATCCTAACTGAGTTCCTTACAATGCTTCATGACATCTGGGGGATTCATAGAAAAGGACCAGATAGGTAATGGGTGCAGAGAAATGACACAAATGAGGAAATTAGAAAAGCACATTTCCCCACAAACTGAACATCTGCTCGGAGTGACACATAACAGACTGGATGTGTCATTTTCAAAGACAGATTTCTCTTCTACCAATTGGGGTCATGGTGTTGTTTCTGAATTGATTTTATAGAAGATAACTTTATCATACTTTTCAAATTATGACACAACAGTCATACATATTTATGAAATATGGTATGATAGTTTGGTACATGTATACAACATATAGTGATCAAATCAAGTTAAACACTTCCATCTCCTCAAACAACCATTTCTATGTGTTGGGACATTTCACACGCTTCTTGTTATGAAATATATCATAGATTGTTGTAGAAAACAGTTGCCTTACTGCTGTAGAAAACTAGACCTCATTCCTTCTGTTTTTCTTTACTCTGGTGCTTTTGTTCTGAATGCTTTCTGTCATCCCTCCCTGCTATGTTCCAGTCTCTAATGACTGTCTTTAACGACACTCACATGTGAGATCAACTGTTTGCTTTCTTGTAGGGTGAGAACCTGTGATACTTTTGCTCTGGTTTCTGGTCTTCTCTTGCTTTGTATAAATGTCTTCAAGTTTATTGCATCAGATCATCTATTGGCTATTGAGGATTGCACTGCACAAGAGTGGAGGCAGCTGCTAAGCATAATGATATTTATTTCTTTTGGATTGCCTGATCATGAGGCAGTTCCTTTGCATTCTGTTTACCACAATGATCATACTAACATGCATTCCTATGAACAGGGTATAAAGGGCCTATTTCTCAGCATCCTCACCAGCATTTTCCTTTTCCTTTGGGCTTTTTGGTAGCAGCCATTTTACCTGGGATTGAGGTTATATCTCATTATAATGATTATGACTGTTTTTGTCTGATCGTCAGTGATGTGGAACACTTGTGTGTGTATGTGTTGGCCACTTGTATGTTTTCTTTTGAGAGATGTCATTTTAGATTGTTAACCTATTCTTTGATTATACTTCTAAAAATGTGTGGGTTAGCTGAGATAGATAGTCCAGATAGTAATCTCATGCAGTATTAATTTCTGGCCTTGACTTACTCTGTTGACTGTGAAGAAGCTTCTTCAATTAGTTTAATTTTGCTGTTCTACCTGCACCTTTAGGGTCCTTGCCAAGAAGCCTTTGGCTACACCAGTGTTTTAGAATGTCCCCCTTGTGCTTTGCTGTAATAATTTTATGACCTTGGGTCTTGATTTAAGTTTTTAAAAAAACTACATTGAATTTATTTTTGTGTATGATGTGAGATAGGGATTTCATTTCATTCCAGGCTTTTTGCATATATCCATTTTTACTACCAAGATTTGTTGAAGAGAGCATCTTTCCTTTAATATATCTTATTGTGGCATTGATCAAAAATAACTTGGCTTAAAATCATGGGCTGTTTTCTAGATTCTCTGTTCTGTCCCATTGCTCTATAGTTAGTTTTTTCCCAATGCCAATGTTATTATATTTTTGTATCATGTTTTGAAATTGGCATTGCAATGGTTCCAGTCCTCCCCTTTCTTTCTTCCTCAGGACCACACTGGTTATTTTGGGTCTGTTGTGGTTATATGAATTGATGATTATTTTTTCAATTTATGTAAAGTGGTAAAGAATGTAAAGAATGTCAGTGGTATTTTGATGGGGATTGCATTGACTCCACAGATAACTTTTGTTAATGGGGTGTTGTCAACAATATTAACTTGTCTAAATCATGAACATAGGATATACTTCCTTTCCTTTGTAGCCTCTATTTCTTTCATTGGTGTCTTATAGTTTTTATTGTAAACTGTTTGGTCTATGACTCAGGCTTATTGCTAACTAGACCCTTTATCTTAAATTAATCCATTTCTATTAATCTATGTATCTTGAGTTCCTTATATATTTTGGAGATCAGCCTTCTGTTGGATATGGGGCTGGTGAAGATCTTTTCCCATTCTGTAGGTTGCTGTTTGGTCCTGTTGGCATTGTCCTTTGCCTTACTGAGGCTTTTCAAGTTTCATGAGGTTCCATTTATTAGTTGTCAATCTTTGTGTCTGTGCTAATAGTATTCTATTCAGCAATTTGTCTCCTGTGCCCAAATGTTCAAGGCTATTTCCCACTTTCTCCTCTATCAGGTTCAGTGTAACTGGATTTATGTTGAGGTCTTTGATCCACTTGGACTTGAGTTTTATATAAGGTGATAGATATGGATATATTTACATTCTTCTACATGCTGACATCCAGTTATGGCAGCACCATTTGTTGAAGATGCTTTCTTTTTTCTATTGTGTAATTTTGGCTTCTTTGTCAAAAATCAGGTGTCCATAAGTATGTGGATTTATGTCTGGGCCTTCAATTCAATTCCATTGATCCACCTGTCTGTTTTTATGCCAATACCATGCTGTTTTCATTACTATAGCTAGGTGGTAGAGTTTGAGATCAGGGATGGTGACACTTCTAACACTTCTTTTATATACAGGATTCTTTTTGATGTCCACAGTTTTTTGTTTTTCCACATGCAGTTGAGTATTATTTTTTCAAACGTGTATAAATAATTGTGCTAGAATTTTGGTGGGGATTGCATTGAATTTGTTGACTGCTCTTGGAAATATGGCCATTTTTGCTATGTTAATCCTACTGATTTATGAGCATGGGAAATCTTTCCATCTTTTGATATCTTCTCCAATTTCTTTCTAAGATTTGAAGTTCTTGTCATAGAGTTCTTTCACTTGCTTGGTCAGAGTTACCCCAAGGTAGTTTATATTGTTCTGGCTATTGTGAAGGCTATTGTTTCCCTGATTCCTTTCTCATCTCTTTTATTGCTTGTATATAAGAGGGCTACTGATTTTCTTTGACCTAATCTTGTATCCAGCCACTTCACAGAAGATGTTTATCAGCTGTAGGAGTTCCCTGGTAGAACTTTTGGGGTTGCTTGTGTATACTATCATATCATCTGCAAATAACAATACTTTGCCTACTTATTTTCCAATTTGTTTTCCCTTGGTCTCCTTTTGTTTTCTTATTGTTCTGGATAGAACTTTGAGTACTATATTGATATGATATGGAGGGAGTAGACAGCCTTGTCTTGTTCCTGATTTTAGTCAAATTGCTTTGAGTTTTCTCCACTTAATTTGATGTTGACTGTCAGTTTTGTGTATATTGCTTTTATTATATTTAAGTATGTTCCTTGTATCCCTGATCTATTCAAAACTTTTATCATGAAGGGGTGTTGGATTTTGTCAAAGCCCTTTTCAACATGTAATGGGATGATCATGTGTTTTTTTTTTTTCTTTCAGTTTGTTTATATGGTGGATTACATTGACAGATTTTCATATGTTGAACCATCCCTGCATCTCTGGGATGGAACCCACTTCATCATGGTGGATGATCCTTTTGATGTATTCTTGGATTTGGTTTGCCAGTATTTTATTGAGCATTTTTGCATTAATGTTCATGAGGGATATTGGTCTGTAATTCTTCCTTTTTTGAGCTTTCGTGTGGTTTGGGTATCAGTTACTGTGGCCTCATAAAATGAATTTGAATGCTCCTTCTGTTTCTATTTTGTGGAATAATTTCAGTAGCATTGGTATTAGCTCTTCTTTGAATCCTTGCAATTTCTACTGCACTAGATTTCCACATTATTCCCCAAATGCTCTGCAATTCCAGGTGTCTCTTACTGTACTCTCTCCCTCCATTCCTCTTCCCACACCTGATCCCCCTGTTCCCATTCCTATCTGCCTCTAGTCAACTCACAAAGTCTATTCTATTTCCCCTTCCCATGGAGATCCATGTGTCCCCCTTAGCGCTCTCTTTGTATCATGATTATCATTTACTTAATAGCTAATATCCACTTCTGAGTGAGTACATACAATGTTTCCCTTTTGTAGCCATTGTTATTGGTACAGTTTTCTTGATTCTTTTAAATCAGGAAGTTTATTATTGATATATAAACACTACTGCTTTGTATGCTCATTTAGGCCATAACTTCACTAAATATACCAGTTCAAAGAGTATTATAATGTAGTAGTTTTTTTCTGTGTAGAGCCATGCAATTTGAAAGTATGAATTGTTTGATTTTCCCCTTCACAATTAGGATAGCTTATCTCTTTTCCTGCCTAAATGTGTTCACTAAAATGTCTACAACTCACTGAATAAGACTGGTAAAATTAAGCATCCTTGTTTTGTTCCAGATCTTAACCAGGAAAATGTAGCTTTGTCCAGAATGTCTATTGTTCTTACAGCCCATCCAGACATTCACTCATAATAAAGCCACCATCTTCCTTAAATGTGATGCTTAAGGGACACTCATCTTGGTTTTGATCAATTTATTTTAAAGGAGAGCAAGAGAATTGGGAAATATTTCCCTGGTAGCTATTAACCCCCAGCTTTATTTTATTCTCAATGTTTATATCTAACACAACATAGAGATGTAGTTAAGACCTCAAGTTTTGAGAAGTTAGGAGCTGGAAATAGCTCTTATTCTTGACTTAGGATGCTGACCGAGGTTCAGTCCTTCTATTTAGCAAATATGAATAAAACCAGATCTGTCTCACAAGGTATTTGTAAAACAGAATCTCAGTGCATGGGATTTGGAAGGTTCTTACAAATACTTGTTACTATAGGACTCCCTTTCAATGGTGTGTTGCCAGTGTTTTAAGTAAAGTCACACTTATAGAACTTAAAAAGGCCTTATTAAAATTGTGTATTGTTAGAATAAGATGTGAACTTGGTTATATTAGGATCTATTTAATGAGATTTCTATTTTAGTATTAAATAATCTTTGGAAAGTTTGTTTGCAACTTTTGTTTCAAATGTAACTAGAATTCTGTGGTTCTTATCACCTCTAGGCATGTGTGAGCATGCATATTTAGTAGTAGCATCGTGTAGGTATTTGCTCTTCTCTACCAAGTGGGACCACATTCTCTTGCCGTGTCTTTATATCCTCACCTCTCACCCTTTTCAATATTTCAGTGAATTACCTCACTTAGGCTCTCTGTTCTTCCTTGATGCAGAGCCCTGTGGAGAAGACTTCTGTGCTGTTAGGCCTGCTAGTCTGTGAGAAAGGGCATTTTCTTCTCAAGTGTCACTTTCTATTCCCTCATCTACAGATCCATTAGGGTTTTTTTTTTTGGCCCGAGTCTCTGTCTCTCTCTGTCTCTCTGTCTCTCTGTCTCTGTCTCTGTCTCTGTCTCTCTCTGTCTCTCTCTCTCTCTCTCTCTCTCTCTCTCTCTCTCTCTCTCTGTGTGTGTGTGTGCAGGATGTTCATGAGTGTTACCAGGGGAAGCCAGGGTCATCAGGTACTCTGGATCTGGAATTATAGGTAGTTATGAACCACTGATGTGCATTCTGTGAACTGAATTCTGGTCCTCAGCAGGAACAGTATATGTTTTTAAGAGCTGAGCTATCTCTATTCTCCTACCATGTTTTCTTTTTAAAAAATAAAAGTTTGTTTGGATATTTGTCTCTGTGCTTTTTCCAACCTTGGTCTCAATAATTCTCGCTCATACAAGCCCTCCTCTTTCTCGCCAATTGGACTCCTGGAGCTCCACCTGGGGCCTGGCCATGGATCTCTGCATCCAATTCCCTCAGTCATTGGATGGGGTTTCTAGCATGACAATTAGGATGTTTGGCCATCCTATCACCAGAGTAGGTCAGTTCAGGCTTTCTCTCGACCATTGCCAGTAGTCTATTGTGGGGGTATCTTTGTGGATTTCTGTGGACCTCTCTAGCATTTTGCTTCTTCCTATTCTCATGTGGTCTTCATTTATCATGGTCTTTTATTCCTTGTTCTCCCTCTCTGTTCTTGATCTAGCTGGGATCTCCGGCTCCCCTAAGCTCTCTTTCCCTTGACCCTTGCCCTTCCTTACTCCCACTCACGTCCATGTTGTTCATGTAGATCTCATCCATTTCTCTGTCATTGGATGATCCCTGTGTCTTTCTTGGGGTTCTGTTTTCTAGGTAGCCTCCCTGGAGTTGTGAGTAGCAGTCTAGTCATCTTTGTTTTACATCTAGTATCCTCCTATGAGTGAGTACATACCGTGTTTGTCTTTCTGAGTCTGGGTTACCTCACTTAGAATGATTTTTTTAGATCCATCCATTTGCCTGCAAACCTCATGATGTCATTGTTTTTCTCTGCTGAGTAGTATTCCATTGTGTACCACATTTTATTTATCCATTCTTCAGTTGAAGGGCATCTAGGTGGTTTCCAGGTTCTGGCTATTACAAACAATGCTGTTATGAACATAGCTGAGCATGTACCCTTGTGCTATGATTGAGCATTCCTTGGGTTATATGCCCAAGAGTGGTATAGCTGGATCTTGGGGGAGATTGGTTCACAATTTTCTAAGAAAGCACCATATTGATTTCCAAAGTGGTTGTACAAGCTTGCATTCCCACCAGCAGTGGAGGAGAGTTCCCCTAGCTCCACATCCTCTCCAGCATAAGCTGTTTTCAGTGTTTTTGATCTTAGCCATTCTGACAGGTGTCCAAATGAAAGGAAACACATGAACTATGAACCAATAGCTAAGGAGCCCCCAAATGGATCAGGACCTCTGGATAAATAAGACAGTTGATTAGCTTGATCTGCTTGGGAGGCATCCAGACAGTGGGACCGGGTCCTGTCCTCAGTGCATGAACTGGCTGTTTGGAATCTGGGGCTTATACAGGGACACTTGGCTCAGCCTGGGAGGAGGGGACTGGACCTGCCTGGACTGAATCTACCAGGTTGAACTCAATCCTCAGGGGAGTCTTTGCCCTGGAGGAGATGGGGATGGGGGGTGGGCTGGGGGGAAGGCAGGGGGGGAGGTGGGAGGGGGAAGAACAAGGGAATCCATGGCTGATATGTAAAATTAAATTTAATAAATAAATTAAAAAATAAAAGTTCACTTTGTTTATGAAAATTGAGGAGCTTGTACTCATTTACAGCTCTAGGGAAGACAGCTCCTTCTTTTATTCCTTTGTTTCTTCTCCATCTTGCCCAGATTAGGCCTTGGGATCTGGTTTGTGTTTTCTCCAGTTTTTCACTCTGGCAAGAAAGCTACCACCTTACAAGGTTTCAGTGATATCATGGTCCCCATACAAAAGTCTGGAGTCTCAATTTAACCTCACTTTGCTACTGGCTAACTGTATTCCTTTAGGTAATTTATTTAAATTCTCATGTTTTTTTTTTTTACAGTAAATGTTTATTAAGCTGTAATGTTCACAATGTTTTAATCCAGTTCTTAAGTCAATCTACAAAGACCTCTAACATCAAAGCCAGTGATTAATAAATAAGAGGAATGTATCCATCACTTTGCAAAAAAATAATAAGCCTGACGCTTTTTTTCTATAAGATATTTGTAGAATCTGCTTCCAAACTAAGGTATGTGTGTGTGTGTGTGTGTGTGTGTGTGTGTGTGTGTGTGTGTGTGTGTGTTGTTCACGAAATGGCTTTATGTTTTAGTTTCTACAATGTTATAGCACAGATTATAGTCTTGTCTACTTTATAGGCTCACATTTGGAATCACATGAGTTCACAATTGGAAACTGCAGCATGTAATCTATAAGTACAGCTTTTATTTTGATTCATAGTGGAGGTCAGATCATAGGTACTTTTTGTCCAGTTACATGAGTGTTCTCAGTTAGCTTGTGTAAGAAACAGAGACTTTCTTACTATGCAACACCCCTCTAAGTCTGTTTTTCCCAATAGCTCTAAAAACTCTCAGAGGCATCATTTCTGGAAAGTTCCTTCTCAACTTTCCCTGGTGCTCACAACACCTTGCGACTCTTGACCAGTGTGAGCCTATAAACTCTGGACTATCCTGATATAGGGAATATACTGATCTTTATGCCCATCATTTACTCTTATCAGCCTTAGGTCAGACAATTAACCACAGGTGACAAACTGATACATCCCCAGGAGAAATGTAAACCGTTAAGAAAATGAGCACAATCATCAAGTGGTTGATTTAAAGATAGGAAATCCAGGAAGCCTTGAAACAGCTTAGAGAGCACACACTGTGACTTAGGTTCTCCCTCTCCTGATATGTGGGACATTGGCTATCATATTTTCTCCAAGTCTTGGCAGAGGTATTGCTCAGTGATAAATCATATGTGACCCAAGTCATGTCTGGAAACCCCAAAGTCAGCATGTCTGTTAAGCTTTCTTCTGAGACTGGCAACATTTTCTATCAAATTATAGAACCTCCCATATCCAGATGAATTTGATGTCAGTTTCTATTTTCTTGAGATTTTTGATATTTTGAATTTGTGAAAAGTTATGTAATCTAATTCTCTTAGAACTCAGTCATGATTTTAAGCACACTGATAAAATCCAAGTCCTTTGATGCAGAAAGTTCAGGTTTAGGGACATATAAAAATGCTCAAGTGTCATTTCAGAAGAGGAGGTGTAAGATTTTAAGAGCCAGAAGTGGAGGACGCTCAAGCCAAATCAAATATCAGTATGGAGGTGGGAGGTGTACATGAAGTTCCACCCCTATCTGAAGGTCAACAGGTAGCTACTGGGAGAAGGAGAAGGAGGAGAGTCAGTTTTCTTAAGGGTGTGGTCCTTGGTAGGTCAATCATGCTCCAGCAGAAGGCCAAACATCAGAGTATAAGGGCAGCACTAGTTGGATGTGATGGTTCAAACAAACAAACAAACAAACAAACAAACAAACAAACAAACCATATGAAGATACAAAGTTGGATGGGTAGGGAAGGTGGGGTCAATCTGGGGAGAGTTGGGGGAAGAGGGTGAATATTATCAAAGTACATTGAACAAAATTCTCAAAGAACTAATAAAAGAATGCAAAAAGAGAAGCAATTAAACTAGTGTAAGAAGAATCTGTAAGCACAAAAATCTTCATTGCATTGCTACTCATAGTTGCAAGAAACAGAAAGGAAGTAACCTTTTAAGTACAGGAAACAGGCAAATTCAATCTATATCAATCTATACAGATAAACCAGAAAGCAAAAGACCAAGTGTGAGATACTGTGCTTTCTAAGTCAGCACAGGTAATCCTCTAAATAGTGTTATAAATGAAGCATTATTGTTTCGTCAATATTATCAATTCACAGATGATATGTGAGGGCTGAGAATGATGACTTGGTTAAAGACAGCTTAGAAGTTGGGAAGCCATGATTTGGATGCCTGTCAGCCAGACACAGATCTGATAACTTCCCCAGGGAGCTGAGGCAAGAATCCTTACCCAGTTAAACAAATACTTCTCAAATGCCCAAAAAATAACTGGTTCCTGTATAGAGGCATTGGTGAAAGTTATTTCAAAAGCAACAAAATTTATAAGAACCATAGAGTAATGGAGAGTTGGGGAAGAGATAAGTGAGAAATAAGGTCCTGGAGTGGAATCTGACAGATACTGTGCTGGCTAGATTTACTTTTTGTCAACTTGATATAGTCTAGAGTCTTTTGAGAGGAAGGAATCTCTAAATCAACTGAACAAAGCTCATATGAACTCACAGATACTGAAGCAGTAAGCACAGGGCCTACACGAGTCTGCACCAGGTCCTTTGTGTATATATTATAGCTTTCAGTTTAATACTTTATGGGACTCCCAAATGTGTTAATGAATAGGTTTCTGACTCTTGAAACATCTTTTGGGGTTCTTTTCCTTCTATTGGGTTGCCATGATCAATTTCAATGTGATTTTTTGTTTTATTTTATTATATTTTATTTTGTTATGTTTTCTAGTTAAGGAATAGAATAGAAAAAAAATTAAAACTTGAACAAAAAGAAAGAAAGAAATGATGGAAGAAAGAAAAAAAATGCCTCCATAAGATTGGGCTGTAGTCAAGCTTGTAATGCATTTTCTTAATTGGTGATTTTATGCAGGAGGCCTCAGCGCATTGTGGGTGGTGCCTCCCTTGGGCTGGTGGTCTTGCCCTTGGGCTGGTGGTCCTGGCTGCTATAAGAAGGCAGACAAAGTTCTGAATAGCAAGCCAGTAGGCAGTACTCCTCCTCTGAAGGCCTCTACTTTAGTTCCTGTTCCAGGTTCCTGCCCTGCTTTAGTTCTTACCCTTTACCCCCCAGTGATGGATGGTTACCTCGAGGTATAAGATGAAGTGAACCCACTCTTCTCTACAGTTCTTTTGGACATAGTATTTCATCCCAGGAGTACAAACACTAGCTAAGACAGGTACTAAAGGCACACATCCATAAAAATAACAGTGCTGTTGTCAAGTGAAGCCTTAGTTAAAATGGGAAAGATGGAGGAGAGACTGATTCTATACTTGCAGAAGAAGAGGAACACACTTTGTAGAAAGTAGAATTCAAGCACCTTTGACCCCAGAGCTTTTCCCTTCTGGCACCATGCCCTGGAAAGTGATGTGCATCCTGGAGATATCAAAACAAGCCTGATTATGAGTTTGCTTTGTTCAAAAACAATGATTTAATAGTAACCATCATTACGAAGAAAACTGTACCTAAATCTACCTATTTTAATTTTTCCATAGTTGGGTGTCATTACACATAGAATTATTAGTTGAGAGGAAAATATTCTTTATTAGGTCATATATTTCTCCTTTTGGCTAGGAACTTGCTGCATAACCATATGATTTGGGTTTGTTAACACTCATTAAAATAATTACATTCACATGTGGTTCTCCAAATTACTCAACATTCATAGTGAATGCTCATCTAGTGCTTCATATAAGTCATATGACAGAAACTAAAATAATCCTTGACAATAACTATAATCACAACAATGATGGAATATGTTTATTTTATTTGAAAATGTTTCCTTGGTTATATATCACCTCCCATATATTCTGTCAACCTTAAGAAATGAAAATTTATCACCACTTTATGAAATAGAGAATTTGCTTAAAGAGATTAAGTGAATTTCACAATAAAATCAGCAATTAAAAAATCTGACCATGAGATCAACATAATTCCTAACTATATTCTAAATATTATCCTCATATCTGCAGATAAGTGTAGCTCTCACCCCCCATCAAAGATACTTCCCTTTATAGCAAATAGAAACTATTACAGAAAATCACAATTGGACATAAGGCAGAGATCAATGGATGGTGAGGGTACAAACTCCAATGGGTCCATCTGCATAGCTTCTGCATCTGTTGCTCAGGGAACAACATGGAGGAAGGTTCAGAAAGATTGTAAGAACTAGAATACTAGGAAGTCTACTGTGAGACTGTCTCTCTTAAACTTCATAAACAAGATCTGAACAATGACATCATTAATAGACATGCTAACAAGGAAGGTAGGATAATCACATGAGGTCCCACCTTTAGGCAAAGAATTGCAGGCAACTAATGACCACTGAGGAGGGTGAATTACCCTTTTCCAAGCAAGAGCTTCCTAACTGGTTACCAACACAAAGTGGTCAGCCGTGAAACCATATGTACACAGACAACAAAAGCAGATCCATCAGGTCATATTTTTATCTCTGTGCATGTATATGTAATAATAATAAGCAAAGAAAGATTTGAAAATGAAGGGAGACATGAGAAAGGTTGAAGATAGGGGATACGGCAGGAGTTAGAGGGAGCAAAGTTAATGGGAAAATTGATACAGTTATATTTTAATTAAAATGTATTGAAAATAAAAATCTGAGCAGCATTTTAAAAACACTACATTCATGAATGCAATTCCTCTGTAGTATCTGTACAACATTGTTTCCTTGATGTCATTCACCACCTCTGGCTTTTATAATCTTTCTGTCCTCTCTTCCTGATGATCCTGACCCAAGAAGGAAGGGAGGTGGGGGGTATCATGGAATATTACTTTAAGTAGGAAAAGATGTGCTATGTTTGTTTATACTGTGGAATATTACTGTAACTATGTAAAGGTGTGTAACTTTTGTTTATGCTGCATTTGTTAAATTATGAAAAGATGTGTTTTATATTTGTGTCACCTGGCCTGCCTAAGGCACCTGATTGGTCTAATAAAAAGCTGAACAGTTAAGAGCTAGGCAGGAGAGAGATAGATGGGGCTGGCAGGCAGAGATAAAAAACAGAAGGATATATCTAGGCTCAAGAGAAGAAGAGAGGTGAGAATGAGGGAGAAACTAAGGGCCATACAGGCAGCCATCAGGTAGCAGACACAAGATAGAATGTACAGAAAGAAAGGGTAAAGAGCCCCAAGGCAAAAGGTGGATAAAGAGAAACAGGTTAATTTAAGTTAAAAGAGCTAGCTAGAAATGAGCTTAAGCTAGGCTAAACATTCTTAACTAATAAGTCTCTGTGTCATGACTTGGAGCTGGTTGGTGGCTCAAAAGAAAGCCTGCTTGGTGGGGGGAGTGTTGGGTGGGTAGGGAGAAATTCAAGCTAGGAGTCACACTGCTGGTTTGTCCTCTTCCAGAGCACGTGATCTGTGATACTTGTGTACTTCCTTCTCAAGATATTCAAGGTGGATATTCATAAATATAGTATGGCTACAACAACTAGGGACAGAGCCAAGGGAAAGCGGGAAAGCCCTCCAACAGCACTACTCAGGCTTACTTTCTTATTTTCAAAGAGGAAGCAGAGACTCAAGTTACAATTTACTGTCGAGGAAGCAGAGCAGAGAATGAGGTTTAGGTCTGATCCTTTTAAACATCAGCTATATAATGGACACTAAATGAGAAAGGAAAAGTTGTGGCTTAATGGTGATGTGTTTGTGTGTCAAGTTGACAAGAGGTCAATTGTGCTGGCTTGTTTTATGTTAACTTGACAAAAGCTAAATTCATGTGAGAGCAGGGAACCTTAATTAAGAGAATGCCTCCATAAGCTAGGGCTGTAGACTAGCCTGTAGGGCATTTTCTTAATTAGTGATTGATGGGGAAGGGTAGAGACCATTGTGTATGGTACCATCCCTGGGTTGCTGGCCCTGTGTTCTATAAGAAAGCAGGCTGAGCAAGCCATGAAGAGTGAGTCAGTAAGCAGCACCCCTCCATGGCTTCTACATCAGCTCCTGCCTCCAGGTTTTGGTCTGTTTGAGTTCCTGTCTTGAATTCCTTTCTGTAGGCAGAGTTTTTCATTGTGACTATAGGCCAGCTCCCAAATAACCACACAGAGACTTATTATTAATTATAAATGATTGGTCAATAGCTTAGTCTTATTACTACCTAGCTTTTATAACTTAAATCAACCCATATCTATATGCTGCCCTGAGGCTTATTTACCTCATCTACATGCTGCCCATCTTGCTCATTCTGCATCTCATGGCATCTCTTCAAGACTCCTGAGACTCCATCTTTCTTTTTCCCAGTGTTCTCTCTGCCCTAAAAATCCTTCCTAGCCATTGTTCAGTTAGCTCTTTATTAACCAATAAGAATAATACATATTTACAATGAACAAAAGGATTATTCCACAGCACCTTCCACGATGAACAATGATATGGGAGTGTAAGCTAAGTAGACCATTTCCTCCCCTTCAGGAGGCCTTGGGAGTATACAGCAGGTGACAACTAGTATTTAACAGGTCAACCCACCAGACCCACCTGATGCGGAGCCTTACCTGGCAAAGCAGTGGAATTATTGACTGTAAATGACTGGTTGCTCCTGTCTATAATTTTTCTCATATGCCACTTCATTTATTTCCTAACAACAGCTATGGGTATTTTCCCCACTGCTTGTGTGTTTATATCATAAAATATTCCATCTTTGGGCACACATACTGCTGTGGATGGTCAAGAAGATTATTTCTGTTTAAGCTATGTAATTATGATGAATAAAAATAATACTAGAATATTTTTCATAACTGATATAGGAAGGTAACCATATTCTCAGTCACAAAAGCAGTTAATTTTAGACTTCAAACATATTCAAAGCAAACTAGTTATCCATGGAGATGAACACACAAGATGAATTTCCAGGTGTTGTTTGTTGCTAAATCAAAGTCAGAATTGAAGCAACTTTGGTAGACATAATCTTGTACAGTAATCAACATTTTGCCTGTAGTCTCAGGCTCAGTTTTTTACAGATTCAAGGTTCAGCCAACCGTTTACTCTCTGTCTGAGAACCCTTACCAACTTAGGCTACATGCTTGGCCAAGCATTACTCACTGGTTGGTCAACATGACCTTCCTAGCCTGAGAAGAACTTTATGACTTATCATGTGTTATGAGAATGGGTTGGACACTGAAAATGTAACATATAAATGTCCAGAGTTTGGCTGTGAGTGGAGAGGTAGTATAGAGAGAACTGGCTGTGTAGAGATATGTAAAAGCTGTGCAGTGTGTGTGTGTGTGTGTGTGTGTGTGTGTGTGTGTGTGTGTGTGTGTGTGTAGAGGGAGCTGAGGAGAGAGGATGAGTAGCTAGACAGGAGAGAGAGCAAGAGAGATTTTCAGAAAGAGATTCTGAGATGTATGTCTGTATAAAGAGCTGGGCAGAGGTGAAAGTGTGTGTGTGTGTGTGTGTGTGTGTGTGTGTGTGTGTGTGTGTGTGTGTGTTGAGAGAGCAGGAAATGTGTGCAAAGAGAGTTGGGTAGAAGATGAGTAGCTTTGTAGAAAAGAGAGTTTGTGTAGCAATAAGAAGAGAAATGCAGGGAAGAAAGGCATGAGTAGAGGAGAGTGAATGAGTGAGAGAGTGAGTAAAGAGTGAATGAATGATGCAGTAGTGCGTGAAGGAATGTAACAGAGTAGAGAAATATTTAGTTGTATGTAAAGAGATGTAGCTGTGTGGAGACAGAGAGATTTTCAGAGAGATTTTTTTAAAGACAAAGTAAAAGAGAAAGTTACCATCGGAAAAGCATGTGTGTTTCCTTATTTTCTCCCTCAGATAGAAAAATCTAACCCTCAGATAGATAAGAATTTTTCTTAAGCCCTCACTGCATTCGTGGATTTTCTGTATACCCTGGTGGTATCTGGGGGGCCAGCCCCCAGATACCAATACTCCCCAAGTTTCTTTGGTCATGGTGCTTCATCACAGCAATTATAATCCTAACTAGAAAAGAAGTCTTTGTGTGTTGTCCTTCTGAATGTCTACATAGATGAATTCACTTGATCAGTAAACACAATCTACCTACTGAGGCTCAGCTAATTTGCTCTAGTAAAGATACTACACGTGTTACTACTGCTGCAAGCATGGGATAAACTGGGTTCAGTTCATGGTAGTCACTGTTGGTAGCAGGTAAAACATCAAGGATAATGTTAATCTGCTTTCTTTCTAGAATGTAATACATGTTTGATGTATTTAATTTGGCTAGGGTAGTGGTATTACTATATGAGACTCTGATACTTTTAGGAGTTAAGTCTTAGGTTAAATGCTTTCCTTTTTGTATTCTTTTTTTCCCTCCTTTTTATAGTGTCTCACATGGCTTAGGCTGGCCTCAACTTACTGTGAGCCAAGGATACTTTGAATTCCCATTCCCCCTGCTCAGTTTTCCAAGTACTGGGATGACAAGTGTGCATGACCAGTCTTGGTTTATGTGATACTATAAATCAAATGTTTTTTGTCCATGCTTGACAACAACTATACTTACCAAGCCAAACTTTCAGGAGATGGGAGTTTCTTCCTTGGATCTTAAGAAGACTTTTTGGATTCAGTTTGCTAGCGTTTTATTGAGAATTTTTGCATGTATGTTCATAACGGATCTTGGTCAGTAATTTTATTCTTCTGTTGGATCTTTGTGTGATTTAGGTAATAGAGTAATTGTGATGTAAGAAGAATTATGCAATGTTTCTTAAGTTTCTATTTTGTGGGACAATTTCAACAGAATTGGCATTAATTCTTCTTTGAAGACCTGGTAGCATTCTGCACTGAGTCCTGGTCTCTCTTCGGTTGGGAGACTTTAAATGATTGCTTCTGTTTTACTAGGGGCTATAGATCTGTTTAAATTGCTTATCTGATCTTGATTTTTTTCTTTTCTTTTAATTTTTTTTATTTTACTTGATTTAACTTTAAAAAATTTCAATTTAAAAAATTGTATCAAGAAATGAGACAGTTGATTGCCTTGATCTGTTTGGGAGGCATCTAGGCAGTGGTACCAGATCCTGGGCTCATTGCATGAGTTAGCTGTTTGAAACCTGGGACTTATACAGGGATGCTTGGCTCAATCTGGGAGGAGGGGACTGGACCTGCCTGGACTGAGTCTACCAGGTTGATCTCAGTCCTCAGGGGAGGCTTTGCCCTGGAGGAGGTGGGAATGGGGGGTGGGCTAGAGTGAAGGGGAGTGGGGCAGGAAGGGGGAGAACAAGGGAATCTGTGGCTGTTATGTAGAACTGAATGGCATTGTAAAATAAAATAAAATTAAATTAAAAAAATTTCAAGTTGGTAAAGTAAGATTTTTAAAATATGTCCTGATGATTCTCTAGATTTCCTCAGTGTCTGTTGTGATGTCCCCTTTTCACCTCTGATTTTATTAATTTGGATATTCTCTCTATATTTTAGTTAATTTGGCAAGAGTTCATCAATCTTATTATTTTTTTTAAAGGACTAACTCTTCATTTCATAGATTCTTTGCATTGTTTTTATTTTTTTCTTCTGTTTTATTGATTTCAGCCCTGAGTTTATTACTTGTCTATTCCTTTTGGGTGTTATTTCTTCCCTTTGTTACAGAGCTTTCAGGTGTGTAAAAATTCTTTTTTAAGTGTTGGCACTTAGTGCTATGAACTTTCTTCTTATAACTGCTCTCATTTTGTCCCACAATTTTAGGTATGATGTGTTTTTATTTTCATTCAATTTTCAAAAGTTTTTAATTTTATTCTTCATTTCCATCTTGATCCATTTTTCATTTAATAGTGAATTGTTTAGTTTCCATGAGTTTGTAAACTTTTTGTTGTCGTTGATATCCAGCTTTATTTTCACACTTCCCATTCTCTTCCATTGTTATTCTTCCATGTATTCATGGCCCCCACTAACAGTTTCTAAATCCCAAATCTTCATAATCATTATTCCTCCTGAAGCCCTTCATTGTGTGGAATCTATGGGGCATTTCTGTTTAGTCTGGTCTCAATCAGCACTGCTGCAAGTTCCCCAATGCACTGCATCCACAGGCCTAAGGCTCGTATGTCCTGCCTTCTGCCAGTGATGGGTCCTCATTTGCCGCAGACTGTCAGTAATTCAGTGGCAACATTTCACTCCATAGTTCTCCTTCTGATCATTTGAGTTTCAACAGTCATAGGTTGGGAATGCAAATCAACTTCAAAACTCTCAGCTGTGAGGATTGGAGGGAGGGGGAACTGTGGTCAGATGTATTGTAGGAGAAAAGAATTTCTTAAAAACAAAAAACCAAAACTTTTATCCTTTCATGTAATAACATTGTTGGAGAAGAATTTTAGAAACAACACACAGGAGAGGCAAGACCAGAAGAACCAGGCAAGGGAAGATGTTCAATCACAATATAATTTCAGTAGAGTATTTAATTGTCCCTATAATCATAGCTCCACCTGGGGCATCCTTTTAGAATTGTCCCTTTTTTAAAAAAAAATTATTTGTTTATTTATAAAAGTTTTTTCACTATATACCAATCCCTGTTTCCCCTCTTTCCCCTTCTTCTGCCCCCCACTCCCTCATCCCATCCCACATCCACTCCTCAGAGAAGGTAAGGTCTCCCTTTGGGGAGTCAGCAAAGTCTGGCATAATAAGTTGGGCAGGACCAAGCCCCTTCCCCGTGTTAAAGCTGAGCAATATATCCCACCCTAGGGAATATGTTCTAAAAGGCCATTTCATGCACTTGGGATAAATCCTGGTCCCACTCCCAGGGACTCTCTACACAGAGCTAGCCACATAACTGTCATTCACATTCAGAGGGTCTTGTTCGGTCCCATACATGTTGCCCAGCTGACAGGCCAGAGTTCATGTGCTCCCATTAGCTGGGTCAGCTGTCTTTGTGGTTTTCCCCATCATGATCTTGATCTCCTTACTTGCTCCTGTGAAGCCTCCTCCCTCTCTTCAAGTGAAGTCTAGGAGCTCAACTCAGTGCTTGGTTGTGTATCACTGCATCTGCTTTCATCATTTACTAGATGTAGGTTTTGTGATGACAATTAGGATAGTCACTACCTCAAGACCCAGCAATACCGCTATTGAGCATATAGTCAAAAGATGCTCAATTATGCCACAAGGTCACTTGCTCAACTATGTTTATAGCAGCATTATTTGTAATAGCCAGAACCTAGAAACAACCTATATATCCCTCAACTGAAGAATGGATAAGGAAAATGTGGTACATTTACACAAATGGAGTATTACTTGGTGGTAAAAAAAAAATGACACCACAAAATTTGTAGGCAAATGGATGGAACTAGAAAGAATCACACTGAGTGAGGTAACCCAGACCCAGAAAGACAAATACAGTATGTACTCACTCTTAAGTGGATGTTAGATGCAAAGCAAAGGATAACCAGGCTACAATCCACAACCTCAGAGAAGCTAGGTAAAAAGGAGGACCCAAAGAGGGACACACATGGAGGGCCCCAGGAAGGGAACAAAGTTAAGATCTCCTGGGTAAACTGGGAGGGAGGGTAGAAGGGAAAGGATTGGGGATGGGAGTGGGAGGGACTGAGATGGCTGAGTGGAGGGAGTGTAGCTAGAGTTTTCCTGGTCTTGCCTGGCCCACAGTCAAGACAAATCTCTCTCACCCACCAGTCCCACAGCTTCTCAGACCTAACCAAGTAAACACACAGAGACTTATATTACTTAAACTGTTTGGCCTAATGGCTCAGGCTTCTTGCTGGCTGTTCTTATATCTTAAATTAACCCATTTCTATTAATCTATAAGTTGCCATGTGGTTTGTGGCTTACCGGTATCTAAACATCTTCTCATGGCAGCGGCTGGCAACATCTCTGTGTGTTTAATTGGTTGGGTCTGAGGCTGAGGCAGAGAGATGCTGCCAGCTGCTATGATGAGAAGCAACATGTTAAGATACTGGTAAGCCATGAGCCACATGGCACGGTATAGATTTATAAAAATGGGTTAATTTAAGATATAAGAACAGTTAGCAAGAAGCCTGCCACAGCCATACAGTTTGCAAGCAATATAAGTCTCTGTGTGTTTATTTGGTTGGGTCTGAGCGGCTGTGGGACTGGTGGGTGACAGAGATTTGTCCTGACTGTGGGCAAGGCAGGAAAACTCTAGCTACAAGGGAGGGATGGCGTTGAAGAGCAATGAAAGAGATATCTTGATAGAGGGAACCATTAGGGGGTTAGGGAGAAACCTGGTGCTAGTGAAATCCCCAGGAATTCACAAGGATGGCACCAGCTAAGACTCCTAGCAATAATGGAGAAGGTGCCTGGTATTGTCCTTCTTTAATTCGAGGAAGCCAGAATATTCTTCCACCTCCAAGAGGGAAATTGGGGTGGTACACCACAGTAATCATCACATGATCACATGAAATAATTCATCTAAAGTGCTTGATAGAATTTCTGACACCAATAAACATCTCTAATTTACAATTGTAGATGTAACCAACCGTCTTATTAAATAAGAAACACAGAAACAATGTAAAAGAGAAAGCCGAGAGGTCAGAGCTCAGAGCTAAAATCTCACCCTTCTGCCTGCGGTATCCCAGCTTCCCGAAAGAGGGCTATATCCTGTCCGTTTTTTTTTTTTTTTTTATAGTATGTTGTTCTGCCTTCTCATTGGTTGTAAACCCAAACACATGACTGCCTCATCTGAATGTACAGCCCCTAGGTCTTAAAGGCATATGTCTCCAGTGCTGGCTGTATCCCTGAACACACAAAGATCTATGGGATTAAAGGTGTGTGCCACCACTGCCACACTCTGTCTATGGCTCTAATAGCTCTGACCCCCGGGCAACTTTATTTATTAACATACAATCAAAATCACATTTCAGTACAATTAGAATACCACCACATTTCCCCTTTTCTATTTTAATAAAAAAAAAAGCAAAAGGTTTTAACTAACAAAAGAAAAACTATATACAAAAGTACAATAACTATATACAATATATACAAGTAATAAATACCTAAACAGGTATTTGACAAATCAGAGAAAATAATTCCATTATCTATCCTATTTTGGTAAATCCAAGATATATCTAATGCACTTTCTATCCTAATTAATTTTCAACTATAACTAACTAATCTTCAACCATAACTAACTAATCTTCAACTCCCTCAGAGACCCAAGAAGGGAATAATATTAGCTAACAAAAATAAAAACAGGAAGTGCATGCAAGCAACTTCCAAAAATTTTTGTGAGTTGACAGAAACAGCCAGCTGCCTGGGCAGTCACCTGAGGTTTCTCCACAGTGTTGGGGCATCATCTTCAGCCTATAGGCTTCGTGTATCTGACAGACTCATTTGTGAAGTAGGATGTACACAAGGTCAACAGTTCAATCTCACATTGGGTGAGAGCAGTCCATGTACCAGAAACACCTGAATTCCACTAGTGTCCTGTCATGATTCAGGATTTTAAATTCTGGAAATTGTTGACAGTTTTTAAATTCAGCTGTCCATTTTTCTTGGCTGTGTATATATGGCTTCATCTCAGCATCCCCCTCTTCTACACATCCCTCTATTAAATGCCAGTCTACTTTCGAGAGGCATGAACTTTCACCTGCTGTTTCATTGCACAACAGAAGCCATCGGCCCTCTGCCTGTTAAGCTGCCTTCGAAGAAAAGGGCACCATACCTTTTCCGGATGCGAAGGCCACTTCAGGGATGGGGCCATATTGTCCTGGCCTCAGAAGATGCTTTTTGATAAAGCCATAACCACACTTGTTTTGGCAAGAATCAGTAGTCCCTTGTTTCGTGTTCTGTCTGTCTATTTTGTCCTGTTGATTCGAGGATACTTTGTTGTCCAGTGGCTAACTTTTGCCACAATGAAAGTTGACTCCATATGCAGTTTCTTCAATGCCCATATTTTCTCTGAAGTAGATTGGTACTGCCAGGAGCCGACATGTCTCAAAAAAGAAAAATTTTTTAAGTTATTAAAACATTTTAAATGCCATATTCTGTAGATCTCTGAAGGGTTTGAAGATGACCTGTCTAAAACATCTCTGCTCAATTTTTAAAACATATCTAATATGACTACAAGTTCTATTGTAATGTCTAACTACTAACTTTCATTTCTTTATATCCTAGTAGTTGGTAATAATAACATTCAAGGATCAGAAATTTGCATTACATTGTTAAATGAATGGCATGAATACAATTAGAAATATACATATAGCATTTTCTAACAATATCAATTTCAAATTTGTATACAATATAAAACAATCCAATCCAATGTAAAGTATTTAAAACTAGTAATTGTCTTTTTCATTTCTTTCTTTTTCTTTTTCTTTTTTTTAAACAAGAACCTTAAATCTAATCTCCTTTGTTTAGCCTTTTTCCTAACCCTTGACAATAACTTGTAACCAACCCCCCTAAATACTGAAAATTATCCCAGACCCAAAACCCATTAAAAAGACCAAAAAACCACCCGCCCCACACCACCTCTTTGGGAATGTGGGTGTCGTATTCTTAAAATTGCTTCCTGCTGGGTATGGGCGAAGTTTTCTTTATCCTGAAAGAAAAATTTTAGGTTAATTGTCAAATTCTAGGAAAGGTAACTATATCCTTCATTATCCAGCCTGTGTATAATGCCAAAGTTCAGGGTTTATCTCAAGTCCTTATTCAAGTAGTCTTTGAGACTGGATCATCTCAGCTAGTCATCTCAAAATTGCTTTGAACACCTTGTAGTTCAAAGCTGATCTGTGGATGATGTTTGTCAGCTTAATGATATTATTATTGTCCACGTGGAATTGTTGTTGTTGTGGGGCCCCATCTTCTTCCTGGAGACTTCAGTTGATGTTAGGCCTGGCTGTGATTTCCTGCAGAAAACTGATAAGAGACTCGAACACAAAAACATATATATGCAGCTAGCCTTTTTTCTGGAATTCCATTGTTTTTCTATGTTTTTAGCCTCCTCCTTAAACCAGGTCAGAAATTGAAGTCTCTGGCTGGGTTCCAGAACACCTTGTGCAAGGTCCCGCCAGTCCTGTGGTACTATCCTATTATATGTTGACCAAGAGTTTAACATTTGCTTTACATATGGGGCATGCATGCCATAAGATACTATTGCCTCCTTAAACCTTTTTAAATCCAACATTTCAATTGGAGCCCAAATATTTTGTGTAGCCATTTGATCAGGCATCTGCTGTACGGTTACAGGATAAATTAAGGGTGACTGTGTGAAAACAGGCTTTCTTTCTGCAACCTTATGATCCCTACTTGAAACAACTTCACTGTTAATTTTTTCTGTCTGAATTTTTACAGGTTTAACAAGTTCTTCTAAAGCTGTTATCCTGGCACTTAAATTGACTATCTTTTTGAATATTAAAATGTGAATTAGCATAGTGATAAGCTGCATAATTCCACCGATACTAATATTATATAGTTGTTCCATTGCCAGACTGCCTAAAATTTTGAACAAAAACCAATTTTCTTCCAATGTACACATAAAACCCATTTGTTTTTTAATGTAGAAAAAAAATTCTCTTTTAGATAGTTTCCTTTAAAATATCTGATATGTTATGACTTACCAAATCTGTGTAGAACAGTAGAAATCCGAGGGGATTTTCAAAACAGCCACCTAGTGTCCCAGGTGTAAATCCAGAGAGAGAGAGAGAGAGAGAGAGAGAGAGAGAGAGAGAGAGAGAGAGAGAGAACGCACAAGAAAGCGTAGCCGGCTAAAGCTTAAATCCAGCCACGTGTTCCCTCTTGTGCCGAGTCAAGGCTTGGGTCTGGCTTCCTTAAGCTCCGACCACGTGCGTTGGCTTTACAGGCAGGGCCCTGTTCAGCAGGGCAGGTCTGAGTTGTTTGTAACACCTGTAACACCGGCTTTAAGCAAGCAGGATTTAAGCAAGCAGCTCACCAATAGTCCAGCCTGAGGTCAAGCAGACCTAGACCCAGGCTAAGAAGCCGCCGCTCGGACTAAGAAGCGGACCGCCACCAGCCGCCGCCTGCCGCCCTTGCGGGAAAGCGGACCTGCCGCCAAGCCAAGCGGTTTTTAATGGATTCTTGTCACGTTGGGCGCCAGATGTAGATGTAACCAACCGTCTTATTAAATAAGAAACACAGAAACAATGTAAAAGAGAAAGCCGAGAGGTCAGAGCTCAGAGCTAAAATCTCACCCTTCCGCCTGCGGTATCCCAGCTTCCCGAAAGAGGGCTATATCCTGTTTTTTTTTTTTTTTTTTTTTTTTTTTTTTTTTTTTTTTTTTTATAGTATGTTGTTCTGCCTTCTCATTGGTTGTAAACCCAAACACATGACTGCCTCGTCACTGTCTGAATGTACAGCCCCTAGGTCTTAAAGGCATATGTCTCCAATGCTGGCTGTATCCCTGAACACACAGAGATCTATGGGATTAAAGGTGTGTGCCACCACCGCCACACTCTGTCTATGGCTCTAATAGCTCTGACCCCCGGGCATCTTTATTTATTAACATACAATCAAAATCACATTTCAGTACAATTAGAATACCACCACATACAATAGTCATTTTTGCTTTTCCTTGAAGATTTGCCCAAATCCATCACACAGAATTTGCCAGATAATTGGGTAAGGATGACCTGATTATTGAGTGGTATGTATGGACTTTGGGACTAGGCAAAGGTCAGGGTTCCTATAAGAAGTGCCATGAAATAATTGTAACTATGTCTGACCTGTGTTCTTTCTTTCTGGAATTGAAGACAAGTGAATCACAGAAGACCTGACCCTCCTGATTCCTTCTCCTCTGCACAAGGTTTCCTTTCCTTTTTTTTTTTTTACTCTCCATGAGTTCAGTTCCACTAGGTCTTGGATTATATTCTGCCAAAGTTCAGGAGAAAGCTGTGTACTTTCAAGAATAAAGCACTAATTTGGTAGGAGGGAACTTATTGTGTACATCTTTGTCTTATTTGGAATTAACACACTCAGATTTTTTTTTAACTTATGGACAGATTGCTCATTATACCTGATATAAGATCAGTGTGGTGATATTTTGTTTGTGATCTAACTAATAAAGTTTGCCTGAAGATCAGAGTGTAAAACTAAGTCACTAGTTAGCAACAGAGGCCAGGCAGTGGTGACACACACCTTTAATCCCAGCACTTTGAGACAGAGGCAGACCAATCTCTGTAAGTTCAGGGCCACCCTGGGCTACACAAGATTGATCCAGTCTAAAGGAGAAACAGAGCCAGGCATTGGTGGCACACACCTTTGATCTCAGCCCTTGGGATCTCACACCTTTAATCCCAGCACTAGGGAGGTGGAGACAGGAAGTGATATGACTGGGTGGAGAGAGGATAAGGCGGGAGGAGACAGGACCTCAGCTTCCCTTTCAGGCTGAGGATTCAGCAGAGGTAAGAAGTCTCTCTAGTGGGTGGTTCCTTTACTGATCTTTCAGCATTTACCCTGACGTATGGCTCCAGGTTTTTGTTATGAAGACCAGTTAGGATTCGTGTTACAGATCAGTCACTTGCATGGTTAGTGATGGTAACTCATGGTCCTTTCTTATTTTCATGGGTAGATTTGTTTTCATACACTGTTTATTTTTATTTTTAGATTTTCATACAGTATATTTTTATCACATTCACCCCTACTCCTTTTAACTGCTCCCAAATCCAGCACACCTCCCTAACCCCACAGCTTCATGCCCTCTTGTTTTTAAGAATATTCAAATGAGTCCAAATTATTCTGCCCATATACTCCTGGGTATGGAGTCACCTATGCGAGAGTAGTCAACCTACCAGGGGCCACATCTTTAAATAAAACTGACACTTCCTCCCCCAGAAGCCACCAGTTGTCCATACCTCTTCAGTTATGGGTGGGGTCTGGTGAGTTCCCTTTCCATGTTGACTGGCTTGGTTCTGTGTAGTCAAACACAGGTGCCCTGAATGCAAGAGTACAGTCGTCTTTTTTTTTTTTTTTTTTTTTTTTTTTTTCCGAGACAGGATTTCTCTGTGTAGCTTTGTGCCTTTCCTGAAACTCACTCTGTAGCCCAGGCTGGCCTTGAACTCACAGAGATCTGCCTGGCTCTGCCTCCTGAGTGCTGGGATTAAAGGCGTGCGCCACCGCCGCCACCCGGCTTGAGTGCAATATCCCAGAAGATATTGTTTTGCTCTGCCCTCCCTGACATCTGGCTCTTACAATATTTCCATCTGTTCTTCCTTGATGGTATCTGAGCCTTTGAGAGAGTGTGATATTGATGTCCCATTTATGGCTAAGCACTCCATTCTTTAGCCAGTTGAGGTTTTGTGGTGAATACTTTCCACCACACAAGGAAACTTCTCTGATGAGATCTGAGAGCTGCACTAATCTATGGGTAGAGAGATGTGAACTTACAAGATGGTTGGTACCATATCTATTTAGCAGAATGATAGCTGTAGGTTTACCCCTGGGGTCTGTATATTCCTCAAACATGGGCTCTTGACCAGATTTATGGTCTGTGGAAACTGTGGAAACAGACATGTGTTTCCTTCTGTGGAGTGGCTCTTAAATCCGAACAGAAAGGAGTTGGTTGCCTTCCTAGCATTCATGCCACCCCTTTACTCATGGCACCTCTTGCTACACTGACCATTCTTGCAGTTCACAGGGTTCACAGCAGGATAGACTTGACTCACCTCTCTCCATCAGGCGCATGACACCTTTTAGTATAATAAAGGCTCTTTATTTTATTTATAATAAAAACTTCCTTCCAGCATGGAGGAGGTTTCCTGGTCAGCACCAGTGTGATCCCTCTGTGCCCTAGGACTAATGTGTATGGTGTCTTCAGGTTTTCCCATCAAGTTCTATCGAGCAGCTAGGTGCAATGGTACCAGCCTCTATTGTTTTGGAGGGGAAGGGTCTTTGGGGCTTCTCCAATTGACAACTTGAGGGTAGTTATTCCACATCTGGTGCTAGACTTTTTGATCCTGCAATCTATAGCTTCTGGAAGGAACATTATTCCCTATGGAGAAAAACTCCAATTAAACTCTTTTATATAAACATGTGTGTGTATGTGTGTGTGTCTGTGTGTGTGTGTGTGTGTGTGTGTGTGTGTGTGAATTAAGTTTACCAAATAGCAGATTTCCATATGACTTTTGCAAATATTCTTGTTATTGGTTATCTGTTATCCAGGGTTGGTGATGGATAATGTCTTAGATCAGAACAAATTTAAATGCATATAGATGGCATCTATTACCCCTAAAACAAAATGTTCCCCATGTATAACCATTGAATCATACTTAAAAACAGGATTGTAATGTCCTTCCAGTAGCAGGTAGAGGCAAGCCTTTTGTTCTCAGGAATAAGTTTATAAAATATAATGTCTTCTCTGCAAAGAACTCCAGTGGGAAAATTGTCCAGATTCAGGTATTGGGGTTTCTATTTGGCCTTTTCTAAAGGGAGCCTGCTGAACTCTTTAGTGAGTTAGCACATGTAAACTTCTTTGCCGATTTTCCAGTCTCTGCCCTGTGAAATAAGTGTGAATCAATTCAGTGACATTTTTACATGGAGTCTGAAAAATTGGATATTTCAAAAGTCAACCCTCACAAACCCCACAGGCTTTTCTTTCTTTAAGAATGATATTAAAGTGAACAAGAACATTTGAAATGAAACAGACTGAATGTTCTTTCATGTTGGGAGCATGGGAAGATTTATTAAACACACATCTGAGCTTCTCCATGGACACCTCACGACTTAATCTGCTTCATATTTTGCTTTTCCAAAAAAAAACTGTTAAAAGCTTTACATTTAAGATAGTGAAGAGAATACATTTACTTATGGCACTTTACAGGAATGGAGCCCTATGAAATGAGACTCTGGAACCTTCCAACATCACACAGGTAGTATTTTTTTGTGTGTGTGTGCATGTATGTGTATGTTCATGTGTGTGCAAGTACATATGCATATGTGTATATGTGGAGGAGGTCAATCAGTCTTGTGTGTGTGTGTGACGTTTCTGGAGCTGTCTACCTTGTTTTTTGAGGCATGGGATCTGGGAATTGCTCATTAGGCTAAACTGGCTGTCCAGTGAGCCCCAGTGATCCTCTTGTCTCTGTCTCCCGAGTGGTGGGATTACAAGTGAACCCTATCAACCCAGGTTTTTACATGATGTTGGGGGCTGAACTCAAGTCCTCTTGCCACATAGCAGGCATGCTACCAACTGAGTTAATCTGCTCCATAGTTGTTTTTAATACAAAGTTTTGTACTTCCATGGAAGTTATAATTTATTTAAGAAGCCAGGGCAAATAAATGTCTACATAAGATACATACACACACACACACACACACACACACACACAGCACACAAACTCAAATTAAGATATGTCTGAGTAAAAAAAAATGTCATTGCTTGTGGTGGTAATCTAATTGTACTGAAATGTGATTTTGATTGTATGTTAATAAATAAAGTTGTCCGGGGGTCAGAGCTATTAGAGCCATAGACAGAGTGTGGCAGTGGTGGCACACACCTTTAATCCCATAGATCTCTGTGTGTTCAGGGATACAGCCAGCATTGGAGACATATGTCTTTAAGACCTAGGGGGCTGTACATTCAGACAGTGACGAGGCAGTCATGTGTTTGGGTTTACAACCAATGAGAAGGCAGAATGACTGGAAAATCGACTTACAGACAGGAAGTAGCTCTTTTTCGCGAAGCTGGGACAGCAGGAGGAAGGGTGAGATTTTAGCTCTGAGCTCTGACCTCTTGGCTTTCTCTTTTACATTGTTTCTGTGTTTCTTATTTAATAAGACGGTTGGTTACATCTATAATTGCTTGTATGCAAAGATTCTGTGGGATGAGATGTTTTGAGGAGTCTACAAGTAGCAGGTGCCCATTGGAGAGAGTACGAGTCCAGCTCATGGGGGCCTATTTGTGTTGGTTTAGCCTTTCCTGGGTATGGCAATGCAATCCAATTTTATAGTTCATCTACTTTACTGGTCCAGAAGGTGTCTTGACAAGCTCGTGTAAAGTATTGAGGTTACATACAACCAGGAGTACAAAGTGAAAATATGGTTCCTTTTGGAGAAGTGTAGCTGATTCATGCTTTAAGGGAGCTGAAATGCTGTTGAGACCTTCTGCATGAGACTGTGGTGATGAGAGGTAGAACTGAAGAAATGGAGGCCTGAAGTCGAAATGATGTTACTTGCTGGATGTCAACCTTACACTCCAACTTCTGAGCATTTTCCTGACCATATACTTTCCCTTAAAGGCAATGTCTCCCTCCCCTCTCCATGTGTATGAATAAAGAATTTAATTAGGGTTGCTTATAGTAGCATGGTTGAGGGGTTATGACCATTGGCACCTCGCCAGTGTCTACCCTACTAAAGACTATGTCTCTTATTTGTCCAGCAACCATTGTAAGTCTTCATGTATGGATTAGGCCTCATAAACCCTCCTTCCTCCATGCAAGAATGTTGACTGGCCTAATATGATGCAAAAGTTGTTCAGGTGATCCAAGCTCCTGGGAGTACAAGAGTGTAATGGCCATGTCATGCCTGGAAGAGCACCTTCCACCTTCTCTTCCTGCTCTTACATTCTTTCTGCTTCCTGTTCAGTGCCTGACTTTTCAGTACATTGACTTGACAGGGGGAAATATACTGCTCCCATTCTCCCTGCTTCTCACAGGGTTGCTCACACTGGTTCTAAATAGTGATGGATTTGCTGAAAAATTTAGCCAGGCATTTGCATGCTTATAGGGACTCAAGGCTGCTTGACAGAGCTGTCAGTGCTGAAGTGGGTTTTCTTACCACCAAGTGTAATAAATAAATCAGGTTTCGGAACCAGGTCCCATGATCAGGAACTGAGTGAGATTTTTGTTATATGATTTTAATAAATATGTGGACTTCCTCCTCGTTTCCTTCTACAATGATTGACTGACTCATATTAAGATTGTGTCTAAATCCCTCCAGGTCCCCATTCTCCAATTACAGACAGAAAGGTGCTTTTCTATTGCTAGTTTATTACTGTGACATCGCAATCCTTCATTTAGAGAACCTACAATCTGTATAACTAACAAGCATATCCAAAAGCTCTATGGATTTCCCCCCACTCACCGCAATATTCTTCTTTTGCAAAGGCCTTGGCCTTGACAATCACCTACCCAGAGACTAGAATAAATGAATAAATATGTGCTTTAAAGGGAAAGCAATGTCCTGAAGAAAAACTTGAAGCTAAAGTACTGCTTGGAAACAGGGCTATCTATCATAGGTTTGCGATTTTCTCATCTTGCCTGAATTTAATAAAATTGGCCTAAAGCAATTCTGCTGAAAAGTCAGGCTCCAAATCAAGGCACATAAGCTTCTCTGAGACTGAGTCTGGATTTTGTCCTGACTGATCTCAGAGAATCTTCAGATGGGCAGCTGTTCTCTCAAGCCTGTGTGCAGGACTCAGCCTGAGATTGGGATGGGTGTGACTCATTTTCCAAGGTCACCCTTGTAAGAAAAACTGACTCTCATATGCAGAGTAGGTCATCTTTCAAAAAATGTTCACAAATACCATGCAGGTCCAAAAGGCCTAAATAACTCAGCATTCCAGAAACAATGATACACATGATGCTACCAAGACCCCTTCCACAGAGGTTCAGGCAGCTGATCTGAACATGTGCACTCTTCCCCACTTAGAGACAAACAGAATTACATGGCTTGTGGGCATCTAAATGTATGGTCAATATTTCTGGGAATTCTGGGATAACAGCTGTTTTGTCTTCTTTTCTGTCTCTTGGGCTCCGGACTTTTCATTAAAGCTTCCTACTATTCTCCACATTGCCCAAGGCTCATTTCAGCCCCTTGCTTGGAAAATCTCCCCCTGTCTACTTAGATAAAATACACAGGACTTCATAGAGTGGGTATCACTTTGTATACCATAGATCCCATCTAGCAGCCTGCTTTTCTTATCAATGGATATCATGACAACCTCATCACTCAGGATCCAGCCTCAAATCTGTTTTCCTCTCTTTAGGCTCCCACTTCTGTTGTTCAGCTTTTCTGTGCCTAGAGACATAAGATTTTCAAGAAATTTTCACCAGTCTTTAGTGCCACTTGAGTTTTAGGTGCTTTGATCCCCCTTTTCATTTAATGCTTGTTTGCACACAAACACACATGTACACATGCACAGAATCCCGGTGCTTCTTGATAGATATGTTATTCTGTTTTTTCCATCATCACACAAGCAGAGAGATTGTTAGCCTATGACCCGATGATAATTCCAAATTCAGTTGGCTCTCCTACCCTCTATCCTACTGAAAAAAGAGGTGACGGCAGCGGAGGCACAGCAAGCGCTTGGCTGCACTAGTGTCTCTTCATGTAGCAGCAGTGGTCTCAGTTCCAGATAAATCACAGCTTCGGTCACATAAATCTACCTTCCGTTCAAAGAACTACCAGCACCGTAAATGGCAACCCACTACTATAACTGGCCACTTATCTTCCAACACTGAAATACAATGGAGAGGTGTGACTACACCAGAAGGCAACAGAGATTTCCTGGAGCAGATACACATGAGCACAAAGTTATGTTCTACCATGGAAATCTGAGGATTTGAGTTCTCAAACATCTTTCTAAGGCTTTGCATCAAGTTCTATTCAGTAACTTAATTGCTGGGTGGCCTCAGGTAAGTGGCAAACTCAGTTGCTTGTCTGTGCAACGAGGCCTGTGTTACCCTGCCCCCACTATGATGAGTGTGCAGAAAGTGCTAAATAAATGATGGCTTTTGAAAGATGGTTCACACTGAAAAGGAGCCTGTACAAAGTGGAGCCATGATTCTGCTCAGGCATTGGGCATGGAGGGTCATTTCTTACAGCCTTGTCCTTCACGCCAGGTGACTCACCCTTCAGTTCATTTATCATACAAGCAGAGCAAGGCTCAGCCCCATACCCACAGCTCAGTTCACTGTACTGACTTTCCTCCTTCTGTCCTTGAAACAGACTGAAAGCTACATTCAGATTTTTCTTCTTGGTATCTGAGGCCAGTGCTCCTCTCTTCCCTTTTGCCTTTTGTTTACTAACAGCATCTTCCTTCTGAACGCCAGGTAATCCAGATGGTGCCCAATGAGAGGAGAACTTGGGGACAGAAAAAAACCCAGCTGAAAATTCTGGATTTGGAGGTATTGATTGATGGAACTCTTTATCTTCAACAGACTTTCAGTCATCCTCAGAAACCACCAGTTTCCAAATTCCAAATGGTTGATATCTTACATTGCTTCTGATGGCTGGGAATGACTTCCAAGTCCCATTCTGCACCCCACCTTCTCATGACTGGTACAGAAGATGCTGTCACTGAATTCACCCATCACCTACTCTTTTCAACTCAGTCTCTCAGATACCCGAGTCCTCATACAATAGCCTCTTCTATTTGGGTACCTCTCATCATGCTCTGAAGGAAATCAAGAAGGTTGAATCCATGTCACACTAGAGAAATGCACACATTGCTTTCATTACCAGCTACAGATCATGAGAACAGATATCCAGCTGGAGGTAACTCTCTATCCTAAGAAAACATCCATGATAAAGTAGTCTATGTAGGTGAAAAACTTTTCTCCTCAAAAGAATTTTCTGCTTGTTCCCCAAAATAAAAATTTCTCATATCCACTAAAGATTGTAGTATATGTAATAAAACCATAAGGTCATACAGCCATACAGTCTTAATATAAAATGCACCAAGCCCTTTAACAAGCTCTTTGAAGGAAGTGCTTCATTTACTCTCATACCTCTATAGAATGAAGACTCTTATTAGCTCCATGTTTCAGATATAGCAGCTCATTGTACTTTAGACAAATGGTCCAAGACCAGGTGGCTGAAAGCCCCAAATTTGGACCTAGATCTATCTCAGGCAAGGAGCCATGGTATTAACAGTGCATCCAATTCCGTTAATCATGGGTTTGGAACTTTAGAACACACTGACTGTTAGACAAACAGTGAAGTGTACAATTACCCCAGGGAAATATGCTTGGGGAGGGGCATATGAAATGTAGGGATAGTCTTTAGAAGCTAACAAGTTAGTCCCTTGTAAATCTTGTCAGCACGGTGCACTTAGATATAGGATGAAATTCTAAGATATAGCTCAGAAAATAGCTGTAGCCAGCAAGTATATGCTGTTTGACAAATCGTACCAACCTGCTCCTTCCTTCCCTCCACTCTGCCTCTGTTAGTGAGAGTGAGGATTGTGAAACTAATGAGATGAAACAACTTTCCAGATACTTATTTATTAATAAAGACTGCAATACAATGACTTAAGATTTTATTTTATTTTTAAAATTTAGTATTTTATTTAACATTCATACATGCATATAATATTTGGATCTAATCCACTCCCTCATTCCTTTTCTTCCAGGTCTTCCCCTATCTCTCTCTACTTTCCCCTCCCAACTTCATGCACTTATGCTCTTTCTCTCTCTCCAGTCATGCTTGTTCTCTCTGAAATTAATACCCACTGGATCCATTAAGTGCTGCCTGTATGTGTATGGGTGTGGGACTGGCACATGGGTAGTCTCTGAGGGCCCACATCTCTGAAGGAAAGCGACTCTGTCTTGCAGGATAGTCATCAACTGTTCACAGCTCCTTAGATAGGGGTGGCTTCATGAACTCCCACTTCACCATGCTGAGATTTTGTCTGGATTGACTATGCAGGTTTTGTGAATGAAGTTCCAACCATTGTGAGTTCATATGTGCAACGGCATTGTCATTTATGGAAAATATCATTTTCTATAGACACCCACTCTCTCCAACACTTACATTCTTTCTATTTTCTCTACCTCAATGACCCTCGAGCCTTGGTTGGGATATGTTACACAAATATCTCATTTAAAGCTGAGCATTCCATAATTTTTTATGCTCTGCATGTTGACCAGTTGTGGGTCTTTGTGTTAACCTCCATACTGCAAAAGTAGTGTGATGAGGGTAGAAAACGCACTGGTATATGGGAATAAAGATAAGAACTTAGAGGCCAGTTTAGTGGGATGTCCATTCAGCAGAATAACAGGTGTTATGTTCTTCCATAGGGCCTGTACCCTGCCCAACTACAGTACCAAGTTGGGGTCCATCTTATGGAGAGGGGTTTAAATGCAAACATGAAGTGGTTAGTTACTTCCATAACTATTGTATTGTACTTTATTGTAAGGAGCATATCTTGTCAATCCAGTCATTATTGTAGCTCACAGAGCTCACAGGTGGGTAAGACTGATAATGACTTTCCTCCCTTGATATCATGCCTTGAACTTTACAGAACTATGAAAAGTAATGACTAGGAAAGAAGCTTCTAGGTTGGTGCTAGCTTGATTTCTCTATGTCATGATAGGATGCACGGTGTCTTCAGCAATGGGGTCTTTTCACCATGTTCTGGAGAGGAAGCAAGGGCAATGGCAATAGCCTGTGATTTAGGGGAGTCTATGATATCCCTGTGATCAACAAGAGTGAAGTGCTTAAGCCTTAAAACACATGTAGGAGTACATGTACTCCACCCATACAAGTATGTAGATGACTGGGAAACCTGAAAATAAGATTGGTCAATAAATAATTGAATACAACCAAAGGCAGTATCCTGGTGGTGGTAGCCCACTCTCTTTTTTACAATATCACCACTGGATAAGTGAGGCAGGTCATATGGAGTTCCTCTGTATTATTTCTTGCAATTATAGCAAGTGAATATATAATTATTTCTCTACAATTTCAGTGAAAAATTATAATGCTGGGTATTGGCTCAAAGCTCTCTTTTTTCAGTGTATGTGCTATGAATTGTACAGAGTTTAGAATGAGATGTAAAAATTTTATTGTATGTGTGAAACTTGGACAATAGTGTGTTCTGTATATGTATTGCTGGGAAGCGCATAGATTTCTAAGTGAGTCTGGTTTTATCTCTCTGAGAGAAAAAAAAAAAAAACTTCCCAGCCATTAATTTCTGTATCCACCTCTCAGTGCCTGCAGCCCTCAGCCGCTAATACAAGCTCATCTCTTAGCTAGACTCAATTGGTCAGTGTTCTTCCCTTCTGACATCCCATTTGGGGCATACACATTGTGGGTAGGTAATTATAATTGTTATAACAAAAATGTCCCTCTAATGAAATAATGCATTTATTTATTGTAAGAAGCACAGCTGTAAGATGAATGGAGGGGTGACTTACAGGTTTTTGTATTCAATATGCCACCTGTAATTGAAAAATAATTAGATTCTCCATCTGCTTCCTGTCATGCACGCCTCCATTTCCTCCACTGTCTACGGTACTTAAGAACAGTCAGCATGTTTTTAATACTAATTGCCTACTAATAAGAACTCTGTAGAGAAATTCATTGCCCTGCTATGCAACTTAGTCACCATTTAACATACTGTTGATCTTTTAATATATTTAAATCTGATTATGATGAATTTGCTTCTTATTGATAATTTTATTTTGTCATGCTAATACATTGAGATTTCCCTATATTTTATAGATACAGCAGAAAATATGTCATACAGAATAGGTGGTAGGCAAAAGGTGCACACAGCTTACCTTTCTGTGCTAATACCATTCAGAAGGAAAGGTTGAAATAGATCATATCTTATAGAAGCAATTAAATATGATCTTCCCAATTCTCCCTCTGACTAGTTGTAGTTATGGTCCTATGAAACAGGACAGGGTTGCAGGAGGAAAGGCTATTGTGTTCACTTGTTAAGAATTAATTTTTATCTTTCACATTCAGATATCTTTGATTTTTTTCTTTATCAGGATAATATGCACAACACTTTTGGAAGGAGAGTAATGCCTTTTAAAATATTTTTATTGACCCTATTTTTTATTAACATAAAAATTACTTTTATTGCAAAATAATATAGATTTACAAGATCATTACACTTACCATACAGACATGAACATTACCAATGGTTGATTTCTTTTCTAAATTTCTTACTAACGCAATAGCTATGAAATATTTATTTATTTATTTCACCTATTATTTTCTCAATTTACATAGAGTGTCCCCATCACTCAATGCAGATCACTGCCGCCCCTATAACGGCAGCACGGTCGTTTGCTGTTACCGTCACAGCCCGCACTGTTCACATCTGGGGCATTCCGATAGACCAGAGCTTTAACTCTCGATTGCTCTGCTTGCTTCTCCTTCCTTCCTTGAAGCCGAGAGAGTAGATGATGTATGTTCCTTGTCACCTTGTCTAGTCTCTCGTCACCTCTTGTCGGCCTCTGGCTGAATGGTTTTCTCCGTGTGTTTTTGTTTTTAGAAATTGCTTTGGTTTACATAGAAAAAAGAAAAGTAAAAGGCCCACAATTTACTTGAAGATTCTGATTTTCTGACTTGAGTTTGCTCTTGGTCTCTCTTCCCTCTGTTTACTATTTTGCACAACAGACCTGAGTGCATCTTTGGCCTTTGAGAGACCATGGTCCAGGAATGCGAGCAGCCGCTTCTTCCATAGCACCTCATCGGCTGCTCAGAGCTGACTCAGCAGATGGGAAATTTTATATTCCCTATTATTTTATATCTGGGGGGAAGGAAGTAAACAACTGCATTATTAAGAATTTCATTTTCTTCTTAAGTACCTTATAGAGAGTCACATTGAAGGTTTAAATGTCTCTCTTCTGTTGTTTTCTCTATTCACTCTCTCTTTTAGCATTCTTGTAAAAGAACAGGTAAATAAATAAAAAAGAGATAAGGTAGTTATTAGATTTCTAAACAGTGAACAGTCTGTTTTTCAATCAGAGTCTTGCAGATTTACCAGTGCCTGATGGTCCCCATCTAAAGACACCCCATCTGTGAGGATATACTGGGCTCCCCAGTTTTCCTCCCACCCCTAATGCTTAGCTTCCTCATGAGAAATCTGAGTCTTAAGTTCAGGTTCAATGGGAACATGAATGTGAGTTTGACCATTAACTTTGACAAGGTGCTTTTCCCTCCAAACAAGCAACTTGACTCTTCAATTAGGCTCTTTCTTGCCTTGCAGCTCAGTTCTGTGAATATGCTTCCTGGAAGCCTGCCAGCTACCCCAGGAGTGAGATTTGTCTCATTTTGCTTTTCCTGAACCATTATGGTTTATGTTTCCTGGTACCTTGATGCTTGCATTTGAACTTACATTCATTGTTCAGTTCCTAATGATGATCCTGATATCAACCCCAAATCTCCCTTTGGCCTTTCTGGATATTTGAGTCCTTCCTTCTAAGGTTTCTTCTGTGAGAATAATGAGGCAGAATAAAACTGACTTTAGAACCTTGAATGACCCACAAAATTTGTTTTCCTCAGATAGGCTCCACCTGGGATTGTTTAACCCTAAAACTATGCTTTGTTAGCTTGTTCCTCGTCTCTGCATGGCTCTTTCATGAGCTTTTCCTGGGTTATGGGAACTGGTTTCCAAATGACCCTCAAGAAATTCTTATCTTTCTTTCAGTGTCTGGCTATAGGAAGTCTCAACCAAGATGCCTGGATGGTTTAGGCCCCTCTGCTGGGTCTACATCTTCACAGGAAAGCCAGAGCCTCCTATTTTGCAGCCTCTTGTGACACCCCAGCAGTAACTGCTAAGGTCTCTTCTTGTCACTCCTGCTTCCCAGTGAAACCCCTGCGGTTCTTCATTCGGGTCCACCACGGCCCCAGCTCTTGCAGTTTGTTATGTGTTTATCCTAGCTTGGAAGAGTTTATAGCCTGGTTTGGAGTTGAGGGGTGGGAGTTTTGGGAGAAATAGAGGAATGCAGGTAATGAAGTTTGGGTGGTATGGATGGGGATGTGTGAGAACTTGTATGTAGAGACAGAAAAAAGCAAGAGAAAAATTCAAATTTTGAGCTGTGCTTTACTCACATGCATTCCCACCTATTAGTTTTGTAGAAACTCAATAAAAGTTCGTTCCCATCTTCTCATCTCGACTAGAGGTATGAGGAGATTCCACTGGGGTGCTCCACACATCACACGAGAGAGAATAAAGCAGCAGATGAGATAACACGACCCTGTTTTGTTCTGAAAAAAAAAAAAAAAAAAGCGCTGCACAGACCTTGTGCCACAGGCTCTCTGCCAGTTCTGCGTGACATTTATGAAATACAAAGCAGCTCAAAGGAACTCAGACTCTCACAGGAAGTGTGTTTTGTCATCCAAATCCTTCTGTGTTCAAATTCCTTCTCTGCTTCCAGCTTTAAGGATCTGTTCAGGGCACGCTTACAAAAGGAATCGTCATCGAGGTAAGATGACAACTGTGAAGAACATCCGCGGAACAACTTCCACTGTGTAATTAAATGCTTTTCACACATCCCTTGACTCCGAGTGCAAATTGATGCCAGTTTCTGAGAGACGTCTGCCGATGCACCAAAGCAAAAACTAGGGCAAAATTATCACCACGGAGGTGGGGTCAGGTGCTCTCCTCTCTTATGTCTTCCCACCATGTTCTTTGTGTGGTAGTTAATGTACACCTAAGTTACTTGGCCAGTACTTATAGGTACTGCTGAAGACCTACTATGATGCTCAGACCTGCTGACATGAGAGCTACAGTGCCCCGCTGTAGCTGCTTACTTCTCAAGCCTACGATGAGAGATTTTCTCAGGGGAATAAAGGATATTTTGAGTTTCATTTGATTGCTTTAAAGATGTCAAGGAACAACAGGCTGCCTGTGTAAGCCTTGAATCAAGACACAGAGCAGATGAATGATGGGGTTTTTCAGACACGCACGTGTACACACACACACACACACACACACACACACACACACACACACACACACACACACACACACACATCAACAAATGTATAAATAGAACTCCCGGAGTTCAGTTTTGTCCTTTGTGTGTGAGTGTGGTTTCAGGGCCAATCACTTGGAACTGTAGTCAACTGGGGGCTCCTCCCTGAGGGCAGCTGATTCTCCTTCTCTTAGCAGTTGTTTCTGCCTGTAGGTCTCTGTCTAGGGGTGGGACCTTGCGAGAGTTCTCCCCTGCTATGTTAGCATCTACTGACTTACGCAGCCATTTCTAGGAGATACAGTCTCATGCAGACTTCCTGGCATTCAGACTCTTATGATCTTCCTGTTCTCTCCTCTGTGGTGTTCCCTGAGCCACAGAGCAGGAGACGTGCAGCAGACTTGAAAACTGGAAACTAACATAAACTTGTTGTTATTACAGAAAAATAAAACATAGGAAAGTTATGATTCTTCAGACCACGTTTAGCCATCAGAAAATTTCTTTTTTTTTCTTCCATGGAGAAGAATTAAATCTGAGAAGAAACTGCCAGGTGTTAGTGGAAGTCAAAGCAGGCGGGTCTCTGAAGAGTGAAAAGCTCATGTGCTTGTTGCTGAAGGTGTCTTCTGGTCCTTTCAGCAAAGGCAAGGCACTTGTGTCACCTGTAGAACTGTGTTGTTCATTTTGTGAGACGCAAGACAAACGCCAGCTACTCACACCCTCCTCCTGAGACCACACATGGAAAATGAAGGCAAAAGAGGTCCAACTTTTGTTTGAGGCTCAAACCTGAGTCAGAACCCTGGCTCCTGATGGCACCACAGGGACAGGTGCTGTGCGTGGGTCTTGGAGTCAAATACTCGGGCATGGAATTTAACACCTGTTTGTGCCACTTTTGACTTATAATGAGTCAAGAATAACAGTTATGTCTTCATCACAAAGTAATTAAAGGGCGTCATAACTTGCCTGTGGGTATAGCCTGCTGCTGGATAATGTTAAGGGCTTAATAATTAGGAACCATCGTTATTACAGCACTTGAGGGAGGTTAGTTTCCTTTGTGTGATAATAAACAATGTTTCTTCCCTGGAGCTCACCCCTTTGCTGTTAAGAAACTCCTGGGTTAAACAAACACTTGATATTAGGAGCTACTTTTTAATGAACATCTCTTATAAACTAAATAATTCTATGTAGGAAAAACAGCCTAGGAAGTACTCATCTATACTAACTTAGATGTTTTAGTTTTAAAAAGTGCACATGAATTCGGTTAGGATAAGTGTTTTAACTTTGACCTGGTTGTCACTGGACAAGCTAATCTAAGGAAAAAAAGGAAAAGCATTTGCCTGTACTCTTCCATGACACCCCATCTGTGCACTGCACCCTTTCCCTTCTCTACAGCAAAGCCCATCACCTGTAGAGCTGGTGTTAAGTGGACTCCTGAAGGAGACAGGATCTCTCCAAACCTAACATATACCTCTCTTGCAAATGAGAAATGTACTATTTCCAGGTTAATATTTCCCCTCTCTAGTTTCTGTTATTTCATGGAGGGGGTTGTGGGATTATTAACCAGTTTTTTTTAAAAAGATTTTAAGAATATTTATAAATACAAATCACTCCATAGACAAGTAGGATGCCACCAAATCTATCTGGATGCCAGCTTATTCAGTAACTAAGCATAGCAGTAATCATCAAACACACATTCATTCTATCTCATAAATATTAACTGTTGGAATTTGTGTGATTGGTTGTAGGGTAAGATTTAGTTTTGTTGTTTTGTCATGCTCCCTAGCTATCTCAAACCAATTTGACTTTAGTGGGATGTACAGATATAAATTCCATGGTTTTGAAAGCCACTTGGAAGCAGTACAGAGTGTGTGCTGGATCGATCAGACGGCCTCTGACCCAATGGGACACGTTGATTTGACAGGTAAGCTGTATTTACAGAGCTGGGATGGATGCCCACTGCCCCCAGTGCTTCCTTAATGTGTTGACGTTTGTCCAGCCTCTGTAAAGTGACAAAAACATAATTGCTTCTCCTGCCCCACCATACTCCCTACTAAAGTTTAGTTCTTGAAAGAGGCGTAGCTTTGTTCCTTTTTTCATATTATAAATGCTGCCACTGTAAACCAAAACTGATATCATTGTTGCATTTCATCTTAGGCAAAACTATTCTCTCTGCTTAAATATAGACATCTTTTAATCTTAAAATTATCAGCAACTTGACAGTAAAAACTAACTATAACCATTTGCTTGTACTTGATAAATGAGTAAGGAAGTGTTTTGGATTTGAAATTTTGCATTGAGGGAGAAGAGGGGAGGGAAGGAGACAGGGAGGGAGGTAGAGACGAAGGAAGAGGGAGGAGGAGGAGGAGCAGGAAGAGAAGAAGAGAGAAAAAGAGAAAAGAAAAGAGAGACATTGACAGACATTTCTGTTATGGTACCTACCAAAGGATGGTTTATGCTGTCCCTGCCAGTGGTGGCTCCTGGACTACCTTGTGCACAAGTTACCGGTGGAGGAAGGTCAGGGAAGAGCAGAGCGTTTAGAACATTAATATAATTTCATGCCCTAAGTGTTTGGCAGGAATGCACTCACTGACCCTCATTTCCTTCATTCACTGAGTATAATGGGGCACCCTGTGGCAGTGTTGGGTAGATCAGTGAGCAAGCCAGACAGTTCCAGAGAGAAGGAAAGACAAGAAACAGATGCAAGGTAGACTGCTGTGGATATTGTTCTATATAAATAAAACACTGGTGGCCAGTGACGAGGCAGGAAGTAGGTGGGACAAGGAGAGAGGAGAATTCTGGGAAGCAGAAGGCTGAGGGGAGAGACTGCAGCCACCGCCAGGAGAAGCAGCATGTAGAGACTCTGGTAAGCCACCAGCCACGTGGCAAGGTATAGATTTATAAAAATGGGTTAATTTAAGATAAAAGAACAGTTAACAAGAAGCCTGCCACGGCCATACAGTTTATAAGTGATATAAGCGTCTGAGTGATTATTTTATAAGTGGATTGTGGGACTGCGGGGCTTGGGGAACCTGGAGAGAAGCCCTCCAGCTACAGTAGACTAAAGCTGAGGATCCCAAGTAAAGAAAGGCTGAATGCAGCTGAGTTGACTTGATCTTCCCTCTCCTGTCCCTCTCGGCTAACAAGGTATTTTTAAGCCAAACAGCTATTTGGTTCATTTTCTTCTCTTGAATGTGTGCTCTATCTACCAGCTTATTTTTAAAAATGTATACTAGGGTAATGATATCTAGGTACACAGATAATTAACATACCTGTAAAATTTGAAGTCATATGTGGCTGGAGAGATGTCTCAGAGGTTAATCTTTCAGAGGACTGTGTTTCAACTCCCACCACTTACATGGTGCCTCACAGCTGCCTGTAACTGCAGTCCTAAGGGAGCCAATGCCCTCTTCTGGTCTCCACAAGCACTGCATGTATTTGGTACACAGACATACATCAGGGAAACACACATAAAATAAAAATAAATTTCTTGGACATTTTGGTTCATGACTTTGTTGGCTTTAGTGTTTTCCTTGACTGATGAATCTATTTCTTCTACTGTATCTTCAACGCCAGAGATCCTCTCTTCCATCTCTTGCATTCTGTTGGTTATACTTGCATCTGAAGTTCCTAATCGTTTACTCAGATTTTCTATTTCCATTCAAAGGCTACCTGGCCAAACATCCTAATTGTCATGCTAGAAACCCCATCCAATGACTGAGGGAACCGGATGCAGAGATCCACGGTCAGGCCCCAGGTGGAGCTCCAGGAGTCCAATTGGTGAGAAAGAGGAGGGTTTGTATGAGCAAGAATTGTTGAGACCAAGGTTGGAAAAAGCACAGGGACAAATATACAAATGAAAGGAAACACATGAACTATGAACCAATAGATGAGGAGCCCCCAACTGGATCAGGCCCTCCAGATAAATAAGACAGTTGATTAGCTTGATCTGTTTGGGAGACATCCAGGCAGTGGGACCGGGTCCTGTGCTCATTGCATGAGTTGGCTGTTTGAAACCTGGGGCTTATACAGGGACACTTGGCTCAGCCTGGGAGGAGGGGACTGGACCTGCTTGGACTGAGTCCACCAGGTTGAACTCAATCCCCAGGGGAGTCTTTGCCCTAGAGGAGATGGGAATGGGGGGTGGGCTGGGGGGAAGGCAGGGGTGGGGTGGGGTGGGGTGGGGTGGGTTGGGAGGGGGGAGAACAAAGGAATCCATGGCTGATATGTAAAATTAAATTTAATAAAAATGAAAAAAACTGAAACAATTAAAAATAATTTTAAGATTCTATATAGACTCCCCAATATTTTTTTGCTGTGGTTTTATATGTCTGTACATTCATATTATATGCTATATGTGTGATAGATAAATATATAACATCTATTCCTAATAGTAGGTAAGTTGTGGATCTTAGTACACAAGTGACTTTAAATTCAATTTTCATCTCTACCATACCCATACCTACATGGAGTTAGGAGACAAGAAAAAAATCACCAGAGTAGGGAAGGTCTTTAACACAGACTAGCAGGTCCTTGGGAATTCCCTGAAGTGAACCGTATACCTTACTATATGATCCCCACATGGGGAGAGAAAGCATGTCCAGGAATTCTTAATAATTTTCATAAACCTCAGGCCTGAGTCAATGAATAGACTCAGGTCTGTCTGTCAGTTGTGTCTTTACCATATCACATCAGCTGACTGAACATGTTACGTGACTCCTTACTCGCTGCCTGTTAAGTCAGAATGAATTAATTCTTATCTGAGATATCTTTGAAAAAGGGATAGGTGGATAGAATGAAGCCTATGTATTTTCTCCTCTTTTCCTTCCAGAGCCAGCTTGTGTGATTCAGCCTTCAGGTTCTGGAGCACTCCTGAGGACCAGCTCTATTTCCTGTATCATGGAGGTTCTTTCTGATGCTGTGTGTGTTTCTTCCTTTGCAGATCTTTAGTATTCTGTCCTCAATGCTTCCTGTAAATTGCTATTTCTGTTTGCTCCCAAAAGCCAATAAAATTTTAAATCAAGAGTAAATGGAAACAGTAAATATTTCACGTCTGCCAATCAACATGTAGATGGAAGATGAAGTGAGCAGGTGAACACCCAAAATGACACAAATCACTTCCAGGCAGATTGGGAATGCAGCAGGGCCATGGGAAATCTGAGTGGCTCTTGGTAAAACAGACAATGCTAGGCGACTGCTACAAGAACATTTCCTATCAGCAAGATGTATTTCTATTAAGAAAAAGGCAGTTCAAATGGCACGATTTTACTCCTTAAGAGGAAGGTCTGGGAGCCCAGAAGACATGGGAGGGGAGTGCTGCTTATAATGTTCTCCCTGACCCATGTGAGCTGCAGTTAACACAGTCACAGCAGCATCCAGGCTCAGGTTTAGAAGCAGGGTACAAGGAGCGTTCTATAACATGAGTGCATTGCCTATGGCCCAGTTCTTCTGGTGAATTAGGCACACAGATTCATAATCAGGTATCACATAGAAAAGAAGATCCATCCCAGGCTTTGTTCAGTGACCACAGCCTTCTGAAATAAGGAGAAGGCTCCATTCAGAAAACATAAGACAGAAAAGAGAGGGCCACTGGGCTTCCCTCAAACATGAGAGGCCTTGGGAAAAGTCACACAGCCTCCCATGCCCATCAAGGACCATGGAATTATGATTCATTTATTGAAGAATGTTGTTAGTTGGGGCTGTGTTCCTAAATACTCCATGAAGAGTCAAAGTTTACATAAAGTCAAAACAGACAATCTAAATATTTTCTGTTGTTTGGATGTATTTTGAGCGTATCCCCCAAGGGTTAATTGTTGAAATTTAATCTGATCGTGAAATACCAGAAGGGTAGAGTTTAATACAGCTGTGGTGTGGTGGTTTAAATGAGAATGGCCACTATATGCTCATGTATTTGAATGTCACTAGGGAGTAGAAATGTTTAAGAAGGACTATAATATTAGGAGATATGGCCTTGTTGGAGTAGGTGTGTCACTGGGGGTGGCCTAGTCTCTCTTTCTTGGCCTACAATTTCTGGATCAGGATATAACAAACTTAGCTACTATTCTAGTACTATACCTGTCTGCTCCCTGGAAGATGAATTGCTAAACGGTCTTATTAATAAAAAACCTGGAACCAGATATTAGGGTAAAAACTGAGAGATCAGAAAAGCAGAAAGAAGCCAGCCACATTCTTACCACTTGGAAATCCTTAGCCAAAGAGACCTACTTCCTGTATACCCACGTCTATATGCCTTTCTGTTCTGCATCTCACTTCCTCTCTCTGCCCAGCTATATCACTTCCTGTCTGTCTGTATAGACCTCCAGACCTCTATGGTTAGTGCTGGAGTTAAAGGCATGTGTCACCATGCCTGGCTCTGTTCCTCAGTGTGGCCTTGAACTCACAGAGATCCCGATAAAGGCATGTGCGGCCATTGCCTGACTTCTATGTTTAATATAGTGAGTGGCTTTTTCCTCTGATCCTCAGATAATCTTTATTAGGGTGAACAATATATTGGGGGACATAATATATCACCACAGCTCTCCATCAGGATGATCACAGGCTAGCCTCTGAAACTGTAGGCATGCCCCAATTACATGTTTGTTTGTTTTAATAAAGTTGCCTTGGTCATGGTGTCTCTTCACAGCAATAGAACAGTGACTATGGCAGATGTCTAGAGGGGAAGGCTTTGGGAGATGACCACTGTCAGATAGTCATCTATGACTGAGAACTAGTAATGACATAGAAAAGAGACACAGGTCCATACACATCCATGCACACATGCACACCACATGCACATACACATGCACACCACATGCACATACACACACCACACACACTTGCACAGACACACAGAGATCCCACACTCACCAATATGCACTAATACACACAACCTACACACAATTATAAACACAGACACAGCACACACCATACACACATAAACAGACACACAGATACACATGAAATGGAAGGAGGTAGAAGAGTCCAAATTGGGCTGGAGAGATGGCTCAGAGGTTAAAAGCACTGACTGCTCTTCCAGAGGTCCTGGGTTCAATTCCTAGCAACCACATGGTGGCTCACAACCATCTGTAATGAGATCTGTCACCCTCTTCTGTGTACATAATAAATAAATAAATCTTTAAAAAAAAAGTCCAAATATTGGATATTGGTTTATTGATTTATTTAATGATTTACTTAAAGCACTGCTCATACTACCTATTTGCCAAGAATGATTTCCATTGGGACAGAATGACCTAGAGGGATAGCTGAAACAATGGGTGGTTGTGCCTTACAACCCACTAACTGCCACATATGATTCTATAAAATCTTCCTTGCTTACCTGCCCCACTTTGTGGTTTTAGAATATAAAATGAGAATACAAACTGGACCCAGGAACTAGTCTGTCTTTGGTCCAGCAGTAACATCTCCCCTCTTCCACTGTCATTGATGTCAGAGTGCTTATTCCAGAATGATTCCCACAATACACACATATCACACACACACACACACACACACACACACACACACACACACACACACATACACACAATATACACATATGTACATGCATTTACATACCAGATATGCATAGAACACAAACAAATACACACAAGCACAACAGATACACAATACACACACACACCATACACATATTCATACATATATCACCATACACATATACCCATACCATACACATACAAACACAATTCACACACCATATACATACACACACTACACAAATATACATACCACATACACCAATATTCACGTTCCCTTTCTTTTGCCATGTGATGACCCTATGCCTCCTGGGACTTTAACAACAAGAAGAAATGTGGTTTCATGACTTTGGGTCTCCAGAATTGTGAACCAAATAAATCTTTTCATTAAAACCCACCAAGTCTATTGTATTATGTTATTGGCAACAAAATCAGACTAGCCCAATGTTGTAGTTATTGGTTTCATTTTATCTTGCACTCAATTCTGAGGTCCTGAATTTGAGATTGTATATCTGAGTCTTAGGAGATCAGAACTATATCATGCCCTTCGTGTTATTTAGTCTGACTCTGCCCAAGACCTGGAATTCTGCTATCATACCACATATGTCAAAGATGCTGGAATATTTTTGGTATGGAAAACTCATGGGTTCTAGGACTGGACTGCTCTGTTTTGGGGCTACTCAAATATTTACTATATACTATAGTGAAAAACAGACAATCCCTACTCTAGAAATTTAGAATTGAGTGTTAGATCGAGTGAAACCAGTAACTATAGAGCTGTGTTCTTCTTTACTGAAAGTGCATGTTGGTAAATATTAGTCACTATTTAAGCACACACTATAAATCTAACTTGTGTCCCACAGGGCAGCTCCACCTGGTATTTGAAGATAGTGATCACATCACCTTTAAAAATTAAAAAAATGCTCATCTTTTTTTTAAAAACCTTCCTTTTTCTACCTTCTAATGTGAATCAATCAAATTCATCAGTTAAAATGGAAACTAACTATATACTTTTATGCCTGCACAGTCAGGGTATTATAGATTATAAAGTCATGTAAGCCTATGTTTCATTTTCTTCTGCTTTATTAAGGTAAAAGAAAGTGAACAAAGAAAGGGAGGGGAGTGGTTTTATACACAGATTTATGCTTTTCTTACTTTGATTAGAAAAATTGGCTTCCCCTCTCACACATTCCCTCAACCATTGAGACATTTATTATATGTTCCTTTCACATCCTCAAACTTTCAAACACAAAGCCTAACAAAGAAACCTAAACAAATTAAATGGAACCTATTTTTCCCCTACATAAAAAAAAATGCATTTTAGTTTTGCCGTAAGGATGTCTTTGTTTTCATTATTATTAAAAAATGTCAGGAATATTTTGCCTGCTGGGAGCACAGACTTTTTTCTTATTTTTCAGTCTTACTCAAAACCTCTTACTGTATATTTTATGAGTTATAGCAAACTCTTGGTTGTACTTTTTAAAATAAAGAAAACAAACAAACCAACAACTCTGGAGCTAATGCTGGTCTGTTGCACAATGATTTTCACCCATGTAGTGTTGGGAACTTATAGGCAGAAATGTAATAAGAAAAGCATTTGTAGATAAACATATACTCGCCTGATCTTTTGAAACAGAAATTTAGAAATAGAAATTTAGTGAGGTTGCAAATTGAGTTTCCCCATGCACCAATCTCATGGTCCATGCTTTCTTTTTGGGTGGTGAAGACCATGAATTGTTTTAATCATTTTTAAAATTCTCCTTCTCTTGGTCTTTTGGAAAGCCTGTGGATAGACTATAGTGTTGAAATCCAGGTTGGGTGCCTTGAACCCTTTATTTGCCTTGCTTATCATTGTCCTGTGAGCTTCTTCAATTTATTTTGCACATCTGCAATGTGGGTAACTCGCCTTTTAGATGGAAAGAGTGAGAATGTCCAGAGGGAAATGGAGCATAAACAGTGTCAAGAAGTAGCTGCATTACAAGATTTTGGAATTTATGTAAGTACAGAGAGTTGTTTTCTTTTATAATTTATTTCCACAAAGACAAAGAGGGTGATCGTTATTGTTTAAATTTGAAGTGTCCCTCATTGACATGTGTGTGAATGAATGCATGGTCGTCCAAATAAATCTTCCTTAAAATTAACTTATACATTAATTATGAGATTTAAATAGAATAAAACTTAAGGAAATGGTTAGTAACTGCAAAGTACTCAATCACCACCACCACCACCACCACCACCACCACCACCACCACCACCACCACCACCACCACCACCACCACCACCATTATTAAGTAGTAGTAAGTATACTCTTCTTGTATGCAACTCATCATGTACCACCTAAAGGAGTTTGGGGACCATCTTTTTGAAAGGGCCTTTTGCTGTGGGATGTCTTTCTGTACGCTGTGAATATATATTGTTCCCATTGGTTAATAAATAAGCTGCTTTAGCCTACGGCAAGGCAGCTTAGAGGCAGGCGGGAAATCCAAGGAGAGAGACAGAGTAGAGAAAGATGGAGTTTGGAGAGACACCAGCCTGCCACCCAAGGAACAACATGCCAGCAAACCAGTAAGCCATGGAACACGTGGCAAAACATAGATTAATAAAATGGGTTAATTTAAGTTATAAGAGCTAGCTAGCTAACAAGAAGCCTGCCATATGCCATGCAATTTGTAATTAATATAAGCCTCTGAGTAATTATTTTATAAGCAGCTGTGGGACTGCAGGCTGGGTGAGACCAGAGAAACCTTCTGGCTACAGGCCTTTAGTGTAATCAGGAAACCTATAGGAAAACAGCTCCCTTTTGGGGGTTTATTTTTTGAAATTGTGATTTCATAACCACGTTGTTCCTCTTCCTTTCTTCCCTCCATATCCTTTCATACATCAATCCCTGCTCTCCTTAAGTTCGTGGCCTATTTTTTCATTAATTGTTATTGCATTTGTGTACATAGATATTCCTAAATATAACCCGTTGAGTTCATATAATGCCAGTTGTATGTTTTATGGGCTGATCATTGGCACTAGATCACCAACTGTGCTCTTTTCTGTGCTCCTGCTCCCAGCTTTTCTCAGTTGCCTGTAGTTCTTTGTGCAGTGTTGAGGCCTCATGGGCTTTTCCTGGTCCAGTTTGGCGTCTTCATTGGTGAGATCTTTGTTTAGCTCACATTTGGTCGGTCATGATAAAACTTTACAAGTACCGCTTCCGATGTTACTAGGTGACACAGTCTCATAGGAAACTCCCTGACGCTCCAACCCTTACAGTTTTTCTGTCTCCTCTCCCCCAGTGCTCCCGAGCTGTAGGTGCAGGACTGGGAAAAAAGCTGTAGATAGATTGGGATCTGACACACAGCAACTCTCAGGACTAGTGATGATGACTGGTATTGTAGTGGCGGAATGGGCTTGATGAGGACTTGGGGATTCTCGCTCTACTATACTTGAGACAGCCCTACTCAGAAGTGAACTCTGGAGTAATTGGAGCCAAAAAGCCCTATCACCTCTGCAAGTCAACTTGGTTTTAGGTTTCTCTGGGATGATTCAAGAAACAGACCATCTTAGAGAGGCTGATGCAGCTCTGTGAGGATCAGAGTGTCATGAACTTGCAGGGTGAAGGCCAGTGAGAGCTTCAACTTAGTCCCAGGAATAAATATCTGCCCCTTCTTTTCCTACCCTATCAACAAAATTTTAGTGCTATGCCTATTCGAAGAAATGCATTCATTTTTTCACCTAGGCTTCTGAATGTTCTGGCCCTTTCTAGACAAACATATATGGATTTATTTTTCATTCCACCCCCTCACCCATTTCTTCGTCTTCTCTGTTCTTTCTGTTGTACTTCCAAAGTGTCTCCCCACCATGTGTTATGTGTGTCTGTGTGTGCATAGGGAACATGTGTTGGTGTTATACGTCTACGTTGCCATCTTCTCCAATTGCTCTCCACCTCATATTTTGAGACACAACCCCTCATTGAACCTGGAGCTCCCTGATTCTGCTAGTCCAGCTGTCCAGAACACTCCAGGGATCTACCTGTCTCCACCTCCACAGTGTAGGGACTGCATACATGTACTGTGGCTCCTGGCTTTTTAGGTGGGTGCTGGGGTGTGAACTCAGATCCTCATGCTTGTGTACCAAACACTTGTCTCTTCTAGCTTCCTTCCTGAGTCTTCAATCTGATCTTTCATGCTGCCCAGAATCTGTCACTAGAGGGAGCCACTTGGGCATAACCCAACTTAAATATTGTGTATTTGATTGCTTTTATTTTGGATCATCTCTTAGGTAAGAAATTGCTGATTCTAGTTTTAGATTCAAAAGATATTTAATTTAATATAAAGAAATAAATCAATAACAATAAACACGAGGCTGGAGAGACTGTGCAGTAGTTAAGACCACTGACTGGTATTCCAGAAGATTTGAGTTCAATTCCCAGCACCCGCATGGAATCTCACAACCATTTATAACCCCAGCCACAGGGAATCTGATGCCCTCTTCAGGCTTCTGCTCACACAACATGCATATGGTACCCAGACATATACTTAGGCAAAACACCCATAAACACAAACAATAAGTAAAATTAAAAAAGAAAAAAGCAATAAGCACACAAGAAATCTTCATTGGGCATATTTTGTATGCCAGATGTGGTTCTGAATATTTCATATGTAATATCTCATTTAATCCTCACACAAACCCTAGTATTGTCTGTAAAATTTTATATTTATTTATTCATTCATTTTGTGTGTGTGTGTGTGTGTGTGTGTGTGTGTGTGAGAGAGAGAGAGAGAGAGAGAGAGAGAGAGAGAGAGAGAGAGAGAGAGAGAGAGAGAGAGAGAGAGAGAATCCTGCACATATGCAGGTTCCCATAGAGGCCGGAAGAAGGCACTGGATTTCTTGGTACTGGAGTTATAGGTGATTGTGAGCTATAGCACATCGGTGCTGGGAACAGAACTGAGGTCCCTTGGAAAGTGTGCCCTATTAAAGACTGAGTCATCTTTCAAACTTCTAAATTCCAATATTGTAAATTAGAAGATTTCTTTGGTTAACTCTCTTCCAAATTTCTGAGAGACTGCTATCACAGTCTGCTATTACTCCTACTCACAACAGGTGGGCTACAAATTCATTTTCTGTCTTCTTCTAGCTGAATTCCAGAGGGTAAAATTGTGATATTTGTTCTTCATTCTTATTTTCCCTTGGCAATGCCTATAATCCACTAGAATGAAATATGGCATTATGGCTTACTGCATTTCTGTCCAAATGGCCAAGTTTTAGCAGTGGTAAAAAGAGGAGCAATGCTGTATAGCTACTTCTTACTAAAACTTCTTGCTACAGTCAAGAGAGAAACAAAAGCAACAATAAGGACAGTATGATATGAGGTTAAACAGTTCATTAAAAGTCCACATGTCAACGTTTGTTACAACAATGACTTCTGTACTACAAATAACACGCAGTTTGTGGGCACCCATTAGACACTGTAGCTGACTTTGCTCTCATACATGCTGTAAATGGAACCTTCTTCAAACACAAAGATTGGTGAAAAATTCATCACAAATGACTGATACAGCCAGAGAACAAGGGCTGTATCAAATCAAGACCAGTGAGCACTGAACAAACTCATTAGCCGCATTTTCATCTGTTAAATACAACTCTAATGCCTGTGAGGTAATGTGTGTTAATTAAAGCCACAGGTGTTCATTACTGAATGAAAATGTGTATATATCCCCAAAGTTGTGTATTAACCTTATACATTTTGTCATTTCACAGCAGGTCTCTCCTTTAGATGATATTTCCATAATTAAGAATGAATGTTACCTTTCATAGCACAAGTCAAAACATTAATTACTCATTAAGATACTCAATATTTTCTCTTCTTATGTTTTCAGTTTATGGAATGTTCTAACCTTTTATAAATGTTAGCCACTATTTTACCTCTAGCAACACCTCTTTTGCATGCCTCAGATCAATGTGGAAGAGAATAATTTTTTTTCCAGTCAGATCATTGAAGGTAACTCCCATTGAAGAGCCCCAAACACAGTAACAATGTAAATATGATGGCAATGAGTGCATCGATTCTTTCTCTTTGCTGAGGGTCACTCTGAGTGTTCCAGAAAATCTACACACCCAGTCACAGATGAGAAGTCACTCTGAGGACTCCAGGAAGTCCACACACCCAAGTACAGCTGGTACCTCTTTCTACATTTTCAGCACTGAGATTCCCATCTTATTGCTGAACACTGACTTTGAGCACAGCCAATGCAACTACCATCTTATGTGTACTTACTGCGCTCTCCACTCTTCCTGGAGATGTATTTCTCTTCAGGGACAAAGAAAGATAAATACCTTTAACGTTGAGTGCTAGCAGTGCTCAATGTGAGGAGGAACATAGAGATCTTGATAAGTAGAAAACATCATGCTCAGGACGCTGAAGACTGACTCTCACCAGACTTTCCTCTTGGCAATGGTTTCACATTTTCAAATAAAGTGTCTTTCACTCACATCAGAGAAATATTGTCTAGGTGCATTGCCAATGGATGAATTCTCATTCTTTGTGCCAACACATATGAAGAGCTAATGTCACTGGGTCACAAGGTCATTTTGTGGATAACTTGAGCTATTATCTTTTATGCTTATCCACCCTCTTTCACCAAGTCTATCAGAGAAAGGACCTTCATTGCCTTCCATATAGATATAATACCACAGTATTTCTGAGAGACAAAGATACTAGAAAAATATAAGATCATGTTTGCCTATCTATAAATTTTTCTCCTAGATAACACAAAATATGTACAAATATATATATTTTTTCTTTTCTATTTAGAGATTAATTTATATTTATCACAGAGAGAAGCATGGTTCAGAATAAAGAGAATTATTCTCCTTTCTTCTTTTCTCTTTATTCTATTGTCCTGACATATATAACACAGAAGCCCTAGGTTATAACAAAAAGCCCCAGTTTTATTGCACTCATGAATTTTGAGAATTTATATTTCTTAATCTACAAAGCTGATAGCATTATTCTCTCACAGATATCAACTTAGCACACAGAGCCACTGAGATGCACATTCCACCTTTAATGTCTGGAATTGCCTATAGTTCATTTTCATAGCCATAACCTCTGAGGTATCCAATTGTTCAAGCATCTATCTCCCATGCAACATTTAGAAGATGTCATTGAAACTGTCTGGTGTTACCCAGAGGAGTTATTGATTGGTGCACAGTGCCACATCTCAGTTGCTGTAGCTTACTCTGAATTTTCTAAGGCCTTTCTTCCATCACGCAGGTACATTGTGATAGTTCACCAAAAGCAAAAAAAAAAAAAAAAAAAAAAAGAGGTGGGCCATAAATTGGAATTCTTTGTTTTAGTAAGATAATCAGTTATTTCAGTCATCTTCATTACGCCAATAGGGTCTCTAATGCACATTTAGAACTCCTGTTACTGTACCTCCTCTTAAGTAAATATGAACGTCTTTTTTAATCCTGATAGCCTTTGCTTTTCTGGATGTCTCATCAACAGAATCCTGTGATATGAGGTGTAATGTGTCTGGTATTTGCATTGAGCATGATGTTTGAGGTTCATTCATGTCAGAACCCACATTTGTATTTTATTTATCCTACTGTTGAATAGTATTCTCTTGTGTAAATATTCTGTGCCAGTGAGATGGCTCAGTGTGAAAGGTACTTACTGCCTGAATCCAGCAACATAAGCAGAACCAGATAGAATTGTAAGAACAAATGGGCAAAACTATAGCAGTATTTAGAGATTTTAATGTTCACTTAAAAATTATTAAAATAATAGGCAGTGTATCAAGAGGGTACAGAGACTCGAGCACTATCCATCTACTCCATGAGACAGGTAATTACAGAGAAATCCATTCATTAATATAGGGCTGGGGAGATTACTCAGTCACTGAATTTTACACAGTCATGAGAACCCAAGTTCAATCCCAGAGCCAGTGTGAAGAAGCTGGATGTGGTAGCATATGCTTGCAATGCCAATGTGGAAGAGACAGAGACAGAAAGATTCCTGGGGCAACTCTCCAGCTAGCATAGCTTGCTTGGTAAGTTCCAGGCCCATGAGGTTCTGGTTCTGTATCAATAATAAAACAAAACTGATGACTCCTCATGAACCCAAGGTTGACTTCTGGCTTCCACATGTGTGCTCATACATTTTTTCCATGGGCATGCGCATAAATATACATCCACACTCTCCCACTAATACCTTTATTTAGCAGAATATACTTTCTCTTCAGTTTTACACAGACCACTTGCTAAGATAGGCTTTATTGTATTAAACCATTATCAAATAATTTCAAAGTATTAGAATTATACACAGAATGTTTTTCTTATATTTCAGCACTGTGTGCTGAAGCATGATTTGATAGTCTCAGAGCTATCTTCTGTACACATAATGTGTACATGTGATGCCTTGCTCAGGGGGAAATCACAGGCATATAACCGCATTGTTCTCAGGGCATCCAGATCACAGCCAGCATAAGACACTCTTAGCAGAGCATCACACTCAGAAAGCTAGGACAGTCCTAAGTTGTGCTAGGACCAAAGTTAATATAAGCAGGACTTTCAGAAGCAGAGGGGAACCTGGCATACCTCTTTTTTCTTTGAACTCCAGTATATGGAAAAAATTACTGAGAGTCAGAAAATCATTGGATATTTTAGATATTTGCATTTTGAATATTGGAGCATTTAACCATATGGCTAATAAAAGTAATATTTAGTAATGTGGTTCATAAGTATAAAATTACTAAACTTGTTCATTTGTTTCAAGACATCTCAAAGACTAAATGTGTCACCTCTTATGCTTTTGCAGTAGAAATGAATTTAAGTCCTTGAGAAGCATTTTCTTTTTCAGGATTGGCCTTGAATCATGCCTTCTGAAGACACATCTGCATATAGCTATTGCCTTAACTTAGCTCTTGGGCCCCATCTAATTCTGTCTTAACTCTTCATTTATCTCAATATATGAGTGCCAAATTTTCTTGTCTTAGAACTTGAGCTAATATACTCATGATAAATCATTGAAATTGCTTTCAAGACAAAGAATAAGAAATAGGAAAAATCATACTATGGATTATACATGAAAAATTAGATCACTTTACCAATTCCAGAAAGAAATGGAGTGCATGGGTTATGTGTGGGTTGGGCCAAGCAGCTCATGTTCCCATTTTGATTGTGAAGGATGACTAGAGTATGATTTTTTTGGAGGGAACAAAAAAAAAAAAAAGCCATGAATGGAGGAAACATGCTGTGGGTAAAGAATCAGCCAACCTGAATTCAGTATCAACTCTGATAATTATTGGAAAAGAGGTAAACCTTTCTGTAGTTTTGCATCTTACTATTAAACAGAAATCAACAACCTCTGCATAATGGTTTTAGATGCAGATTATCCACTATCAACATGCAAGGAAGTATATTCAATAAATAGAAGTTATGGTTGTCAAATATTTATTATCTCAGTGTCTGTTAATAATGGTAAACATTTAAAAAATATTATATTACTTACATTAATATATAATATAATAATGATCACATTATAAGCTTTAACATAACAATTAGTATAATAGACAATATAAGTAACATATATTAATTCATAATATATACAATATAAAATATATATTAAATCTATATATATCTTCAAGTCAGCTAAAATATCTACAGATTGCTATTAGCAGCCTCTTATTTGAAACATGAGGGCACTCAGGCTTGAACTGGCTGCTTGCAGTATTAGTATGTACAGGTTCTGTTAATTTTGGGAAAATGTATATATGGAAGTCACAGAGGCTGACAGACTTGGAAAAAACATAGATTTTTGAACACTGGTTGCTGATGATATTGTGATATTGGAACAGGGGAAGAAAACAACCAGACAGTGAGGGAGGAGCACCCATTGACAAACTAGATGGTCCTGTGGCTGACAAGTTCAATGTTCTTCCTGGAACCTAGCTAGACAGCAGCTTTTCTATGCTCCTGGCAGGTTAGGTATGGTTGTGGGACTGAGTTCTTGCTTAGAGAGTCAGAGCATATCTGTGCCTCATTGTTAGGCTGACCCATAAAAGTCCTTCAAGGGATGCTCTTCATGTTATTTTCTCTCCACAGGACTCAGGACCACCAGGGAGCCTTCATGGGACTGACATAGGCCCTCTGCATATATTTTACAGTTGTATAGCTTGGTCTTCTTGTGGAACTCCTAGCAGTGGGAACAGGGGCTGTCTCTGAGTATTTTGCTGCATTTGGGGACCCTATTCCTCATAATAGGTTGTCTTGTCCAGCCTTAATACAAGGGGAGGTGCTTAATCTTACTGCAACTTGATATGCCATGTTTTGTTGATATCCATGGGAGACCTGCCCTTTTCAGAATAGAAATGAAGGAGGAGAGGGTGCGGGAAGGGAAGGTGAGAGGGAAGGGACTGGGAGGAGAGGAGGGAGAGGAAACTTCAATTGGAATGTAAAAAGAAAAAAAATGCTCAGGATGCCAGCCAGAATCAACTAACGGAAGAATTCTGAGTCCCCTCAATATCTGCCACAGACAGGAGCTGCCTACCAGCCAAAAATACAGCCCTTGGGTTTCACAAGCAAGAATCACTACTATTGAGTGCGCCCACTAATGTTTTAGAGTTTATTTCAGTAGGTGACCTGCACCTACTCCCACAGCCTGACATTGCATCTGGTCCCTTGGTCTGCCCAACAGATCATGAACAAACAAAGATAAGTTTGTTTTCCTGTTAGGAGCCACCAAAACTAAATGTGTTTGCTGTAAGTCTATGTTATAATCCGTTTGGACCGTTTTGCTGTCATCATATTTATTGTTTACTTATGAAGTTCCATCTCATTTCATCCTCTAATTAGCTGAGGACTGTTGAATCTAGAATTTGTATCACCATCACTCAGAAGGTCTGTGGCCCTTTAAAAACATACCCATCCTTTAAGACCCAGCTCACCTTCCCTCATCCAAAAGGTGATTCTTAAGGCTCTGGCATCCCCAAAGTCACTCCTTTCTCTTAGTCTCTTTTTTTCTTATCTCTTATCTTTGTTTGTTCATGATCTAAACACCAACATTTCACAGTCTGTTATATTTTAAAGGCAGATAGTGGTCTTATTTTTATTTTAAATATTTATCATTTATTACTGTACTGGCTAGTCTTAGGTCAACTTGACACCAACTTGAGTCATTTGGGAAGAGGGATTCTTAATTAAGAAAAATCTCTCCATAAGTCTATAGTACATATTTTTTGGTTGATGATTTATACAGGAGGGTCCAGTTCACTGTGAGTGGTGCCACCCCTGGGATGGTGGTTCTGGGTGCAGGCTGAGCAAGCCAATGAGGAGCAAACCAGTAAGCTGTACTCCTCCATGGCCTCTGCTTAAGTTCCTGCCTCCAGCTTCTTGTCCTGGCTTCTCTCAGTGATGGATACAAGATGAAGTAAACCCTTTCCTTCCCAATTTGGTTTTGGTCATGATATTTTGTCACAGCAATAGAAACCTTAACTAAGATACTTGCTTTAAAAATCATATACTGGCCTGAAGGGACCACTCAGCAGTTGAGACTGTGTGCTTCTCTTGTGGAAGATCAAATTAGGTTCCCAGTACTTACATGAGGGGGCTCACAACCTGTGATTCCAGCTGCTGTGGAACTCACACCCTCTTCTGGCATCTGTGGACACTGCACTCATGTGCACACCATATACATATACATATAATTTAAATCCTATATACATATAATTTTAAAAAACTATTAAAAATCATCTATTCATTCACTCAAGCAATTTTTAAGGACTTATACTGATTTGGGATTGTGCAGGACACTAAGTGTAAAGATACCAGTCAATACAACATGGTTCTCTGTGTTCATGCTGTAACAAGAATATTATCAAGTAGTAGTCTAAAATTTAATTAATATTATAATGGCATGTAAATAGGGCTTTGGAAGCTTGACAAAGATAGAAGATGTCTGAGGTGGGTCATAGTCATGTTTTGGCTCATTGTTAATGCTTGTAAGTGCTACACTTGTGTTAAAGGCTTTGTGTTCATGGTGTCATTTGATTCTCTAGTAACCCGTGGGCACATTGGACTTATTTTATAGATGAGAAAATAAAGACACAGAAAATTAGTTCAGTATACCCATAATCAAGTGGTGGTTGAAAACCCTGTAGGTGGTGAGTTCTAACACCAAGATCTCAAGAACTCATCTGCAAGGCTGAGTTCAGAAGATAAGGGGTAAGGTGGTATGCACAGGACTCAGTGATGAACTAGGTACTTCATTGAGGAAATGGAGTTACAGGGACCTGTGGAGAGTCAGGTGAGGGTGTCAGAGTCCTCATGAAGAAAAAAAGAGTTTGGAGGTGCTGTCCAAAGGCCTTGGTATCACTGCCAGGCCTAGGATTTAAGATCTGAGGCAGTGGAGGGCGCTGGAATATTCCACCTAGGTAGTTCGCTTGGTAATGTGTAAACATTTCTTGTTGTTTGCCATGTGCTGAAGGCCCCTCTCCTTTCATGATTCAGAAAAATGCCTCTGTATGGCAGATTTCAAGGATGTAAGAGTAAAATCAAGGGCACATTTAAGAGGCTAATTAATAGTAGGATAAGAGACTATGAGGGGCTGAAAGATGGTCCTGGAGAAAAGAGGAGATAGTTCTCAGTGAGGGACAGGCATGGGATCCCAACTGTCTGGTACAAAACAATGACTGACTATGTAGCTTCCATCCCTGCCCCAGTGAGACTGTTCTTTCTTTGCACTGAGAACAGGAACTAATAAAATGGAACATTTAACTACGGTTCTAAACATAGCTTACAGATCAAGTATGTCCTCCATAAGTAGGATGGATTAGTTCTTCTCTGAATGGGCTCCAGAACCCCAGTTTTCTTCAGAATAGGCTTGTAATGCTTTACAAAGATGTGTATCATTTATGCTGAAGTTCTTCATCATCATTCTGGGAGAAAATGCCTGGCCTTTCTTCATGCCTCAGAGAAAAACAGCTCCTTAGTTTGGACAATTTTCTGGTCATCTGTAGTGAGTTTCAATTACTGTTTTGGGCTGCTAGACACAGAAACCTGGCCTTGGGGACATCCCATCTATTTGGAGAGGCCTGTGGCACCACCACACCTGCACAGGCATGGCGTTATCTGTTGTTGAATTCTAACTCTAACACAACTTCCCCTATGTCTCCAATGTAATGCATAAATACCAATCTGCAGTGTCCCATGGAACCTTATGTGGCATCCAAGTCTAATGTCATAAAAAACTGCATTCACGATTCAGTTACCAATTTATCTTTTCCTCGCTCTGCTGATTTGAGGTGAATAAGCATCTTGTGCTTCTCAGCACATTCTATTTCATTCCACGAACAGCTCTGCATCTAGTATCACTCCACTCCACAAAAGTCCTTTTTTCCCCCTGTGGGTTTTGACAGAGACCAGAAGGGATGGTTTTCTATGATGAACACCTCAGGATACTTTGGGCAGTGACCAAATGCCAGCCAAAAGACAGTACCTGGGAAGGGATGGAAACAAAGTGTGAGGCAGGGTTTATGCCTCAGACTGATGGTCCTTGTACATGAGCACACATCGCTGTGCTGGGCCTTTGACATGGGGTGATATTCAGCCCTGCTCTTCTTTCCAGTCCCTGAGACTATGATGAGACGATGTTAGGTCAAAGCAAAAGTCTTAAATTTACAAACGGGTACCTATGTCTGTAGCTGGTAGGTACCTGATGCCAATTCTCAATTCAGCTGTGAATTTGTTAAAATGTAATGATGGCATGTGTGATTACTGGTGGAAATAAGAAACTAAAAAATATTTTAAGAAAATATGAAATGTAAATAAAATCTTAGGGGGCTGGAGAGATGGCTCAGCAGTTAAGAGTACTGGCTGCTCTTCCAAAGGACTCTGGTTCAATTTCTAGCACCCATATAGCAGCTTACAACTGTCTATAATTCCAGTTCTAGAGGATTCAACGCCTTCATACAGACATACATGCTGGCAATACGCCAATGCACAAGAAATAAAAATGAAATAAAAATTAAGAAAACCAAAAAACCATAAATTTATAAAAAAAATAAGATAGGTATCTTGACAAGCGTGTGAGTTCTATAGGTATATGCATCAGTCAAACTCAGTGAGTCTGAGACCCACTTCAGAAGAGGGACTAGATACCTAGTACTGGGAAGATGCTGCAAAATTTATCACCAAAGAGGTGTCAGGCCGTAGGGAGAACTTAAAACTGCTGCTTAGCCAAACTGACACAGCATTAAACTGTACCCTAAATATCTGTGCTTATACCCCAGAAAAAGGCTACCCTCAGGCTTCACCAAAGAATGCTCTCCTTGCAGTGAGCAGATGTGAAAGTTCATGTCTGCATGTGATGGCGAGAATAACAAACAATTGAGAGCTCTACCCTAAACATGATGTTTGAGCCATTGTCTCTAGGGCTCAGAGACAATTACAGAAGAGGAAGACTTGGTGAAAGGAATGTAAGAAGATGAAGAACGGCGGTGACAAGACATGACACTGTCATGGAAACCATGGGTCACAGTAGCTGTGCTCAGTCCAGCTGACAGGTATGGATTGGGTAAGAGGCTCGGAGGATCCTTTCATTTATTGATATATGGGTTTTACAGATTATGGAAAATGGAAAGACACGGTATGCAGTTGTATACCCTCTGGCAAAGCTACCAGGCTCTAATGGATAGTTCTAAACCTAGAGTCATGCAGGCAACCCTAGTAAAACTCTGAAGAACAAAGGACAAAACAAAAAGTGAATATAGGAAAGAGACAAAAAGGACAGGTGGTGGTGGTGGTAAGGGTGGGAGGGAATGAGGACTAGAGGAGGATGCATTATATACATGTCTGAAATTGAAAAAGAACAAAATTTGTAAACTATATAGGCTTGGAAATTAAAAAAACAGACAAAACTCATTGAATATCACTTGTAAAATTTGTGCATCTTACTATGCTTAAACTTTGTCTCGATTAAGTAAACTGTAGTTGAAGTCTATTTTAGGCTATGAATAGTGATTTGTATAGGGATGTCCCATAAAAATTTATGCAAATTAAGTCAAAATATATAAAAAGGAAGATAAGTTATAGTAATGGATGAACAGGTATAAGATAGAACAAATACAGCTAAATATATTTTTAAAATTTTTATTTATTTTTGTTTTATGTGCATTGGTGTTTTGCCTGCATGTATGTCTATGTGAGGGTTTCAGGTCTCCTGGAACTGGTGTTACATACAGACAGTTTTGTACTGCCATGTGGGTGCTGGGAAATGGACCTGGGTCCTTTGGAAGAGCAGTCAGTGCTCTTAACCTCTGAGTCATCTCTTCAGTCACTACAGCCCCATATTAATTGTACGTTTATTTCACTGTTAATTGTATAATTACTGGTACATATTTGAGCATTTTCATAAGAAAAAGTTCGGACTAAGAACTCAAGAAACTAGACATCAAAATACCAAATAATCCAATTAAAAACTTGGGTACAGAGCTAAACAGAGAATTCTCACAGAAGAATCTCAAATGGCTGAAAGACATTTACAGAATTGTTCAACATCCTTAGCTAGCAGGGAAATGCAAGTCAAAAAGACTCTGAGATACCATCTTACACCTATCAGAATGGCTAAGATCAAAACCACTGATGACAGCTTATATTGGAGAGGATGTGGAGAAAGGGGAATACTCCTTCACTGCTGGTGGGAGTGCAAACTTGTACAGCCACTCTGGAAATCAGTATGGCAGTTTATCAGAAAATTGGAACCTACCCCAAGACCCAGCAATACTAGTCTTGGGCATATACCCAAAAGATGCTCAATCATAACATAAGGCCACTTATTCAACCATGTTCATAGCAGCATTATTCATAATAGCCAGGACCTAGAAACAATCTAGATGCCCCTCAGCCAAAGAATGGGTAAGGAAAATGTGGTACATTTGCACAATAGAGTATTACTCACCAGTAAAAAACAATGACATCATGAAATTTGTAGGCAAATAGATGGAACTAGAATGAATCATCCTGAGTGAGGTAACCTAGACCCAGAAAGACAAACATGGTATGTACTCACTCTTTAATGGATGTTAGATGCAAAGCAAAAAGTAACCAGGCTACAATCCACAATTTTAGAGAAACTAGGTTAAAAGGAGGACCCTAAGAGGGACACACATGGAGGAACCCAGGGAAGGAAAATAGTTAAGATCTCCTGAGTAAACTGGGAGGGTAGAAGGGAAGGAATTGGTGATGGGAACAGGAGGGACTGAGATGACCGAGTGGAGGGAGGGACGGAGAGGAAGAGCAATGAAAGAGATATCTTGGTAGAGGGAACCATTAGGGAGTTAGAGAGAAAAAAACTGGTGCTAGTGAAATCCCCACAAGTCCACAAGAATGACACCAACTATGACTCCTAGCAATAATGGAGAGGGTGCCTGAATTTACCTTCCCCTATAATCAGATTAGTGACTACCCTAATTGTCATCATAGGACCTTCATCCAGTAACTGATGGAAGCAGATGCAGTGGTCCACAACCAAAAACTGGGTTGAGCTCTTAAACTTCACTTGAAGAGATGGAGGAGGGATTACAGGAGCAAATGAGATCAAGATCATGATGGGGGAAACCACAAGGACAGCTGACCCAAGCAGGTGGGAGCTCATGGACACTGGTCTGTCAGCTGGGGAACGTGCATGGAACCCAACTAGGCCCTCTGAATGTGGGTGATAGTTATGTGGCTAGATTTGATTGGGGAGTCCCTGGCAGTGGGACCAGGACTTAATGGCTTTTTGGAACATATTCTCTAGGGTAGGATACCTTGCTCAGCCTTGACACAGTGGGGAGGGGATTGGTCTTGCCTCAATTTAGTATGCCAGACTTTGTTGATTCCCCAAGGGAGGCCTTACCCTCTCTGAGGAGTGGATGGGGATGGGGTGGGGGAAGGTGAGGGGAGCTGGAGAAAGGAAGGGAGGGAGAACTGGTATTGGTATGTAAAATGAAAAACAAACTCTTTTTAAAATAAAAAAAAAGTTAAAAAAGAACTCAAGGACAAGGCTATGGATGTATTCTCATAACAGGAGCAGTAAGAGGCCAGTGGGATGTCCTCACTTTCTCTTGTTCATTTCTGTGTCTTGTCTACAACAGTTTCTTCTACTGCTTTATCCATTTGGTTCAAAGCTTGACTGCCAAGATTATAATGGGTTTATATTTCTTGGCTTTATTATCAGAGACTGACAATATTCTTCCTGTTTCCTTTCTTTTTTTTTTTTTTGTATTTATTTTACAATACTATTCAGTTCTACATAATAGCCACAGATTCCCTTGTTCTCTCCCTTCCTGCCCCCCTCCCCTTCCCCCCAGGCCACCCCCTATTCCCACCTCCTCCAGATCAAGGTCTCCCCCGAGGACTGGGATCAACCTGATAGACTCAGTCCAGGCAGGTCCAGTCCCCTCCTCACAGATTGAGCCAAGCGTCCCTGCATAAGTCCCAGGTTTCAAACAGCCAACTCATGCAACGAGCCCAGGACCTGGTACCACTGCCTAGATGCCTCCCAAACAGATCAAGCCAATCAACTGTCTCACCTATTCAGAGGGCCTGATCCAGTTGGGGGCCCCTCAGCCTTTGGTTCATAGTTCATGTGTTTCCATTCATTTGGTTATTTGTCCCTGTGCTTTATCCAACCTTGGTTTCAACAATTCTCGCTCATATAAACCCTCCTCTTTTTCACTAATTAGACTCCCAGCGCTCCACCAGGGGCCTAGCCGTGGATGTCTGCATCCCCCACATGACTGCTCAAAAACATCTGTAACTCAAATTCTGAAGGATTCTCTTCTGGCCTCCACTGCTGTCTTCAGATAAAACGCTCAAATATGTTAAACAAAAGAAAAAACAAATCCAGGGTGCTGCTGTCTTAGTCACTGTTTTATTGTGATGAGACACCATGACCAAAGCAACTTTTAGAAAAGAAAGCATTTGATTGGGAACTGGCTTACAGTTTCAGAGGCTTAGTTCATTGTCATCATGGCAGGAAACATGGTTGCAGGCAGATGTGATCTGGAGAAGTAGCTGAGAGCTACATCATGATTTGCAAGCAGAGAGAAGTGTTGGGCTTGGTGTGGGTTTTTTTGTAAAACCTCAAAGCCTACCCCTGAGGACACACTTTCTCCAACAAGACCACACCTCCTAATCCTTCTCAAATAGTGCTACTCCTTGGTAACTAAGAATTCAAATATATGAGCCTTTAGGGACCATTCTTATTTAAACCACAATAGCTACTATGAAGATAAAAACATAAAAGAGATGTGGAAAGCAGCATTCTTTGCAGTTGTCTTCTTGAGGACATAAACCTTGTTCATAAACCTGTCTTCCATCTTTTAGACTATAGGTATGAGTAAATATGATATTCTGAATAAATAGATAAATAGTACTTTCAGACATTTAATTTACAAGAATAGAAGTTCTTCAATGTACGTACCTGTTGAGTACTTCTGGGGGCTCTGAAACTTGTTGAAGGGTTCTACAAAATCAAAGCTGGTTTTCTACTTTGTATTCTTTCCTCCTGTTTCCTTTCTGTTCCTATTGCTGGGGAGCAATATTTATTGTTCCACTTGGGTCTGGTACCCACCTATGGACCAATTAAGTATGGCCAGAAGGACAATGTATCTTGGGCAAATTATGTCTGATAGAAAATGAAGAGATGTAGAGAGACAAAGGCTTCACAAAGATTAAGAATATTTTTCCTGCAAAAAAGATAGTTTGGAATTAATTTGAATGATAAATACCTATCACACAAAGAATAGAGGGCCCTATGTCATTCATGTAATCAAATTTACCTCTGTGATGGTTAATTTTGTCCAGTTGACAGGATCTAAGATAATCTAGAAGACAATCTTCTGGTAAGTCTGTGAGAGATTTTCTAGATTGGGATTATTAAGGTAGGAAGACACAGCCTCAATGAGAGAGGTGTCATTCTGTGGCTGGGTTTCCATACTGCATTGAAAACGAGAAGGCAAACTGATCTCTGGCAGTCATTGCTTCCTGACTGCAGATGGGAAGTGACCGGCTTCACACTGCAGCCACCAAGACTCCCCTCTTTCAATAGACTCTACCTGCAAGCTGTGTGCCAAGAAAACCCTTTGTCCCTTAAGTAGCTTCTGTCAAGTATTTTGTCACAGCCATAATTAATTGATGCAACAGAAAGACATAATAAGGGGAGGGGCGCAGAGGACAGATACTCAAAGTCATCAACAGAATGAGTCCCAATCTAACAGTATCCTTTTTTGTTTAAATCTTCATTTTATTTCAAATTAATTTCATTTTATTTAAATATTACTCATCTTCTTCATGTATTACCTTCAAATGTCATGCTCTACACAAATATATTTATTTCTCCCACTATATTTTGTGACCACACATTGTCTTTCATTTGTTTATAGTTTTGCATGTAATCATTTCCCATTGCAGGTTACAAGCTCGGTAAATATTTAATAATTATTATTTCTAGCATTAATAATTGCCAGTTCACTTTCTTTTATCCCTTGCAACTTTCTAGTCCAGTTCTCTTACTCTGAGTAATTGCATGTTTGGAAGGTAATTTAGGAGAGATGATGCTTGACATTACTTAAGTCAAATGCATTGGATGCTACATAAGAAGCAAAGCAGGTGGCTGGCAGGGTGGCTGGTACCGCTCTGATACATAAAAGAGTTCCAGGCTTGGAAAGATATATTAGTACAGCTATCAATATGAGTGATCAAACACAAAATGTTTACCAAATATGTGACAAAGCTTTTTGCTGCAAACCCATTGGCCTGAGCATGAGCATGATTATCTTGCTTTGGAAAGTCTCAAAGGAGAAAGAAAGAGGAGATCTTTTTCTAGAAAGTGATGATGTCTCTGCTTAACAGATTTCCAAATCTGAAGTTGGCAAGTAAGGCTCATTAATTTACACTAACTGAATGACGATCAATTAAAATTTGTAAAAATTAAGACAACTGAGGTGTGAATGAAGTGACTCATGTGTTCTAATTAAAAGGCAAAATGCTGATGAACAAGGTGTTATCCCTAAGAGAACCATTTTCAGAGTCCAAATCTTGTTGTTTTTGTAGGATGGAAGCAATGCTCCCCAGGGACTGCAACAGCTTATTTCCTGCCAACAGAAATGGCCTCTTGTTTGTTTTTAGTGTTTGTGTCAGGCTTTAAGATTTCCAGTGTCTTACAGGTTGAAAGTCTATCCTTATGGAAACTTATCAGATGGCCAGTTTTCAATGCTGGCCCTCAACTGGGAGCCTCCCAAGGGGTTGAAGGGACTAGAAATCGGTATTCTTGGTGTCTGTTGTGCCAGGCAACTCCTTACCACTGATCCAGACAAATTCTAACTCACTATCAAGCCTTTTAAAAGAATATATTCATATCACCATAGGGCAAATATTCCAAGAGTATCTTAGAAAATTTGTCCCTGCAGAGACATCACCTAGCTAGGCTTATCCAAGAAAGAAATATTTCATTTATATTTTAATAGCCAAAAATATCCCTATTATACACTGCCTTAAACTTTAAGAAATATATCACTTTTCAAAAAGCCTTTCATTGTGGGGGAGCTGGCTTGATTTGGTGGAAATTATAGGGGCAAAATTTGACAAACTTCTCTCCTATCTGGTTCAACCAAAGCATAATGCCATTGCAAAATGACATCCTAAGTGCACTGAGGAAAAAAAATTCAGAGAAAATTTCTACAAAATGAAAATTGATCATCTATCAAAATTTGCAATCTGCATTTTATCAACGCCCCCCCCCCATCTGCAAGAGTACTTGGGTTCCTCAGGATAATTTCTGAGAAGGATTACTGGCGGAGAGTGTATCTTGACGATATTGTCTGGGAGTGCCATAAAACTTATGACTTCTTTCCTGTTTCAAATGAAAGATTTATGCCCCCAGATAAACTTAAATCAGTTATTTTCTTTTGTTTATCTGACAACAGCAGATAATTGGCATCAGACTAACTAACTGAGTCTCCACCCAGAGTCCTCCATGTTTCTTCTCCAAAAGAGCAGTTCTCAACTTTCATCAGAGAAGTTTTTTTTTCTTCTTCTTCAGTAGATGGCAGTTAATATAGAGACTTACAACTGGTCAAAATGCCAAGAGTAAGTAAATTTGGTGTGTTCAGCCCTATATGGGACATCTATATCACATCCCATTCTGTCAAGACTCAGGGAGAATCTCAGAAGAGGGAAGACTGAAAGAGCCAGAAGCTTGGGAGGATCACTGCAACACAGTGTGCCTTTGAACTCGTGAGTTTGTAGCACTGGTGGTCGCCTGTATAACATCAAGCCACCATGATTTACGTATAGATTGGGGAGGGAGTCTAATTTCTTCGTGGGTGCAGCCCTTGGTGGGATATCCATCTTCAGTGGATGGTCCTACACCTATGCACATGATGCACTAACTGGACTTAGTGGATTAAAAAAAAAAGGGCATGAAGTTGGGAGGGAGAAGTGGTGTTAGGGTTCTGGGAGGAGTTGGAGGGGAGAATGGGACATGGATATGATCAAAGTACATTGTGTACACATATGAAATTCTCAGAATAATTGATATATTAATAATTGGTAGTCAAATGAGAAGATATTTGAGTTACTGTTTACAAAAGGTCCTGATGAGCTAATAACTCAGATGACCAGGGCCAGGTAAGAAGTCTCAGATAATCGTCACAATAGCATTAGACAATCATTGCTGTACTAGTTCAAAGTATATTATATATCTACCATTCATAGGTAAGGAATTGGAGGCCCAAGCAGACTTTGATGTAAAAGAACTTGCTTCTGATAGCTGAGAGATTGGAGTTTGAGCTAAGTTTATTTGAGGCAGTTTATCTTCTTTGGAGCTTTTGACTTCACCTCAATTTTCCCTAGTGAACAGTTAGCTGCAGTTGGATCCTGATTCTTCTTCCCCTGTGCTTAGCCCAAAGGTCTCTTCCTTGCTTGCCTTCCTCTTTTGGGAAAAACATCCACACATCTTAATCACACACTAAGTGTAAGTCTTCAAGGACCTAATAAAAATGTATATCAATATGTAAAACATATATTTATTATTTAACAAATGGTGATTTCTTTCTCCCAAAGTAATTACATGCTTATGAGAGAAATTCTCATGACATAATTTCGTGCAAGTTTATATTTTTTCTATTAATCAGGATAACAGGTGCTTCATGATTCCTCAAGCAGGACAGAGAACTTTATTTTGTCTAAATCATCTTTTGGTTGTCAAGATCACATGCAAGACTTCCCAGCCCCCATGATCTCTTTCCTTATCATTAGGGCCACAAACCCTTGTGGGCTTGTAAGATCTCAGTCTTTTTACAAATAGTCCTTTAATTAACCATCGGGCAACAGATGAAATAAGGCTTCCTTCCAAACTTAGTTATTTGCACTTAGTCTGTGGGAGGATGTGGATTTTATCAAAGAATTGCAAATTTTGATAGATGATCAATTTTCATTTTGTAGAAATTTTCTCTGAATTTTTTTTCCTCAGTGGGCTTAGGATGTCATTTTGCAATGGCATTATGCTTTGGTTGAACCAGATAGGAGAGAAGTTTGTCAAATTTTGCCCCTATAATTTCCACCAAATCAAGCCAGCTCCCCCACAATGAAAGACTTTTTGAAAAGTGATATATTTCTTAAAGTTTAAGGCAGTGTATAATAGGGATATTTTTGGCTATTAAAATATAAATGAAATATTTCTTTCTTGGATGAGAAACTTTAATTAACCTATGAGAAATCATCAGCCTAGCTAGGTGATGTCTCTGCAGGGACAAGTTTTCTAAGATACTCTGTGATTAGGTTTGATCTTTTCATTCAGACCTTTGTAGAGAGAGGCTTTCTGAATTATCCCATGCTCAGCCCTGCTAATTGAGGAGGGCAACTCTCTACAGGCAGAACTGGACCCTGTGAAGGTCCTGGAGATATCTTGGCTGGATTTTGGTAGCTCTAATTAAATTAAATTCTGTATCCAGGGAGAAAATAAGATCAATTATCAGCTTAAAGATTGGGTCTATTCAGGTGGCCGAGCAAAGATTTTTAACCACAGTAGGTCAATATATAATGGCAATGCGCTATTGGCTGTAGTTTAGATGAGGTTGTGATAAATGTGCTGTGTTTCAATTAAGCCTCACAACAGCCTTTTGATGTAGATACTGATACCATCAGCATACCCATTTTCTTTTTTCCTCTTCTTCCTTCTCCTCTCCTTTCTCTGCAATCTCTCTCTCTCTCTCTCTCTCTCTCTCTCTCTCTCTCTCTCTCTCTCTCTCTCTCTCTCTCTCTCTCTGGATGAGGAAGCAGAAGATCAGAATTGCTAATAGATGATTTAACTAAAATCATGCAGACATGAAGCTAAGGTTAAGTACAAGTTTGCCTTTTAAGTACACACACACACACACACACACACACACACACACACACACACACATTTATTCACCTTTGTATTTTTCTCTTTTGCTCATATACAATGAGTTTATACTGATATAATCAATTCTAGTCACACAATAAGGGGAGCATCTTTGTTCTTCTTCATATTCATAGCTCTGATTTGAAAACTCTATGAAGACATAATGACATGTATTAACCTTCTGGTCCATGGCTTGATCATAGCAATAGACTTACCACAGGGGCCTCATGTGAATAGGAAAACCATGTCACACCTTCCAGATAGACAGTGGGCTGTGACTGTTTTCAAGCTTCTGCTCACCCATTGGCCAGACCTCTTTGCTGCACCACCAGAATAGGGCATGTAGAGGAACAGAAGAGTCAGTATTCAGTAAGTGGGAAATTATTTATGCCTAAGGACAGGTATTGCAGGAAAATGGCAAAGAAACATACAAAGAACTCTTGACTGATGTAATTTTTCCTGAGAGACCTTTTCATAGCTAATAAGGTAGTTTAATAAAAAGTGTCTCCAAGGTTTTGAGTTTAGATGAGAAAATCAATGCAATCCAGAGACTTTCCAATAACACCAATTATTTCTCATTGGACATAATTGAAAATGGTTTGACTGACCTATTATGATTATTTCTTTTAACCCACTGCCTGACTATGGCATCCTAAGCTCTGAATTAGAAGCAAGATGAAATAAAAACACAAACTATCACTGCTTTTCCAGAAGCTTGGCAGCTAACCAGGAAGAAATGGATCTATCTATAATACAGAGAACGCAGTTCAAAACGGCATTAGAGGTAAGGTGGGTTTGCTTAATTTCATGCTCTTGGACAGTAAAGGATGCTGACAGGTTTAGGTGCATCATCTTGCTAACCACCACTGTGCTGAATTTTCTTCACATATTTGTCTTTGGAGAAAGGAAGATCAGTTCATTTCCAGGCCATTCAGATGATTTTTTTTTTGCCAGTATTTGACGGACTTTAAATTTCTCAGAGAAAAACCACTTGAATTTGACTTGATACTGTAAACGGTAGCATCTCAAAGCCATGGAAAATGTCATGGACTTCCCCACTCGTGTTTTGATGGGGTACAGCAAGGTGATGCTGAGCAGCACATATTCTGCAGAAATTGGGGAAGCCTTATAGGTAATTGCCTTGTAGAGAAACATGCCAGCATTCTACTGATATGATGTGGGTCACTGTGACAACTATTTACACACAGTGCTCTTTCTTTAAATCTTTCAGTGGAGATAGACATGCAGGAGTTCAGACCATGGATCTTAGCATGTGCTGAGACAGGTGACAGTAACATCTAACGAGTGCCTCAGGGAGACCTCGAGAATTGGCATCTTAGCCAGAGAAAGGTGGAAGCAACATATTTTATCTTTAGCTGTGATTCCAAGAATTTTAAGAATTTTAACATAAACATATGCGCTATTACAGATTTAGAAGCAGATATAAATATAGTAGAATTATTGAAGTAAATATCTCTGCCATGGTGGGCTGGCAGGTCTGAAACCTACAGAATAGGCTTATAAGCCAGTGACTTAGTCAGGAGTTGATATTACAACTTAAGACTGCCCTGGGAAACCTCATTGGGTTTAAGGCCTTCTGTGGATTTGATGAGGTACATTTTATTGAGCAAATGTCCCCAGAGCAATACCTTCTGGTGTTTGGTCACAAAGCTGGGTACCAGAGTGCTGTCAAGATGCTAACCACCACACCTTCTTTGCTTGGCTCCAATGCCCTTTGTGGTCAAAAGCCAAGCTGGATGACTTATCTGTAGCCTGTTTTCTAGTCATCTACTCCCCCAAGCAGTGTTTACTTCACAGATTCCCTGTCAAGGAAATCATGACTGAATTCTCTCTATGGGAAAAACATGAAAGCCCCTAGCATGGAGCATGCATCTAGTAGGTGGCCAGTAAGTGGGTCTCCCTGTTTCATCGTGCAAGATCCCTTTTCATTCCCAACATGAAGAAGGAAGGATATTACTTTTGTCCAGAGACGAGCTGGGTCTGAAGTCTATGTGAGTTGATTCCTTAGTTACAGCTGGGTTCAGGGATCACCCTTTGACCACTAGGGAAATTCCAACTACAGGTGAGAAGCATCATCAGTCTGGTGGTGAAGGGTGGTTCCCAGCTAGTCTTCATTAGGGTCCATCTGTGTGAAGACAGAGAGAGTGGCCCACAAGGAAGATACTCACACCTAAGAGAATTTTAGAATGAAATGGACCAGATTTGGAACCTACTTTCCTCATCTACCAGCTATGCCATATGAGGAAATCACTTATATCTCTATTAGTGAAATTAATCCATGTACTTGTTGTGTGAGGTTGAGGTGAAGTTTCAGTTGGATAATGGGAGAGGAACTTGGTTTAGGCCTGCAACTAAGAACATGCTACCTGTAAGTCATCACTGCTTTAATTTCAAATCCTACCACCTAACAAACAGCCCTTCATTTTGAATCTTTTATACATGGTCATCTGTCACAGTGTCACATGACAGAGGCACTGAATTATGGTACCACCATCCAGTGTTCATCCAAGGCACTTCCTACATATGCAGAGTGATTCTGAGCTGTTGGATGGAGGTACAGGACAGAGGAAGCACAAATGGATTCAGTATATTTTAGAGAATCAGATTGCAGATGGGTTGACATTTCTTAAGGAGAATAATTGGTAGAGCCTTATTAGATGCCATTCCATCACCTTTCTGTCCTCTAATAGGAATCTCCAAGGCCTAGTGCACTGCTGTTAATATATGCCATGAAAAGAACTAGATTATACGATGAAGAAAACTAAGTTTAATTCTAAAAAAGAGAGATAAAAAATAGAGCCAGGCAATTATTATAGAAGGAAAAAGTGAATATAGTAAAAGAGAAGGAAAAACAGAAGCATGTGAGGACTTAGGTGATGTCTCTGACTTTTTTGATCTTTGTATCAAGATAGTTTGTGGTCCCCAAGTTTTCCTAAACAGAGCATACTGTAGGTAAAACTAAGCTGTATGCAACCCTTTTCAAAAGACAAAACAAAATTCCCTCAGGCTGCAAGACACAAGACATTTAAAGCAGATGAAGGATGTTCACTGGTCACAAAGAAGTGGCATAATCAGATGGCCTGGATGTGAGTGGCAGATGGAGCCCTGGATATCTGGGTTAGCAGGGCCTGCATAAAATAAGAATAATTTCTCTCTCACAGGGCTCTTGTAAGGGGTGATGTCACTATGCAGCTGAAGTGCTTAGCTATGTGTTTCAGATTTATGTGCTCATTAAATTGCTGTTTGATCATCATCATCTCCTCCCAACTCACACAACCAGAAAATAGCAGCATCCAAAATGGAATTACAATGAAGAGTGGTGGGAAATACCTACAGAAACCAGAGTTTATGTTGCATTATTCTAGATAAGTCCACAGTTGGGATTTGATGAACTGGAGTTTGAGTATCCTAAGACCAAGCCTATTTTAAGGTCATTTGAGTGACCATATAAGCAAAGGAAAACAATCTGCAGATAGGACCAGCACAATGTGTTGCTGAGGGATGCTTGGGTTTAGGGTCTCTGGCCAGGGAGGCAAGTGTTTTGTGAATGAATGGAGCAGCAGACCACACAAGGCAGAAGCTGCGGGCCGTCAGCAGCACTTACTTAACTTATTATCACAAATGTCTGAACGATGCAAATTCACACAAACATAACAAATGGGAGAACACAAAATGACCATTAGGATTTTAATATGTGCATAAGAAAGCCATCAAACACTCCCAGCAAATTAAGGGCCATCTGAATACTAAATAATTCCACCCCTCATTACTAATAATAATGTGTCATCTGGACGAAACAGTCCCTTAAGTATTTCACATTCCCTGCTGGAACTGAGCCATTAATCCCATTGATACAGTTAATGGTGAAGCCCTGAGTCCAAATTATGTTCCCTGAGAAGATGTATTAGAATGTGGTTCAGAGGAGATCCATTATCCCTCTCCTGCAGATGCAATGCTGGTTTTCCATATAACATACTTTGCCCCTGAATTCTTTGAATTTTGAATAATGCTTTGGAAAGAAATGGCTACTGTGGGTCATGATGTTTCCATGTGGAAAAACACATGGCATTACTGGAACCTTAAAATACCCCCAATCTCTTTATGACATTCACATTCTATTGTGGCACTGGAAAAGGACAGACAAGGATGTGCAATGGTTCATCTCTCCCAAACTCTAAGGTAAGTAGCCTGTGATTACCTTTGAGAATGTGAGGAAATAGAGCAGGGTGGCTTAATGGGTGGGCTCTGGATCCTGGGACCTGCTGTTCATATTCGCTTATACTAGTATGTGAATTGTCATTGACTGAGCTACAGACCACCTTACCTTCTCTCTAAAAGAAAAATAAATGTATAAAAATGGATGTATCAATAGTAACCACTTTGGGTTCTATTAGTAAAGTTCTTGTGTTATTATTAGAAAAGAAGGGAAGGTTGGAAGACAGGAAAAGTGAGAGAATTCCTCAAAGAATCCACTGCCTCATTACCAGAGTTTCTCTTTCTTGTGAACTGATTGGACAGTGCCCTCTTTCGTGGAGCCGGACTCAGTCCCCTTTGAACAGTAGTCTTCTGCCCTTATGTTTTGATGGGAGCAGAGAGCGATTTGCTTAAGTACTACAAAGAGAGGGAGCTGGGTGGGAGCTAGCTGTGTGGTCATATTCCCAGATGACGACATCTTGGCTGAACCAATTTGTCCTTGCTCTGCAATTACAGGCCTAATTAGATGTAGCCTAATTACAGCAGAGGATCCTAATGGATCTTAAATGACCATAAGCCACTCTGGCTACATATATAGTTCAAATAGAGAACATATTTATAAATACATGGAGAAGCTGTATTGCCCCTTAGCTTATTTTAAGAAAATGAAAGAAGTTTCCACAGAACTCAGGGAAAAGATCCTACTGTATCATGAATCCTAATTGGTCTTAAGAATAAAAACTCGGAGTCAGATATCAGGATGAAAGCTTAGACCAGAGAAGCAGAGCTGCCAGCCACTAGAGAGACTTCTTCTACTGAATCCTCAGACCGAAAGGGGGAGCTCCTGTCTCCTTCTGCCTTATATTCCTTTCTCTGCCCAGTCACATATCACTTTCTGTCTCCACCTCCCTAGTGCTGGGATTAAAGGTGTGAGATCCCAAGGGCTGAGATCAAAGGTGTGTGCCACCACTGCCTGGCTCTGTTTCTCCTTTAGACTGGATCAATCTTGTGTAGCCCAGGGTGGCCCTGAACTTACAGAGATTGGTCTGCCTCTGTCTCAAAGTGCTGGGATTAAAGGTGTGTGACACCACTGCCTGGCCTCTATTGCTAACTGGTGACTTAGTTCTACACTCTGATCTTCAGGTAAGTTTTATTAGTTAGATCACAAACATAATATCACCGCATCCTACCTCTTTATATTGCAACTGATATAAAGACGCTTATGAGGGTCATTCACTGTGTTCTTTCTGACAGATCATTCTATATTAGGGGTTTCACAGATGGACCTGATTGTCAACTGCTACACACTTTATTAAAGTCTTTCTATATCTCAGGTGTAGAGATAATGTATTAAAATTTTTCTCTTTTATTTCATAAACAAATTCACTTTATTTATTTATTTTTGATTTTTCGAGACAGGGTTTCTCTGTGTAGCTTTGAGCCTTTCCTGGAACTCACTTGGTAGCCCAGGCTGGCCTGAAACTCACAGAGATCTGCCTGGCTCTGCCTCCCGAGTGCTGGGATTAAAGGCGTGTGCCACCACCACCCAGCAACAAATTCATTTTAGATGGGAAGATTGTTCTAGATACCTCAACTAAGCTTTTCAAGGCCATACTGTGGGTAAGTGCTAAAATAGGATTTCACTCTGTATTTATCCTACTTGGAATCTCACACTTTGAAGCCATCATGGTTTACTTTCTTTGGCAAGCAAGAGCATGCATACTCTCTGTTACATGAAAGAGGACAGAGTCATGGGTGTCAACAAAGGCCAAATAAGCAGGTAACCTCTGAACTGTTAACGATGCTGATAATAGTGACCACTGCTAAACTGGGTGTAATGTGATCTAAGAACGGAGATAGATTAGAAAGTAGAAGTCCTTTGCTCTGGTGGAATGTTTTCAGGGATCCTAGGAACTGGTAGATGCTGAATTGTCTGCACTCTTTCGTTAGAGATGCTTGGCACGTGGAACAGACAGACCATCATGGTGTCTGTTTTGTGTAAATGTAGCTGTTTTCTTGGCATTGAAACATCTCTTCTTTGAGAGGAAACTCACAAGAAACTTATAAGACTCAAGATGTTCTTCTCTGAGGAGCAAACTGCTGGAGGACAAGAGACTAGTGAGGGCCTCTTCTCATAGGTTGTACAGGGAAAATTCAATGATGGCACTTTCAAGAATAGTTACCTCTGCTGGATCAGGGCTTTGCGATGATGCAGGTCCTTCTCAGTTACCCATGGTCCTATAAGTAACCCTAACAGACTAATTGGTTCACCAAGGTGAGTTTGTATGGACTAATTTCTTTATTATGTCATTGACCTTTCTATCAGGGGCAGGGATAGGTAAGAAAAATAGTCTTCCTAGGTCAAATCATGCAATGTGGTACTTTGTTACTAAGTACTTCCCAGCATATTCTCCCAAGAATCCCTGGAGTCTAGTTCTGCTTCAGTAAAGCAACAGCTTTGCCTGATAGGAAAGAGGAGGGCTTACTTCCTCCCACCGGGACCCAAGTGTACAGGTGTACCTATATTCTGGAATATTAATTTAAGATGTGTTGCATTTATTTATCCTGTGGAATATATGTTTCATGATGCAAAGATGTGTTGCATTCTTTTATGCTGCATTTGTTTAACTCTTTAAAGCTGTGTTACTTTGCCTGAATAAAACACCTGATAGATCTAATAAAGAGCTGAATGACCAATAGCCAGCAGAGAGAATAAAGAGGAGAAATCTAGGCTCTAGAGAAGAAGACAGAGCAGTGAAAAAAGGAAGAGAGGAGGATGCCTGGGAACAGCCATACAGTAAGAGGGGAAGAAAAACATATAGAATACAGAAAGGTAGAGCCCAGAGGCAAAACATAGAAAAAGAGAAATGAATTAATTTAACTTAGGAAAGCTAACTATAAACAAGCCAAACTAAGGCTGGGCATTTATAAGTAAGAAGAAGACTGTGTATTTATTCAGGAGCTGGGTAATGGGTCCTCAAAGAATAATAAAACACCAACTACACTCTGAAGCTATATGGGCTGTGCCAGAACTCATACTTAGCTTCCTCCCTCAAAGAGTCTTTGTTGTTCTGAGAATCAGAGTCCATCCTTACGAACAACTGAAGACATCTCTTAATATGCACTCTATAAAATACCGAATATGTTATCTTTTTAAGACTAATACATTTAAAACAAAATTAAGAATTAGAATGAAGGTTCATTCTTATGCCCCCCCTACCCCGTGTGCATGTGTGTGTGTGTGTGTGTGTGTGTGTGTGTGTGTGTGTGTGTGTGTGTGTGTGTGCAGGAACATGTATAGAGGCTAGATTAGGACATTGATGTCCTGCTGTATCACTCTCCCTATTATTATTTCATTGAGATAGGGTCTCTCACGAAGTCTGGAGCTAGGCTGGCACCCAATAAGGTCCATTGGGCCTCCTGTCTCTAACCCCGAAGGCATTGGGGTTATAGGTGCACAGGGCAACACTCTGCTCTCTACATGGGTGCTGAGGATTTGAACTAAGGTCCTCATGCTTATGCAGAAAGCACTCCCACTCACTAAATCCACCTCCCCTGGATAGTCACTGTTAATATTTTCATGTTTCCCTTATAGTTTAAAAAAATTGAAGTGAAACATGGATATATTTGATTCTTCTGTTTTTATACATAAAGTAGCATACTGGCTCTGTTTTTCTTTCCAATTAGAATCAAAAAGTTTTTAAAGCACATGGAAAGATTTCTCATCCAATTTTATAGGTACACAATACTGGATTCATGGATATACAATGATAGGTTTCATTAATTTCTAAAGAAATTTGGGTTGTTTTCATAATTTTATTTCAAAGGATGCTACAAAAAAGACCTTGTGATACCAGGTAGGTATGAAGTAAGAGATGATACTTGACATTACAACCTGGTAGCTGTGTCTGCTGATGTTCAGAATGCCCTCTTTGTGATTAAACATACTTAAATCTTCACTGACATTTTTCCTGTTATATTAGAAATTAAGCCACTATTTCCTAAAACACATGCACTGACAAATGATCCCCACCATATAAGACCTGATGTCATTAGAATCACCAAAATGTCACTTATATTATGGTATAGGCAACCTCTCCTTCTGTAGACTTTTCATGGAAAGAAGTACCCTAAAGAGGAGGTCTATTCATCATGAATTTGGAGGGAGACTCACCTTACCAATGCATATATCATCTATTTCATAAATACTCAAACATTTCTTTAAAACCAAGATTTCTCCACAACATTGGGGCATCCATATTTGGCCTACAGGCCTAGACTATCTGACAGACTTTTCTGTGAGGCAGGAATTTTGAAGGACTGTCTTATCTTGTCTTGGCAAAGTCTGGCAGTCACCTTCTTTTGTGTCCTGCTTGTCCAATTTGGACAGTATGCTGTCAGCAGCCAAAGCAAAGGCAGTTTCATGCCCAATGGCTAACTTTGCCACAACAAAAGCAAACTTCATATGGAGGTTCTTCAACGTCTATCATCTTTTTTGAAGTAAATTGGTGCTGCCAGGAGCAGACTTGTCCCACTGTCACAAAAAAGCCCTATGTTACTAAAACATTTTAAATGCCATATTCTGTAGGTATCAATGATTCATCATTGTTATTCAGATGTCTCATTTGTTCAGTGGTCTTCTGATTCCTTAGTTGGATGCTTTTATTCTCCTGGAAAGACAAAAACAAAACCCTGCCCCAAACTTAACTTTGGGAGTTTCCCTTCTTGGCAGGTTGAATGGTCACACTGTTTGATGAACTACTGCCTCTCCTAATCAAGAGGTCTCTCCTGTTCAAATCTAATCTTTATCAATTCTGATGGTATCCATGCTTTTATTCTTCTGTGGAAAAAAAAAAGCAAAACTTCTTTCCCAACATAACACATATATTGTTTTCTATTCTGAGGTCAACACATCCTTAAAGTATACAGGCTGATTTATATCAGTGGTTTTATCTACTACTCAATGTCTTCTGCCGAAGTTATTCCTTTCTCATTAGCATTTAAAACAATTAAAGTTAAGGCATTGTGTAATCTATCTCTGGCATATTTAAGGATATCTGTTTGTTAAGCATATCTTTTACAGTGCTATTAGATCTTTCTATAACTGCTTTTTCTATGGGAGTGTGTGGTATACCTGTAATATTCTTTAAGTAATATGTAATATGCAAAAAATGTTTCATTTTACTAGAGACATATGCTGGAGCATTATCAGTATTAATTTGTACAGGTATTCCCATAATGACTTTAACTTCTAATAAATGTGTGATTACAGGATCAGTCTTTTCAGAACTTAAAGCAATTGCCTATCAAAATCCTGAATATGTATCTATGGTATGGTGCATATACTTTAATTTTCCAAACACTGCAAAATGAAATACATCCATCTGCCAAATTTCATTTCTTTGAGTACCCTGCTGTGGGATGGTCTGTATGTCAAATGCTGTGATTGGTCAATAAATAAAACACTGATTGGCCAATGGCCAGGCAGGAAGTATAGGCGGGACTAGCAGAGAGGAGAATTGAGAGAACAGGAAGTCGGAGGGAGTCACTGCCAGCCGCCACCATGACAAACAGCATGTAAAGACGCCGGTAAGCCATGAGCCACATGGCAAAGTATAGATTTATGGAAATGGATTAATTTAAGCTATAAGAACAGTTAGCAAGAAGCCTGCCACAGCCATACAGTTTGTAAGCAATATAAGTCTCTGTGTTTACTTGGTCGGGTCTGAGGGGCTGTGGGACTGGCGAGTGGTAGAGATTTGTCCTGACTGTGGGCAAGGCAGGAAAACTCTAGCTACAGTTTGGATTACTTCCTGCAGGTAGTGGAGTTTGATTATCAAAGAAAAAGTAGGACATTTCCTTATAATTTCCTTGCCTGGTTGTCAAGTGGTAGAAAAAATCTTTCTTCAAATCCTTGCTATTAACATAATGTTTCTTATTGAATTTTGAGGCTTCTAGCACATTTCCTACCAATAGCTGATCAATTTTATCATTACCTTGTACTAGAAGACGTGGTGGACCCATATGGGATCTGATATGTATTATATACAAGGGATGATTTATACTTTGGATTATTTCTTGTAATTGAATAAATAACAAAGTTAATTCTGAATCATCTGGAGTAAGTTCATCAGTTTCAACATGTAAAACAACACTTTCTGCATATTGAGAGTCAGTAACTATATTAAAAAGTTTTGTAAAATCTAATAATATCATGAGAATAGCATATAATTCTGACTTTTGAACAGAATCATAAGGGCTTTGAGCCACTTTACTTAAATTTCCTGATTTATTTGTATCAGTATAGAATGTAGGAGCTCCAGAAACCAGTGTTCCTCATACTATGTGAAGAAGGAACCAATTTGTTCTTTTTATAAACTGAAGTATCTTGCTTTTGGGATATTTGTTACTATTTTCTGTAAGCTCTTTGCCAATGTTCATTTTCTGCTCATAATGAGGATATTTCAGCATTAGTAAAAGGTACTTCAATTTCTGCTGGGTCTATTCCTACTAGTTGAAGGCTTAATTTTCTTTTCAGAATCAATTCAGAAATTTTTTACTCTTGTGTGGCAAATATATCCATTCTAAAATATCTTCTTGCTGCAAAAGAATTTCTGTAGGAGAATGCGTAGTATGACTAGGATACCAAGCTCTGGATCAAAGCAATCCACATGTACTGTAGTTTCTTTCTGCCAAAGCCAATTATCTCAGCATCAGCTGGTAATTTTCTTGGACTGTTTAAGTCCTTATCACCTTGTAAGGTTTGAAATAAATTACTTACCTCTTGAGTTATTAATCCAATTGTGGGTTGTAGCCAGTTAAAATCTCCCAGTAATTTTTGAAAATCATTAAGAGTTCTTAATCAATCTCTAATGATTTGCATTCCCTATGGTTGAATTTTTGTCAACCTATCTTATATCCTAGATTAATTAATTAATAGAATCTCCTCTTTGTATTTTTTTGTGATATATATTTTTTATTTTACAATATCATTCCATTCAGTTCTACATATCAGCCATGGGTTCCCCTATTCTCCCCCCTCCCACCCCCTCCCCTTACCCCCAGCCCACCCTCCATTCCCACCTCCTCCAGGACAAGTCCTCCCCCGAGGACTGTGATCAACTTGGTAGACTCAGTCCAGGGAGGTCCAGTCCCTTCCTCCCAGACTGAGCCAAGTGTCCCTGCATAAGTTCCAGGTTTCAAACAGCCAACTCATGCAATGAGCACAGGACTTGGTCCCACTGCCTAGTTGCCTCCCAAACTGATCAAGCCAATCAACTGTCTCACCTATTCAGAGGGCCTGATCCAGCTGGGGGCCCCTCAGCCTTTGGTTCATAGTTCATGTGTTTCCATTCATTTGGCTATTTTTTTTAAATAATTGAGTAAAACTGAAATTTATTATATGCCACAGTCGTCCTAGGGACCTCCATGCTATATATATAGCCTCTATGGTTCTATGGGTTGTGGTCTGATTGTTCTTTATTTTATATCTAGAATCCACCAATGAGTGAGTACATACCATAACTGTCTTTCTGGGTTTGGGTTACTTCACTCAGGATGATTTTTTCTAGTTCCATCCATTTGCCTGCAAATTTCATGCTTTCATTGTTTTTCCCTGCTGAGTAGTACTCCATTGTGTATATGTACCACATTTTTTTTCATCCATTCTTCCGTTGATGGGCATCTAGGTTGTTTCCAGGTTCTGGCTATTACAAATAGTGCTGCTATGAACATAGCTGAGTATGTATCTTTATGGTATGAATCAGCATTCCTTGGGTATATGCCCAAGAGTGGGATGGCTGGGTCTTGAGGTAGTTCGATTCCTAATTTTCTGAGAAACCGCCATACTGATTTCCACAGTGGTTGTACAAGTTTACATTCCCACCAACAGTGGAGGAGTGTTCTCTTTGCTCCACATCCTCTCCAACATTGGTTGTCATTGGTGTTTTTGATTGTAGCCATTCTAACAGGTGTAAGGTGGTATCTCGGAGTCGTTTTGATTTGCATTTCTCTGATGATTAAGGATGTTGAGCATTTCTTTAAATGTCTTTCAGCCATTTGTAGTTCTTGTTTTGTGAATTCTCTGTTTAGCTCTTTAGCCCATTTTTTAATTGGACTGTTTAGTGCTTTGATGTCTATTTTCTTGAGTTCTTTATATATTGTGGAGATCAATCCTCTGTCAGATGTGGGGTTGGTGAAGATCTTTTCCCAATCTGTTGGCTGTCTTTTTGTCTTATTGATTGTGTCTTTTGCCCTGCAAAAGCTTCTCAGTTTCGAGAGGTCCCATTTATTAATGGTTGTGCTCAGGGTCTGTGCTGTCGGTGTTTTATTTAGGAAATGGTCTCCGGTGCCAATGCGTTCAAGAGTGCTTCCTATTTTCTTTTCTATTAAGTTTAGTGTAACTGGATTTATGTTTAGGTCTTTGATCCACTTGGACTTGAGTTTTGTCCTCTTTGTATTTTTTCAGGAGCAATTTGTAATCCCCAGTAAGGCAAAATTTTCTTTACTTTTTCAAACATTTTTCCTAAGGTATCTGTATCTCAATCAGCCAGTAAGATATTGCCCATAAAATGGTAAATTATAGATTGAGTAAACTATTTACAGATTATTTACGATGGCTGTTGTACAAAATATTGACACAAGGTGGGGACTTTTTAACATCCCTTGTAGTACAACTTTCTACTCACACCATTTAATAGGCTGGGAATTATAAGTAGGCACTGTGAAGGCAAATTTTTCTCTATTCTGTTCTTGTAAAGGTATAATAAAAAAAAGTGGCCTTTTAATTAAATCACTATACTAGACCATACTTTAAGTATTAAAGAAGGTAAGGAAATTCCAGGCTGTAAAGAACCCATTGACTGAATCACTGCTTTTTTTTTTAATTTTTTTTTATGGATCTTAAATCTGTTAACATTCTCCACTTTCTAGATTTCTTTTTAATGATGAATTTAGGAAAATCCCAAGGACCGGTTGATTGTTCAATATGTTGAACATTTAGCTGCTCCTGTACCAGCTGTTACAATGCCTGCAATTTTTCTGATGACAAAGAGCATTATTCCATCCACACAGGCTTGTCAACGAAACATTTTAAAGGTAGGACTGCTGGTACCTTTGAAAGATCAGCAGCTGTTGTGTCTGTTTATGTACAATCTGAATGGTCAGTGACTGTTCTTGATAATACTTTTTGATATTTTTCTCATAAGCATATGTTAATTTATAGTTTTTTTCTGAGATTGGAGTAATGTTAATCTGAGTTTTCCATTGCTGTAAGAAATCACATCCCCACAAATTCATTGCTATGTTAGCCACATACGGCTTTTATTTCCCTACCTATCTTTCTGGCCTTATACACTTGACCCATCTTATGCTTTTTTTTTTTTAACCCAAGATGAACTTCCAATCCCAGGAGCTGAACATTTACCTCCTGAAGAGGCCAATCTGGATGCCTAGATTTTGGTGAAATCATTGTTACATCCACATCTGTGTCTACCAAACCCTCAATTTCAAAACCATTTATATGTATTTTTAATTTTGGTCTTTGATCACTTATAGAAGTTTGCCAAAATACTTGTTTTGTGCTCTCTCCTGAAAATTTTGTTTTATCTATGAAAGCTGTTCTGTCATCCAGAACAGTATGGCTTTTAACAATAGGCATTAGTTTTTAATTGCTCTGTGGAGGAGTTTCTCCAATGCTGACAGGGAATGATTGAACCAAATTTGATGCTGGGGCCTGTAAAAGTACCCCTAAGGCATTTCCCAATGATGAAAGGTTACCTTGTGTGTCCCTTGTTGATCTGCATTCATTAGTTCAGTGCTGGCCTTGGCCATACCTTATGCATATTCCAGAAGCCTGGGGCCTTCTGTTTGGATTATTTCTAGAAAAAACATTGTTTCTAGGAATGCCTTGCCTACAGTCCCTTCTCAGATGACCTGGTTTACCACAATTAAAACATCTTCACCTTTTGTTTTTTCTTGAAATTTTTAGAAATCACTTCTCCTATCCAAGTATTATCATAAGTGTGAGAACCAATAACATCTATCTTTCTAATCATTCAGTGATTGGTGCTGATTTTGCCTTTAAAGACCTAATCTCCCTTTTGCATCCTAAATTAGCATTTTAAAAAGCAAAAGATTCAATTAATATTTGTCTAACTTCTTGATCTGATGTTTTTCTATTTACAACTAAAGTCAATCATTGTAAAAAAATCAGTGAAGGCTTCTTTTTGGCCTTGTATAATTTTAGTAAATGACTCAGTCCTCTTTCCTGATTCTTCAACCCTGTCCAAAGCATGCAAAGCTACTATAAGCCATAGGACCAAGGTGTTATCATCAAATCTACATTGTCTTTGCAAATCATCATCTTGGGAAATTTCTTGGGAGTTGATCTTGGGAAATTTCCATAACTCTAGCTTTCCCTCATTGTTCTTTGACCCTAACTTCCTCTCTCCACCATGTTTTCCATTGTAAGTGTGTGGTGATATTCTATTTGTGCACCCCAATAAAGCTTATCTGGGGATCAGAGGAAATAGCCACTATATTAAACATAGAGGTCAGGAAGTGGTGGCACATACCTTTAATCCTGTGACTCAGAAGGCAGAGATTCATCTGGAGCTCTGTGAATTCAAGGCCACACTGGGAACAGAGCCAGGCCTGGTGGCACACACCTTTAATCCCAGCACTTGAGATCTCATGTCTTTGCTTGGGAAGGACACACACCTTTAATCCCAGAAAGTAATATGGCAGGGCACAGAAAGGTATATAAGGCACGAGGAAACAGGAACTCAGGCTCTTGAGGCTGATGATTCCAGTCAGAGGATTTGTGGAGTTGGTGAGACATTAGCTGGTGGCTTGCTCTGCTTATTTGATCTTTCAGCTTTCACTCAAAAAAAAAAACAAAACAGGTTTTTATTAATAAGACCATTTAGCAATTCATCTTACATAACTGAGGATCAGCTTCCAATATTGCTGGAATAGGTAATTCCTTCCAGTCTTGTGGAATAATTATCTTCTGAGTTGCCCATGCATTTAACATCTGCCTCACAAAAGGTGAGTGCATGCCATATGAAACTACTGCTTTCTTTTTCTTTCTTTCTTTTTTTTTTTTTTTTTTGGTTTTTCGAGACAGGGTTTCTCTGTGTAGCTTTGCGCCTTTCCTGGAACTCGCTTTGGAGACCAGGCTGGCCTCAAACTCACAGAGATCCGCCTGCCTCTGCTTCCCTGAGTGCTGGGATTAAAGGCGTGAGCCACCACCGCCCTGGCTAACTACTGCTTTCTTAAATCTCTTCAAATCTAACATTTCTACAGGATCCCAGTTAATTTCTGAATAGTCTTGGGTGTGGCTATCATTTTGTGGTCTTCTTGAATGGTTACTGGATAGATTAAGGTTAGTTTTCTAATAACCTTGGGCTGATCCTCTTCAGTTTCATAATTCAATGGTATGGTAGGTTCTGGTCTAAATTCCTCTGTCTGTATGTGAATATTTTTCTTAGTTTCATTAGATCTTTTAAAGGGTTGTATCTTATCAGTTAATATTTCATATTTGGTACCAATATAAAACTACTTTTTAAAGGATAAAGCATGAATTCCTAAATTGATAATGATTATAATCAACATTAAGTCAATCCCAGATGGATTGATTATCCCTTCATTTAATTTTTCCAATTTCAATGCATCCATTTTGGAACCACACAGATCTAATTTCCTGTATTGTAATATTCATCCTCCTTAACATGGGAAAGATATAGACATATCTTGTGCCAGGCTGAGCTGGGTGGGGAAATGAGAGATCTGAGAAGTGGATGCGAAGGAAAAACAGTCAGGAGGAGCTGAGGCATGCTCTGGGTGGGCACCTGATGACCTGAATAACAGAACAAACCAGTGATGTGTGGCTAACTCTGGTGGCAGCAGAGCCAGTAGGCATCTGCAACTGTGCATTTTGGGGCCTGCAGTGCTGTTGCAGGGAGATCACAGTGGGAAATACCCTTGCTGGTGACTGGTGATGTGGCAGCTTTAAAAGCTGCAGTGTGATCTTGCCCCATGTTGGATGCCAGATAAAGCAGCTTCTTTTATTATTTTCTTAACAACAACAACAAAATGGTCAGGAGCCAGATATTAGGGTCAAACCTGATAGATCCACAGAATGACAGACTTCCACTCTTTACACTTCCCTCCTCAAAAGGTCTGTGTTATCTACTTTTGGCCCCTCTTTCTTCCTCTTGTGTGTCTTTCTACTCTGATTCCTCCAGAAAACTCTATGGCCACTCCACCCAGCTGAATGTAGACCCCATCCTCCCAACCAAGGCATGACTCCTTGGGGAGAAACAACACAAACAAATCTCTGGCAACAGCGTGGAAATCAAAGACGTTAAAGACCAGCCTCCTATGGATTTTTCTTCTTCTCTACATGTGGCTCTGTACTCCCTGCCTGCCATCATCAAACCTGGGCTCTCCAGCTGAAGACCCTCCTTCTCACCTCTCCAAGACACTTGACTTTTTTCTCTCATTCTGGTGCCCACTCTTTGTTTTTTAAGTTTTTAGTAAGTATAGTAAATGGGCTTCCTTATGATATTTTGATACATGATTGTCATTGCACTTCGCTCCGAGTCACTTTCCCTTTTTCATCCCCATGGTGCTCATGTCACACTCCATTGTGACTATCCACCTTATGACTTTCTAGACTACAAGATCTTATATAGGAGTTTGTCTTTTTCAAGGAAACTACTGCCACCCTTAACAACCAGTATCAAATGTGCCAAGAGTCAATGCTCAAGGGGTGAGTAGCATGTTATTATAATCCCAGCCTTCTAGCACTTAGAAGGCAGAGTCAGGAAGGTCCCATGTGCAAAACTGGGCCAGTATGGTTACATAATAAGGCCCGATCTGAAAACAAAGAGAGAATAAAGAAAAAGTAAATATATGTAGTGAGTTTCAGCCCCTAGATGTTTATGCTCTTAACTCTCTTCTCTTTAGTCTCAAGGAGAACAGAAGGCCTATTCCTTACAGTGTGAGCTATTATGCCAACAATGGACATTCTTTTCCCCCTCCAGTTGGTGGAAAATTCCTTACATCTTTCTAGTTTCCAAGCCTAGAAGACAGATTTAACAACAGTGGTAGGTTCAATTTTCCAAGTCTTTATCTGCACAGAGGAACCTAGAAATCAAGTCTTACAGTCTATTGAGTCTCAAGTTCACTTTGTCAGGCATGCACTCTGAATTCTACTAGCAGCTCTGCAGTTATGCAGGAAGGAGGCCATCATATTCCACTGTTACCACATCAGTTTTCTCAAAGCACAATCCAAGAATTAGGCTCACAAGAGAGATTTTGATGCAAATCAAATTTGGTAAATCTTCATCAGATTATTAGAGCTGATCGATGAGAACACTGGTAAAGGCTTAAAGACTAGCATTTGTGACTTCCCAACTCCTAGCAGTTACACTGGATTTTTCTTGTGGGAGGTACATTAGTTATTTGTGCTTGCGATACCAAGCCCTGCAAATCTCCCTGATGCAAATCATTGTGCTTAATCTTGATTTGCAGACTTGCTGTGTTCTATCCAAACTCTAGGCTGTTTTGTTTAGTTGGGACATCAGTTGGGCTTCTTCTTATTGAAAGTGTCAACAAATGCAGCTCAATCTGTATGATGTTAAAAAAAAAATTGATTTACATCCATGAAGGGACATTTTAAGATCTAGGTGCCACTGCTGCTAGAGGCTCCATTGATTTCACTTTCTTGAATGCTGGCTTCAGTCTCCGACAGATTCTCTCCACCATCAGACCTGTGGCAACAATGTTAGAGCCTCCATACCTCAAGTCCAGCAGATGAGGAAGCAGCTGTAAGTGGGCTAACTGGGGTGACGTGTTCACTATGGCCAAATGGAATTTGTGCTATCCCCAAACACAAACACATGCATTTACACATACCTGTGAGACCACAATCACATGTGTATACACATTCACACATGTCCATGTATACACTTGTAGTTACCCATATACACATGTTATGTACATAACTTCAGGTACATGCTAATGCACAGAGAAGAAATTTATTGGAGAAGAAAGTCCTTATAAGTATTATGAGAAAAAATGATATTGTGTGGGCAGAACAGATTATACCATAACACAAACATTAAAAGCAAACACAACAGTCAACCAATGTAAGGCTATGGGTAGAGATAATTGTGTATGACAAGAATTGTGAAATTGTATTCAGGTTCATGTTCTTGCTTCTCACACCTGTCTAAAGCTATTGGGGCACTGACTGTTTATTGTTTCATAAACCTAGAAAGAAGTGATGATGGCTGTCCTGAGAAGTTCCCTTTAGAGCAAATGTTTCATTGGTCATTACCTTCCATATATTATAAGACCCATGGAGACAGGGTCAATGGCTGTCTTATTCAGTGTTGAATATTCAAGAGTCTACATGGAACTTGGTATATATATCAGGTACTGAATGATATTTGAAAAACAAATGAGAAAACTGTTTAATATTCAATATTTAAATGTCTTACAACTCATCCCAAGAATTTTTCTCTTTTACCATAATTTCTTCCTTCAGCACAGTTTTCAACATGGAACTGGTTGGACTCATATGAATGATAAAAATTATTATGTTTGATATTTAAATTTTTACTTTTATGAAATGTGTACATAGATATAAATATCATTTCCCATAAATATTCATAGTTATTTGTCAATTAAATATTTTTAAACAGTTGAAAGATAAGACAATCAACTAGAATGCTATTGAGCTTCATTTCTGGGTTTGTGGTAATAGAAGAATAGATTGTGTATTGAAAAAGGCATTAAGCAACCTGAATTCTTGCCCCAGATCTGCTGTTGATTAGTATTTTGACATTAATAATCATCAAAGCCCTCAAGCTTCCATCTTTTTCCTATTGTCAAATGTGTACTGGATATGGATACTAAAGGGAATGATCCTTTAGATCCCTTTACTGTAGTTAAATTCTATCAGTTCATATGTGGTAAAAAGGTTGGATTTTTTAAACAAAAAAATTAGTTCATTTGAACTATTAAATTTTATTTCAGATGGGATGATTAACTGTGGACCAGAACAGTAGGCCACAAGCATACATTTTGACAATTGGAAATACAATTTCACACTTCATTTTTTACATTTTAAAAATGATAATTAAACACTTGCTCAGTGTGTTCTGACTTCTTGATGATTGAAAATCAGTCTTGATAATCTGCATCCCTCTCTTGATTAGGGACCCCCCACTTAAGCCCTGTAAGTTCTCTTTGATCATAATCAAAGTCCAGCCTTCAAAGATCTACCATGTGCATTCTATAAGACGACTAACAGACGTTCATTTCTGACTTTAATGTATTATGAAAATGACAGAGACTAAGCTTCTCTGATGTGCAATCTTCTGAGAATAGAATGTTGCTATGAAAAAGATAAGCAGCTCCCTTCTGGAGAAAGGCTTCTCAATGCCACTCTCCTCTGCTTTGAGACTTTTGTTTTCTCTAAGATAGGTTAATTCGGTTGCATTTAGTTTTTAAACAGATTTCCTGGTCCTCAACCATGAAGTTGGGTCAACCTTGCCAATTTGGCTTCCCTTTTGATATCTTATTTGACAGTTCACCCCATTAAGAAATCAATGATCAACCCTAAATACCACAGGCAGAAACCTGACAAAAATCAAGAAAAAATTGACTTTTTTCTTGACCACTTGGATTTATTTAATAAGAAATAGTATTTAGTATTGTCAAGGTGGTTTGGATGAGGATGACACTTGGTCACAAGTTGGTAGAACTGTTTTGGAAGCATTAGGAGCTCTGCCATTGCTGGAGGGGGTGTGTGACTAGAGACAGGTTTTAAAATATGAAAAGACTTGTTCATTCCCATTGTGTCCTCTCTCTGCCTCCTACTTTTGGGCCAAGATGCAAACTCTCAGATGTCCCTGTTGTCATGCTCTTGTTCAACCATGATGGACTATATATAACCCTCTGATTTAGTAAGCCCAATTAAATGCTTTTTAAAATGTTTCCTTGGTCAAGGTATTCCATCACAGCACCAGAAACACAATGAATACAAGGGTACTATTTTTTTTTAAACCTCGAACAAGGGGAAGTTGATTTTAAGTTCTTTGCTCACTTTTTCCTTTCTGCTTCAAAACTGTTGATTTCTAAAAATCAATCTTAGCTCTTCCAAAATTCCTTTGCAACATATACCTGCAAGTTTCAAAGCCAGGATCGATAAGGGTGGTACTGGGTTTATGACATGAATACCCACAACTGCCAGTAAGCAGGTGTTTCCAAGAAGTGGACAAAGAACAGCATTGAATTGCCTTTTTCTGATCTCTGTAAGAAGCCTCCACCCTAGATATACAAAAAGCACTGCTTTGGAGCTAACCATATCAGTTGAGCAATAATAAACTCAAATACACAGCAAAAGAATGAAGACATTTCTAATTACTGTGAAAATATTCCATAGATATGAAATTTGGGGCACTTCAAGTTTTGGTTTCAACATCTGAAATGTACCATATACCAGCACTTATATAATAGCGCTGAAAATGAAATAACATAAGACTTACGTGAGACCAGACAGTGGGCCTGGCACTGACTACATGCTCTGTAAATGGTGGACTCAGATGTGTGGATGTTTGTGTTCTTTTTTTTTTTTGTTTTTCAAGACAGGGTTTCTCTGTGTATCTCTGGCACCTTTCCTAGAACTCACTCTGTAGTCCAGGCTGGCCTCGAACTCACAGAGATCTGCCTGTCTCTGCCTTCTGAGTGCTGGGATTAAAGGCGTGTGCCACTTCCGCCCAGCTAAAGTGTCTGTGTTCTTGTTACCCTTATTTCCACCTCTTGTCTTTGTGCAAACAAAGTAGGAACCTCTGGATCTACAGATAAGCCAGACTGAATGAGGGGGAGGGATTCCTCTTGTTTAATTAATGCTAGTGTGAGAATGTGTAGAATGTGTAGACTGAGAAGTCAAAAAGATAAGCAAAAACATCTTCATGTCTACATCTTAAGTCTATGCCCCACTGACAGCTTCAAAACTGACTGGTTTGATCAGCTGCCTTACTCATAAGCTTCTTATTCTCCCAGTCATAGGCTTCACTTCTTTTTCATGCCTTCATTTGCATACCATCTCTAGGCTTGTGCACTGGTAGGCAAAGTCGTGAAAAGTAGATGACTTTCCCTTGTACTGCTTTGGTGAGATATTGAAGATCTTGTTCTAAGAGCAGCTTAGATGCACTTTTTACTGAAAACAACCACCATGACCTGTCCCCATCTGATAAGGAAGACTATGTAAGCTGTAGTAATAGAAAAGAAATGAATATGTGCACTTTTATGATAAGTTAAAATGCCACATCTGGCCTTTGGAAGGTAGAACCCCTGAAGGGACTACAGTCACTGTTCTCAGCAACTACAGTTGGTGACCGAGTCACAGTTATACATCAGAGTTTGCAGGAGGGAGGGTGAGAAGGCATGCAGGCATTGGGTAGGGTGCTAATGTCTTTTTAGCTCCACCTTCCAATCATCTCCCCACCATCATTACTTGATTATATATTCCAGAAAATATGGTTAAGATGGAAATTAGAATACCTACTAATAATATTTTTTGTGCAAATAGATGATAAACTATCTTACATGAAAGCATTAGAGACTAGACTTTTTGCTGGATTAGGAAAAAAATAATGTAGCTAGGAATCTGAGTGTGGCCTTCTTCATTGTTATCTTGACTGAATTTGGAACCAATAGGAGAGTGGTGAAGCATACTTTTGGGATGTGTCCATGTGCACATTTCCAGAGGGGATTAACTGAGGGGGAAAAGATGCACCATGAATGTGGGCAGTAGCATCCCATGGTTTGAGGACTTGGGTGGATTAAGAAGGGAATGTCAGCTAAACAGCAGCATCCCTCTTTTTGTTATTTCTTTCTCTCCACCATGATGTACATCACTGTTTTGTCATGCCCTTTCCACCACGATGAACCGAATTCTCTGGGACGGATCCTTCCTATCATAAGATGTTCTTGTCAGACTTTTATTAAAGTGATTTGAAAAAAAGATGCTATAATGAGGTAAAAATGATGTTCTCCCATATCTATGTGAAGGCCTGGTAAGCATTCTTATCCCTATTCTCAAGGCAGGTAAGGGGAGCAATGCTACTTCTGGTTGTCATATCAAGCAATTCTTCCTTTTATTGTGCCCAATGGTGCTGTGGAACAATCTTTGCACACTGCAAATATGTACTGCTCTCATCATTAATAGAAAGCTGATTGACAGATGGTTAGGTTGGATTTTCAGGGCAGAAAAAATCCTGGGAAGAAGGATGGAGTCAGAGGAATTGCCAGCCAGATGGAAGGGAAGGAGGACATGCAGGAGAGGTAAAGGCCATGAGCCTCAGGGCAGCACATGGATTAATGGAAATGGGTTGATTTGAGCTGTAGGAGCTAGTTAGTAATAAGTAGGAGCAATTGGCCAAGCATTTATAGTTAATAATAATTCTCAGTGTTTATTTGGGAAGTAGCTGTTGAGACACAGAAGAACTCCACCTACAGATGGGATGGCAAGACAGTATGGCCTTTGGTGATTGTTATTGCCCTATTTTATAACTTATCAGAAACAAGTAGAAAGAACCAAGCCTTTGTCTGCTGTTTTATCATTATTAGTTTGCATTCAATACCACAGCACAAGTAACTTTCCTATTTGAGGGAGGAGTTTTAACCTTGATTTTATTAATCAACCCTGTTTTATGCTCCCCACCCATACGAATATATAAAAACACAAACAAACAAGTCAGGGCCCTCTTTGAGGGAGAGGCAGTGTCCTCAGTATGTTTATTCCATGGCTGATTTCACAAAGCAGAGTTAGGACTGTGTTTTCTCTCCTTCCTCTCCATCACCCTTGTAAATGCTCCTCGATTAACTGCAAGCTCCTCTGTGTAGCCCTTTAGAGAGCTGGCCATTTGTAATCAGAACAGGTTAATTTTATTAATATAAGGCAAGCCAAAGGATCAGTGCAAATACCAAAAGCCTAGTAAAAATTCTGTTTAAAGTTCAGAAGGTAATTTAAACAAATAATGTAGCTTGGGAAAGTTTTTGGCAGAAAACAAAGGGAGGATGTTAGAGAGTAATGGGGTTAAAATGATAAAAAGTTATATACATGTATGAAATAGGAAAATAATTCATAAAATGACATACTGGTAGTTTTTATTTATATGAAAAATGTAGGGACTCACAAATAAGGGGAAAACACAATTTACAACTTTACTGAGTAACATTTTTCACATGCCAGGCTGGTAAATGCACATGAAAAGACCCTGTTCCACGATGTAGGTGTGAGCTTCTAAGGATAAAATTCTGTACTGTTTGTCACATATTTAAGTGCATGCACTCTGTGCCTAGTGATCTCACTTCCAGAACTTTAGCTCACTGCTGCTTTCCTACATTGCAAGTCGACTCAAGCACACATTTTATATCCCTGTGCCGTTTGTAACAACAAATCGTGTTAAAGAAACAATCTGGGTCTTGGCCAGGAGGGCATTCATGAAGTAATAATAAATTCTTCAATATAATATAAATAGCTTCAAAAAGAAATATAAAGCTCTATATACCCTGATATGGGAAGTTATCTAAAATATGGAAATTGATCTATCTCTAAGATACATCAGTGACCAAGTAAAGCAGGAATGAAGCAGACGTATGTATCTAAAGTAGGCACAAGGAAATATGCAATTTAATTTGATTTGTATAAAGTATATTTGTTAAAAAAAGAACAGAGAAAACAGTAAAACTTTGCCTTTGAGAAGTAGAGCCCATGACAGGGTAACTGAGATTACAAACAAAATTTTTATCAGGTCTATGTACCTTTAAAAATTTTTATTTTATTATCATTTTTCATTTATTTTACATGCTGACTATAGTTTCCCCTCCCTCCACTCCTCCTGTTCTCCCCCCCCCACCACTTCCCAACCACTCCTCTCTATTCTATTCATAAAGGGGCAGGCCTCCCATGGGCGAATGAAGCACAGCACATCAGTTTGAGACAGGACCAAGCACTCTTCCCATTGCATCAAGGTTAAGCAAGGTAATCCAGCATGGAGAACAGGTTCCCCAAAGCTAGCTAAGCTCCAAGGACAGGTCCTGATCTCAGTGGTAGGAGCCTTACAAACAGACCAAGCTACACAGCTATCACATGCAAAGGGCTTAGGTTGGTCCTATATAGGCTCCCTAAGTGTTGGTTCAGAGTGCATAAGCTCCCAGGAGCTCAGGTCAGCTTTCTCTGTGGGTTTCCTCATTATGACTTTGACCTCCCTGGCTCTTACAATCCCTCCTCCCTTCCTTCAGCAGGACTCCAGGAACTCGGCCCAGTGCTTGGCTGTGGATCTCTGCATCTGCTTCCATCAGTCACTGTATAAAGGCTCTGTGAGGAGCCTGTGGACTGTAGGTTGGTTATCCTATACTTTACTCATAATACCCACTTATGAGTGAGTACATACCATGTTTGTATTTCTGGGTCTGAGTTACCTCACTCAGAATGATTTTTCTAGTTTTGCCCATTTGTCTGTAAATTTCATGATGTCATTTTTTTTTTTTTTTTTTTTTTTTACTGCTGAGTAATACTCCATTGTACAAATGTACCACATTTTCTTTATCCATTCTTTGGTTGAAGGTCATTTAGGCTGTTTCTAGATTCTGGCTATTATGAATAATGCTGCTATGAACATAGTTGAGCAAGTGTCCTTTGTGGTATGATTGAGTACACTTTGGGTATATGCCCAAGAGCAGTATTGCTGAGTTTTGAGGTGGATTGATACCCATTTTTATGATAAACTGCTATACTGATTTCCAGAGTGGCTGTACAAGTTTGACTCCCACCAGCAGTGGAGGAGTATTCTCCTTTATCCACATCCTCTCCAACATAAGCTGTCATCAGTGTTTTTGACCTTAGCCATTCTGATAGGTGTAAGTAAGGTTGTATCTCAGTGTTGGTTTGATTTGCATTTCCCTGATGGCTAAGGATGGTGAACAATATTTTAAATGTTTCCCAGCCATTTGAGATTCTTCTGTTGAGAATTCTCTGTTTTGAGCTGTACCAATTTTTAAATTGGTTTATGTGGTATTTTTATGTCTAGTTTCTTGAATTCTTTATGTATTTTGGAGATCAGCCCTCTGTCAGATGTGGGGTTGGCAAAGATCTTTTCTCATTCTGTAGGCTGCTGTTTTGTCTTATTGACAGTGTTCTTTGCCTTACAGGAGCTTTTTAATTTCAGGAGGTCCCATTTATTGTCAATCTCAGTGTCTGTGCTACTGGTGCTGTATTCAGGAAGTAGTCTACTGTGCCCATGCATTCAAGGGTACTTCCCACTTTCTCTTCTATTAGGTTCAGTGTAACTGGATTTCTATTGAGGTCTTTGATCCCCTTGGACTTGAGTTTTGTGCAGGGTGATATATATGGGTCTATTTGCATTATTCTACGTGTCAACATCCAGTTATGCCAAAACCATTTGTTAAAGATAATTTCTTTTTTCCATTGTATAATTTTGGCTTCTTTGTTAAAAATCAGTTTAATTTTAAATATAAAATTGAAATACCTCTTTTAAGGATTATCATTATGACTAAAATACTGTTTCCACTTTTTAAGAACAATGCTCCTTGAAGTTGTACCAGGGACACTTCAGATGAGCCAATCTGAATTACAGAGCAAAATGATACCATCAACATTTCCAGCCAGTTCAGGAGGGAAAGGATCGTGCTTTCTCTTAGCAACCTATAGAGTTCATCTCAAGGGATGTTGGAGCTGCACATTGAATGTTGGAAGACACCAAGAGGAAGAGTCTTAGGGAGCTTCACATCTAATTAATGGCCTGGAGTCTCTACTCTCCTGCAATAGTGCTTTTTGCTTGACTAGAGGTGGCCAGCATTTGACACACTTGCCAGAGAAGCTGTTTTCTAATGGGTCAAGAGTCAGGAAAAAGTTGGCAAGATTGAGGCTTTTGTGGTTTATATCTGACACATAGCCCATGGGCTCATGTCCTGAGAGCTTGTTCTCCACTTGATTGCCTTATTTTGGGAGGGGGTGGAACTTTGAGGAGGGGGGTGTAGTTGGTGGAAAGAGGCCCTGCAGCTTAGCATTTGAAGACTACACCAGTATCTCTGGTTTCTGACTTATTCTCTCTTTCCTGATCTACTTTGATGTGGATAATCTCCACCACACATTCCCAAAACCATGAATGAAGCCACTCTTCCATGCCTCCTCATATGATGACCATAGGTTCCCACCACTGTGAAGGAAGCCATCCTGCCATGCTTTCCCCACTGTGATGGACTAAAGTCCTGTGAAACCAAGAGCACAAATAAGTTGCCCTCCAATTGTTCCTGTTGGGTATTTTGTTACAGAGATATAAAAACAACCAGTACAGAGGTCTTATGTGACCTTATGTGTATATGTGCAAATTATCAGGCCTCAGAAGATCTGGAGAAGATTGATAAAAAAATAGGAAAAAAATACATCCGGCACCACATCCTTCTATTCCCTTTTGAAAGCCCTTTAACACATTTCTAAGAAGGAATGTCCACAATGAGGACATTTAACATGCAATTTTGAGGATATCTTTAAAAAAGAAAGGAAGAAGAAAATCCTTCCTTTGAATTTTCCTGAATAAGTTTAATTACATATTGGGAGCCACCAAGGCAACTAATCAGGAAGCATGTCAATGTTTAGCTTGTCCCCATCGACAAGCTGTCATAAGTCTTTGATTTTTAAAAGGAATTATCTTTGAGTTGAGTAAGAGCCCCGGCCTTTTTTTAAATATCAAGTAAACAGAAACAGAGACCTGTGGAAATGAAAAGGTGAACATTTCATGGCAAAGCTTTTTAAAAAAAGTGCCACCAGTCATAATTTTGTTAGCAAATTAACAATATTTAGATCTCCCTTCAAGCTGTCAGGGAATAGTCTGTGCTCTCTTTGAGGGAGATGTTTTCATACTCATTAACGGCCCTCTACAAGAGAGGGCATGGCTTCTCACTATACCAAAATGCCGAGTTACCAAGGATTGGTGTGGAGATGATGAAGTGGGTGGCTTCAGAATCCTCCTCCTCCTCTCTTTTGGTGTCTGTGTAGAGTGTGCATAATGTACATGTCTGTGTCCATGTGGGGTGTGTGTCCATGTGGGGTGTATGTCCATGTGGGGTGTGTGTCCATGTGGGGTGTATATCCATGTGGGGTGTATGTCCATGTGGGGTATATGTACATGTCTGTGTATGTCCATGTGGGGTGTATGTCCATGTGGGGTGTATGTCTATGTGGGGTGTATGTCCATGTGGGGTGTATATACATGTCTGTGTATGTCCATGTGGGGTGTATGTCCATGTGGGGTGTATGTACATGTCTGTGTATGTCCATGTCTGTGTATGTCCATGTGGGGTGTATGTACATGTGTATAAATGCATGTAGAGGCCAGAGATCCAAGTTTGGCGAGTTCTTATATCACTTTTTACTTCAAATAAAATAAAAACTGTAGCATTATCTTAAATCGTCTTATTAATAAAATCAAACCTGAAGCCAATTTTTTGGGGTGAATGCTGGAAGGTCAGAGAAGCAGAACAAGCCACAACCAATTTCATTTTGCTAGTTCCTCAGCTGATCCTGTTTCCTCAGACTGGAATCCTCTGAGTCCTTATCCAGAATGAATCTCAGCTGAACTGCTGCTTGAAAGCCTGAAAGCTTAACCAGCCAAATGCCTCTAGTTTCTGGTCTTCACACCTTATATATCCTTTTGCTTTCTGCCATCACTCCCTGGGATTAAAGGCTCACTTCTTGGCCTTAAAGGCGAGTGTCACCATGCTGGCTGTTTTCAATGTGGCCTTGAACTCACAGAGATCCAGAGGGATTTCTGCCTCTGGAATGCTAGGATTAAAGGTGTGTGCTACCACTGCCTATCCTCTATGTTTAATATTGTGGCTGTTATGTTCTCTGACCCCAGATAAGTTTATTAGAGTGCACAATATTTCGGGGAACACAATACCACCACATCTCTATCTATCTATCTATCTATCTATCTATCTATCTATCTATCTATCTATCTATCTATCTATCTATCTATTGTAGGGGCACATTTATGTGCAGGCCCAACTTATATATGGAGGTCAAGGAACAACTTTTGGGAGTTAGTTCCCTCCTTCTACCATGTAGGTTCCTGGGATCAAACTAAGCTCATTGGACTTAATGGCAAATGCTCTCATTTGCTGAGCCATCTAGTCAGCCCTCCTCCTCTCATGTTTGAGAAAGAGTCTCTCACTAGGCCTAGAGATCACTGATTAGCTAGTCTGGCTGGTCAATAGGCCCAGACCTGCCTGTTTCCAGACTCCAATGCTAAGATTCAGTCATTTGAGAGGTAAAATTTGATTCCTAGCCTAAAATTTTTAGGATATTCATAGCCATTTTGTCCCATGTCATCATTGTCATCTCACTGTGAACACCTGAGAGATTGTAGTATAGAAACCATGTAGGTAATCCAAGCACTGTGCTGCTACCTACTTAAACTATTTTGTTAAATTATGCATAGTGCACTGAGCAATAAACTTTTCGCTTAAGAAGTAATCTTTATGTTCAGTAGAACTGAAAACCTCAAATCTTCAGACCTTTTTCTCAAAAAATCTTCATCAAAAAACACAGGCAAATCCTTCCATGAGGCTACCCCCAGGCAATTGCCAGAAATAACTGATCCAAAGCTTTCATCCTAAGTTTGAAAAAACAAAAAAGTACCAGTTTGCCTCAGAGGCTCAGTCTCCATATGGCTGCCTGCCTACCCTCATGGGGGATTATGGCTGACATAGCGATGGGGAGCAGATCTGATTAGAGAGTTGCTAATACGTGGGAGGGTGGAGGTAGGAGACAGAATTAGCTTTCTGGCTTCTTAAAGAAGTGATAGTGAGGACATGGTGACTATTGTTTGTATATCCCCAGACCTTTGCAAATGGTGGGCCTTCCTAGAACCCATACTGCAGTGACAAAAAGAGACAGATGAAAATCTCCTTTCATGCAGGTGACTGCATTGTTTGCAGATTTCACTGGCTGCCCCTCATCATTTATCCATACATTTCCCATTTCCAGGAGAACAAGGGTTAATTTTGTGGTGTGTGTGTGTGCGTGTGTGTGTATGTGTGTGTGTGTGTGTGTTAAGATGTTGTACACTTTTGTTTTGCTCTGAAATGGACTTTTGTAACTACCACTCTCTTCAGTCTTCCAGCATCTGAAAGACCCACCATAGTCAAGATGATACTTAACGTTTTTTTTTGTGGAGTCAGTTACCATCCGAGCCTCAGTTAGATGCATCCTGGAGGTTTGGCTACTATTTCAAGGTGAGGGGAAAAGCTTGGTTCAGTATAAAGAAATCAACTAAAGACTGAAGTCTGTATGCAATAGTCTGCTTTACTATTTCAACCTAATAGATAGCTGGTGTTCTAATTACTTGAGATTAGAGATTTGACTGCTGAAATTGATGTGTGTGTGGGGTGGTCACCATTTCCATGTATGAATTTTACCCAGAAACAGGAGCAGTTGTCTGGGAAATAGAGCACTCTCAGGTGGGTGGAGGACTATGGTTCCCAGTAGCCAGTGCATTTATCACAAATGCCAATGAGAACTGTTGTGTAGAACAATATTCATTTCTGTAGGAAACAGCATTGCCAAAGGCAGTGTTGAGTGTTGAGTGCTCTCAACTCATAGTCTGGCTACAATATCTCTAGGTAATCTTGTTTCAGAGCAGGGAAATCAAAGGACAAACTGTAAGGACTAAATCATCATGTAGGAAGTCTAAGGTCTAAACTAGTAGTTCTCAACCTTTCTAATGCTGTGACTCTTTATTGCAATTTTGCATGTTGTGGTCACCCCCCAACCATAAAATTATTTTGTTGCTACTTCATAACTATAATTTTGCTACTATTATGAATTGTAATGCAAATATGTGATATGTGACCCCCATGAAAGGGTCATTCTGCCCCCATGGGGGTCAGGACCCACAGGTTGAGAACCACTGCTCTATATGCCCAAGAAAGGTACAAATAATGTCAAGTTTAGGGTCTCCCCACCTCGAATTCATTGCTTTAACGAGAGGGCCTAAGCCACTGGAACACAGCGCAGTGAATGCCAGGACTGAGTGAAGAGTAAACTGAACAGATCCTGGTGATAGTAAACCCAGTTGAGAGAGGCAGGGGCAGGGGTGTGGTTAGACAGTCTTTTGGCTCACTCCATTTGTGAGAGGTGGTAAAGGAATACAAACCAAGCCCCATCTCCTTACTACAATTATCAGGTGCTGATTTATATACCTGGACACTCTCATTTGGTTTCTCTCCTGGAATTTTAAGTTGTGTTCTACTGTTACTAAGAACAGGAAACTGAACATAAATAATGGGCCTAGGGTTTTATAAGTAGGAAGTGAGAATAGAATTCTCAGTGTTCAAGGCCAAGCCGTTTGATTACTGAATGTGCATGCCTGGCTGTTATGCATACTGTCCTCTCCTGTGTGTTAGGACACCCTGAGTGGCACAAGCAAAGAACTGGCCATTCTTCTGGAACTCATGAAGATTTACCTCCGTGATCACCTATTATTTCAGAATCAGTTCATATGCTATGTGAAATCTACTTACTGTGTAATTCAACATTCCTTCTACATTCCCTGATATGCAGAATCATCTCCTTACTCAATTTTACAACACTGTATCATCAGAAGAGAAACCACAGGTCCTTTAGCTATTGTCTCTCAATCTTCTCCCTCATCCACCGCCTCTAAACATTTCTAACTTACTCTGTATTTTCAGGTTTGCCAGTTCTGTTCATCATATGGACTGGATCATATAACACACAGACTTTTGTGACTGGCTACTTTGCTTTAGAGTAATATTAGATTTATCTAAATTGCAACATGTACTATGTCAGTAACATTACTTTTTATATATGAATGCTATTAAGTCATACAAATATACTAAGTTTTACTTATTGATTTTCTGTTTATTGGCCTTTGCATTGTCTAGCTCCCCTTGGCTATCAGGAATAATGCTTCTATAATATTTGTATGCTAATTTTTGTGTGGAAATGTCTTAATTTGTCTAATATGTCTCTTGGGCATATACTTAGCAGTGATGTTAGATGGCACCTCCATACTTTGTTGTTTTTCATAGTGGCTTGAACCATTTTACCATCTACCTTTCAACAAAAGGTGAAGGTTGTAATTTCTCTACAAACTCTTTTTAGTATCTGTCTTCTCGACTCTAGCTACACTATAGGGTTTAAAATGAGTATTTCATTATGTGTTTTATTTGCAATTCTCTGACTACCAGTTATATTACATATCTTTTCATGTTCATATTAACTATTATGAAAAATAATTATTTAAATTTATTGCCCAATAATTGAGTTTCTGTCCTCTTATTACTGAGTTGTTTATTTTGTCAGATATAGACCCCTCCAGATTATGATTTGCAAATGTTTTCTACCATTTCATGGGCTGCTTTTTGTTTTCTCAGTGGTTTCTTTCATGGTATAAAATTTTGATCATGTCTCATTTGTCTATTTTTCTTCTGTTTAAAACTTTTATATTATGTTAAAGATCCTCTTAACAAATCCAAGATCATGAAGATATGGGCATGTCTGCGTTTCTAAGGTTTTATACTGTTAGCTCCTACATATAGGGCACTGATTCATGGTGAATAAATTCCCAACAACAAGACACATTATTACTCTTGAGGTCTAAGGAATTAATAAGGCTTTATAAATGGCTCTGGAGCAGTGGACCAGATGTTGATACCATAGGTACTATAGTTTGGTTAGGATCTCAAGAAAAATTAAATCACGTTACATGAGAATATCCCATAACACTTTCTCTCTGTCTGCATTAGCATGGCAGGGTGGAGAATATCAAGCATGCTGAAATCAGCAGAGGTGCACTTACAGATCCGCCACACTATTATTTGAATTTGTTTTGAATGCTTGTTATTAGTTGACTTTGGAGTTTAGCATAACAGAGACAGATGATACAATGAAGAGTTTAATTATATTTCCTTCAGTGGAAACCAGTAATACATGATAAATTATTTAGTAAGAATTGGAAAACCAATCTAGCCATGTATACCCAATGTGAATTTACTTCAAACAAATATATTTGATTGACAGATGACTTCTGCTTGCAAGATCTATCAGCTCAGTATAGAATGCCACTGCAGCAACATGTTACTAGTTCTGATTCTCTGTTTTTAAACTTCCACCATGAGCTGAAGAATCATGGAGAAGTGTATTTTACTTTCAAGAAGGTTAATTAAAAGGGACTTGTTTTGACAGTGTAAGCTTCAAGAAATTGTACTAAGAAATAAAGGCAATAGAAAACAAAACAATTTGTGCTTGAACCTACAACTGTGGAAATCATCTCTGGTCAGTGAAAACCCAAAAGGAATTAGAATTGACTGGCCCCATTAAGCTACAAACCACAAAATGACTTATTATACCATGCACTCCTTCCCAAGAGATCTTGGAGTTTAAATACATTTCTATGCTTATCCAATTTAGATGGGGCTTGGAAAGTGCTAAATATTATGCAGGAGAACTATATTGAGTAATGCATCTGAAAACCACAACTAAGTGACATTTGAGTGGTGAATGTAAATCCAATGGACTAGATAGAATTGATAAGGGTGGGATAGGGATTAGTGGTGACAACTGGGTTTCCCAAGTCTGGCACATCTCAAGATCTGGAAGAGAACCTAAGCTGTGGACTCAGTATTAGTATACACAAATCCCCACGGTGGTAGAAGTAGGGGGTGGGCCTTTGAGGGTTGAGAACTCATGAGTAGGATTAGAGCCTTTATAAAAGGGGTCTAAAGGAGTGACCTGCTTCCCCTGGCACATGTAAAGACACGCATTCATTGTGATACAGGATGTGGGCACACACAGCCTATTTTAATCTTGGATTTCATAGCACCAAGAGCTCTGAGAAGTGCATTTCTGTTGTTTCTAATCCACTCAGTTTATGGTATTTATTACAACAGCTTGACTAGAAGGAGGCAGTCTGGTTTGACAAAAATGTCCATGAGCTTATTTCTCATTCATTGGATTTGAGATGCATTTGAAATGTGAAAAGAAACATTTGAAAATTTGACACTCTCAGAAACTTATTTGTGGTTGGGAGTATAAAATTAGAGGTCTCATCATGAAGACAAAACTACTGATGGGAAATTATAGACTGAATAGAGGGCCTAAGTTTGACCCTGAAATCTTGAAAATCTTTAAAACTATATAGTGTGGGGAGCATAGGAATTGTGAATATGTAAGGAGTGGGTGAGGCTGAGTCAATGACTGACAAGAACCAATGCTTTAGATCCACGAGAATTAAAAAAACAAGCTTTTTTTGTATCAGGTTCATGAAATTGGCAAAACCTTTCTTTGGTCTTTGTGAAGATGTTGGCAGTGTATACAAAAGCTAGCAACCCTAGAGCTCTTTCCTCAAGATGACTGCAACCTGAGACTGCTTCCCTACAGAGACTCCCTACCCAAACTAGCTAGGCCCTCCTCCTCAAGCTGTGTAGAATAAACTCTCTGGGTGCTTTCTGTTACTTGGTTGGTACCACTCCAACAGAGTGAGCAAGGGCCACCTGATGCCAGCTTTTCTGTACATGTGTCTGTGTGCCTGTCCTTTCTTCATTCCCTGTCACCCCAACTAGATTTCCAGGACCAAGCGGTGCTGAATGTGGTGATACAGGAAAAGGAAAGGATGAAAAGTAGAAGGGACGATAAACAAGGTAGATGAAAAATCAAGAAGAGTTCGGGAGGACTGAACTCAAGAGATGTGTGAGCTGGGGAAAGGAAGGGTGGAGTCCTAAACCCTTCAGTGTTGCAGAGAGGGAAAACTATTGGTCTTAATGATGAAGCACAGTTTTCATGAGACAGAACGTGCCAGAGATGCTAAACCTAAAGAATGGCAGGTGGAAATCTGTAGGAAACAGAGTTTAGGGATTTGAAGTGTTGGTATCTTTGGGGACCATTATTCTGACTCCCATATCTTCCATTGTGGATCCCAACATCAGCTTAGCAGCCTCATCAGGATGGAAGGATTCTTACACTTGAGGATTCTCCACCACCTCCTCCCTCCCTCCCTCCCTCCCTCCCTCCCTCCCTCCCTCCCTCCCTCCCCTCCCTCCCTCCCTCCCTCCCTCCCTCCCTCCCTCCCTCCCTCCCTCCCTCCCTCCCTCCCTCCCTCCCTCCCTCCCTCCCTCCCTCCCTCTCTCTCTCTCTCTCTCTCTCTCTCTCTCTCTCTCTCTCTGTTTGTTTTTGTTTTTGGTCTAGTGTCGAATTATCAAGTGGAGTCCTTATATATGTAGGGCAAATATCCTATCATTGAATTACACCACAAATCTCTGGTTAATCCTTTTAAATATTATGTACATATATCTCAGGAAATCAGAAATGTTGCTATGGTTTACTCTGCTACTCCTACCATACTCTGCAAACTTCAGAAAAGAAGAAGAACAACAAAAAGCATTGCTACACACCAGGTTCCATAATCTATTTTTAATCTTTCAATAATGCCTGCTTTAAATTTGTACCTGGTGAGTGACCAAGGCATAATGGTGTCAATCTTCTAAGCCAAGTTTCCAGAGATGACAGATGATGGATGGATTCATTCATTTATTATTGCACAGTGATTAAGTCAGTGGGCTTTACAGCTAGGTGAACTGAGTTTCAATCTTATTTTTGTCACTCACAAGCTGTGTGTTTCAGGAAAACATACACTCCAGTATTAGTTTCCTGATGGGTGAAACAAGATTCATGATAATTGTTGCAAGGTTGTGTGAGGATTAAATAGAAAAGTTACTGTAAAGCAAATAACATACAGCCTGGTATAGCCGGGTATGTGAGTGTCATCCAGACAATTTTTAAAAAGTGTACCCTGCTGATTGATGAAGATGACTATAGACCCCCACAGGATGAAGACCCAATACTCCTGAACTGTCTATTCTGTAGTCTGCCTACTTTGAGTTCAGAAGAGAGAGAATGTACTTCTTCTCAGGATCATGGAAATTCTCCAGGAGGCAAAGTAGAAACCTGGGTAGATGGTGACAAACAGAGGAGACAGGATACACATGGCTGCCCTCTGGCTGTGATGGAGATATGTTAGTCTACCAATAACATGATCAACATTGATTATCCACAAGACTATTCTTTTCTGCTCCCTAAAATCAATAAATTCTCCGTATTCTGCACATCACAATCTAGTCTCTAGGAAGACACATAGTTCCAATGAAAAGTAGTGCTTCCTACCTGAGTGCTACCTGGTTGTACCTTGCTTGGTATACTTTCTTCTTCTGAGAACTCAACATCTTCTCAAAGCCTTTTTCTAATTCTCCCAGGCAGAATTAACTTCTCTTCTCTCTGTGTGCTTTGTCCATAGTGGGCAGATTTTCATTATTGCACTAATTATATTGCATTTTAATTATTTGATATTTCCTCCGTACTTCCCCATAAGAAAAACTGAATTGTTCCTGAGGATTCAACTTCTTTACCCAAATACCTCCTTGGATGCTTATTAACTCCCACAATACAACTGTGTTGTCTAGAGGGAAATATATTAAAAAGAATATATGGATTTTTATGCTTAAATGTCAGTGTACTCTTGAAAATACAAAGCAAAGTGAGAATGTGTCCCAATTTAATCTTTGGTCTGTAAATGCAGAAATATGGAAAAAATAGTAAGCTGTTTGGAATTTCCTGGTGGCCTGGGGGAGAGCTAGACTGGCTCCAAGCTTTGGTCTGCTATCCTGGGAATCTTGCACCGAGGCTTGTTTGATGGAGGAAGTTATATCCTACCCATGATTTTAAGACACTCTGCTAAGGTTTTCATGTCTACTGGGAAGCCAAACACTGCAACAAAGTAGGACAGTTGCATCTACTTATGGAGTAATTTACTGAATACCATGTACTGTTCTAAGTATTTTACCTGCATTTGTTTATTTAAGCCTTAAAACAAGCCCAAGAGGTGACTCTTTTCTTCACTGTATGAGTCAGAAAGACGAAGTGATCTTTTTCAAGGTGTTGTGGGTGGTCTACAGACTTGACTGTCAGGGTCAGTGTCCTATCCAACAAATTTTTATATCTGAAAGTATACAATACAGTTTTATAGAATGCATAATTCAGGTACAAGAAATACTTCATTAGAGATTTGTTGATGGACACCTAGATGAGTGTAAATGGACACTTTAAATGACAATAAAATAGAAACTCTAGACAATATTATCAATTTATGAGAAATGGTCATGAGGGAGTTGGGGGCTACCAAATTCCTTAGCATTTATCTAACTATGAAACTTACAATCTTGGATTATTAGGTGCCATATGTGGTTGACACCAATCAAAAGACCTTGTAAAGAAGCTGTCTTAGTTAGGGTAACTATTGCATGATGAAACACCATGAACAAAGCAACTTGTGGAGGAAAGGGTCTATTTGGCTATTACACTTCCACATCACTGTTCATCATCAAGGAAGTCAGGACAAGAACTCAAACAGGGCACGATCCCAGAGGCAAGAGCTGATGCAGAGGCCATAGAGAGGTGCTGCTTACTGGGTTGTTCCCCATGGCTTGCTAAGCCTGTTTTCTTATAGAAGCTAGAACCACCAGCCCACAAATGGCACCACTCACAATGGACTGGGCCCTCCCGCATCAATCATTAATTAAGAGCATGCCTACTGTCAGATCTTATGGAGGCATTCTCTCAGTCGAGGTTCCCTCCTCTCAGATGACTCTAGCTTGTGTCAAACAACATAAGAGCAGCGGCCACAGGTGCTTCTCAGGATGTCATGGCAAGACCTATAGATCCTGCTAAAGATAGTCCACTGGAAGATATGTTTATCCCTAAGTGAAAGCATCAAGCAAGATACTTAAGTGATTAACTTTGTGCCCCAGTCTTTTCAACTCAGGAGTCTGCTCTTTTCCTCACAACAGTAAAAGATCTCCAATTCATAAATGACCAGGCTTTTTTTTTGTTCACCATTTTATGCCTGATCCAAACAGTGCCTGGAACATGGTCATGGTTTGATATTTGTAGAATGAATGTTGACAGATTTTATTAACCCTAAAGGAAATCATAGTTGGAGTATTTGAGACGTCTAGGAAGAGAATATGAAAAGAGATCTTTTTCTACTGAAGCACTCTACATGCTCTTAGACATTGGTTAAAGTGCTTTAGAGTTTATTTTACCTATAAAATACTTCCAAATTGTTTAGCTAGAATAATGAAAGATCCAAAGAAAAAGTCTGACCCTTAGTTGTTTTGTATGCTGTGATTACTCTAACTGAAAAGATGCTTGAAAATAGCACCACACCCTCAAGCATTATTGGACTCAGAACTTACCTTGAAGAAGGAATTTCCTGTATTTTGGCAACCTCCAACTCTACCAATAAGTAAAAAAAAAATAGATAATATACTCAATAGTGTCTGATATAGACTATGACATTGTAATATCTCACTTAAAGCTGTACACCAGGCACAGGAAGCCACTCCTTTTGTATTTTATGTCACTAAGGCATCAGTGTAACCAATGCTTTTCACATGCAATTTAAGAGAGAATATATTAAGATTTAGGGGCTGCCTGTACATCAGAACATAAAGCTGTAGCTGAACATTGAATCTGAGTATAGAATTGTGGTCTGTCTAATGAAATCACTTTAATTTCATTTTTAATATGAATTACATGACTCAAATCACATTTGTGAAAACCAATATCTTTGACTTTAGGAAATTATTTTTTATGGAGTAAACTTTTTTACTTCTTTCATGTTATCTTTGGCCAAAGATATCCAGTTTTGCTTCTATCCATCTTTGAAGAAAAAAATTAGAATTCCATAGTCCTGACCATGTTTCCACAGGTAATGTGAAATTAGGCAACAAAGATTTAGGAGAAATTGTGGAATCTTCTAGAAAGTTTCAAATGTCAAAGTCAATTCTACACTCCAAAGTTTGCAAACGGTGAGGGTCAATACTAAGGGGCTCACACTATTATTATCTATTTATTATAAGTAGTATCCTAAAGTCCTAGTACTCACTTTGTTTTGATTATGGGCATAATTTATGGCTGCATCTAACTGATGGAATCTTGTAGTTGATGAAGCTCGAATTCTAACACCTACAGTCAAAGGAGAGGGATGCCATTTTCATTATTATGCTACTGTATGATTCGGTTTAGTCTCTCACTCAGTTTTCCTCTCTTTCTCTTCTCTCCTTTTTCTGCTTTATCTCTGTTTCTATCTTTGAAGAAGGTAGCTTGCATGGATTCCCTGAATTTCTGAGTAGTTAAATCTAGCAATAGACTGAAAGATTTTGAAAACAGACCTTTTGTTTAGTCAAGGCTCTAATTGGAATCCAGCCATGTTGGGTACTTTGACTATAGGCCTGTGAACAGTTCCTAAGGTGAGGACCCAATTCAGTATGCATGAAAGCCTGGCTTAGACACTGTGAGCTAAAAAAATGAATGTTATTTCAAGTTGATTTATTTGTTGTGTTAATCAGAATAGGATACTATCCCACACTGACATTCTCTTAAGAATATCTGATTCTCAAGAATATACAATTTTGGTAACTGACAGAAATATGCTAAAAGATACTGTAGTTTATGATTCTCAAATTTGTATACCCTGTGTCTTCCAGAAATGTCCATTGTGGTCTGTTCATCCCAATAATCTGTCATCTGGTCTCATCTTCTCCGTATTTATTACACTAACTCCAGCAAAAGACAAGGAAAATTGCTATACTGCTTAGGATAGAATTCTTAAAGTAGAACACTGACATGGTAGATTTGAGGGTGTCACTCCAGAGGCTTTAAGCTCACCTGAAAAATTTGCACACTGGGAGGGAAAATGGAATTAACTAAAACCAGGTGGGCATTGCTTATTAGCCTAGACAAGATGAGACTTATGTAGTGAGACTAAGTGCTCTGCCTCTGCTTTGTTTTCTTTCATTATGGCTTCATTTCAAGTCATATCCTTTTCTCATCAAAACAATGACATGAAAACACACTGACACCAAATACTCCTGGGGCTCATTCTGCAAAAGTAGACACCCCACTGGGGAGCACAGTGGTAAAAATGTCAATTCTATCCTCATGGCAAGTTATCTTTCTGGATACCCAGGAGGATTATATTTCCAGATTTCTTTTGTAGCTGAGCTGAGACCAAATGTCTAAATAGGAGCGGTAAAAACTGTGTCACCAGTGGCTGTTACAAACAATGCTTCATATGGCCCAGTCTCTCTTCCCTTTGTCATCATGTCTTACAGGCCCCATCACTCAGGCATAGAAATGACAACATAGCAACATTGCCTAAACTGAAGTGGACACCTTGAGGACAAAAATCTCATTTTAAGGTACTACAGTATTGTAGACAAAATTTTAAAGAGTCTTAGTAAAAAAGAAACACAGAGCCAAATACAGAGGAAATAGCCAAAGAGATGAGAGAAATAGCCATCACTAGCTTTAGCTTACCACTAACAGTAGCTTCCCCCGAGAGAGACCTTCTTCCTGTCTGACTTGTGTTTTTATTGCCTTTCTGTTCTGCCTTCTCATTGGCTCTAAACTCAACCACATGACTTTCTTGTCATTGCCTGTCTATACAGACCTCCAGGTCTCTATGGTTGGTACTGGGATTAAAGGCTCACCATGCTTGGCTGTGTCCTTGACCACACAGAGACTCTGCCTACCATGTGATTGGATTAAGGGCATGTGCTACCACCACCTGACTCCCGCTTATGGCTTGCTTTGACCTCTGATCTCCAGGCAACTTTATTTATTAACATACAAATAAAATCATATTTCAGCACAAATAAAATATCACCACACAGTACTAACTTCATTATTTGTTCCTTCCACCTGGTCTTGCCTATGCAATTTGGTGTAAATATTCCTTTCCCAGCAGCTAACTTAGTCTGTTGAGGTTGTTCTTGTACCTAGCTGTAGAATAGCTTAAGCAATGGCAGTTGCATGTAAGGAAAAGTCGTTCTCATGTGATAGGAAATGTGAAAAAACCAAACACACCCTATGGGGATTATTTGTCTTTTGGGAGATTCATTATTATATATTGAGGTCAATTTCCTGGATCATCAGTTGGACACTTGCTCAAAAGTCTAACCAGAATTTCAGAGATAATTGGTTACATTTGCCAACACAGATCTTTCAGTCCAACAAACACATACTTTGTCAATTTGAAAAATTTCATGTTACTCACACTGTTTTCTTGTCTGTGAATTTGTATGACTCAGTTTAGTGTACTTGTTCAAATATAGGAGGGCTCAATGTAAATTCCTTATTTTCTACTGATAAGTTAATCCAGCTTTGTTTTTATTAAACATTAATGCATTTATATTGGAGAAAAATTTAATTTTTTTCTTTGCAAATCCTACAGAAGTGAAAAGTTAAAACTCCAGAGATAATGATTAGCATCATAGTAGGGTAAACTCATCTACATTAATCCATCCAGGGAACAATTTCATCACAGGAAATCTTTCTTGTACTGAGGAAGTGGGACAAGGAGTGTCAGCATCTTGAGATTGTAAGAAAACCTTGCTCTCCATACTAGTCTTTTAATGATGTAGGTGGAGACATTTTAGTCACATAGTTTTCTTTTCTTATGAATTTTAAACCTCTCTGGAACATTCTATTTCCATAATTGGACAAAAATCTAGGCATTTAACTATTTTTTCTTTTAAGATTATCATTCTTGCTGGCAATTACATTTTTATAGCTCAAATGCTGTGGTGTGAGTACTTTGATAGTTCTTTAAAAAACTGAAGAGACCAAAAAAAGCAGATTTTTGTGCAGAACTGTCTAAATTAGTAATAGCAATAAAGTGGTACTGAAAATTTTACACCTACAAGTGTCTTAAAGAAGATACAATGGATGCCCGAGTTCACTTCACCACCTCTCAGCATTTATATTGCCACCATATCTATCACTTCCTCTCTCTTGAAAATTTGTTCTAAAAAAGCTTTTTAATTATTGTATTATGGCACATACACTATGTTCATCACTCTACTTCTAGAATGGTTCTTTTTAAAGTATGGGGCACATAAACTGTATATAATATGATTTTTCAAAATCCAGCTGGTAATTTCTGCCTTTTGCTGGGCTGTTTAACCCCTTCACATTTAATGCTATCACTGATATGGTTAGGCTTATACCTACTGCTTTTGATTTTTGTTTTCTGTATGACTCAGATTTTAGTTTTTTGTTCTATTTTAGAAGCCCTTACCTTTCTCCTTTAATGGAATTGATTTGCTTAAATTTTTATTTGCATTCTGACCTCAGTTTTCCCTCTTTCCTCCCAGTTCGTCCACAACTTCACCTCTGTGCCTCCCCCACTTCTCTGTTTCTATTTAGAAAAGGGCAATCCTCCCATGGACATCAGCAAAACATGGCTTATTTGTATTGAGTTTCAATAAGACTAGGCAGCTCCCTCCTATTAAGGCTGGACAAGGCAACCCAGTATGAGGAAACGGTTCTCAAAAACCAGCAAAAGAATCAGAGACACCACCTGTTCCTACTGTTAAAAGCCCCACAAGAAGATCCAGCTATACAACTGTCACTTATATGCAGAGGTCAGCCCCATGCAGGCTCCTGGGTTGTTGGTTCAGACTCTGTGAGCCCCTATGAGCCCAAGTTAGTTGATTCTGTGTTTTTCCTTGTGGTGTCCTTGACCCCTACAGTCCTTCCTCTTCTTCTTCCACATGATTCTCTGAACTCCACCTAATATTTGACATGGGTCTCTGTATCTATTTCCACCAGTTGCTGGGTGAAGCCTCTCTGATAACAATTGAGTTAGACAACAATATATGAGTTTAGTAGAATATCATTAAGAATAATTTTATTGACTTTTTATTTGCCAGTCATGTCTGGTTCTATCATAGGTCTCTGGGATATCCAGCCTGTAGGTCCTGGCCCTCCAAGCAGTATCAGGGGTGGGCTCCCTCTTGGAGCATGGGTGTTAAGTTGGACCAGTCATTGGCTGACCACTCCCACAATTTCTGCACCACCTATACGCCACACATTTTGTAGGTAGGACAAATTGTAGGTCAAGGTTATGTACTTGGGTTGCTGTCCCAGTCACTGCATTGGAAGTCTTGCCTGATTACAGGAGATAGCTGATTGAGACTCTATATCCCCCATTTCTAGGAGTCTTAACAAGGGTAACCCTCAGAGATTCCTGGGAATTTTCATTACACTAGGTTTCTAGCTCATCCCCAAGATGCCGTCTAATTTCAGCTGTCTCTCAAAGCACTCTCCCTCTATCCTCCCATTACATGATCCCTCCTGTTCCTGTCCCCTATGATGTCTATTGTATTTTCCCTTCCCAGGAAGATTCATACATTCCCTCATGAGCCCTTCTTTTTACTTATCTTCTCTGGGTCTATGGATTGCAGCATGGTTATCCTTTACTTTGCAGCTGATATACTCTTATAAGTGAATACATACCATGTTCATCTTTCTGGGTTTGGGTTACCTCACTCAGGATAATTTTTTTCTAGTTCCATCCATTTGCCTACAAATTTCACGATGTCATTGTTTTTTAACAGCTGAGTAATACTCCATTGTGCAAATGTACCACAGTTTTTTTTTTTATCCATTCTTTTGTTGAGGGACATCTAGGTTGTTTCCACGTTCTAGCTATTATAAATAAAGCTGCTATGAACATGTCCTTGTGGTGTGATGGAGCATCATTTGATGCTAAGAGTGGTATAACTGGGTCTTGAGGTAGATCAGTTCTAAAATTTGTGAGAAACTACCATATTGATTTCCAAAATGGCTATACAACTCAACACAACCACCAGCAATGGAGGAGTGTTTCTCTTGCTCCATATCCTCTCCAACATGAGCTGTCATTTGTGTTTTTGATATTAGTCATATTGACAGGTATAAGATGTTATCTCAGAGTCATTTTGATTTGCATTTCCCTGATTAATAAGGTTGTTGAACATTTCTTTAAGTGTTTCTCGGCCAGATTCCTCTGCTGAGAATTGTCTGTTTAGATGTGCACCCAATTTTTTAATTTGATTATTTGTTTTTTAGATGTCTAGTTTCTTGAGTTCTTTGTATATTTTGGATATTAGACCTCTATCAGATGTGGGGTTGGTGGAGATCTTTTTCCATTTTGAAAGCTGCTGTTTGTAATATTGATGGTGTCCTTGGCTTTACACAAGCTTTTCAGTTTCATGAAGTGCCATTTATTAATTGTCGATCTTAGTGCCTGTGCTATTGTTGTTATGTCCAAGAAGTTGTCTCCTATGCCAATGTATTTAAAGCTATTCCCCACTTTCTATTCTATCAGGTTCAGTGTATCTGGATTTATGTTGAAGTCTTTGATCCACTGGGATTCGAATTTTGTGCAGGGTGATAGATATGGATCTATTTGCATTTTTCTACATGCCCACATTCAGTTACACTAACACCATTTATTAAAGATGCTTTCTTTCTTCCATTGTATAATTTTAGCTTTCTCTGTCAAAAAATCAGGTGTTCATAATTGTGTGCATTTACATATGGGTCTTTAACTCTTCCACCTGTCTGTTTTTATGCCAATACAATGCAATTTTTATTAGTATAGCTCTGTAGTACAGCTTGGAACCAGGAATAGTGCTATTTCTGGAAGTTTTTTTATTGTATAGGTTAGATTTAGCTATCCTGGGTTTTTGTTTTTCCATATGAAGTTGACTATTGTTCTTTCAAGGTCAGTAAAGAATTTGGTTGAGATTTTAATGAGGATTGCATTGAATCTGTAGATTGCTTTTGATAAGATGGCCATTTTTAAAGTATGTTTATCCCACTGATTTATGAGCATAGAGATCTTTCCATCTTCTGATATCTTCTCCAATTTCCTTCTTCATAGATCAGTAGTTCTTGTCATACAGGTCTTTCACTTGCTTGGTTAGAGTTATGTCAACATATTTTATATTATTTGTGGCTTTTGTGAAGGGTATTGTTTCCCTGATTTCTTTCTCAGCACATTTATCATTGTATATAGGAGGGCAACTGATTCTTTTTTGAGTTAATCTTTTATCATCCAGCCACATTGCTGAAGGTGTTTATCAGCTGTGCATGTTCCCTGGTAGAATTTTTGTTGTCACTTGTGCATACTATCATATCATCTGCAAATACTTTGACTTCGTCCTTTCCAATTTATATCCCTTTGATCTCCTTTTGTTGTCTTATTGCTCTAGCTAGAACGTAAGGTATTATATTGAATAGATATGGAGAAAGTGGACAGGCTTGTCCTTTTTCTGATTTTAGTGGAATTGTTTTGACTTTCTCTCCATTTAATTTGATATTGGCTATTGGCTTGCTATATATTGCCTTTATCATGTTTAAGTATGTTCCCTATATCTCTGATCTCTCCAGACTTTTATCATGAAGGAGCTTTAGATTTTGTCAAAGGCTATTTTTTAAAAGCATAATGAGAAGATCATGGGTTTTTTTTCCAGTTTGTTTAAATGGGGGATTATGTTGACAGATATTTGTATGTTGCACCATCTGTGCATCTCTGGCATGAACGCTACTTGATCATAATGAATGCTCTTTTTGATGTGTTCTTGGATTCGGTTTGCATGTACTTTAATGAGTATTTTTGCATTAATGTTTATAAAGGAGATTGGTTTGTAATTCTCTTTCTTTTCTTTATTTGTTGAGTATTTGTGTGTTTTGAATATCAGTGGTCCCATAAAATGAATTTGGCATGTTACTTCTGTTTCTATTTTGTGGAATAATTTGAAGAGTATTGGTATTGGCTCTTCTTTGAAATTCTGGTGGAATTCTGCACTAAAATCTGGGCATTTTTTTTTGATTGGGAGACTTTTAATGACTGCTTCCATTTTCTTAGGGATTATAGCTCAATTTAAATTGTTTATCTGTTCTTAATTTAACTTTGTGTGGTACGTTGAATGTTATTGGTCTCCATAATCTCATAGGGAGTGACACTCTTAGGAGGTGTGGCTTGATGGAGTTGGTATGGCCTTGTTGGAGGAAGTATGTGACTTTTGGGGTGGACTTTGAGGTTTCCTATGCTCAGGATACCACCCAATATCTCAGTTGACTTCCTGTTGCATTCAAGATGTAAGACTCTCAGCTACTCCTCCAGTACTGTGTCTGCCTGCATGCTGCCATGCTCTCTGCTGTGATGATAATGGGTTGAACCTATGAAATTGTAAGTAAATCCCCTCAACTAAATGTTTTCCTTATAACAGTTGCCATGGTCATGGTGTCTCCTTACAGCAATAGAAACCTTAAGACACTTTGGTGAGTGGTATCTATCAAGAAATTTATCCATTTCTTCTAGATTTTCCAGTTTTATGGAATATAGTTTTTTGAAGTATGACCTACTGATTCTTTGGATTTCCTTGGTGTCTGTTGTTATGTTCTTCTTTCCATTCCTGATTTTGTTAATTTGTATATTCTTTCTCTGCCTTTTAGTTAGTTTGGGTAAAGGATTGTCTATCTTGTTGATTTTCTCAAAGAACCAACTCTTTGCTTCATTGATTCTTTGTATTGCTCTCTTTGTTTCTATTTTATTGATTTCAGCCCTCAGGTTGATCATGTCCTGCCATATACTCCTCTTGGGTATGTTTGCTTCCTTTTGTTCAAGAGCTTTCAGGTGAGCTATTGAGTATGAGATCATTCTAATTTTTTATGAAGGCACTTAGTGCTATGAACTTTCCTCCTAACACCAGTTTCACTGTGTCCCATAAATTTAGATATGTTGTGCATTTATTTCATTGAATTCTAGGAAGTCCTTAGTTCTGCCTTGACTCAGTAGTAATTCAGTAGTGAGATGTTCAGTTTCCATGGCTTTGTAGGTTTTCTGTTGTTTCTATTTTGTTGTTGAAATTCAGTTTTAATCTGTGATGGTCTGATCAGATACAGGGGCTTATTCAATTTTCTTGTATTTGTTGGGACTTGCTTTGTGACCAAGAATGTGGTCAGTTTTGGAGAAGGTTCTGAGAAGGTATAATCTTTTGTGTGCAGGTGAAATGTAGATATATGTTAGGTCCATTTGAGTCATAAAGTCTGTTAGTTCAATTAATTCTGTTTAGTTTCCATCTGGATATTCTGCCCATTTGTGAGAGATGGGTGTTGAAGTCTCCCACTATTAATGTGTGGGGTTCGATGTGTGATTTAAACTTTAGTAATGCATTCTGTTTTATTAAGTGAAGTTTTGAGTAGGAAGTTTTTCCTGAATTGGATTTGTTATGTTAAAATTAAAATTTAAGGATTATATAATTTTAGTTTTATTTTAAATCTTGGTTACTTTAGGGTTTAAAACTCCTTAACACTGCAAACTCTACAATGGAGATGCCTTATTGTACCTTATACCAGAGTATTCGTCTCCTTGCCTGGCCACCTTCTTCCCTGAGATTCACGAAAAGCCCCTGACTAGTGCCTAAGGAATTCAGCTTTTGCTCCTTGCTTGTCATTTGCTGAGCCATTTCTTTTTAACCAAATCTTCAAAGTGCACGCTGCTCTGAATCCATCCCAACAAGCATGCCCCCTTCCTGCTGCCTGGTCCCTGCTCCTCTTACAGTCATTTAAATATTCTGACAAACGCTGCCATTTCATAGTTATCTCCATGTCTGAAATTATAACTTTTTCTTAATGACCGAAGAGATAAATATCATCTGCAGAGAGATCACAGGCTCCTTTGCTCTTTAATTAACACACAAAGTCTTCTGTAATTTAATTATTTTCCTATTTGACACAAAAAGGTCTTGGGCTTGCTATATATAAAACGTACTTAGAAGTAATAATGTTTAGCCCTCATTGAAGCATTTAAATTATCATATTTATTTATCTTTAATCATTAAATTCATCTTTTAAATTGAATTTATCTTTAGATCTATCTTTTTTTCTCATTTATGGTGCTGTTAACAATGTAACCACCTCGCCCCCCCCCCACACACACTTTCCATCAAAGGAAAATTTCTGTAAGGGAACAACACATACTGCCTCTTAAGAGCCAAACTACATGGATGCCACATTTACATAGCATGGTTCATACAAATGTAGCAGAGAGTGCTATTTTAAGGTTCTCACTTCTTCTCTTCGAGTTGGCTGAGTTCCTCTAGAATGAGGAAGGCTCAGGAAAACAATGCTTTGTTTTTACAGTGTGATACAGATTCCTCAGAGAAGACACAGAACTGATTTATAATATATTTACACATTAGAAGTTAGGGCACAGTTAACGGTTTAGGAGTGAGAAGAAAATACACTTATCTGTATTTTTTATTGCTGATTCTCATTAGTTGATCACTGAAAGTGAAATATTTTCTAATTGCTCAGTGTGAGAAAACAGTGAATGCTAACTTGTCTGTATTGCTCTGTTATCTGACACAATACAGCATAAGACTGGCCTAGACTAGTAGTAACAGTGACATTTCTGATAATAACCATCAAGATGATTCTAACCCATCATGTTCTAGTAGTGCACAGGCTGTGGCCAGAGTCAATATCCTCTATCAATTGCCGTAAAGTATAATAAAGCTCTTCACTATGATTACTATTAATGTGAGTTTTGGCAAGATTCCCTCATCAAACTATAGTGTTTTCATCTGTAAAATAGGAAAACAGCACAATTCAGTCACCATAAGCTCAATTAAACTTGACATACACCGTGCTTAATAAATGTTAAATGATCAGTTTTTAAAATAAGCATGTGACCAGTTTTTGTTCATCTACATGTAAAATACCAAGCTACACTTTCTGGCAGTTGTCAAAACAGGAAACACAGTTCCAACATCCTAGGAGTTTAACTCTCTGAAACAAGAACAAGAGAAAACCATCTATACCAAAATCTGTAAATCTCTGCGGGTGCTCGGGAGAAGGAAAAAATGAGAGTGAGTTGCAGATAAAATGAACAGTGGAGATCTCTCTGAGTCTCTCATAAAATGTCAGCATCTAAAGTTGTTCATCTTCCTCATGAGTTTATAGAAACAAGCCATATTCTATTAATTTAGAGATGGTAAAGTCTGTGCTGTTATCAAGATACAAAATGTAACTGGTGCAGTTTCTGGGTTACCTCTCTTGCTGTAGTGCCCAGGGTCTTTGTTACACAAGCTTGATTCCTTTCAGTTTTGCAATGAGATGTTTAGGCTAAAATCTGCAGACCAAATTTTAGAATAAATTTAGAATGGGACCTGCTGTATGGTAAGAGCATGAAAGAAAGTAGATACTTCAGTTTCTTATTTCATATATTGAAAGGAAAACTCATTGTCACTCTATCAGAACTATTTAAATGTGTTAAGCATGCCATTTTCACTTTTGATTATATTATAAGGCATCAATAAAAGCTTTCCAGAAAGATTTTTCTCATCAGTAACAAAAGAGGCAGGAATATATTTGTAACTATGGAAACATTCACTCCATATTTTTCACATTTAGAAGGTACATACTTTCATATCAAGTAATAAGGAAAATGTGGGCATAATTATCTATTTCTTATTAATAACCAGTTTTTAATAAGAAAGAGAAACTTATCTGGAGACCATGCTTTTAAATAACTACATTAAAGGCAGCTATGTAATTATTACTCGTCTTAGTGTAATTGAACTTGATTTGAACAAAGTTTTTCTATCATAATAAGATCTTAGAAGTGAATGAAGAAAGGTAATTGGCTCTATTACAGGCTGGTCATCTGATGTCACCCTGGAAAAAATGCAGAATTGTCCCTAGAATAGTGTCGGTAGGATATTGTGCAGAACAGTCTGAAATGGATTCAGAGGAAAACCATACACCCATTTTAATTTTCATTTCAGAAAAATCACATAACCATTTTAATTTTTGCTTCATAATCTCAATAGTGACTGGTCTACTGTACCATTCACTGTACATTAAAATGGAAAGTAAAATAGTATTGATGATTGCCATACTTGAAAGAACATTGGCTCCAGACCATCTATGTATCTGTACAGAAAAAGGAAAACTTGGCTTTAATTTATCCATATTTATACAAAATTTGATTAGCAATGGATTGTTTACTTTAGCATTGATGCCAGAACCTCAAGACTTTCAGGAAACAAATAGAATAGTTTTTGTTCTATTTTACAGAGCACATAATTATACAAAACATTGAGCATCATGGCATTTTTATACTCACATACAATGTATTTTGATAATATTTTTCTCTACTCATGTTTCTTGCCTGCTTTTTCTTCATTTTCCTTCATCCTTTTGTACTACCATGCTCCCCAAATTCTACAGTGAGAAAATATGCAACATTTATCTTCATGAGTCTGACTTATTTCACTCAACATAATGATATCCAAGTCTACTCCTGTTTTTAGTGGGTAGCTATTTTAGCTACGACCTTGAAGCATCTCCCCTAGTGAGGAAGCAGATAACTTCTACACCTGTCTATGACCTTGAAGTACATGCCCCCGGGGCATGGCCGCTCCAGACCCTTAAAACCTGGGATGCATGTATGTGGCGTTCTCTTTGCTCTCTCAAGGTTTGGATGCTGGGACTGACCAGGTAGATCTTGGAAGAAGATCAGCATAGGGCATAGGTTGGTTTTCCTGGAACCTTTGATAAATACCCATGCTGTAATGTTACCCCCATAATACATTCCCTTGTTCATTAAATAGATTCCATGGATTTCTCACATTACTCCTTCTCCCCACAAAGTACATGGTTTCATTCGTCTGAATAAAGTAGAATGAAACTCTATTGTTAGATTGTCTGTCATCTAACCCGATTCCATAATTGAGTATTGTAACTGTGCCACTCTAAGTATGGCCACGTGGGAATCACTGTTTTAAGATGGCTTTTATTCTTTTGGATATATCCCCAGAAAGTTTATAGCTGCATCATTTAGTAGTTCCAATTTTAATTTTTTTTGAGGAACCTCTACACTCAATTCCTTAGTCACTAGACTAACTTACATTGTTAACAACAGTGTATAAACGTTCAAATCTTATTGACAATTGGTAGCTGCTAGGAGGGGAAGACTCAGTTTTCTTTAAAGGTATATCCTCTAGTCGGTAGATCACAGTGGGAGGTCACATATCCAAGGGTATTGAATAGCACAAATTGGACTTGATGAGTTAAACTAAAAAAGACACAAAGTTGGGTGGGTACAGAAGGGACATAGATATGGCAGGAGTTAAGGAACAAGAATGAATATAATCAAAACACTGTAGGAAACTCTCAAGGAACTAATTGAAAAACAAGGGAACAAACAAAGATCCAGCATCACTATTTTTCTCATATCCTCACCAATGTTTTGTTATTGTTGATGATCAAAACCACTGAACTTGGGGAAGATGAAATCTCAATGTGGTTATGATTGGCTACAGATATTGAATATTTTAACATATTTAATGATTATTTGTATCTAATAGACATCTTCAAACTTCTGAATAGGAAATGTTATTCTTTTAGAACAACAACAAGATAATAGTGGAAGAAAATACAATATACTAGGTTTTATGAGAATAAAAAAATTCATACCATAGAAAGAGCAATCTGTATTATGAGAGAAATGATGTGATTTCTCACATATAACTTAAATCTTGCAAAAACTGTATCAAATAAGTATATAGAGATATTCTCAACTGTAGAGTAATATTATCATGTTCTTACTTTAGTGTATCACTGTAGAAGCTATGCTAGATAGACTTTTAAGAAACTAGGATTGACAACAAGAAAAGCAGTATGTAACAACAACCATCCCTGTAGATACGACGAGGGCCTAGTTCACAGGAAGCAGTTTCATTGGGGAAATTCTCTAATGTCTTTATGTATAGTGAGGATCGGGACAAAATCTAATACAGGTTTTTAGTTACTTCTTATATACAAAAGTAATACATGCTAGTATTTGGGCACCAAGTATGACCCTTAAAAATGGATAAGAGAACACTTATGATACTATAAAAGAGACCATTTATAATCCTGTCCACACTAGATCTGATGATTGGCAAATAGCTTTTGTCATTAAATACAGTAGAAAGGGGAACCATGAGGAGTGGGAACAAGGCAAAGGGAATATAATATGAGGACAAGGAAGATATTCCACTAAGCAATGTTCAGTTCTTGAAAAGGTCTAAAATTTGGGAAGGAATATTCAAGACATTAATCACATTCAGCATCAAAAGATAATCTAAGCTAAGTGGATCCAGAAAAAGAGCATTCTAGCTGTGAATTAAGTGAGAAAACTATTAAAGTCATTCAATAAAAATACATTTTTTCTCTTTTGTATTTTACAGACACGATCTTATTTTAATCTAAAAAATAACTGTGTACAATGAGATTCCCGTTTTATAGATCAGAGAGCAATTCCACACTGAAAATGATTATCTTTAATATCAATCAGATACACATATTCATGTTAAGTGTTAGACTTCAAGCACAATTGCATTATAAAATACAAGCCATAGCTAACCAGATGAAGAAACATGTAAGTGTAGGTCTGGAAAAGTCTTACATGCAGAGCTTCTTGCTCTTTCTTAGTGGAATCATGGCCCCTTGTACTCACCAAAACAAGAATCTCCCATAGCAAACACTCAATATCCACAGTTTTGCTGGAATTGCATTACCTAGACAAGGTAAACTGAATTTAAGCTGAATGATGGAACTCCATCTCTGGCTCCCTTGGATGCCCTGGAGATTATAGTGGCTTAAAACTCTGAAGTCTACTCAAATGGTTGCTCTTTGCATTTGCTACATATTTAAGATGGAGGGAGATTATTAAAGAACAATGATAGTGAGCACAAAATTAGAGCCAACTTGATACTAGTTCTTTTATATACACAGGAAATACATTCTTCTTATTGGCTGTTCTGAAATTTCAGGGTCTGATAAGATTTCCCAAACTCAAGGAAGTGGGTGCCAACTGTTCCCAGCAGTAGCTCACCTATGGAGATCACCTTCATGGCCTTTCATGACAAAGCTAGGATTTATTTGTTTCAAAGTCTCAAATCAAACACACATGCTTCATGACTGCATCCCACATTCCTTCCTACAGATGAACTTCTGAAGCACCCAGATTTCTTGGTATTACTTTCTCATATCAAAGATTGTTAAAAATGTTCAACCGAGTTAGTCATCCCAGGTTTCCAGAACAAACAGCTCAGCCTTGGTGTTAAACAACAGGGTGATTTTCTAAGGCATGAAATCCAAGACCACAGTCTAGCAGTATTCCCCTTCTCTTCTCTTTCCCTCTCTCCTTCTCTCTTTCTTTGTGTGTTTGTATGTATATAGATGTGCATGTGTGTGTATGTGAATGAGAGAGAGATTCAGAGATCACAACCCTCCCTTTTCTTAGACATAAATCCCATGAAGTTAGCATCCCACCCTTACTTCATTTAACTTTAATTATCACTTATCTTCAAATGAAGGTTAAGGTTGCAATATGTGTAATATGTAAACTTTGGGGAACACTAGTCAATAACAACCTCTAAAGTTCTGTAATTCTGTGTCTGTGAAATTGTGTCTGTTTCTTAAGGGTAAATCCATTATTTAATCGGTTTCTATAGTAGCAGAGTACAGTGTCATGCCTGACACTTCTGGGCAATCAGATGCATTATTGGGTTGGATGAATTTATGACTGAAGGGAAGCCTGACAGTCTGCCTTGATTTCCTATTGGCACCTGTTTTCTACAAAACTGTATGGCGACAATACACACTCAGGCTCCTTTTGAAGCCACTTAAGAGTGTTGTCCATTTTTTGAAGGGGTTAAGTAAAATTTAGGTGTGAAACTCTCAAGGAGACCCCATTGAAAAAAGAACTAGACAATGTCCTTTGGGAACCACATGGGCAAGCTGCTTTAGTTCATGGAAAATTGTTGAAGTGCTTTCAAAAATAATTTATAATGATTGCATGTGATTATTCTATGTGGAGTCCTGACTCCAGTGAATTGGTTTTGTCTGTGACAATGGCAGAACCTGCAAATAAGGTGGTGGGCCATTAGTAGACATCAAAAAGAAGGGTATGGCTTGGGGGAGGCCCATAATTGCATAAACAGCACAGCAGAGACTCACCAACTCATTCCATTGCAGTCTCATTTTTAATTTGTTGCCATTGGTAATAGCAATAATAATAATAATAATAACAGTATTATTACTACTATTATTACTAGTATCTATAGTAATAGTTACTGAAAGAGGAATCTCAACTGATGACATGAAATCAGGAGGCCTGAATGAACTTAGTGTTCTGTTTGATAGCTTGAATCAATAATAGGAATTTCAGAGGTCAATAAAAAAATGTTTGAACTTTTGCTGAAACATGTCAATAAACTTAAAAACTTGATATGAAATCCTCATTCTGGAATAGAAGAAACTGAAGTCCAGAGAAGGAAGTTACCCTTCTCTTTCTCACTTAGATTACATAGCTAAGAGATTAAGGTCCACTATAAATATAAAATCACTTTATCTTCATTGTAAGGTGAACTCCACAAAGACAGGGTTTTAGTCTTCATGTATTTTTATTCACTATTTTTCCCAATTATCTGAAAAAGCCTGGAACATATTAGGCAAGCCCTCAGTTGAATAAATGTTAAAATACAGTGGTTAAAACTCGATATATAATTAAAATACTTATCTCCTTGTACCATATATGTTATGTTGGGTGTATTATTAATCCTTTTTAGCCCTTAAAGAAGGTATTCGTTGAAATAATCTATGCATCAAGTTGAGCATTCTGGTACATATTGTGACACTCAATAAATGTGGGCATTAGGGTAGCATTAGTCAGTTTTTACTTTATGGGTGTTGATTAGATTATAATTTTGAAAGCATCTTATTTCACTCAACTTTCTTCCCAAGTTCAAGTTTTTAACCTTTTTGCTTTCATAAATGTTAGGCCATTGCCACATTCAGTTATTCTTTAAATGGTTTATTTAATTTTCTTTGGGAAAATACATTAACAAATGTGTTGAAAATTAGCATTCATATTACAGCCTCATTTTGCTTGCTGAGCAGTCTGTCATTGCTATTTTTCTCTAATTCATAATTACTCTCCAATTGCTCATACATTTAAGCAATCAATGTCATTATTACAGCCTCCATCACAAATATCAAGATAAAAATTACCTGATGGGAGAAACAACTATTGAGGAATATTTCCAGTTATATAATATGTATCCAGCAGTTTAAAATAGTGTTCCCCAGTGTTTCTGTTTATTAACTACAAGAAAAATAAGAACACTCCAGAGTTCCATTTACTTAGAAATCACCACAGCACTAACAACCAGGGAAAACTGTTTAAGACTAGGATTGCCAGAAACTACATATGGCTGAGTGATGGAAAGGCCTGCTAGTATAATTAGCAGCAGCAGTTAGACCCTTGCAATACTAAGTGCTCCCCATTCAGCAGCATGGACATCATCTGGAGTTTGTTGAAAATGCAAATTCACGGCTCCACCTACTGGATCTGAATCTGCATTTTAAGAAGAGTGTCCAGATGACTAAAGCCAGCAAAGCATTGATGTAGCTGGTGTAAAAAGGCAGGCAGAATCCTTCAGAACTGCTCTATTTCAAACACATTGTTTTGTACAATGCATTCTTTTATGCCAGACAGTTTAAATAATATTGAATCAAGGTTATAGAAAAAGTAAAAAGTAAACCATGCCATTTAACAACAATTCAAATGACCTATGGACACATGCATGTAAATTCATATATAACAGGCCATGTTGTTCTTGGTGTTTGTCATGTGCTTTTCTTTAAACAACAGCGCCTCACACTTAACTATCTAAGAAAATAAACTGAGCTGTGTGCCAGCATTTTAAACTTGGCTGGCTAGGATTCAGGCTTTTATGTACCACTCTGGCTTATCAAATGTCCTATTGATTGAAAGTTAGTTTTTCCCCCCAATTTTATTGTTCAAGTAGAAATGTCTTTGAGTCATATTTTTTCATTTTGTATTTATCTCATAAATCCAAGGATATTCACCATCTATTAAAAGCTAGCTACAAAATCTTTTCATAGAAAAACTGGACAAGGGATCAAAAGACCTAGATTCTCATACAGATTTGGTTTCTATTAACTTTCTTGCTGACCTCCCAGTTGGCTGAAAATTACTGTTAGGCACCCAATAATGTCCAGTAGTCAATGAAAACAGTGAATGTCAAGTCTGTCACATGTTGTTAGAATGCATGTTTCAGGGAATTTCTGTTTGAGTCTAATATTTAATTTTAATTGTATATCTTAAGTTTTGATAGTAGAAAAAGATGGCCCAAGGATATTCTGAGTTCCAGAGAGAACTTAGCCTAGGATTACATATTTTTGTATTTGAGAAGTTATTGTGCATTAATTTAATGAGGCATTCATCCCTTAGAGAAAGCACTGGATGGAATAACACTACCAAAAACTGCAGCCCAACTCTATCAAGTTGACACAGGAAAGGAATTGTGGGTTCAGACCATGAATTTTAAGTCATTCTTACTAGTTTCAAATGTATCCTTATTAATCAAAATAGGAGCTATTACAATCAATATATTTTATTTTTGGCTATAAGAAATGTGTGTGTATCATGTTGTAAACATTCACGCTTTGGGATCTGACAAACTCTTGGAAAACATTTGCTTCATCCTGCAGGTTGTGGAAATGTTTCCTTCGGAAAAACTTGTTCACTTGCTCAAGGAAGTGGTATTTGATTGATGAGAGGTCATGTGACTATGGCAGGCAAGGCAAAACTTCATAGCTCTATTTGTTCAACTATTGAAAACTGTGGCAGATACTGTTTTTTACCTATCAAACTTATGGTTTGATAGTAACTACTGAGGCAGGGAGTGGGGTGCAGAAAGATTGTAAGAGACAGGATCAGGGAGTTTGCTCTGAGATTGTATCTCCTTAGTAATGTCAGGAGCTACACCTATAAACTCTCAACAACATGGCTGCCCAAACATGAACTGAATAAGAATGATACCAATGTGCCACAATTTATTTATCCATTCTTCAGTTGAAGGGCATCTAGGTTGTTTCCAGGTTTTGGCTATTACAAACAATGCTGATATGAACATAGCTGAGCAAGTGCTCTTGGGGTATGATTGAGCATTTCTTGGGTATATGCCCAAGAGTGGTATAGCTGGATCTTTGGGGAGATTGATTCCCAATTTTCTAAGAAAGCGCCATATTGATTTCCAAAGTGGTTGTCCAAGCTTGCATTCCCACCACCAGTGGAGGAGAGTTGCCCTAGTTCCACATCCTCTCCAGCATAAGGTGTCTTCAGTGTTTTTGATCTTAGCCATTCTGACAGGCGTAAGGTGGTATCTCAGAGTTGTTTTGATTTGCATTTCCCTGATGATTAGGGATGTTGAGCAATTCCTTAAATGTCTACACAATGGAATACTACTTAGCAGAGAAAAACAATGACATCATGAGGTTTGCAGGCAAATGGATGGATCTAGAAAAAATCAACCTGAGTGAGGTAACCCAGACTCAGAAAGACAAATATGGTATGTACTCACTCATAGGAGGATACTAGATGTGGAACAAGGATGACTGGACTGCTACTCACATCACCAGGGAGGCTACCTAGAAAACAGGACCCCAAGAAAGACACGAGGATCACCCAATGATGGAGAAATGACTGAGATCTACATGAACAACCTGGACATGAGTGTGAGTAATGAAGGGCGAGGGTCGAGGGAAAGAGCCTGTGGGAGCAGGAGATCCCAGCTGGATCAAGAACAGAGAAGGATAACAAGGAATAGGAGACCATGGTCAATGAAGACCACATGAGGAAAGGAAGAAACAAAGTGCTAGAGAGGCCCACAGAAATCCACAAAGATACCCCCACAATAAACTGCTGGCAATGGTCGAGAGACAGCTGGAACTGACCTACTGTGGTAATGGGATGGCCAAACACCCTAATAGTCATGCCAGAAACCCCATCGAAGGACTGAGGAATCTGGATGCAGAGATCCACGGCTAGGCCCCGGGTGGAGCTCCGGGAGTCTAATTATCGAGAAAGAGGAGGGTTTATATGAGTGAGAATTGTTGAAACCGAGGTTGGATATAGCACAGGGACAAATAGCTAATTACAATTTATTTTATGCTATTTTTAGCTCTGTTACCAGCATTCCTTTCCCACCCCTGTATCTGACCTGATGTCCCAGTGATTAACAGGTTAAACTATTTAGAATGTATTAACAGACCTCTAGATTCCACCAACCAAAAGACTGAGTGTTGTCGAACAGAGGCCAATGGCAGAGATTGCCCCACCTTGTTTAAACTAACCCCTTCAGTGTTTCTACTAACATATTTAAGAAGTGCCTTAATTCAATACTTTCTTTGTTTTTTTATTTAAAAAAAAATTTCACATTGTTACATCAGAATATTGAATTCAGAGTAACACTGTGTTCCTGGGCCATGCCCATTCATAATTGGCTTCAGTGTAAACTGTCTCTTACCTCTTTGAGGTGAGAGTTATAGTTTGTGTGTGTGTGTGTGTGTGTGTGTGTGTGTGTGTTTGTTTGTTTGTTTTGTTGACAGCAGTAAGAACCCAAAGCTAAACAATGCTTATTCTTTTTTATCCAACATTTCCTCATTAAGGAATGTATCCTGAAAAACAGTTACTGAGACACACAAATATATATGAGCAAAGATATTAGAAAGTACATGAAATCTAATAATAAAATGTAGACTGAGCAAGTTAGAGAAACAAGGCAGACCTGAAAGTCTCACTTTAAGAGAATATGTAATAACGTGAAAAATGTTCCTAATGCATTGTATAAAAAGTATATTATAAAACAGTATTTACAGAACATGCTCAAAATTTGTAAAATTTGGATAAATGAACATGCACAAAGTTATCAAAGAAATAGGAAGGTTAACAAGAAAATGTTAATTAATGTTTGTCTTTGGTACAAGGAATTAGTAACTAATTTTTTCCTTTCCTGTATTTAAATGCCTCTGCTGAGATATCTTAACATATCCCCACTGTACTAAATATTCAGGCATTTTTTCCCCTCTAATTCAGCCATTGCAAGCTCATTTAAGCACAAGCATGCTCAATCTTTAGTTGTAAAACAAATTACTCGCCTTATTTAATCCCTCCAGGGGTCCTCAGCTTAAAATATGGATTCATCTGGTACATTCTCATGCCTTCATGCTATCAGTCTACATGGTAAGTGATGTGATCACAAGATGGTTGGTCGTTAGCTCTAGTAATCCTGAGTACAATCTTATGAGAGATCCCATGGGTCTAGGCCATCACCAACTTCCCTTGACACAAAACACGATGCAATACTCTTAGCACATACTAAAGGATATCCTCTTGCTTTGCTCTGTGTACCCTAAGGATCCTTTTTCTATGTCTACTCCAAGAACCATTTACAAGTCTCCCCATGCACCATGGCTGAGCTGGCAAACAGATTTTGCCCCAACTGCTGGTTACACTACCAGCAGTTACTTCCTTTTTTGAACATGACTTTGCTCTTATATGAATTTTGGAGCTAGATGCCATTCAGTATCACCAAGAGATATTCAGTTCAGCTGATTATGAATCAGAATCTGGGTTATCTTTGTTTATAACAGGTTTTTGGTGCCCTGGATTTAAGAATTCCTTAGCGTTTTTCTCTTATTTCTGTCCATTTTATTTACAAAATCTTGATGATATATGCTTTTCTATATTGACTAAATTCATTAGTTTCATTTGTATGTGCTAACTTTAGAATCCTATTTTTGCAATTATTGCACTTACTTCCTTTATTGTTTGCTATATTACCCTTTTGCTAAAGAATGTGCTCTGAACGCTTATTCGAATAACCTATGTTTGGCTGACTTTCCATTCTTTTCCTGTTAGACAAATCCCCACGGCCACTAAACAAGGCAGAACACATTACTCTAAAAACTATCTCACAGCAGTGTATATTAGGCACGTCAGAGGTAACTTTCCTTACAGAGAGCAGGTATGCTAAACTCGGTCTCATGCACATGTCTGTAATCCCAGCTACGTAGAAAGCTGACAGGAGGAGACTTAAGTCTGAGGCCAGCCTGGGCTACAAGCAAGACCTCATCTAATACACAAATGATTACCCGAAGAGACAGCAGGGACACTGGGTGAAGTTGTGAAGTATATTTTGAAGAAGTTTTAAGGTTCTTCACGTATTGGCCAACTAAGTGACTGAAAATATTTATCTTAGAGGAACTTGGACCTCATCTCTAAGACTGTTCCTTGAAGTACTTAGGGTATGATATTTAGGTGAGTCAAGAAAAACTGTAGCAGGGGTCAGATGAAGGAATCCCGGAACCAGCTCTGGAACTGGGAGATTTTTCATATGTGCTTAAGTGAATGCTCAAATCACCTCATCCATATTCCTGCTGCTGCTGCCATACAGGCAGATTTTGTGTAGCTGAAGATTACAGTCCTAAGTCAAAGTAAAAGACAAGATTTTAGCTCACATTAAAAAAATTTCTTAGGCTTGAATTTCTCAAAGATATAACAAATCAAATTTCTTTAGAAACATTTCGAAAGGAACTGTTGCAAACATGTCAAAGCTAATTGAAGACATAATAGGTGAGGATTGCATTGATGAGCTCCAAGCTCCATCTCAAAGTGCACATTTGAAATATTCCAGAAGAATGTCTGCTTGTCTTTCTTTCCCTTTTAAAAGGATTTATTTTATTTTATTTTATTTTATTTATTTATTTGTTTATTTTGTGTGTGTGTGTGTGTGTGTGTGTGTGTGTGTGTGTGTGTGAATTGGTGCTGTGGAGGCCAGAGGAGGGTGTCAGATCCCCTTGGAGATGGAGTTAGAGGTGGTTTGAATTGTCTGATGCGTGTTCTGGAAACTGAACTTAGGTCCTCTAGAAGAGCAGCAAGGGCTCTTGACTGCCAAGTTGTCTCTCCAGGGCCCCTACTTTCTTGAACTCAATGAATGGGTTGGGGTAAGTATGAGTTACTATTACTGATGTGGAGTTTCAATGAATATCTTCTGTACCTCAAGGAGTGTATATGTTTTCTGGACACAGTAGAGTACTGAAAGCATAGGAAATGATATACTTCAAATTTAAAAAAGCCTTAATTATTCTGTCACTGGAGAGCTGATATATCCATGAATCATAGCATCACTTTTCAGAGAATTGACTTCCTCTAAGATTATAGATATCTACAAGTCTTTACAAGATGTAATATTTAAACAAATAAGTGTTTTAATATATGTAAAATTTCCACAAATTATCCGAAAGGAAACACTCATATGTAAGTATTAATGCCATTTCCCCAATATATGTCTTTTAAGTAGGAGCAAGATTACTTTCCCCATAATATGTGATTGACAGGTAGTGTAGTTTCTCCCCCCTTAGAAATGCTATTTTCTTTCTTCGTGATGTCTACAACTGACAAACCAAATATTGATGACTTTGTGTTTTGATTATTCATGTGCCACCTTTTGTTTGTGGCTACTACCCATTGTTGGCTTACAACCTAATATTTCTCTATTTCTACAAAAGTAATAAACCATTTACATAAATCATCCAGAATAACAGCAGGATAATTATGGACAGAAAATACCTCGAATGACAGGCATGTAACCAATGGCATATGTGAAAAACATTAACAAGTTTACAATTTTTAAGGGAGAGAAAAAGTGATTGTTATATAGGAAATACCATGGTTGTTCAGTGTCAGATGAAGTGACAGAGTTACATGACCATTCACTGCCCCACTCTGCACACCCACCTCCACTGCTTGCCTGTTGTCTCCAGCAAAGGGCACTCATCTATCATGGGAAGCAGGGCTAATGGACTGAATGGGCTGTATGGATGGTTGACTCATTTAATCACCTGGGGCAAGAAGCTTCTGCCTGACGAGCACAAGACTACATGACTCCTTTATAAGACTGGAGGCCTCCCTGCATTTCAACCACCACTGAACACCCTCAAAGAATCATAGCGGCACTGATGAAAATCAGCAAGATACTTTCAAAATTGAACCTTATCCATCTGTGGGGGTTGGGAGTAAAGTGAAAAAGCCAAGTATCTCCTTAAGAATCCCTGATTATTCTATAGATATCTGAATTGTTTTAGATCAACAGCAGACAATAGTGTGGTAAAACATTAATTTTTGGAATCCAATGCCTTATTTAGAATCCAAATCTCCCATGTCATGGCTATCTAAAATAGCCAAGTATTTACTCTTAAGACCCCAGTCCTTTTACCTGTGAATGAGAATTACTAATGTAACAGAAACACAAGATTGCCTTGTGTCCATTGAATGAAATATTTTGTGTCATGTGGTGGGCTAGTCAGTGCTTAGCCACTAGCTCTTGGGGTTTGAGAAGGCCAGCATTCTTGAGTCCCACGAAGCAAGGTTTCACCTAAGCCATTTCAAGCTGGGAAGATGTTCATAGGATCATTTGTCAACTCTCAACACTCTTACTTCTAAAATTTTGGAAAAAAATATTAATTTGAGAGATTACAGTGGCAATTAAAACATAAAACAGCCAAACCAAACTCCTGTTACTGTGTTTGTTATTTAAGAGGAAAAGCCAATAATTAGAGAACATATGTTTTAAGTCAAGTCACGGTTCACAGAGCTTAGGCCAGCCAGTCTCAGAAGCTCAGGTATCCTGTTTGTGAAGTGGGGAAAATAACACATGCTTTGCTTACCTGATGGAAAATTTGAATATTAAAATAAAACCTTATATGGAAGTTTCTTGTAAAGTCTTATTTTCAGATCACTGACTTGGTAGTCCAGTGTCCCAGATTTATATGAAAGAAACAATTTCAAGGAAGAAAGAAGCCATTTCAAAAAACACCAAACAATTAGAAAGAACAGAAATGTATGTTATTGGTTTTTGTTTTAGGTAACATATCTTAGGTAAATGCAATTGAATGCTGCATTAGTGTAAATGAGTTTTATGCCAGGCTACATGGATGCTATGCTAATGTTATGTTAATGTTAATATAATATTAACTTTGCCATAGGAAATTATTATCTCCATGAATGAAGAAATTGTATTTCTCTAGGAGAAAAATTTCATGACATTAAATGGCAAAAGTCACTGAACTGCATAATATTACAAATATAATCATGTAGTATATGATGTACTTGGAAGTATAGGAAAGAAATGCAAAACAGATTAAAGCTCTGGCGTTAGTCATAGATTTTATATTATAAAAGTCATGAATAAAAATCAAATTTTAAAAGAGCATTATGAGAATAGTTACTGGGTAATACGATATTAATGGAAATCCGATAAAAAGAAAGACATTAGCCCAGAACTGTTTCTCTCCAAATGCTCCTCCATACATATTTCCAAGATCAGGCTTAGTTAATTGAGCAGCTACTGCACAGAACTGATACCTGATACCTGACCATGGAAGGATAACCAAAGAACGGAAGGTGAAAACATATTTGTGATTGGATCTGGTGGTGGCCCTTCTCTTCTAGGCAAACCCTACATCAAATTTGTCACTCATGCCATACCTGCACTGGTGGAGTGAATTGCACAACAGAGGCATCTTATAGTGGCAAACCTTGCTTCCAATCCTGGCCCACACCCATATGCTCAGATGACTTCCTATAAGCCATGGCTCTGGGGCTTCTGTCTCCCTTGATGTCTGGTTTAAATTGCTCTAGCCTTTGTTTCATTTTCCTAGATTATTACTGATTACTTCTGTTAAACTTCCTATAAGACTTTGCTGTCTAGGACTCCCTGGACCTGCAATCTCATGAGCACCATATGAAGCATCGCTCAGTGATATTCAAGGCTCTATCACTAGCAGTGACTTGCAATACTAACCAAATATCTGTGCCTTCGCTGTCTGAGTTGCCACTGGGTGTACAGAGTGAGAAATCTAAGAGGACACTGGACAGAAGCCTGGAATGTGCAGTTAAAATGAAGAGCAGCTCCAAAGTTCAACAGAGACAAGACAATCAACAGACTTCAGCTCAGAGCTTGCAAATTTGAAGCCACACAGCACAATCTGGTGGCAATGGGGATGGTGAAGCACTAATTCTGTAAAGACTAGCATCACACCTCCCAGATACCACTCTGCAAAGACATTGTGGACTGAGATGGTGGCCACATGGGACCCTGGAGGCTGCCAGTCTACCTTAACTTGTGTGTGTTTTCAATGCTGATTGAAGAGGAGTAAAGACACTCATGTGCACATGTCCCACTGAGGGAGGGCACCTCTGCCCTGCTTTCTCATCCTGCTCAAGTTGCTCTCACAGACTGCCCTGCTGAGCTCCTAAGACCAACTTGAGCTTTTGCCAGAAAAGATGAAGAAACTTCTTGTTCCTGGGACACAGTGATGGCTTTGTTTTGGTTCTTCACATTGTCCCTAGTGTCACTATCTACTCTCTCTAGAGTCATCTAAGCATCTAAACCAGAGGTTCTCAACCTGTAGGTTTTGATCCCTGGGTTTGTTGAAAGACCCTTTTCCAGGGGTCACCTAAGACCATGTACATATCAGATATTTATTTACATTACAATTCATAATAGTAGAAAAATTATAGTTTTAATTTTTGATAACTGTAATTGATAATTGATATAATTGATAAAGTATCAATGCAAATAATTTTATGGCTGGGGGACACCAAAATATGAGGAACTGTATTAAAGGGTCAGAGCATTAGGAGGGTTGAGAACCACTGATCTAAAGTAAGGCAGACTCCCTGTCCTCATCTTGTTTCTAGAATGTGACACCCACATTGATTCTTTCAAAGGTGATACCCAATTCCCTTGGTATTTCATATCAATTGAAACACTCTGGAACAAACATGGCTTTTTTTCTAAAGGTTGTACATAAACTGAAGGCCTCTTATTTTGTTGCAGAAAATATTTTCCATGATTATATGAGCCAGTCTTAAGATCTTAATAAAACTCTCAGTCAGCCGGCGGTGGTGGCATGTGCCTTTAATCCCAGCACTCGGGAGGCAGAGCCAGGCAAATCTCTGTGGGTTTGAGGCTAGCCTGGTCTATAGAGGGAGATCCAGGACAGGCACCAAAACTACACAGAGAAATCCTGTCTCAAAAAAAAAAAAAAAAAAAAAAAACCCAACCAACCAAACAAACAAACAAAAACAAAACCCCGAAGTCAGTATCCTGGATAGAATTTTGATGTTTTTGTATATACTCAGCAGAGATGAAGATGATTTTGTCTATCCTTTCAGTCAATACATTAATAGAAATTTGTAGTTAAAGGTGTTAGGTATCCACCTATTATATGTAAGCCACAGTCTCTATCTTCAGTGAATTTATAATTTAGATGTTGACACACAAATGCAGATGCAGACCCTTAACTACAGTCAAGAAACAAGAATCAAGAACAACATTTGCCATCCACAGAGTGATTAAACTTCTAGGTCCATTTAAATAAGCAATCTCATCACTTCACAACTGTTAAAGCTGTCAATCCCTTCCTATTATTTTACTTGCTATAAACTGAGGTTCACAGATCTTGGTTCAAAGCTGTATGTTAAGCAAAATGGTGGTGTTAAGGGTGTCTGGCTCCAAAGTGGCTTTTCATCCTCACTGTTTGTTTTAGTTAATTGACTTACCTTAAAATAACATGGATGCCTGGGTCATGCTAAGAGAGATTCTGTTCATTTGAGGTCTAGACATAGAACCTAATGAGTCTCCAAGTGAGAAAGGCCCGTGTTAAATAATACTGCTGTTATGCACATGAATGCTGAAGATGTATGTGATGAGTGAAGTTCGGTGTGTGGAAAACAAGGTAATGGATGAAATCTGCAATATACACGTATTGTTGATTCCTGGCCTACTGCACAGTCTTGCTCTCCTTATCACATCTGAGCATCACAGCACCCAGGGGCGTGATGTCAAGGCAACTTAATCACCAACGAGAACTTCGACATCCGCATGATGAAGTGCCTGGCTGAGGTTCCCTAGGCTAGAGAGTGACCTCATTCCATGCTCATTTCTTTGCAGTGCTTGGGCTGAGCTGCTCCCACCATGATGGAACTTCGTGGCACCAGTGCAAATTGAATAATGAGATCAATAATTGAAGAAGCCACTAATTGCATGAGGTGAAGGACATGGCTATATTAAAAACAATCACTACTCTTACAAGCACTTCTTAAGCTCCTAAGACAGATGCAGCTAAGCCTGGATTATCATAATCTTCCCTCTAAATAAATTATTCAAATTAGGACATGCATGCTCATGAGCTTATAAAATGCAGATAAACACATTTCCCCCAACGTGCTCTAGGCATTAATATGTATCCCTTTCCTCATCTCTACTGAAAATACAAAGGCCCAAAACACTTTAGACTGACCAGGTGATAGCACATGAATGTCCACTGAAGCACAGGCAGAGAATTGAGTTAGTAGCCTTTGGCAGAATTACCACTTGTGGCCTGTACTTCCAGAATCTGAGTTGTTATAGAGTAATTAATTTGAGAGAGGCAGTGACATGAAGCTTCTATGACAGAGAAAGGAGTTGGAATGCCAGATGGTGTTATCAATGAGCAGCAGATGCTTGCCAGTGAGCTGGGATCTGTGTTTTTAATTCCCAGAGTAAAATGATTTTCTAAAATAAAGTGGAGCCCAGTGTTTTGAGTCCCCTTTGCAGAACTGCTGCAAACTGTGATGCTCAGTGAATGGGAGATCGAGCACATTCCATGCAAGTGGCAGACATGACCCAGAGTAGCTATCCTTGAGTTCTGTGACAGGTTATCTTATCTTTCTAGAGAAACCTCAAGGACAATGAGACTTATGGAGGTCCAGAAAACTTGAAAATTGGTAACTGGAAAATAAAGACAGGAAGAGAAAGTTCCTTAGTAGCTAACATGCATCATTTGGCAGGGGTCAGCAGTAGTGTTTGTCACATAAGTCCAGTGACCTGAGTTTGAGTCACCAGGTGGTGATGGTAGGTGGAGACAGCAGAATGCCTGGAAGCTTGTGGATCAGCTACTTTGGAATATACAGCAGTGAAGAACAGAGACCCTGTTTCAACCAAGATGAAAGATGAGGACTGACATCCAAAGTTGTCCTCTGCCCCTGTCCCCACACACAGAGATTTACAAACATATAACACATCACACACTCCCATCATATATATACATTTACAAAAATGTATCATTTATCAAACTGGTAATGTTGCTTATAACTAAATAATGTAGTCAACCAAAAATGAGAATGCAAACATTACCCACATATACTTTTAATTCTTCAAAAAATGTGTCTACTAATACTTTGTGAAATATTATTGGTTTTATTTACATGCTATTTACATATCATTTATACAAGGGAATAGAATTTTTGTCCTGAAGCCATAACAGTTGACTTTAAACCTAGCAGGAACTTAGGGATATACAGCAGACTATTTGTAAGTAACAAATATTCAGTGAATAAAATAGGCTATGACTGAATATAAGAAAGTATTAGATCCATGGATCTTAGGAATCAGGCAAGACAATCCCCATTTCCTGAATGAGTTGATGGTGACCTGAGTAAGAAAATCGTCCTCTCTTTCTCCCTCTCTTGGGATTTAAACTAGGGTCTAGTTTGGAAAGTCTTTTAAAGACACAAAACCATGAGATGTGATATAACTTAGCAGTAGTAGTTTGCCTAGCATATTCCAGGTTCTGAGTTTGTTCCCCAGCACAGATAAAACAAAACAAAATAAAAGTGGTAGAGATAAAGAATCATTTTATTTTTGAATGAGCATTAAACTGGAATATGCTGCATTCCACATTAAGTTGCTAAGAGGCTGCAAAAATAGAAATCTCACCCCTTTGTATGTCATGGGATATTTGTTTACACTGTGTGAAGATGTGTTGTCATAATTGGTTTAATAAAGAGCTGAATGGCCAATAGCTAGTCAGGAGAGAATATGCGGGACTTTTGGGCAGAGAGAGGAACTTGGGATAAATTTAGGTGTGCAGGAGATGCTAGCAAGACATGGAAGGAGCTGGACACAAAAGATGGTGGAGAGGTGAAAAGCCATGTGGCAGAACATGGATGAATAGAAACACGTTGATTTAAATTATAAGAGCTATTTGGGAACAAGCCTAAGCTTTCACAATTACTAATTGTGATTATTTGGGGGCTGGCAGTTCCACAAAGGGAAATCCAACCATATTTATATTATTAATTAGTTAGTGTATAGACATTACTTCTTAACATAAACACCAGCTGGCCATCCAGCAGAAGGACTTGACAGCACCCTTTGCCACTCATAGTTCATCCTAGATGGACCTGGCAATTGGGGTATACATCTGTGCTAGATAATCACATTTATATAGAAAAGAAACATTTTTTTTTAATATCTTTACAACAGGAAGTAGTTTTGTAACCTGGGGAAGGGAATTCACCTCCCTCCAGCTCTCTCTGACAGGAATGGAAGATAGAATTGTTATTCTTCTTCTTGATATTTATTTATTGCACAGGATAATTTTTTGTTATTATATTCTTATTATTTAAAACAATTTTTCAATTTAAATATATTTTGATTGTATTCTTCCCCTCTGCCAAGTCATTCTAGATTCTTTCCATATACCTACCGAACTAACTTTAATTTCTCACAAAACAGACAAAAACCCAATACAACAAAACCAAGAAAACAAAATAAAATGATACTCAAGGTCTGTTTCCCTTTGATATTTATAACTCAAAGGATGGATCTCAGGCCCTTAGACAGAAAATAACTTAGTCATAAAACTGACAAAAGGCTTAACTGGTTTTCTGGAAGACCTATGTGCATTTCAGAGAGAGGGGAAGAGCTTACAAGGCCACGTTTGCAAGTGAATGCTCTGAGAGAGAAGAGGAGGGGAAACTCTCTGACAGAAAGAATTCATTTTACTTTTAGTCTTTGTTTGAGTCTATGAAAACTAACTCCAATTTTTCCGTTTTGCTCAGCACCTGTCTTGACAAAACCCTTTTAGCCCCTTTTTTATACTCTTAGAAGCTTTGCATCATTTCTGTAGCTCGCCTGAGACATGAAGATTTGAGGAGAAGCAAAGAGGAAGGCACAGGTAATTCAACAAATACCAGACTCATTTTGCATGATGGATTCTCATGAATTTGTTCTTTTTACTTTCCTACTCAGAACACTATTTGATCTGCTCCTGAGTGCTGTTTTCTTCCTTTCTTTTCTCCTGGCCCTGGCAACAGAAAAACTAAAGGAGTATTTTCAAAATGGCTGTTGGTATACCTGCACCTCTGACTGTTTGAAAAATCAATAATTTCGTGATCTTTATTCACACTATCTTATTACTGATATTTTTACCTCACAGTATGAGTCCTGAGTGCAAACTCAATGGATGATGAAGAGCAAGGCAGAGACAGGCTGATCCTTCTGGGAAGTGTGCAGTTCTGGGTATAGGGACAGGTACTAAGCCTCAGCTCATTGCTATAGGAAGTAGAAGTTAATGATAGATATTCACATTATAACTAGAAATTGTACACTTGATATTTTTAATCTCAATTTTTCTGATACCATGTTGATGAAAACAAACACACACATGGGGCAGGCAGCTTGTCTGACTGCTCTGAAATCTGACATAAGCACTGTCTTTAAGGAACCATAGCCTCTGTGAGAAGGAGACATTTGTTGCCTTTTGCTGTTTTTACTCAGAGTGTGCACCACAGTATAGGCATACCCTTGACCTTCCTTGAAGACTGACATGCATAGAAGGCTAGCATTGCCAATCCTGGAAAGGCCAGACCGAACACAGTGACCAGATGGGGCAAATCAATACTGCAGGCCCAGTCTCTGTTTAGTGAGCATCAGCTTGGCCTTTGTCCTTCTTTTCTCCTGGGGATCTGAGCCCAGAGGAGAGCATAACCTTACCAACTTCTCTGTCGAGGCGTTTCTCTTTTCCTCTCTCCCCTGACCTTTGCCCCCTTGCCCATACTAAGCCTGAAGGGGCCAGAAATCTTTTGTCTTTCTAGAGGTGGTAGCCTTTAGTCAATCTGCAGCTAGATATCATGTTTGTAAATATAAGTCTGAGGGTGAAAAGAGTTGGTAATGCCAAGGAGTGACTTCCTTTGCAGATACCTAAACATAATATAAACTTTGCATTCAGTTTCTCATCACACATGCCTTTGAACATCTAGTAGTAGGATGCAAGGAGATATACACATTACATTTCTGACATTAGAATCCCATACTTTCCTGGTGTTAGGTTTGGGTGAAGTATGTGTCTGTTGTGATGCTGAAAATCACAGTGTGTTACTAAATACCAAGGCCTGGGACTAAAGAAATGAAACACAGCATTCCTATGGTTATTAATGTAGCCCATTGGCTCAGATATGCAAGCACCATCCTTCTGCTCATTTAAATGAACAAACTTTAGCTCCAAATAGCATCTGTTTATATTAGCTAACAATTTCATTTCAGTCACTAATGGATGGGGAGTCCGTATTATGTGCGGGGCTATGCACATTGCACTATAGGCAGTATCCAGAAAGAAGGCGGCAGATACCCCTCTTCCTACATGCTTGCTACAGGCATCTGAGTTTGCTGGATAGTATTCTTTATAGATTTCTTCTGTTAGAGGAGGTATTCTGTAGCATCCTCAATATGTGAGGTCTCATTCCCAAGTCCCTTATATCTGCTTCTCTAGAGTACAATATATCTCAGCACCATTTCCTTCATATATTTGGAAATGTAGCATTCTCTGCCATCTCTCCATCTTCCTCAACTATCAACAGAAAGCCCATCAGTGAAATGCTGATGCTGCTGTAGCCCCCTAGAGAGAAGACAACATCTGCATAATTCATTAGTTCTGTGTAGTATTTTAGATCACAATTATGGACCATACTAACATAGATTATGAAGAATTCCAAGCTGCTAGAAATTTAGAGTGGTTTATGTTTAGCAAATTATTTAATGGTATTTTTGTGCTGTTTCTAGGGAGTTATTCATTTATAGTCAGGTCCCCATACCCTATGTTCTTCATCTGTGGATTCAAGTAATCTTAGATTGAAAACAATCCAAATTCTATTAGGTATTGACTTGTTCCTATTTGGCAACTGTGTTTACTCTGATTTTTCCAGGATGGGTGGGGCCAACCTTCTATGACTATTAGTATTCAAGGAAGGTTCTGTGTGTGTTCACAGTGTGGTGTCTATTGTGCTTAACAACAGCAAAGGACAAAAGACACATCCTGCCCTCAAGTGATTTAGAATTGATTTCAGGTACACAGGAGGATGTGCACAGGTCATATACAAATAATGTTATTTTGCATATGGTTTGGACATCAGTTGGTTTTGCTGTTTTTTTGAGGCCCTGGAATCAATTCCTCACAGATATTATGATGACCAGTCTTCACCGTCAACTTGCTTGAATTAAGTAGGATCATGTGGGAGAATCACCCACTCCTGGGACTGTCTGTGAGAGAGATTTGCCTGGGGAAAGAAGACCGATTTTGAATGTGAACAGCACAGTCATCTCTCATGTTCTGGCTGCCACAGCTGGAGCGATTCTTGCCCCAATGCCTTTCATGTACTTTCATGTACTTGATGCCACACCTGCTGTGAGTCAAAGTAAAGCCTTCCTTCATTTGTTCTACTCAAGTATTTGGTCATAGCAGAAAGAACAGCTGTGTTCTCTGCAAACATTTTGCCTAGTGACCTTTACATCCGTGTTAGTAGATTCAGCCCTAACAGGATTTTGATGAGCAGAAGATTCATGTCTGGAGCAATTAAACCACTTGCATTACCGCACACTTTAGCTCTCTAATTCATGCTACTTGCTGTTTAGACACACACACAGGCATACATTCTAATGACTATTGTTTTCATTTGTGAATTCTTACATTAAATACTACTTGGGGAGCAATTAGGTTCATACTTTATATGAAACAAGAAGTAAAATGAAAAAAAATCAGGAAAGACTAATAAAATGTATTACTGAACCTTCTGTTTTAGTTCCTGATAAAACAATACCACAGGTGAATTTTTTTTTTTAAAAAAGGAGGTTTATTTAGTTCACATGATTTTTTGTATGTGTAGTGTGCATAACATGCATACAAGTTTGTACATATATATGTATATGGGCACATGTGAGTGTGGAAACACGTATGTGCAAGTGTATCAAGGGAGGCCATGGATGACTTTGAGTCTCTTTATTCATTGAGGCAGGGTCTCAGAATTGAACCTGGAACTTGCTGATGCAGGTAATCCAGCTAGCCATCTGCTCAGGGTATCCCCTCTTTCTGCCTTCGGAGCCCCGAGGTTACAGACGGACCACATACCTAGCTGGTAGTTACACAGGCTCTGGAGATCCAAACAGTTCTCATCCATGTACAGCAAGTGACTGACCCATAGAGCGATCTCCCCTACTCTTACCTCACTACTTTGGAGGATCAAAGACTCATGGGTCCTGATGGCCTCCTTTCTGCCAGTACTGGCACAGTACAGACAGGAGGAAGGTAGTACTTGTGTCTGTCTGGACTCTCTTCCTCCTATAATGGCACCAGGGCTCAATCCTGAGGGCTCCAATGTAATGTTATGTAGTTCTAATCACTCCCCTAAAGACCCTGCCTCTAAAATCCCCATCAGATTGCGTTTCTATCCTCTCACCACCTCACAGCCTAATAGTGGGATTCAAATCTCAACCCCTGCAGCCTCAGAGGAAACTCCAACTTCCCCGGACCATAGCACTTAGCTAAAGCAGGTTTGTTTACAAGTGACACAAATCCAACCTAAAATTTGGTCTACGGGAGAGAATAAGGGATTTGTTGGCTCTACCTCCAAAGGTCAGGACCGGGGTTTAGGTCTGGGGTTCAATTTATACTCACTACTGTATCCCTACTCATCTCTCCTCTGAATAGTTACATTCTTCTGCAGGATCTATCCATTTTTTAGAACTAAAGAGGAAGATGGTAGTCTATGTACTCATCTTGGCTCACGATCCAAGGCATCGATTTAAGTGAAATCTGCATCCACTAATCTTAGGGAAGAAAGCAAAGTGTTGCATTTTGCAGAAAACCGAATCAAAGGACAAGCTCCAAGGATAGCAGACTCAAGCAATGTAATTCACGTTTTAAGCAATACATTTAGCAGTGTTCTATAGATGCTAAACTTGCAGGTAGGATGCTGGCAAAGAGGAAAAGATACATTATTGTTAAAGAAAACCACTAAAGTCTAAGTCTTTACATTTTGCCTGAACTTTACACTAGCTTCTTACTGTATTCTTTTTAATTTATTTGGTGAGTGCATGTGCACCTTCCTAAATCTCTATCTGCCTTATAATTTTTGAGACAGTCTGTCATGGAATTTAGTACTCACTGAGTGGCTAGCCTGGATGTTAGGCCAGCTCTAGAAACCTGCCCATTTTTGCTCCTGCTGTGGTAAGGTTCCAGGCGTATAGAACCACACTTAGCTTTGTTATATGGGTGTAGCACACTTAGCTTTGTTATGTGGGTGTAGGAATCCTGAACTCTGTCTCCACATTTGCACTGCAGGCACCTTTACTGACTTAGCTATCTCCTCACTCCTGAGATCTCGTGACTGTTTCATCATTCATAATTACTCTAAGCATTTTTTTTTGTAATATGTGATGCTATGATGTTGAGAGTTGGAGTTTAAATATGATCTCAGAACCATACTCTCTTCTTTCTTTTGGTACAAAGCAAGGATTAAATAACAACTAGAAGAATAATGAAAAGTGAGGATGCAAACATAGAACCAAGACAATATATGTATAAAGGAAATAAAGTGATTTATAAAGAGGATACAGAAGTGAGCTTAATGCTCAAGGCTGTAGCAATAGCAATAAAAGAAATCCAGGAAAATCTCTAAAACTGGCTATTTTTGGAAATAGGATTTCAGGTGAAGAACAATGAGACAGAAAACTGTTCCTTGCTATTATTAACTTTCTTGAATTTTTGTCTCACCATGAGCAGATACTATTATTTTAATGAATACATTGATATAAGTTGTGATGAATAATATATTCATTATGTAGATTGGAAAGACATGTGTAGTGGGTAATGGAACCGTGTAGGCGTTCCCTGGTTATGTGGAACTTTGCAGGCAGGTTTAGGTACCCGCCAGCTAGGGAGGAGAGGGCGGGAGCCGCCCAGGCCTTTGGAATTTGTCCCACGTGAGCGCCAGATATTGGTGAAATTATTAAGGCCACTCCACTTAGTTAAAAGAAAGATTTATTTAGTGGGCAACTTACAAAAAGGGAAAGGTAGGTCGCAGGGTCTGGGGAAGGTGTATCTCAGTCCAGCGGTGTTCTCTGGAGCTCTGCTCGGTCAACCTCCACCATTCAGGGTCCCGGCACAGAGAGAGCACTGGCCCATCCAGCCCTCAGGTCTCCGGGCCCCGACTCGTAGGTGTGACAGTTGCCAGAGTCTCAGTGGGGGTTGGAACTTCCAGATCCAAGCTGGAATGGCTACCCACTACAGACATGAGCTAAAATGAGAAGTTAACTAAGTCTCACAACCCTGGTTTGGATACATGAACCAATATTTAATAAACTTCCCAGAAAGTAATGATACTTCCCTGTATTTCAGACTTCATATCTAGAACTTGATATTAATGAATTCATTTGGTCTTCAAGACCATGCTTTGCAGTAGGGCTAGCTTTCACATCCTACAGAGGAGGATGCTGAATGATCACGTCAAGTTGTATAGCTTATACGAATAGCTTCAGAGCTGAACTTCTAGGCTATCTCCCTGGCTACCGAGGGCTACACCCCTTCCCTCCTCTACAACATAGTGGGTATGATGCATGTAAAAGGTCTGAGAATGTTGATTTACAAGATTATATTTGTGGATTTGGGCTTTGGGTTCAGAAATTCTAAATCACAATTTGGCAGTGTTTCAGTAAGTATTTAGTGGTTGGGATATTTGCTCCTAAATGTTGACCTCTGGTCGAGATGTTTCCACTGAGCCATGGGTCTGTTTGTTCCCACTACCTAGTCTCCATAGCTCAATGCACCTGGCTGTGCATTTGAACAGTCTTGAACAATTCTTCTCCTAGCAGCCATTCTTTCACTGATCCATGTCTTGGATGAGGATATCATCTTTCACGTACTAAGAATTTTGTAAGCCTGAGAGTTACCCCCAGTGCCCCTCTTGTCGCTCCTCTGCCCACCCTGTTGGTGTGTTGTCCATCACTTAGATCTGTAGACTGAAAACTTTTCTGTGTTCCATCAGGCCCACAGAAGCTTATAAAATAATCACTCAGAGGTTGAATATTAATTATAAACTGTTTGGCCTATGGCTCAGGCTTACTGCTTACTAGATCTTTTATCATAAATTAACCAATTTTTATTAATCTTTGTATCATCATGTGTCTCCTGACTTTACCTGTATTCTATTACATCTTGCTCCCCTGGCAGCACTCAGCATCTCCCCTCACTCTGCCTCTCTTCTCCTTGTATCTTTGCTTGGATTCCCTGCCTGGCTATAACCTGTTTTGCCATAGCCAGAGCAGCTTCTTTACTAACGAATGGTAGCAGCAACACATATTCACAGCATACAGAAAGACCATCCCACATCACAGGTCTATTACTTACACAAGATGATATGCTCTCACCTTATGTGGCTTCCCCAGTCACATGACAGCAATCTCCCACACTGCTGCCCTTCCAGTCTGCCTCTCACACTGCAACAAAGTTGAGGGAAACATGATTAAGTCCTCACAGCCCAGCTTCTGCCAGAAAAACCTGTTTGAGCTCCTCCATTCTTGTCTTCTCCTCTCAATACTCCCTGAGCTCAGGGAGCCCAGCTGGGCCTTCTGTTAGTTCTTCAACTGTTCCTTTCTCTGGCTTTAACCTCCACAGGCCACACGCTGTGCTGATCCCTCTGCCTCTGATGCTTCCCTCAATCTCTCAACCTGGGTTAGGAAAGCTACTTGACTGCTGAAAGCCTCAGCAGTTTTGTCTATGAAATGGGAAAAAAGTATCATAGAGTTATTCAAAATGTGACATAAGGTACATAAATAATATTCTTGGCACAATGAGATGCTTAATAAATATGCTTTCTTTATTATTTGCTAAATTCTAAACAATTTCACCAATGTTACATTTATTTTCTTGTGATCTCTAAAATTTCAATGCAGAAGGGAAAATTTAAAGGCCTATTATCTGAGAAATGTATTAAAATCATAATGTATCTTGCCACAAAGCATTCGTGTTATGGTTTTTAATTACTATCATGTTAATACTATCCCTCAGAGTACAGTCTTTGTTATGCATAACTGTCAGACAGTTATAATTTTCAAAATTATAGCTTTGTTCCATGACCTATTAAAATATAAAAAAACAATTAATGAAATGTACATACTTTAGAGGTAATGACATGGAAAAGAATTCCAAATAAATGAGCTAGCAAAGAAGACAAATCAGCATGCAATTTGTAATTAGATTGTAGTCCTTGATAATTTGAAACAAGTTAAACCTTCATGTGGATCTATAAGGTGAGAGCCCTCCCATTTCCATTGATATTTAAATTACCTCCAATAAATCACCCATTAAAATTGACATATTAATAGAACAAGGGTGTAATTACAAAAGCAACATCAACAACAAGAAAGACGCAACTTGCTCTAACTAGAAAGGGTTATTTAAAGGTCATTAAAGACATGTAAAATGCGGAGGTGTGGTGGAATGCTGGAGAACAAACAAGCAATTATAAACTAATAAGTTTTTTTTTTTTTTACATTCAGTTATACTGATTAGAAACTATACTGAAATGGGTAGGTGATGTATAAAAATAAAAATACATATAATTGACATTTATATCTTGTGACTGTTAAAAATATTTTAAATATTTAAAATTGGAAACATATATCATGGCTGGATAAGTATTTAAACTCAGTACTCAGTAGTGCATCTAATGCCTGGAGGGTGCCCGTAGAATTCCCAGCTGTGATTACTATTAAACATCCAAAGTAGTAAACACCCTGGGGGTTGGAGGGAAGGATGTTATATGTGGATTATTAAAATGTAAGTAAGTGCATGTGTGCCTGCAGGTGAGTCAGATCTCACTTACCCATCACTCACTTGTGGCTATGCAAATGGGTAAGTTATTTATTTAACCTTCATAAGCCTCAGTTTCTATCTGTAGAATGGAGCTGATAATACCCAATCTATGGGATTGTGATTGCTAATAATATATACAAGGAAAAGAGTTTGTGACAGGATTCATTTCAAATTCAAGTACAAAATCTTAGTTTTTCTAATTTAACATTAAATTAAAAGGTCACTTTTATTTTAGCAAACAGGACTGTGAATTTGCACGCATATATAGACATATGTAATTAGAAACAATACAGATGAGTCTCATTGCTGCCAATGGGCTGCTGTCATTTCTCTGGAGTCATACCCTCTCCCATCCCTAGCCTTCGGCAGCTGTAGTGGATTCTCTGCCATAGCAGTTTTGTCTTTTTGAGGTGTCAGTAAGAACACACAGCACATGATTATTTGGGATTATTTTTCTTTCCTCGGCAGAACACCCTTGCAGTCCATCCAAACTGTTGCAAACAATAGTAGTATCTTTTTTATCATTGAGAAACATCCCCCTGAAGGCTTGTATCAAAATTTGTTATTACCTTTTGCTAATTAAAAACATCCGAGGCTTGCTTCTCTTTAGGAAATTTATGAATAGAGTATCTATAAAAAATTGTTACAGCTTTCTATATGGTTTTCATTTCTCTGTCATAAATCCCAGGGGTGGGATACCTGAGTTCCATAGTACTTCTTGTTTTATACATATGAGTTTACATGTTTAACTATGAAAACCTATTAAAATGTTTTCTGGACAGGTATGTCATGTTTGCAATACTAGTGAAGGTGTGGATAAACATAAGGACTGCCTTAGCAACTCAGGACTCCACTTGGTTTGGACTCTGCACACATCCCTTGTTTAACAAAGTGCCCAGCGAGTGTAGGGACTGCCCCCCCCCCCACCTGCTTTGAGCTGCTCACACTCTGCATTATAAAGAGTGAAAGAAGTTGCTCCTCTCCCAATAGCCATCAAACACGGACAATTTTTACTCAAACACACTCACAGTTTTATCTTGATATGAGGTTGATCTAGTCTGAATTGTTTTAAGTGCCTGCACCACAATAAGGCAAGCTTTGTTCTCTGTGAGAAGTTTTAGGGGGACTTTCCTATGTACCATCTTTTGCCTAAGTGTAGTTAAGTATCCATGTGATGAAGAGTAAATGCATTATGGGAAAATACATACACAATAGAAAAAGGGATCTAGGACTAAAGCATGCCCATCAAAACAATGAGCTACCTTGGGCCAAACCTTAACAGTCAAACTTGTCTTGAGCCATATAAAAGGAAGCTTCAAAAACTAATTAGGGCCCTTGAGTAGTTCTTACTCACGTGAACAGCATAGTTCTGATCTCTGTGTGTGATTGATTCATTTTTATATAGAATTTACTTGCTGCTTTTCTCTTCATGTGTGATTTCATTTAACTCCCTTGAGTAAGCCACTAAGAACTTAGAAACCCCCTGTTCAGACACAGACATGTCAAAATGCATGAGAATTCCAGTTGCTTCATATCGTTGTAAGTGCTACATTTGTTAGGGTTTTAAAGAGACAGTTACAGTCAGTTCTCCCAGTCCATCCATGGGCTCCCTCCTCCAGAGTTAACATGGGTTTTTCTGTCTGGAATTTGATCCACCTAATTGTATTTGCTTTCACAGCTCTCCATTAAATCTGACTTTTGTGTAGCTTATTTACTATTCCTAGATCTGACAGTGGAGCAACAGTACTCACTGCCAACACTTACCTTTTCCTTTCTGGAAGATGGAATTGGAAACTACAGCATTTTTTCACTCCATTTCAGCTTCATTATACAAGTCATTATTTATAAATCTGAAATAATTGTACAGATGATACACAGAAGCAGCTTGCCTGGCTTCAGCCCTTCATCAGTGAAATCTGTTGCCTGGCTTCTGAATTCCATTGGTGAAGCATGCTAGCACATCTTAAGACAATGCTGGCTTAGGTGTCATTTGAATTAGGTTTGTCTGCTTCTCTACCTGACTGGGTTATTTCTTTGGTGGCTTTGTGCCAAGAGATCGTTTGGGGCACTTTGAAACTTCTGCTTATTGTTAGAGGACATTGGAGAGCAGAGTTGTATAAACTATAATACCATGAAGCAGTTAGCTAACAAACTTTATGACCAGCTCATGGACCTGCATGATCTGACCTTTACTCAAATAGACATGAAAACCAGATAAAATAATGACCAAGACTCAGCGAGTCCTTCCAAGTGGACTCCTTTGTAAGGGCATGACTAAGGAAGTCCTATAAATAAAAATAGTATTAAAGGAGTATAAAATGTACTTCTGGAACCATTGTGTGTGCATGTGTGTGCACCAATGCCCATGCATGAGTATCATGTTTATGCATGTGTGTGGAAGTTAGATATTGACCTTGGGTATCTTCCTCAAACACTTTCTTATTCTTTAAATGTATTTTATTTTTGTTTATGTGGATGTGGATTTGCATGTGAGTTTGGGTTCCAGTAGAGGCCAGAAGAGGGTACTGGATCCCCTGGATCTGAAATTACGAGCTGTCAGACAAAGGTGCTGCGAACCAAACTCAGGTCATTTGCAATTCTCTTAACTATTGAGCTGCGTGTCCAGTTCCTTTGACAGAGTCTCTCACTAAATCTGGGGCTTATTACTTCAGCTCAGCTGGGTAACCAGCAAGCTCAAGAGATTCTTCTGTGTTCACTTCCTGAGTGTCCGGGCTGCAGGTACACACTACTGCACCCTGTTTGCCTTGGCGTGCTGAGGATGAACTTGGGTTCTTCTGCTTGTGCGGCAAACTGCCAATTGAGCTATTTTCCTCATGCCCCACCCCCCCCCCACCCCCCCCACCCCCCCCACCCCCCCCCACCCCCGCCAACACACTGTAATGGTCCCTGACTAATGCCTTATCCAAGGACCTAGTTCTGTGCACCTCCATTGAAGTAGTGGGTTACGGTCTCTGGGGAGAGAGAGTAGAGTCTTCCTCATCCTGGGGAAAAAGTGTTTTCTCTGAATTTCGTCTGGGCTGGTGATGCTTTAATTTGTCTTTTCATTCCTGGAGGGATTGTACCTACTTATCTAGGGTGGAAAGGAAGTTATTAGAGCATAGAAAGAGAGGGCAGGGAGAGAGGGAGGAAGGGAGGGAATGAGAGAGAACACATACTGTAACACTCTGAAAAGTTAGAGGAGAGGGGGGTTCACATGGAGTTCTGCCAGCCTGGCATGAGGGAGAATTTATTTTCCCCTCACTCATCCAGAGTCCATAACCTACAAGATGATCTTTATTCTTGTCTGTTCACAAGTCAGCAAATGAAGAAAATGCTGTATAGAGTGAAATATTTATGGTGGTATTTTATTTGTACTGAAATGTGATTTTAATTGTATGTTAATAAATAAAGTTGTTTGGAGGTCAGAGCTAACAGCAAGCCATAGCAGAGCTGGGCGTTTGTGGTGCATGGCTTTAATCCCAGCACTTGGTAGATGAGCTAGGTAGATATCTGTGTGGTCAAGGATACAGCTAGCATTGGAGACACACGCCTTTAATCTCAATACCATAGAAGACCTGGAGGGCTATACAGACAGGCAGTGACAAGGCGGTCATGTGTTTGGGTTTACAACCAATGAGAAGGCAGAACAGAAAGACTATATAAAGACAAACACACAGGAAGTAGGTCTCTTTCGGAGAGGTAGGACCACTGCAGGAGGAAGGGTAAGGTTTTAGCTCTGAGCTCTGACCTCTGGGCTTTCTTCTTTACATTGGTTCTGTGTTTCTTATTTAATAAGACGGTTGGTTACATCTACAAATATTATTAAGCCTAAAATAGAAAGATATCTTGCTATTGTGGCAATATGGGTAAATTTGGAAGACATTATGGTAAGTGCCATGTCTGGCATAGAAAGAGCAGGGCTATGTGCTCTCTTTAAAGTGACTTTTTAAAAGATTTATTTATTATGTATACAGTGTTGTGCATGCATGCCAGAAGAGGGCTCCAGATCTCATTACAGATGGTTGTGAGCCATGTTGTGCTTGCTGGGAATTGAACTCAGGACCTTTAGAAGAGCAGCCAGTGCTCTTAACCTCTGAGCCATCTCTCTAGCCCACGATAATATTGAAGTGACTTAAAAAAAAAGATTTATTTAATTATGTGCTCTCATGTGTGAAATCTAAAAGAAGTTTGACTCAGAAGCAGATAGTGTAACTGTGGTTGCTGGGGTCCAGGGATAGAATGGGGAGATGTTAGTCAAAGGGTTTAGGATGAGTGAGTTCTGGAGTCTATTCTACAGTATGCTGACAATAATCAATGATAATAAATTGTGCACTAAAGATTGTCAAGGGAAAGGCTACTGAATATTTTTGTCACCAAATAAGTATGTGGTGTAATGCCTATGTTAATCATTTTGTTTTAGATATTTTACAATGCACACAGACACCAAATCATAATCTTATGCAGCATTAATATGTATGCTTTTAATTGTCAAGTATATCTACAGTTGGAGTAAAATTTAAGCTTTATTAAGAATCTCAATTACTGAAAATATATTTTAAAATTCATGCATCACAGACCTTCATCTGAACTTTGTAAGTCACAGAAGAGGCACTGAAACATTAAGACAACACAATTCAGAGTTTTAGGTATTTGAGGCAACTTTGTCATGTAGCCAACTCCTTCACTGTAGCTGGACATATACAAGTGTTTTGAGCATAGAAAGGGCCTCTACAAATTAGTGTTGGAGCACCCAGCAGTAGGATTGAAGCAGGCTAATTTCATCTAGGTTTATCCAAAGATACTATATAGGCATGCTTCACCAGCCCTGGGCTGGGTTTCCTGGTGAGGGCAAGGTCAACACTGATGAATACCTCCTGGGGGTTGATTATGGGACTCAGCATGGGTACATTTTAATACCAACACTATAAGGCAGTGAGCAAAATCTAGCACTGCTTTTTCTCATGGAGATCCTGGTTTTACTTTTGTGTCTTCAGGAAGTTTGTAGTCTTTTGGAAAGGGCAAAATAAACCCCAACAAAAACGTAAAAGATAGTCAGTAGGAAAATGCTGTTTTAATTGCAATAGGGTGCAGAGAGAAGGGAGCACTTTAGGAAGTCCGAAGGGGGCACACACACAATCAGTAATTCACATTCTTGTCTGTCCATAATGAATATGCTGCTGAGATCTGAACCATCCACAAAGAAAACCATGCCTCCCCTCTAGGACTTTGGGATTGTAGCAGCATAGAAGAACCGGCAAGTAGAAGCACCAGAGCCAGTGGTGGCTCAGAGCAGCAGGGGACAGCCGGTGCCCAGCTAGGAGGACAGGGCCTCCATCTTCTCAGGAGGCCACTTCCCTGTGCCAGCCACTGAAGAAGACCCACTTGGATGGAGTTGGGGACTCTTGCTCTTCCCCTGTGCCCAGCGGGAAGACCAACTAGTCACCTCAGGTCTGGGATTACTTCTCCACTCATCTTCCCCGAAGGGAGAAGTTGGCCCTGGGTTTTGGTACTCAGGGTGTCTGTGCCTCTGATTATCAGCTTGGTAATGAAGTCTCAAACCCCGAGACTAAGGAGGCTGGCATCCTCCACTTCTTGACTTTTCTCAGTGAGTTCCTCAAAGGTGGGGATGGGAACTAGCATCCTTCAGAGAGCTTGAAAACAGAACCCAGTAAAATTACTTTCAGCAGTTGAAGCCAACTAGAAGACATTTACCCCAACTCTCCAAATGGACTCAGGGTCAGCCCTGTACCATTTTTTTGTGGGTGTAACATCCAGCAAAATTACTTGCAGCAGCTAAAGCCAACCCACGTTGACATTTGCCCAGCAAGAAGACTGAGGTTCAGCCTCGTACCACTGTTGTGGATGCAGAAAAAATATGATTAGTGGAGAGGTGAAGGGGTGGAGGCCAAGGAGCAAAACATAGGAAAAATTTGAAGTTCCTGGATGATCCTATGATGGATGTAGACGGCTGGGGCTTCTGGGTCAGCAAGAGCTTTGAGTCTTGTTCCATTTATGGCAAAAAGGGTATTTTTTTCAGTGAGAAGTGCCCCCTCCCACCCAACCCCATTTTCCTTTCCATATCCGGATCCTCAGAGTCCTGAGTGAGCAGAGAGTGACCTGGTTTCCTCTCACATGGTATGTGGTGGGAAAGACCAGGTGTAACAAAGTGCTGAGATCATGGGCATGAAAGTTAAATTCTTGGAGGCTGACATTTCTTCCTTTGCTCTCCAGACCTTTGGGAGCTGGAAAAGACTCAAGTTATACCTAAAAGTCTGACATTTCCAGGGTAGTTCAGATGAGGAACCACACTTACTAAGTTCTAAAGAGAGAACTTCACCGGGCAGTCAGTACTCCCTCAATATGCCTTGGTCGTGGAGCATGCGCACACAGTGATGAGGCCACTCTGAAGCGCTGTCTGGCGGCCTGGATAGTGTGTTCGGAAAGGATGCCTTTCCAGCTGTTGTCTGGTCTGAGGAGTCCTAGAAGATAACACGGTGGCAACAACCTATCCACTCATTCCCACTGCTTGTTCTGTAGGGAAATCCACAATAGGCAGTCCCTTCCTGCTTTCAGAGGAAGGTCCAATGTGTTGGATTAGAGATAGCAGAATCTGGAGAGCTGTGTCAATGGGCTTCAGGGAGGGACAGGACAGATGGAATCAGTAGTTTTTCGCCTTACAGGCCAAGGTTTTAGGTGTCCCCCTGCTACAAACAGAAAATCCTGCATCTTTTAAGCTACATCATAAACTGATTTAGAAAAATTCATTTCCTAACACATACATAGGTACACACACACACACACACACACACACACACACACACACACAAACACTTTGGACACCATAGTTAATGAACATAGTAAAATGCTAAGCATGTTCTTCAGGTAGCAAGGATGTCAGCACCTTGCACAGCTACCCACTGTTTTTCTCTTGTCCCATAATCCCAGGAAGCGTTCCTAGAGTGACATCAAATTGAGTCAGTTTATAATGAAATTTATAAACATTTAAAACTGCTGTTTTGTCTTTGTGATCCACTTAGTATATAAGTCCAGATACATCTAGACAAATTACAATAGTCTCTAACAGTTAATTTTGTTGGGTTTTGAACTTTATGTGAATGTGTGTTATTTCTGTGCAGCTCTTCCTGTGAAATAAGTTTAGAAAAAAATCCTACAAAAATCATCCAAGATTTTACAAGTAAAATCCTTAGGGACTTGTGAGTTCTGTGGTGATCACTTCTGAGCCCAGTGTCTATCCACAGATGCATCATGAATTTTATCTCTGTCCACTGCAAATGATAGCAGTGGGGAGCTTGATTGGAAAAGCAGACAGAGGACAGATTTGTCAATTAACATGACAGGCCACCCAGGCTGGGATCAATATTTCTAAGCCTTCTCTCAAACCATAGTTTTATATACAAACTTTGCTGTGATATGGTTTGGCAAGGTCAGGAAGGAGGAGAGAGACAGTCTGGAAAAGATAGCTTCCCAAACCCCTGACTACATGATCCATCTTAAAAACTGTTTTCAGACCCAGGATTTAAACACAAGTTCCATCTAATATTACCTTAATGGGACTTTACCTTGAAAAATAACTACTCTTTGTAATAAAAATCTCAATATTGTTTTATTTATTTTTTATAATTCAAAGTGTCAGTGGCTTTATTTTCAATCTTCCCATTGCATAATTAAATTCTTTATTCTTACTATTTAATAGGATCAAAATTGCTTACTTATTCAAACCTTCTCTATGTTCAGAGAACAACTTTCCTATACTTTCCCAAGATTTACTTTTCAATGACCTATGGCTTGTGCCTTGTGTTCAGTGAGACAAAAGAGATAAATGGGGCTGGAGAGGGGGTGAAAGATGTGTGCAAAGAAGACAAAAGAATTTCTAGAGCAGATTTGGAAATACTTCCTACTATTTCATAGGTGTAGGGGGATTCTTCTATACTTCTCTTGAGACTAGAGACATTCCTGTGGGTTTGCAAATAATTTTACTGTTCACACTTCTCATCAGGAAGAAATTTCTCCTTTTACTTTAAGTGTGATTGGTAATCTACTTAGCATCTTGTGAAGGTGAAGACACAAACAATTTAGTGAATGAAAAGTCAGTACTATGAGGGTGACAGAGCTGAAGTCCAGAGGACCTTAGACTTTTGAAGGTGATACTGAGCTGACTGTTGCATTGATTGGCCCATTTCTGAACTCTGATAAATATATGACAAATGGTGTTATTATTTAAGTCTCTGTGAATAAGATTTTATTTTAAATAACAGCATATATAGGTAAAGGTATATGGACTGATCATGTTATATTTAGAAACATATACATGTATATACATCTACATATATGCATGCAATAACAATTGATGTAAGAAAGGCCATGAATTTTGAAGGGGAGCAGGGAAGGGTATTTGAGGGAGCTTGGAGGAAAGAAAGGAAAGAGAGAAGTGTTGTAATTATAGTATAATTTCAAAAATTAAAAAAGTAAAATTAAAAGTTATTCACTGTTGAATACATGCCAGTTGACACAGAATTCATTCCTGATATATACCTTTCTCTTATTTTCTTTTTTTTGGGTTGGGCTGGTATTGTCACCCTATCTGGACACCCCTTGGGGGAGGGAGTGAGAAGGGGCCTCATCAATGACACAGACACCAAGAGTCAGGTGTGAAGCAAGCAGCAGACTTGTCAGGTGAACCCATATACCTCCTCCTGATTTCCCATTGGCAGGCAGAGACTCTCTTACCTGTGTTGTCTCTTGCTCATTGGCCCCCAGCATTCTGATAGGCGTGTGTCACCAGGTGTAGTGGCAGACTCCAAGTTGGCTCAGCGGGAAGTAGCTAGCACATAAGCCTATGCACACTATCCAGAACAGGGCAGCTGAGGTTTTATCAGGCTAGCTGGCTGCGCTCCTTCTATAGGCTGGGGTTTCCTTGAATTAAGTTGAAGTAAGTGTCTAGCTTAGAAACCCAGAGTATTTCATTGTGCTGGCTAGTTTGCTAGTTTTATATCAACTTGGCACAAGCTAAAGTCATCTAAGAGGAGGAAACCTCAACTGAGAAAATGCCTCTATAAGATCAAATTGTAGGCAAGCCTGTAGGACATTTTCCTAATTAGTGATTGATAGAGGAGGTTCCATCCCATTGTGGGTAGGGCCATGCCTGGGCTGGTGGTCCTAACTTCTATAAAAAAGCAGGCTGAGCAAGCCATGGTGAGCAAGTCATTAAGAAGTACCCCTCCATGGCCTCTGCACCAGCTCTTGTCTCCAGCTTCCTTCCCTGTTTGAGTTCCTGTCCTGACTTCCTTCCATGATGAACAGTGATGTGGAACTATTAGCCAAATAAATCCTTTCCTCCCCAACTTGATTTTTGGTCATGGTGTTTCATCACAGCAGTGATAACCCTAACTAAGACAATTGTTTCTATTGGAATGCAGAAAAGATTAGATTTTTAAACACTCAATATGTATGCTGTTAATCTGTCTAGTACATTGAAGCCCTTCCTGAAAAAAATCAGCTAGTATGTTTCAGAAGAAAACATACGGAAGAAGTGTGTATTCTCACCTAAACAAAGGAATAGTATAAAGTGATGAAGACCAATGATAGTGACCCTTTGCCTTAGATGATCAGTATATAAGTCAGATATCAATTATTTTACCACCAGGAAGCCATCCTGAGGATTACAAGAGAGAAAGCAAATGTCTTGGTGCACTCTCTTTATCTAGCCTCCTGATTGATTTGTAAACAAAAGTTTACTGAAACCCCACCACACTCATTCATTCACTTACAGGCTGTTTATGGCAGCTTTTGTGCCACCATGGCAAATTTTGGAACCTATAAGAGAGACCAAAGGGCTTGCAAAGCTTTAAACATTTGCTACCTGGTAGTCATTGGTCTAACTTGAACCACAAAGCCTGAGATCCATTTGCAATGTTAAATAAACAATTACATAATCTTTGTAGCCAGTGACCTAGAGAATATCTGTACCTTTATGCTCTGTCCCCTCCCCTTGTAAAAATAATAGTAATTTAGGGTTTAACTAAATAAAGAGCTTCTAAAACTTTTCTGCTTTGAGAGTATGGGTAACCCAGGAGAAACAAGATGAACCTTGGAATGTAGTGAGATAACTCTTTACTAATTGCAAAATAGAAAGCTTGCTCTGCTTGGGTGTGTTTTTTCCTTTTTTAGGTCTAGCTGGTAGGGACTTACATGATCAGAGCCTCTGTTTCCTCAGTGACAGCTGTGATGAGCTTGTGTCTTTATAGAAGTAATAATCCCTTAACATGATAATAGATCAGGACTGTTATTGTACAAAGGAAATTACTGTTGGGTTAAACTGTGAGCTTCCTGGGACCAAAGCAATAGGATTTTAGTAGAAAAAGGAGGTAATGAGGACCTTTGAAGAACTCATCATTTGAGATGGTTGAGTTCTGCCCTTCCTCTCTTTACTGCTGAGAAACAGATGGGCAGCTTATCCAGCAGGAAGCTCTCAGAGCTGGATATGGTGTTTCCTGGAAGGTAAGCAGATCTGTGAGGAGTCAAAGGTCCTACACAGTGACAAGTAATTAAGGATTCTGTGCAGCATTGGAATGCACCATGCAGTTAGGACATAGTACTTTAAATGCTTTCAATTTATGGACTATTAATGCCCAGTGGTAGGTGTTCTCCTTCCTGTGTTCTACCAAGTTAACCTGTACTCAGATTTACAAACCTCAGCCTACCCCTGCAGCGCCTTCTGATTTTATTTCCCTGAGAATGTTGTGGTCTGTGAATTTAAGGGAAATAGAAAATGACCGAGCACAGAAAGTCCTCAGATAAATTCCCCCCTGCTTAAATCTTGTGCTTGTCTCTCTACATATTCATCTTCATAATTAATTTTTTCTCAACCTATTCACAACTCCTGATCTATTTTGCCTAACCTGATTTCTTACCAGACTTGGTTACCCATTTGTCCTTTTGAAACATAAAGAATGTTTGGTAATGCAACATAATCAGATTCTTTCTCTATTTTATGGCTTCATTTACTGTTTCTTTTGCATTGAATTAAAGGGTGGTAGCCCACACTTACGGATTATTAATTATCATTGTGGCATTACTCAGGAGGCATCTTCACTGTTACAGTGGTGAGGACAGCAGATGAGATTTTATCTGATCCTCTTATAGATATGAATGGTGTTACAATGGATTTTGAAGAAGCCAAAGAAGTTCTCTAATATGATGGAGTTTTTAAAAACTTATCCTTATTTCCAAAGATTCATTTTTTTTATTCCAAACTTGTGTGATTTTCTACATATCCCTGGTTTCTATCACTGATCCTTATGCTTGTTGGTCTATCTGGAGACATAGTTGGATTCTATAAGAATAAATGGCACGAGAAATAGCTCATTGGTAAGGTGCTCACCCTGAAAACATGAAGACATGTTTGAACCCCAGAACTTTTGTGAAAAATCTGGATGTGGTAGTACATGCTTACAATCCCAGCATTCTGGAGGCAGAGACAGGAGTTGCTGTGGGACTCACTGATCAGCCAGCCTATCTGAATTGGCAAGTCTCGGGCCAATAAGAAATCCTGTCTTCAAATAAAACCAAGTAGGATGGACACCATCTAGAGGGATGACACCAAGGTTGACCTCTGTCCTCCACATGCCCATGTACACACATACTCACACATACTCACACACACACACACACACACACACACACACACACACACACACCAGGGTAGTGTAGTCCTAGATAGTAGAAACTTTAGAGACTTGATCTTTATCTCACTCAAAGGTAGAAACTTGTGAAATGATGGTCTTGTGTAAGATGAATTGCTAAATGGTCTTATTAATAAAAACCCAGAGTCAGATATTGGGGTAAAAAAAATGAGAGATCAGAGGAATAGGACAAGCCACAGACAGCATAACCTCACTGACACCTTAGTCTCCAAGGAGACCTACTTCCTGTATATCCACACCTATATGCCTTTCTGTTCTGCCATCTCATTTCCTCTCTCCACCCAGCTACATCACTTCCTCTTTCTGTCCAGCTCTGTCACTTCCTGTCTGTCTGTACAGACCTCTAGACCTTTATGGTTAGTGCTGGGATTAAAGGTATGTACCATCATGCCTGGTTGTGTTCCCAGTGTAGCCTTGAACTCACAGAGATCCAGATGGAGCTCTGCCTCCCGAGTGATAAGATTAAAGGTGTGTACCATTGCCTGACCTCTATGTTTACTATAGTGGCTGCCTTTTCTTCTGATACTCAGATTAACTTTATTAGGGTTCACAATATTTTGGGGGACACAATACATCACCACAGTCTTGGTTGAAAAATATCTGAGATCTATGTCCATTTTGCAGAGATAAATAGAATTCTTGCACACATAATTTAGATATATGGGTTGATGTAGTGTCCAGCCAGAGACTACTAAAAGCAGGGATGTGTCCTTCTTTAAAAACTTCAGAAGGAGCAGGGTGGCCTCACATATACTTAACTTCAGTCTTCTGGTCTTCCAAGACTACAAGAGGAAAAATGTTTATTGTTTTAGGCAATGTATACTATGGCAATTTTTTTTTACACCAAATAGTCTTAAGACATTAGTATATGTATTTGTGTTTTAATAAGACATTTAATTCAGAAATAAAGAACATTAGGAGAAAAGAGAAAAATCACCCAAACTTTTGTTTATGAATTCAGTCTCTGGTTGCAGTAATAGTATATATGATTTTTATTAGTTCCCAGAAGAGTTTTATGATTACTTTTTTGGCATCCAGCCTTTAAATTTTTTTTTAAACAATATTTGGGCAGACCTTTCTCAGCATATATACATGGTTGACCTGAGTTCTTCTTCACCAAACAGAAAAGTTATTGGAAATTACAACTAGCAAACAAGATAAGAAATACCTTGTTCTTTGTAATAATCAGAGAAGTGCAACTTAAATATTAAGGGACTGTTTATCACAGAGGGATTTTATAGAAATATATTGGGGAATATTATAAGGGCCACTCCACGTAGTTAAAAGGAAGATTTATTTAGTGGATGACTTACAAATGAAAGAATGGATAGGTCGCGGGGGTCAGGGGAAGGCGTCTAGCAATCCAGCGGTGTTCTCTGGAGCTCTGCACAATCAATCTCCACCATCCAGGGTCCAGGCGCAGAGCGCGCGCCCCGAGCGAGCGCTTGCCCATCCAGCTCTCAGGTTTCCAGCACCTCCCCTCGCCCCGCCTCGTAGGCGTGACAGTTGCCAGAGTCTCAATGGGGGTTGGAGCTTCCAGATCCAAGCTGGAATGACTACCCACTACATCTCCCCCTTTTTGTCTAAATAAGAAGGTTCTAAACTAATACAAGACTATATACAAAGGAATGGTTATCAAATATTGTCCAGAAATAATGAGGGATAATGACCTAGATAAGATGTAACTACAACCAATGCAAACAATATCAAGCAAGAAACACATTCTAAAATCCAGAGAAGTATAGAGCATAGGTAAACGGCATGTTATAAAGATCATTCAAAGGTGTCCTATCCTAAAGAACCTGAATCTAATACTTAATATGTTCTATCTAAGATATTATATATACTAAGTTGTAACTATAACTGCTAGTCTTCAATCCCATCAAAGACCTGAGAAGGAACATAATGGTACTTGAGAAATGGTAGACGGATGCAAGCAACTTCGGGAGTCTTGCAAGAGTAGACCAAGACAGCTGGCAGCCTGGACAGTCACCTAATGTTTCTCAGCATTGTTGGTGCATTCAAATTGGCTACAGGCCTAGAGTATCTGACAGACCATTTTCAGAAGCAGGATTTCTGAAAGACCATCTTACCCTGTCTTGGCAGAGTACAGTGGTCGCTTTCCTTGTGTCCCGCTTGTCCAGAAAGGACAGCATTGCATTTGTACTGTCAGCCATCAAGGCAAGGGCAGTTCTTTGCCCCGTAGGCCATTTTTGTGCCAAAAAGACAAACTTCCAAATGGAAATGTCTTAGAAGCCCAACATTCTCTCGGGATCAATTGGTGCAGCCAGGAGCAATTGTGCCTCATGTCAACAGAATTCTAAGTTATTTAAATGCCATATTCTCTAGGTCTATGAAGTGTTTGAAGATTACCTGTCCATCTGACCTATGTATCTGTAAATCTGGATAACCTAACTAACGTAACTATAGAGATGACAGGCATAGGCGACCATAAATCTATAAATCTTATCTACCGAAATAACCTAAGGACTAAGGCTTCACGTAAATAAGGTAAACAGTCTATAAGCAAATGTATGGTGAAGAACGATGACTTCAAAATTGTGACAATACACAAGATATTTATAACAGAGGTAGGAATATATAGTGCGATATGCAATATGACAATAATCTTAAATATATATCAATATACCAAATATCCTAACAGAAGTAGAACATATATAAAGTATGACAGATATAAATTTACATTTGTATCAATATAAAAATGTTACAAATAAGAGTAGAAATATATGTACATTATAACAAATATAGTTCTGTATTTGTATCAATATACAAATTATCTTAAACAGGAGTATAAAAATAGTTTACATTTGTATCAACATATAAGAATCTATAACAGTACAAATTACAGTGCAAATTGTCTAAGGTTGCTATTTTACCAAGTTTGTTTACTAGTATATACAATGATTTACCATCATATCTTATACCTATCCGTTCCATTTCTTCCGCCCCCCCTTTTTTTTTTACAATACTGAGTTAATATTTTTTTCCACCCCCAACCCTACAACCGTCATCCATAACCCTGAGAATTATGAAACCTAAGGGAGAAGGGGCGTCGTTTTCTAAGAATTGTTTCCTGCCGTTTAGGGGGTGATGTTATCTCTGTTGGGTACTGTGAGAAAGCTCAGATAATTAAATCTCAGTTAGACTAACTGTAGGTTCTGCAGCAAGTTTCAGAGTAATGGGTAAGATTGTCTGAAATTCTGGCAAGAAGTGTAGTATGATGATGATTACCATGGCATCATTCTGGATTGGGTAGAGTTGTTGTTGTTGGGGCCCCATCTTCCTTCTGGTGACTTCTGAGATTGCTATTGGAAAAACTTATTTGTTATCAAAAATGGGAGGTTTGGATTTAAAGAGGACATAGCATGTAAGAAAGGATTCTGAGAAATCAAGAGTAAGCATGGAGAGAATTAGAATTTAGAAGACAATGGTCCCTTTTTATTGGTTTCCTTCTGTCTCACACCAGAGGGCTCTTCTGATATGGGACTGAAGAATCTCTTAAATTTTTCTTTTAGCAATATGCTTGGGTTTAGAGAAGGAGTGAGCCAATTCCATCTCCAAAGCCAGCTTGGCTATAATTGAATTGGAACCACAACTTTTCTAGATTGATAGAGAGAAAGATGTTAGACAGTGAGATTTTACCATGTGTAGATAGATTGGTACCAATAGATTCTTCCTTTCTGCTGTAAAGATCCGGATATCCAAGGTCTTATGAGTTTTGGAAGATGGGTATTTCCATTATCCTGGAAAGACAAAAACAGAACCCTACCCCACCCTTTGATTGTTAAATTTTTCTTACAACTTGTAGAGATGTCACATTGGTGGATGATCTTTTACTTCTCTTCATCAAGGGGTTTTTCCTGTTCGAATCGGATTTTTATTAATTTTGTTGGTATCCATAGCTTTTCTTCTCCTGCAGAAACAAAGGCAAAACCCCTTCCCCAACGTAGAACATATCCAGGTTTCCATTCTGAGGTCAGCACATCCTTGAAATAAACTGGTTGGTTTAGCTCAGGAGTTTTGTCTGTCGTCCAATGTCTCTCCGCAGCTGTTGTTCCTTTCTCATTAGCATTGAGAAAATTCAAGGTTAATAAAGCACTATGCAGTCTATTTCTAGGAGTCATTGTTACCTGTTGCTGTTTATTTAGCATATCCTTTAAAGTTCGATTGGATCTCTCTATGACTGCTTGGCCTGTGGGATTATGTGGTATACCTGTAACATGCTTTATATTGTAATAAGCAAAGAACTGTCTCATTTTATTGGAGACATATGCTGGGGCATTGTCTGTCTTAATTTGTACAGGTATTCCCATGATGGCCATAACTTCTAATAGGTGTGTAATCACAGAATCAGCCTTTTCAGAACTCATAGGAGTTGCCCATTGAAATCCTGAATAGGTGTCAATGGTATGATGTACATACTTTAATCTTCCAAATTCTGCAAAATGAAACACATCCATCTGCCAAATTTCATTTCTTTGTATACCTTTTGGATTACTCCCTGCAGGTAATGGAGTTTGGTTATAGATGGAACAAGTAGGACATTTTTTCACAATATCCTTAGCCTGTTGCCAAGTGATGGAGAAATCCTTCTTCAAACCTTTGCTATTTACATGGTGTTTCTTATGATATTCTGAAGCTTCTAGCACATTACCTATTAGTAACTCATCAATCTCATCATTACCTTGTGCTAAAGGTCCTGGTAGACCTGTATGGGATCTGATATGTGTTATATATATAGGATGTTCCCTTTTTCTGATGATTTCCTGCAATTGTATGAATAATGAAGTTAATTCTGTATTATCAGGAATGAATTCAGCAGTTTCAATATGTAAAACAACTCTCTCTGCATATTGAGAGTCAGTGACTATATTGAGGGGTTCTGTGAAGTCCATCAGTACCATAAGAATGGCATACAGTTCTGCCTTTTGTACAGAGTTATATGGACTTTGTACCACTTTACTTAAGTCTCCTGATTTATATCCTGCTTTCCCTGATTTATTTGCATCAGTGTAAAATGTGAGGACTCCAGAAATTGGCTTTTGTCGTACAATGTGAGGAAGGACCCATTCAGTCTTCTTTATGAATTCTATTCTCTTGCTTTTGGGATAGTGGTTGTTAATCTCTCCCAAAAAGTTACTGCAGGCTCTCTGCCAGTATTCATTATCTTTCCATAGTGATGAAATTTCCTCATTAGTTAATGGTACTACAATTTCTGCTGGGTCCATTCCTGTCAACTGACGAAGTCTTAATTTACCCTTTTGAATCAAATCAGAGATCTTTTCTATATAAGTCTTTAATTTCTTATTTGGTTTACGTGGTAGGAATATCCACTCCAATATAATATCTTCCCTCTGCATCAAAATACCTGTTGGGGAATGTCTGGAAGGGAATATGACAAGAATGCATTTAAGTTCTGGATCCACACGATCCACATGTGCTTCTCGAATTGTCTTTTCTACTAGAGCCAATTCCTTCTCAGCTTCGGCTGATAATTCTCTTGGACTATTTAATTCTTTGTCCCCTTCTAGAGTATTAGCCAAATTTTTTAGTCCATCTTTGGGTATTCCCATGATACCCAGTAAGTTGGAAATGCTTCCTAATAACTTTTGAAAATCATTAAGAGTCTTCAATCTATCTCTTCTTAGTTGTACCTTTTGGGGTCTAATTTTTTGTAGCTCTATCTTATATCCTAAGTAATTAATAGAATCTCCTCTTTGTATTTTTTCAGGAGCAATTTGCAGTCCCCAGCGAGGCAAAACTTTTTTTACTTCTTCAAACATGCTTTCTAATGTATCTAACTTTGGATCAGCTAATAGGATATCATCCATATAGTGATAAATTATGGATTGTGGAAACTTTACACGAATTATCTCTAATGGTTTCTGCACAAAGTATTGACACAAAGTAGGACTGTTTAACATTCCCTGTGGGAGGACCTTCCATTGATATCTCTTGACTGGCTGAGAATTATTATAATTAGGTACTGTGAAGGCAAACTTTTCTCTATCATTTTCCTGTAAGGGTATGGTAAAGAAACAGTCTTTTAAGTCAATAACTATTATAGGCCATTCTTTTGGTAGCATAGAGGGCAAGGGGATCCCAGTCTGTAGGGAGCCCATTGGCTGAATTACTTTATTAATAGCTCTCAGATCTGTCAGCATTCTCCAATTACCAGATTTTTTTTTAATAACAAATACAGGAGAATTCCAAGGGCTGGTAGATTCTTCAATGTGTTGAGCATTTAACTGCTCTTGAACCAGCTGTTCTAAAGCTTGTAGCTTCTCTTTTGTCAAAGGCCATTGTCCAACCCAGACAGGTTTATTAGTTAGCCATTTTAAAGGTAAGGCAGTTGGTACTTCTGAGAGTTCAACAACAGTCGTGCTCTGTTTGTGAACAGCCTGAATGGTTGGTGACTGATTTTTATAGCATGTTATGATATTATTCCTAGAAACATGCATTGGTCTGTATTCCTTTTCTGAAAGTGTAGGAATTTTAATCTGGGTATTCCACTGTTGTAACAGATCTCGGCCCCAAAGATTTACTGCTACATTTGCTACATATGGCTTCAGCCTTCCTCTCTGTCCTTCTGGCCCTATGCATTCAACCCATCTCGAACTCTGTTTTATCTGAGATAGGGTGCCAATCCCTAACAGTTGGACATCTACCTCTTGAAGAGGCCAATTCGGATGCCATGATTTTGGTGTAATTATAGTCACATCTGCACCTGTGTCTACCAGGCCCTCCAGAACCAGGCCATTAATTCGAATTCTAAGCTTTGGTCTTTGTTCATTTATGGAAGTCTGCCAAAATATTTGTTTTACAGTGTTCTTTGTAAACTGTGATCCATCTATCAAAGCTGTTTTATCATCCATTGCAGTATCGGTTTTTACATTAAGCATTGGTTTATTCAGTTGTCCTGGAGAGGAATTTCTTCCACAGTGGCTGGGAATGTTCGTACTACATTTGATTTGGGGGCCTGCAAGAGGCCCCCTGAGGCGTTTCCCGCCAGTAAAGGGTTGCCTCGTATATCTATTTTTGATCTGCACTCATTGGTCCAATGTTGGCCTTTGCCACACCTTCTACATAATCCAGGAGGTGGTTGGGGTCTCCTGTTTAGGCTATTCCTAGAAGGAGTATTACTCCTAGGAGTACCCCACGTACAGTTTTTACTTATATGCCCTGGTGTACCACACTTAAAACATTTGGTAACACGGGGCCTTCTTTCACCTCTGGGATTTGTCTCTCCTATCCAAGCCTCATTACTGTAGTTAAGAGACTGAACACCATTAGTGTACTGAATCCATTCTTCCAAAGGAGCTGATCTGATCTTTAGTGGTGTAAGTATTCTTCTGCATTCTGCATTAGCATTGTCGAATGCCAAGGACTCAGTTAATACTTTTCTTAATTCTTTATCTGATATAGCTTTTGTTATAGCTGTGTTCAGCCTTTGTAAAAAATCAGTGAAAGATTCATGTGGTCCCTGAAATATCTTTGTGTATACCTCAGTTGGTTTTCCAGGTTCTGGAATTTTTTCCCAAGCATTTAGAGCTGCTGTACGGCATAGGGATATTGTATGCTCATCATAAGTGGCTTGTACATTCCTGTCAGCAAAACATCCCTCACCAAGTATTTGATCTTGGGAGATCACAAAACCTCTGAGTTTACCTTGTTGTTCTAAATTTTTTGCCTCTTCTCTCAACCAGCTCTTCCACTGTAGCTGCTGGCTATATTCTAGAACAGCTGAAATTAACTGATGCCAGTCATCTGGGATGATTCTATGTGAGGTAGACCATGAATTTAACATCTGTTTTACGTATGTGGATTGTATCCCATACGTAACTACTGCTTCCTTTATATTTTTAAAGTCCCTTGTTGAAATTGGTTGTAATGTATATGTCATATATGGCTCTGGGTGTGTGTCATCTGCTGGCTTCTCATGGACGATAACAGGATAAGCCATTGTATGAGAGCTGTTTGGAGATGTTACAACCTCTATGGTCTTGACCTTCTGCTTATTAGTTCCCTTGTCATGTTTACTGAGAGTTTCTTCTAGGGCTTGCAAACGAGCACCTAGGGTCTGTTCTAGGGAGTGAACCTCCTCTCGTGCAAGGGACTCCAGATTTCTCATGGAATCATAGACATTTTTATTTTCCTCAGAAGCACATGATTCCATGGACCTTATCTTATCAATTAATGATAATCTTTCTTCCTTATGCAATGTCTGAGTAGCCATAACTTCACTCTGGAGAGTTAGTGTTCTATCCATTAGATATTCATATTTATTATCAATAAAATCAATTTTGGGTACAAGCCTGTTTTGTAAATCCTGATTAGCAGATTCTAGAGAAAGAATCTTTTCCTGTAAGCCTTCATTACTATCTTTTAAAGCAGATTCCAGAAAGAGAATCTTTTTCTGTAAGCCTTCATTGCTATCTTTGAAAGCAGATTCCAGAAAGAGAATCTCTTTCTGTAAGTCTTCCTTGCCATCTCTTAAAGCAGTTTCCAGAAAGAGAATCTTCTTCTGTAAGCCCTCACTGCTATCTTTGAAGGCAGATTCCAGAAAGAGACTCTTTCTCTGTAAGTCTTCATTGCTATCTTTTAAAGCAGATTCCAAAAGGAGAATCTCTTTCTGTAAGCCTTCATTGCTATCTTTGAAGGCAGATTCCAGGAAGAGAATCTTTTTCTGTAAGCCCTCATTGCTATCTTTGAAGGCAGATTCCAGAAAGAGATTCTTTTTCTGTAAGCCTTCATTGCTATCTTTTAAAGCAGATTCCAGAAAGAGAATCTTTTTCTGTAAGCCTTCATTGCTATCTTTGAAAGCAGATTCCAGAAAGAGATTCTTTTTCTGTAAGTCTTCATTGCTATCTTTTAAAGCAGATTCCAGAAAGAGAATCCTTTTCTGTAAGCCTTCATTGCTATCTTTGAAAGCAGATTCCAGAAAGAGATTCTTTTTCTGTAAGTCTTCATTGCTATCTTTTAAAGCAGATTCCAGAAAGAGATTCTTTTTCTGTAAGTCTTCATTGCTATCTTTTAAAGCAGATTCCAGAAAGAGAATCCTTTTCTGTAAGCCTTCATTGCTATCTTTGAAAGCAGATTCCAGAAAGAGATTCTTTTTCTGTAAGTCTTCATTGCTATCTTTTAAAGCAGATTCCAGAAAGAGATTCTTTTTCTGTAAGTCTTCATTGCTATCTTTTAAAGCAGATTCCAGAAAGAGAATCCTTTTCTGTAAGCCTTCATTGCTATCTTTGAAAGCAGATTCCAGAAAGAGATTCTTTTTCTGTAAGTCTTCATTGCTATCTTTTAAAGCCTGTATCAGTCCCAATAATGACTCATCTTTGTTCTTATTATTAAAGCAGTGTTTGAACACTGTGTGAATTATTACGATGAATGCCAAAATGGTACAGGCCAAATATGCCTGAGGAAGGTCATATATTTCCAGGAGAATGTCATTCATCATACAGGCAAAAAGGTTTTTAAATTCTTGTGAGGTAATGTTGTCAGCCATATTACAAGAATTACTCAAAATTTGTTAGTCAATTTTAAGATGTAAAATTATCAAGTACTTTTACTTGAAATAAAATGCTGGTTTGCTTATCTTACCTTTCTGTGGTATGGGGGGTGTAGTAGCGCTTTTCAACCAGCAGGCGGTGCTGGTACAGCTCCAAAGCAGGGCCTGCTGGTGACCTTGGCTGGCGGCAGCTGGAGGCAGATGGCGGGATGGCCGGGAGCCGGGTGCGGATACCTCACTCGCAGCGGTTTTTCACTGGTCTCGGGGCTAAGCTAGGGAGCTGAGACCGGACTAGCTGCTCCCCTTTTCGGGAATGGACTGGTTATATGGAACTTTGCAGGCGGGTTTAGGTACCCACCAGCCGGGGAACAGGCTGAGGGCAGGAGCCGCCCAGACCTTTGGAATTTGACCCACGTGGGCGCCAGATATTGGGGAATATTATAAGGGCCACTCCACGTAGTTAAAAGGAAGATTTATTTAGTGGATGACTTACAAATGAAAGAATGGATAGGTCGCGGGGGTCTGGGGAAGGCGTCTAGCAATCCAGCGGTGTTCTCTGGAGCTCTGCACAATCAATCTCCACCATCCAGGGTCCAGGCGCAGAGCGCGCGCCCCGAGCGAGCGCTTGCCCATCCAGCTCTCAGGTTTCCAGCACCTCCCCTCGCCCCGCCTCGTAGGCGTGACAGTTGCCAGAGTCTCAATGGGGGTTGGAGCTTCCAGATCCAAGCTGGAATGACTACCCACTACAGAAATATATATAGCAGGAGCTGAGCATCTTAGCAAGCCGTAAGTCCCAAATCACCAGGCCTGTTCCTAGGGGGGTTCATGAGATATGCATGCAGTAAAGTCTTTTAATTCTGAATTGTTTAGCCTTCTTGGGACAAAGGGAATAGGAAAGCACGCAGTGACAGCAAGCATTGAGTTCAGAATGACAACATTGCCGAAAGAAAAAACAATCCTTTCTCTTTCACGTGCTACCTCAGTGTTTGCCTTTTGTTTCTTGTACATTTTCTCTTTTTCTGTCCCAGGAAATCAAGGCTGCATGTGTCTCCAATGGTCAATTTCTGATTAGCACTTTCAGAGTACTGCCAAGTTCCTACCCGACCTTTTCTTTTCTTGGTTTATCTCAAGGGTTCTAAGAGCCAATGTTGGATTCTGAAAGCTGATTTCTTACAAGTAGGTGAGGGCTTACTGCTTTCAAGGGGAATGGTCATCAGGGTTTGTGAGCAGGGCATGAAGTTACAGTATGGTGTGTAGAGATAACGAACTGGGAAGCAGATAAAAGATTGTTGCATCTACTCAGTAGCTGGCCCAGCAGGCAGCTTGCTTGAGCAACTCTGAGTGATGACTGGTTCAAACAAACATTTATACAAAGGTCAGAATTATTCTGGGAAAGTAAGTTTTGGAGGGCAGTCTACAGATGAAAATATACACACCACTACCCCAATCCCAATCAGTCTCTAAATTCTCAAGTAATTTTTTTTTTCATTTACTGAAGTGTTTGGGAGCTGGAAGCCAGCACCTGACCTTGAGGCAAAGGAAATTTAAGGATGCCTAGTCTCAAACTCTTTTTGCTAGCAGTAACATTTGCAGGACTCATGGGCCATTTCACTTCTTCTAAACAGTAGGACTGAGGATAGAGGAGCAAGGCCTTAATTTCCACAGGAAAAGAAAATTTGATCATTCTATTAAAAACTTTGAAAGAACCAGGAAAGCAGAAATCCCAGGGCTAACATGGCCTATGTTATGGTTAGTAAGGCCAATATGTTTGTCTTTGCCCCTCCAGAAAGCATTTCCTAACCATCCCATGGGAGGGAAAGTAGCCCAAATGTTCTGTGGTCAGCAGATGGGTGGCACATAAGCTAGGCTCTTGATGGCAGTCACCAGTTAGTTCAGGGACTCGTATATTTTATCATATTTCTGGGTATCAGTTTTTCAGCTCTGAAATGAGAACACTAAACTGCAGAGTTACTAGGGTCAAGGTTGCTCTAAAATTCACGAAAGCCTCCATCTTTCCATCTTAAACATTCCAGGTCACTTAATCTCATAAAGTTGTGCTGGGGATGTGGTGAATGTGTTGCTCTGATTGATTGATGATAAATAAAATGCTGATTGGCCAGTAGCCAGGCAGGAAGTATAGTGTAGATGGGATAAGGAGAGAGGAGAATTCTAGGTGGTGGAAGGCTGAGTAAGGAGACGCTGCCAGCCACTGCCATCAGAAGCAGATGTAAAGATACTGGTAAGCCACGAGCCATGTGGCAACTTTTAGATGAATAGAAATGGGTTAATTTAAGATATAAAAACTAGATAGCAAGAAGCCTTCCATGGCCATACAGCTTATAAATAATAGAAGTCTCTGTGTGTTTACTTGACTGCGGGACTGGCAGGTGAGAGATTTTTCCTGACCATGGGCCAGGCAGGACCAGGAAAACTTCGGCTACAAACTTATACAAAACAAAAGGCATGAAGCTGGGAGGGAGTGTGTTAGGATGGTTGTGGGGGAGCTGGATGTAGGGGACAAGAAAGGTGGTAGATGTGATCATATTTCATAGTATGCACATCTGAGATTCTTAAAAATAAAGAAAAAATTTAAAAAATGGAGCTTGGGATTTTATATTATTATCCTGTTGTATTTTTCTTCAAAGTTCTCTTATTAGGCTGAACGACGATCATTCCTTACATTAAATCTTTTCTTACGTGTAAAGGGTGGTTTCCCTCTTGAAAAGGTTGTTAATACTTGAGAATGCTTTCAGTGACTCTTCATGTTTCCCCTAAGTGGCTGAGAGGGCCTGCACTGCCCACCAATGACCATCAGCTGCTAAAACAACAATTTACTTGTTTACCCAGTCATTGTCTTGCAGATATGCTGATGCCCAGGAGGGCTGCTTGAAGCATCAGTGCTTCCAGGGACCTTTTGAAAGTCCTCATTTTCTCTTGTCTAAGTGGGAATCTGTTCCCGCATTTCTCCTGAGGAAAGATCCTCAGATTCATGGGTGCCCCCTAGAGGCAGGAGCTGTAGATGGGCACACAGCCTGACTCTCCACAGTCCTTTTTATATAGGGTTTCTGCCTGTGTATATGTTCACCATGTGAACCAGAGAGCCACCCTGCCCTAAAGGCTGAGGAGAGCTGCATGCTGGAGAACAGTCTATTCTAATTTACACAGCAGCATATTATGGGATGGGACAGGCCTGCCTTCTAAAATCCAAGCATCTTGTATGCTTTCTCATTTTCATATTTAGATTTTCATTTCCACAGTGAGATATTTTGTCCTGTTCTGTACCTATTTTTAGCTATTTTTCTTAGAAGAGAATACTTTAAAATTCACTTAATTTTTATGAGGCATTTGGTTTATGACACTAATAAATCTTCCTTCAGTTTGCCAAACAATTGCAGCAAATGTGCTAAGTTTATGTGGAAATTAAGTAGCCGTCCATCTTTTTTATAAGACAGACACACATGTAAAAGGAAATGGATGTAGGCTGGAATGAGAGGAGGGTGCAGCTTGGCGGGGGTAGTGGGAGTCCTCTGTTGTTCTTGTTGGAGAGTGTTTATGTAGAGGGAAAGCTTCATGAAAGACTTGGTAACTAGACTGGACTATACGAAACACTCAGAACTCAGGTACGGGGATGAGGTGATGGAGTGTGCTGAGAGCAGGATTCATAAAAGATGGACAAAATGTGAGTACCAGTTAAAAAACTGTGAGTAGATTAGAGGACTAAATGTGAAAAGCAAAAGTTTCAAACATTTGGAAGAAATATAGAAGACTATTAGAACTGGGAAGAATTCCTTTTTAAAAAAAAACCCAGATCATATAGAAAAGTATTCAGATGTGGGGCTTCTTTAAATTAAAAACTAAAGGCTTGGGCTGTGGAGACAACAGAGCTGGTAAGGTGCTTGCTGGCTGCAGGAGAACCGAGTTCCACGCCCAGCACTCGTGTAAAAAGCAGGTCATGATGGTGCATGCCTGTAACCCCAGCACTGCAGGGCAGCGTCGGCTGGATCCCAGGGGCGATCTAGACAGCATGCCTGTCCTAATTGAAGACACAAGTCCCCGTGAGGGACCTGCCTTTAAAAACAAGGTGATTTCTAGTTGAGAGAAGCTGAGTTTTATCCATGTAAAATAATAGTGTAACGAATTCAGAATTGAATCTATAACAAAGGATCAAATCTCCAAATTGCCCTGCAAATACTATAGTGATTTAAATAAAAGTGATATGTAAAGTGACACTTTGTGAAGCTCGTGCTTCACTGATTGCCTGTTAATCATTGGCTAGGGAGGCGCAGTAAGAACTCCCCACTTTCATTGTCATTCCTTTTGTTGTGAGTGAAATCAAAGACAAAAAGAACACATCTATCAGTCAATAAATGTCAATAAATGTTTGATTTTTTAAAAAACTGATATTTGAGTTACTGTCCTAAGTTCTACTAAAAAAAAATCCTGAAATGAATTTTGTCTTAAGATTAGATCAGAATTTCCACAATTTCTTTTTTCTTTTTGGTTTGTGAAGATAGGGTTTCTCCATGTTAAAGCCCTGGCTGTCCTGGAACTCGCTCTGTAGACCAGGCTGGGCTCGAACTCACAGAGCTCCTCTTGTCTCTGCCTCCTGAGTGCTGGGATTGAAGGCAAGTGCCACCACCGCCCAGCCAACAGTTTCCTAAATGATCTGAAATACAGGCCGCCATTTGTTCTACACATATTCTTGCTACGCAGAATTTTTAGTGCTGCTGACTACAAACTTGAAATAACTGATCCACTCAGAAAAAACGTTGACAGTTCTCGTGTCCCACTGTAGCAAATGTTCAGTTAAGATGTTCCCCCCATATGCAAAATAAAACAAGTGTACTCATCTCACTCTTCACATTTGCTTTTATGTCTAATAAATGGTAAAATAGCATGAAGACTAAAGAGTTGCTTCAAAATAAATTCTTTTACTATAAAAAATAAAACAAAATTTTTATTTTAATTATATTTTATTTTTATTATGAGTAAAAAACAAAGATGGTGAATGTCTCCTGAAGAATGGCACCCGAATTGGAATCTGGCCTCCACACACATGTGGAAACTCATGCATCTGCACACACATACCAACATACATACACAAATAACCTCAAAACAAACACACAAACCCTAAAATCCTCTGTTTGCCTAAACATGAAAGAAGAAGCCAAAAGGCATGCAAGGGACAGAGGTAATAATTTATAGCTGTAATGTAAAATAGAGAATAAATGTTTCACTACACAAAATAAATTCATTAGCATAAAAAGATATTCCAATCACCCAGGGAATTTCATGTACCAGCCACTAGGATTAGGAATGTGTTTTATGTGTGTGTGTGTGGTTTATCTCCACATTTATTACAGCCCCCTCATGAATTATATGCAGGCAAAACGAATTCACATATTAACATATTGAGAAATTCAAAGCAGGTTTAACATAGAGAAAACTATGCCAAGCTACAGACGATTAAGAATGAAAACCAATGATAGAGAATTGCTCAGAAAATTCCAAAGAAAGCCAACACATTACTTTCAGACAATCAATAACAAAAACCACTATGGACTCAGTTGCATGAATCCTAAATGGTCTTATAATAAAAACCCAGAGCCAGGTATTGGGGTAAATGCTGAAAGATCAGAGGAAACAAGCCACAGCCACTTCTTACCTTGCCAACTCCTCAGCTGAAAAGAGAAGATCCTGTCTCCATGAATCCTCTGACTGAAAGCCTGAGTCCTCAGCCAAAAAAACCTAGTTCCTGTCTCCTAGTGACTTACATGCCTTTCTCTGCCCAGCTAATTCATTTCTTATCCCAACCTTCATAGTGCTGGGATTAATGGTGTGTGTGTTTTCCAAATATTGGGGTTAAAAGTGTGTACCATCACTGCCTGGCTCTGTTTCTCTCCTATACTGGATCAATCTCATGTAGTCCAGGGTGGTTTTGAACTTACAGAGATCCAGATGGGTCTTTGCTTCCTGAGTGCTAGGATTAAAGGTGTGTGCCACCACTGCCTGACCTCTATGTTTAATCTAGTGGCTGGCTCTGTCTTCTGATCTTCAGGCAAGTTTTATTGGTGTACAACAAAATATCACCACAGGACTTCTTATTTGAAACTAGTCAGTAAAAAAGGTAACATCATGATGTGGTATATAAAGTTCAAATGAAGAAAAAACACACCAAACTCCAAGATAAACAAGCACCCACCAACCCAAGTACCTGTGTTCCTAGAGCCAAACCACTTGCTGGGTCACCAACAGATTTCTAATCAAAAGCAGAGCTAATGTGAAATTTAGAAATATTCTATTAATTTAAGAAGGAAAAAAAGGGGGGGAATGCAGAGGATATTCAGAAAATAAAAGTGTTAAGATAGTAGATTTAAACATATTGATAATTAAATGACATAACCAGTATTAAGTAGAAGCTAACATAGAACTATATAAAGAAATAAGCTGATAAACTGAATACAAAACACATAAAAAACCAATTCACCATCATCAAGTAGGCTTCATCACAGAGATGCAGGGATGACTCAACTTACATAAATTGATTAATGTAATATACCATATAAACAGAGTGGAAGACAAAACCACATGATCATCTCATTTGGTGCAAAAAAGGCCATTGACAAGACCCAATACCCCTCCATGATAAAAGGCCTAGAGAGACTAGGGATACAAGGGACACACCTCAACATAATAATGGCAGTTTACAGCATGCCCAGAGCAGACATCAACTTAAATGGAGAGAAACTCAAAGCATTTCCATTAAAATTAAAAATAAAACAATGTTGCCCACCCCCTCCATATCTATTCATTATAATATTTCATGTCTCAGCTAGAGCAATAAGACAACTGAAGATCAAGCAGATACAAATAGAAAAGGAAGAAGTGTAAGTGCCTTTATTTGCAGATGATAAGTTTGTATACATGAGTGACCCTAAAAATTTCATGAGGAAACTCCTAAAGTTGATAAACACTTTCAGAAAAGTAGGAAGATATAAAATTAATTTAAAAATAAAAACCAGTATCCTTCCTATAAATAAACAACAAGTGAACTGAGAAAAAAAATCAGGGAAGCAATACCTTTCATAATAGCCTCAAAAAACATAAAGTATTTTGGGATAATTTTACTCTTGTATAATCAAAACTTTAAGACACTAAAAAAAGAAATAGAAAAAAGATATAAGATAGAAAGATCTTCCATGCTCATAGATCAGTGGGATTAATATAGTAAAATGATTGTCCTTTCCAAAAGCAATTACAGATTCAAATTCCAACACCATTCTTCACAGATTTTGAAAGGACAATTTTTAGCTTCATAGGAACACAAAAAGATCAGGAGAGCTAAAACAATCCTGAGTAATAACAGAACTGTTAGAGATATCTACATCTCTGACCTCAAAATGTATGCTAGAGCTATAATAAAATCAACAACGTATTGGCATATAAACAAACATTCTGGTCAATGAAATTAAATAAAAGATCCAGACATAAATCCACATACCTATGGGTACCTGATTTTTTTTTTTTATATAAAGAAGCAAGAAATACACAGGACAGCATCTTCAACAAAGGTGCTGGTCAAACTGGATGGCTGCATGCAGATAAATCCAAATAGTTTCATATTCATCACTACATACAAAACTCAACTCCAAATGGATCAAAGACCTCAACATAAAGCCAGATCCACTGAACCTGAGAGAAAGGGGAGAACAGCCTTGACCTCACTGGCTCAAGAAAAGACCTCTGAATAGAAGACTATAAACACAGGAACTAAGGTCAACAATTAATAAATGGAACCTCATGAAACTGAAAGCTTCTGTAAGGCAAAGGACTTCATCATTTGGAAAAAGTGGCAGGTTAAAGAATGGAAAAAGACATTTACCAATTACACATCTGATAGAGGGCCAATATCTAAGATATATAAACAACAACAACAGAAATGGACATCAAGAAAGCATAGTTTAATTTAAAATTGAGGTGCAGATCTAACAGAATTCTCAAGAGAAGAAACTCAAGTGGCTGAAAATTACTTAAAGAAATGTTCAACTTCTTTAGTTATTAGGGAAATGCAAATCAAAATTATTTTGAGATTTCATTTTTTAAAAAAATAAATGTATCTATTTTTTTTTTTTACTTCCCAGCCAAAGTGTCCCTCCTTCTCCTCCCACTCCCCTTCCCCACCCTTCCCCCCATCCACTCCTCTGCTGTTTCTGCTTAGGAAAGGGCAGGTCTCCCATGAATATCCCATGGCTTATCAGGGTACAGCAAGACTAAGCACCTCCCCCATACATCAAGGCTGGGCAAGGAAACCCAACATGAGGAATATCTTACACAAACCAAAAAGGGTAAGATCAATAAAACAAATGAAAGCTCATACTAGTAAGGATGTGGAATGAGGGAACACTTACCCATTGCTGGCGAGAATGCAAACTTATATAACCACCGTGGAAATCAGTATGGCCGGTTCCTCAGGAAGCTGGGAACTCAAGATCCAGCTATACCATTCTACCCAAAGAATACTACATCTTATACAGAAAAATTTGCTAACATGTTCATTGCTGCTGTATTCATAGTAGCCAGAAAGTGGAAATAATACTAGATGCCTGCTGATGGACGAATAAATAAGGAAATATGGTACATTTACACAATGGAATATTACTCATCTATTAAAAATAAAATCATGAAATTTTAGGCAAATGGATCGAGCTTGAAAAAAATCATCTTGAGTAGATGTTAGCTGCTAAGTCATTGATGAGCAAGCTACAATCCATGTAACCACAGAGGTTAGATAGAGAGTAAGGGACTAGGGGGCAGTGATGGATTGCCTTTGGAAGGGGAAATAGAGTAGATAGTTATGGGTGTGGGGGGATCATATGGGGAGGAGGAGGGAGGGAGGGAGTTCGAGAAGGAATATAGGGAGGGGTAGCTAAAACTAATGGTGTTGTGACATTTTGTTTGTGTTCTGACAAGTAAAGCTTGCCTGACGATCAGAGGGTGAAGCTAGCCACTAGTTAACCATAGAGGTCTGGATTTCTGTACAGACAGGAGATAGGAAGAGATATATATGGCTAGGTGGAGAGAGGAAGTGATAAGGCGGTGTTCGGTCTGAGGAGTCAGAGAGGTAAGAGGTGACACTGGCTGCTTCTTTGCTTTTATGATATTTCAGCTTTTACCCTGATATCTGACTCTGGGTTTTTATTATTGAGACTAATTAGGATTATGTTTCACTAAGGGTCATTTGAAGGGTTGCCTAGAAACATAATATAATAGAAACTTCCTAAAATATGTAAATATATGAATGTTATCTAAACAGAATCACTAAAAACTGGGGGGAGACTAAGACCCAACTGGGTATCTCTCATCACCAAATGAAGCTTCTCTTTCCAGAAATGGGTTACATCTAGCAGAGTGGTTGGCCAAAGGGAGCCCATGAAAACCCTCAAACAACCCAAGCTTTGCAAATGCTATTGGTTGCTCTCCACAAACTAATGGTAAGGCCCTATACAACTCACTGAACATGGAGAAGTGAGCCTGGTGCTTACCTAGAGCCTTCATTTCTACTGACCAGGGTTTAGGGTACTGGAAGGTATTTTTCTGCAAGCTGCCAAAGGGGAAAAGTAAACACCAACCTAGCTGCAAACCCTTTGATCCTCAGTGGGGACATGGATGCAATGTGCAGTGGTGTAGTAGTGGTATAAAGCTTGTGGGACTCATCAACTAATACTTGATTAAATTTAAGGCCTACTTCACAAGATGGAACCCATTCTTGACACTGTTCAAGTGGCCAAGAGCCTGGGACCAGATAGGCAAGGGATGGAGGTGAAACCAAATACCACTCATTGTATTGCTGAAGGAACATAGGAACAAAATGACTCCTAAGGACAATCTACTTTACTCATATGTTGGTGTTCTGTTTTGTGTGGTTCCATTGAAGAATTAGGGTCACTCTAGGATGAATTTAGTCTCAGCAAAAGCAGCAGGGGTGCCAGCTTCTGGTGAACTGACTGCCCATTGCTTTGCAAAAAGCTTTTATTTTATTTTTTTATGAGTTCATATCATTTTTTATTTCCATACAACCAGTCAAGGACATGGTGACAGCATCACTTACCACCTCATCCCCATTCCCTCCCCACGAGTAACCGGGATGCTGAATTCAGAACAGTGAATATACTGGTTGTTTATATTTCACACAAGACTCATTGTATATGCATGTATATGCACACATCTGCATCTTTTTTATTTTATTCTGTCACTCAGTGTTATATTTTTTACTTCTTTTGGGTTGTATGTGGTACAGTTTTACTCATTTCCACTGCCCATTGTATCCCACAATTTAAAAGGAGATACTTCATTTTACTCTGAGAAAATATCAGCTAAAGCCAAACTGATGATGACTCTATTAGTCAACTTGCTTGAGGTATTTTGTTCATATATGTACACTGTATGGGAAATTTTATGTAATTCACTGTGACACTCAAATTGTTCCAACAGTGGTACTTTTGAATTGGGTCCCTTGTCATGCCTTGTTGTTACATGATTCATACCTTTAACAAGCCATTTCTGAATATCAAAATCTTGTATCTAGTTGTTTGAAGGGACCATTTGCCTTAGCAGTTCCCAACCATAAGACTTGCTGGTTTTCCATACTCTCTCATAACTAAGTCATTCAAAGGCTCTGGAATCCCTCAGGAAGAACTCAGATAAGAATCAAACACCTCGAAGGGGAAGGGCGAGGGAAAGGTAGCTGGACAGGGGTAGCACAGAGGCAGACATATACTATCTATATGTGTGACGTTATCTAAAAACAAATTTAATTAGTAAAAAGGAGAGAGATGAGGAAAGAAAAGGGTAATTTGGGATAGGAGAATTTTTTGTAGGCAAAAGAAGCATTGATCATGAAACAGTCAGATTGGACAAAACTGCAGAAAACTTTCAGTCTCCTGGATTGGGGTAAAACCTGTTTCAGTATAGTGTTCATTTTCACCTAGAATGAAAAAGCCCTTTAGTTGTATATATTTGTTTATGATCAGCATGCCTGTCATGCTGATACTGCTGTTGACTTCAAAATCATCTCCCATGCTACATTTTAATTATTAGTGTCTTGTAGTTACTAAGAAAATATCTATATTATCCTATTTTTACTACCACCTCTTGCAAATTGATGTGAAATACACATAAGGCATCATACTATATATGTAAAAATCCACTGAATTGAACAGTTATTGAAACCATGCTTTTCCCTCAGTTTTTTTTTTTTTTTTTTTTTTTTTTTTTTTTATTAAAGTGACACCCGACTGGATATTTCTTTTTTTTTTTTTTTTTTCTTTTTTTTTTTTTATTATTATTATTATTATTATTATTATTATTATTATTATTTTATAACACCATTCAGTTCAACATAATAGCCACAGAATCCCCTGTTCTCCCCCTCTCGCCCACCCCTCCCCCCAGCCCACCCCCCATTCCCACCTCCTCCAGATCAAGGTCTCCCCCGAGGACCGGGGTTGACCTGGTAGACTCAGTCCAGGCAGGTCCATTCCCCCCTCCCAGACCGAGCCAAGTGTCCCTGCATAAGTCCCAGGATTCAAACAGCCAACTCATGCAACGCGCCCAGGACCTGGCACCAATGCACAGCTGCCTCCCAAACAGATCAAGCCAAATGACTGTCTCACCCGTTCAGGTGGCCTGATCCAGTTGGGGGCCCCTCAGCCTTTGGTTCATAGATCCTGTGCTTCCATTCATTTACCTGTTCATTTTGATTTTTGTCCCACTGAGTTTAGCCAGGACCATCTATGTGATCCTGGCTTTGGAGCTATGCAATAGAGCCTCGTGGGCTCAGCAGTGGCTACACAACTGCAGATAATGATTCCCCTCTACTAGAATCTACCAATGGCCAGAAATTCACGAGTAAGGGTTACAGCGCCATGAATTCCTGATCCAGTCATGTCTGATAGTTGATAGGGCAAGGCTTGTGTGGGCCCATTGCAATACCTAATGTCTTTTGTGTGAAATTTCTTATATGGGTGATTGTACTCTTTATCTCCAAGCTATCTGGTCTGGTTACTATTATTCGCTGTTAAAATTAAAATCACTTTATCCAAGGCTTCATCTTTCCAATTTCTAAGAAACTTCTACTTATCATCATAGATGTTACTAGATCCATTGATTGATTCTCTGTACTCATGACTCTCCCATGGTGGTGGAATAAGACTTCTCTGGTGCTCTTTTGCATGCCTGCTTCCTTGAAAGAGCAGTATTGTAGAATATTAGTTGAAGATGTAGAATATTAGTTGAAGATGTGTTATTTTTGTTTATGCTGTGGAATATTTGTTTAATGATGCAAAGACTGCTGAATTATTTTATGTTGCATTTGTTTAACTCTGTGAAGCTGTGTTACTTTGCCTGTCTAAAACACCTGATTGGTTAATAAAGAGCTAAATGGCCAATAGCAACGCAGGAGAAAGGATAGGCGGGGCTGGCAGGCAGGGAGAATAAATAGGAGAAAAAATCTAGAAATAGGGAGGAGAGGATCAAGGAACATGAAAGAGGAGGAAAGGAAGACTCTAGGGGCCAGCCACCCAGCTACACAGCAAGCCATGGAGTAAGAAGTAAAGAAAAGTATTTAGAATAGAGAAAGATAAATGCCCAGAGGCAAAAGATAGATGGAATAATTTAAGTTAAGAAAAGTTAAGCCAAGCTAAGGCCAGGCATTTGTAGGAAAAAGTCTCCATGTGTAATTATTTGGGAGCTGGGTGGTAGACCCCCTGAAAGAGCATAAAAATAAATAAATAAATAAAAAAAAAAAAAAAAAAAAAAAAAAAAAGAATCAAACACCTCAGCCAGGCGGTGGTGGCATACGCCTTTAGACCAGCACTAGCAGAGCCAGGTGGATCTCTGTGAGTTCGAGGCCAGCCTGGTCTACAAAGCGAGATCCAGGATAGTTACCAAAACTACACAGAGAAACCATGTCTTGAAAAAACAAACAGACAAGCAACAAACAAAAAAGAATCAAACACTTCAAACAAAAGGTAACAACCACAAAAGGTAGTTCAAAGCCTAGGTGCTAAGACTTCAGAATTCAAGCCAGATGTAATGTCTCAGTGGAATCTCTTGATACACTTATAGATCAGTGTCTTGCTCAGCAATAATTAGAGAAGCTTCCTCCTGCAAGAGATGGGAACAAATATAGACACTCACAGCCCGACAATGTACAGAGAGTGAGAGACCTTGGAATGCTTGGATTGAAATGGAATGTTTCTATCAATCACTTTCCCTCACACCTCATGGAACTGTGTGTCAGATGGGGCAGAAAGATTATAAGAACCAGAGAGGGTGGAGGACCCTAGGAAACATGGCCCTCTAAACACAGGAAGACCATCACACACATGAACTCACAGAGCCTGTGGCAGCATGCCTTTTTGGTAGACACAAGCCCACATCTACATTCTAGAAGCTATCTCCAATTGATAACCACTCACAAATTAAAAAAAATAGTTTTCATTTTTTCCAGTGGAGTCTCACTGGGGATAAAAACCACTCTTAAAGGCAGACCCCATGCTCAGCAGTAGAATGTCAACACAAGATGAATTCACTGGTGTTTCTGGAGTTTTCTCTTCATTTGTTTTCTTTTTGTCTTACTCTACAGGTCTTTTGCTTATATATTATGGTTTCAAATTTATGTTTTTAGGGGATTTCTGGGCATGATAATGTGTTGCTGGAAGTTTCTGTTCCCTGGTCCTGCAGCCCTTCAGTCCCAAGTAAACACACAGAGGCTTATATTAATTATAAATGGTTTGACTGATTGTTCAGGCTTATAATTAACTAGTTCTTATGCTTAAATTGACCCATAATTCTTGTTTGTGTTTAGCCACTTGGCTTGATATCTTTCCTCAGGCCAACATTCTCATCTTACTTCCTCTGCATCTGGTTGGTGACTCCAGCTCTGCCTCTTCTCTTCCCAGAATTCTCCTAGTCTAGTCACCAAGGCTACACTTCCTGCCTGGCTATTGGCCAAACAGCATTTTATTAAACCAACAGGTGTGACAAATCTTTACAGTGTACAAGAGCATTATTCCCACAGCACTAGAGTGTTGTCTCTGTGTCTCCATGTGCTTTTTCTTTGGCTCTTTCTTCTTCTTGTTGTTTCCTCCTATTCAGGTTTGTTTGTTTTCATTTTATCCTGTTTCTTACTTTTATTTTTTTTTTAGATGCATGTTTGTTTTCTAATGAGAGAGAGAGAAAGGATGTGGATTTGGTGAGTGGGGACATAAGGAGGATTGGGGAGCAGTTAGGATTTGGGAGTGGTAAACCATAATGAGAATAGAATATATGAAAAAACCATTTTTAATAAAAATAAAAAAGAAGACACAGAAACCAATGAGACAGCTCAGCAGGTGAAGGCACTTGGTGCTGAGGCTGCTGACTCGTATTTGCTTCCTGGGACCTACAGAGTGGAAGGAGATAACAGATTCCTTCCTTCAATTTGTTCTCTGACACATGGGACAAATGCACATGCACCTACACACATGCAATGAACAAACAAACAAATATATAAATGTAATAAAAATAAGATTCAGTTATGGTCACATGGTTCATAAGAAATTCATTATGAAAAGGATTCAGAAATTTAGTGAATTAGAACACACGGATGTTTTTATCACAAAGGGTATAGTAAGGGAGTGGGATGAAATTTTAGAGGCAAAACCCTTGATTCTTGGGTGTCTTAACAGATGCATATTGTTCCCAAACTCACCTAGCTGTATACAGGAAAGATGAACAAGTTATTTATACCACACAAACAAATGACATAATCAGGCATAAGAAGGTACTAAAATACTGTTGCTGCTAAAGGGTAATTGTGATGAGAAAACACATCCAGCCATGTAATATCAGCCATGTGAGTGGTTGTGTCACATCAGAACAGCCTCTGGAAGGGCAGAGCAAGGGCCACTTCCTAAGAGGAAGAAAATGTCATAAGGATAAAAGGTTTACTTCATCATTAAACTCTCATGCTCTTAATTGTCCCCATAGAATAACAAGAGTTTTAAAGTACACGAAACAAAATGAGTCAAATTATAATAATTCTTGGAGATTGGTATTTGTTTTAATGATTTTTACTGAGAAATAGCAATAATACAGAAGATTATAACAGCATGCTCAATGGAGGCTTGTGAGTTACGGAGCACAGCACTCAGAGAAAGTACAAGCAGTCCTTTCAAATGCACAGGGAGCCCTTAGGATGGACCTCATACCAGGGCATAAATAATTTTCAATACACGTTATGAAACTGGAGTCATGCAGGGTATGTTCTGTGACCACAGGAAAAGTAAATTAGAAGGATAACTAGGGTGTCCTTGAAACTTGTAACTAAACTAAACACATCTAAATAATTAATGGGACAAAGAGCCAGTCACCAGGTAAAATACTTTAAACTGAATAGAAAATAAAACAAATCATTAAACTTTGAGGAATACGTAAAGCAGTGACTGGAGAAGCTTTTTAGTTGTTTTAAATTCATCTATTTATTTTACATGCCAGCAGCTGCCTACCCTCCATCTTCCTCTCCCAGTCCCTCCTCCCCTCCCTCCCCCAATCCCCTCATCTTTTGTCTCCATCCAGAAAAGGTCAGGTCTCCCATTAGTATCAATAAGACATGGCATATCAAGTTGCAGTAAGACTGAGCAGCTCCCCGTGTATTAAGGCTGGGCAAGCATAGAAAGGAGACCAAGGAACAAGGTGAAGAAAGGACAGAGGAGGAGGAGTTGCTTTGGGACCAGTCTATCCTTGGATTTTGAAGCTCCTTAGTTCTGAGCTTTTTAGTTTTATGTTTATGTTTAACTTATGTTTTAAAAGAACACTTACATATGAACAATTATTAAGAATGATTTTAGGGTGAAGGGATAGCTCAGTTGGCAAAGTCCTTGCTGTGTAATCATGAGGACCCGAGTTCAATCCCCAGCACCTGTGTGAAAGCCAAGCATGCTAGAATGTGTCTATAATTCCAGTATTGAGGAGGCAGACACAGGAGGGTATTGATGTAACCAACTGTCTTATTAAATAAGAAACACAGAACCAATGTAAAAGAGAAAGTCAGAGCTCAGAGCTAAAATCTCACCCTTCCTTCTGCGGTGGTCCTAGCTCTCTGAAAGGGACCTATTTCCTGTGTGTAGGTCTTTTCATAGTCTTTTGTTCTGCTTTCTCATTGGTTGTAAACCCAAACACGTAACTGCCTCGTCACTGCCTGTATGTACAGCCCCCCAGGTCTTAAAGGCATATGTCTCCAATACTGGCAGTATCCCTGAACACACAGAGATCTACCTAGCTCTTCTACCAAGTGCTGGGATTAAAGGCGTGTGCCACCACTGCCACACTCTGTCTATGGCTCTAATAGCTCTGACCCCCGGGCAACTTTATTTATTAACATACAATCAAAATCACATTTCAGTACAATTAGAATACCACCACAGGAAGATCCTAGGGACTCAACTGAATAAGCAATCTAGCCTAATTGGTGGAGCTCCAGGTCCCACTGAGAGACCATGTCTCAAAAACTAAGATGGAATGACTGGAGAGATGGTTCAGTGGTTAGCTTCCTGCCCAATCAGGAGGACTGGGATTTGGCTCTCATCACCCATGCAACAAGCTGGGAACCCTGGAAATGCCTGTGGGATGGGTAGTTTTAATTGTCACCTTGATGTATCTAGAATCCCCTGAGAAAAAGGTTTCTAATAATATCTGTGAGGTGTTTTTTTAATTATGTTAATTGATGTGGGAGGGACTTCCCATTGTGGGCATTATCATTCCCTCGGCTTGGGGTCCTGGACTGCATGAAGAGGAGAAAGTTAGCTGAGCACTGGCATGTATGTCGTCATTGCTGTCTGATGCTTGTCACGGATGTGCTATTTGCTCAAGCTCTTGCCTCTGTGAGTTTCTTGCTATTGACTGTATCCTGGAACTGTGAGCTAACATAAACAGTCTCCTTTAAGTTGCTTTTGTCAGGGTGTTTTACCATAGCAACCAGAAAAGATTGCTTTTACCAATCTTTTGGTTACTTTAACCAACCAAATAAGATACCTTTCCACTCTAGTTTCAAGGGATCCAAAGTCTTCTGGCTTGAATAGACATTCACCCGCACATATATGTGCACAAATACTCACATAAACACATAAAATAAAAGGCTGGAGAGACGGCTCAGTCAGCAAATTGCTTGCACACAAGGATGAAGACCTGAGTGAGTTTCATCTCTAGCACATTAAAAAACAAAACAAAACAAAACAAAAAAAAACCCAACAGGTGGTGTGGCCTGTGTTTATAATCTTAGCACTGAGGAAACAGAGACAAGTGGATTCCTGGGATGTACTGTCCAGCCAGCCTAGCCTATTTAGTGAGTGGCAGACCAAAGAGAAAACTTGTATCAAAAACAAAGTTGATAGCACCTGAGGAATGAAACCCAAGGTTGTCTTCTGTTGTTCAAATGCATGTGCACCCATATGCATGTGCACAGCCTCCCAAATGTACACCTATATCCACACCTACACATGCACCTGCACACACACAAACCTATACACACACCGATGTATGCAACACACACATACACATGTATATAAACATTTGCTAAAAACAGAATGTTGGGAATTGGCCAGTAATTGAGGTGGTGATGCTTCAATTAGGGAAACATCATTTGTCAGTCAATGAATAAACATTGTACCAGGCCAGATTACCAATGAATGCAATATCTAGGGGGGGAATTTTGATTATGGAAAAGATATTCCCCAGAGACCATTTCTTAGTTACAAGGGTGGGAATACAATAATAATTAAACTGGAGAAATTTGGCAGCCCCTCAACTAGGTAATATAAATTAGCATCCTCTGTGTGGGGTGGATGAAGGACACATTACTGCCCAAATATTATTAACTAAGGGTAAAGAACTTTAATCATGATAAAATATCCAAAAACACAGCTTAAAAAGCATTCATTTCTAAAATACCAGAGTCATTCAAGACAATCATTGAGAGTATTTTTGATTTAAAAAGACTGTAGTAGAAAAAAAATGCTTGCATTTTCTATATGTTCTCATTGAAACTTGACTGGACAGCCCAGAGACCTAGGGTAGAACTAAACATGACTTGAAAAAAAAGAAAACAACTAACCCAACAAACAAAAGATGAAACACATCTTAATGATATTCTGCTATAATCATAGATCAGTGTTTAGTCCAGTCATCATCAGAGAGGCTTCTGCAGGCAGCAGATGGGAGCAAGTGCACAGACCCACAGCCAGACATTATGCAGAGAGAGAGAGTCTAAACTGGAGGTCCCCCCCCCCAGAGATCAGGAAACCTTGAGGAAGTGGAGGAGGAAAGATTGTAGGAGTTAGAGGGGATGGAGGTCATCAGGAGAACATGGGCCACTGAATTAACTAGGCAGGGCTCACATGGGCTCACATGACTGAAACGGCAAGCATGGGACTTGCAGGGGTCTGCACCAGGTCCTCTGCATATATGCTATGGCTGTTATCTTGGTATTTTTGTAGGGCTTCGGACAGTGGGGGCAGGTGTGTCTCTGGCTCTTTTTCCTGGTCTTGAGACTCTTTTCTTCTTGTTGAGTGCCTTGTCCAGACTCTATATGAAGGCTTTATCCTTGTTTTATTGTATCTTGTTTTGTCCTGTTTGGATGTCATCTCTTGAAGACCTGCTCTTTTCTCAAGAGGAAACAAAGGGGACGTGGATCTGGTGAAGAGTGGATGTGGGGGTGTGGGTGCTAGGAACAGTGGATGAAGTGGAAACTGTAGTCAAGAAAAATCATATGGAAAAGAATCTATCTTTAATAATAAGTAAAAAGAAACATTGGTTTCTAAGGTGGTGGTGTGAGGAGGCCAGGATTTTGTGGAGGCAGTTAGATGAATAATTGAGGGTAGATCATCCAAGAATGCTATTAGTCCCCTTACCAGAGTTCCAAGAGAAGTTGTTTTATCCCTTCCTCATGTGAGCACACAGTAAGATGATTGATTGCTGTATATGGAAAAAAAAGTAGACAAATGTCTTGGCCTTGGCCTTCCCAGCTCCAAGATCAGTAGAGTAACAGATGCCTTTTTTGCTACCCAATTTGTAGCTTTTTATTATAGTAGCTGAGTTAGGGGCAGTGAGGTGCTGCTGGAATAAATAAGGAAAATATGGAAGTGGCTTTGGTAATGAGTGGAGGGTATTCAAAAAGAAAACTGGACCCACAGGCATCTGCTTTGAGCAATAAAACTGACATTTGTATACTTGTCTTTCTTTCATGTTTGGCTTATTTGAATGCTTTTCCTGTTTAGATTATATTTACTTTATTTTAACGAAAAGCTACGTAGCTCTTAATTGTTTAGGAATCATCACTTTGCCCACTCTCTTCTGCAAATTTCATGATTCAAAACCTTTCTCAAGCATTCTTGAGAAGAATACATATTTACAAATTTCTATTAAGCTGGTGGTGGTGGTACATACCTTTAATTCCAGCATTCAGGAGGCAGAGGCAGGTGGAACTCTGTGAGTTCAAGGTCAGCCTGATCTACAAAGAGAGTTCCACGACAGCAAGAGCTGTTACACAGAGAAACCCTGTCTCAAAAAACAGCCAGCCAATCAACCAACCAAACAAACAAAACTTCTATTAAGATGAAAATATGAAACTGAGTATGAGGTATATGGGGAGTAGAGGCAGCAGAATCAGGAGTTCAGTGCCAGGCATGGCTCCATAGAGAGTTGGATGCTACATGGATCATATGGGACCATTCTCGCCCCCCCCCAAAAAAAGATAAAAGTGTGAATTACAAGAAGGCAAATTACTTTTCCCTCACAAGGAATGAGATTAGATTCATCGAATATGAGGATTTCACAGAGGTAATGAGCAATGATAGACTGGCATCATTCCTCTCTGGGAGTAAATACCATAGATCAGCCCACCCCACTGACAAACACCTGCTGTTCATTGATAGCACATCAGGTGTCCATTTCAGCTCACACTCTGCTGTGGCAGCAGCTGAGTAGTCATCTTCCTAGAACTGCTTATTCTGAGAAGTCATGCTGGGATCATAGAGCAAATAGAACATGTTTGCCGAAAGTTGCACGCTAATTGGATGGTTTCCCTCTTCTTGAATGAACTTTCCTGATGCCTTTACCTTGCCATGGTCTGAAGCCTATCAGAGCATTGCATTTGGAAAAAATACATACTAATGCATTCAGTGAGTATCATGGGTAAACCATGTTTATCTTAGTTCACCAAAAGCTAATGGGCATGCATTTTCTAATCTGAATAATTTATTTGGAGGGGGGTGATTGTGAAGGTATAACTTGGATTACATCTGCCACATATACATTTCAGGACTTCCTCAAGAGTGATAACTTTTAATATATTCAACTCTTAGCCTCCTTCAATTAGCGGCTTCTTAGATTATTGATTTCAGTTTAATACGCCTTAATGTCAGCAGGGTCAACCTCAGAGTCCTGTGACCCATGCAGCTATTAAAAGGTCCCTCCATTTAGTTTAATATTTTCAAGACAGTGGTTTCTGGCTCATTTTTTCATACATTCTAAATAAGGAGCTCTGAAATTTAATTAAATTATGAGCCAAACTGGGTTCTTAACAAACTGCTGAGGAATTTGCTCAGGTTGGTGAGGGTGAGTAAGGGAAGGAATACAGGGCTTGTCTGTGAGTAAACTGTGTGACTTCCAGTAAGCCTGGTTATTGGTGTTTTCTATTAGAAATAAGTAAATGAATGAATAAAGTAGCTACTTCAATAACTTCCAAATGCTTATAAGACTTAAACAAAATGATGCACCTGAAGATATAATATGAGCTATAATCAATAATATTCATATGCTAGTAATTGTCTGCTTGCTCTGTTTCTCACAGGCATGAAGTGAAGTCATACTGTGTAACAAGTTCATCGATATTGATGTCTTCATGACTGAAAAGAATCCCAGTAGAGGAAAATTATCCAATTCCAGGTCATCTGCTAGAAACTTCTACTTGTTGATATCTGAGTCTAGTGTTTGGACCATGTGATGTTACTGTTTTAATTCAGTTATTTACCTGTCAAACTATTAAATCCAGTCTCAAAGGAGGAAGAAGCTGTCTTGTTAATGGTGATTTTAGAAGAGATCTTTGAATTTATATTATGTGAAAAAAATGAGATCCTCTAGCTGTGCCATTCTGAAAATTCACTTTTTAAAAAGTGTCTACGTCATGGAAAGCAGTATTATTTATTTTTAATATTTTATTATATACCGTTATTTTGTGAATGGTATATACATGGCGTGTGTGTGTGTGTGTGTATGTGTGTGTGTGTGTGTGTATGTGTGTGTGTTTGTGTATGTGCGTGTGTGTTGTGTGTGTATGTGTGTGTGCCTACAGCTGGACTGTGAAATCTTTGCAGTCATTGACTGGATCACTTCTCAGTTCATCACAGAGTCTCATATAACACTGATCACTCAACAAATAGGTTCACGGAAGCCACTTCTTGATTGTTGTCTTGACAGTGATGAAATTAAAAAGTCAGTTGAGCTCTGTCAAATGTCTTTGAAAATACAAAAGTTGCATCTTGCAGACTCATCAAATAAATAATACTCAGTAAGGTCCTACAAGCATCAGCTCACCTGTGTCTAGACCGGGGACTTGGTTTTCAATAATCTGCCTGGGGAACTCATAAAACTGGGACTTCCCATTGAAGGATGGATATATTTGTTTTAACCATCCCATGTGGTACATGACTGTGAGAAGAAAGCTGCGTAGGAGTGGAGGACAGTTTCATTTCATAATGAAGTAATGCAGGTGTCATATTCTACAAACTGGGGACACTGGGTGAGTGTGGAAAATATTACTTAATATATTGGTACTTGAGCCCAGAGATCTGGACTGGAAACAAGAGAGACCCAGAAGTCATCTGACATCAGAAAAAGTGTGCAGAGAGTAGAGGAGCCTAATGGGATGATCATGTTGTTTGGGATATGTTAGCAAATATCATCCTTCAGAAAGGATGAAAAATGCATGATGCTTTTCTCTTTTAAGTATGTGTTTATTAAAGAAATAGAGGAGATTTATACATATAGATGGGAGACCAGAGGGTCCCAATGGTGATGGATTGATAGAGATGACAAGCTTGGGATGTCAGCCCAAGGGGCTGAAACTCTATCCACTGATACTGCATTGCTGTGTGAGTTTCCTCCTGTTATCCACAATGAAAGGGGAACCCATAGGCATGCTGTGTGGCTATTTTTAAAAATCACATGCAACAGTAGTCATGTCCTATATAACTGCATAATACTCTACTTTTGGTATTTGGGTGGGAATTTGTGACTTGCTTCCAGCCAGTGGATTTTGTCAAGCAAAAGGAGTATTTTTGGATGTCGCTCATGTTTCAAGTGTTGCTTTTTGTTTAGACGAATATTTATCCTGATTTAGCTATGGTTACTGTATTTAATAAGATGCAAATTTTTAGAGGAAGAGGTGGCCTTTCCAGGGAGCTTGAGGAAGTAAACAGGAAGAAATCATATGAGAAACATGCATAGCACAGACCCAGTGACAGACTCTAGACCACAAGCCTCCTCTTCGACAGCAGGGAGGGCTAGGTCTTTAGATAGAGAGATACAAGGAGGGGGGAATGTCCCATAATCTGAGTGAGCATGTTCTCCTTTACTCATTTCTATATGTAGAATTCATCTGTGCCTTTGGACCCCTTCGGAATAAAAGACTCTAATAAATCAAGTCTAGACACTGATTTAAATTAACTATGAGCTATGTATTATAATAATCTGTTATGTAGCCAGAGAAACGAATGAGGTGCTTTTAAAAGGCAATATGACAAGTCACGGATAATTCCAGGCATTAACACACCCTCACAGGATCTTGCCCTTTTATCTGCTGCTGTGAATTTTATAAATTTTTCTTTTAAATTTAAAATAGATTTTTTTCACATATTATATTCTGATTATGACCTACCATGTCCTATCTCCTCCCACATCTTCCCCACTTACCCACCCACCCAAATTCACACCCTTTCTTCTTCTCTTGTAAATTTGTAAATTCTTAATTGAAGACTTTGAATGGCCATAACACCTCACTGCTGTCTCTTTTTGGAGCTAGAGCTGTTTGTCTCATTTTAGTGCTTACTTTATGATTTAGAGTTTTGTCTTTTTCATTGTATTATACATTCTAGGATGCAGACCCATATTTTCTTTCTCCTTCCCACCCCCCCTCCCACCTTCTTTTCTTCTTCATCTGCCTCAGTAATGAGAGGTCAGACTTAGGAAATAATCAAGATTGTATTATATTACAAATCACTAGCTATATGACTCCTAGACAATTTAGAAGTGTATGCCTCAAGTGTCTTTGCAGTTGGGAGAGCCAGAGAGTTGAAGGAAAGCATCCAACTATGATAAGTAGAAGCAGGAGTGGTCCAGGCAAGCGAGGCAGGCTGGATTTTTAAGCAGTTTAAATCAGAGGTCAAGGGAAACACAAGGTACCAAATCTTGACAGGTAATAAATCAAGTCCACACATCAGCTATTTCTGCTCCACAATGAGTTAGAGGAAAGAGATCTCTTGGCCAGGAATATCTGACACACAGCAGACATTCCTCAGCAGAGAAGCAGCAGCCTGACAGCCTTAGCTTTGATAGACTTTTCAAGGCTGTACAAGCTGGCTAACAGTTCCAATTTTAACAGGTTTCTAGCTTCAAGAAGTTGCTCCTCTTTCTTGTTTACAGAAAAACCAACCACCCAAAACCACCCACCCACCCACCCAAACAAACAAACAAACAAACAAACAAACAAAAAAACCCCAAATCCCACCAACTTCACTAAGTGAAAGGATAATACTCTGGTATGGGTATGAAGTCAATAGGGAAAGCATGATGATACATTGAAGCCTTTCTGTTGAATTAAATTCTGTGTTGCTGACTTCAATTAATAAATCGAATTTACTGCTTCCAAAGTACATTTCAAATGTTTATCTTGATCTACTAGCAGCCAGTCTTCTTTTTCACATACTTGATCATTTTGTTCATAATTTTTACATCACTATATGCGTATTATCATTTTTACATGTGTGTGTGTGTGTGTGTGTGTGTGTGTGTGTATGATACGTATGTGTAGACATGTGCATGTATATGGAGAACAGAGGGTGGTCTCAGTTCTCTTACTCTACCACTTTGACAGGGTCCCTCACTGAACCATAGTTGCTAAGCTGCTTGGCAGGCAAACCCAAGGATCCCTCTCTCCACATCTTCTTGTTCAGAACTGTTACAGGAGTGAGCAGCCACTCTTGGCTCTCGTCATCTTATGAATGTATTAAGAATTTTCCAGCTTGGGTATCTGTGCTTATGCAGCCAGCTCTTTACCTGTCTCGCCAGACCCTTCATTACTATTTTGTCATGAACATTTTCTCACAGAGGAGTGCAGTTCATATGGCACAATGGGACTGATCAGTTTAACATTTTAAAAAGACTAATATTTAGTTGTGTATTCTAGTCTAAATGATATAAAAAAGATTAAGTGAAATAAAAAATGCTTCAGTGAATTTTTAATTGTTTAACATAAATTCCTTTCTTTACTTGAATTACCTCCTCAAGTAAATGTTATAAATTGCAATGTTGGATAAGAGGGTAGAAATATTAAATAAAGCTTACATTTTTAGATTTTAATCCAACTTCAATATCGTGCACAAGTTGCATTCTTCCTCCATTTTATGGATTAAGAAATTGAGCCTGAGAATGAAGTGCTTCACTGCGTCAGGCAGCCAACAATTGGCAGGATCATCCTGTAACATGTTTCTTGATTCATTTTTTTTTCCGTTTTAAATAAGAAAAAGCCAAAAACTTTTATTTATTTTACTTTAAAAATATTTTTTCCTTTTTCATGAGTGGTATGCATGTTCACATACATATTCACATGTGTGTGGGAGCATTGTGTGCATACATGTGGAGTGAGTAGTATGCATGTGTTCACACGTGTATGAGAGCATGTGTATGCATACATGTAGAGGTCCAAAGTTATATTAGAAATCTTCCTCAATCAGTCTTCTACCTTGTTCTTCAGGTAGAGTTTCTCAGTCAAACCCAGAACCTGCAGATCTGACTAGTCTCTTTAACCAAGTTGTCCAGGATCCCCTCTCTCTGCCCTCCCAGGCTACACGATTACAGGTGGGCTACCATGTTCACCCTCCAGTTACATGGATTCTGGGGTTCTGAACTCTGATTTGTTTGCTTGTGAGGCAAGCATTTGAACCACTGAGCCATCTCCCCAGTTCCCTTTTAAATTGTGGTTATAATCCTCAAATTTCATGATTTTGGCTATAATATTTTGGAGGAAGGGTTTCAAAAGAAGATATTGATGGATTCAATAACTTTAGAGGGCTTCCATTCTATGATATAGAGTAAAACAATCAAGTTAACAGTGATTATCACTGATTAAGTATAATGTAACAGGTATAGCTCAAGGCTTTAAATCAATCACCATATGGAATTGGTTTTACTTTACTATGTCCACTGTAGTATGGAAGCCCCTACTTCACAGTTGCTGGAGAGCACTAGCTGCTCTTGTATAGCAGCCTGGTTTGGTTCTCAGTACCTATATCAAGTGGCTCACAACCACCTGTTACTCCAGATCCAAGGGATCTGACATCCATCTCTGGCCTCCGTGGGCATCTGCATGTAGTACATATACACATACTCAGGCACAAGCACATACATATGACAGAATGAACAAAGACAAGAAATTTCTGTTTATGCACAGGGACTCCCAGCACTAGAGAGGGGAAATAATCTCCCACGCGCGGATGGCGAGCTGTACAAACCAGAGAGTTTAAAGTCAGTGTCTTTGTGCTTAGCCTACAGCTTCTGCTGTGGCCCTGCTGTAATACTGGAGGGAGGGGCAGAGGATTACGCCCAGGATTACTAAGTGCAGATTCTGGGTTGTGAATTTTATGTCATTTCCCCCCGATACTCAGTTTCTGTTAGCCCCAGAATCAACATCTCCTTTTCTCTTAGGTTAGCTATGGCCCTTAGGTTTGTGTTTGTGAAAACTCTCCCAAGTTCTGTGGCCGGCATTCTGATAGTATCGTCGTTCTGCCCAGGGTTTGAAGCTGGCATGACCCGGCTTTGTTGGGTGGAGTTGCTTTCCACGCAGAACAGATTAGCGGAGGACTCCTTGCAACTGTGATTCAGAGAAGCAGGAGGGAGGTTCAGACTGCTTCAGCCGTGCATCTCTGTGGATGCTGACATGGCTGGTAATGAGTAATCACAAGCTCTCTCTCAGGATACCTTCTTCCTCTCATCCCCCTTTTTTTGTCCATAATTAAAACTTTATTGAAAAACTGACAAATAGGAGATCACTGTTGTATACTTTATAAAATCAAACACAGTTTACATTGTCTTGGTAAAGTCATTGAACATGATAAGGCTTTCTGTGAAAAACACAAACTCAGGACCTTGTATAGATGATTAGTGTTACTTTCTTCTAAATGAACAGCCTTCTGAGAGCCTGGCTTTTCCTCCTGTGGGCTGGCACACACTGTTGAGCAGCCTATGCAGAGAACCACTGTCTGAGCATGACTGAAAACTGTAGCAATCTTGTAGCAACCTGGACATTTCACATCCATGAAGTAAGAATCTGGGCTCTGAACGAGGGGTTTCTTCGTACGTTTTTTCTTTTCCTCTTCCAAGGAAGGGTGTAAAAGATCTCTAGCCAGAGGCACAGTGACGGCTCGGCAGGCACAAGCGCTTCAGATCTCTGAGTGAGGTGCTCGAGCGCTCAGCTACAACTTCCTTCCTCTTATCCTTAATGAAAGTAACTGTGTAGGTGCTGTCAATTTTCTGATGTTCTGCCCATTTCAGGACCATTTATTCTGGGAGGATTTTTATTTCAAATGTCTATTTCTCTTTGTTCTTATCCAAGTGGTTTTCACAATTGGTCGGTTGCTGCCACTAAGATCATATTGGAGCATCGATGAAAATCAATATGAGAGCAGAACAGACAAGGAAAGAGAGCTTTTACCTCAGAATTCATCGGGTGAATTTACATGGATCCATGTAGGTGCCATAGAACATCAGCTTGGTTCCTCTGGTAAGACTACATACTTATTATTTGACAAAAAATGTGGTCACATTTGGAAATAAATTTAATAACCATGATCAGATTTCACTTCAAAGTAATTCCTAGAAAATGACTGTAATTAGAACCACTTGATATAAAGATCTTAGAATATGGTAATTTGTTTATTGTATTTCCTTATGAAAATTGAATGTTACAATTACCATAATTTGAAATGTATTAGGGACATCTAAGCCTCTAATCAATTATTCAGTTATGTAGAATTGCTCTCATACTGAGAAATTTGTGGTAGCAATTCTTTCTTTAGATCCCCCAGCTTTACTGAAGTGTAATTGACAAACAGAAACTATCCATCACTAACTAAGGCATACAGTTAATGATTATATACATATCTCGTATATTCCTGGTTGCTTCAGACTCATTATGTAGCTGGGCATGTCCTTGAACATCTGGTACTCTTGTATTCATATATGGAGTGTTGGAATTATAGGCCAAACTTTTGCCCGGTTTTTTGGGGGTGCTGGGATTGAACCTACAGCCTTGTACATGCTGGGAAAATGCCAAACAACGTCTCCAGCCCACACACCACATTTTCTTTATCCATTTATCCAGGGATGAATCCTTTCATTGTTCCTGTAACTTAGTTGTGAAAAATGCTGCAGAGCACATGAGAGTACAGACGGCTGTTTGACATACCATTACATCTTATTAGGATGAATGCTCACAAATAGGGGTGTTGGATAAGAAGGGAGGAAGTCTCCTTTCAGTTGTTTTAAGGAACTCCTCACTGATTTCCTCAGCAGTTGTGTCAACTTACATTTCCACTAACAGTATATGAGAGTTTCTTTTTCTTTACATCATGAAGTTAGATTGGACTACAAATTGTGTTGCAGGCTACCCAGAGCTACATTGTCAAAACTATTCTCAAAAACAGTATCCTAATTGTATATAGTTAACTAATATTTGGCAAAGATGCTAAGAATACACAGTGGGAAAAATAGAGTCTATTAATTGATGATTTGAGAACTTGGTATCTGTAAGTAGTATATTGAAACTGGATCCTTATCTTACACTGAAGGCAATAATTGACTTGGAATATATTCAAGACTTAAATATAAAACATGAAACTGTAGAAGAAGGAAACATGGGAAGACAAGTCCTTGACAATGATATTTTGGCTATAGTACAAAAATCACTAGCAAAACCCACCAAAAATAGTTATAATGGTGTTATATCACATCAAAGTGCTCCCGCTTGTCAAAAGAAACACACACACACACAATGAAATGGAATGTGGCAATTTGCTGCTGAACTGCTGCCAGTATTGTTGATAGTCTGAGTCCACATTCTATCCACAGAAACTAATGTAGTGTTTGCCAAACATAATGTTAAATGCCCTGATGCCATAGTAAGTCAAATTAAATCCATTTTAGAGATTGAGAAGTAGAAGGTTTCATAGGTGTTGTTCTTCAAAGCCACAAGCTGAGTAAGAAATATTAATATGGCCTATCTTATTCTGCAACTTATTTTATTTTTATTTTTTTTTGCCATGTCATGATGCAACTAGCCTAAAATAAACAATCCTACCTGATTTATAACTGAAAACTGGTTTGGAAATTTGAATAGATAGGGAGACCAAGGCAATAAACTATCACTTAAATATGTTGGTTTTAGTTCAGTCCCAGGATAAATTACACACACACACACACACACACACACACACACACACACACACACACACGGAGGTGGGGAGAGAGACAGAGAGAGAGAGAGAGAAGTACAATCAACAATCATACCATACGTGCATATACACAGGAATGTGTATGTTTGTACTTCCACAGACATACTTGTATAATCACAGGCAGTCTGTCACATACACACAGTCATACCTGAATGCACACACACACATACACACATACACACACAGACACACACACAGAGACACACACACAGACACACACACACACAGACACACACACACAGACACACACACACACACACACACACACACTGGGAGACTAAACCAGACACTGCAGGTAAGCAGTGATTATTCATACCCTGAGCTCAGTGATCAACAGATGGACCACTATAAATGCTTTTACACTAGTTTTGGGGATCTGAACCAGATTCTTAAAAATGATACAACCAGTCATTTTTCTGCTAAGCCATCGCCCCAGAACACTTTTATAAATCTAGTTTAGGAATGGAGAACTTTTATTTTGGCATGGTGCTTGAGAAAACAGCTGTAGTAATGAAGGTGTGCATTGAACAGAAACCCAATGTTTTGATGGGCCCAAGGCCCCTCAAACTCCCTCCATCATCCGACCTTTTTTTTCCCTTCACCTTACAGTGCCCCAGAGACACTTGGCTGATATCAAGGATGGCCCCTGCTTTTTGTCTGTAGTACTTGCTTGCCTCACACAAGGAGCTTGTCAAATCCTGTTAGACAACCATTTCAATATTTACTTATTCTGAATCTGAGAGAACTTCTGAATCTTTGTCCCAAAATTACTGCTTTTCTTGACTTTTTATGACCCCTTTCTCCCATTTGCTTCTATCTTGAATTATGGGAATATGCTTTTCTCTGAAACCTCTCTTGTGTTCTTTCATGACTTTTCACAATTGGAGTCATTGGAATGTCCTCTGCTTGAATCTTCTCATGGTCAGGGTCCTTGTGAGAACTGAAGTTAATTTCATATGGATGTTCACTCTTGCCTTCAGAGGACTGCCTGAGACCCACAGTGGGCTGAGTCCTTCACAGTGTATGATCACTGGGATTGTTATACAATGTGCTCTCATTCTTACAGGGCAATGCATATGAAGGGTACTTTAAGTACTCCAGTCTCAACATTGCTTTGTTTTCTAGATTCTCTTTAAATTTGTGTAAACATAAACATTGCACCATAAAACTATGCTTTCTGTATCAACTTATTCACATTCTGTAATTCTCCATCAGAACATTTTTTTCTTTTTCATGGTCATTTTCTGATTTTTCCCCTCACTTTCTTTCCCGCAGTGGGAGTGCATGAGGACATCTATTTCTGCAAAGACAGTGAGAAGATGGTTTGTCATCTAGTACTTCATAACATCTTGACATGAGATACTAAATATTGCTGGGTCCTCTGCTATGGTTTCTGGCTATAAAATAAAACTCCTATCACTATCAGCTATATAAAAAAAGCAAAACTGTAATGATCTCCAAAAGGTCTAGAAGGTGAACAGCATTTGAAGAAAGTCAGAGATCTATTCTGAATTAACATGGAGTATTAAGTATATCCATCCTGAATAAGGAAAAAAGAAAACTGTTCAAAGATAGTGAGGGAAGCTTGTTTAAAAAGACGGGTCACACATTGTCCTGCAAGATCACTGCTAACAAGATTAGAGTTAATAGATTATCGATCCATTTAATGTTTAGTAGCAAGCTCATTTTTTCATCAGCTATGCAATTGGACATTTTTTTTTCTGTTTTAGAGGCCAATCCAATAGACATCTTTCATCTGATATTAGCATCTAATGTTGGGGAGAAAGTGCTTTGGATGCACTAAGTCCTGTTTGGTGCCACTATCACCCCACAGCATTGCTACTGCAGCTGTTTTCAGTTTCTCATTTCTGATGTCTGCTTTATTTTTCCCCCAGGAGGCTGGTAAATCCTTCTTAGAGTAGAAAAGCTTGGGCATGCAGCCTGGAGATAAGGGTAGACTCTGATTGTATCATCCCCTGCAAACACCTGCCCTGCTTGACTAAGGCTCCTATTACATGAGATTTTATTCAATATTGTGATGAGGAACTGAAGTGGCACACTTTTAGTTATCTCCCTGGACTCTAAGGGGCTCTAATCTTCAAATAACAACAAAAGAAATCCTGCGATAGTACTTAAAACTTAGAGTGTCTGAGTTCTGATGAGGAAAATGCTGTATTTCGAAAGAAGAGACATCAAATGTCAAACTCCAAGACACCTGATAGCATGTGTGTACATGTGTGTACACCTGTACATGTGTGCGTGCATGTTTGTGTGTGTACACATGTATTTGTTCCAGACTTCAATGAAACTGAAGCCATGCATTTTTCTTTCTCATTTATACTGATAAATAATTGAAAGCCTGTTTAGTTCTTGCATTAAAGATGTTAATCTGCTTCATATCATATAGAGATGTAACACACTTTTGAGAGGCAGCGCCATGCTGAGGTTGAGTAGAAGTCTTGCTGTCAGGGGAACAGTTAAGCAGAGCAGGTGTTAAGAAAGGAGGGTACTATCAAATTCTTCCTTTATCTCTATTCTGTGTATTCAAGCCCCCTTATACTAGAAATGATTTCCCAGCCTCCTGAGGGACAAAGAAAAGCAAACCTTAAGAAGTAGTGTTCCGTGGTCAGCTTTTACCTTGGCTCCTGAGTAGCTACAAGTCCTTGGATAAGATACCAGGTTTCTCTGCCTGCTGGTTTTCTGGAAAACGAGGAAAACCAGTATCAGTGCTTTCATAGTACTTTCACAACACTAAATAATGATGTAATGTGTGTAAATGGTGAGAAAAATGCTTTCATAGATACCTCAGGAAAGTGTCTGCCTTGGTTTCTAGGATCACAGCTTTTATTGCTTCCAAACTAACATGCAATTCTTTCCAATGTATCCTATTTGGTACAAATAATTTCACTTTTATCTTGTTCCAGCTTGCCATTTTCTTTACCAATTTTACTGAGCCAAAGGAATAGGTGATGATGGTGTTAACTGAAATAGCAGGAAGGATGGAGACAGCCATAAGTAGAGCCTTCTCCTCCACTTACTCTCTGGTTTTGTTTGATTGCAGGTAGGTAAATCCAATATCTGCTTTTAGTGACAAGAGCACTTTAAACGCACAGCTCAAGGGTGTAATCATAGTGAAAGTCAGGTGACGGGAGCTTGAAGCAGCTGATTATACTGCACCCACCATCAGAAAGCAGGGATGAATCTCCATGCTCAGCTAGCTTTCTCCCTTCCATGTAGCCCACGACCCAAGCCCAGGGAATATCATTTTGTTCACAGTTGGGGTGGCTCTTCCTGTTTCAACAGATCTCATCAGATAATGCCTCCCTGGCATGCCCCAGAGGCTAACCTAACATAAATAACCCCTCACAGATGTTCCTGGAGGCTAATTGATTGTCAAGTAGACATCAGTACATATTCTTGATAGTCAGTATAAAGTCTTCCATTCATTTAATCAATAATGGATACCTTCTGTATGCTAAATACTAGTCTAGGTTTGGGAATATAAGAGTAATTTACACATCCCTTATAGCTGACCAATAAATTCAAGGAGTTGGTAATCTAGTTTGAGAAATAATAACTAGTAATTTGTTACATACAATAGGGTTTGGGACAGTGATGCCAAGTTAATATTTAGTGCTGAAGCCACATTGAGGCTTTTAACTGCTTGTCAGCTCTGAGCAACTACTTGCTAGCCTTAAACATCTGAATTAATTTCACAAGTCCAAATGGAGTCCATCATATGTGGCATCAAATAGTTTTGCATTTCTAACAACTCTCCACTGAATCAGAACACTAATTCAAACCTGCTCTCTTATTTTACCCCTAAAATTATATATGGGATCCAAGCACACATACTTTGTAAATAGGGCTGGTTGCCAGTGACAGATGCCTCCTAACCTACTTATGATGGGGATTGCTATTTTCTCTTCTCTCAAGGTCATTCCTTTTCTTGTGTAGCTATTGGGGTGCCAAGAAGGCAGAAGCTATCATTTTTCAAAGAGCATAGTGGTTTCTAGAACTCTGAGAAAGCTAGTGTGGAATGTATAGGAGCCAATGTATAAAGAAGACCTAGATAGCTTCTGGAAATTGATGGTGCCTGGTCTCAAGACATATGACAATGTCAAGGGAAAGGCCTTGGTTGTGGCTGGCACTGGTGTCATTTTGTTGAAATTGCATTAGACTGAAATGTTTTCTTTGTCGCACTACCATTGGAATTTCACTTTTTGCCATGACTTAATTACCCATGTAGTAGTGGAACAATCAAGATTTGTGGCACTGGAGTTCAGACTAATGGATGTGACAATGGGGAGCAGTAGTTCAGCACATAAGCACCCATTTTCCGCTTCAGAAGCACTTGCAACTCTACAGATGAGCCTCAGAATTGAACATATCTCTGATGTTTCTTCTTCACCCTTGGACCAGTCTACTTACCTATCTTCTGTGTTCCTCAGGTCCCTCTTAATTTTCTCAGGCTCCCTAGGGCACCCATTTGATTCTGCCAGACGGCAGATAAACTGGCACTTAGAGGCTCGGTGTAACCTCAGCTACCACTTTCCATCATATAGGTGCCATGGGCAACTCTCCTCCATGACTGGTGGCCAGTTATTCCTTCTGTGACATCTTTCATGGAAGGGGAATGGGTAGGAGGAAATAGGCCTCCAGGATTAAAATAAAGGAGAAAGGTTATTAGAACTGTGCATTTCTTTCTGGGCATCTATTTCAAGTTTGGATAAAGCCCTGCAGACATTACAGTATAGGGCAATTTCAATCTATCTCTGTGACTGGACCAGGTGACTTGTCGATAATGGGCCCCCTCTGCCCTCTGCACTCACTTCAAAAATTCTATTGTGATGGAAATGGCCTGGCCAAATCTGCTTCAAATGCATTCAGACTTCAAAAGCTGTTTCAAAACTGCTTTTAATATAGTTATTTAAATTTATAACCTCCACATAGTTTTCTCCAGCTATCTCCTTCATAGAAATTGCAATTACTAATAAAGAAGACAATTATTCCAATATATCCTTGTATTACATGACTTCATAAAATCATGCTAACCCTGGGTGGTTCAAATTCCTTGTGCAAATTTCCAGCATTACAAATACACTCATACATCTTTTCCTACTGCTAAGTTTTTTTTTTCCTGGAAAGTACTTATTGATTGCATATAATCAAATGAACAAATAACATGCTTAGAAACATTAAAATAGCCTAACTGGGGTGGCAATTAATTTATTTTTCAATGTTTATGGTAGAAAATGTCATTAGCAGTAATTTTGAAACTTTCACTAATTCAGTTATAAAAATTTGCGCTGCCTGTACACAATATAGGTAGGCTAGACAGAGCAACTGCAGTGGGTGGCCATTCCAGCTTTGATCTGGAAGTTCCAACCCCCATTGAGGCCTCGGCAACTGTCACACCTACAAGGTAGGGCCAAGGGAGGATCCTGGAGACCTGAGATAGAGATGGGCCAGCACTCTCTCTGTTCCTGGACCCTAGATGGTGGAGGTTGACCGAGCAGAACTCCAGAGAACAAAGCTGGATTGCGATACACCTTCCCCATACCCTGTGACCTACCTATTCCTTCATTTGTAAGTTACCCACTAAATAAATATTCCTTTTAACTACTTGGAGTGGCCTTAATAATTTCATCAATAAGCAACAACTGGGTAGGAGAGAGCCTGGGCCCAGTAAGACATGAGGGACCATCATCTGGAGTGATAGTTCAGTGGTTAAGATAGTTCATTGGCTGCTTTTCTAGAGAATTGGCACTCAATGGTGCTTCACAACCATCTGTAATTCCAGTTCCTAGTGAGTTGATAGCCTCTTTTGGCCTCCATATGCACCAGGTATTCATGAAGCCCCCCCCATACATACACATGCAAGCACACATGCATGCATGCATGTGCACATGATACATGGAGGCAGACCATAAGCTCTCATGCTCTGTCTTTTTTATTTTTTAGAACTGGCAGAAAACTAAATGCATTCTCTGCTATCAAATGTACAAAGCAACCAATTTTTATAAATAGTATCTTTAAAAAATTTCTTACCAGCTACATGCATTTGTGAGTCTGTGATGATCATGATTTTTGGAAATAACTGTTTCTTTAATTATGTAGGTTCCATGTCAAAGTCATTGGCCAAGAGATTTGTTCAATCATGTGCTGTGTCTTTGAGGTCTTCAAGGCAATAGATCTGGATCTAGCTCTTTCTCAGCTAGATGTGTTCCCATAGTGTTGGAAGCATTCAGAATAGCCTCAGTAGCAGCTCAGAGTCTCCTCTACTTGAAGCAGTGAGGATTAATATTCTAATCATAATGACATGAACAACAACAACAATTTCATCACTAGTTTGATGGAAACAAAATAAGAGTTCAGGAGAAATTTAGCAATCCTGATCACATTTGTGTTCAAACTATAGTTAGATTATTTACCATTTTTTCTCACAATGAATACGTTTATTTAATTATACAATACACTGCTGCTAGTGTACAATTTATATGGAATAATGTCAAATAAGAAAATATCCTACTCTCCATCTAAACATTCCTGGAGGCTCAGTATTATATTTAGGTAATAATGCCTTACATAAAATGTGGATAATAGTGACAATTTCTTTATTACACTTCCCAATGACTCTGTGAATTTCTGTTGATACTCGGGGGTTGGATTCCAGTTAATTATTGTGATATTGTGCTAACATAACACTTTCTACCCCAAGGAATTACTAAGCATGGTAAAAACTTGAGCCCCATCACTATTTATGAATCTTTCCACTTGTTAAGTGAGAATTCAGCCCGAGATAAATTATCCTGGGTAATTTTAATCAAGAGCTTAATTTTAATGATCACCTGCTGCACAAATAAAATAAGAGAAGCAATGAAACCATCATTATCAAGGTAAGTCATATGCGTCTCTAAGGGATGTTATTTTTAGTGGTGTTCATTAAGGATTTCTGTAAACTCTGAATGGAATAACAGGATGGCAGAACAAAGCTACAAAGATAGCATAAATATGTAATTAAGTAGGAGGAATCATCTTATTTTTCACTTGGCGATGATTACTTTGGGATTATTCTTTAATTAGTTAAAGCGTAGGTGTCTAGTTCTACAATCAGGTTGCAAGAAAGTGTCCATGTAGTCTCAATGGTTTGAATTTCTCTATCAGGTGCTGACACCTAACACAAACTTAAATATAGCTCACCTCAATGCATGTAAGAAAACAGACAAAACTGACCTGGGTAGATTGGAAGGTTCATATAGGAAAAGAATGTAAGAAAACACAATAACACACATATCTATCTCCACTCTCTAAACATGTTTTACACTCCCGCACAAGTATGAAAGAGGATAGAGCTAAGAAAACAGAGCATTTTAAAGACTTGTATCTGTAAGTACCACTAATCAGTTTTCATGGATGTCAGCTATGCTGAGTTTCATGGATATTCTATTAAGACTTAACAAGATGTTCAGTGTGTAACTGCCAGCCCAGGCTTGTTGATGAACAGGGTATTCTCTAACATGTCGCTGTCCATCATTCCCCTCTCTCTTCCCTTCCCACCCATCTTCTTACTTTCTCTTTTCCCTTCTGTCTCCATCTAAACTTTGTTTCCTTGTTTCTGTTAGTTCTGTCCCCTCATGCTGTTTTACATGAGGTTTGGTTATGTTTAAGTGGTGGACAGTAACACAAATGTGTTATGTGATATTTTGTTTGTGTTCTGACAAATAAAGCTGGTCTGAAGATCAGAGGTTGGAACTAGCTACTAGTTAGCCATAGAAGCTGGGTGAGGTTGGCTCACACCTTTAATCCCAGCACTCAGGAGATGGAGACAGGAAGTGACAAGGTGGGGTGGAAACAGGATCTTGACCTTTTTGGTCAGAGGATCTGGAGATGTGGGAGATCACTGATGGTTGCTGATCTTTCAGGCAAGCTTTATTTGTCAGAACACAAACAAAATATCACACAACACAAATGCCTCATGACAGTGTACACAAACACAATGCTGCCTTTATTTCTTATGTTGTCACTCTAGGAGCACACAGTGATAACAAAGCAAAGCCCAGGAGTTGAGATCCTCTACAATTGGCAGTTTCTGCAGTCTCTTTCTCATAATGGATGAGAAACCTTTCTGTATGGTGCAAAAGATACTATACTTGTAATTCTTTCTAATTGCCTGCATTTACTATGAGGCAGATAATTAGCACAGGGAAATTGGAAGATAGGGAATGCCCAGTTAGTTGCTAATGAAGTATGAAGATGTATTTCTAGGGCATTTAGGATACGCTTGCCTTTTGTGATGATTTTCATTGCTTCCTGGGTGGATTGCTGAGATACTTAGAAACTATCACCCATGCTTCAGTTCTTGGCCTCATTTGTTGCTACAGAACATGGAGATGTGGGTCTGTAGAAAGGTCTGTAGTAATTGTGGAGCAGGAAAGAAGGAAATTTTATCCATTATTTTCTCTCAGAGCAAATAGTGATGAAGGCAGGGCCCTAACTTTAGGGTAGCTGTGCCTGAGCTCTGGCACCTTTGGCTAAAACTCGTCTGAAAGCAGCTGCATTAGTAACTGGGAATTAATATTTTAGGGCCGTTTGTGGAAGATAGAGCTTCATTATTCAGAGCTCTAGAGTTAGATAAACTTCTTGCTTGTCTCAGTCACTGTATTGTTTCCCGTGCCTCAGTTTCCCTTATATAAAATGGAGATAATAATATATAATGATGACTGAGGATTAGTCAATGTTATTAATTAAAGGTGCCAACTGTATGTTATGTTATAGAGATTAATAAATACTGGTTTTGACCTTAAAACTATCACTGTTTAATGTGAGAGGGTGCCATAAAAACAGAAATATTGCAAAATAATTGAAAAATAGAGATGCCTGTGTAGTGCTGTGGAAATAGGAAAATATATTAAAAAGTTTTCAATAGCTTGTTAAACATCAATGAATTTAGGGTCTCTGGCTGTTCTTATTTAATTCAGGGGACAAGGAATCTATTTGTGTGAGAATGAATATAAGGGGAGGGGCAGAAGCTGCAGGTAGGAAGTCATGTGACCTGTAGCCATGATAAAGCTATAGAATCCAAGAACAATGAGAATTCTCTGCCAAATAAGGGACAGCTCAATTTTACTGGATTAGTCTGTCACTAGATGGAGAATTCATTAAGCCTTCAAAGGCTTCTCAGAGGTGAAGATTTATCTTATGAGAATTCCTCAGCTGTGTCTCCACAGTGAACATCTAGTTCACTAAAGAGACAAAGGAGCCTGACATTTCCTCTTAAGTGCCAATGATGTATGGAATTATGTATTGAAGGGATGGAGGCTTAATTAAGGTGGGAATAAGATTAGAAACTAGATTCCGTGAAAGTTAAAAAAATAGTGATAGCCATTCTATTAGATGTAGCAGGAATCTTAAAAGTTCTTATTAATAAAATCAAACCTGAGGCGAGTTATCGGGGGTCCATGCTGGTAGATCAGAGAGACAGAACAAACCACAGCTATCCCACCTCGCCGGATCCTCAGCTGGTCCTGTTTCCTCAGACTGGAAGCTTCTGTGTCCTCATCCCGAATGAATCTCAGCTGTACTGTGTTGCTCCATAGCCTGAAAGCTTAACCAGGCCACATGCTTAACCAGCCAAATGCTTAACCAGCCAAATTCCTCTAGTTTCTGATCCTCACGCCTTATATACCTTTTTGCTTTCTACCACCACTCCCTGGGATTAAAGGCTGGCTTTCTGGGATTAAAGGTGTGTGTCACCATGCTTGGCTATTTCCAATGTGGCCTTGAACTCACAGAGATCCAGAGGGATTTCTGTCTCTGGAATGCTAGGATTAAAGGCGTGTGCTATCACTGCCTAACTAGTGGCTTGTCTGTTCTCTGACCCCAGATAAGTTTATTAAGGTACACAATATTTTGGTGAACACAATACCACCACAATTAGATAATCAGATAGACATTCACATGAAACATAACTTCACAAGACACTGAGCACAAGTAACGCACATGTTACTCTTTAGACCCAGGGTATTTTGGAGGTACTTTGTATTGTGGTGTATGTGCTGGCTAGTATTTTTTTTTTGTCAACTTGGCACAATCATCTGGGAAGATGGAACCTTAACTGAAAAAAATGCCTCCATCGCATTGGCTTTTGTGCAAATCTGATGGGCATTTTTTTCTTTTTCATGAATGGTATGGGAGGCCCAGCACACTGTGGGAGATGCCATGCATGGGCAGGTGGTTCTAAACCCTGTAAGAAAGCAAACTGAGTGAACCAGGAAGAGCAAGCCTGTAAGCAGAATTTCTTCATGGCCTCTGCTTCAGTTCCAACCTCCAGGTTCCTGCCTTTAGTTCCTATCATGGAATCCTTCAACAATGGATTTTGACTGGGATGTAAAAGCCAAATAAATCATTTTCTCCTTAACTTGTTTTTTGCCATGGTGTTTATCACAGCAATACTAAACAAACCAAGACAGTACAGAATGCTGGAGCACTATAAAGGTAGAATGACATTAATAAATTGGCTCTGCAGTGTATCAGCTCTGTGGTCATAAGCGTTTTCCCACTTACGTGAGTATAGAATGAGGATGATAATAGTACACCCTCTAAAATAATTGTGGGGTGATGAGTTTAAATATTTCAAGAGTATATTGTACTTCCCAGTCCAATATGCATTCAATGAGTAATAGCTGCTACTTTTAGAGGAAATTAATTAGCAACCCACAGTAAGCATAGTAGAACCTCTGTATACTGTTTCTATTCTTAAAATTATGAAAGGAAAGGTCACACGCATAACACACACACACACACACACACACACACACACACACACACACACACACACACACACTACACCAAAGATGCTTGGTATTCTGTTTTTAAGCTTGATGATTCTCAGGTTCACAGACTCAAAGGTACTTGTCTCTGCTAATGATCGATTATGTGAGCAATTTGCACAGAAACTTTCCATATTCTTCATTGTGGTACTTTCAGATGGAAGCTACCCTTATGAATAAAGTTTATTTATTTTATGTATTTTATCATTATTTCCATAATCTTGACTGTCAGTTGTGTTTTGATTATTCTCCACAAGCTTGCTTGTTAAACTCTTGGTTCCAAGCTGGCAGCAGTGTTTGGGGAAAGGGCAGAAAATTTGAGTTGGGTTCTAGATGGAGAAAGTATGTCACTAGGTTCATGCCATTGAAGGTTATATCTGGTCTATGGGTCCCTCCTTTCTGTTCTCTTGCTTCTTGTTCACCACGAGTGGGAGATTATCCTTTGCCACACATTCCTGCCACCACACTTCTGTTCAAGTACATGGCCAAGTGTCCATGGATTTGAGCCACTGACACTGTAAGTCTACATTAGCATTTTCTCCTTCAATTTGTTCTTTCAGACATACAAAAATACCTATTATGCCATCCTTTAAAACTAGAGAAAAATTTACTCAATTTTTTTTGTTATTATCTATGCAGATAAATTAAATAAAACTAACAGCCGGCTGGTTTCTTCATGATTATATAAACATCATCATGGTTTATCAAAGAACAACACAGCTATCCTTGTTCTACCTGCTCCTCATAGCCAAGAAAATTCAATGTGAGGCTGATTGAGATATTCTTGGTTAACTTAAAACGTTAAACACTGCCTTCCTGAGAGCTACTGCTCTGTGATGAAAAGTCCACAGGAACACCAGGCTAATTGTGTTGCTGGTTTTACTCCAGAAAGATAACTTACCTTGAAACTTATTGTGAGTGTTTTGGCTTGTACTAAAATAAACCATGCCTTTCCCCTAGCTTTGCAAAAATGTTGGGGTTCTAAAACAAGGGTCTGAAGATCAGTAAGGATTAAAAATGCATAATCTTGGTATTTCTTAAACAAGATTAATTTTGTTTAAAGGCACCAGGAGTGGTGGTGCATACCTGTAATTGCAGCACTTGAAAAGCTGAGCTAGAAGGATTGTGTGAATTCTAGACCAACCTGGACTACTCAGAAAATTTGAGGCTAGGCAAGCATTTGCAGAGACCTTATGCTACAAAAACAAAAGCATCATGTTATCAAAGTGATGATGCCTATTTGTCATTCAAATTTCTAAAGGACTTATAATAAAAAACCCAGAGCCAGATATTGGGCTGAAAACTGAAAAATCAGAGAAGCAGAGCAAGCCACAGCTACCACCTCTTATCTCACCAACTCCTAAGCCTGAAAGGCCTTAGCCTATAGGTCTCTAGCCAAATGAGCTTCCTCAGTCAAAAAGGCTTCTAGTTCCTGTTTCCTCACACCTTGTATACCTTTCTCCACTCGGCCATATCATTTCCAATCTCAACCTCTTTAGTGCTGGGATTAAAGGTGTGTGTGCTTCTCAAGCAAAGGCATGAGATCTCAAGTGCTGGGATTAAAGGTGTGTGCCACCACTGCCAGGTTCTCTTTTTCTCCTAAACTTAGTCAATCTCATGTAGTCCAGGGTAGTTTTGAACTCACAGAGATCTAGACAGATCTCTGCCTCCCAAGAGCTAGGATTAAAGTTGTGTGCCACCACTGTCTGGCCTCTATGTTTAATCTAGTGGCTTGTTCTGTTCTCTGATCTTCAGGCAAATTTTATTAGGGTACACAATGTATCACCACACCTATTAAATTAATATTCATCCTATATAACAATAAATCTTAAGTTTGAAAAGGAATTCAGGTATTAAATTTGGATGAGAAGATGGGTGAATATGAAATCATTTTTATTTTGGTCTAGAAGGCTTAGTGAGGTGTAGTTTCGTATTTCACCAGCTCTAGCCTCTAAAGGGCAAGCATCTTTGCACTGGCTAACATGGAGAATATTTTCTTTTCATTTCTCACGCTTAACTCTGATTTAAACACCTTCTTGTTTTATCATCACTAATGAAAAGCAAATATCAAATGGCATGGTCTGAATCAGTGTGTTTTGAGATGTGAAAGTGTCCTTTTTCCTCCTTTCAAAGCCCTGCTATCCTTGCATATCAATATTTTACACTGAGCAGAAGACTTCTCAATTCCTTAAGCTTAGGCCTTCTTCAATGGTTCTATACTACTCAGTCAGTTCCTTCTATGAACCAAACTGGGTCCCCTACAAACTCAAATGCTGAAGCCCAAACCTATAATGTGCTGCCATTTGGAAATGGAGCTTTTCAGAAATGATGAAATCATTAGGGTGGGACCCTTAGGATGGGATTAGTGACCTTATAGCAAAAGTCACTGGAGTGTTATTTCCCTCACTCTTGCAGTCTCTGACACAGTGAGAAGGAAGCTGGGATGATAGCCTCCACTCTTGACTGAGATAACTGGTCTTAGGTTCAACCTCTAAAACTATGAGAAATAAATGCATGTTGTTTGTGGCATCTGATTTACAATATTTTGCAGTAGAAACCTAAGCATATTATAATACCCAAACCACATCTAATTAAGTGTTTGGTTACATGATATGTCCATGGCATTTGCCTCTTTTTTCCACAACTGAAAAACCTCCCCTCCCAAACAAGACTTGTTCAAATTCCTAAAAAGACAGATTCAAGTCACCTCCAGGTGGCTGAAATAGGCTTCCCTTGAAAAGATCAGTTATTTCTAGAATTGTCCAAAGAACCACTACATTACTATTTTTGAGTGCCCTTTGTGTATATAGGATACTTTCTAAGATGTGCCTGGATGGGCTAGTGGTAAGACTTTGACTTAGGAGGCCATGGCCAGATGTCACTGAACTGTGTACCAAATTTTCAAGACTTTATCCTCATTAGCATCTCCTGCTAATTGAATGAACAGCCTACCTCCAGATTTAAGGTGGCAAAGATGATGTCACCGATAAAAGGGCAGCAGGGAAAATATACTTGCTATTTATAATGTGGTTAGAAATGAAGGATGTTGAGATAGAGTGTGAGGAAGGGGATTAAGTAAAAATTTGTGTATGTCTCTCAACTAGTGGCGTGACCTGCCAAGAATTTGTTTGCATGACATTCATAGCAGCTCCTGAGAGGTAACTTAGTCTAAGGGGAAGAATGGCTTGGTGATGAATTAAGCCTTCATTGTTGGAGCAGAGTGAGGATTATGAATACAGAGTGGCTTCATTCTTTACTTTTCTCTTGAGCCAATATGTGCTTGAGTCATTATAAGGTCATTGTAGCAGGCATGTAAAATAGTTAAAAACCCTGAAAAGAATTTATCTAGAGGAGAAATTTTTGGGTGTCTCAAGATATAATATAATTTGTCCCAAAAAGCTACAATAGTAGTTTACTGCTTGACAATTTTAAACTCTAAAGCATTCCCTGTAGTAAGAAATAATGCTGATGATTGTTTTTAATGGACATCTAAATGTAGAAAGATATTGAAAAGGCCTAGAAAAAAGGAGACTTTAGAGTTTCTGCTCAGAGTTATCTTGTGAAATATAACTGTATTTAGTAGCTTAGACAAGATCCTCTCTTTTATGCTTTTGTTGGAATCACTGAAGATAACAACAAAAAAAAAATCCAAACACATTACTATTTGCTGTTCTTTCAAATTACCACAAAATGAAAGACTTAAATTCCAAGGAAACAAATGAAGAGGGTTAGAAGGGAAAATGTAAATACAATGCAGGGAATAAATACGTAGGATTTTGTTGTTGTTCACAGTTTCTTTCCTATTTGTTTCTTCCTCACACATGCCTTTTGTCTTTGCTATCAGACAGTAAAGCGGCAAAGGGCTAATGTGCTGTTTCCTGTCGAGAGACCTCTCTGACCCTATAACTCATCTTTCCCTAAGTTTGTTATAAAGTTAGCACTGGTGCCTGAGGGATGCTCTGCATGCTAGTCATGTTGCTGTAGGGCACAAGTTGTGCTGCATGTTTTACCCTTGGCCACATTTATAGCCACCACTCTGCATCTTTGTAGATTGAGTTCTGGCATTCATGGCTAGGTGTACAAGATTGGTTTGTTGTTCAGTGCAATCAATTTGTTGGAGTCTAAGGCTTCTGCTAGTGAGATCACTTTCTGGGATCTACTAAGTGAGAAGTGTATAAAAATATAACAGTGAGTTGGTTAAAAAAATAATGTAACACCAATTTTGGTTTTCTTGGCACATCTCCTGGAGACATCTTCGATCAAGGAACTTCTAATCTACATTAAATTTTTTTATCTAATGATAAATGAAAATTGGGACCTCTGGATCAATAGAAATAAGAGAAAGAATTAACTCAAACTTACTCTTATTCTCTACCACTAAATGATTCTGTCATTCAATGTCATTTTACTTGTATTCTCTCATCTTTATGGAGTTTCATCATTAGATATCTTGACAGCAACAAAAGCCAGAGATAATATTTATCTTGCTGAGCCTTCACAGTACCTCCTCCAGGACTTTTTCTTGAGTTCTAGGCAAATAAATAATCTAATATGAGAAGCACTTTTGTGAAACTGAGATATATTCTGCCTGATATCAGGCCCCAAAGAGGGGACCTACAAAACCATCAACTGGAGCAAGCTTGTCTTTCCAGTGAAAAATACACCATGGGACAAATGAGAGTCTTGGATTGTTTAAAAGGTCATGTTCTTTTGGCAGGACAGAAGCACAGCCTTCAAACAGGACATGAAAAACATTCCCTTCAAACTCAACCAAGATCTTTTATCTCTTCCTTTGCTCAACTCTCAGAGAATGAGTTGATCCAGTTAAGATACACGGAATCATATTTAAAACATTTTTTTCATATTCTCAAATCATTCCTCCATTATGTCCCAATGAATCCATTCTGAAGTCCTTCCTCTACTGTGTACCAGTGCAACATCCATTAGGTTTTGAGTCACATTCTCATTACTTGCCAAGTATCATCAGTACAATCATTTGAGTGACTGTTCCAAAGTCAAGGCTAGGAAGAACACAGGCATGAGGGCTCAGTAATAAAAATGGGAGGATAGGAAGGAGGAAGGAAGTCTACCCCCTAAAAGTTAAAAAGGGGACAGAGTGTTTTAGTTAGGGTTTCTATTGCTATGAAGAGACATCATGACCATAACAATGCTTATAAAAGAAAACATTTAATTGGGGCTGCCTTACAGTTCAGAGATGCAATCTTTTATTTTCATAGTGAGAAGCATGGTGGCATGTAGGCATACATGGTTCTGGAGAGGTAGCTGAGAGATCTACATCTGGATCAGCAGAAAGCATAAAAAGTGTGAGACACTGGGCTTTGCTTGAACATCTGAAACCTCAAAGCTCACTCTCAGTGATACACTTCCTCCAACAAAGCCACACCTACTCCAACAAGACCACATCTCTTAATAGTGCCATTCCCTATAGGCCTATGGGGACCATTTTATTCAAACCACCACAGAGAGATTATTTGTAAGACAAGAAGAGATTAGAGTTTGGGCTGTAGATATGAAAGAAATCCAGATATCCAGTGTTGGTTACTTCTAAGAAGTAACTGGGCCCAGACAAATATAATGATGATGATCATTAATATTTATTGAATGACAGTGTTGAGGTACAGAGATTTTCATTTCATTATCTTGAATATTTTCCAATTTCCTTCATTATTTAAAATAGATACTCAAATGGAAAATAAAAAGGAAGACATGCTTTTGATTTTTTAAGATGCTTTAAAAGTCTATAATCTGTCTCAAGCTTGGGCTTTTGAGGTTCTTGGAGTGGAAATTCCAGTTAGGAAAAATGGTGTCATCATCCTAGCTCCTGGCAAACCCTGGACCCTAAAATGTAGCATTGTCTTATCTTAGATATCTAGTATTGTAATTGTTGCAGTATCTCCCTTTTTATAGCAAACATCATTACTCTTATTATCTGGTATACAAGATAAGAATATGTTATTCCCGATAAGGAATTCAGTCTTCAATATACTTTTTTTAAATCTCAGTTGGTGACTCTGGCTCTGTCTATTTGACTTTAAACATCATATACAATTGCAACACCATGACAAAGTCAATAATGCTCTGTGATACAAATTGGGGAGGATTTTAAAGGGACCATTATCATTATTGTCTTCTTGAAGTTGCTTTTAAAGACATGATGATGGAAGACCACATGGTAGCATTCCTCTAGTAGCCAGGCATATGTTCCCTTCCTTCCTGTGCTGACTTTGATACATAAATGTGCTTCTAAGCCATCACCACCCCAGATACCATTGATGGCTCTTCTGTTTGAACATTTTGACTTTCAAACATCAGCATAAAACCTAGTATTCTATTTACTGTAACTACAGTGGTAAGGTGTTATGATTTAACAAGGAATTGTGTGCCACATTCTTATATGATGAAGGCTTGGACCCCAGCGGTGGATTATTTGGGGAGCTGAAGGAAACTTTAGGATCTAGGGTGTAACTGGAGGAAGTACGTCATCTGATTGTACCTTTGAATGCAGTATCTTTTTCCTTGGCCCTTCCCCTTTCTTTCTGTTTCCCAATTGCCATGAAGTTATCATCCTCAACCACATGCTCCTGTTGCCATGGTTTTCTTCACCTAAGACATAAAACAATGGGACCAGATGATCTTGGATGTAAAGCAGGAACCCAAATCCATCTCCCTCCCACTTGAACTTGTTTGTCTTGATGTTTTGTTTCAGTGGTGGAATGTTAATTAATATAAATAGCTTACCTAGAAGAGAAAGGAGAAAGCCCTTTGAGCCACAGACAAGGCCTGGGATATCTTTAGAGTAATTTGGACAAAGCTCTGACCTCTTCTTTATCCTCTCCTTTGAGTGAAAGAGGGAGTAACATTACTTCTTACACTACTATCTACGTACTCATTTTTCTAGAGATAGCACAGTGCAAAGAAAGACATTAAATACATAGAGGGACAGAGTTTTTTGATCCAGGAAATCTCAAAAGAAAAAAATGATTGAGAAGAGATATGGCATTAAAATCACACTTAACATAAACTGAAAATTTGTCAGGTTCAAAGACATCAAGGAATAGCGTTTTTTAAAAAAACATGCTGAAATGATTAATTTTAATTGTCTTCTTGATGCATCTATAATCACCTGGAAAGAATGTCTCAATGAAGGGGATAGATCAGATTGGCATGTGAGCTTATGTGTGGGGGATTGTCTTGACCAGTTGTTAATTGATTTGGAAAGATCCAGTCCACTGTGGACAGCTTCATTCTGTAGAAACAGGATCATGAACTATGTAAATATGGAGATCGAGCTGAGCATTGACATGTTTGCATGTATTCATTTCTCTCTGCTCTTTCTTTTTGGTGGTAGATGTGACTAGTTGCTTTAAGTTCCTTCTTGACATCCCTGCAATGGTGGACTGTGGTCTGGAATTATAAGCCAAATAAACTCTTTCTTTCTTAAAGTTTCATTTGTCAGGCATTGTATCAGACAATAGAATGAAATGCAAATACATGTACATAAATAATATAACGTATTTTGATTGTATTCACTATTAGCCTGCCCTGACACTGATCCCCTTTCTTTTCAAAACCAGTTCCTATTTTACAATCATGGCTTTACTTTTGAGTGTTGTTTAAATGTTAGACACTGAGATATAAACATAATAAATTTCCAGATTTCTTTTTGATGTCATGGAAACTCCAGGGCTTTTGCCAGAGTGGATAAAACAGTGATTAAGAATGCTGTTACAGGAGGAAACGAAAGAGAGAGAAAGAGAACAAAAAAAGGAGTTTAAGTAGCTCTGGGCACATTTACAAGCACAAGAGAATGTATTTTTTTGTGCAGTGTTGATCAACAGATAGAGAGTATGTGTCATAACTGAGTGACCAGAGCACAGAATCTGATAACCGTGGAATGTCCTGATGCTCGTGATTGAAGAAAGGTGAGTTGAAGCACATTTAGTGGTCCATGGGATGAGGGTCAGATACGACTAGGCCCCAGGAATATTGGGAGTCTGGTGATAGACAACATGGAGAACCCTGGGTGGATGTCACAACAGTCAAATTGTGGGGCTGTATCTATCTTTGGTATGGTTCATCTGTTAGACCATGAGTCATGTTTGCTTATGTAGTAACAAGAATCAGGTGTAAGGAGAATAAGAACATAGACATCCATATATGTATGACCAATAATTTACAGAGCATGTAGTATGAAACAGGTTTATGCAAGACTTATTCATTTCATATTCATCACAAAGTTGAATACTGGCACTACAATACTACCTGGTGAACACCCCTCTCACATGTTCTTCCTCTGTTTTTTTGAATCACAGTGTCTACACTTCCTCTGGGAGTGATGATGTGATGAATGTATGACTGAAGCTTTCCTAATAATTGGCTGTGTTGACTTTCTGGTCAGTTCCATTAGGATTTACTAAAGTGAGGATCCTGGGCTTCAGCATAGAAATTTGGATTCAATAAGATAAAAATCAAATATTGTATCATTTCTCCATGCTAAAGATTTGAATTGGAAATAAAGTTCATCCTAACACAGAGACACTTGCTCAACCATGTTCATTGCTGCCCTGTTCAAAATAGTCAGAAATTTGAAACAAACTAGATGTTCCTCAGCAGAAGAATGGATAAAGAAAATGTGGTACATTTACACAATGGAGTATTACTCAACCATTAAAAAATGAAATTAAATGAACTGATAAATGCATGGAACTAGAAAAACATCACCTTGAGTGAGGTAATGCAGACCTAGAAAACAATTATGAAATATATTTACATATATGCAGATGTTAGCTGATTAGTCAATGATAAGCTAGCTACTATCCATAGAACCACTTATTTACTATGTAAGTATGTAGTAAGGGATGGGGGGGCAGATAGATTTCCCTAGATAAAGGAAATAGAATAGATAACTATGAATGGATGGGGCTGGGGCTGAAATGGGAGGATCAAATGGAGAGAGGAGAGGAAAGGGGAAGGGAATATAGGGAAAGACAGCTAAACTATGGGCCATTTGAGGAGTAAAATGGGAACCTAAAACAGGAGAACCTAAAACTTTCTAAATACATATATGAAGGCAACCTAAATTTATTAACAACATCTACATAATTAGCTGAACATGGAGAGTTCAAGCTCATGCCTACATGGAGCCATTACATCCGTGTGCTAGTGTCTTTGGTACAGGAAGGTATTCTACAAGCTACAAAGAAGAAATGTAAATATCAACCCAGCCACAAACCTTTTGATCTACAATTCTACACTGCTTGCAGGATATTCTAGGGCAATGGTGGCACACAGCTTGTGGGTGTAACCAACAAATTACTGATTTGACTTAAGGCCCAATTCAAAGCGAGTGATCCCATACTTGACACTGCTTGGGTGACCAAGAACCTGAGACTAGATAGTCCAGGGACCTAGAGTAAGACCAAATGCTACTGGTCTAAAAAAATAATAACATTAAAGTGACTTCTAATGACATTCCACCATACTCATAGACAAGTGCCTTGCTCAGCCATTACCATAGAAGCTTCCAGCAGATGGAAACAAATACAGAGACCCACAGCCAGACATTATGCAGAGAGTAAGAGACCTTGGGAAACTTAACCCTAAATGAAATCTCTCCATCAAACTCTTCCTCTCAGGGCTCAGGGAACCCTGCAGAATAGGAGGCAGAAAATGTTGTAGAATATTCCTTTACATTGTGTCACTGTGACTGGTTTAATAAAGAACTGAATGGACAATACTTAGGTAGGAAGAAGTTAGGTAGGAGGAGAAGAGGTAATAGCCACCAGCCACATGGCAGAACATAGATTAATATAAATTGGTCAATTTAAGTTATAAGAGCTAGTTAGGAACAAGTCTAAACTATAGGCTGAGCTTTCATAAATAATAAAAGAAGCACCATGTCATTATTTTGGAGCAGGCAGTCTAAAAAGTTTGCTACAAAAAAGGTATAAGAGGCAGAGGGGATAGAGGACATAAAGAAAACAAGGTCCTCTAAATCAACATGATTAAACCACATGTGAACTCCCTCCCAGAGAATGAGGCAGCATGCATAGGGCCCACACAGTTATATACCAGATGGGATCCTACAGCTAAAAGGAGAAGTGGACATATGCCCTCATCACTAACCCAGAGATAATCTTCAATTGATAACCACTTGGAAATGAAGATTTAGTTTTCTCCAAGGGAGTGTCACTGGGGAAACAAACTATTCTTAAGTGTAGGCTGCATGCTCAGCAGTAGATGGCCAACACAAAATTAACTCAATAGCATCTTTGGAAGTTCCTTGTCTCATAATGTCATGTGTGGGCTTTCTTTTGTTTTTTTAAAATTATCTCTCAATATTTTAAATTTGAATTTTATTTTATTTACATTTTCCTTCTCTCTTTTACCCTATAGATTCCAGTTTTGTGTTGGTATGGGACTCCTGAGCACACCAACGTCTCTGTTTCTTGTGCCTTCTCATGGGCTCTTTTCTTTCTTTTTGTTTGTTTTGTTCTATTTTGATGTGCTTGTTTGGTTTTATCTTATTTATTATATTTTATTTTTATCCCTTAGGAGGCTGTTTGTTTTCTAATGAGAGAAAGTGAGTGAGTCTATATGTAAGGAAAGGTAGAGAACAACTGGGCGAAGTAGAGGGAGGTGGGTAGTGAAATATTTAACTATGTAAAGATGTATTAATTTCTTTTATTCTGTGGAATATTATTTTAAGACTGTAAAGGTGTGCTACATTTGTTTCTGCTGCCTTGTTAATGATGTAAAGGTGTGTTACATTTGTTTGTGCTACATTTGTTTAATTATGTAAAGATGGGTTGCATTTGTTTCACCTTGCCTGTCTAAGGCACCCGATTGGTCTAATATAAAGCAAGACAGCCAATAGCTGATCAGGAATGGGATAGGCAGGCCTGGAGGGCACAGAGAATAAAAAGGAGAAATCTAGAAGAAGAAGAAGAAGGAAGAGAGAATGATGGAGAAAGAGAGGGACATGCTAGGGCCAGAAGCCAGGCAGCGGCCAGCTAGACATGAAAGGAGCAATGAAAGTAAGATAAACAGAAGGAAAGGTAATAATCCTTAAGGCAAAACATAGATGAAGAAAAACAGGTTAAGTTATAAGAGGTAGCAAAAAATGAGCCTAAGCTAAGGCCAAGCATTCATAACTAATAAGAAGTCTCTTGGGCTGGAGAGATAGCTCAGAGGTTAAGAGCACTGGCTGCTCTTCCAGAGGTCCTGAGTTCAATTCCCAGCAACCACATGGTGGCTCACCACCATCTGTAATGAGATCTGGTGCCCTCTTCTGTTGTGCAGACATATATACAAACAGAACACTGTATACATAATAAATAAATAAATCTTAAAAAAAAAAAAGAAGTCTCCATGTTATGATTTGGGAGATGGTTGGTGGCCCAAAAGAAAACACCTGTTACAGAAGTGAAACAATAATCAGGATATATTATGTTAGAAAAGAATCTACTTTCAGTAAAAGAGGTGTAGGGAATTCAATGGGAAAGCTAGTGTGAAATAACCCACCCCCTTAAAAAAACAAACAAACAGGGGCTGGTGGGGGAATGTTCTGGTTGTTGCTCAGGGCTCTGGTTTCCCAACCATATTATTGGTGCAAGACAGGAAGGTTTATATCCAGGAAGAAAGCCCTACACCACTCTCAGCCACATGCTGACTCTGACAGGAACGTTCCACTACCCAAGTGACTGAAGATAAATATAGAAGATCCTGTTGGAGGTCTATAGGAAAGTCCTAGGTATAGAGGGACTGTTTTGAGGCCCCTCAGACTTTCCTAAGGCCAATTTTAATTGAAAATCGACTTCTCTTTAGTCCAAATTATTTTGACAAGGGGATGGAGTTGGGCCAGGGTCAGATCAGTTGTGCTCTTGTCACAGGGACCTGGGGAATTTGGAAATAGAAACCAGTCTTTTTCTGTAATAAGAAGACCTTATGGGTAGCTTAACATTTCAACTTCCTTTTCTTAGGTATCTGCTATTCAAAATTAAACCCAATGTCTTTTATTAAGATTATCTAACATAATGTTTTCTTCATGAAATTATTTTTTATTCTAGCCATTTTCTCATGTTTTTAAAAAATATAAAAATCTGGAGAATGATATTTTCCAAATAATATTATCTCCTTTACCCACACTGGTGATTTATGGAATTGGGGGCTTTTTACATCATTTATGTTTAGTAATTTTTTATGCATCTTAAAGTACTTTTTCATCCTTCCCTTCTCTCCTCCTTCCCTTCCCTTCCTGCTTCCTTAAGGAAAACAGTTACGATAGTTTCCCAGGAGAAGGCTAACTACCAAGGAAGCCAGTCTGTGCTTGTGTAGGTTCCTAGAATTTGCAGCCTGGCTGAAGTCACTCCCTACTTTAGCAATATTTTTTACTGTCAGAGTTTCCATATGCCCTTCTCTGAGTAGGAGAGTCACAGCTTGTGTCTATCATTTCAGTAGAATTGTTATTGGTGTTTTGCTTCATTTTATGATGTATGTCATCATAAGGAATCACACACAGGCTGGAGCCCAGTTTCCCCCAGGGCGTGTACACTTGCAGACCAGCTAACAGCAGTCATTTAAGCTGTTCTAGGCTCCTCCACCAAAGTCTCCCAGTCTAACCAGGCTTGTGATTTGCAGAACAAGAACAAAGTGGTTCTGTAGGATCCTTTCTTTGGAAGCATAGCAACAATGCATAATCTCTCTTTAAACACCCAGCTTGCACCTCATTACCTTATGAAGAGACTGGACTATTGATGCTGCTCAAAGCTCTCCCAACCCCAAGTGGTTCCTTGACGAAGGTTGATGCTCTGTACCATTTCATAGTTTTTGTTTCCAAACCATGTAGATATGGAGACCGTGGCAGATTCTGGTAGAAAAGCTTTGGGATCTGTGGAGGGTTATTCCATCCAGGGTTCTCAGGGAACTTTCACATCAAGTGGTTACTCTACAGGATATCTTCTTTCCTTGTCCCCTTTCCGAGTCTCCATCCATTCTTTCTTTTTCATGTATTTACTAGTAATTCTGAATAATTATCTAATAATACTTCTTACTTCTTCATCTACTTGAAAGATAAAGAGAACTAACCTGTAACTTGTCATCTTACCAGAAACTCCATTTCTGGTATATTTAGGAGGCTGACCCTGCTGTTTGCTGTATACCATCTGTCACTGTATCTCACAAAGAAGAAGGAACAGACTAGAGATGCACCATTTTAAAGAGTTTGGGAAGTGTGGCATGGTGTACAGAGTCACTGTACTGATTGATAGACACATCACAAAAGTTGAGAACCTTCATACACCTATGGGAATATGGGTGCTTTAGAGAAGGGAGGTGAGTGGGCAGAACTTACGACATGGGTTGACCACCCTGAACACAGTATTGATGTAAGAGTACAAAGTCTGTCTTTTCAGGTTAGAGTATTCAGCATTCCAAGTAAAGTTCAGGGTCAAAAAATACTATTTAACAAAGCAATATTATAGCTGTAGTGAAAAAATTATTCCCCTTTGTCATTAGTTCCAGTATTTTCATTCAGGACCTTAATTTGGACACAGGACTTCCCTGTTAACTGCATAAATGGGATTAATGACTTGAGTCCAGCAGAGAACATAAAGTACTTAAGAAACTGTTTCAGCCAGATGACACATTATTATTACCCATAAGAGGTGGGGCTATTAGCATTTATACAGTCTTTTATTTGCAGAGACTGTTTCGATGGGTTCTTTATACACATATTATAATCCTAATGGTCATTACATGTTCCTCTATTTATCATGCTTGTATATACTTTCAACATTAAAATGTGTAATATTAAGAATAAGAAAATGTCCCTAGAAACCTGAAATTGCCTGTTCTCTGTGTGGCATATGAAACCTGGATTTTCTGCTTAGGATTCCAGTCCCAGTCTCCCTATCCCCAAAGGGTGTTAGGTTCAGAGATCTTAAATTTAGTTGTCCCTTTTTCGTGGAGAGTTTAATAATGTTATGATTTTTTTTACTGGCTCATGAGACACATAAGGGGTGTTTCTTTGTTGGGTCATGGTAGAATGGGGAAGTTAGGATCATGGCATACTTTATTAGACTTCCCCGCAGTAGATTAACTACTACAGCCAAGTGTATTTGGCCAAATTTGGAGAGTAGACACCACTTGATACAGAGGGTGTGCCCCATGTTTTCCACTATGATGTCATTCATTTCTAAGATCTTGATTTCCTGCATATCAAGTTAGTTCTTGATTTAGACATCAAGATTTAAAACAAAATGTATTTAAGTCTTTAGTGTCAAATTGTTAGCTAAGTACTCACCATTGCATTTTCCCCTCAGAATAGTGCTTTGGAATGTTTTGTCATGGTTTGAATGAGAAATGTACTCTCATGTTTGAATATTATGTCCCCAGTTGGTGGTGCTCGTTGGGGAAGTTATGAAGCCTTTAGGAGGTATCTGAAGGGAGTAAGTCATTGGGGGTGAGGAGTGGACATTGAGGGTTTAGAATCTTATCCCACTCTCCCCCGTCTCTCTTTCTGTTTGCTGTGTGTGGATGAACTGTGATCTCTCTGCCTCCTGCTTCTGCCACCATTCCTTCCCTGTCATGTGGATTCTTTCTTATCTCTGTGGAGCTGTTAGCTAAAATGAACCTTTTCTTCCTTAAATTGCTTTTGTTGTGGTATTTTATCACAGCAACAGAGAAGCTATTACTACATAGATGTTATGATTCTCATGTGAGAAAGAGATCTGAGACTTAGAGTGAATGACTTACTTTGCCAATCTGACCTTTGAGACTCGGGTGTCTATCTCCACCTGTTGAGTACTCCACCTAGAAATTGCTGAATCTCAGTTGGGGAGCAACTTAGGCTGGTGTTCGAAAACAGTTACTTGTTACTTATAATTTAGATAAATGTATAGAGTTTTGTAAATTGATAACCCCTGTACATGGCTTGAATGTGAACCCCCCCCCCCATAAGCTCACATGTTGGAATATGTATTCCCCAGCTAGTGGTGTTGTTTCTGAAGTTTTAGAACCTTTAGGAGGAGGATCCCTGCTCAAGGAAGTGTAACTCTGGGGGTGAGCCTTAATATGTTGAACCCAGGCTCCACTTTCAGTCCACTCTTGGTTTCCTTTTTGTGCATGCAATGTGAGCCGAAGCCTCTGTTCCTGCCTTCCTGATGCCATGAGTTCTGTGCCATAGTGGACTCCATCCTTTCAAACAAAGAGTCAAACCATTGTGGTGGTAATCTAATTGTATTGAAATATTATTCTGATTTGTACTGAAATATTAATTTGATTGTATGTTAATAAATAAAGTTGTCTGGGGGTCAGAGCTATTAGAGCCATAGCAAGAGTGTGGCGGTGGTGGCACACGCCTTTAATCCCATAGATATCTGTGTGTTCAGGGTCAGAGCTATTAGAGCCATAGCAAGAGTGTGGCGGTGGCAGCACACGCCTTTAATCCCATAAGATCTCTGTGTGTTCAGGGATACAGCCAGCATTGGAGACATATGCCTTTAAGACCTAGGGGGCTGTACATTCAGACAGTGACGAGGCAGTCATGTGTTTGGGTTTACAACCAATGAGAAGGCAGAACAACATACTTTAAAAATACGAACGGACAGGAAGTAGGTCTCTTTTCGCGAAGCTGGGACAGCAGGAGGAAGGGTGAGATTTTAGCTCTGAGCTCTGACTTCTCGGCTTTCTCTTTTACATTGTTTCTGTGTTTCTTATTTAATAAGACGGTTGGTTACATCTACATCTGGCGCCCAACGTGACAAGAATCCATTAAAAACTGCTTGGCTTGGCGGCAGGTCCGCTTTCCCGCAAGGGCGGCAGGCGGCCCGCGGCGGCGGCAGCGGCGGCACACGGCGGCCGGCGGCGATCGGCTTCTTAGTCCGAGCTGCTGGCGTCCTAGTCCGGGTAGCAACTTCTAGCCTGGGCCTAGGTCTGTGAGCAGCTTGCCTAAAGCCGGTGCTACAAACAACTCAGACCTGCCCTGCCGAACAGGGCCCTGCTTGTAAAGCCAACGCACGTGGTCGGAGCTTAAGGAAGCCAGACCCAAGCCTTGACTCGGCACAAGAGGGAACACGTGGCTGCATTTAAGCTTTAGCCGGCTACGCTTTCTTGTGCGTTCTCTCTTTCCTCTCTCTCTCTCTCTCTCTCTCTCTCTCTCTCTCTCTCTCTCTCTTTCTCTCTCTCCCTCTCTCTGGATTTACACCTGGGACACTAGGTGGCTGCTTTGAAAATCCCCTCGGATTTCTACTGTTCTACGCAGATTTGGTAAGTCATAATATATCAGATATTTTAAAGGAAACTATCTAAAAGACAATTTTTTTCCACATTAAAAAACAAATGGGTTTTATGTGTACATTGGAAGAAAATTGGTTTTTGTTCGAAATTTTAGGCAGTCTGGCAATGGAACAACTATATAATATTAGTATTGGTGGAATTATGCACCTCATCACTATAATAATCCACATTTTAATATTTAAAAAGATAGTCAATTTAAGTGCCAGGATAACAGCGTTAGAAGAACTTGTTAAACCTGTAAAAATTCAGACAGAAGAAATTAACAGTGAAGTTGTTTCAAGTCGGGATCATAAGGTTGCAGAAAGAAAGCCTGTTTTCACACAGTCACCCTTAATTTATCCTGTAACAGTACAGCAGATGCCTGATCAAATGGCTACACAAAATACTTGGGCTCCAATTGAAATGTTGGATTTAAAAAGGTTTAAGGAGGCAATAGTATCTTATGGCATGCATTCCCCATATGTAAAGCAAATGTTAAACACTTGGTCAACATATAATAGGATAGTACCACAGGACTGGCGGGACCTCGCACAAGGTGTTCTGGAACCCAGCCAGAGACTTCAATTTCTGACTTGGTTTAAGGAGGAGGCTAAAAACATAGAAAAACAATGGAGGGATAAAGGAGTACAAGTTTGCCAGGATCAGCTTATGGGCGAAGGCCAATATGCTTCAGCACAAGCACAATGTTTATATGATGTCCAAACCCTAATTTTATGTCGAACGGCAGCCTTGAATGCATGGGACAAAGTTGAGGAACCAGGAAAAAAATCTGAGTCATTTACAAAGGTGAAGCAAGGCCCAAAAGAGTCTTTTACAGATTTTTTACAAAGACTGGCTTCAGCAGTAAAGAGAACGGTCTCGGATTCAGAAGCTGGTAAGGCAATAATTGAATCTTTGGCCTTTGAGAATGCGAATGCAGCATGCAAAAGAATAATCAGGCCATTAAGGGCAAGATCTGCACCTATGGAAGATTGGATTAGAGAAACAATTAATGTTGAAGCTGATGAGCATGATGATACATGGGTAGGAGAAGTAATTTCAAAAGGTTTGAGGAGTGTTAGATGTTTTGGATGTGGAAAGCAAGGACATTTGAAAAGGGACTGTAGACAGGTCATTTCCAGAAACAATGTTTCTTCAAGGAACAATGGCAACAGAATGCCCCTTCCTTCTGGAGTATGCAGAAGGTGTGGTAAGGGAAAACACTGGACCAACGAATGTAGATCAACAAAGGACAGACAGGGTAATCCTTTGCCTCAGTCTTCGGGAAACTCCCAGAGGGGCCTCAGGCAGGCCCCCAGTGCAAATCCAGTTCAAACCTTTCCGGCAGCCATAGAGGAAATGCCTGCTCTGGAGAGCGATTAAATAACCAAATGCCTATTGGAATAAATCATGCTGGTCAGAATGATGAAACAGAGAGAATAGAAAATTCAGGAGAAAACATAAAGAAAATTTTTTGGCAAACTTCTATTAATGAACAAAGACCAAAATTAACGATAAAAATAAATGGTGTTTTGTTGTCTGGTCTGGTAGACACAGGTGCGGACGTTACCATAATTGCACCAGAATTTTGGCATCCAACTTGGCCTCTTCAGGAGGTAAACGTTCAACTGTTAGGAATTGGGACATTATCTCAGGTGAAACAGAGTGCAAGATGGCTCGAATGTATAGGTCCAGAAGGACAGAGAGGAAAATTAAAACCATATGTGGCTAACATAACTATGAACCTGTGGGGTCGAGACTTGTTGCAACAATGGAATACTCAGATTAACATCCCTCCAATCTCAGAAACAAATCATAAACTAGCACATGTTACTGAGAGAAATATTAGAAGATATTGTTCTAATGAGTGGTCACCAGCCATCCATATTATACAAGAACAGGGCACAATAACTGATGATCTTCCAAAGACACCAACAGCTCTACCTTTAAAATGGTTAACAGACAAGCCTGTATGGGTCCAGCAATGGCCTTTAACAACAGAGAAACTCCAGGCTTTAGAAGAGCTGGTAGAAGAACAGTTAAATGCTCAGCATATTGAAGAATCAACCAGCCCTTGGAATTCTCCTGTATTTGTTATTAAAAAGAAATCTGGTAAATGGAGAATGGTAACAGACCTTAGGGCAATTAACAAAGTAATTCAGCCAATGGGTTCTCTACAATCTGGGATGCCTTTGCCTACTCTGTTACCAAAAGGATGGCCTCTCATAGTTATTGATTTAAAAGACTGTTTCTTTTCAATACCCTTACAAGAAAAAGACAGAGAAAGATTTGCTTTTACAGTGCCTACTTATAATAATTCTCAACCGGTTAAAAGATTTCAATGGAGGGTCCTCCCACAGGGAATGTTGAATAGCCCAACTCTGTGCCAATATTTTGTACAACAGCCATTGGAAGTGATACGTAAAAAATTTCCTAAATCTATAATTTATCATTATATGGACGATATTTTACTAGCTGACTCAAATGCAGATACTTTAGAAATAATGTTTGAAGAAGTAAAGAAAATTTTGCCTCGCTGGGGATTACAAATTGCTCCTGAAAAGATACAAAGAGGAGATTCTATTAATTATTTAGGATATAAAATAGAGCTACAAAAAATTAGACCCCAAAAGGTGCAAATTCGGAGAGATAGACTACAGACTCTTAATGACTTTCAAAGATTATTTGGAGATATTTCTCATCTACGAACTATTGTTGGGGTAAAAAATGATGAACTGACTAATTTGTTCAAAACCTTAGAAGGTGACAAGGACTTTAATAGTCCAAGAGAATTATCACCTGAAGCTGAGAAAGAATTAGCCTTGGTAGAAAAGAAAGTGCATGAAGGACACGTGAATCGTATTGATCCAAAGCTGGATTGCATTTTGGTTATCTTACCTTCTAGGCGTTCTCCTACTGGAATATTAATGCAGAGGGAAGATATTATATTGGAATGGATATTTTTACCAAATAAACCAAATAAAAAATTAAAAACTTATGTGGAAAAAATCTCTGACTTGATTTACAAAGGAAAAATGAGACTTCGTCAGTTAGCAGGCATAGACCCAGCAGAAATTGTCGTACCATTAACTAAGGAGGACATTGAAAAATTATGGACAGAAAGTGAACCTTGGCAAAGAGCTTGCAGTAATTTTTTGGGAGAAATTAACAGCAAATATCCCAAAAGCAATAGAATTGATCTTATAAAGAGAGCTGATTGGATCTTGCCTCGAATTGTACGGCAAAAACCCATATCTGGAGTTCGTACATTTTATACAGATGCCAACAAAGAAGGAAAGGCAGGTTACAAATCAGAAAATTTAAGTAAAGTGGTTCAAAGTCCGTATAATTCAGTTCAAAAATCAGAATTGTATGCTATTCTGTTGGTATTAATGGATTTTTCAGAACCTCTCAACATAGTAACTGACTCTCAGTATGCTGAAAGAGTGGTGTTACATATTGAGACTGCAGAATTTATCCCTGATGCTTCAGAATTAACTTCACTATTTATTCAATTACAAGATACAATCAGGAAAAGGAATCATCCTTTATATATAACTCACATTCGATCCCATACTGGTCTGCCCGGCCCTCTAGCACAAGGCAATGATGAAATTGATAAATTATTGATAGGAAATGTGCTGGAGGCCTCAGAATTTCATAAAAAACATCACGTTAATAGTAAAGGTTTAAAAAAGGATTTTTCCATAACCTGGCAACAAGCCAAAGAAATAGTAAAGAAATGTCCTACTTGTTCCTTCTACAATCAGACGCCATTACCAGCAGGATGTAACCCAAAGGGTACTCAGAGAAATGAAATCTGGCAGATGGACGTGTTTCACTTTGCAGAATTTGGAAAATTGAAATATGTACACCACACTATCGATACTTATTCAGGATTTCAATGGGCAACTGCTTTGAGTTCTGAAAAAGCTGATTCTGTAATCACTCATTTGCTAGAAGTTATGGCCATCATGGGTATACCTGCACAAATCAAAACTGACAATGCTCCATCATATGTCTCTGTTAAAATGAAACAGTTTTTTGCTTATTACAATATAAAGCATATTACAGGCATACCACATAATCCTACAGGTCAAGCAGTTATAGAAAGATCAAACAGAACTCTAAAGGATATGTTAAATAAACAGAAATGGGTAACAAAAACCCCCAGAAATAGACTGCATAATGCTCTTCTAACTTTGAATTTTCTGAATGCCAATGAGAAAGGAACAACAGCTGCAGAGAGACATTGGATAATAGAAAAAACTACAGAATTAAATCAGCCTATATACTTTAAGGATGTGCTGACCTCAGAATGGAAACCAGGGTATGTATTACATTGGGGACGTGGTTTTGCTTTTGTTTCTACAGGAGAAGATAAGCTGTGGGTACCATCAAAATTGATAAAGGTTCGATTTGAACAAGAGAGACCTCTTAATTAGAGGAGGTGATAGTTCATCAACCAGCATGAACATCCAATTTAAACTAACTTGTATCAATAAAACATGCCTTTTCATTTCATCAGATAATAACTTGCCAAAAAGGAACATCCCCAAAATTAGTCTTGGGGAAAGGTTTTTGTTTTTGTCTTTTAGGAGAATGAAGGTTAAGGAATCTGAAGAACACTGGACAAATGAGACAACTGAAGAAAAGGGACAAATCATCTATCCCAAGAAACAGAGTGAAACGGTGTATGGGTATATATTATCTAAAAAAAATTTATGTCTTCCTAAATGTTTGTTTCTGCTTTTCTCTAAAGATTTAACACTCTTGGTTTTCTAATAGTCCCAGTTCAATTAAAATTTAAAGCTGACTTTGGAGTTGGAGAATGGCTCTCTCCTTCTTTAAAATCAAGCATGTTGTTAAAAGGAAAATGCAAACTCCCTGTATCATGCCAGAATAAGAGCCATCTTCTGCTATGGTACAGGACAAAAGCAAAATTAATTAAGGGACTATTCTATTACTAATCTCAACTCTTTGATTCTATTCTGATTCTTTAAACTTTTCTCAAAGTATAAATTTTATATCAAAATTTACAAGATTAATATATATATATACATTTTAAACTTTGTTAAGATATGAATGGTCACATAGAGTACTAACTAATTCTAGAAAAAAGGCTAGCTGCATATATATGTTTTTGTGTTCGAGTCTCTTATCAGTTTTCTGCAGGAAATCATGGCCAGGCCTAACATCAACTGAAGTCTCCAGAAAGAAGATGGGGCCCCACAACAACAACAATTCCACGTGGACAATAATAATATCATTAAGCTGACAAACATCATCCATAGATCAGCTTTGAACTACAAGATGCTCAGAGCAAATTTGAGATGACTAGCTGAGATGATCCAGTCTCAAAGACTACTTGAATAAGGACTTGAGATAAACCCTCAACTTTGGCATTATACACAGACTGGATAATGAAGGATATAGTTACCTCTCCTAGAATTTGACAATTAACTTAAAATTTTTCTTTCAGGATAAAGAAAACTTCGCCCATACCCAGCAGGAAGCAATTTTAAGAATACGACGCCCACATTCCCAAAGAGGTGGTGTGGGGCGGGTGGTTTTTTGGTCTTTTTAATGGGTTTTGGGTCTGGGATAATTTTCAGTATTTAGGGGGGTTGGTTACAAGTTATTGTCAAGGGTTAGGAAAAAGGCTAAGCAAAGGAGATTAGATTTAAGGTTCTTGTTTAAAAAAAAAAAGAGAAAGAAAGAAAAGAAAAAGACAATTACTAGTTTTAAATACTTTACATTGGATTGAATTGTTTTATATTGTACACAAATTTGAAACTGATATTGTTAGAAAATGCTATATGTATATTTCTAATTGTATTTATTCCATCCATTTAACAATGTAATGCAAATTTCTGATCCTTGAATGTTATTATTATCAACTATTAGGATATAAAGAAATGAAAGCTAGTAATTAGACATTATCATAGAACTTGTAGTCATATTAGATATGTTTTAAAAATTGAGCAGAGATGTTTTAGACAGGTCATCTTCAAACCCTTCAGAGATCTACAGAATATGGCATTTAAAATGTTTTAATAACTTAGAAAATTTTTCTTTTTTGAGACATGTCGGCTCCTGGCAGTACCAATCTACTTTAGAGAAAATATGGGCATTGAAGAAACTGCATATGGAGTCAACTTTCATTCTGGCAAAAGTTAGCCACTGGACAACAAAGTATCCTCGAATCAACAGGACAAAATGGACAGACAGATCACGAAACAAGGGACTACTGATTCTTGCCAAAACAAGTGTGGTTATGGCTTTATCAAAAGGCATCTTCTGAGGCCAGGACAATATGGCCCCATCCCTGAAGTGGCCTTCGCATCCGGAAAAGGTACGGTGCCCTTTTCTTCGAAGGCAGCTTAACAGGCAGAGGGCCGATGGATTCTGTTGTACAATGGAACAGCAGCTGAAAGCTCATGCCTCTCAAAAGTAGACTGGCATTTAATAGAGGGATGTGGAGAAGAAGGGGATGCTGAGATGAAGCCATATATACACAGCCAAGAAGAATGGACAGCTGAATTAAAAAACTGTCAACAATTTCCAGAATTTAAAATCCTGAATCATGACAGGACACTAGTGGAATTCAGGTGTTTCTGGTACGTGGACTGCTCTCACCCAATGTGAGGTTGAACTGTTGACCTTGTGTACATCCTACTTCACAAATGAGTCTGTCAGATACACTAAGCCTATAGGCTGAAGATGATGCCCCAACACTGCGGAGAAACCTCAGGTGACTGCCCAGGCAGCTGGCTGTTTCTGTCAACTCACAAAATTTTTTGGAAGTTGCTTGCATGCACTTCCTGTTTTTATTTTTGTTAGCTACTATTATTCCCTTCTTGGGTCTCTGAGGGAGTTGAAGATTAGTTAGTTATGGTTGAAGATTAGTTAGTTATAGTTGAAAATTAATTAGGATAGAAAGTACATTAGATAAATCTTGGATTTACCAAAATAGGATAGAAAATGGAATTATTTTCTCTGATTCGTCAAATACCTGTTTAGGTATTTATTACTTGTATATATTGTATATAGTTATTGTACTTTTGTATATAGTTTTTCTTTTGTTAGTCATAACCTTTTGCTTTTTTTCTTTTTATTAAAATAGAAAAGGGGAAATGTGGTGGTAATCTAATTGTATTGAAATATTATTCTGATTTGTACTGAAATATTAATTTGATTGTATGTTAATAAATAAAGTTGTCTGGGGGTCAGAGCTATTAGAGCCATAGCAAGAGTGTGGCGGTGGCAGCACACGCCTTTAATCCCATAAGATCTCTGTGTGTTCAGGGATACAGCCAGCATTGGAGACATATGCCTTTAAGACCTAGGGGGCTGTACATTCAGACAGTGACGAGGCAGTCATGTGTTTGGGTTTACAACCAATGAGAAGGCAGAACAACATACTTTAAAAATACGAACGGACAGGAAGTAGGTCTCTTTTCGCGAAGCTGGGACAGCAGGAGGAAGGGTGAGATTTTAGCTCTGAGCTCTGACTTCTCGGCTTTCTCTTTTACATTGTTTCTGTGTTTCTTATTTAATAAGACGGTTGGTTACATCTACAAACCATTCTTTTTTTTCTTAAAGTTACTACTTCTCAACATTGGTTTCAGCAACAAGAAAAGTAATTGAGATAGCAGTCTTAATGATTTATTCCTATTTTTGACTGTTAGTAATAATGAACATTTATGGAAGGCTTATTTCATGCTGGTTACTAAGGATAAGCCGTCTTCTTGGCATTAATTTGCTTAATTCCCTTGTGGCAGCATTCCTACTTTGCAGATCATGAAATAAAGTTTAAAATTCATTAATTAACTTGCCAAAGCCAGTGCAACAGTGAAGCGCTCAGGATATAGTACAAACCTTTTATGTTTGAGTACACACAACTATGAATTTCTGCCTTGGATAGCACTTGTCAGAAACGAATAACTTAGGGCTTCCTGTGCATAGTGAGCCACTATTTTCTTTCTTATACTTCTAATCAAAACGTGTCTTCTCTCCACCTGGGCTACACCAGGGTAACACCAGGGTAACTATCTCTCAAGTTTCAGACAGGAGAACAGTTGGGATCATAAGGACAGCTCTCAGATATTGTTCTCTGCTCACAATTACACTGTAATTTAGTTCTCAGTCAGATCAAAGACAGGCTATAATTTTGCTGTGTTTTCCCACTCTACTCCACAGTGGATTCCAAGAAAAAAGAAGACTTAATGTTTTTCTACTGAACTCTAGACCCCTACATTTCATCTGACAATCATAGATAATATCACACGCCTAACATAAATTCTGAATCAATTTGGCCTTGTGAGAAGAGGCGAACATTGTTATATGGCCCACTGATATTTTCTAGAAATCATTTTGCTTGAGGAAATTTGATAAGGATAACAAATATAATTGGCTTGGCTGACATTTTTGCATTTCTGTGTTCCACCCTCTGCTCCTACCACCCCTGGCCAAAGCAGCATTAGACAGTGAGAAAATATATTTTTTTTCTGTTGCCAGGTATACAGCCTATACCATTCAAATTTCTTTATGATAAATGAGCTCACAACTAGGCTCTTCTGATTTGTGGTAGATTTAATTAATAAAGCTCCTTTTCTGTACTTGTATCTACTGACCCTGTGGTGATATTTTATTTGTGCAGCCCAATAAAGTTTATCTGAGGATCAGAGAAAAAAGCCACCCACTATATTAAATATGGAAGTTAAGCAATGGTAGCACATTGCCTAGGATTATCAGTCGGGAGGCAGGGATCTGTCTGGATCTCTGTGAATTTAAGGCCACACTGGGAACAGAGCCAGGTGAGGTGGCACATGCCTTAAATTCAAACACTAGTTAACCATAAAGGTTTAGAGGTAGTTGGACAGAGGGAGCAAATGAGATAGAGAACAGAAAGGCATATAGGCATGGGTATAGAGGAAGTAGGTCTCTCTTTTGGAAGCTGAGGGTCAGTAAGGCGAGGCTGGCTTGTGGCTTTTCCTATTTCTCTGATCTCTCAGGTTTTAACCCCAATATCTGGCTCCGGTTTTTTTTTTATTTATTTAATAAGACCATTTGGCAATTTGTCTAAACGACCCCACTTTCAGGTTAGATTATTTTGTTCTCTGACTATCTAGGTAGATGGCATGGAAAACAATGATGAATAAACCACAGTCTAAATGCCTGATTTTTTTTATTACTAGACATAGGTTTCATGGTATAAGTCATAATACTGTGTGCATAGATACCCTGGTATGTGGACTTTTAAGATTTCTCTTTCATATCTAAGTTTGAGAAAGAAATGGCTCCAGGGGGAAGAGATCAGCATTTTATATGATTCAAGTTTGTCTGTTTATTCTTCTACTTCAGTTTCTTTTTGTTTAATATTAGTTTCTTTATTGTTGTAGAATGGGTAGAAAATACCAACCCCATCTTTATATTGTAATTCAAAATAATTTTAGATGCATGTCAAATATATGGTGACATTTCTGTCCCTGTGTATGGTGGATACTTCCATGTATATACTTTTGTTGTATTAAGTTTCTGGGAGACATGATTATAATGTCTATTCATTCCAGACAGAGTGCCAACAACAGAGCAAACACGCTGTTCTAATTCTCAGTTTTACCTTGGTGAACACATGAGCTTAACTGATATTACTTATAGGAGCATGGGTCAGTGGTTGTATACAAGAACATGTACAACTTGTGGACAGATACACAGCTGAACAAAGTCTGCCTTCTACTTCAGCAACTATTAATCACTTACATATCCCCTGGTACAGGGACCCTGTATGTTGTCTTTCCAGGATAATGGAAATACCCATCTTCCAAAACTCATAAGGCCTTGGATATCCAGATGTTTACAGCAGAAAGGAAGAATCTATTGGTACCAATCTACACTTGGTAAAATCTCACTGTCTAACATCTTTCTCTCTATCAATCTAGAAAAGTTGTGGTTCCAATTCAATTATAGCCAAGCTGGCTTTGGAGATGGAATTGGCTCACTCCTTCTCTAAACCCAAGCATATTGCTAAAAGAAAAGTTTGAGAGATTCTTCAGTCCCGTATCAGAAGAGCCCTCTGGTGTGAGACAGAAGGAAACCAATAAAAAGGGACCATTGTCTTCTAAATTCTAATTCTCTCCATGCTTACTCTTGATTTCTCAGAATCCTTTCTTACATGCTATGTCCTCTTTAAATCCAAACCTCCCATTTTTGATAACAAATAAGTTTTTCCAATAGCAATCTCAGAAGTCTCCAGAAGGAAGATGGGGCCCCAACAACAACTCTACCCAATCCAGAATGATGCCATGGTAATCATCATCATACTACACTTCTTGCCAGAATTTCAGACAATCTTACCCATTACTCTAAAACTTGCTGCAGAACCTACAGTTAGTCTAACTGAGGTTTAACTATCTGAGCTTTCTCACAGTACCCAACAGAGATAACATCACCCCCTAAACGGCAGGAAGCAATTCTAAGAAAACGACGCCCCTTCTCCCTTAGGTTTCATAATTCTCAGGGTTATGGATGACGGTTATAGGGTTGGGAGTAGAAGAAAATATTAACTCAGTATTGTAAAAAAAAGGGGGGGGGAGAAGAAATGGAACGGATAGGTATAAGATATGATGGTAAATCATTGTACATACTAGTAAACAAACTTAGTAAAATAGCAACCTTAGATAATTTGCACTGTAATTTGTACTGTTATAGATTCTTATATGTTGATACAAATGTAAACTATTTTTATACTCCTGTTTAAGATAATTTGTATATTGATACAAATACAGAACTATATTTGTTATAATGTACATATATTTCTACTCTTATTTGAAACATTTTTATATTGATACAAATGTAAATTTATATCTGTCATACTTTATATATGTTCTACTTCTGTTTAGGATATTCGGTATATTGATATATATTTAAGATTATTGTCATATTGCATATCGTACTATATATTCCTACCTCTGTTATAAATATCTTGTGTATTGTCACAATTTTGAAGTCATCGTTCTTCACCATACATTTGCTTATAGACTGTTTACCTTATTTACGTGAAGCCTTAGTCCTTAGGTTATTTCAGTAGATAAGATTTATAGATTTATAGTCGCCTATGCCTGTCATCTCTATAGTTACGTTAGTTAGGTTATCCAGATTTACAGATACATAGGTCAGATGGGCAGGTAATCTTCAAACACTTCATAGACCTGGAGAATATGGCATTTAAATAACTTAGAATTCTGTTGACGTGAGACACAATTGCTCCTGGCTGCACCAATTGATCCTGAGAGAATGTTGGGCTTCTAAGACATTTCCATTTGGAAGTTTGTCTTTTTGGCACAAAATGGCCTACTGGGTAAAGAACTGCCCTTGCCTTGAAGGCTGACAGTACAAATGCAATGCTGTCCTTTCTGGACAAGCGGGACACAAGGAAAGCGACCACTGTACTCTGCCAAGACAGGGTAAGATGGTCTTTCAGAAATCCTGCTTCTGAAAATGGTCTGTCAGATACTCTAGGCCTGTAGCCAATTTGAATGCACCAACAATGCTGAGAAACATTAGGTGACTGTCCAGGCTGCCAGCTGTCTTGATCTACTCTTGCAAGATTCCCGAAAGTTGCTTGCATCCATCTACCATTTCTCAGGTACCATTATGTTCCTTCTCAGGTCTTTGATTGAAGACTAGCAGTTATAGTTACAACTTAGTATATATAATATCTTAGATAGAACATATTAAGTATTAGATTCAGGTTCTTTAGGATAGGACACCTTTGAATGATCTTTATAACATGCCGTTTACCTATGCTCTATACTTCTCTGGATTTTAGTATGTGTTTCTTGCTTGATATTGTTTGCAATGGTTGTAGTTACATCTTATCTAGGGCATTATCCCTCATTATTTCTGGACAATATTTGATAACCATTCTTTTGTATATAGTCTTGTATTAGTTTAGAACCTTCTTATTTAGACAAAAAGGGGGAGATGTAGTGGGTAGCCATTCCAGCTTGGATCTGGAAGTTCCAACCCCCATTGAGACTCTGGCAACTGTCACGCCTACGAGGCGGGGCGAGGGGAGGCACCTGGGGACCCGAGAGCTGGATGGGCCAGCGCTCTCTCTGTGTGCTCTCAGTGCCGGGACGCTGAATAATGAAGGTGGACTGTGTAGAGCTCCAGAGAACACTGCTGGACTGCGTTACACCTTCCCCAGACCCTGCGACCTACCCATTACTTAATTTGTGAGTTACGCCATTAAATAAATATCCTTTTAACTACGTGGAGTGGCCAAGATAATTTCTCCAATAATATGCTTTAATCATATCTACACTTCTAGTTTCCTTTCTTGTTCTTCATTCCTCTTCTTGCCAACCTCTTTCCTCCTCCCAAATAGTGTCCCCTTTACTTACATGTATTTATTTTACTTTATTATTTTTAATGTTTTTAATTGAAATGGTACTACATCACTTGTCCCTTCTCATTTCTCACTTTTACCCCTCCCATATCCTCAAATCCCTTCACTTTCTCCCTGCTCTCAAGTTGATAGTCTATATATCACATCTTTCATTGGCTGGCATCTCTTTTGATCCCATTAATGTGCCATAGTGAATCGCACTGCAATAAATATGATGTACAAGTATCTCTGCAGTATACTCGGGAATGGTAGAGTTGGATCAACTGGCATTCTGTTTTCCATTTTTTGAGGAGCCTCCAAACTAATTTTTATGCTGGCTAGACTAATTTACAGTGCTGTGGATATTGTTCTATATAAATAAAACACTGGTGGCCAGTGATGAGGCAGGAAGTAGGTGGGACAAGGAGAGAGGAGAATTCTGGGAAGCGGAAGGCTGAGGAGGGAGACACTGCAGCCAAGGCCAGGAGAGGCAACCTGTAAAGACGTCGGTAAGCCACCAGCCACGTGGCAAGGTATAGATTTATAAAAATGGGTTAATTTAAGATAAAAGAACAGTTAGCAGAAAGCCTGCCACGGCCATACAGTTTATAAGTGATATAAGCGTCTGAGTGATTATTTTATAAGTGGATTGTGGGACTGTGGGGCTTGGGGAACCTGGAGAGAAGCCCTCCAGCTACATTACATTCCCATCAATGTTGTGTGTGGAAGATTATTTTCCCCAAATCCTTGCTAGGATAGTTTTTTTTTTCTTGATAGCTAAAAATGAAACAAAACAAAACATGTTCCTAGTATTTCTGTATGATGGTAATTTCTCTTTCCTCTCTTTTTTTCTCATTCTCTTTTTCTGGTTATGTTACCTGACTAACAGAGAATAGTTTCTAATTATAAAAGCACCATGCCAAGGGATCCTATGTTAAAAAATAAAAAATAATGCCTGCTGTCTTTTAGCTCTGATGAACAATAAGTAAATATAATTTCCACAGCTGTTTTTCTTATGTTTATTTTTGCTTTTTATATGTTATCATTTTTTTTGCTGAGGATATCATAAATTGTTGGAAAACAGAAGTTATATCTGTATTTCTTTTAAAGATTCAGTTACATTACAAAGTTTTATTTTGTGTGCTCATGTGTACCTGTGTGGGTGTGAATGTGTTATGGCATGTGTGTCTGTTCTCTCCTTCTATATGTGGGTCCCAGGGAATAAACTCAGGTGATTAAGCTGAGTGACAAGTGCCTTTACTGACTGAGCTGTCTCACTGGCCCTATATCTGTGTTCTCATGTTCTCTGAAGGCTGTATAGATGACAGAAAGCAAACACATCCTGTTTTCACTTTCCAGGCAAGAGAAGCAAACTGAATGAGGATAAAAAATGTGGATAAAACTGATTCTAACTGTGTTTCTTCTGATTTTGCTAATTTATCTGATTGCAACCATATATTTTCTCATAATGAATCCATAACGATATTGATAGCTTTAATAAAGATGCCATTAGAATGTGTTACATGCAATATTTCAAATAATATTTTAATTTACTCTTTAAAAATTTCGTATATTTGTACAATGTGCTTTGCTAATATCCACCAGTACCTCCCCCAGTGCCACATACCTCATCACCTTCCCGTACTTATAGCCTCTGTTTTGTTATTAGTAACACCCGACTCCAGTTAGTTCAAATAATTCTTGTCTTCATGCTTACATATATAAACAAGAGCTCAAATGGGTCATGCCACAACGTGGACACTTTTCTTCCTTTCTACCCAAACAGTGTTTCTCAGCGTATGGACTATGTCTCAGTGCTGTGTTTATGATCTAATACAAAGATGCAAGAGGGAGCAGCCTATCAGAAATATTCCAGTAGCCTACAAACACCATCTGCTTATTCCAGCCTTTGTTAGAACAGTTAATTGGATGTTTCTCGCCACCAGCTGAATACACTGGTTTATACACGCAGTGGATCTAATTTCCTTCACAAATATCCCTCTGCAGAAGCAGTGGGAAGAGATAGGAAAGAGATGATTCTGGGTGCAACTTCAAAAGACCAATTTGGTTTCAATTTTCTGCTCTTGCTAGATAGACATGGAAAAATACTATTACATTATTAAAGGAAAAATATATTTGGACATATGTAATTCTTAAACTGGAAGGGCAAAAGCAACAAGTGAAATAATAAAATTTACACCATGGTTGAACTCAATCAGCAAGATTGGACTTACCCCCCCCCCCAAATCCATCATAAATACTTTCTTTAAGATTTTAGGGAATTAATTCAAAAGAAAATATTTATGTTTTCCCCTCTTTTTGTTTTCTTTGTAACCTAAGGACATATGTGCTTCTCAGGGTACAGGGGGTGTCATAAATAAAGTGATATTACAGTTATTAAAGCATCATTGACTTAGATTTTATGATATTAAAATTATCTGAGCCTTTTTGGCAAGTCAGGAAACATTTTTGAACCTATTTGTTTTTCACTTATGGAAGCTCTAAATGATACAGATAACATAAGAATTTTCTGTCAATCTATATTATACTGCATATACATACTGTAGTAAAAAGAACTGCACTGAATTCAAGAAACTGTGTAAGCATGAAGATTGAAATTGCCTCTTCAATAAAAGTCTATTGTTAGTGATTCTAGGTCATATTTTTTACATCTTCCTGGTGAAATTACTAATATAATATCTTGGGAAGGAGATCTTCAAATGAAATGCTCTCTGTGCCAAATCCCAGCAACAATCCATTAACCAGATTCCATTTATTATGCCTTTTAAATATGCCTTATAATCTCAATTTTCAACAGGTCCCAATGAATCTATTCTGTTTATGAAAAATGTGAGCCCCACTTCTCAGTTCTTTGCAGAAGTGATGGCAAACCCCACTTTACCCAGATAAGATTAGCGAGACTATAAGCATCAAAGGACTGAAGAAAGTAATGCTTTAGTTATGGGTGTTGTGAGCTGTAATTGCCATATAGCTAAGAAGCTTAAAATGTGGAATAGATGAGCTACTTACATAAAATGATTAATAAATAAAAGCAGGAGCTGATCAACTGGTCAGGAGAGGCAAGAAATAGATCACTAAATGCATGATCACTGTAGATGCCGTATTAGAGAAAAAGAAACATGCCATGGGACTGCATGTGGCAGGAATAATGTACACAACACACAGGCTTAATATTTGAGGCTACTAGCAATGAGACTGTTGATATCTATGGCCACCTGTTTATAGACTATGACTTTTTCTATTTTGCTTTTTAAGGAGCCATATTCAAATATGTGCTAGTAATTGGAACTTTCTCTGCATGTAATTTTGTGAGGTAGTTTGCCTTGCATCAGAGTGTCAGAAAAGGCATTTTTGTTCTTTACGATGGCTTTCTCTCCTTATACTCCCAAGGTAACTGCTTCATACACACATCATTTGAGAATAATTGTCATTTTTCCCTCTGAACTTACTAAACCTTTGAGTGTCTATCAAAGAGCATGGATCTGAACTTGGAGGGACGTTTAGCCTATATGCGATCTAGTAGCATCATGTGTTAGTAAGCAGCTGACACAGAAATAAGAAGAGGCAGGCGTGGAGGACTCATCATCCTTCCTTTGGTTCATGAGATAGCCCTGCATCCTTCAACAAATCTCGCTTTTTGCTCAAGGCATTTAAAACACTTTATTTCTATTCCCTTGAACAATCGTCCTTACCCTTTAACCAGTTTTCAGTGCATTGGAAGAGGGACCACAGGGTCCATAGCTTCACAGCTCACACGCTGCCTTCCTGAAAACTGGGGAAAAATCTCTCCTCCAATGTAACTCTGGCCAGTGAGTTCAGGGACTGCTAACTTGTGTCAGGCTAGATTTCAGCCCTACTGCCTTGTGCTACCTGCATTCTCAGCCTTTATTCAGACCCACTGGGCTTAGCATTCCATCTATACCTCCCAACTCTTTGCCATGGCTTTGAAATCATCTAAAGTACCAAGGGAAGGTCATCTTCTAACCAAGTCTTCGGAGATTTGGGAGATTGATTCTTGTTACTTCTGTTTGTGATGGCCTCTGTAATGACCCACATATGTAAGAAGAGGGTGAATAAATAGGTTTGCAAATACAATATATGGGGATAGAATGTTGTGTATTAAGACTCTCAAGTGGCTTGTTTGCCTTCTGCCTTGTGATATGAATTCTTGGAATTAAAAAGAAAACTTGCTCACTCAATGGTAAATACTTTATGCAGTGGCATTGAAGTTGGACTTTGAATAATGGTCCCAGGGATACTGCAGATTGGTACCTACTCTTCATATTTTATAGGTGAATTGACTCACAATGGAAATAGGATAAGGCATGGATGGCTATACTTCAGAAGATGGAGTCATGTTTTAAGCGTTGTATGTGGGTTGTACCTCCTCAGGTCATATTTGTCATTGCTCAAGGTCAGGAGGAGTATTAGCAAGTTCCAGACACAGCAGCAAGGTTCAACCAGGAGCCAATAATATTAACATCATATGAGGAAAAAAGGTTGAAGGGGAGCTAAGTAAATGGAGGACTACATCATTTTCATGAACTAAGACTTACTATTAGGTTGTTGATTTTTACACTTTCCCAATGACTCGGTATAATCCCTCTAGAAATCCCAGAAACATTTATTTTGCTGATATTTTTTTTAATAAGAATATGTGTGGAAGTGTGGGAGGCCAGCTCCTACATTTTAAAAGGGTTCCTATGAGGAAGAGAGAGGGATAAAAAATATTAGATAGAAATATATTAAAGAGGAGAAAGACAGAAACACAGGATAGCTTCAGGAGGACCTGGACCAAAACCCAATGGTCCCTTCTGCTACTTCAAAGGGGCTTTTTATAACAATGCCCTCCCTTGCTAGATTAAAGCACACTGCACAGCACACTGTAGACCCTTCCAAACACCTGGAAACCAACCACATGTTCAAATCATCCCCCTTATGCAGCCCTGCTGGATAAAGCAAGCTCAGATTCTTAGACTTTGAGTAAGTTCTCACTAGGAAACCTCTGTGGGTCTCTACATGGAAGCACAGAAGAATTTGAAATTTTGAAAAATAAGAGAATTAGAAGAATTAAATGACTTGATTTCTAGCTTCATTGTGAAATTATTTCACAATAAATAAAATTATTTTTAATTATTAATTATTTAAATGATTATATAAAAATTATTTTATTTATCATAAAATTTCTAGAGAAATAATTCATTAAAAAGTCTTGGTGACCTTTTTGAGGTAAGCAGAGATCTCACATATAGGGAAAATATGAATAATAAAAGAGGTGGATTAGACTACACCCCAGGTAAATACTTTTGATCCTTGGGTGAAACTGTTAGGAAATTGCAGGAGTAAAGGGAAATGACATTTACCAAAGATCTACCCGATGGAGGCCTCTATTCTGAACATGAGAGAACTTATCAGTAATATGAAACCAAATAATTGAATAAAATTGTGCAAAAGATTTGAAAAGACATTTTACTGAAGAGATGATAAAAACAGCATAGAATTACTATATGAGCCTTACAATATACTCCTATGTGTTTTTCCTATAGAAATGAAAGCATAGCTATGTGTACACTCAGAACCACTTCATTCACTATAGCTGACTATTATGAAAGACTTTCTATAACTGATAAATGGATTAATGAATTTCCAAATTCCATAGAGTGAAACGCCATATGCAACAACATGGGTGAAGTTCAAAAGAATGTTAAAGCTAAAAAACAAAAGACTGTGAACTTTATAGTGAAACTAAAAGAAAATGGGTCTCTAAATGGGATTAGTGTATGGGAAAGTTACTGAATGCAGGGGAAGACTTTTGGGGGATAAAGAACATTTTTTATGAAATTATTGATAGAGGTTATATGGCTGTGTACATTTCCCCAAACTCATTAAAATGTTCATCCAGAATGAGTAATTTTATTGGACATAAATTATATGTCCAAAAGCTGATTAATAAAAACATCCCTTTTGCTTCCAAAGACAAAGTAATACTCAATAAAAAGAAGAGGACAAGATAGAAATCTGTTTTACAACCACATAAAATGCAAGTCACTTTGCAAGCTTGCATTCATTTCAGAAACACAGGAAATAGGATATTATCAAGAAGAGGATCATGTTGCAGATATTGAAGCTCACTCGGACATCTCACACTTCTTCTAACCTAGAGTAGGCATTTGCTCATGAGGATGGTGCATTTTCTTTCAACAAAGCTGATTCTTTTATGCAGACAAAGCAAGTATTGCAGAGAGCTCCTAGAGCAGGCAGTTTATGCAAGATTGAAAGTGAAGGTGGAGTGAGTGTGGAAGTGACTTGTAGCTAGAGTGGGTAAGTGAGTCATCATCAGCAGCAGCAGCATAGCCACAAACTAAATAGACCTGGAAGTGTTCAGACATGGGTCTTAGCATGTCTCACCCAAGCTTGTTGAACAGAATGCTTTAGATACTATGTGTTTTCACGGGAGCCTTAGGAGATAGACTTATTATCTTTATGTAGAGAAGCTTAGTGGAGTTGAAAAGTTGACTATTTCCAGCCTTTATTTTATTTAAAAAATACTAACTCAGTTGTTTATTTGAAACTATTTAAGAAATAGAGAATGAAAATAGAAAGAGAAATATATGTGTAGTTATGTGTGTAACTTCTTCCCTCTCAGTCTTCCTATCCCTTGCCTTGTACCTGTCTTATCAATTCTTTCTTTCTCCTGTATGGATATATATGTCACAATCAAATAAAAAAATCATCTAGGCTCTTCAACACTGTGTTTATGAGTGTGTGTATGGGTATATGTGCATAGTGTGTGAGAGAGCTTTTTTTCTTTCTTTTTTTTTTTCTTTTACTTTTTTGAGACAAGGTCTCCCACTGAACCTGGAGTTCACCAATTGGCTACACTGGCTGTCAGCAGGCCCCTGTGATCCTCCTGTCTCTATTGTTCAGCACTAGGATCACAGGTGTGTATCATCATCCCTGGCCTTTACGTGGGTCCCAGGGACAGAAATTCAGGTCGTGACTTGCACAGCAAGTACTGTATCCACTGAGCCATCTCCCCAGCAGCACATGCTTTGTGTGCTTTTTTTAAAAAAATTCTTCTCTCATATACTATATCTAGACTGCATTTTTCCCTCCCAGTCCCTCCTTCTCAACCTCTCTCCCAGATCCACTCTTCCTCTGTTTTCCTTCAGAAAAAAGCAGGCCTTTCAGAGATATCAACTGAACATACAAAACAAACTACAATAAGATGAGGCACCAACCCTCATATCAAGGCTGGACAAGGCAAATCAGCAGGAGGGAAAGGGTCCCAAGGGCAAGAGAAAGAGTCAGAAATGCCCCCAATCTCACTGTTAGGATACCCACGAGATAACCAAGCTACATTGTAGCTAGAGTTTTCCTGCCTTGCCCACAGTCAGGACAAATCTTTGTCACCCGCCAGTCCCACAGCCGTTCAGACCCAACCAAGTAAACATAGAGACTTATATTGCTTACAAACTATATGGCTGTGGCAGGCTTCTTGCTAACTGTTCTTACAGCTTGAATTAATCCATTTCCATAAATCTATGCCTTGCCACGTGGCTCGTGGCTTACTGGTGTCTTCACATGCTTCTTGTCATGGTGGTGGCTGGCAGTGACTCTCCCTGCCTTTCTGTTCCCTCAATTCTCCTCTCTGTTAGTCCTGCCTATACTTCCTGCCTGGCCACTGGCCAATCAGTGTTTTATTTATTGACCAATCAGAGAAATTTAACATACAGACCATCCCACAGCATTACACAGTCATAACATGGATGCAGATGACCTAGTTCAGACCCATACCAGTCCCTGATGGTCACTTTAGTCTCTTTGAGCCCCTAAGAGCCTTGGTTAGTTGATTCTGTGAGCTGTGTTCTTGTGATGCCTTGATCCCAGTGGCACCTACAATCCTTCCTTCCCATCTTCCAAGGATTCCCCCAAGCTCTGCCTAATGTTTGGTTTGGGTATCTGCATCTGCTCCAGTTGCTGGATGAAGCCCCTCTGATGATGGTTGCTAGACTCCAGTCTGTGAATATAGCAGAATATCATTAGTAATCATTTCATTGACTTTTTTTCTAATCATATTTGTTTCCTTTTTTCCCCCACTTTTCAAGACAGGGTTTCTCTGTGTAGCTTTGTGCCTTTCCTGGAACTCGAACTCACAGAGATCCACCTGGTTCTGCTTCCTGAGTGCTGGGATTAAAAGCATGCGCCACCACCGCCCAGCTCTTACCTAAGTCTCTGGGTTACCCAGCCTCTGGTTCTTGTTCATCCAAGCAGTGTCAGGCATGGGCTTCCTCTTGTGGCATAGGCCTCAAGTTGGACCAGTCATTGGTTGGCCACTCCCACAAGATCTGAGCCACCATTACCCCAGCACATCTTTCAGTCAGGACAAATTGTAGGTCAAAGGTTTTGTGGCTAGGTTCATGTCCAGTCCTGCCAGTGGAAGCTTTGCCTGGTTACAGAAGGTGGCTTGTCCAGGTTCCTTATCCACCATTACTAGGAGTCTTTTCTAGGTCACCCTTGTAGGTTCCAAGGAGTTTCTATTGCACTAGGTTTCCACATCACTTCTAAAATGCCCCCAACCCCCAGTTTCAGTCATCTCTTCCAGTACTCTGTCTCTCCATTCTTTTCCACCCCACTTGATTACTCCTGTTCCCATACCACCAGCCCTCAGTCCACTCACAAAATCTATTCTATTTCCCATTCCTAGGGAGATCCATGTGTCCCACCTTGACTCCTCTTTGTTACTTAGCCTCTCTGGGTCTACAGATTGTAGCATTATTATCCTTTTGCCCTCTTTATTATCATGTGTGTATTTGCTAGTATTAATTACCAATTTTACAGAATGTAATGTCATCTGGGAGATGGATCTCTGAGCATATCTTGGGGATCATCAGATGAGATCCAGCATTCAAGGTAGTATGGACATAAACTAGAGAATTATTTTGGTTGCTTTAATTGAAGTGGGAAGCCCCACTCACTGTGACTGACACCATTCTCTAGGTAGGGGATCCTGAACTATATAAGGTAGAGTAAGTTAAATGAGCAAAAGGATGCTTTCATGACTCTGTGTCTTGACAACAGATGCAATGTGACCAGCCCCTCAATTATTGCTGCTGTAACCTCCATGCAGGCCATGATGAACTATAACCTGATGTTGTGGTGAAATAAACCCTTTCTTTCTTAAATTGCCTTCATTAGATATCACAGCAAAAGGATAAGAAACCGAGGCAATATGCCATGGAGGGGTCATATCTGTTTGGAATGCTAAATGCCTCTTGTGTTTAGATGTCTCTGTCTAAGGTTGAGAATCTTCCTGCTATAATTCCATTAAATATATTTTTGATGCCTTCAAAATTTATCTCATCTTTTTGTCCCTGGATTGTTAGATTTGCATTTTTGAAATACTTCCATAGTTCTGGGAAGTTCTGGTCATGTTCATTTTTTTTTTGTTGTTGTTGTTATACATGTCTGATTGTATTACCATCTTAACCTTGTTTCCTGTGTCTGAAATTAATTCTTCTGCTTATTTTAGTTTGCTGATGTTCTATCCTCTTTGTTTTTAATTAACTGATTGACTTCATTTCTAATGCTTTTCCTTAATTTCCTTGTTGAATTTCCTTCTACATTTCTGAATTTCTCCTTTAAATGCTATTTCATCTATATCATTAACTCTCTTATCTTGTTCCTGGTTGATTTTCTTACTGTGTCCGTGTGTTTGTGTCCTTTATGTATCTGCTTATTCTTTTTAGAGTAGTAGTCTGTAATCTTTTCCCTGGTATTTGAATTATTGCATTATCATTGATGTCTAGTGCTAAGGAGCTGTGCGTTTAAACAAGTGCCATAGTGGGTTTCTTTACCTAAAGCTTTTATCTTTTTTCATTATATTTTGTGTGTCTTTGCAGACTGATGTGTCCCCTAATTTTCATTTTTACCTGTTTCCTACCATTTTGGTTCATTTCATTTTATATGAGTCTTCCTACTGAGTTAGATTCACTTAGATATATGCTCCTTGGTGCTATTTAGAGGGGAAGACAACTGTAGTAATATGCAATGGATTGATTCCAATTGTGTTAACTTATAGTAGAACACATTTGTATATTTTGTTCACCTGTTTTGATAGTAATGTTCAGAGAATATTGTTGCACAAAATCTGTATGGTCTTAATAAAAACACAGAGCTAGATATTGGAGTAAATACTGAAAGATCAGGGAGACAAAGTAACAAGCCACAGCCAATTCTCACCTCACCAACTCAAATGAATCCTCTGACTGAAAGCCTCTGAGTCCTTAGTTGAAAGGACTCCTTGTTTCCTCACACCTTACATGCCTTTCTCCGCCCAGCCATTTCACTTTCTTCCCAGTGCTTGGATTAAAGGCCTATGTACTTCCTGAATACTGGTAGCAAAGGCAGGAGATCTCAAGTGCTCAGATTAAAAGTGTGTGCCACCACTGCCTGGGTCTGTTTCTGTCCTAGACTGAATCAATCTCATGTAGTCCAGGGTGGTTTTGAACTCACAGAGATCCAGATGGATCTCTCCCTCCAGAGTGCTAGGATTAAAGGTGTGTGCCACCATTGCCTGGCCTCTATTGTAGTGGGTAGCTGTTCCAGCTTTGACCTTGAAGCACCACCCCTGTGAAGCAGCTAGTAACTGCCACACCTACCTAGGACATGGCCGTGGGGTGTGGCTAGGAGAGGAGCCCTTAAGACCCAAGATCCGGACATGCAGGCCCTCTTGGTTCCTTTCGATCCTCGATGCTGGATAACAGACTTAGTCAGAGTTTTCCAGAGAACCCTGCTGGACTGTACCTCACCTATCTCAGATCCTGTAACCAACCCCTTTACTGGCTATAAATTACCTCAAAATAAACCCCCCTTTAACTAAAAAAGGGGGGCACCAAAGACACTCATTATGGAGTTTATCTTCTTCATGGCAAAAGTTGACTGTTGGCCATTTGGGCAAGAAACTATTCTTGCCTGGACTGCTTGACAAAGTGTTGTATAAAATGGACATGCAGGACCCATAGGAAGGTGACCACTGAAATTTGCAAGGCAAGATGGTCCTTCAGGTTCCTGCTTCACAGAAGAAACTGCCAGATATTCTACAGGACACAGAGAGAAGTGACTGAGAGACTCTAAGCCTATGGGCTGAAGATGGATGCCCTAACAGAGGAACTTTGGGTAACTGTCCAGGCAACCAGCTATCTCTGTTATTCTAGATTTTTGGAAGCTGCTTACAATGCTCTTCCTGTTTACTTAGGTAATATTATAACCTTCTGGATGTAGTTGAAGACTAGATAGTTACAATTATAATTTTCCTTAGTTATGATAAAAGATAAATTAGATATGAAACTTTGGACTTACAAATATAGTATAGATAGAATATTTTCTTTGAATATGAAAAATACGAATAGACTAGATATTGTAACTGTAATTCTTGCTTGATAACTGTTCTATTATATGTAATTTTACTATGTTAGACTTAAAAACCTTCCTTTTTGTTTAGACAGAAAAGGGGAATTACTGTGGGATAATGCCCTTGTATACTGGTTTAATACATGCTGATTGGCCAGTAGCCAGGCAGGAAGTATAGGTGGGGCCAGCAGAATAAGAGAATGCTGGGAAGAGAAAGAGCAGAGTCAGAGTCACCAGCCAGACACAGAGGAAGCAAGATGACAAGGCAGAACTGAGAAGAGGTACCAAGCCACATGGCTAAACATAGATTAGAATTATCGGTTAATTTAAGTGTGAGATCTAATCAATAATAAGCCTGAGCTAATGACTGAGCAGTTATAAATAATATTAAGCCTCAGTGTGATTATTTTATATGGGACTGCAGGGGCCTGGTGGGACCAGAAAAAAAGCAACTTCCTGCTATACTCTATGTTTAATCTAGTTCCTGGATCTGTCCTTTGATTTTCAGGCAAGCTTTATTTGATACACAACATATCATCACAGACTATGACACTAGGTTTTTTAATAGGGAAATATAATTTAGTTTTTCATTTTTGAGTTAAGGGTGTTAATAATTGACAGATAACTTGAGAAGCAATAGACAGAGGACAGAGGAGTAATGATGAGAGAGGCTGCAGCTGTTGACATTAGGAACATCAGGGTAATTATTATAGAGTAATGAAGGTCCAGGAAAAAAAGGACAGTCACAGAGGCCTATTCAGGTGAGATGTAAGATAATCAAAATTATTGAAGTACCAAAGTGTCAAAAGGGACAGGAATTAAAAAGAGGAACTGAAGTGTCCCAGAATACGTATAATCTTGGAAGTTATTTCATTTCTTCCTAGATGCGATGATGTGGTTTCTCTCTTGCCCTTGGTTGTCTTTTGTAGCAGTCTCTTCAGGAAGAGATAGTGCTAGTTTTAGTGTTCAAAGAAGTTAAGTCTGTAGGTTTTTGTACAGAGAAGACTTTCTGTGTCAGACTCTACTTTCCACTGTGGTTACCTGGTCTGAGAAGCCCTGCCCATCAGTTACAGCTTATCCTCTATTGTTTTGGTGACCAGAGGGTTTTCTTGACTGAGTGGGTGTGGAAGGTCTGCTTACTTGTGTTTACCTTGATGTTCTGCTCCTGGTTGTCAGGCTTACTGGAGTTCAACCTGGAAACTGTTTTATACTCTTCTCATGCCCTCATGTTACTGCTCCAGACAGTGCTGAGTGTCCTTCCTTCTCAGGCTATTCACTAGGGAGCTCTGATAAGAATATCAGCCTCAGGTTCCTATATCATGCTTCTTTCTCTGAACACACTTGCTGTTCCAGTTAGCTTCTCCATCCATGGCATTTTCAGCTCCTGTTTGTGTCTCTGCAACCTGGTCAGTCTCTCTCTAACTTACTGTTCTTGTGCTACAGATGTATACCAGAAGGAAATCCATTCCTAGCAGCTACTGCTGATTGCACCTTTATGCAGACATTGCAGTATGGCTGGGTAGCCTTTGTTGTCTGCTCCTGATTGCTTCTCTTCAAAAAGATCTCGCTCAGGTTTGTTTATTTCATCTTTATCTCTTTATCTCATAGGAATAGAGTAATTTTATTTTATTTTTTTCTAACACAATAATTTTATCGATTATTTGGGAATGTCATGCAATGCATCCCTATCCAGAGCATTTGTCGAGTGGGCCCTGTGCCTGGGCCAACAGACCCGGCCCACAACATGAGGCCATCTCTGTTGCAGTTCATGCTGCTTGCCCTATTGGGAGAGGAGAGCCCCACCAGTGGGCCATAGGCACAATGGTCATGCCACAGGAAGACGAGAGTAATTTTAAATTCCAACTATAAGTCAAAGTGTTTTTCTTTCAGTATGTTTCACTTAAGATTTACTTTTCTGTGTCATCTAAGAAGAAAGAAATCTATGGAAATAGTGGAAATGACAATAAGTATGTAAAAGATGGTGAAGATATGATTCTATGGAGGAAATCCAGCCTAGCAATGTGACCTTAGCTCTTTTTGTGAAAATATACTGAGAGAAGTAACTACCATATTTAGGTATTAAAATTTCCCAAATGACTAAATGTGCTATTTAATAAGGATATAATGTAGATCTAAGGATCATTATATCTTTAGTTTTGTTTATGTACTTTCTAGTGTGTTTGTGGAGGCTAAATGTTGATATCTTGTGTCTTCCTCAGTTAATATTCATCTTATTGTTTTCAGAAAGGGTCTCTCACTGAATCTGGAGCTCACTAATTCCACAAGACAGCTGGCAAGTAAGCCCCACGGATCCCCATTTCTGTTTCCCCAGAGATGGAATTACAGTTGGATACCATTGCTCCTACCTTTTCCCATGTGTGTTGGGGATCCAAATTCAGCTCCTCATTCTGCATAGCAAGCACTTTACCTATTGAACCTTTTTCCCAGCTGGTATATTTACTTTAAAAACATTCTAATTCTTGGATAATTTGAGTTAGCTTCTGTCTGGTTTGATAACAAATTCTCCTATTTAATGCTAATCTGGTGCTTATAAAATATAATTGTTGAAATGCTGGTTAGTGTCTATAGAAGGAAATAGTGTTCAGTAAGTTAATGAGTAGGGGAAATAAAAAAAATTACTAATTAATTAATTAGATTCAGCATTGAATGATGTTGTGAAATGTTGTGTTCATCTATTATGAATTAATAGTAGAAAGAAACATAAGCTATGTGGATTCCTGCTGTGAAATGATAAAATATGTGAAACTAAAGTACAGATAGGGAAAAACCAACACTCATAAGTTAACATTGTTAATGTGGAAATTAATTAATGCAGATCATGTCACCCACAAGTAATGACTTACTTTGATGGATAGTACTATGACAAATGCCTTTGACCATAGTTTTTCTTCAAACTTGAGATGGGATTCTTGCTATGATACATCTTCATAATGTATTTGTCACCAGCCTTTGTACTTGAGGATGATATGTAGGCATTCATGGAAAGGCAAAGACTCACACATTGTTTACATATCATTGTCATGTGATTTCTCTTTTCTGTGTCCAGAGACGCATTGTAGGGTATGAAGTTAAGATTGACATCAACACATATGCTTGTTCAGGGTCATTAACTTCAAGTATATTATTTTACAGTAGTCTGGCTATAATATTTCTAGGTACTCTCACATCTGTCTTCCCTTGTGCTTCTATGTTAGTGTTTTGGCATCTGTTATCTTTAAGATATGCTTTCTTACCTGTCTACAGCATTCTACACAACTGTTTGTATTTAATTCACTGACAAAGAACCACCTTTATTCCTTTCAATACTTAGCAGGTAGGTCAAATCAAAGCAAAACTCTAAAGATGACAATTCTTTTTTTTTTAAAAAAAACATATTTGAGGCGGGCCTCACTGGGTATGAACACAGTCACTCACCTGGATAGAGCTGGGGTTTCCAAGCCTCAGGAAGTGGCTGGGGTCTTGAACAGATGGGAATGGGGGCAGCACATGTAGATTGCAGGGTTTGCTGCTGAGGGGTCTTGGTGAACAGGGAGCCTTCCTGCTGGAGCCCTGCCTGCTGGCCGGCAACTGGGGCTGAGTTGGGTGGGGGTTCCCAGGCAAGGGATGGGGCCTAGGAAGAAAGAAATCTATGGAAATAATGGAAATAACAATAAATATGAAAAAGATGGTGAAGATATGATTCTATAGAGGAAATCTAGCCTAGCAATGTGACCATAGCTCTTTTTGTGAAAGTCTACTGAGAGAAGTAACTACCATATTTAGGTACTAAAATTTCCCAAATGACTAAATGTGCTATTTAATAAGGATATAATGTAGATCTAAGGATCATTATATCTTTAGTTTTGTTTATGTACTTTCTAGTGTGTTTGTGGAGGCTAAATGTTGATATCTTGTGTCTTCCTCAGTTAATATTCATCTTATTGTTTTCAGAAAGGGTTTCTCACTGAACCTGGAGCTCACTAATTCCACAAGACAGCTGGCAAGTAAGCCCCATGGATCCCCCTGTTTCTGTTTCCCCAGGGATGGAATTACAGGTGGATATCATTGCTCCTACCTTTTCCCATGTGCATTGGGGAATCTGCACAGCTATGAACATGTAATTTTTGACAAAGAAGCCAAAACTGTACAATGGGAAAAAGAAAGCATCTTCAACAAATGGTGCTGGCATAACTGGATGTCAAAGGCTGCAAATAGATCCATATCTGTCACCGTGCACAAAACTTAAGTCCAAGTGGATCAAAAACCTCAATATAAATCCAGTTACTCTGAACCTGATAGGAGAGAAAGTAGGAAGTAGTCTTGAATGCATTGGCACCGGAGATCACTTCTAAATATAACACTGGTAGCACAGACACTGAGAGAAACAATTAATGAATGAGACCTCTTGAAACTGAGAAGCTTTTGTAGGGCAAAGGACACGGTCAATAAGACAAAATAACAGCCTAAAGAATGGTAAAAGATCTTCACCAAGCCCATATCTGACAGAGGGCTGATATCCAGAATATATAAAGAACTCAAGAAACTAGACCTCAAAATACCCAACAGTTCATTTAAGAAATGGGCTATGGAGCTAAACAGAGAATTCTCAACAAAAGAAGCTGAAATGGCTGAAAGACATTTAAGGAATTGCTCAACATCCTTAATTATCAGGGAAATGCAAATCAAAATGACTCTGAGATACCATCTTACACCCCTCAGAATGGCTAAGATCAAAAACAAATAAGACAGCTTATGTTGGAGAGGATGTGGAGCAAAGGGAACTCTCATCCACTGTTGGTGGGAATGCAAACTTGTACAGCCACTTTGGAAATCAATATGTCACTTTCTTAGAAAATTGGGAATCAACCTCCCTCAAGACCCAGCTATTTCACTCTTGGGCATATACCCAATGAATGCTCAAATATACCACAAGGGCACATGCTCAATTGTGTTCATAACAGCATTATTTGTAGTAGCCAGAACCTGGAAACAACCTAGATGCCCTTCAACTGAAGAATGGATAAATAAAAATGTGGTACATATACCCAATCGATTGCTACTCAGCAGAGAAAAAAAATGACATCATGAGGTTTGTGGGCAAATGGATGGAACTAGAAAAAAATCATCCTGAGTGAGGTAACCCAGACTCAGAAAGACAAATATGGTATGTACTCACACATAAGTGAATACTAGATGTAAAGCAAAGATAACCAGACTGCAACTCACAACTCCAGGGAGGCTACCTAGAAAAGAGGACTCTAAGAAAGACACAGGGATTGCCCAATGACAGAGTAATAGATGATGAGATCTACATGAGCAAACTGGGGATGTGGAAGGGTTAATGGTGGGCAAGGGTCAGGGGAAAGAGAGCTTAGGGGAGTGGGAGGTCCCAGCTGGATCAGGAGCAGTATGGAAGAATGGAGAGGGAGATACCATGATGAATGAAGACCCCAGGGGAATAGGAAGAAGCAGAGTGCTAGAGAGTTCTTCAGAAATCCACAAAGATACCCCCATTGTAGACTACTGGCAATGGTCGAGAAAGTGCCTAAGCTGACCTGCTCTGGTGATAGGATGGCCAAACACCCTGGCTGTCATGATAGAACTCTCATCCAGTGTCTGATGGAAGCATATGCAGAGATCCAAGGCCAAGCCCCAGGTGGAGCTCTGGGAGTCCAATCGATGAGAGAGGGGAGGGACTGTATGAGCGAGAGATGTTGAGACCATGGTTGGAGGAAGTACAGGGACAAATAGCCAAACTAGTGGAAGTGCATGAACTGTGAACAAATGGTGGAAGAACCCCCATGGAACTGGACCAGGTCCTTTGGATAAGTGAGATAGTTGATTAGCTTGAACTGTTTGGGAGGCCCCCAGCCAGTGAATCCAGGACTTGTCCTTGGTGCATGGGCTGACATTTTGGAGCCTGGGACCTATGTTGAAACACTTTGCTCAGCCTTGGTGTAGAGATGAGGGGACTGGACCTGCCTTGGCTGAGTCTGCTGGGCTGGGCTGACTCCCCAGGGGAGACCTTGCCTTGGAGGAGGTGGGAGTCGGGGGTGCATTGAGGGTTAGTGCTGGGGGGTGGGAGGAGGGAGGATGGGGGAATCCATAACTGATATGTGAAATTAAGTTAATTATAAAATAAAATGCTATAAAAATGTTTGAATAGCTTCCATGGTTTCAGTACTATGCAAACTGCGAAGGAAGGGAACCAACTAAACAGTACTGTACAGCTGCAACACCTATGAATCACAATAATTATCAGCATGGTTATATATTCATAAAGGTGTAATAAGTGGCATTCATATGTCAGTTGCAAGAAACAGAAGTCTAATTAGCCTTATGGTCAAAGGAGGGAAATCAGAAATAGATATATCAGTCAAAAATGTTAAACATAAAAAATTCCTGACCAAAAACACATAGGAAATTGGGGACACTATGAAAAGATCAAATCTAAGAATAATAGGAATAAAAGAAGAAGAGGATTCCAGTTCAAAGGCCCAAAAAATATTTTAACAAAATCATAGAAGAAAATTTTCTTAACCTAAAGAGAAACATGTCTATAAAGGTACAAGAAGCGTATAGGACACCAAATTGAGTGGACCAGAAAAGAAAGACTTCTCGCCACATAATAATCAATACACTAAGCACACAGAACAAAGAAAAAAATATTAAAAGTTGAAAGAGAAAAAGGCAAAATATCATGTAAATGCAGAACTATTAGAATTACACCTGACTTTTCAAAGGAGACTCTACAGAACAGAGAGTCCTGGACAGATGTCTTAAAGACTCTAAGATATCATAGATGCCAGGTCAGACTACTATACCCAGCAAAACTTTCAATCACCGTAGATGGAGAAAACAAACCATCCATGATAAAGTCAAATATATATATATATATACACAAATACAGCACTACAGAAGGTCCTAGAAGGAAAAGTCCAAGCTGAGGAGGTTAACTATACTCACCCAAATAATTGACCCTGAGGCTTAATATTTCTTATAAATGTTTGGCCAGTAGCTCAGGCTTGTTACTAACTATCTCTTACACTTTAATTAACCCACAATTCTTATCTATGTTTAGCCACATTGCCTGCTACCTTTTCTCAATTTGGCATTCTCATCTTGCTTCCCCTGTATCTGGTTGGTGACTCCTGACTCCATACTTCCTCTTCCCAAAATTCTCCTAGTGTGGTCGCCCCACCTAAACTTCTTTCCTGGCTACTGGCCAACCAGCATTTTATTAAACCAATTCAAGTGACAAATCTTTACGGTGCACAAAAGCATTATCCCACAGCAACAGACCATCCAGACAAAAATTAAAAAGAGATACTTGAGCTAACAGACATTATGACTCAAATGGACCTAACAGACATCTACAGATTATTTCACCCAAACACAAAGAATACACTTTCTTCTCAGAACCTCATAGATACAAAAAAAAAAAAAAATGGAAATAACTCCCTGTATTCTATCAGACCACCATGAATTAAATCTGGATTTCAACAATAGAAACAACATAAAGCTTACAAACTCATGGAAACTGAGCAATTCTCTACTGAATTACTACTGGGTCAAGGAAGAAAAAAGAAATTAAAGGTTCTTTATTAAATTCTTAGAATTCAATGAAAATGAATGCACAGTATATGCAAACTTGTAAGACATGGTAAAAGTGGTGCTAAGAGGAAAGCTCATTGCACTACATGCCTTCATAAAAAATTTGGAGCCATCTTATACTAGTAACTTAACAGTACATCTGAAAGCTCCAGAACAAAAAGAAGCAAACACACCCAAGAGGAGTATACAGCAGGAAATAATCAAACCGGGGGCTGAAGTCAATAAAATAGAAACAAAGAGAACAATACAAAGAATCAATGAAACAAAAAGACATAGAATATCCAAATTAGTAAAATCAGAAACTAAAGGGGACATAACAACAGACACTAAGTAATTACAAATAATCATTGGGTCATACCAATACTAACAGTACTAATCTCTACAAAATTGGAAAATCTAAAAGATAGGGACAAATTCCTTAAGAGATACCACTTACCAAAATTAAACCAAGGTCAGTTAAACAATTTAAATAGACTTATAATCCCTAAGGAAGTAGCACCAACCATTTAAAGTCTTCCAACACTCCCCCCTGCCCCCCGCCAAAAAAAAGCCAAGGGCAAGATGGTTTCAGTGCAGAATTCTACCAGACTTTCAAAGAAGAGCTAATACCAACACTCCTCAAATTATTCCACAAAATAAAAAGAGATGGATCATTGTAAAATTCATTTTATGATGCAACAGTCACCCTGATACCCAAACCACTCAAAGACTCAAAGGAAGAAAATTACAGACCAATTTTCCTCATGAACAATGATTAAAAAAAAACATCCTCAATAAAATACTGGCAAACCAAATCCACTAACACCACCATGACCATCCACCATGATCAAGTAAGCTTCATACCAGACTTACAGGGATGGTTCATCATATGAAAAACTGTCAATGTAATCCATCATATAAAGAAACTGAAAGAAAAAAATGACATGATTATATCATTAAATGCTAAAAAGGCCTTTGATGAAATCTAACGCCCTTTCATGATAAAAGTCTTGGAGAGATCAGGGATACAAGGGACATACTTAAACATAATAAAAAAATATATACAGCAGGCTAATAGCCAACATCAAATTAAATGGAGAGCAGCTCAATGCAATTCCACTAAAATCAGGAAAAAGACAAGGCTGTCCACTCTTTCCATATCTATTCAATATAGTACCCGAAGTTCTAGCTAGAACAATAAGACAACAAAAGATCAAGGAGTTACAAATTGGAAAAAAGAAGTCAAAGTATCATTATTCACAGGTGATATGATAGTATACATAAGTGACCCCAAATTTTCTACCAGGGAACTCATAGTTGATAAACACCTTCAGCAATGTGGCTGGATACAATATTAACTAAAAAAACAAAAACAAAAACAAAAACAAAAAAAACGAACAAAAACAGTAGCCCTCCTATATACAAATGATAAATATTCTGGGAAAGAAATCAGGAAAGCAACACCCTTCACAAAAGCCACAAACAATATAAAATATCTTGTGGTAACACTAACCAAGCAAGTGAAAGACCTGTATGACAAGAACTTCAAGTCTTTGAAGAAAGACATTGAAGAAAATATCAGAAGATGAAAAGATCTCCCATTCTCATGGATTGGTAGGATAAACATAGTCAAAAACAGTCATCTTAACAAAAACAATCTACAGATTCAGTGTAATCCCCATGAAAGTCCCAACCCAATTACTTATAGATTTTGAGAAAACAATAGTCAACTTCATATGGAAAAACAAAGCAAAACAAAACAAAAAACCAGGATAGCTAAAACAATCCTGTATAATAAAAGAAATTCCAGAGGTATCACTATCCCTGATTTCCAGCTCCACTACTGAGCTATAAGTAATAAAAACCACATGGTATTGAAGTAAAAGCAGACAGGTAGATCAATGGAATCAAATCCAAGACCCAGATGCAGATGCAAATCCAGACATATCGACACCTGATTTTTGACAAAGAAGCCAAAATTTTACAACGGAAAATAAGACAGCATCTTCAACAAATAGTCTAATTGGATTTTTGCATACAGAAGAATGAAAAGAGCTCTATATCTATCAATCTGCACAAAAATCAATACCAAGTGAATCATTCAACCCGATAGAAGCAAAAGTGGAGAATAGCCTTAAATACATTGGCACAGAAGAAAATTTTATGAATACAACACCAATTGTCCAGGCACTAAGATTGATGATAGATATGATCTCATGAAACTGAAAAGCTTCTGTAAGGCAGCAGACACTGTCAATAGCATAAAATCGCAGCTTACAGAATGGAAAAGATATTCACCAACCCCACATCTGACAGGGCACTGATTTCTAAAATATATAAAGAACTCAAGATACTAGACATCGAAAAACCATATAATCAAATTTAAAAATGGGGTACAGATCTAAGCAGAGAATTTTCAACAGAAAGATCTCAAATGGCAGAGAAACACTTAAAGAAATGTTCAATATTTTTAATCATCAGGGGAATGCAAATCAAAACTACTTTGAGATTTCATCTTTTATCTGTCAGAATGGCCAAGAGCAAAAACATAAGTTGACAGCCTATGCTGGGGAGGATTTGGAGCAATGGGAGCACTTTCCATTGATCGTGGTAGTACAAATTTGTACATCCACCCTGGAAATCAAGATGGTGGTTTCTCGGAAAATTTGGAATTGATCTATCCCAAGACTCAGCTATACCACTCTTGGGCATATACCCAAAGGATGCTCATTCATACCATAAGTACACTTGCTCAACTATGTTCATAGCAGCTTTATTCATAATACCCAGAAATTGGAAACAATTTTGATGCCCCTCAACTGAAGAATGGATAAAGAACATGTGGTACATTTTACACAATAGAGTAATTTGTAAATCACCCCAAGTAATTTACTCAGTGGTTAAAAAAAAATGACATCATGAAATTTGCAAGCAAATGGATGGAACTAGGAAAAAACCTTTCTGGGTGAGGTAATGTAGTCCCAGAAAGACAAATACAGTATAGACGATGTAGTGGGTAGCCATTCCAGCTTGGATCTGGAAGTTCCAACCCCCATTGAGACTCTGGCAACTGTCATGCCTATGAGGGGGGGCCAGGGGATGCGCTTGGAGACCCGAGAGCTGGATGGGCCAGGGCTCGCTCCGTGCTGGGACGCTGAATGATGGAGGTGGAACAAGCAGAGCTCCAGAGAACACCGTTCGATACATCTTCCCCAGACCCTGCAACCTACCTATTCCTTAATTTGTGAGTTATGCCATTAAATAAATATCCTTTTAACTATGTGAAGTGGCCATAATAATTTTACCAATAATACTCACGTTTAAGTGGATATTAGCTGTAAAGAAAAGAATAGCCATGCTACCATCCAGAGGTTCAGAAAGGCTAGATTATGAGAAGGATGCTTGGCTCTCCCTGTGAAGGGGAAATTGAAGAGATTTTATGGGCAGACTGGGGCCTTTGGGGCTGGGAACATGAGTGATCATTTTTGGGGCATGGAAGGACAGAATACTGAAAGAGACAATTGGAAAGGGGGTGGGTGCATTTTGGGGTTAGGCAGAAACATGGCGCAAGGGAAACTCCCAGGAATCCAAAGAGATGACCTCAGCTGGATCTCTTAGCAATAGAGGTTATATAGCCTGAACTGGCCATCTCTTATGACCAGGCAAGACTTCCAGTGAAGGGATTGGGTTGTCAACCCAGCCACATAACCTTCGAGCTGTCCTGCCTATGGGGTTTGATCTGCCCTAAGACTCAGTTATACCACTCTTGTTCTTACACCCAAAGGATGCTCAATCCTACCACACTGACACTTGCTCAACTATGTTTGTAATAGCTTTATTCATAATGGCCAGGGACTGGAAGCAAGCAAACAAATGAAACAAAACTGCTTTCCTTATATAGTCTTAATTAATTTTTTAGTACCTGGTAATTTTTTTTGTATTTTCATTGATTTCTTTGGATTTTGAATATGCTTTTTCATTGGGACTTGGAATGAGCTGCTGCAGCTATCACTAGATATGTGACTACTATACTTCTAAAGATGACTCCTGTTTTTGTGAAGTAAATGTCAAGAATGAAATACTAAGTAAAAGAGGATGTGTTACTTAAATTCCAGAAGACAGAATAATGTTGAACTCTAAAGGGGTTATTGTATCCATGCTCCTGTGTATAACAAGGTCATTTGAGGTAGGAGTCTCTTTTCAACCTTCTCACAGCGAGGAGGTATTTTCAGTTTCTAACTGGTCAGGAAGATCTAGAAGGGTAGTTTTAAAAGTTTAAAATCTGCATTTATTTGATTATGAGGGGCAGTAGGCATATTTTCCAACATAATTGGAAACTGTAACCTTTTCTGAACTGCCTATTAATAGATTTACCCTTTCCTCCTCTCTATCTTTTAAAATCTGTGACTTTGAGAGAATTTCAGACCTATGGGTGATATTTGTGTTACTTCTCTAGAGATGAAGTTTTATCACTGTTGAAAATGCAGTTTTCTTCATAGCAAATTACTATTCTTCCTTCTGAAATAAATACTTTGAGGGGCAATACCTTGAAGACTTGTAATTATCTTATTTATTTTCAAACCTTTGCTCACTACTTTTAACATTTACCAGTGGATTTTGCCTGTAGTGATTATTAATGTGTGTTCTAATTTGTTCTGGTTTCCTTATTCTTTCTAAATTAATTATATTTCTTATCTAAAAAGGATATATTGACTTTTGTACATATTTATTTCATAATTTATTTCTAAAAGTGTATACTCAAAGAAATTATTTTTTTTTCATTTTTTTTGAACTTGAAATACAGTTACACCATTTCTCCTGTTCTCTTTCCTCACTCGAACCCCTCCCATGTGCCCTTCCTTGAGCTCCCAGATTTATGGCCTCTCTTTCTGTAATTGTTGATTTTATATATATTCCTAAATATATAAATACAACCTGTTTAGTTTGTATTACTTGTATTCTTGTATGTATATGACTTCAGGGCTGATCACTTATACTGGATAACTTCTTCTCTGGAGAAGACTCTTTTTTCCACATGCAGCAGTACTTAGTTGCCTGTAGTTCTTTGTCTCCAATTGGGGCCCTTCTGTGTTAGCATGTTTATTAGTGTCATTCTTGTTCCAGTCTTGTTTAGTTTAGGCACCCATGTTGTTGATCCTTCATGAGTATGGCTTCCCCGACATTTCTAGGAGAAACAGTCTTACCATGACTTCCTGTTCTGTTGTGGGAGATTTGTTTGTAATGTTGCTCTGAGACCATCAATGGAGTTAAACCTTGATTCAGAGGTCAGAGTCCACCTTCAGTCAGCTGGAATAAACCATAGTTTTCTGGTCAATTCAGAGGAATATAGAGAGACACAGGGAGGAATAAGGAGGGCCTTGAAATGATTCGTGCACCTTTCAATCTGGGAAGGTGGAGAGGAGGATCAGCTGATCATTTTACCAGTTGCTCTGTGGATCTATTGGGCTTATACCCTAATATTTGACTCCCGTGCTTTATTTATTAATAAAATAATGAAAGAGGCAGCTATACTGTTCTTCAGGCTTTTACAGTCTTTCTGCCTCTTCTTCCACCATGTTCATTGAGCCTTAGGTGCAGAAGTTGTGTTGTAGATGTATCAGCTAGGGCTTGATATCCCACAATCACTTGCTCTCTGTATTTTGATTGGTTGTAGTTTTCTGTAATGGTCTCTGTCTGTTGCTAAGAGAAGTGTATTTAATGAGAGGGGAAAGATGCTCTTATCTGTGGGTATAAGAATATTTATTTATTATTTAAAAAAGTATTTTTTAATTTTACATACCAATCCCAGTTCCCAGTCCCTTCCCTTTTCCCACCCCCCTCATCCTACTCTTCATCCACTCCCCAGAGAGGGTAAGACCTCCCTTGTAGAGTCAACAAAGTCTGGCATACTAAGTTGAGGCAGGAACAAGCCCCTCCCCACAGTGTCAAGGCTGAGCAAGGTATCCTACCTTAGGGAATGCATTCAAAAAAGCTATTTCTTATCTTTCTTTTTAATTAAAAACTTTATTCATTTTACATACCAACAAAAGATGCCCCTCTCATCCCTCCTCCTGCTCCCCCTCAGCTTCTCCCCAGCACTGACCCATCCCCCACCCCCTCCTCCAAAAGAATAAGGCCTCCCATGGGGAGTAAGCAAAGACTGGTACATTCAGTTGAGGCAGGACCAAGCTCCTCCCCCCTGTATCAAGGGTGAGCAAGGCATCTCACTATAGGTAATGGGCTCCAGAAAGCTAGCTCATGCATCAGGGATAGATCCTGATCCCACAGCCAGGGACCCCTCAAACAGACCAAGCTACACAACTGTCTCCCATATGCAGAGAACTTAGTCCAGTCCCATTCAGGTGCCACAGCTGTTAATCTAAACTTCTTGAGTTCCTATGAGCCTTCATTTAGTAACTGATGGAAGCAGCTGCAGGGATTCACAGCCAAGCACCAGGCCAAGCTCCAGGAGTCCAGTCGAAGACAGGGAAGAGGTATTATGTGAGCAAGGGGGTCAAGATCATCATGGGGAAACCACAGAGACAACTGAACCAAAAAGCTATTTCATGCACCCGGGATAAGTCCTGGACCCACTGCCAGGGGCACCCTAAACAGATTTAGCCACGTAACTGTCACCCACATTCAGAGGGCCTTTATAATGCAGTTAAGAATTATGCTGCTTTAGTAAAGTGGTGGTTGTAGCTTCTCCTCCAAGATCTATGACCTCACTAGCCCTGGGTAGCTGGCTGTATTTCCAGTACCAGGTATGATTTCCCTACTGTTTAATGGGACTTAAATCCTATTAGAGAGCTGTTTGCTACCATCAAGATGTGCAAGCTACTCTTGTATCCTTTTAGGGTTACTGTGTCATGCTGACAATGCTCCCAAGAAGAGCCACAGACTATCTAGCAGAAACCCCAGTACTTACCATGAGAAATTTCCCTTCTGAGTAGTTTGTCAGGGGAATCCAAAAGACTCTTAAAACATTATCAGCTTTTGCTGTTGCCCTTGGCTGCTTCCCAGAAGTTTAAAGCAAGTCCTTATTGCTGAAGACAACATACACTTCAGACATAGGATCCAGAGGATTCCAGATGGATCTGACCTGAGGTCTAGCTTTCATGGTACCAGAAGGAGCCATGCATGCTTCCAAGGAAGGGAAGCAGACAATAGTCATGCCCAGTTATTACAACTATGAGCTACTCACAGAAATTTATTTTCATTGGATTATTAATCTTACAGTATCACTGAGACAACTATAGACTGTGACATGGTGGCAGACAGGAAATGAAATCTGGGTCCTGTAATCTATTATCTATAAGGTTCCCCTTCAGACTAGACCACGTTAAAATCAGTGGGGTTTGAGATAGTCACATAATAGCAAAGACAGGGTGTGTGTTATTAGTTAAAAAAGCAAATAAAAACCCTGAAAACTGGTTTCATAAAATACCCTTGAAAATTCTCCAGAATCCACTCAGATGTCAACCTGTCAGCAGAGCCAGGACATTCATAATGATTTCTCTCCCATGATGTTATCAAAGAAAAACCCAAAGAGGCCTCTGGAATTGGTCTTGGTTCACTTTGAAAATCATCTATCTGGGAGGTTTTAGAGGTGAGGAACATGTTATTTGTATCCCAGAAGCTTTTCTCTAAGACAATACTTCTGACATGTGGTTTGTAACGGACCCCTTAATTACTCTGTATTAACTCAAAGTCTGATTTTTCCAAAAACACTGGCACTACTAGAGCCTACAGGTAGATGTCTGATGGATGACTAGCATGGGATAAAAAGCTTATTTGTCTCTGATTTTATATTATTTTTGTTCTTTTTGCTTTCATAATGTTTGGGTTAGAGTCCATGTAGGTCTGTATGCAGTCATATTGATAACTTGAAAGGTTTTCTTCATGCCTGTCATACTATGTTAGCCTAGCTGGCCTCTTTCTAGGCTGGCATGTGCTTCTTCTACTTTACCCTTGTACTTTCTCATACACCCACAGTCCCTCAGCCTTATCCTAAGGGCTAGAGCAAACCACGAGGTCAGGATTTTCCTGCAAACAGATGGGTGTTTTATTCAATACACAAATTTTCAAATACATTCTTGACTACTGAGTTTTGAGATTTTTTTGTATATAATAAATACTAGTAATTTGTTGAGTATGTAATTTGCAAATGTCTACTTATAATCTGTATCATGCTTTCATTCCCTTTATACCATATCATTTATTTTTGGCAATATGACAGATATCTCACATTAATTTTAGTTATAAGCAACATGTACATGATTTTTTACAGACACAATTTTCTTCATATTTATCACTTGAGTGTTTTTTAAGCTTGTTAAATTTGTAAATTATTTTCTTGCATTAGATCTAGATATTCTCAGACTATATTTTTTCCAGTACTCTCTGTTCATTTTCACTCTTATCTTCAGAAATTCCAGTAATAGTCACACTCAGAACTTTTGATATTTTCTAAATCTTTATGATTCTACTAAAAAACATTTTTTTCTAGCTTTTCTTCCTAGTGGTAGTTTTACTAATATATTTTTAACTTCACTCACCATTTTTAATGACTTTCAAGTGGATATCTCTGATTCAGTTGGTTGTACCTATAAGTTCTAATACTTAATTTTCTTCTTAATGTTTTCTTCATCCACATTGGGTTCTTCTAGGTTTTTTCTTTCTTTTTTTTAGTTGAAAATAGACTTTTTTCATACAGTACATTATAATTATGGTTTAATTTCCCATCTGCTGACTTCCCAGTTCTTCCCCACTGCCCCTCCCATCTGGATCCACACACTGTTTCTTGTTAAAAAAACAAACAGGCAAAAAAGAAATAATAGTAAAATAAAATATAATAAGATGAAAAAAAAACCAAACAAACCAAAATAGGACAAAGCAAACAAACATAAAGAAAAGGGTCAAGGACAAAGCACAAGAAACACATATAAATGCAGAGAAACACATATTCCCACCCACAGGTATCCCATAAAAACAGAACTGGAAGCCATAATATACACACAAAGAGCATGTAGGGTATAATGAGAAAAGAAAAGAATAAAATTGCCATGACACAACATTATGAGACCAACAACCTCCAAAGATGCCCTCGAGTTCTTTTTCTGTTGTCCATCTACTGCTGGGCATACACTCTACCCTTAAGAGTGGTTTGGGGGCTGGAGAAATGATGGCTCAGCGGTTAAGAGCACTGGTTGTTCTTCCAGAGGTCCTGAGTTCAGTTCCCAGCAACCACATGGTGGCTCACAACCATCTGTAATGAGATCTGGTGCCCTCTTCTGGCCTGCAAGTATGCATGTAGGCAGAACACTGTATACATAATAAATAAATAAATAAATCTTTTTTTTTTTTTAAAGAGTGGTTTGTTTCTCCAGTGAGACTCCCTTGTAAAAAACAATTTTTTTAAAAAAAAATTGTAAGTGGTTATCAACCAGAAATAGCTTCTGAGTTAGGCATGGGTCATATGTCCATTTCTCTTTTCATCCCTAGGATCCCATCTGGTGAACACTTGTCCTGGCCCAATGCTGCCACAATCTCTGTGAGGTCATGTGTGTCAGCCCTGTTGTGTTTAGAAGGCCTCATTTCCTTGGTGTCCTCCATCCCCTATGGATCTTACAATTTCCCCACCATCTCTTCCACTGTTTCCTGAGCTCTGAGGGGGAGGATTTGATGAAGACATCACATTTATGACTGAGTGTTTTTTTTTCTTTTTTGTTTTTTTTTGAGACAGGGTTTCTCCATGTAGTTTTGGTGCCTGTCCTGCATCTTGCTCTGTAGACCAGGCTGGCCTCGAACTCACAGAGATCCACCTGGCTCTGCCTCCTGAGTGCTGGGATTAAAGGCGTGTGTCACCGTCGCTCAGCTTGGACTGAGTGTTCTAAAGACTCACTCTCTGTGTATTGTCTGGCTGTCAATCTCTGTATTTGCTCCCATCTGCTGCAAAATGAAGCTTCTCTGATGATGGCTGAATTAGAAACTGATATACAAGTATAGAATGTCATTAGAAGTCCTTTGAGCTGAAGTTTTTTTGATGCCCATCATCTCTGAAGTAAATTGGTGCTGCCAGGAGCAGGTGTGTCTCATAATCACAAAAAACTTTAGGTTAACAAAACATTTTAAACGTCATATTCTGTAGGTCTTTGAAGTATTTGAAAACCATTTGTCTATCTAAGATATATCTCTATATGATCATGAAAACATATTTAACATATCTAAAGATTTGATTATTATAGGTGACTAACTACTGACCTATGTTTCTTGATGATCCTATATAGTTTATAATAATAAATTTCAAAAACTAGAATTATACCTTGCATTTTTAAATTAACTGCATAGGTACAATACCTTAAATAAGAGTAGAAACATATATACAGTGTAACAAAAATAACTTTAAATTCTGCTATATTCTCCTAAATGATAACAAACATTCATAACCCACCAAATAAACAAAAACCACCCATATTCCCCAACTCTTGGGAATGTAGGTGTAGTTTTCTCTAGACTGCTTCCTGTTGTCTGTGGATGAAGTATCTTTAGGGTCCCAGAGAGTAATTTTGAGATAATGACCAAGTCTTGGAAAGACCAGCAGTAACCTTTGTTGATAGATATCACCTCTCAAATTTCAGGAGGTCTCCCTTGACTACACCTGATCCATATTAACCTGGGCACAAATCCACAGCCTCTTGTTTCCTGTAAAACAAAAGCAAAACTGCTTCTCCAAAGCATTTTTTTAAACTTTCATTTGAAAAATACATTTTTTGACTTCTTTTTAAAGTTTAGACATTTCTAAAGTATCTAGATTGGTTCAATTTAGCAGTCCAGCTCACAACCCCATGCCTCTTAGCAGTTGTTTACTTATCAACATTCAAAAAAAATTCATAATTAACACAATAACATACAGGATCCAGACTCCTTGTGTATTTCCCATCTTATGTGGCTTTTTTTCTTTTGTATTACTTTTACTTTCTCTTTAAAGACTTTATTATTTTCTAACTATTCATTTTTTTCTATGACTATACCATTTTTCTTAAGCCTACACACATTGTTAAAACACACTGTTTAGAGGTTTCTCCATTTGGACCTCTTTTACTGATTATCTTTTAGCCTTTTTTGTCTGCATGAGCAAAAAAACTGCTATGTGGAGTGACTTGGGACCTCTGCAGGTGACTTGTGGCTGGCTATGCTCCTTTCTTGTGTTGTGAAAGCCAAGCCTAAAACCCATGACCTGGTCAAAGCTAGGTGCCCAAGAACTACATTTAACCTTCCTAGAGCTCTAGAATGCCAGTGGCAGGCATTTTTACTTAGTTTTTTGTTCCTACTTAATGTACTAGCTGCTCAAAGGCTCACTGTCTGGAGGAAATTATCCAGCAGAAACTCTTAAAGGAGCTGTAGCCTCTTTTTTCTCTCTCTCAGCTTTCTTAAGTCCTATGTGGAAATATGGGCCCACGTTGGAACGCCAAAATGTTGTTGAGCTTTCTGCAGCCCCATGTTTGACACCAGAATGTTGTTGGTTTTTCTTTTACTCTAGCCCCATGTTGACTGGCAAAACATTGTTTGTTGTTTTTCCTCTTTTGAGGGGCCCACCACCCAACTCCCAGAAAAGTCATCCATGGAGGCTTATTATTTATAAATCCTGGCCTTAGCTTAGCTCATTTCTAGCCAGCTTTCCTTAACCTTAAATTAGCCCATCTACCTTTTGTTTCTGGGCTTTTTCTTTCTCTTACTTCTGTATATCTTATTCTGTGGCTGGCTGGGTGGCTGGGTGGCTGGCCTCTAGTGTCCTGCTCTCCTCATTTTCTTGCTCTTTCTTCCTATTCTCCTCTCAGATTTCTCTTCCTATTTTTTCTTTCTGCCTGCCAGCCCTGCCTATTCTTTCTCCTGTCTTGCTATTGGCCATTCAGCTCTTTATTAGACCATCAGGTGTTTTAGATAGGTATGGTAACACAGCTTCACAGAGTTAAACAAATGTAATATAAACAAAAGTAACACAATTTAAAATAATATTCTACAACAGTTCTTGTTTTATTAATTTCCTGTAGTAGAACAGTAGCATTTGATTTTCCCCCTATGTCTTAGAACTATCTAGATTCAAGTTCCTGGTCATGCAAGCAGCACTTGGATATCTGGACAGGTCAAAATAGATATTGGTTGGTTGCTCCCACCTCATCATCCCTAACTAAACTATCTATTATATTTCCCCTTTCTAAGGCTATGTATCTCTTTCAACTAATCCTTTACTCTATATCTAACATTGTTTGTTATAGGGATTGTAGTTTTCTTATTATTGACTTAACATCTAATACCTGCATATAAATGAATAAACATATATGTCTTTCTGGGTCTGAGTCACCTCACCCAGGATTTTTTCCTGTCTTAATCCATTTACCTGCAGATTTCATGATTTTTTTTAAATGACTGAGTAATACTCCACTGTGTAAGTTTGCCACATTTTCTTGATCTATTAATCTGTTGAGTGATTTCTATGTTTCCAATTTCTGGCTATTATAAAAAGAGAAGCAATGCACATAGTCGAGTAAGTCTCTGTAGTAAGATGAGGTATCCTTTGGGTATATATCCAAGAGTATAATTGTATTTTGAGATAGAACAATCCCTATCTTCCTGAGGAACCACTGTGTTGATTTCCATATTATCTATAAAAGTTTGTACTCCCACTAGCAGTGGATGAGTGCTCTCCATTCTCTACATCCATGCCAGCATGAGCTGTCATTTGTTTTATTGATCTTGGCCATTCTGACAGGTGTAAGATGAAATCTCAAAGTAGTTTTGATTTGCATTTCCATGATGGCTGAGGATGTTGAACATATTTTTAAGTGATTGTCAGTCCTTTGAGCTTGTTCTTTTGAGAATACCCTGTTTAAATCTGTATCCCATTTTTAGTAGGCTAACTTGGTTTCTTTTTTATTATACTTTATTTTTTATTATTTAAAACATTTTTTAATTTAAATATGTTTCAGTTATATTCTTCCCAAACCTCAAGTCCTTCGACATCCTCTTCCTACCTCTAGCCACACAACTTTAAGTACCTCTAAACAAACAAAACCCCAAGAAAACAAAGCCCCCCAAATCAAGAAAACAAAATAAAACCATGGCCCCCAAAACAAACAAATAAACAAACAAATAAACAAAAAACCAAAGTCAACCAACCAACAACAAAAATCCCCCACCAAACTGTAACCAATTAAAATCTCACCCAAAAAAACTGTGGAGTCCATTATATGTTGGTCAACTACTCCTGAACATGAGGCCTGGCTGTTGTATTTATATACCCGGTGTTACTCTATTGGAGAATACTGATTTCTTCTCTCCCAGCAAGTATAAATGACAATTCAGGCATTAGCCTTTTCCCTTGTGGCTAGGTATTTATTTATTCATTCATTCATTCATTCAAAAAATGTAACTAAATAAAATACAATAAGATAAAACAAAAACTATTGCTTTGGAATTGGAGAAGCCAAGCCAACAGAAATAAAAGAACAGAAGACAAGGCACAAGAATCAGAGACCCATCCATTCACTCACTCAGGAATCCCATAAAAACACTAATCTGGAAGTCATAATATCTATGTAGAGCATCTGTTGCTGACACATACTGGCTCTGTGCACGCTGATTCAATCTCTGTGAGTTCTCTTATTGTCCTCTTTTCCTCTAGCTCTTACACCCTTTCTGCCTACTCTTCCCCCAAAGTTTCCTGAGTTCTGAGGGGAAGGATTTGATGGAGATAGCCCATTTAGAGTTGAGTGTTCCAAGGTCTCTCATTCTCTACATAATGTCTGGCTGTGGGTCTCTACTTTTTTCCATCTGATGTAAGAAGAAGCTTCTCTGATGATAGCTTAACCAGGCATTTATTTATGAGTATATTAGAATGCCACCAGGAGTCATTTTATACCTATAGTTTTTTTTTCTTTTTTTTTTTAGACTAGTATTATTTGGTTTTCCCCTGGGTAGTTGGCCTATCTGGTCTCAGGTTCTTGATCACCAAGCAATTTCTGGTATGGGTTCCATCTTGAGAAGTTAGCCTTAAGTTAAATTAGTTATTGGTTGATTACTCCTACAAGTTTTGTGCCACCAGTACCCTGTTATATCTTGCAAGCAGTACAACATTGTAGATAAAGGGTTTGTGGCTGGCTTGGCATTTACACTATTCTTTTGATAGCAGAGTACCTTCCTATATTAAAGACACTGGACCCTAAGGGTGACATCTCTATGTAGACACCAATTGGACATCTCCATGTTCAACATAGTGTGTCTTTAGTAATGAGGGCTTGCTTGTTGTCAGTTTGTGGAAAGCAACCTATGGGGCTTTCCACGGGGCCCATTTGCCCAACAACTCAATTAGATATAACCCAATAATAGTACTGGAAACTTTGTTAGGTAATAAGAGATAGCCTGTTGGGGCTCTGTTTCCCCCATTTTTTGGAAATTTTATTTAGATCACCTTCATATATGTATGTATTTTAGGACATTTCTACTGTATTAGGTTTCCATACTACCCCTCAAATGCCCCTTAATTTTGCTATCTTTCCCCATACTACTTCCTGTAACTCCCTTCCACTTCCCCTTTCCCACTTGATACCATTCCAGAGTCTCCTCCCATCCATATCTATCCATTTTATTTTCCTTCCTTAATGAGATCTATCTGTTCCCTCTAGTTCGTTATCCTTTCTGGGCCTATAGATTCTATCTTGGTTATCATTTTATCATTGTTAAGTGATTAAAATGAGCTCTGTCCACTTTTTTAAAATGTAGGCACTTTGTGCAATGAATTTTCCTCTTAGAACTATTTTCATTGTGTCCCATAAATTTGGGTATGTTGTGTTTCCATTTTCATTTAGTTCTAGAAAGTTTTTGATTTCTGTCTTGACCCATTTTTTAAATGTTTAGAAAATTTATTAAAGTACAAAATTGTTGGAATTAAGCCGAATAGAAATATATTAAATATTTACAAAACATTGATAATAGCACTTAGATAACACAACAGTACAAAAAGGTCTTGGCACTTATAAGTTGGAATTATGGAGACTTGCAATAGATCACACTTCACGACTGAGTATGTAGATGTAAGTCTGAGAAGAACTGCCTTCTCAGTGATCTCATGTTCACGAGGCATCAGGAGGAAAGTCAGGATGTCACACAAAGGCCTTATTTTCTTCACTCTTCTGCTTGTACTGAGATCTTGGAGACACAGTCAAGGTGAATTTCTCCAGCTTCTGATGATGTTCAAAAGGGTATGAGCAATTTCTCATGTCTTAAACAAAATGTGTCACATCATAGATTGAGCACTAGAACTATTTAGTTTTATGTGATGGAATTCTACTTATAAAACTGAAAAGAGAAACACCAGGTTACCTCATATTTAGTGGAAATAGACAGAATGGAAGTTGAGGGTTCATAGGAATGAGGAAAGCTGGATGTACCACCAGGACTGGCCCAGTCTTCTGGGAATAGGGGCAGAGAGTGAAGGGAGGTCAGAGCAGGTGGTCTGATATAAATCTGGGGATGGGACAAAGGGGTTAGATTTGGAGGAGAAGAGGAGAGTGAAGATCTGAAGATTGCCTACTTGTTTCTCTGGCCTACTTGCTTCTCTGGCAGGTGTGGCTTGAGGGTTCTCAGAGAATACCTGTGGGAGTTGGGGATACTTCTCTAGCTAAGTGGCCTGTGGGTTCCTCTCTTCCTGGTTTTTTATTCATTTGAGAATATTTTTCTTTACCCCATTGGCCATAATTAGAAAAACTGTTTAGAAGTTCTTGCTTTTTATTGCAAGTATTGGAGCCACTCAGAATTGGACTGTTATCTTTCCCCTTACAAATAGGAAGCATTTTCTGTGTTATTTGTCTCTTGAATAATTTTAGATCAAATCTTGAGTATGTTTTTTTTGATTCTTGACTTTCTTACATATCTATGAATATCATTAATGTTTTCTTTTAGATTTTTTTGATAATTTATATATGAGTGCTATATTTACATCACTTCCAGTCCTTCCTCTCCTGCTTCCATCTCCTCCTATTTCCCCTTTTTTCTTCTCAAATAATTACCTTCCTCTTCTGTAATTATAATTGTTATACATGTGTGTACATATGTATATATACATACATACATACATGCATACATACATATATCACGTACATATATACAATCTGCTGAGTATATTTAATGTTGTTCATATGTATGTGTGTTTTGGACTGATTACTTGGAATTATATAACCTACAGGGTGCTCATCCTAGGAGAAGACTGATTCTCCCTATCTTAGTAGCCATTAACTGACTATAGGTTTTTGTGAAGTTTATCCCATTGATTTTGGCTTTTCAGTTGGCATTGTTATTATTTAAGCCCTGTCATGTATAGAAGACACACTTTTCAAGTAGATATTCTGTCCTCATCTACAGAGTCTTACAATCCTTCCTTCCCCTCTTCGGTGAGCTGTAGGTTCAGGAGTTGTGTTAATAGATGTATCAACTTGGGTTGAAGACCCCACAATCAGTTGTTTGCATTTGAGGGTTATAGATTTCTGTAATAGGCTCCATCTCCTGGAGAAAGAATCTTTTTGTCTGTGGCTATAAGGATACATATTCAGAATAAATTCAGAAATTACATTAGTTTAGGGATGTGACTGTAGTGGGAACTGCTGTAGGGCCGATGACCTTACCAACCATGGGTAATTGGTTAGGTTTACAGTACGAGGCATGAATCCTCTCCTATTGAATGTCCATAAGTCCAATGATATAGCTATTTTTTCTCTCAGATACGAGTGCCTCTGTCCAGTGGCAGTTTATGGTTAAGGTCTCTTATTCTATTTCCTCTGTCCAGAAAGAAGACAGACTTTTTGCCTGAGTTTAATCTCTCCTGTACCATGCCAAAACTATAATTGTACTGATAGCCAAAACTCATATCCACTTCTTCCATGTGCTGAATTTTCTCTAAAATCTGTGAAATAAAATCTGTGAGATAAAAATCAATGAATCAATGTTGAACTTACAGAGTTGCTGAGTGAATTATGAAGCACAAGAAGAGCAAAGTACATACATGTTTCTTAATTTCTTTTATTATCAAATTCTTGTATAGCATTTGAGATAATGCTCTCCTGGCTGAGAGTCCAAAGAAATAAGACAGATAATAGCTCAGATAAAAACTGTGGTTGAAATTGAGATCTCTTTTAAAGAATTTGTATGCTAATATTCCTTGTAGGAATAACAAGCTTCATATAGAAAATAGTAGACCTAGCTCTTAATAACTCCTTGTATTTATTGAGCATCTTGTAGGTGACAGACCATATAACTGTCCACATTTAATTCCCACAATTATTCCTACTCACTATATAAACTCAGTATATAAAATGTATATTTTATAAATATTTTCTCAATTCTCTTAGTTTCCAAATTCTCATATTTATTTTATTTCATTTTTTTGTTGGTACATCTCCCTGATTCTTCCCAAATTCAAGAATAACACATTTCCTGCCTTCGGAGGGATTTGAATATAATGATAGCTTAAAAACTGATTAAGATCCAGCACACTAGGGGGCAAAGCAAATAAAGAACCAGGAGGCTTTTAAACACTTATCCAAGCTTTCATCTCATATGTTTCTATGTTTTAGAATTATTGATCTTTCTCAAATTTATGGGATAGGTAAGAAGGTAATAAGGAGGCTCTTAGATCATGCCACTCAATGTGAAAAAGATCTTAAAGGTAATAGGAGCAAGAAAGAGCTTGGCTTGTTAAGGACCTTTTATTTTAACTTCTGAAGGTCACACATGAAGAAAAATCATATCAAGAATGGCTTTTCTCATTGTATTTTATTATGACTTTTTTTTGTTAATGCTCAACAGCCCTACACGTACAAAATGAATTTAGCAAAATGCCACCTTGGGTTTCAGAGTTTGTAATGCTGAAAAGCGGCAATTAAGATCTCCTGTGACTCATAAAATATGCAATAAGGGGTTTCAAGACAGAGGGAAAAGTAGGAGGGAAAATTTGTTCTCTTTGCAGGCAAAATATTGCTGGCATTTTTAATAATGATGAAATATAAGACCTCCTTGGGGCAAAACTAAAATCTATTGTACAGTGAAAGAATAGATCCATTTAATTTGTTTAGGCTTCTTTGTTCATTTTGTGTTTCTCATTAAATCTGTTCCAGGTTATGAATAGCATTCCTAATGTCCTAGGAGGTACAATTCAGGACTGACTTATGCAACAAAAATTTTGAAGCTGAGATACCTATTCAAGAAACAATTCCTCCTCGTTGCTATACCAATTTTTTTTTTATTGCAGGTATGTTGGTGCATGGGAAGCAAAGAAAGAAGGATTTCTGTAAGTTTGTGGACAGCTTGGGATATGTAACAAATTCTAGAACAGCTAGAATTACATAGCAAGATGAAACAACATTAGCTTGTAAGATAATTTAAAATTTCTTTCTTTCTTTTTTAAAAAGGAATTTGAACAGAAATATCACCACATTAGTACAGAATGCTGTTTCAGAAGACATGGGTTATTACATAAAAACCTCAGTGCCAGGAATGGATTACCTTATTGTTAGTTTTCGGTCAGGGTAGCCCCAGAGGCACCTGAAACAATACAGGCTATTGACATTGCTCTTGGTTGCCTATGGTAACTAGAAGCTAAGATTCTCTTGCCAAAACCACCAAATGCAAGGAAATCAGTCTTGATTTGATCAGGAAACTCTCCCTACTTCCTAGATTTCATAGTGCTGGAAAGTACTATGCAGGGTGTCTGGGGAGAAAATGCATCAACAGTCATATCCAGTGCTAGACCCTGCATACTACAATCCAACCTTCTAGGTAAGATGCTCCCACAGGTGTAATAGTGACAATACTGTTTATGGGGCTAACCAACCACTCTGCTCTCTTGAGTAAATTTGAGGCTATTACACAGGAAGGAATCATATTTGATACTGTGAACACAGTCAAAATGTATGACTAGGGAAGTCATAGGCCCTAGGAGAGAGAAAAGCTGATTTTGTTTTTTAAATGGTCAGGTTATGAAGCTACCTTTTAAATATTTGTTTGTACAGATAGGTAGGTGCTGTTCCCAACCTTGATTAGAGAAACATTGCAGTGATTAGTACTCAATGCAGAGACATGTTATTGTTCAAATGTTGCTGTCCTATGGACTTGGCATAGCTTTTGCATTCATGAATTCACAACTTCAATGGTTACCTACACAAAACTCATACAAGATCAAGCCTATTAAAAATGCAAAGATAGATTGGGAAGGGGCTCATGCTCCCTGTTCCCTGCAACTTATTGAGGAACGATTGGAAGCTGATGGCTGCTGAATGAGGAGAATTCACTCTTATTTAGGAGTATGGCCACTCAAAGTCAATACCAGTGGAAGACCCCACACCCATGTGCATACAGTCAGCATTAATTAGAATCTGTGGGTTAAAAATTAAATAAGCAGTTTAAAAATGAGGACATGAAGTTGGGGGGGGGGAAATGAAAGGAAAGGGAGTTAGAGGAGGTTGTGAGGGGTAGATAGGATTAAGATACATCGTATACATATGTGATGGCTAGTCTTGGCTGTCAAGTTGACTACATCCAAATGACTGGACACTTGTAAAGGATTTTTTCTTAATTAAATCATTTGAAGTGGTTTGAATGAGAATGATTCCATAGACTCATATGCTCCTTGGTCCCCAGTTGGTGGAACTGTTTGGAAAAGATTAGGAAGCTTAGACTTTATGGAGATGGGTTAATGGGGGTAGGTTTTGAGGTTTCAAAATATTTACCCCCTTCCCAGTACGTTTGCTGTCTCTTGCTTACAGTTTGAAATATGCATTCTCAGCTGTTCCTGTCACTATGTCTTTTGTCCGCAATCTGGACTCTAAGCCCAATTAAATGTTTTTTAATAAGATGCCTTGGTCATGGTGTTTTAGCAAAGCAATGGAAATGTAATTAATATGTAAGTTGGCACCAAGAAGTGGTATATTGCTATGGTAGACATGCCCATGAGGTTATTTGGAGGAACATGGAAGATTTCAAGACTTTGGACTCAGAAAGTGACTGAATGCTGTAAGCAGAAGTAAATGAGCCACCCTAGCAGGAACTTGGAAGACAGTAGTGCTTGGAGCTATCTGGAGTCTAGAGGCCCAGCTCAAGAGGTTTTAGAGGGAAGCAAGGTCTTTAACAGCAACCGAGCTACAGATCTTCTTATGATATTTGGTAAAGAATCTAGCTGCCTTCTTCCCTTGTCTTAAGAATTTGCTTGATGCTAAATTGAGTCGTAGTAGGTTTTTTTTTTTTGTTGTTGTTGTTGTTGTTTTTTTGGTCAGGAGAGATTCCAAGACAGCCTAATATTGACTTTGTTCATGGTTGTTAGTAATCACTCTTATGCAGGTTTACAGTGAAAAAGAGCAAGTTGGGAAAGAGGAAATACAAAATATACGCTTTGAAGATAAAATGAGCACTAGAAAATTTAATGTTGAAACCAAGGCTGGTACTGAAAGAAATAAGGATATTAAAAAAAGAAAGCCTGATATGTGCTTTGTAAAAAAGGTAAAGATGCCTTCAGGGCAGAGCCACACCCAGTTAAGCTTCCAACTTGTGAAAGGAAGAGGCCTAAGAAATGCTATGCTCTTGAAGAACAGCAATAATGGAAACTCACTGCAAATATGGTTCAGGAGGAGAGACAGGGTTTGTCCCAAACTTGGCAGTGTTGTCTATGTGGTATTCATTTTAGAGTCACAAGAATCCATGAATGAAGAGATTGTGGAATGTTCCTCCATGATTAAGAAGAGCCATTAAAGCCAAGCAATATGTGGCAAGGCAGTCCTGTACGAAGGCCCTGAAAGGGCAAAAGGCTCTGAGAGGTCAACGTGAAGCCAGGATTGCATGGAGACCCCATGATGTTGGAGGTCATAGAGCCATGAGATATGTATCAAGAAGAGATGCAAATAGGGATTAAACCATCCCTCAAAGAGAGAACTGTTCAGGAAGCAAATCCAAAAGGACAGAGCCAACTAAACCCTCTGACATCAGGCATGAAGCTATAAGATTTAGATTTTGACTTTGTGGATTTTGGTTTTGATTTGGTCCAGTATTTCCTCACTCAGTCTCCATTCTTTCCTTTTGGAATGGTCATATATATTCTGTGCCACTTATGTTGAGAGTATGTAATTTTCTTTCTACAGGGGTCACATTTAAGATTGTCTTGAGACTAAGAAAATACTTTGGACTTTGAAATTTTTTTGAGATTGAAAGACTATAGGGATTTTTAAAATTGTATTAAATATGTTTTGCATTATGAATGGGCACATGCCTATGACAGCAGGGAGTGGAATGTGGTTGTTTGAAGGATAATGGACTCCATGGTCTCATATATTTGAATACATGGTCCCAGTTGGTAGAACTGTTTGAAAAGGATTAGGAGGTGTGGCCTCATGGAGGAGGAGTGCCACTGGGGCTGGGCTTTGAGGTTTCAAGAGATTCATGCTATTGCTAGTGTTCTCTCTGCCTCCTGTTTGAGGTTTAGGGTTTGAACTCTCAGTTGATTCTTCAGCTGCCTGCTACATGCTACCCCCTTCAGGGACTGTAACCCTCTGAAACTGTAAGCACAATAAACTCTATCTTCTATAAGTTCCTTTGGTCACAGTGTTTCATTACAGCAAAAGAAAGTAACTGATACAACATGACTTTTTAAAGTGTAGTTCTGTTATATTTATTGGGACATGCTTATACTGAAGAGTAATTGCTGTGTATCCAAAATTCAGATTTAACTAAGTATTATAATTTTTCACATGTTATTGGCTTCCTGGTTGTTCATTCTTATACAGAGATTGAGCTATGGTTCTTAGTGAAATTAAACTCTACAAGGCCAGCTTTAGAGCTGGGGAGATGCATTATGACTTGAACTTTTATGAGTCTGAAAATGATGTAGTTTTAATGGTATTTTCAAAAATTCTCAAAGTGCAATTTAACAACTGTACTGTGTGTATATAGAGTTCTTCAAGGACGTATAGGTGGAGCTGGAAGTGAATAATGATGTCATGATGTACTCAGTGTTCTCTGGGCTCCAGAAGAACATTTTAAAAGACATTTTATAAACATGGCAGAAGTGGATAAAATTCAGCATTTTGAATTTGTTTTTTGCTATTAGAAAATGACATTGGCATTAAAAAATCCCCTCAACAGTTGCCTAGTACCTCATGTTTCCACACAAGCAGTCTGATTTAGAGAACACCTGTTAGAATATTGAATTTGCTTAAAAGTCACTGTTTACCACTTATCATTTGAGAATTTGCATGATTATTTTAGGTCCTGTCTACATGTTGATGAGCAAAAGTGAAGCATTTGTGGGTTTTTTTTATCAGTTCTTAATTATTGGATTTAGGAAATTAATAGAAAAATAAATTTTCAGGCAAACACAAATATAAAATAGCAAAAAATATATATGGTGGGCATAAGCAAAATACCAAAGTTGAGCCCTTGAAAGGCACAAAGCAAATGGAACAACATTCTAACAGTGATTGAGGCTTTAGTCTTGTTTAATTAATGTATGAAATTGGGAGCATAAGCCTAGAATAGCAATAGAAATCTTTCATGTAGAAGGTGTTTCAGTGCCCAGGCTTTTGAATACAGAGTGATGGGCCATCTGTAGCTTTGGATAAAGCCATAGTGGGTTGAGAATAATAAAATCCAGTTAATTCTTCATAAAACAACACAAGGATTGGGCTGGAGAGATTGCTCAGTAGTTCAGAGCACTGGCTGCTCTTGAAGAGGACCCAGGTTCAGTTCCCAGCAGTCTCATGGCAGCATTCAAACATCTATACTTGGTTCTAAAGGATCCAATACCCTTTTCTCTCCTCCAAAGGCACCAAAGCACACACAAATACTCATACACATAAAATAAAATTAAATCTTTAAAACACAATCTCAAGATCTAATTATACTCTGAAATTATGTGTTTTCTCTTCCACCCTTTCATCCTGTAGTAAATAGATACTTCTTAAGGACCTGGTGACACTGAGAGACAAAGCCGCTATGGAGCAATCTTTGTACACTGTACATATGTATCACTTTCATTGGTTAATAAAGAGCTGACTGGCTTACAGCCAAGTAGGAAGAGATTGGGCAGGAGAGCCAGTCTAGGAGGATGCTGGGAAGAAGACAAAGCAGAGTTTCAGGGGTCATGAGCAAGACATAGAGGAAGGAATGGATAAACATGCCATAGTGAGATAAGGTACCAAGCCATGTGGTAGAACATAAATAGAAATATGGGTTAATTAAAGTTGTAAGAGCTAGTAACAAGCCTAACCAATCATTTATAATTAATTTTAAGATTCTGTGTGGTCTTTTGGGAGGTGACTCATGGGACAGAGTTTACTGATGGTCCTGACACAGAACTCCACCTATACAAAGCTATATTATAAAGAGTAGATCTGTATAAGACTTATAGCTTTACTTTGTTACTTAGTAATACATGGTTATATTGGGTATCATACTGACTTCTTTAAGTCATTATATATGAAGTGTGTAGGTTCATTATCTATGAAGTGCAAATGATAAAAATATCTACTTTATAAGGCTCTTTTGATGATAAAATATGATAAAGAAAATGTTCATAACTTAATGAATCAAACCCATTAATGATTACATAATATACATATACATATATGTATATATATTATAAAGGTATGCAAATTGTTAATGTTGATTTATTTACTTTGTATGTGGGGACACACATAGACTATTTAGAGATCAGAGTATAATTTGTAGAAGTCAGTCTCTCCTTCTATCATGTTGATCCTACAGAACAAACTCATGTCATATGGCTTGGTGGCAAGCCTCTTGACCTAATGAACTATCTTACTAGCCCAAGTACATTCCAATTCTTTTGTGCAAAATTATCTGGAAACTTTAGGTAGATACCCTAGATTGCTATTATTTTTATTCTTGAATTTAGTATCCTGAATCTAAATATTTAAGAGTGGAGTTGGTATGTAAAATGTAAAAGAGGATGAAAATGGGAGAAAAGGAATTGAGATGTAAGAATGTAAGATAAAAATGATGCTGTTAGCCAGGTGGCAGTGGCATATGCCTTTAATCCCAGCACTCAGGAGGCAGAGCCAGGCTGATCTCTATAAGTTTGAGACCAGCCTGGTCTACAGAGCAAGATCTAGGACAGGCCCAAAAACTACACGGAGAAACCCTGTCTCGAAAAACAAAAACAAAACAACCAAAACAAACAAACAACAAAAAAGATACTTTCTTTAAGGTGTCACTTCCTATCTCCAGCAGGTCTTTCTTTGCCCAGAGGTGACTATGGTGATATTGTTTTCCACAAAATATTGTGTACCCTAATAAACTTATCTGGGGTCAGAGAACAGAACAGCCACTAGACAGACATAGAGGCCACAAAATGGTGGCACTCACACCTTTAATCCTAGCCTTCTGGAGGCAGAGAACCATCCGGATTTCTGTGAGTTTAAAGCCACACTGGAAACAGCCAGCCATGGTGACTCATGCCTTTAATCCCAGGAAGTGAGCACAGAAAACAGAAAGGTATATAAGGCATGAGGACCAGGAACTAGACCTGGTTAAGCTTTTAGGCTTTTGAGCAATAGTTCAGCTGAGAACCGTTTGGACGAGGACTCAAAGTCTTCCAGTCTGAGGAAACAGAATCAGCTGAGGAATTGGCCAAGTGAGGTGGCTGTGGCTTGTTCTGCTTCTCTGATCTTCCAGCATTCACCCCAATACCTGGCTCGGTTTGTTTTTATTAATAAGACCTGTTAACATTGTGCTAAGCTGGGCAGTGGTGGCGTATGCCTTTAATCCCAGCACTTTGGAGGCAGAGGCAGGCAGATCTTTGTAAGTTCGAGGCCAGCCTGGTCTACAGAGTGAGATCCAGGAAAGGCACAAAGCTACACAGAGAAACCCTGTCTTGGAAAAAAAAAAGATTTGTGCTACAGGTGACAGAAAATTGAACATCAGCTAATTGCAAAGAAGAGGACACTAGCAACTAGAAATGTTGCTAAAAACTGCAAAACCATTTAAGTACTTTAAATTTAAGTACTTTTACATTTAAGTACTTTAAATATTCTAAGTAAGGTGGAAATCTGCCCCAGGTCCCTAAAAATCAGTCAGGGTAGTCTTCTGGTCCTCTGATTAGGCTTGTGTCTAATGAATTAGCTACTCTGGGACTTGGGTTTAGTTTACTCTGTGTTAATTTCTCTCATGCACAGCAATGTCAGTTTTAGGAAAATAGAGATCCATCCTGTTTTGCTCTGTTTCATTCTGAACACACAAACAGTGCACAGATGAGTCAGTGTGTGTTTGTTAAACACAAATGAATGGGAGGTTAACATTCTAACTAAGGACCAGGCATCTTCAGCATGAATGTGTTCACCTTATAGCTCTTGCCTTGGCTATAACTAACTTCCACTAGAACTTGGCTATAACTTGGCACTAACTTCCACTAGAGCCCATTAGATAAAGAACCTATAACAGCAGAAGAGAGTCTGGCCCTTATTCTCCCCAGTGTGGAAGGCAGACCTGTCTACCAGGCTGCTTACAACACTATATAACAACTAGCATCACCAATGTCTCCACCTATCCAATGTTCCCTCAGGAGAATTTTAGCTTCCAGGAGGACCACACTTGATAATTTATCACCCCCAGGTAACATGCTACAATTGATTTTTAATCCCAGGTTACTGCCAACTGTGAGATTAAAAGATGTTTGCTTTTACTCTAGGGGAGACAAGAGCTTTATCCTGGGTGAATATATAATTACTGTATGAGAGACAGAGTGATTGTGATTTAAAATAACATATTTATGAAAAGGAATAATGCCATGACTACTTCAAGGACTAAATTGCTTCTAATGAGAAGTGTGCTGGGTTGGCAGAGGGAGGGCTCTTTTGTTATTTTAAAGGAAAATATGCTATGCCTTAAGGTATTCATTGAGGCAAGAGGCATCATCTAAACTCTATAAACCAAATAAATGTGATGAGAGGCAGGTGACATACTGCAGAGGGAGCACAGCATGTGTGCTTGTATGTATGCCCTGGGACATTTATTTGCAGGTTTTTACACTCATGGGGAACGTTGCCTCTTTCTACCTAATTGAAATTTATTTGAAGTCAGTACACAATACATATATCACATGCCTACATTCATTATACTACTATTTGCAGTAGACAAATGATGGGATCCACCTACCTGTCCACGGGTGGACAAAAGAATTAGCTCTATATAGACAATGGACACTATTCACCCATAAAACAAGAAATCATATCAGTTTTAGGAAAATACACTTGCTTTTCTTGATATTCTCGGATGGGTACCAGAACGCTGTGCATGCCAGGCATATGCTCTACTATTACAGTGTCTTTAACTACCTTCCCTGTCCTTGTTAGTTAAATAAATAAGTAATAAATAAATAAATAAATAAATAAATAAAAATAAAAATAAAAAATAAAGGAAAGAAAAATTGATGAAACTGCATAGTAACATGTTAAACAAAATAGGTGAGATACAGAAAGATCAGTATCACATGCTTCTTCTCATTGTGTAAACAAGAAAAAGACAGGAAAAGCAAAGAGGCAATTACAGCATGGACACCTAGCCAGGAGAGGCAGAAGGAAGGTGAGGATGGTGATAAGCAGGGCTAATACAATTAAAGTGCATTATGCATGTGTGATCCTATTGTTTTGTACAACTAATATATGTTAACTAAAAAAACTTTACTAATAAAATGTCTTCATGCAAATGACTTCCTAGAGTACTAAGTAAAGAGGGTATTTTCTAGCTCTTAATCCCAAATTAGCACAACACTGAGCCTTGCAATCATTCACAATTACAGCCCATAGCTGAAGAGTTTCTATTGCTGCTATTTATGTGTGGACAGAAGGATGAGGCATAGATCTAGGGGAGAAAACAATAATTTCTATTTTGTCCATTTATTATGTCAACAAAAGACATAAATTGTAGTGGTTTACTTGGTAAATGCTGATTTTTTTCTTATAAAAATGATTTAAATTTCAAAATGTTATTGAAATTTGCAAAAAAATCCCTTATTCATAAGCCTCTCATTGCAGGATCTTAGGAACAGAATCTTTAAGTCAGTAGAGATTTCAAATCAAAATTATCAAAATTTATGTTTTGAGACTGCAGAAAGGCATACATGAACAGAGTAGGGAGTAATGCACTTTTCCCAGTTTTCCATTTGATAAATACTTCACTGTGGATGATGCATTCATAGTGAAGTACTTCCTTCTATGGAGTGGGATAGAAAAGGCAGGTACCTTTCCCTTGTCCTTCAGTATGTGATTTCTGTCATTTAAATAAAATTGTCTATCAGTTATAAAAATTTATTTTGTGGAATAGCTTTAATCTGCACTGGCCATACAAATAAAATTTCTTATGTATTGCCTACTTCTTATAAATTATTTATAAGTTAGTTATTTCTTAAAATGGTTTCAGTTTTTAGTGTTTTATTGAACCTATATTCTCCTATACTTAAATAGATGTGGTCATTGTTTTTTTAAATATTTTGAACTAAATTTTGAGGAGGATTATACATATTTCTACAAGCTTATTTGGCCATAATCCACAGAGATTTCAGAGATTCCTTTCATAAGATGTAATTTCCATGCCACACTCTGGAGAATGTGCAAGAACAAACAGGTTTCAGCCATTCTCACCAGCTTTTATAGTCTTTTGGCAAGTCTTGGTATATTTTATTAAAGAGCTCTGAGCCAAGAGTGGAGTCTTTCTAAATATCAGTAGTCTAAAAATCTCAGGGACAACAGAAAGCACCCTACCTCAGCCAGTGGGCTGCCTTTATGCTAAAGGAGATTCGTGTTTCCAGAGTGTGACTCAATCACCTGCCTTTTGTAGAATCCACACCATAATGATGTGAATTCTCAAGAATAGGTATAGTTGTTGTTTTTTAAATACCAACTAATTTCAAAGAAGACACCAGCAACTAGATATGTTGTTAAAAAATTGTAAAACCATTTAGGCAGTGCTTTAAATATTATAAGAAAGGTGAAGAACAGTGAGCATTAAAAATCTGCCTCAGGTCCCTAAGCACCAGTAAGAGGTGACATTCTGGGAAGTCTTCTTGTCCCCTGATTGAGGCTAGTGTTTAATAAGTGCTTACCATGTGACCAGCTGTATGTCAGGCACTTTCAGGAGTAGTGTCATTTAGTTCCTGAGACAACTTTGTAAGGCAGTGTGCAACTCCTCTACCTTTTGATTTTCTTCATTAATCCAACTAAAGTTTTAATAAGCTGAGTGAATGCTGCTGCCATGGAGTTTATGGCAGAGATAGGATGACACAGACCTTCTGGTGCCCAAATGACCCTCTTACCTTCTTGCCACATCTTGCCCAAATCCAACTGCCTCTTCTTAGTATCTAGAAGAAGTGACTCCAGAGAGTACATGGAAGAGTGGCTGCTAAAAAAAAAGCGTTGCATCACTGACCCACTATTTGTCCTCTGATTGTCCTCCCTTATTGAATTGTGTGACTTGATCACAGTTTATTTATTTCAGTCACTTTTTGATGGGATTTGTTTTGTTTGTCTTTATGAATTGGGTTGCCATAAACACTCACATCTGAGTTTTCTAAAGGAACTGCAGAGTCCCCAGCAGCCAGCCAGCAGGTGAGAGACCTGTGGGTAGGCTACATTCCCACTGCTCCCACCTACCACTGGATTCTGTAACCTCCAGACTGTTGATGTAACCAACCGTCTTATTAAATAAGAAACACAGAACCAATGTAAAAGAGAAAGCCAAGAGGTCAGATCTCAGAGCTAAAATCTCACCCTTCCTCCTGTGGTGGTCCTAGCTTCCCAAAAGAGAGCTATTTCCTGTGTGTTAGTCTTTCCATAGTCTTCTGTTCTGCCTTCTCATTGGTTGTAAACCCAAACACGTGACTGCCTCATCACTGTCTGTATGTACAGACCCCAGGTCTTAAAGGCGTATGTCTCCAATGCTGGCTGTATCCCTGAACACACAGCGATCTACCTAGCTCTTCAACCAAGTGCTGGGATTAAAGGCATGCGCCACCACTGCCACACTCTTGCTATGGCTCTAATAGCTCTGACCCCCGGGCAACTTTATTTATTAACATACAATCAAAATCACATTTCAGTACAATTAGAATACCACCACACCAGACCCATTCTGCCACCAAGACTCAAAGACCTCATCATCCTCCCCATTGGCCAATCCACTGCAGTATCAGCAGTCCCTGTAGGCACAAGCACCACTTAGACCAGTTGGAAGAACAGGTGAGTGACTGGTCTCCCAGCTAAACTGCCCCAATCTCTATGCCCTAAGCCCCAGGACACATCCCGTGCCCCCCTCCTCCCATCTCAGTCCCAGAAAACAGCTGGATCCTGCCCCCAACTCTGCTGGAATTTCACCTCTCTGGTGCAGCCTCTAGCAGCTGGCCAGCAGGTAAGAGACCTGAGGGCAGGCCTCTCCACCACCACCATGACCAATTGGATTCTGTAACCTACAAGAGAAATAAGGGAACTAACAGATGTTATGGCTCAAATGGTCATAACAGATATCTACAGAACATTTCACCCCAAAACAAAGAATATACCTTCTTTTTTTTTTCTAACAATGCTAAAGGCTTTATAGGAAAATTACCAGCTGTGAGCTAATGTCCTTCAGAGGACATATTCCACTTTAGAAAGCACTTTGTCTCTTTTTTTCTTTTCTTTTCTTTTTTGAAGATGAAATTCTTTTTTAAAAAAAAATTATTTTATAATTAACTTAATTTCACATATCAGCCATGGAATTCCATGTCCTCCCTCCTCCCATCCCCCAGACATACCCCCCCAGTTCACCACCCATTCTCACCTCCTCCAAGGCAAACTCTCCCCTGGGGAGTCAGTGAAACCTAGTAGACTCAGCCCAGGCAGGTTTAGTCCCCTCCTCCCTACACCAAGGCTGATCAAAGTGTCCCAGCATAGGCCCCAGTCTCCAAAATGCCAGCCCCTGCACCAAGGACAGGTCCTGGCTTCACTGTCTGGGGGCCTCCCAAATAGTTCAAGCTAATCAAATGTCTCACTTATCCAGAGGGCCTGGTCCAGTTCCATGGGAGCTCCTCAGCCATTGGTTCACAGTTCATGTGTTTCTACTAGTTTGGCTATTTGTCCCTGTGCTTTTTCTAATCATGGTCTCAATATCTCTTGCTCATATAATCCCTCCTCTCTTGTGCCAACTGGACTCTTGGAGCTCCACCTGGGGCTGGGCCATGGAGCTCTACATCCACTTCCATCAGACACTGGATGACAGTTCTATCATGACAGCCAGGGTGTTCCACCATCTGATCACCAGAGTAGGTCAGCTCAGGCACTCTCTTGACCATTGCCAGTAGTCTACAGTGGAGGTATGTTTGTGAATTTTTGGGGACCTCTCTAGCACTCTGCTTTTTCCTATTCGCCTGGGGTCTTCATTCATCATGGTATCTCCCTCTCCATTCTCCCACTCTGTGCCTGATCCAGCTGGGACCTCCAGCTCCTCTAAGCTCTCCTTCCCCCAACCCTTGCCCTACATTACCCTCCCACCCTACCCCCAGTTTGTTATCAGCACCTTTTGGAACATTCTCCAAATTGACCACATACTCAGTCACAAAGTAAGTCCCAACAGATACAAGAAAATCGAAACAACCCTCTGTATCCTTTCAGACCACCATGGATTAAAGCTGGATTTCAACAACAACAGAAACAATGGAAATGACAGAAAGTTTACAAACTTATGGAAACTCAACAGTTTTTTTTTTTTTTTTTTTTTGCTGAATTGCCAGTGGGTCAAGGGAGAAATCAAGATTGAAATTAAAGATTTCCTACATTTCAAGGAAAAGGAATGAACAACACATACAAACTTATGGGATACTATGGAAGCAGTGGTAAGAGGAAAATTCATATCACTAAATGCCCATATAAAGAAGATGGAGAAATCTCACACTAGCAACTTAACAGCACACCTGAAAGCTCTAGAACAAAAAGAAGCAAAATCACCCAGGAGGAGCAGATGACAGGAAATAATCAAACTAGGGCTGAAATTAATAAAATAGAAACAAAGAGAACAATATAAAGAATCAATGAAACAAAGAGTTGGTTCTTCCAGAAAATCAACAAGATAGAAAAGCCCTTATCCAGACTAACCAAAAGGCACAGAAAAAGAAAGTGGGAGAGAGAGAGAGAGAGAGAGAGAGAGAGAGAGAGAGAGAGAGAGAGAGAATGCAAATTAACAAAATCAGAAATGAAAAGGGAGACATAACGACAGACAATGAGGAAATCCAGAGAATCATTAGGTCATATTTCAAAAGCCTATACTCCACAAAACTGGAAAATCCAAAATAAATGGACAATTTTCTGGATAGGTACCACATACCAAAATTACATCAAGACCAGATAAACAATTTAAACAGACCAATAACCCCTAAGGAAATAGAAACAGTCATTAAAAGTTTCCCAACCAAAAAAAAAAAACAAAACAAAACAAAACAAAAAAACCAATAAGGCCCAGGACTAGATGGTTTCAGTGCAGAATTCTACCAGAATTTCAAAGAAGAGCTAATACCAATACTCTTCAAATTGTTCCACATAATAGAAACAAAAGGAACATTGCCAAACTCTCTTTTTGAGGCTATAGTTACCCTGATATCCAAACCACACAAAGATGCAACAAAGAGAATTACAGACCAGTCTCTCTCATGAACACTGATGCAAAAAAACTCAATAAAACACTGGCAAATTGAATCCAAGAACACATAAAAAAAAGTCATTCTCCCATGTTTAAGTAGGGTTCATCTGAGACATGCAGGAATGGTTCAACATATGGAAATCTGTCAATGTAATCCACCATATAAAGAAACTGAAAGAAAACAACCACATGATCATCTCATAAAATGCTGAAACAGCCTTAGACAAAATCTGACACCTCTTCATGATAAATGTCTTGGAGAGATCAGGGATACAAGATACACACTCAAACATGATAAAAGCAATATACAGCAAGCAGACAGTCAACATCAAATTAAATAGAGAGAAACTCAAAGTGACTCTGCTAAATACAGGAACAAGACAAGGCTGTCCACTCTTTCCATATCTAGTCAGTGTAGTACTCAAAGTTCTAGGTAGGGCATAAGGCAACAAAAAGAGATCAAGGGGACACAAATATGATACAAACAAGGAAAAAGGAAACTGCAAAGTGGGACCTGGTAGCTATTGTATGTTATAAGCCTGCTTGGGTTATAAGGCAAATTCAAAGCCAACTTGGGTGATTTAGTAGGACACTGTCTCAATATAAAACGTGGGAGATGGACCATGGACGTGGCTCAGTGGTAGAGTTCAACATCCAGAACAAAAACAAAACTAAAAGTGCCTGCTAACTAATTTTTCACAGCCATCAAGCCATTCTTACCATTAGAGAGTGGAAGAAGATGCAGGGCTCCCATGTGTGGGGCGGGCCTTCAGATGTCTGCATGTTCTCAGTGCCAAGGAAAAGAGCACCAAGCTGTCTTACTTCTCAGGTTTGGAGCAGAGGAGAGAGCAGGGAAGGGTGAGGGTTAAAAGTTACCAGCAGTCAGAGAAGAGGAGAACAGACTCTAACACTCTACTTTGAGGTTCGACTGATGAAGGATTGACATAGACTTTAGCAGAGCACGGTGCTCTGTGAGATTGCAGTCAGCAGCTTTAGGGAGGGTCACAGTGCCATTGAGTATTTAATAACACCATGAATCCCCAGCTGTGAAATGAGTATCTTGGTCTTTCTAAGTAAAGTTCTAGTTCTGGAAAACCCCGTTTTTAATTTAGATAGGGCTATACTAATTCTTTAGCTGAGAATCCATAGGATCTCATTTCATCAAGCCAGTTTGTAAGTGTCAAAAGTTCAATGTAAATTTAATTTAGTACTCATTGAGTTGGAGCACTCATGCTGCTATGGAGCATTTTAGGACAATGGGCGCATGAGCACAGAGAATTTAGACAATAGTTCTGATGGCTAGGGTCATCATCCTCACTTCATCAATTTTATGCTAATGATTTCCATGAAATTATAAGGAATAGCCTGCCTGTTTCAAATTGGTGGGATGCCTATGTACAAGGGTAATTTGAGAAGCATTACTCATTACAGCCCCTCAACTCAAAGTTCTAGAATGAACTTGATTTAGTCCACATTCAGTTTATTGAATGTACATAAAAAAATGTGCTGAGATGTCATCTAGGTATGTCTAGCTCTAAGGTTGTATATATATGTTGGATTGTTTCTACAAAACAGCATAGTCTGAGACTATAGATTTTTTTAGAGGAAAATTAGGAATCTCTGGTGTTCAGGAGTTAAGTTGCTGTGAACTGTACAAAACTGTCAAGTTGGAACTATGCTTTCAAGAATTCACATGCTTGCATGCTGCTGTGCTGGTTTAGTCATGGACCAATTTGCATGAGATTTAGGAGGTGGACGTGAAGTGAAGGCCCAGATGCTCTGAAGGCTACTGTCCTTTAGAGGCAGACTCCTGCTGATTCTCACTCTGCTCTACTAGACCTCCAGCAATCACTTCTGTGTGAAACCCGCTGATCAACAGTGACCTCTGACCTGCTACTTGATCCTTCTCAGTGACAGCACAGAGGTAGTTGTCATGAAAAACCAATTACCTTCCACAAATGCCAAACTCAGCATATTCCCAAGCTGGCTCCAGCTGATTGTGCTCTGAACTGATTCTTAAGTATGGAAGCAAATTGGGGTTTGGGGAATGACATGTGTTTGGATATCAAAACTGCTTCTTTTGCTGTAGGATTGCCAAATATTTTTAAAAGCATGAATAAAAAGTGTAATTTCTATATTTTTGTAAAAGAAAAGAATGAAAAGCTTCCCATCCTCTTTACCACTTTCAATTTTTACTCCCTGAGACAGAGCCTGCTAGTGCTGATTGGACTAAGAGGCCAGTAGGCAGACCTACATGTCTGTCATGTCATGGTCAAACTACAACCATCCCCACCAGACCCTGTAACACACATGCCCCTCCTACCCCAAACCCCATCTACCCTCTGAGACTGCAACCGCTCCCTGAGACAGAGTGATGTCTACCAGTGATGATTAGACTAAGAGGTGAGTCTTTGTCCTCATAGCTGAACATCCCAGCCTCTAGGCTGTGGGCCCAGAGGCACAACCCTGCATCCCCACACCACCACCCATTCCAGTCCCAGTTTCAGGCCAGTAGGCAGGCCTCCTGCAGACAGGTCAGACTACTACCATCCTCCACCAGACCCTGTAACCAACAAGCCCCACCTCTCCCAAACCCACCCATCCTTTGAGACTGCAGCTGCCCTGAGATAAAGAGGCACCAATTAGACCAAAAGCCCTGATTAGACCAAGAACTCCCATTGGACATAGACACCACTTGTACCAAGTGGAAAAAGAGATGGGTAGGCTCCAGTGCAAAAATACAGTCAACAACATAAAGACAAATATGGCTCCATCAGAACCTAGTGGTTCTACATCAGCAAGACCTGGACATCCCAACATGGAAGAAACAAAAGAAATTGACCTGAAAATGACTTTAAGAGTTGGGTAGAAGTGGCGCATGCCTTTAATCCCGGCACTCGGGAGGCAGAGCCAGGTGGATCTCTGTGAGTTTGAGGCCAGCCTGGTTTACAGAGCGAGATCCAGGACAGTCACCAAAACTACATGGAGAAACCCTGTCTCAAAAAACCAAAAAAAAAAAAAAAAAAAAAAAAAAAGATTTTAAGAAGATGATAGAGGCCTTTAAAGAAGAAATGAAAAATTCCCTTAAAGAAATCAAGGAAGAGACAAACAAAAAATTGGAAAAAATCAGTAAATCCCTTAAATGAAGCCAAGAAAACCATAAAAAAGCAATTAAACAGGCAAAGGAAACAGTTCAAGATTTGAAAACTGAAATGGAGACAATAAAGAAAACACATGAACTATGAACCAATGGCTGAGGAGCCCCCAACTGGATCAGGCCCTTTGGATAAGTAAGACAGTTGATTGGCTTGATCTTTTTTGGAGACAT